>NC_083229.1:96653930-98052055 GCF_032191835.1 Heteronotia binoei
TTTGCTGAAGCCCTGGGGCAGATACTGGGAAATCAGAAGGATGCCATGCTGAAAAGAGGAATGTCAGAGCTGCATAGGGTGAGTGGGAAATCAGTCATAGTTCCTGTGTCTGTGAAATATCTTTTTTCATATAAACTACTAAAATAGATTCCCCCAATGATACTATGTTCCTGGCACACATTGAAAATTGAAAGGATATGAAATTATACTGATCTGATATATATCTGGATATATTCCATATGAGCATTCTCACCATTCTAATTGAAGTTTTGATTATTATTCTGGGAAGGAAGAATCTTGGGAAGATCTATGGAATCTGGGGAAGATCTGTGGAATCTGAAATCTGTGGAATGTGAAGAACATCTGTTGCTCCCTAGGTAACCTCAAATTCCAGCCAGTTTATGTAGTGGTTAAGTGCATGGACTCTTATCTGGGAAAACCAAGTTTGATTCTCCATTCCTCCATGTGCACCTGCTAATGTGACCTTCAGTCAGCCACAAGTTCTCACAGCTGTTCAGCTCAAGAGCAGTTCTGGGAGAGCTTTCTCAGCTCTACCTGCCTCACAGGGTGTCTGTTATAGAGAAGGGAAGGGAAAGGAGATTGTAAACTGCTCCAAGACTCCTTTGGGTAGTAAAGTGCGGAGTATAAATCCAATCTCCTTTTCCTTCCATGATGAAGAGCTGTTCTCATTGACTCCAATATGTAAATTACAAATTTAAATTATTTGCCAATGCACAGCTAACTTCTGAGCAAGCACAAAGTTGTCTGAAATGGCATTTAGGTTGAACTTCATGGCAATCAGGCAGGTAAAGGGAGTTTTTGATTTGAAGCACAATTCAGGAGAACTGTTTCACACATACACATCAAATATTGTTCAAAATTAGAAATAATTATTTTAGTTTGAAATGTACTCTTTCCCCAGAACTTTTGAGACTGTCAGGTACTACATATTTATGTAGAGCATCTACAAAACAGATGGCCCAACATGATTGTTATTGTTTTTCAACTGGAGATATCCAGGAGGTCCATTATTTGTGGATACTTTACAATAATCATTTCCAAAAGAGTGTGTGTGTGTGTGTTTAAAAAGGATTTTTATTCCACCCTACCCTGTGAATGGTCTCAGGGCGGATTCCAAGATCAAAAAACAGTTAAAATCAATAAATTAATAATTAATTCAGTTTAAACAATTAAAACCATCTAATTTCAAAGCAGGAGACAAAATTGACTGAAATTAGTACAGTTTCAAAGCAGGGACCAATAAAGCATTCAGGAGAGGTATGAGTTTGTTTATTATTGAATCCTCTAACTGGCATCATGAATTAATGATTTATTAGATTCCATTACTTTGTTTATAATGTTCTGTTATAATATAGTATGTCAAGTTAGCTAATGACTCATCACATTATAAAATACCATTAGGCAATTTAATATAAAAGTGAAAGTTAAACCACACATTCCCCCAGGTGCAAGCAACGTCATCCTATTCTAAATATAGCCAATGTTCTATAATCAAATATCTTTTACAAAACTTTTTTTCTTTCTCAGTATTTCTCTAGGATGCTACACCTCCCTCCCCCAACTAAATTCTAATTGGAAGAATTTTCTTGAAACAAGTTTCCTGAATTCATTTCAGCTATAAAATATTGATTTGTTTCCTTCCTAGACACACAATATGGAAAAGTAAGAATTTGTTTTTTTGTTATTCAAATCAGATGGATTTTAAAAAGAAAAAAGACCAACTTCTATAACTAAAAGTTATTAACAAAACCCAGTTCTTTTTCATATTTTTAAATATATTATTAAATATTGAAATAGTCTAACTTTGTTCTACGTAAATTTCTCTTTCATTGTTATCCTGTTCCACTGGATTGCCTAATAATGTTTTAAGTTATGACTTCCTTCCTTCCTTGGTTTCTCCCCATTTTTCTCAATCTGCTAATAACTATGAGCTAGCTCTTATCAGTCTGTACTGCTGATAGAGCCTTCCATCAATCCAAGAGGCTCTTTTGCCACCTGAGGATACTTTTCTTGCACTAAACAAATGAGCTGAAACCAGAAAAAACAGGCTGTCAGGATCCAACCCTATGTCACGGCTGGGGCCGGGTCAGGCAAAGTCCAGAGGCAGTCCGAGGTCTGTAGCCAGTAAGCAGGAGGGTCCGAGGCGCCAAATCCGAATCACTGTAGAAGTATCGCAGGTCTGAGGTCCAGAAGCCGAGGTCAGGGAGTCCAGAAGTCCAAAGCCAAAGTCAGGGAGTCAGGAACCAAAGTCAAGCCGGAGTGGATGCTAGAATGTCAGGGAGATGACTAGTTGCTTCCACAAAGCTTCCTCCCAAAGCCCACAGCTATATAGCCCTCTGCTGGCTGTTGCCCGTTTGGGCTAATTGCTGGCTCAGGGAGGCAGCCAGGATCCTGTTACCACTCAAGCATCCTTGCTCTTAGGAGGGCCAGAGTCCTCTCAGAACTCAGGGCTCAGGGAGCGTCTTGCTTGTGAGCGTGCCGCCCTCCTCCGATCCCTGAGGTCCTGCCGGAGGCGGTCACGCACACGAGCCACCCGAGAGGGCGAGGCAGGGGGGCTGGGATCTTCTCCAGCAGGAGGCAGGGGCACTGGTGCAGGTGGCAGGGGCACAGTTTCCTCATCAGACTCAACTTCCTCTGAAGGGTCCCCAGCACCCATGACACTATCCCCCCCCCCAGGGCCCCCCTCCGTCGAGGGACCTGGAAGGTCGGGGTGGTCGTTGTGGAACTGGTGCACCAAGTCCGGGGCATGAAGATTGTCCTCGGGCTCCCAAGACCGGTCTTCTGGGCCGTATCCCTCCCAGTCCACCAGGTACTGGAGGCCTCCACGATGGTACCGGGAGTCCAGGATCTGGCGCACCTCATATTCTTCCTCGTCATCCACCAACACTGGTGGTGGCGGCGGTGGGGAAGGAGTCCGAGCTGGGTCAGGGGGTGCAGCCGGAACAAGGAGGGAGCGATGAAACACGGGGTGAATGCGGAGGTGGGGTGGCAACTGGAGCCTGAAGGCGACGGGGTTTATTTGTTCAACGACGGGGTAGGGTCCAATGAACCGTGCATCCAGCTTGTGAGACCGACCAGGCCGGCGCAGGTAGCGAGTTGAGAGCCACACCTGATCCCCCGGCTGCACTGGAGGGCCTTCTTGCCTCTTTCGGTCCGCAGCCCGTTTATATGCCTCCTTGGCTTGCTGTAGCTGCTCTCGGAGCAAGTCTTGGCTGGCACGGAGTTCTTGCAGGTAGGCATCGACGGCGGGGACATTTGTGGGTGGTAGGATCGCTGGGAAGAACCGAGGGTGGTACCCGTAGGTTGCAGCAAACGGGGTCATTTGGGTGGATGAATGGACCGCGTTGTTGTATGCAAACTCTGCTAGGGGCAATAGAGTGGTCCAGTCATCCTGCTGGTAACAGGTGTAACAGCGGAGATATTGCTCTAGCGTGGCATTGGTGCGCTCTGTCTGGCCATCTGTCTGTGGGTGGTAGGCCGAGGACAGGTGCACTCGAGTACCCAGGCTGGAATGGAGGGCTTGCCAGAACCGAGAGGAGAACTGAGGGCCCCGATCGGAGATCAGATGGGCTGGGAGTCCATGCAGACGAAAGATGTGTTGCAGGTAAAGCTGGGCCGTCTCCTGAGCTGTGGGGAGTTTCGGGCACGGAACAAAGTGGGCCATCTTGGTAAATAGGTCGACGACCACCCAGATACAAGTCTGACCCTTGGAGCGTGGAAGTTCCGTGATGAAGTCCATCGAGATGGTATCCCAGGGTCCTGAAGATGTGGGCAAGGGCTGCAGCAACCCTGAGGGTTTGGCTGGGATGTCTTTGGCCCGTCGGCAGACGTCACAGGAGCTGACATAGCGGGCAACATCAGCGCGAACTCGTGGCCACCAGAATTCCCTTGTCAGCAAGTGGGTGGTCTTATGCTGTCCAAAGTGCCCGGCGGGTAACGAGTCGTGGGTCAGGCGTAGCACTTCTGCCCGCAAGGGCCCGGGCGGCACATAGAGGCGTTCGCGGTGTAGCAAGAGGCCGCCTCGAGTCGTGAACTCCCCTGTTGGGTCATCTTGGAGAGCCTGGAGGTGTTGCTGGACCCAGGGATCATTGGCCTGGCTAGCCCGAATGTCCTCCACGAGTGCTGGTGAAGTGGAGGTGGCTGCAAATACTGAGGGCGGCAGGATTGGAGCAGCGGGCGCGGTCTCAGTTGAGGCAGGGGCGTATTCCGGTTTCCGGGAGAGCGCGTCTGCTTTCCGGTTCTGGGTATGGGGGATGTAGGAGATCCGGAAGTCGAAGCGAGAGAAGAATAGGGACCACCGGATCTGGCGCTGGTTGAGACGGCGGGTGGTCTGGAGGTGTTCCAAGTTCCGGTGATCGGTGAGCACTTGAACAGGGTGGCGAGCCCCTTCGAGGTAATGTCGCCAAACCTCAAACGCCGCCTTGATCGCGAGCAACTCCCTCTCCCAGATGGTATAGTTCCTCTCTGCAGCAGTGAGCTGCCGCGAGTAATAGGCGCAGGGCTGTAGTGGCTGGGACGGCTCCTCGCGCTGGGACAGCACTGCTCCCAGGGCCACGTTGGAGGCATCAGCTTCCACCGTAAAGGGAAGCTGGGGGTCGGGGTATCTCAGGAGTGGCCCGGTGGCAAAGCGAGTCTTCAGGGTGGAGAAGGCGTTATCGGCCTCTGGGGACAAGTGGAAGGGTTCTTTGGGGCGGAGTAGTTGAGTCAGGGGTGTGGTCAGGGATGCGTAGGCCGGGATGAATTGCCGATAGTAGTTGGCAAAACCGAGGAACCGCTGCAGGTCTTTGCGATTCTGAGGAGCCTGCCAGGTCAGGACCGCTTCTACTTTTTTCGGGTCCATGAGGATCCCCTGCGGTGACACGATGTGCCCAAGGAACTCGACGGAGCGCAGGTCGAAGTCGCACTTCTCCAGCTTGGCGTAGAGACCATGGGCTCGTAGGCGCTGCAGGACCTGGCGGACGTGCTCGGCGTGCTGGGCAGGATTGCGGGAGTAAATTAGGATGTCATCCAGGTATATGATCGCGAAGCGGTCGAGCAGGTCCCGGAATATGTCATTCATGAACCTCTGGAAGACAGCGGGGGCATTGGTCAGTCCGAAGGGCATTACCAGGTGCTCGTACTGCCCGTATCGGGTCCCAAACGCGGTCTTCCATTCGTCTCCGGGCCGTATGCGCACCAAATTGTACGCTCCACGGAGGTCCAGCTTGGTGTAGATTTGGGCCCCCTTTAGGCGATCCAAGAGTTCAGGGATCAGTGGTAGAGGGTACCGGTCGCGGATGGTGATCTTGTTCAGGGCCCGGTAGTCATTGCACAGCCGGAGCTCCCCACTTTTCTTCTTCACGAAGAGCACTGGAGCAGATAGGGGAGAGGTTGAGGGTCGGATGAATCCGCGTTTCAGGTTCTTGTCCAGGAAGTCTCGCAGAGCTGCCAACTCCGGCTCCGACATTGGGTACAGACGCCCCACCGGGAGTGGTGCCCCAGGTACCAAATCAATGGCACAGTCGTAGGGCCGGTGAGGGGGAAGCTGATCAGCTCCTGTCTCTTCGAAGACATCAGCAAAGTCCACATACTTCTGAGGGAGCTGAGGACCACCACTCGGGATGCCAGCTGCTAGAGTGGTGGGAGGAGTCAGATGGGGGCATGGGTCTCGGAAGCGTAGTTCCTGCTGGGCCCAGTCCACGATGGGGTTGTGCAGCTTCAGCCAGGAAAGGCCTAGAATCAGCGGGAAGCGAGGCATGCGGGCGACATCAAACCGCAGCTGTTCTTGGTGCTGCTGGACGTGGAAGGTGATGGGACAGGTCTCCTGGGTGACGGGGCCAGAACGGAGGAGGCGCCCGTCAATAGCCTCCACCAGCGACGGAATCCCTTTTGTCTGCACAGGGATCTGGTGCTGCTTCACAAAGGCGGCATCTATAAAACAGTGGGCCGCTCCCGAGTCCAGCATGGCATACACGAACAGCCAGCGTTCGTCAGGCAGACGGAGTTTGACTGGTAGCAGGAATGGCCCTGGGGTATCAGCCCGCGGTTCGGAGGACCCAGCTAGTCGCCCCAGGCTGGGGGGTCCACTTACGCCTGGGGCTGCCCTTTTGGCGGCGGTGGCAGCGAAGGTCCAGGTATCCGATGCTTAGCAGGGCAGCCAGAGGCATAGTGGCCTGCCGTGCCGCAGTAGAGGCACAGATTCTGCGTGCGGCGTCTGGTCTTTTCCTCTGGGGTCAGGCGGGGTCGAGCAGCTCCAAGCTGCATAGGCTCATCCTTGGTGCTGGTACTAGCTGGGGACGGGCGAGGAGCCAGGTAGCGCGGCGCAGGGAGCTGGCGCCCTCTGGTCTTGGCTTGGCGGCGACTTTCCAGGCGGCCATCGATGCGGAGGCAGAGGGTGATAAGTTCCTGGAGCGTGGGTGGCTGCTCCACCCTGGCCAGTTCATCCAGGACCTCCTCTGCCAACCCCTCAGTAAACTGGTCCATCTGGGCAGCCTCATTCCACGCCAAGTCCTGGGTCAGGAGCTTGAATTCAGTGGCATATTGAGCCACCGAGGAGTTGCCTTGTTTCAGTGCCCTGATCTTCCGGTTGGCTGTGGCTGCTTGGACTGGGTTTGAGAAAGCAGCAGACAGGTGGGCCTCAAACCCCTGGTAATCAGTCAGTAGGGGAGAGGACGCGACCAGTAAGGGTGTGGCCCATTTGGCCGCCTGCCCCTTTAACAGACTGATGACGAAACACACCTTGGTTTTGTCATTGAGGAAGTCCCGTGCTCTCAGTTCAAAGTACAGCCGACACTGTGCTAGGAAGGCAGGAAATTCTTCCACGGCACCCCCAAATCTGTCAGGTGGGGGAACTGGGCACTTGGCTGGAGCACTGGCCGCAGGTTGTTGCTGCAAGTGCACTACTGCCTGTGTTAGCTGCTGTACCTGGGCTTGGAGCGCAGCCAGTAGTTCTGTGGTTTCACTTGCTTCAGCATCCATCCTGTGGAGTGGGTGTTTGTCGGTGGAAGCAATCTGTCACGGCTGGGGCCGGGTCAGGCAAAGTCCAGAGGCAGTCCGAGGTCTGTAGCCAGTAAGCAGGAGGGTCCGAGGCGCCAAATCCGAATCACTGTAGAAGTATCGCAGGTCTGAGGTCCAGAAGCCGAGGTCAGGGAGTCCAGAAGTCCAAAGCCAAAGTCAGGGAGTCAGGAACCAAAGTCAAGCCGGAGTGGATGCTAGAATGTCAGGGAGATGACTAGTTGCTTCCACAAAGCTTCCTCCCAAAGCCCACAGCTATATAGCCCTCTGCTGGCTGTTGCCCGTTTGGGCTAATTGCTGGCTCAGGGAGGCAGCCAGGATCCTGTTACCACTCAAGCATCCTTGCTCTTAGGAGGGCCAGAGTCCTCTCAGAACTCAGGGCTCAGGGAGCGTCTTGCTTGTGAGCGTGCCGCCCTCCTCCGATCCCTGAGGTCCTGCCGGAGGCGGTCACGCACACGAGCCACCCGAGAGGGCGAGGCAGGGGGGCTGGGATCTTCTCCAGCAGGAGGCAGGGGCACTGGTGCAGGTGGCAGGGGCACAGTTTCCTCATCAGACTCAACTTCCTCTGAAGGGTCCCCAGCACCCATGACACCCTATGTTTTTAGATGAATAACAGATTGCCATTGTCAAGCTTGGAATCTGTTCATCATCTGTTAAAATAATTTTGGACTTCACCTTTACAGATGTGACATTCAGCTGACCCAGGATATATGGTGTTTGACCTGTGGTAGATGGAGTTGCACTTCCTTAGAAAATGTTTCCATGGTCTTTCTTGTTTATATAGCAACTGCAGTAGGGCATGCCTTTTGTTTAGGCTTATTTACCAGCTTTATTTTTTACTGGAGAACTCTGATCTGACCACAGATACACAGGCCTTGGTAACTTCTAGACTGTATGGAATTGCCTTTCTAAAGTACTTGGAAACTGCAACCAATCCAATTCTTGTTTACTTTTTTGTTTTAAAAGAGATTTCTCTTTGAAAAGAAATCAATGCACTTTTTTGTTACTTCCATCATTGCAGCTGTTTTGTTATAAGAGGAATCAATGGCTATATCTAAAAAAAAGTGAATTTTGAAAAAAATTGCTTCCTCAATAACATTGTTTTAAAGACCTAAACAATTTGAGTAATACAATAGCACAGGTACCGGTGTATTAAGCACAATATATCCTACAAAACCTCACCAGTTGAATTATCATTCACAGACAAAAAGTGTGTAAACAAACATTTAGTGCACAGTTTATAATAAGTCCATACAGCAAAATAATAGAACAAACACCCACACGATGCTCCCCCAGACTGTTTTCTAAAGTCACATCTCAGAGGCACTGCCTTCAGCCACTTCTTGCGGTTCAGAATCTGGGTGGAGGCAGGGGCATCATTCTGCACAACTACTCACAAAGAGATCAAAAGACCGTATTTCCTGGATTTCCTATGGTTTCGTTGGTTTTACCCTTTGTCAGTTTCTCTCAATGCTGTTTTAACTGGAGCTACAGTACAAAGAATTCAATCACGGATCAACATGTACATGCTCAAGTCTCTGCTACTGACTCTCCAACAAAACGGTTGGAAATCCAGGATATCTTTGTGAGAAGTTGTGCAGAATGACGCCCCTGTCTCCACCCAGATTCTGAACTGCAAGAAGCGGCTGAAGGCAGTGCCTCTGAGATGTGACTTTAGAAAACAGTCTGGGGGAGCGTCATGTGGGTGTTCGTTCTATTTTGCTACATGGACTTATTATAAACTGTGCACTAAATGTTTGTTTACACACTTTTTGTGTATGAGAGTGATAATTCAACCAGTGAGGTTTTGAAGGATATATTGTGCTAAACAGTTCGAGAGCAGAGTGTGTTAAAGACACTCCTCCACTTGCACCTGCTGAGATGGCCTTGGGTCAGCCATAGCTTTCATAGAAGCTGTCCTTGAAAGGGCAGCTGCTGTAAAAGCACTCTCAACCCCACCTACCTCACAGGGTGTTTGTTGTGGGGGGGGAAGGTAGAGGAGATTGTGACCCCTCTGAGAGTCAGAATATAGGGCGGGATATAAATCCAAAATCATCATCATCTTCTTCTTTAAAGACTGCCTTCTCTAACATAATTATATTCATATTTTACTTAATCAGCTCATCATCTGTCAAAACCAAGTCATAGCAAGTTATCAGAGCTGAAGGAATAAATATGCGATGGTTGTTATATCAGCAATTAACCTCAAGATTAAAGAAGGTCATAAACACCAAAGGTGGAGCTTTAAGAGAGATGACTGAGTTTGAACAGCTGATCACAAACCAAAAAGAACATTTATTATGGTGGGTTTCTAAGTTATTACTCCAACAAGAAACAGAAAAATAACAAGTGAAAACATGCATGATTAAATGGATGTCAGAACTTTAAAGAACAGATATCTATGCATCAATGGAAACACTTATATGAAAGAAATATCAAGTTCACTGCCAGTCAGATGTTAAGAGAACACTGGTAAAAATGTTTTTAAAAGGTATAGAGAAAGCAAACAAAGCTACAAAGAAAATGTTGGAAATGTCAAGACATAGACAGAACTTTTTCCCCCCTTATGTGGTGCACGTGCAAAAAGGTATTGGAAATGTATATATAGAGAAATGCAGGCTATTTTAAAGATTATATTTCCCAAGAAAATTTGCCTAACAATTTGCCAAAAACTTTGGAAGAGATATTCATATGTATGATGACAGCAGGTAGAATTGTTTTTGCAGCAAAACAGAAAGCAGGCATTTGTCTACAAGTAGAGGAGTGGAAAAACAAACTTGCTGAGTATGCAGTGATAGCAAAACAACATCTTATTTGAGAAACAAATCAGTTACAAATTTTGAGGAGAGATGGAGTATGTACTATTTGTTTGGAAACAGAAGGCAAATCTAGAATGATAAATAGTTTTAAATACTGTATATAAATGTATTGCAATGAAGAAGCGGGATGAGAAATAGTTTTAATGCTAACTGTTGAATATAAATGTGTCCCAACAGAGTTTATTTTACTGTACTTTATAGACAGTGTTTCAAAAACTCTTTTATTTAATGGATGGGGTGTTGGGGAAGATCATATTCTATTTTTGTGATATATAATTTTTTACTTTCCATATTTTATTTTGCCTTAAATAGGTCTTTTTTGTAGCAGGAACTCCTTTGCATATTAGGCCTAACCCCCATGGTGTAGCCAATCCTCCAAGAGCTTACAGGGCTCTTATTACTACTGTAAGTTCTTGGAAGATTGGCTACATCAGGGGTGCATGGTCTAATATGCAAAGGAGTTCCTTCTACAAAAAAAGCCCTGGGAAAAAAGTGGGTCCTTAGCTGAGGAAACTACTAGCTCAGCCCCTCTGCTTGGTGTAAACAGAGAGACAGGTGTCTCAGAGCCCTGGGACCATCTAAGATTCCCAAACCCCAACAGGGGAAAGGAATCACAATTAAAATGTGGGTCTTCAGCCAAGGAACCCACTAAAAAGCTCCTCCAGTTGGCATGAACAGAGAGACAAGGTAGCTCAGAGCTTTGAGTCAACCTAACACCAAAGCTTCAGCAGGGGAGAGAAGTTCCCAGTCATGAGGGTTTGTGCTCTGCTAGTTCATTTTAGTTCACTCCCTGCTTCTCTCTGTAACTGTGAACAGCTGAGGGAAAAGAGGCTGCAGAACCGAGCAGAGCATATACATAGCATTCTGATCTCATAGAGCAGAATGGGAACTTTGTTACTTGCAACCAGCAGTGCCTGTTCAGCTTTTGAGGGTTCCTGTTGGTGTTTCCAAGACTGAAGAATGTCTCCCTTTTGTTGCCTTGGAGCTTTGTACACAGTTTTATTGATTGGGGACAATCTATCTGTAAAATATAATCATTCTCGAACCAACAGCACAAGAGTTTGTGAAATGCTCATGCCAGGCACCCTTAAATGAATATTGCTTCATGAACCTCTAACCAGCCAGAATTTGTAACTTTACTTAGTGAGCTGGTCCATGCCCACTCCTAAACTTAGGTGACTGCCTTCTGAGAATCAAGTACCTTCACATCTCTGGGGGTCTCTGTGCATATCAGCAGTTGAATTGATGACTCAGGATATATAACTTGTCTGTGTTGTTCTTCACATATAATTAGAGCTTTCATTCTCCAGGGAGATCATCTTGATGTCTTTTCCTATCTGGTTAAAAATAAATTATATTGGGATTGGACAAGATGTGAAGAAAATCACCATATATCATGACAAGTGAATATTGTAACGGAGGGGTTAGATTCATTTTAGTCCCTAGTCTTCTTGCAATTAGGTCCATGTGCAAAGGGCTGACTATGTGGAAAGTCCTGACATTGTTTCATGGAACAATACAGGTCAACACAAAATCAGTATGCTTGATGTTTAAGTGATGGGATTGATATATACTAGGGATGGACATGAACCCAAAAATGAACTGCATTTTGAGCATGAACCAGGCTGGTTCATAGTGTGTTCTGAATGGGTTTGTTTGGTCATATCATTCCCAAACCCAAAAACTAACCACCTTTTTTCTATGGAGGTTCAGGTGGTTTGCTTTTGCTGTTCATTCTCTTGGTGTTGATTCAATCAATTCCTAGGCAACAGGAATTTGAACTTGTGGTGAACTTGTGGAGAGCCCTAGAAACACCCAAAACAGTTGTCCACAGCTTGGGAGCTCTGGGAGCCGACCACAGAGCTCCCATTCTGCTGTATGGGAGCAGATTATATACCAGCATAATTCCACATCCTGACTCAGCTGCTTTCACTTTGTAGCACAAAGAGAGAAGAATTAGTTGTCCTGAGAACAGAAGAACTGTTTGCTGCATGGCTGGTTTAGGAGAAACTTTGAGAGATTCCTTTTTCCTCCACACAGGGGGACAATTTTTTTTAAAGACCAAACTTGCAGCTAGAGTTGAAGCTGAGTGTTCCTGGGGGCACCTGCTTTTTTTTTGGGGGGGGGGGGCTATAATTCAGACATCCCAAATCTAATCTTCACCAAACTGGGTGGGTGGGTGGGTGGAAGAGTGCCTGATGAAGACTTCCTGTGAGTTTGACATCTCTAACCCATGAGGGGGCTGTTCTACCAGCTCCTGAACCAAATTAACTAAAAACTAGTTAAGGAAAATGATAGTTCATGTAAATTCATTGTTTGGTTTGTACTATCAAATAAACCATAAACCAACACAAGCCACCATTTTCCTGGTTTCTACCTATCCCTGATACACACGTATAAAAAAGAGCTCACTGCACTAGGATTTCTCCTTTTTATTGGTATCTGCATTTATTGGTATCTGCATTTTATTGGTATCTGCACATGCTTGCTCACTTACCCAGTCACTACTGCTCCATTTCCTTATGAGATCCTTTAACTGGTGACACCAGTGACTGAACATCAGGGATTATCAGGAACAAAACTGAGATTAAAACTGTTAATATACCTTTCTCCTTATACAAGCTTCAGCTGTGGCCTCATTTGGAATACTGCATACAGTTCTGGGTGCTGCATCTCAAAAGACTATTGAAGAGCTGGGAATAGTGCAAACAGAATGTTCACACTGTTAGAGCACCTGTTCTATAAGTAGCTTTTTTGTTTAGAGGTGGGGGGATTAGGAGTGGTGACAGAGACCTATCAAATGAAGCATAATGTCTAAAGGGAGACAGAGAGAAACTTTCCTCCCTCTTCTATAACACTAGAAATCAGAGCTTTTAAATGAGTCTCCTTGGAAGTAGTTTCAAGACAGACAAAAGGCAGTACTACTTCATACATTGGGTGGTTGACAGGGAACTGTGACATCATGTAATAGTGACCACTGGTTTAAGTGGATTTTAAAAAGAGCTGGACAGATTTATGAAATATAGGTTTGTTGTTTACTATTAGCTCTGAGAGTCTAATGGGGGTTAATGGGTTCAGAGGCAGAACACTTCTGATTGTCAAGTGCTGGGAAGAAGTCGGCATATGAGCGCTATTGTCTGTAGGTTCTATCTGTGGGCTACTCTCTGACTTCTAAATGGTCAATACAGGAAACAGGTGAGTGACTAGATGGATCATTGTTCTTATTCTGCATAGGTAAAAGTGAAAAGAAACAAAAATAAATCACCTTGGAGTAGATCTGATAATTCATTTCTATGAGACGATTAGATCACTCCAGATCTTCAGCTCTGACAAAATAAAGGGTTGACAGTTATTTCACTAAAGTGATTTACTTGAATTTAATGTGTTCTGTGTGAGATTTGGGGGGGGGGGGCGTGCTGAAATAAGTTAATTATCTTACAGGTGACATAAACTGAAAACAAGATATTAGGAGAAAGGGCAGCTTAAAATATTTGCCTCTGACCTGACATTTCTATATGAAGAGAATTTTTGAAAGGAAAAGTATTCAGTCTTTTGAGCTTCCACTTGAAAAGGTACTGCTCAAACACAGGCTTGCCATCTGGCAGTCCAACTATACTACATAAGGAGAATCTTTAAAATAAGGTGCAGAAGGGAGGCTGATCCCCTCTCAAGCTGCTATTATTCCATTTATGTATGTACCCATTATGAAAACTGATATAAGGGGCTCTAGAAAGAGGCTCAAGTTCAATTTGCTGTGGTGTGTTAGCATGACAATGATCACACAAACACTGAAGCTCAGCATTCCTTTCATCTGCAGTGCATTGTTGCTACCTTTTCCTGTCACATTCAGTCTTGCAGCATTTAATATCAGCATGCTCTTATGGTGTAATCTGTTTGGGGTTTTTTTGCGTGACCTGGCTGTATTATGGTATACCACAGAGTATGCACCTCAAGGCAGCCATTTTCTGTAGGAGAATTGATCTGACTTCAGCTTTCCATCTCCTCCCCACCTTTACCTACAAAAAGTACTGTCTTCTTCCACAGTATGGACCAAAGCAGGAGAGAAGCAACCTCAGCAGGGTATAATGGCACAGGGTCCATCCTGCAAAGCTGCCATTTTCTCCAGGGAAGCTGATCTCTGCCATCTAGAGAGCAGTTGTAATTCTGAATGATCCACAGCTCTCACCTGGAGATAGACAACAATGGTTCCCTAGGAAGAAATGGCTGGTTTGGAGGGTGGAGTCTACAACATTGTACCTGTCTGAGATCCCACCCCTCCTCAAACCCCACCCTCTCCTGTCTCCAGCTCTCAAATCTCTAGAAATTTTCCAACCTGGAGTTTGCAACCCTATCTCCTGCCCAATCAACCACCAACCTACCTTTATCTGATTTCAGTTTTCCATCTCCTTTCCCCTCCCTGCAACCTCTACCTAGGAAAAGGATAGACTTTCTCAGCAGTGAGAACCAAAGCAGCTTACATAATTCTCCTCTCCCCCTTTTGATCTGCACAACAACCCTGTGAGGTAGGTTAGGCTGAAAATCTGTGAGTTGTCCAAAATCACCCGGTTAGCTTCCACAACAAGAACTTGGGTCTGGCAGACCCTGTTCTGAAGTGCTAACTGCTATGCCATACTGGCTGTCATAGGGTGACGGTTGCTGAACAGTAGCAAGCAGCCAGATATAGTTAAGTCATGGCAGTGAGGTGGCATCAAGCCACCCAGAGGGTGCTGCCATACCTAGGGTAGGCAACCTTCAGACAGAGTTTGAAGATATTCTTGTATTACAACTGAATTCCAGACCACAGATCTCTCTCCCCCTGGAAAAAAAAATTAACTGCTTTGGAAGGTAGACTTTATGGAATTATATTCAGCTGAGGCATCTCCCCTCTTCAAATTTTGACTTCCTTAGACTCAACCACAAAACCTCCAGGAATTTCCCAATGTAGAGCTGACAATCCTAGTCAGGACTGGCCCCAATGAGTTCTCCCTCAAAAGTCAAAATAGGCCTAGAAAGTACCTTCTCCCCCCACTTTCACAGAACCAAGCTTGGAATACTATGGTTGCCTAGCAACAGCCACTGAGGAAAAATGGACCCAAAAGGATGGGCTAATAAGACATGAAGGCAGCTTCCCTAGTTGCCCAATCCTCATTTGTCTTGAGCCTGGAGGGTGGGGTTGCTCTCCATGGAGACTGAGCAACACACAGCTCAGTCAATGGGAGAGTAAGTGAGTAGTTGCCAAAGATGGCTTGCCTTTTATATCTATAGGATAGATGTGTTATTTATAGTATACCTTTCACACTGGGACTCAAGGCAGAATACAACTACCCAGTTATTCAGTAAGCCAACTATAAAATATGACAGCATGTGAATATTTGAATCTAACAGCAAAGATTCCCAGTAATACAACATAATGCAGTAGGGCTGGGACTGAAGAACTAGAAAAGAAAAACCCACATTATTCCTGCCAGAGATCACCTTCTGAATTGATTAATTATATCACAGCCTGCAGTTCTAGTTGGTGATATAGGTGCCTACCCTGCCCCCACCCAAGGCTGCCAGCAGCTTGTAGGAGAACATTTATATTAGAGAAATTGTATCTGTAATATTCTGAAGTCTAGTCCATTTTTAATTACAGTTCTGGAGTATCAGAATGTGGAGCAATTTCAAGTCAGGTTTTACTTATGGGTCTGTAGAGGTTGGATCTAAGCAAGCTTTATGATAGCTTTAGTGGACCTGTTTCATGCTACTTGTTCTGAACAAAATTATTTGGTGTTCACCAGAGTGACTTTATTGGATAAAACCTCCCTTTCTTAATGTTGTGGATTCAATTTAATCACTTTTCTCCTTCATCTGCATTTTAGGGCTCCAAATTAAGCACTTTTTTTCTTCATCTGCTTTTTAAGGATACACATTGGGAGGTCTGATCATGGCTCCACATTGTAACATGCGCTTTGACCACCAATGAAAACTATGGTCTATTCTTTCTGTTGTTATGCAGTCCTCTATGTGCACGGTGGAGGATAACCATATATGAATATTCATTAAATTATACAGAGCTTTGTGCTGAACTGAAGTCTTTGTGGGACCACAAAGTATTTTGATCACTTTTTGTTAAACTTGGTGTGGAGAAATGATCTCCACCATAGAATTAACTTCAATAATTAAAACATTGGGGTTACTCTCTTTCTATGAGTGGAAACATGGATGGAAACTTATGGCTGGTAGAAGAGAAGGAGGCAGAGAGATACACCAACAAACCCCAAGCACAGTGTACTTTAGTGCTTTCAGATGCTAATAATTTGATTTGATTTATTAGATTTATATCCCACCCTCCCCACCGAAGCAGACTCAGGGCAGCTCACAAGAATAAAATTGCAATAAAACATTAATTATACATTTAATATAATACAACATTCAGTGATATAATAGTTAAAAATGGTTTGGTGCTAATATTGATCATATCCAATGGCATTCAGTGCTTTTAGGTATCCTCTTATTACTATATCAAGAATTCAGTCAAAGGCTAGCCAGAATAATGTTGTCTTACAAGCCTTGTGGAACTGGACAAGGTCCTGAAAGGCTCTAACCTCTTCCGGTAGTTGGTTCCACCAACAGGGGGCAGCGATCGAGAAGGCTCTCTTCCTGATGGATTTTAGCCTAGCCGCCCTCAGCCCAGGGATCGAGAATAGATTTTGTGTCTGGATCTGAGTACTCTCTGGGGAACATGTGGGGAGAGACGGTCCCTAAGGTAAGCAGGTCCTTGGCCATATGTTGTTCAGTCACACAGTCGAGTCCAACTCTTTGTGACCCCATGGACAAAGTCATGCCAGAATGGCCTTGGCCATATAAGGCTTTATAAGTAATGACCAGCACCTTGTAGCAAATCCGTTATATTATTGGCAGCCAGTATAGTTCCTGCAGCCCCGGCTGTATGTGCTCCCACATGGAGAGCCCCAATAGCAGCCTGGCTGCCGCATTCTGCACCAGCAGCCCTATGTAGAGGACATTACAATAGTCCAGCCTCAAGATGACCATAGCATGGATCACTATTGCCAGGTTGTTTCACTCAAGGAAGGGAACCAACTGTCTTACCCACCTAAGGTGAAAAAAGGCAAATCTAGCAGTAGCTGCTATCTGGGCCTCCATTGACAGAGAAGGCTCCAGTAGTACTCCCAAGCTTCTGACCCTGGGTGCCATTGTAAGTGGTGCGCCATCAAAAGCTAATAGCTTAGCCAAAGAAGAACAAAAAGGTTCTTATCCCACACCTTGCAAGAAAGTGTAACACTTCAAGGGACATAGACAGTCAAATGGCTAGATAGTCATTTCTTCCTCTTGAGGCAGGAAGATCAGAAGGAACCCAAAGGGCGACAGTCTTCCAAGGGAAGCTTATAAATTTCAGGATATGAGGAAGTAGGTCTCTCTCATAGCTTTTGAACAGGGAGGCATAAGCCATGAAGGACTAAGACTTTATCTATGACACCGTCTTGTCCATGTGGCCAGGGATAAAAAGAGAAGGTCCAACTCTGAGAAATAAGCAAATCTTGTGCTTTAAAATGTGTAGTGTCAATATTTACTAGCCTATCCTAGCAACAACATCACTAGAATGAGTTCAGAATTTAGGGTTAATGGACTGCATGTTTTCATCTTTTATTTGTATTCCTGATGATCCTGATATTTGATTAAATATATGTGCACTTTTTATTTTTGTTCATCAAATTTCCTCATATTTTAAACACCTGAAGCCTGATCTCCATAAACATGCCATGCTTATTTGAACAATGAAGGGAAAGGGCAATAGATAATTTTGTCATCAGTTGAGCATGATAGCTCAGAATTGTGAAGGTGCAATTGATAGACCCCATGCTAGATTGTAGGACCAAAGCAGGAAACACAGCAACTAGATGGATCAAATGGATGGTGATGTAGATACAAAGCATTAGTGGGGCTAATCTGTCTAGCAGGAGAAACTAGGGATGGGTATGAACCAAACCATGAACCAAAATTAATCACAAATTTTGCCCTGTTCGTGGTTCATAAATAAAAGTTTGTGATCAGTCTACCAACGTGAACTTCCATGAACTCTTAAAGCAGTTCGTGGCAGTTAAGGGAGATTGCAGAAAGAAGGAGTTTAAACTCCTGCTTTCTGTTTCCTGCAAAAGCAACTGAGTGGTGGGGAGCATCTTCCTGCTGCTCAGCTGTTTTCCAGAGTTTTTAAAACCTTTAAAGGGACTGCACAAAAAAAGTTCAAAACAGCTGAGTGATGGGAAGCAAGCTGCTCCTCACGACTCAGTTGTTTTTCTGGCTTTCTGCAAATCCCATTTAAAGGAACTGCAGCCCCTTTCAATGTGGTTTGTGGGGCAATGAACCATGAACCAGTTGATTTCATGAATGAACCTCCTAGTTCAGTTCAGGCTTTGGCCATGAACCATGAACTGACACAACGTTTTTCTGGTTCTTGCCCATCCCTAGGAGAAACTCTCAGATTTGCTGGTGGCAACCAGCTTGATTTTGGCAGTAGAAAGAGGTGTCACTAGGATGATAGTTTGGGAAGCCACATTGCTTTTCTAACTTCCCGAGACCCAATGGAATGAGACTTGTGAGTCCATTCCTTCACAATAGGGAAAAATTCAGTCCTGGTTTGTTACAATTGATATTGCAGCAGATAGGTCACATCTCATTTAACACAATGAGGAGGTTAATATCACAAGTTCCTCTCCTTTTCTTCATTTCTAATGCTACCTTGAATATCACTTCCTGTATTATGTAGAAAAGTCAATGTTCAGTCTCTTTTGTCGCCCAATGAAATTATGTAATTAATATAAGGCGGAATCTCTCTCTGAATGAAATAATTTCCTTCCCAGTAGTAATACTTCCTCATGTTACTGAGGTGGTGAAATGAAGATATAATTAATCTACTGTCCCTTTATCAGGACCAATAAAAATCAAGCAATAAAATATAATCTGATTGTGCCATTAGCTCAAATGAATTTTTCATCATCAGTTCACAACTAAATCATAAATTATTTTTTCAACAGCTTTTTAATTAGATAAAGGATAATCATGGTCTGCAGTGAAATGCAGTAGTACCCAGTCTGAATAATCATGCTGTTTTCAGTGGAGAAAGGAAGCTTTCATAGTTCACCCAATGGAAGTTTGAGGTCTGAATAAGTGAATCAATAGGATTCCACTTTATGTGGTTTTGACACAGAAGCAAATAGAGTTCTATTCTACCAAGATTCTGCAGTGGATTGCAGAAGCTAGAATTGGAACTAGCTGCATGAATGTATGAAACAGAATCACTGTGTGAAGGCACTTTGCATTCTTTACTGGGACAAAGCCAGAAATATATGAGGTAAACTCACTGTGAACCCCAGGACACCCCAGGGCTAGCTCTAGGGTTTTTGGCACCCTAAACAAGGCAAACAATACCTGCACCCTTCCTCCACCCCACTCATGGGCAAAACCAGGCCAGATCCCACCACTCCCACCCACTCCTGCCCTGCCACCCTTGTTCAGTCCCTTCCCAGTCGCTGCCTGCCCACAGTGCTCCTGGCCAGTCTGGATGGTGAGGCAAAAGAGGGCAGCAGAGAGGTGGGTGGTGACAGCAGTGAGCACAGCAACAGCACAGTGTGCCAAGGGAAGGCAGGCTCTAAGCACTTCTGAGTGCATGTAGCACCCCACCACCCCTGTCCAGCCTTTCTGGGTCTGTGCTTCCACTGAAAACACAGACCCAGGAAGGCTGAGCAGGGGTGGCAGGGTGATGCATGTGCTCAGAGGTGCCCAGAATTTGCCCTCCCTTGCTGCAGAAGCCTTAGAGGCTCTGAGCACCTCTGTGTGCACCTGTCACTGTGCCATCCTGCCACCCCTGCTCAGCCTCTTCCCCACCCCTGCTGCCCACCAGCAGCACTCCTTGTAGTCAGCAAGGCAGAAGAGGGCAGTGGAGAGGCAAGCAGCAACAAGGGCAACTGCAGTAGCAGTGGGGAAGGGGACACTCACCAGTTACCCCTGTGGCCAATGGCACCTTAGGCAGCCGCCTACCTGTCCTACTGGGTAGCACCAGTCCTGCACATCCCATAAACAAAAGGCTAGTGGTAACTTTAAAAATGTTTATTTTTCATGCTACTGAACTAAATTTGAAGGGGGGAGGAACTTAGCAAATACATGATGTCATTCTAGAACTTTATTTCTCCTAGACTTCATGATACAACAAAGCAGCCATTGCTTCCAGGGCAGCTGATCTCTGTAATCTGGAGATTCTGGGAATGGTTCATGCTCAACCTTGAGATTGCTTAGCCCTATTTGGGGCACTGAACTGTGCTGTGTGGAGTTGTACTTCACATGAAGAACTCGATCCATTGTTTGGGTAAAATTCTTGACCTGATGCTGCTTCTGGATGTTTAGATGGTGGCAGTAACTAGAAGTATCTTCAGCTAGAAAACCAAGTGTAGAGTGAAATTCAAATCTAGTAGTGTCATAGAGACCAAGGGAGTGTTCACACTACATTAAATAATGCATTTTGCTACTGGATGTTTGCTATTCTTACACTGCAAAAGTTCAGTTGCAAAATATTGTATGTAGTGTAGTGTGAACGCACACCAAGATGCTCAGTATGTAAGCTTTTCAGAGTCAAAACTCCATATGCATCAGAGGAAGGGAGTTTTGGCTCTCAAAAGCTTATACTCCCAAATCTTGTTGGTCTCTAAGGTGCCCCTGGACTCGAATCTAGTTCTTTTACTGCAGACCAACATGGCTTACCCTCCTGGGACTGTAATAATTATACTCTTCCCTAGAGAAATCTGACTTGAACACAATTAAACATATTCTTAATACTTCCTGACTGAGCACTAATGATAATTGTATATGGGGTTACCTTTGAAAACTTCTCAGAAAGTCAAGATTCAGTGATTGTGAACTGAATCCTGCATCACAAACTAACCAGTTTTAATTAGCTATGGTTTCATGTGCTATCTGAACTTAATCTCTGTTTTTATTTACTGATATTTTATTTATTGCTGGCTTTGGGGGTAGTTTACACCTATTCATTTTTAAATAGTTCACTGTGAGCTGCATCAAGTGTATTTGTGAAAGCTGGATATACAGTTTATAAATAAATGAATGTTCCATACTTGAATTAAGAGCACTTGTGTGATTTCTTTTAAAAAGTGGCACACTTATCCTACAAACCTGGTTCCTTTAGTGTGAATTCTATAACTAAAAATTGTCCAGAGCTTTTTTCCTCACCCTACAAGGGTGATGCTAACAAACTATGTGTTAATTCAATCACACTGATCATTTTATTGCCTAGCTAACATCATCTGTCTATTTTGATTGTTATCTCTCTGGGGCAGGAACTCTGACCTCTGTATTTCTCTAAAATGTCAAGCATACATCTGGCACAACCTGACCAACGGTTGCAGTTTTCGGACCTCTTGAAATCCAGTGGAACAAAGCCAAAAGAATAAGTGGTCTGATAATAATGCAATGTATTATTCATTAAAGCAAAACACTACAACATAGTGGGGTTTATGGAAATGAGATAATTTTAGAACACTCAGAAGTTTCATGGCAACTTTCTTTGCATTTGTTTCACCTACAGTACCATTGCAAGTAGAGTTATACCATTTTAATTCCACTGGAATCTTAGAAAGATATAACTGATCAGAATGGCACTTAACATTAAATAATTGGAATCAGGAAAAAGATATGAATTAGCAATATATAATTTTCATTTTTTTAACACTTTACACTTAAAGTGTGGTTGATAGATCGAGAATCCACCACTAGAACTTCAGTATTAGCAACAAAACTATTTTGGTCTCTGTCCCTTGTTGATAATTATTTAAGAATGGTGATTTCTATAGTATTCCTGAAGTGCATAGCAGCCAGTGCTGGGACTGGAGATTTTCCTAGAGAGAACCTTCTACAGTGTGTGAAGGAACCACAAAATAGATTCAGATCTCCACTGCATTAAGTGACACTGGGAGTCTATCTGGCATTGTTTTTCCAGGTTGTGTGGCTCTTATTCCAGTCTCTGAATAATGTTGACATAAAAACATACGGACACTCTGTGATGATTTTGTGATGTATGCTGTGGGCAAAATTGTTTGTATCCACAGGAAGTGCAGTTCATTCTCAGAATGAAACTGGACTGCATATGGGGCTAATTGTATAGGTGACTTCCAATTGCTGAGGTCTAATGACATGAGAAGTATGTTGCCTATCCAGGACTGGCCCTAGACTGTCTGGCACCCTAGGCAAGACTAACTTCTGGTGCCTGCTCCCCCTGCACTGATAACATCACAAAATCACATGGGGGCACCCAATTTGGTGCCCCCAGAAGGCCGGTGCCCTAGGCAATTGCCTAGTTTGCCTAGTGGCAGGGCTGGCCCTGTGCCTATCCTGTCTAGATTAGATCCTTGGCATCCATCACTCTTGATATCAAGCCAGGCATAGTTTTTTGAGTGACTCTAGAAGATTATAAATACCTTTCTGTGGGAGGGTATCATTCTGACTACCTTGAAAGAGCTGGTCATGAGAACTTCCCTGAAGAAGGCATTCCTGAACCCCACTTACTTAAAGAACTACAGCTCAGTGGCCAGCCTTCCTTAGTTGATCAAAATGTCTGAGTGGGTGGTGTCTTGTAAGCCAAAATGCCTTCAAAAGAGGTTGTGGAATTGACAGGTGGGCACCTATGGCTTAAAAAGGATCTATAATCTGTGTATACAAGATTCCATTTCCAGAAATTATTGCTTAAATTTGCCAAGGACACTAATTAAGTGAAACGATTAAAAATTTATTGTAGAAAAATATAGAACACACATACAAGGTAATGAATACATACAACACACATACAGTCCTAATAAAAATAGAAAGAAATGCGTAGAGGTAACATAAGGATGGACAAACAGGGTGATAATTACAGATCGTAGTCTTCAAGGAATGCTCCAATGGTGATGAATGAGGACTAGGGGGAAGGGACCTTCAACTGATCAGGAATCGGGGATGTATCTAGACAGCGGAACTGGGGTACTGCTAGATGCACACCTGTGAGGAGCTGGGTCACAGGTTATAAGGACTACCTTGAACCCTTAGGAGATGGAAGGTACAGGGGTGGATGACAGGTGGTCAGCTGGTACATGACCTCAGAAAAAGGGGTGGCTCCACAATGACTATAAGGACTGGACTTATGCGGTAGACAATAGCCAGTTTATTGAGGGCACCTGATTGGATGCCCATACTTAGCCAATGAGCAGGCTTGGCCCTGGTTACCTGATTGGACTTCCAGGTAACAATGGAGAGCCAGTTTGGTGTAGTGGTTAAGTGCACGGACTCTTATCTGGAAGAACTGGGTTTGATTCCCCACTCCTCCACTTGCACCTGCTGAGATGGCCTTGGGTCAGTCATAGCTTTCATAGAAGCTGTCCTTGAAAGGGCAGCTGCTGTAAAAGCACTCTCAGCCCCGCCTACCTCACAGGGTGTTTGTTGTGGGGGGGGGGAGGTAGAGGAGATTGTGACCGCTCTGAGACTCTGAGATTCAGAGTATAGGGCAGGATATAAATCCAAAATCTTCTTCATCTTCTTCTTCTTCTCTTCTTCATCCCTCTACTGACACCAGTCTTTGTTTTGAGTTCCATTGGACAAAGGCTTAGGCAGTCTGCCAGGATCCACGCCTAAGATAAGCTTGATGGCCTTATTCATAGGTGACATCTGTTGAGTACGTGAGCCTCTCGCTTCACTGTGATGGAGTCTGGCACTGCAGGAAGATAGCTGCTGGTGATGTTAGCCTTCCAATATGGATTCTATGGTCAAGGCTGGAAACCGCTTGCCTGGACAGTTCCTGGCGGTGCACCTTCTTCCGCTGCAACGGCTGAGATGGTGATCGCACGGAGCGACTGGAAACCCATCTGTTCTCCTGGTTAGCTCTCCTCCAGAGACACGGAGTGTTGCTGCAACGTTGTGGCTGTTAGTACTCACACACATAAGTCCCTTCACTCTGGTAGACAAAACCCACATTCTCCTAGCAGATGTGTGTGAGTTGAGTCTCCAGGCACCCTGGCAACCAAACAGGTGACTATGGTGTTCTGGAACTAGGGGTCTTTTTCTCACAGTCTATGAAACTTAAGGAGTCCTTGGGGGAGACAGATAATCTAGACCTATTTCAATCCAGATTCAGACCAGAATTTTGGTCTGAGTAGCCCTGACTGATGTTCTCTATTGGGGAAGGGATAGGAGACTATATCCTTGTTAATTCTCTTTGGAGCTCTTGGGAGCATTCAAGACCATCAGCCATTATATCCTTCTGGAGAGGTATAGTTCCGCTTTTACTTGACCGACCAATTTTAGAAAGTGTGCTGAAAGACTGCAGCTCAGTCCTGGAGCAGTTATGCTATGAGGTACCACTCAGTCCCCAGGCTGGTTTGTTTTATTTGTGGGTGCACACACATGCACACCTGGAAGTCATGGCAACCTCTGGTGACTGATCCTTACTGGAGGCATAGCTGATTAAATCCTGCCCTTACTTCCCAACTGCTGGTATTCCAAAGGGGTCGCCCATCCAAGCACTTGCCAGAGTCAATCCTGCTTAGCTTCCATTATCTGATTAGATTGGGCTTGCCTAGGTTATCTAGGTTAGGGCCTCTGCTGTTTAATAGTAATATGACTTTTCTGAGAGAGATTGCAAGGGATTTAGAGTAAGCTGCATCTAATACATAGTTGACACTGAACTCTGTTTCTCCTACTGAGCCAGATGGGTCTGTAGACCTTAATAGGTGCCTGAAAAATTAATGGGATGGATCAAGGCCAATAAACTGAACCTCAACCCAGAAAATAATGTGGTATTGTGAGTGAATGACAAACTTGCTCAAGGACTGAGGAGACATCCTATTCTGGAGGGGGTTACACAAGTCCGACAGGAGCAGGTTTGTATCTGCAGGGTGCCACTGGTTTCTGGTCTACAGCTGAAGTTCCACGGATTCTCTATAACACATAGTACCTTTTGCCAGCTTCCTCAAAAACAATTGATGCTCTGATTACATCCAGGGTAGATTACTGTAATGCAGTCAATGCGAGGCTGCCTTTGAAAGCAATCT
Source organism: Heteronotia binoei (assembly GCF_032191835.1). Lineage (NCBI taxonomy): Eukaryota > Metazoa > Chordata > Lepidosauria > Squamata > Gekkonidae > Heteronotia > Heteronotia binoei. The sequence continues at coordinate 96,678,853 of NC_083229.1, forward strand.
GGAAACCTCATATGATTCAGAATGTGTCAACCAGACTACGTCCTATGAGAGCAAGCCCTGCCCTCTGTGACTTTGTCTTAAGAGTTGAGGTAGGTGGCAGCCAGAAACAGGGCTTTTTCAGTAGTGGCACTTGCCCATGAAATACCCCTTGAGTCTCATCAGGAGCCTATGTTATTCCTTTTTAAGCATCAAGTCAAAATGTTTCTGTTTAGCCAGGCTTTTAATAAAATGGTTGGTCATTTCTAGTGTGTGGTGTTTTTTTAGTCTGTAAACTAATATTCATTTTAATCTGCTTAATTATCTGTGTTTTTATGCACTTGTTAGTTTGTAATGCTGTGTTTTAATCAATATTTTTTGTTTTTATTTTTAATTGTATTTTGTTTTGTTTTGTGAGCTGCCTTGGGCAAGTTCCCAGAAGAGGCAGCAGAAAAGGTTCTCTAAACAAATAAATCATATTGGGCGTTTTCTCACTGATCTTACTCCGGAGCGATGTCCCTCTTCACCGCGCAGCGTCTGCGCGGATTTCGCACCAACTGCTCCGCAGAACTCGGAAGAGCCACAAAGTCCCGCGGCTTTTGCGTCACAAACGTAAACCACCAAAAACCAGTTTACATTTGCGATGCAAAAGCTGCAGGACTTTGCGGCTCTTCCGGGTTCTGCGGAGCAGTTGGTGCGAAATCCGCGCAGACGCTGCGCGGTGAAAAGGGACGTCGCTCCGGAGTAAGGTCAGTGGGAAAATGCCCATAGTCTGCAACTATTGGATCTTTTAATTTTGGTATAAAGTGAGGAAATTCTAAGGTGTTAGAAATGCTGAGGTATCAAGATAGAGAAACAGGGTGTGGAAGTGGGATATAGCGTATAATGGGTTCACTGTTGTTATTAACAATGCTTTAAATGTATTGACTGTTGAATACTAAATGAAAATATTTAAAAAAAAAAAATGAAGACATATCGCCCACTTGACTAAAGCTCAGAGTGTGATCTTGAGATGGAAAACAAAATCTGGCCAACACAGAAAACGTTATAATAATGGGCAACTTTGATTACTCCCATATGGACAGGGTAAATCCATGTTTCAGCCATGACAGAGAGATAAAATTTTAATACATCAAGAATTACTACACCTCAGAACATTTAATTATGGAACTGACAAGAGGGGAGGTGACCCTGGATTTGAGTTATGCCGTGCTCATGATCTGGTGCAGGATGTAAGCATTGTTGAATGGCTAGTTCAGAAAAAAAATATCCAGATTAAAACTTTGCTGGTCTTAAAGATGCCACTGAACTCAACCCAATAATGAAACAGTCCGTTTGGAATTAATAGTAAATGCAAAAGAAACACCCATGCACAAGTCTACTTGAATTTCTTCAGGAAGCAATTTATTTGAAGCTCAGATAGAATGTAAACTACAGATTAAGTAAAGCGACATCAAAACTAAAAGGACTTTTTTTGTGTGAATTAGAAAAATCAAGGAACGAATAAAAGACAGGAATGCCTCCTCTAAAAATCAGAAATCTTGCACAGATAAGGAAAACAAGAAAGAGCACAAGGTTTAGCCAAATGAATGCTAATTGGTGGTTGTATTATAACTAGTTTTATATTAACTAGTTTTATTAACTAGTTAATTAACTAATTTTATTTTCACCTGCTACTGGATACCCCCTCTGACTTTTGTAGGCTTCCAGCCAACAAACAAACTAAGCTGGATACCTTCTTTGACTATAATATTAAAACTAGTAATCCTTTTTCACCCTTACAAGCAGGGCTTTTTTTGAGCAGGAATGCACAGGAACGCATTTCTGCTGGCTTGGTGCCAGGGAGTGTGGCTTAATATGTAAATGGCCTCTTCTGGGCTTTTTCTACAAAAAACTCTGTGTGAAACAATGGTGATGGCAGCGGGTGTGACCTAATATGGAAATGAGTTCCTGCTGGGCTTTTTCTACAACAAAAGCCCTGTTTACAAAATAACACTTTTTTCTCAGAGGCAAATCAACTAGCAGTTAATTCTTCAGTTCCATTGCTTATTCACAATTCTATGCCACCTAAACATAATTCCATGCTGCCCTCTCCTGACCTACTCACTGAGGAAAAGGATTTATGCCCGGAGGATACCCTTCAGATTCTAACTTCTCAGGCTTTTTAAAATTGCTGAGACTCTAGGGAAGATTTATGATAAAATCAATGCCTTGTTCAAAGTCCTTTCTATCCAGTGTGGGTGCCATACTTTATCTCAGGTTCTATCTGGAACCCGTTCCTGTACCCAAAACAATTTACAAAGAGGATACAAAGTACCACCTAGGAAGACTACAGGAACCTTTCTGATTCCAGAACTTGTAAAATATTACTATCCACATGCCCTTTTCAAGGGAGAATTATTGACTGAAGAGGGAAATGGCACATTAAGGAGCATTTGGCTTATCACCTTGATTGCTTTCCAGGAGATGTTGATCTAAAAACATTTTAGGTCCTTCCTGGCCCTGTTAGAGAAAACTGTCTCACACTATTCCCTTAGTGTTCCTACTTTGAGTATAAACAAACTGCGGTGGTTTTATTCACATGGAGTTATCCCTAACAGATGTTTCCATTCTTCTGTACCAACACTACTTTACCTTATGAAACCCACTTTAAGAAACCTGTGGCAAATCTCCCACAACAATAAAATCAGCCCTATGTATCATACACCACCTTCAATTGATTTTTCCCTAGTAAAACTGATTTGTGTTCAGGTTTGGGCCCAACAACAAGGAATTTGGTGTGTATAACAAACTGTCTCTGACCCTAAAAATCTCTTCCACATTTCATACTTATTAAAAGATGCGCCATTGAATAAGACAGACTCTGACTTAGTGAAGTCTTTTGGGTCTTGCCAAAAGTGGAACAGATTAATATCATTGACAGGCTAGAGAATCCTTTTTTTTTTTTATGAAGCTGATTACTAAGAACCAGGCTTGTGATGGTATGAGTAATTCAGTTCAGTTCATTAGCACAGACAACAACCGTAACCACAATTTGTTAAATTTGGAAACTTAGCCCCAGTCTAATTTTATGAGGGAAACTAATTCCTGCCCAGCCAAAAAATCTTCCTGTGAAATAAAGGTAAAGGCGCAAGCACCAGTCGTTTTCAACTTTGGGGTGACATTGCATTCACAAGGTTTTCACGGCAGACTTCTCCAATCATCTATACTTTCCCCCCAGCAAGCTGGGTAATTTTACCGACCTTGGAAGGATGGAAGGCTGAACAGAGAGTTCAGACTGCAGTACTGCAGCTTTACCACTTTGTCCCATGGGGCTGTGCCTGTGAAATACCCCTACATAAAGATAGATTCAGGTGAATAGCCATGTTGGTCTGAAGCAGCAGAACAAAGTTTGAGTTCAGCAGCACTAAAAAAAGTTTTATTCAAAGTATAAGCTTCCATGTGCAAACACATTTCTTCAGATACAAATGATGGAATACAGTCCTATTTACGGAGGGGGGGAAGGAGTACTCAAGAACTAAGATGGATAAGTTGAGCTGAAATAGAATCAGGTGGCCAGAAAGGTCAGTTAATGGCAGCAGATTAGCATGTAAATGCAAGAGCTAACAAAAATATGTGAGCCTTGCAGCTAGAGTCCAGAAGACTCTCAGAACAAACCAAGCTCAACCCTGGGTACGTGTGAGAGACTCAGCATGTGCACACTTCTTCACATACATTGAAATAGATTTCCTCAAATGTTACTTTCAGGTGGGGAGCAGTTAGTTGTCAGGAAGAGCTAACTAGAGTCAAGATGCATAAGTAACAGCAATAAATACAGCTAAGATTGGAATAACAATATGGTATGCAGTGTTCCCTCTAAGCTGAGTTAGTGTGAGCTAGCTCACAGTTTTTTAGCTCTGGCTCATACATTTTTTGTCTTAGGAAATATGGCCCCAGAGCAAACTAAGTTATGCAGTAGTTCACAGTGTTCAAGTCAGTAGCTCACAAAATAGAATTTTTTCTCACAAGACTGCACAGCTTAGATGGAGTATTGATGGTAGGATATGTTGGCATGCAGATAATAAAAGAGTTAACAGGAGATGTGAGAACCAAGTTTGAGACCAGTGGCCCCTTTAAGACCAACAATGTTTAAAATTTATGGGTACAAGTAAGAACTGAGTGACTTAGACTTTTCCACACACTCACCTACCCCAGTTCAGGTCAGCAAAGTAATTCAGAGTTAGGAAATGATTCCCCACATTCTGATGTGGGTCAAGGTTCTGGCCTGCTTCTTATTGCTTCTCCCCTATGGTTTCTGTACGCTATTTTTCCAGGTTTTCCTTTTTTGCCTCAGCTCTAAACTTGCGGCTACAGATGTGGAACTCTTCCATTTGGGGCAAGTATCCATAACTGACTCCTTGTCAACCTTTGTTTTTCATGCCCACCATCCTACCCCCTCATGCTGAATGTTGTGTGATGCAACTAATGCCTTGTGATCGAGCACCCACAATACGATATCCGCACCTCCCTTTTTTAGCAATGAAGACTGATATTGTTACAACACAATTACACCACTTTTCATGTCACTTTCTTCTGATGGTGGGCTGGCATATGTTGCCATTGCCAAGAAAAAGTCTTCCAGCGAAGTGTCATCTGCAGAAACAGCTTTTATGTATTATTTGTTTCCTGAAACTGGCATTCACTTCCAGTGTTCATTTGCTGTAAGGCTCTGCAGGGGAATGGGGGCACAGCTTGCCTCATCCCCCCTGCTTGCCCTTGATCCCACGTGCCCATCTGGGCACCTCACAGCAGCCCCCACAGCTGCCAGAGCATGCCCTGCGGGTGCCAGCCACTTGTGGTGGCAATAAGGTTCACGGGGGATAAAAGGAAGATGACAACGCATGCCTTGTTACTCTCCGGTTGCCCTCGACCCCAAGTGCCCATCCAGGCATCTCAGACTTGTGGCTGCCAGAGAGCACCCTGCAAGCCCTGGTTACAATCCAACTAAAATGTTCTCCATACCCCCCCCCCAACTCATAGTGTGCTGAAGGTGCTGGGGGGGGGACTATGGCAATGTTAAGGTTCCATAGGGGGAGGGGAGATCCAAGATGGCAAATTTTGTTTTTAAATTAAACCTTTAAAAACTCAGTTTAAGCAATGGCAATTAGTCCGTGGACCAATCCACAGGCTGGTTTCATGCAGGCACATGGTGAGCTTTGTGGAAGTAGGTGGGCTGATATGTTGATGCCTTTTTGTTGTGCTATATCATAGCCACACATGTGCTTTTTAAAAAATGAAGGTAAGGGGAGGAGTGTGGGGCTAACAACCAATGATTGGGGCAGGGGAGTGTACGAGAAGGATCAAGCTAGATGTGAATATGAAAAACATTCTGTGGATCAACTGAAAAGAAACCTCAAAGATAAGGAACTTGTGCAGAACCTACAGATCAGACCCAAGGCAAAACTACATGCGGAGAATGAGAGGCAAGCACATGGTGTGGAAACAGCCTTAGTGTGTGTGGTGAGATAAGAAGCCAATATCTCTGTTAAGTTAACAGGGTTCCATTGTCCTGAGTGTTGTAATAACTTGTAATTCAGCGATCTCCCATTCTAGTCTATATCTGAAATTCCTTTACAATAAAACAGCTACTTTGAGTGCCCTGGGAGGATGAAATCACCTACAGGTTTCTCAGTTTTGTGATTCTTGACATCAGATTTGTGTCTATTTATCCTTTGGCATAGTTTGACCTACTTATGTAGAGAACTGAAGGGCACTGTTGGCATTTAATGGCATATACAATGTTGGAAGATGAGCAGGTGAATAAGCCTGGGATGGTATAGTTGATGTTGTTAGGGCCAGTGATTGTATTGTCTGGGTGTATGTGGCAGCAAAGTTGGCATCTGTATTTCTTGCAAGCTCTGGTTCCAGTGTCCATGTTCAAATTAGATATTGTATTATAGTGTGTGAGGATGCCCATTTGCTGTTATTTACATGTTTATCATATTGTTATACCAAACTTAGCTGTATTCATTGCTCATTTACACAACTGTTCATCCCCCCTCTTTTTTTGTATTCCACCTCTCTCTTACACCTATCTGTTGTCTTCTCAAAGCCTATTAACAGTATTCATTTTGGCCAGTCTAAATGCCAACTCCTCAGCAGTTAATGAGGAGTAGGTTCATGTGGTTACCTTATTCAGAACCAACCTGCTCCATCCCCCTTGGTAAGAATGACACAATAGCACATATCATTCCAGAGTGTCCTTTGGATGCTAATCTCAGGAGGTATTATATTTTACTATATTTGCAAATGTATTTGGACATATATTCCTATGGGAAAGTGTAGATGACTGGGGAAGGCAATGGCAAACCACCCCATAAAAAAGTCTGCTGTGAAAACGGAAACGACTGGTGCTTGCACAGGGGACTACCTTTACTTTTATATTCCTATAACTTAGTTACATTTTTACTTTCTGACAAGGAGTAAAAAAAAAAACCCTCATGCAGTTGCAAAACAGTTTTACTTTTTTTGTCTATTAGGTGATAAGTGATTACCAACAACTATCCACTGCTGAAGACAGATGTATCATAGAGCTTTCATTAGATAAAAAGGAAAGGAAAAGTTGGGCAAACAAAAGAGAATTTGAAAAACATATTGTTAAAAGAGCAATACAAATATATTAGAAGCTGGAAACCAGAGAGATGGCTAGGTAGTGGAACTGGACAACAATAAAAGGAAAAGATTACTTAATGAGACAGATTACAGGTAAACTGAATGAACTACATTTTTTCTGTAGAGGATGTAGCGTGTCTATTCACCTAGAATTGCTGAATTTTAAGGGGGCTTGTCAAAAGAGATGAGTGAAGCAGGTGGCGAGTGATAAAGCTTTAGGGTTAGTTGACAACTATAAATCAGTAGATGCAAATGGAAAACATCTGGAGGTTCTTAAGAAACACAAATGTAAAATTGTTGATCTGCTTACAATAACAGGCAACTTGACACTGAAGTTTAACTTTTTACTAGATGATGAGCAAGTAGCAAATATAATGAATGAGTTTGTTTGTTTGTTTTTTAAAGGAAGGTAACCAGTGAGAAACTGGGAAATTGGCAAGTTAGCTTTGAATTTTTAAAGAAATCCCAAAACCTTTAGGCAAAGTCTCTCATCAAAGGTTTCTGAGCAAACTTAACAGTCATGGGATAAGAAGATCCTTTTGAAATAGTACATGTTTTAACATTTATATTCAGCTTTTCAGCTTTATTATGCCCCAGTGTGGCTACAACATTTCATAAACAACAGTATTATTAAATAAAAATGTTTTAATACTGGGAAAGAAACCATATGTTGGTACAAGTTGTTCATTTAAAAATTTGGCTAAACACCTAGGCACTACAGTATGTTGTCCAGTCATACCAGGACTATTTTGCAAACAACATATATTCCAAATATTTCTATTCATAAGTTTCAGCATCAGAATTTTCATTTTTTACAGATGCAATATTCATGGATCTGTGAAGTGTGAAGGATCTATAAAGACAGAAATTCTGATGAACAGCTAGAAACTTCTGATGTATCCAGAAGAATAAATAATCTTGTGCTGTGATGAATGTACCTGGAAGAATTTACCATGAAACTCTTGCTAAACACCCATATTACTAGAGAACACATTTATACTAGCTCAAACTGCTCAGACAGTTCCATATTTCTGCAAATATTCTGTTTTTACATGATATGACTCCAGTTGTTATCAAAAAGGTTAATTTCATAAGCCACTGAAAAATATTTGCCAATGAGGTAAGGCTTGCTTGAAAGTAATACACAAACATAATGCTCACACAGGCCAAAGTTAGCCAAAGCTGACTTCCAAGTGAAATAATTCAGAGGAAATATTAAATCTATCAGGAGTACACTTCTAAGTACTATGTGTGTGACAAAGCCAAATGACAAAAGACAAATTGAAAAAGCAAGGACATGGACTCTTTGGCTATTAGCCCATGAGCAGAAAAAATATGTTGTAGGAATGTATAGATAAACTAACAATGATATGATAAATGAAGAGAAAAAGAATATTTTTTTAAAAAAAACCCACTATACTTAGACAGTGTGACACATAAGAGAAGCCATGTTGGGTCAGGTCAATGGCCTATCCAGTCCAACACTATGTCACACAATGGCAAAAAAAAAAACCCAGGTACCATCAGGAGGTCCACTAGTTGGGCCAGAACACTAGAAGCCCTCCCACTCTTGTCCCCCCCCCAAGCACCAAGAATACAGAGTATCACTGCCTCAGAGAGTTCCACCTCTGCTCCATATGTTTATCCAATTCCCTCTTGAAGCAATCTATGCTTGTAGCTGCCACCACTTCCTGTGGCAGTGAATTCCATGTGTTAATCACCCTTTGGGTGCAGAAGTACTTCCTTTTATCTGTTGTAACCCAACTGCTCAGCGATTTCATTGAGTGCCCATGAGTTCTTGTATTGAGAGAAAGGGAGAAAAATACTTCTTTCTCTACCTTCTCTATCCCATGCATAATCTTGTAACCTGTATCATGTCACTCCTCAGTTGATGTTTCTCCAAGCTAAAGAGCCCCAAGGGCTTTAACCTTTCTTCATAGGGAAAGTGGTCCAATCCCTTAATCATTCTAGTTGCCCTTTTCTGCTCTTTTTTTCAATGCTATAATAGCTTTTTGGAAATGTGAATTTACAAACCTCATCTATGCTACACACACTGGAGGAAGACTGTAAAAATTGGGAAAATAAAGCTGAAACAGCTGAAGGGACAGTGCAAAATCTTAAAACACAAGTAAAAGAGGCATAGGCTGCAGAACAAAATCTCTGAACAGTTAAAAATAAGACAAATAGTGGGGAGCACCGGGGAAATGCAGGGAAATTATAATTTAATTAACTGAGTCAGTTTAGTTAACAGATTAATTAAATTAGCTTAATTAATTAATGAAGCATCACATGATACCAGCAGGGAGCTCCTCCCTCACTGTGCTGGTGCTGGTGCAGCAGAGGGAAGGGAGAGGAGTAGCTCCTTACCTTGCAGGTGGGCAGTCACCACATGGTCTTGCTGGCTCTTCCTGCTGCTTCCTTCTTCCTGCTGTGGCTGGCTGTGGAAGCAGGAAGACCTGGCAAGATGACCCCTCTCCCTCCCCTCCTGCTCAGCCTCAGTAGGAAGCAGCAGGAACAGTTGGAAAGGCTGTGGTGCAGCATGGGATGGATCTGGCAGCCTCCTGTGGTGGGGACATTGCAGATTTAGGAGGGGGCACCATCCCCAAGGCTGCTGACTAGCTAATGGCCCACCAAGGGAGCAAATGGATTGGATGTTTTCCCTAGTTGTGACCCTGACTTAAAGAGGGAGAAAATGGGCAAACCAGGAGAGTTCAAGATCATCCTGGAGCAACAAGTCAGGAGCCTCCAAATAGGCCAGACAGAAAGGACTGCACTGAGAGAATTAAGCAAGGAATATGAGAAACAGTGATGGATGCAGGAGAGCGAAAAGAAAAACAGGATAGGAAACCTGATTAAAGGCTTGGCAGAAATAATAAAGAGAGAGGAACAGGCTACTTGCATGCACAATATGCACAGGTGTATACTCCTGTTGCATAGGCTTGCATCATAGAACTATGTATGTTTGGGTAGGGAGGCCCCTCCCAAGGATTTCCAGATGAATTACAGATTCAACATATGACTGTTGGGAAGACCAATGATTGAGGCTCACAGGAAATGAGAAAAAAGAAGCCTCTGCTTCTAGTTGATTCAGGGGCTTCAGTAAATCCTTTAAGGCTTTATTGGGTTCCTGAAGGTTTCTGACCTACAAAAAGCAGCTAACAAATTTAGTTAGTAGGATTTGCAGGGGATGATTCATTCGCAAGTGTAATAGGTTCCTGCCCTATCCAAGTTGGATCATTAAAAACAGAAATAGACTTCTGTGTGTCTCATAATCAAGATCAAGAATTGGGAATCATAGAAACCCCATTTCTAAAGCAGCACCGGTTAATAATTGACTTGTCCAGTGATTGTCCATGGCACATGCCAACAATGTGATTAAAAGAAAATTCTTGTTAGAGCTTATGTAATAATAAATTCCCATAAAATTTAAGAACCTGATGACCATTCCCCGAGTAAGTTTTAAAAGATCCCTCTTACCAATTGCACCTGCAAAGCCTGCAGCCTTTGCCTCAAATGTCAATGTCATTAGGTATGACTTCAGTGTCTTAATTGCCAAACCATTTACCTTAAAGGCCACCCAAAACTAGTGAACATATTTTACTGGTAAACACCACTGTGGCCTCAGACCTACCTGTCTTCTAAAGTTTACAAATTCCTGCACCTGCCTGACATAAGCTGTCCTCATGCTCAGAGCCAGAGATGGTCACTGATCTAGATGGGCTACCAGTCTTTTCAGCTGTCAAAGGACTTCCAAGTTCCTGTGCCAAGGTTGTGAAGCTCACCATGAGCCAATCACATTCCCCAAGTTACTTGGGGCAGTGAACAAAATATAAGTCAAATAGTATGTCACATGCACCAAGCCCACTTTTCCCTTAATTGCTCATTCTAACACAGTGCTAAAGTATTCAAAAGCCGAGCATGAATTGGACCATCCCATAGTCAATGCCCTATCACAATAATATTGCCCTTCAAACTGAAAACCAAACAGATTAAAATTATTGGGATCCACAGTGAGAAGCCAAAATGTTGTGCTTTCCATCCATGCTACATTCCCATAGGATTACACCATTTTCTCTCTCTTTAACCCTATCCTTATTCTCCTCAGTCACTTCAGGATCCCAGAAAAGTAATGAGAATGTATCTACATATTCATCTTGCCATATCTTTAGCTTGGAGGTAGGCAAGAGGTGATCTCCAAATGGCATCAACCACTTGGCATATGGATGTTTGGATGGTATCTGCTTTTGACCTAACTTGAAAAGCAAACCTGTTAAGAGACTAGGCACAAGATCTGGTAAAATTGTATTCACCAAATCTACACTAATGCCTCCCTGTTTTGCCAGTGTAGTTTGAGGGGGATATGACTGGAGTGGGGAGGAGACCTTCACTTCCCCCCATAGACTGCCAACCCACTGACTTCTTCCTTCCTCTTTTCTGTAGATGAGTCATCTGAGTGTGTGTGTCATCACAGTGTGGCATTTAGCTTGAGTAAATCCAGCAATGTCTGAAATCTCTCCTTAACTCAACAATTTCCAATCAACTACCTTGCATTTTCTTTTGTCTTCATCATCAGAGGACAAATACGCAGGCACTCTCATCACAAACTGTCTGTTCACCAAGCCACACCTTTTCTGTGGAGCTTTCTTGGGACCCCTCCTGCAAAATAAGCAATCACAAAACCAAAGTCCAGGTAGTATTCCACCAGGACCACAGATCACAATGAGATACTCCAAGCAGTAGGCCACTCATCCCAATCAGATTAAAATGAGACACTCTAACCAATAGATCAAAGGACATAACCACTAGGTGAGATGTCAAATTCAGACTTTGATTATTCAAACACTCTAACCACTAACCAAACAAGATGTAATATAGTCTAGCTGCCCTCATCTGATTGGCTGCTCAGTTTTCTCTGCAGCCAATGGAACGTGCTTCATTTAAAAGAAGTTGGGGGCCAAGACAAATCAATCCACAGCATGATTTCCTTTGAAACTCACTTCTCCCATTAAATGTACATTTGGAGAAAATCATCAAATACAATATAGTTGTCACTTGTAAAAGAGGGGGAAAATCCAGGCATCTATCATCAGGTATTCCCTAGCTCTCAGGCACAGAGAGAAAAAAGAAAGGAAGCTGAATACAACCAGATAAGCTTGTATAACATTTGGAGGCTGCTATAAAATCCAATAGGCAGAAGCGCAATAAAAGCTTCAAAAAATAGGTCAAGCTACTCCAAAGACTAATATCAGAAGGAATCAGCAACATTTTGCCTCTTGGCTGTCTGTGTTCAGAATAAAGAGTATTTATTTTCTAGTTTGCAGGGAATTGCAAAGAAAATAATTGTGATGTATAGAAAAATGTAACTTTTATAGAAGAAAGGAAACAAAATAAGTGTGATGCAGAAGTTTACATGAACTGTGAAAGATGGCGGCAATAAAAGTTTGAGGGACTTATCTTAACCTACAGATTTCCTTCAGAGCTCACATGTCAGATGACCTGCCAAAATTAAAGGTTTGTCAGATGTTAGATCACATGCTGGATTGCAGGAAAAGGTCACAAAGCAAACTGAAAAAAAGAGACTCGACAGTTTTCACCCAAGGCTATGCTTTATTCCAAAAGGCAGGTTATCAGTCACATTATTGGGCTCAAAATGCTGAAGAAAGTCAATACGCAAATCACAAGGAACTAACCTTTATACAGCATGACTACAGGCTCCTGGCTGAAGCTGGTAGGGAGGGTATATTTTATTCAGTACAGGAATATTCACTTTTATTTTAGTAGTTCATGCGGTTTGTTCTTTTTGCTCTAGAATATATCACCACTGCAGATTTTAAAGGGTGGTAAAATGGCTCAAAGATCAAGAAAGCTGTTTCCATTTTGCAGGCAACGGGAGTAGAATTCTTTCACCAATCATAACGAGAAACCAAAGAAAGCATCAAAACAAACAAACAAAAACAGCTGGGTGGGTGATTTAAACAACTCCCAACAAATCCCTTGTGCAAATCTAAGAATATGGTGTCAGTGAGAGTTAGGTGTACCCAGTGAAATTCATTTCCTGGTACTGATTTTGGAAAAAGAACATTATGAAACAATTCTGTATGTAGTAAGGATGGATGTTTGGAGATGGGGAATCAGAAACAAATGAAAGCCAGTATTAGCACAATGTAATTATTAAAAAGTAAAGGTAAAAGGTAATTGTCTGTGCAAGCATCAGGTTGCTACTGACCCGTGGGATGATATCACATCAGGATGTTTTCTTGGCAGACTTTTCCATGGTGGTTTGGCCATTGCCTTTCCATGTCGTCAACACTTTACCCCCAGCAAGTTGGGTACTCATTTTACCGACCTCGGAAGGATGGAAGGCTGAGTCAACCTTAAGCCGGCTACCTGAACCCAGCTTCCATCAGGATTGAACTCAGGTCATAAGCAGAGCTTGGACTGCAGTACTGCAGCTTACCACTCTGCGCCACAGGGCTCCTAGTGTAATTATTAGGGTGTTTCAAATTGCTACCAGCCATAAGATCACTAGAAACCTTTGCCTCACATGGGTGTTCTATGGATAAAATGAATGGAGGACAGAAACGTGCATGTCACTCTGAGCTTCCTAGAAGGCAAGTGGGATGAATATGCAATCATAATAGAAACTCTTCTGGTCTGGAAATCCTTGAAGCCATTATGAACTAAGTCCAATATTCTTCCAGAATTTTCCTAAGTAATATACTGTTCAACTGATGATGGTTCATCACCAATTGCAGCCCTCCTCAGGTTTTCCATCCACTTTCAAACATACCAAGCATAGGAATCTGACTTTTTATTGTGTCTTGTCTTCTGATTACTGAATTTCTGGCATGAGCATCTTTACCTCAGACCATTGACTTCAGAGACTCTGCAGTAGTGAATAGAGCCTCTGAGTCTATTTGAACATGGGCACTCCTATCTGCAATGGAGTTTTATATGGTGCATCTTGCAGTGTAGCTTTTCTTTCTGCCTTGTCTCAGTTTACATATTCTGACTCTACAGACCATCCAAGAGCAAATAGATTTCTACCTAACTGTTCTTCAGGACCTGAAAATAACCCAAGAGTCTATTTCCTTAATCTGTCATTTTAAATCCTCTCCAAATTTTCCTTTGCCAACTGGCTATTCACTGATGTATAATTTTATATAAAATATAACCTTTATATATTTATCACTGAACAGAAGACATTGCATATTGATATTAACAACAGAACGTGAACTGGTTTAGTAAAATAAGATCAGGATTCAATATGGAGCCTTAGGTTTCAATGGGTGCACTTAGGATCAGATCTCTACAGTTGCATATTATCTATAGAAAGTTCTACTTTTCCCAGATCTAAAAGAGGGAGATAGAGAAATACACAACTGTTCAAATGTTCTGTTGTCAATTGTCATGCAGTAATAACTGAATACAGAAATAAAGAGGCGGATCTCACCTTCAAAATGCTTATAATTTAAAATAGCATCTTGATGTTTCCCTCTGCTGGCACAGATCCTGAAATGTATCTTGTTTTGTGAATTTAGACCTAAGGGTGTATCATAACTTAACTGCAGCAATTAGAATAATATAATTGTATAATGATAGCCAATGCGTGTGAAAGTCTAAGGGATAAACATAACCGCAGGCTCCATATCTATCAATACCCTGCTTGATTCATTTATTTGATTGCACAGCCTTGAAGAGGGCTTTCTATTTTATTTATAAAAGATTGCCTTCCTAGGTTTTAATACGGCTTACTGTTGAGGCTCTACATATGTTCTTTCTGTTGTTTCTGGATGATGTTAGCAAGCAGTATACCTCAACCCTGTTTTTATCCCACTGTGAAAAACACCAGATGTACAAAATTAAAGTTCAGGTTAATCAAAATATTGCTTGACAAAGCAAATAATTGAATTGCACTTTCTATGCACTGTGGTAGACCATAATTAACATGCAGTATCTTCCACATTTGAATACAACTTCCAATTTCCATTTTAACATCATGGAATGCTGTCTACACATTTTTTAATGGTGCCCATGATAATAATATATTCTGGTTTTAATCATATTCCACGTTGCAGGAAATGAAGCTTGCAATTTCCCAGGTGCTTACCAAATTACTCCTGCAAGCTAATTCTCAACCCCCAAGTTAAGAGTTTCAACACAGTGCACATTAACAGCCTGCTTATGTTCTTCCTGTACAACAGAAGGTAAGTTAATATGTGCTTCAATTATATCCAGTTTGTGCATTTATAGCACCCTGTGGGCAGCAGTAAGAAGGCTGTAAAGTACTTATCCTGCTTTTTTAATGCTCCACTATATTGCAGGAGAGCGAGGGGGGGGAGTGGTGGGGGTGGGGAAATTATATCAAGGTTTAATGGAAAACGATAAAGAATCTTGGAAACTGCTGCAGTGATATTCCAGAAAAGCAATCTCCATTCACATGTACATACATTAGAATTTTGGGATTCATGAAGAATTCCAGCCTAGGGGAGCAATCTGGAAATTCCCTCATTCTCCCAAATTTCACTTCAATAATTCTATAAGCTCTCAGTGGCACAAACAGGCCAGTTTTCCCTCCTACTTTTCCCCTTTAGTTGACTCTTGACTACTTTCAACATTCTGAGCATGTTTAATCTTCATCAGACTATTTCCAAGGTTTGTTTTCCCTCTTTTCTTCAAATTAATTATTTATTTTGTTTTGGGATTTTATCCTGCCCTCTCCCACAAGCAGGTTTAGGGTGGGGTTCAGTGTGGCAATAAAGCATTAAAAAAAACCATTTCCATATAGTTTCAATTAAAATCTAAAAACCCAACTAAACTACAAGATGGTGAGGTGGTGAGACATCAGACCTCATGGATATAACTCCAGAAAGGGCTATCCCAGGGGTGGCCAATGGTAGCTCTCCAGATTTTTTTTGCCTACAACTCCCATCAGCCCCAGCCATTGGCCATGCTGGCTGGGGATGATGGGAGTTGTAGACAAAAAAACAACTGGAGAGCTACTGCTGGCCATCCCTGGATTATCCTGTTAATAATTGGGCCCAGCCACCAGCCTATGGTCCAAGTTGGTATGGCAAAATAACCTAGGCTGGTTGGAGAAGGGGCTGGTTAGAACAGGAGAGACTGGTATAACGTGACACCTGCTGCCTCAACCAAACACCTGGTGGAATAGCTCTGTTTTACATGCCCTGTTGAATTGTAATAAGTTCCACAAAGCCCTTATCTCAATTGAGAGCATGTTCCATCTGGACGAAACCAGTAAGTGTTGTCTTGCTGAGCATAAAGCTCTTCAGAACACATTGGGAGAGACAATCCCACAGATATACTGGTCCCTGATTGCATAATGCCTTGAAGGTTAATACCATAACCTTGAACCTAATCCAATAATCAACTAGCAACCAATGCAACTGATGAAGCACTGACTGAATGGCCATCCACAAAGAGTTCCCAGGCAGGAGGTGCGCAACTGCATTTTCCACCAGCTGAAGTTTTCAGGTCCAATTCAAGGACAGCCCTGCATAGAGTGAATTGCAGTAGTCCAGTCTGGAGGTGACCATTGCATGGATCAGTTATCAAGTCACAGGAGAAGAGGTAGGGAACCAGCTGCCTGACCAGCTGAAGATAGTAAAAGGTTGATCTGGCAGGATTTGTGACCTCACCCTCCATTGAAAGTGAGGCATCCAGAATCCCTCCTAAGCTCCTCACTGTTGACACTGGCACTAGAGCTGCCCCACTAAGGGTCAGGAGTTGGATTCTCAATCCCACCCATCCCTATGACTCAGGAATAGAACCTCCATCTTCAGTTGATTTAATTTCAGATGACTTTGCTGTAGCCAACCAGCCACAGCCTCTATAGCCTCAGGCAGAATGTCTGCGGTAGAGTCCACCTGTCCATGGACAGATACAGCTGGGTGTCATCAATTTACTGGTGACAACCCAGCCCGAATTCCCAGACTGACTAGGCAAGAGGGCATATATAGATGTTAAAATGCATCAGGGGGAGGAGCACCCCTGAGGGATGCCACATATCAAGGGATAATGCAGGGCTGGCACGTGGGAGTAGGCCAGGTAGGCAGCCACCTTGGGTGCCACCTGGCCGCAGGGGTGGAAGGCGGGGGCAGGCGCCCCATCACCATCCCCGCTCACACCGACAGAGCTGGCTAGGAAGCAGCCGCCTGCATGCTCCTTCATTCCGATTTGGAACGGAGGCAGAAGCACATGGACACCGCTTCCCAGCCAGCCGAATCCCTCTGAAGGGGGTGGGGAGTGAGCTGGGCTAGAGGCAGGCCAAGCATTCTTGCTTGGACCACCCCTCGCCCAGCCCCTCCACTCTGCCTCTTCAGAGGGATTCAGGTGGCTGAGCAGCAGCCGCCCGTGTCCTTCTTCCTCCGTTCCAATTTAGAACGGAGGAAGAAGCATGCAGATGGCTGCTTGTCCACCAGGTCCCTTTGAAAGGGGGGAGGGCTGGGCGAGGTGTGGGCCAAGCGTTCTTGCTCAGCCAGTCCTTCGCCAGGCCACTTCCCCCCTTCACAGGGACTCAGCTGGCTGGGAAGCAGCTGCTTGCATGCTTTTTCTTCTGTTCCAAATAGGAATGGAGGAAGAAGCATGCAGCAGCCACTTCCCAGACAGCTCCCTTTGAAGGGGGGTGAGAGGGCTCGGCGAGTAGCTCAACCCACCTCTTGCCCCACCCTTCCCCTCCCTCCTTCAGAGGGAGCTGGCTGGGCCAGCAGAGCATGCCAGTGCGATGACATCACTTTAGGTGACATCATTGTGCCGCGTGCCTCCTGGGGGGGGGGGGGCAACTCGAGGCTCCGAGCCTGTCTTCGGATTATATGCTGGATGACTTCGACCCCCTCAGCCTGGAGGAAGTTGACAGGATCCTCTTAGCTGCTCGCCCAACTACCTGTAAATTGGACCCATGCCCTTCCTGGCTTATTAAATCTTGCCAGGGTGACCTTAGATATCCTATACGGGATATCATAAATAGATCCCTGAGGGAAGGGCACTTTCCAACGCCGCTCAAAGAGGCTGTGGTCCGTCCCCTCTTAAAGAAACCATCTTTAGACCCGGCCCAATTGGCACACTATCGGCCAGTCTCAAATTTGCCCTTTTTGGGCAAACTTATTGAGAGGGCAGTGGCGATGCAGCTGCAGACTTTCCTGGAGGATGCTTCCATCCTTGACCCATTTCAGTCCGGCTTTCGCCCGGGACATGGGACGGAGACGGTGCTGGTCGCCCTAGTGGATGACCTTCAACGGCATCTGGATCGGGGCGGCTCGGCGGTGCTGATGCTGTTAGACCTGTCGGCTGCGTTCGACACGGTCAACCATCGGCTACTGAAGGGTCGCCTCGCCGACGCAGGGATTCAGGGGTTGGCTTTACAGTGGCTTTCCTCTTTCCTTGAAGGTCGGGGACAAAGGGTCGCAGTTGGGGGGGAGCTGTCCCGGAGGTGCACACTTGACTGTGGTGTGCCCCAAGGGGCGGTTCTCTCCCCGATGTTATTTAACATCTATATGCGACCTCTTGCCCAGATTGCCCGAAGGTACGGGCTAGGGTGTCATCAGTATGCTGATGACACCCAGCTCTATCTACTGATGGACGGCCAGCTGACCTGCATCCCGGAAAATCTAGATCGGGCACTATATGCCGTGGCTGAATGGCTCAGACTGAGCGGGCTGAAGCTTAACCCTGCGAAGACAGAGGTCCTTTGCTTGGGTCGCCGCGGTCCGGAAAGGGGAATCCCCCTACCAGCCTTTGACGGTGCGCCGCTGATAGCGGCGGACAGGGTCAGGAGCTTGGGGGTGCTGTTGGAGCCTTCCTTAAAGATGGAGGCTCAGATAGCAGCCGCTGCCAAGTCCGCGTTTTTTCATCTTAGGCGGGCAAGGCAGTTGGCCCCCTTTTTGGAGCGCGACGACCTAGCAACAGTGATCCATGCCACGGTCACCTCGAGGTTAGACTACTGTAATGCCCTCTACATGGGGCTGCCCCTGTCCCGAACTCGGAAATTGCAGCTGGTGCAGAATGCCGCGGCCCGGCTGTTATTGGGTCTCCCAAAGTGGGAACACATTCAGCCGGGTCTTCGGACCCTGCACTGGCTTCCAGTAATATACCGAGTCCGGTACAAGGTGCTGGTTATCACCTTTAAAGCCCTATATGGCTTGGGACCTGTCTACCTGAAGGACCGTCTTTCCCCACATGTTCCCCAGAGAGTACTGAGGTCGGGAACACAAAATCTCCTTACTATCCCTGGGCCGAAGGAAGCCCGTTTGAAATCCACCAGAGAAAGGGCTTTCTCTGTTATGGCCCCTACATGGTGGAATCAGCTGCCGGAGGAGGTGAGGGCCCTGCGGGACCTTGTACAGTTCCGCAGGGCCTGTAAGACGACCCTCTTCTGGCTAGCCTATACCTAGCTTGAGAATTTTAATGTAACTTGCCGGACTTCTTTTATATATAGTTGAAATATTTATTAATATTTATTGATAACCATGGTTTTATCTGTTTTTATCTGTTTTAAATGCTGATCCCTTTATATGTTTAAATACTGTAATTTTGTTGGATCTATCACTGGAAGCCGCCCTGAGCCACTTGTGGGAAGGGCGGGATATAAATCCCAAATAAATAAAATAAATAAATAAACTGCTGGGAGGGGGCAGGGGGCCAGGTTCTGCCTCAGGCGGCAGAACCATTAGCTCAGGGCCTGGGATAACGTGGAGGCATCCTCTCCCCAAGCACCACTGTCTGTCCCCAACCATGGAGAAAAAAGACCAGCCATTGCAAGGCTGTCCCCCGAATCCCTGCATCAGCAAGGCTGTGGACCATAAAGCCATAACTGACCATGTCAAACACTGTTGTCAAGTCAGGCAGCAACAGCAGCACTGATCCACCTCTATCCAGGTGTCTTGGGGGGTTGTCCATGAGGGCAATCAGTGCTGTCTCTGTCCCAAAGCCAGGACAGAAACTAGACTAGAATGGTTCCATGATTTATAAAGTCATATTTTTTTTCTGTATAACAGAGATTCCCTCAAATGCAGCTACCTCATTTTTTATTTATTTTTTTGGTACATCAGATTGTTGCTTTTATGGCTGGCATTAAACAATCATTTCACTATTAGATATAGTGATGAAGACTGTCAGTTCTGTTTTTTTATAATGTTTGTTATGATTTTTTTTTGCAGAATTTATAGAACACTGTTGAAGACAATGAAGAAACACACTCCTATTTTATTGGCTTCCAGTGACCCCCAATGGAAGATGTACGATAGAAAATAAGTTTCCTTTTCCTCTATTGATACAGCCAAAATCCAAATAAATTGAGAGTCCATCCAGGTTTTATCAAATTTAGAAGAAACTAAGAAATCATAAATGCATGTAAATTGATATTGCAACAAACATATTTTGCAATGTATGCATTATGTCTTTATTTAAAATGTATTTATTAATGAAGTTGTAAAATGTAAGTTCACAATAAAGCACTCTTATCAATATGTAACATATAAAAATATATTCTAAGAACATTTGTAACTCTTAAACATCTAAATTATTCTCAAGATAAATTAGCAGGAACAGATTTTTTTTCCAAGCTGAAGATTTGTTCCTAGGATGGAAAAGTAGGCAGGTGTATATAAACTCCATTGTACATCTACTGTAATGTGTGGTGCAGTCTTTCCAAAGGGGATTCATTATGCAATCTTTCCCCTTTTCAAGGAGGAAAAAGTGTATGATGGTGTCCTTGAGTACATCACCATTCATAGGAAGTTACAACATCATGTGTTACTCAGTGACCATGGTTAAGAAAGCATCTTTGTTCCATATAGTCTTCTTAGCTGAGTTTAAGAGTTCTTTGTCTTTCATTCCAATATAATAAAGCAGAATATACTGGGTGATTAACAGAGACTTCCATATTATATTTTTAAATCCACGATGAAGAATAAGGGCAATTATTAAGCACATATGATCCATATTTTTCACTAATACATATGCACAGACATCAACTGTCAGCATCATTCATTTCTTTCCTATACATTATTTACTTTTAGCAGACCTCATACTTCCTCATTTTCCCAGCTGGCATGCAAGCTCTCCATCCTGACACCAACAGGGGCATGGTTAATTTGCCATCTGCCTATATTCCATGCTTCTTTTCTCAGTGCATAGAGATCCAGTCATTTGCCCAGGAAAATGGAAAACAAATGGTAGGGGAGGGCTCAAGTTCCCTATGGACATTTGCTGTTTCTTGTACTTGTCATAATTTCTCACCTTCAAACTTCATTTCAAATGCCAGATGTCTGTTGCAAACACCAATCATTCGAGGGGCATGTGTCAGTCCTCCAGTAGTCCCTGCTCTTTAGGAAATTCAGCTGGACAGAAGACATTCAGTTTCAATTCAGTAAAGCACACCACCAGCCTTTACCTCCAGTACACTCACTAAAATAGTGTTTTCCTTATCTGGCACTTATGATAGCTGGAGCTGGTAGATTTCAGTTAGTTTTACTTCATTACATGCAATCTATGAAAGAGTTGCTTGTCTCCATTAGATTGAAATAACAACTTTGTATCTTTCAGTATAGAAATATTTCTGCAAAATCATTAGCTTTTCCAGTTAAAATACTATAAAAATGTATGTATATCACAGCATCCTTGCAGTCAGTCTCTCAACAATTTTTTTTTTAAAATTGAGTTATTATTCCACACTTTCTTCAAGGAACATACATGGTCATTTCCTCCCTTCTGTCCTCATAACAACCCTGTGGAGGAAGTCAGACAGAAAAAGAATAAGTGGCCTAAGGTAATGCAGTGGGCTTCGGAGCAGATCTCAAGCAGGTTACACCTGGTTGTTCTCTGACACTAACAACTATACAACACTATTTTCCCTGCCAAAGTAAAAGTAGTATCTGCATCAAAAAGCATTATTCTACAAATGTAGGACATGCCCCTCTTCCACTAAAACAAACAAAAAATCTTCTGTGTTATCAAATCTACCATGGTTGTTTATGAAGTAGTAAAAAGTTTGAATGCTTTACCGTGCTAAGTATCTGACACACCAAACTGTCTTCTTTAATTTCATCCACATCACAGAATTGTGATATTCTTATCATTAACAGAAATTGGGATCACATCTTTACAACAGGGATAAAAAAAAAACTGCTCTCCCAAACTTTGCTATAAAAAGGTCAATAAATATGGGTCCATATTACGATTTGCATGTCAATTGTCTGATAACTCAAACTATGGCATAAAGATTTGATAGCCTGAACAGTAAAAGAAATCTCCCCTCTACACACACAACAGTTGATAGAAACATGATATTTAAATATAAGTTCAACATAATATGTGGCTGTAAGATTTAATATGACAGCTTGTCACTAAGTTTAATTTTAGAGTTTTCTTTCTTTCTTTCTTTCTTTCTTTCTTTCTTTCTTTCTTTCTTTCTTTCTTTCTTTCTTTCTTTCTTTCTTTCCTTTAACAATCTGAAGCTACTGAAAAGAGGCATCCTGGCATTTTAGAAATAAAATTGGAGCTATGAAGAGATAATCAAATAAAACTGGTCACTTACCTCTTAACTCTGGGAGTATTTTTGTTCTAAATATAAGTTATTAATGCTTTGTTAAATTCATCAGACCCTGCAGATGAAGTAGGGGCACTAACAGGAGCACCTTGCACTGTCTGGTTAAAATTAAAGGAGAATCCAAAGCATCCTTCAACTTTCAAATAGAAGAGGAAGAGAAAATACTAATAGATGTGTTTTTTATATTTTTTTTTCCCTTAACATTTTGAGGCATCAAGAGGCATCACGTTTGTCAGCAGAACTGCAGATATGACTCTATCAATAATCCATGGCACTTTCATATTTCCCAGCTGAGGCTATTATACAGCTTTGGATGACAGCCTGCTTCAACTTCATCATCTGATCCACTGGGACAGAAACTCATAACTGGCTTTCAACATAGATCCTTCATATAAAAGGTAATAACTGCAATCAGTTGGTTAAGTCAGAGTTTTTGGAGACAAAGGAAACAGCAATGAACTGCAAAGTAGGGGGAGAAATAGATTGACTTCAGACTGACACAGTTGCAGAATAGAAGTGTGCATCCCAAAAGTGCTGAGCTGAAAATGTGCACAAAAATCATTGTGTCAGGTCATTAGCATGATTTCCCAAATGATAAATACAAATCCAGGATTCTTAGGCATTATGAAACTCCCTCCTCCCCAAAAAAATATATATACTTTTTGGTGTTTGGGTGCTTACCATTGTAGGCAGAGCAGACCTCTTGTTTTTTTTTTTATTCTTCTGATTTCATGGGTGATGACCTTTCTCCCTTCCAATCAAATCCTTGAGGAGAGTGCTCCCAGCCAATCATGATTGAATGCAAGTCCCAGAAAAGGGAAGAAGTCCCTACAATTCAGAACCCTTGTTCCTGACCAGGGTAAAGCAACTCCAGGGAAAAGTAATCTGAGTCCATGGAGGAGTCTGTGGGCAAGCACATTTTACTTTGGAGATTTGGAATATACAAAACCTTCACCTTGAGTTTTATAAGGGGGAAAAGTCCACCCAGCTGTGCTTTAGAAGTGCTAATAGTCTCCTGGTCATTGCTCAGTCTGTTGCTGTACTGAGAATATGCATGTGGAAATTTTCTTTTTTAATAAATGTATTATAACTTTTAATGCTGGAAGCCATTCTCTGTATCACTTAAACCTCAAAGATTCTAACACTTTATTTATATGTGCAACAGGAGAGGAGGGATAGAACTGGCAAGTGGCTAAGTCCCCAGTGTAGTGCAAGTGTGGTAAGAAGTAAGCTATCTCTGTGGTAACCAGAGAGTGGATAATGGGAGATGCAGGCCTGAGGCAAGAAATCCTTAGAACTGAAATTCACTGAAAGGAAGCTGGGAGCCATGGCTCTCTCAGTAGGTAATTTCTACAAATGCCAGGTAGTGGCAGTGAGTGTACTAAAAGAGGAAGAGAAAAACCCTCTGAGGGTGTTTCTTTTACTTCTAGCTGTTTTCAAAGATTTCAGTGATGAGGTGGTGGTTGGTTTTCTGCAGTAGAAGCCTACCTTTTTTGGTAAAAAGAGATAGTAGACCACAAGAAAGGATGCAAAATGCAAAAGTTTTCAGCAGAAAGTTTTTTTTTTAAAGTCAGCCACTGTAATATGTCATAAAGAAACCATATGTGGACAGTTTAAAAAAAATGCCAAAAGACAGCATTCTCCTGTCTAGGAATGTCTCATAGGAATCTGTGGAAATAAGTGGACCTGCACCAAGAGATGCCTACTTTGAGGCTCTGTATAATCAAATCTATTTGTCCATTCTCTTTGAAACTGCATCCTTTTGTCTATTTAGATTAAAGGAAGGGCTATGTTCTGTGTTGCTTTGCTTTCATTTTCCATGGGACAAGGGAAACAAATTCAAGGAAGGTGATCTGAATTAAGCTATATTACATAGGAAAGGAAAGGTCCCCTATGCAAGCACCAGTCATTTCCAATGCTGGGGTGATGTTGCTTTCACAACGTTTTTACAGCAGACTTTTTACGGGGTGGTTTGCCATTGCCTTCCCCAGTCATCTTCACTTTCCCCCCAGCAAGCTGAGTACTTATTTTACTGACCTCAGAAGGATGGAAGGCTGTGTCAACCTCGAGCCGGCTACCTGAAAGCCCAGCTTCCGCCAGGGATCAAACTCAGGTCGTGGGCAGAGTTTAGGACTGCAGTACTGCAGCTTTAACACTCTGCGCCACGGGGCTCCTTTATATTACATAAACTCCAACAAAATAAAGAATGAGCAAATTAATCTAATAGAATATTCAGATTTCATCCTCAGTGGAGAATTAGAAGCACTGCTGGGGCTGGGGTCCTGGTGGAATGCAGAGCAGGCCTATAGTTACGGAGGGGGCAGGGGGAGAAGCCACTCCACCCAACCCCCCCTTCCACCTGTTTAGCTCCTCCTTTCCCCACCGTTCTGGCGGCCCCCAATCTCCCTGCTGCTCTGGTGTTCCCTGCTCTCTCTACCACCACTACTCAGGTGGCCCCCGATCTCCTCACTGCTCTGGCAGCCCCCACTATCTCTGCCAGCACTGCTGGTGGCCCCTGGTCTTCCTGCTGTTCTCATGGCCCCTGCTCTCTCCACCACTCTCACAGTCCCCACTCTCTCCACCACTGCTGCTCTGGTGGTCCCCGATCTCCCCACAACTCTGGCAGTCCCTAATCTCCCTGTTACTCTCACGACCCCTGATCTCTCCACCGCTGCTGCTCTGGCAGCCCCTAATCCCCCTGCCACTCTTGTGGTCCCCGCTCTGCCCACCGCCCTACTTTTTAAAGTGTGTGATGTCATTTTTAAGTGTGTGACTCATTTTGCCCCCCCACCATATCCCTCCATCTGAAATTTTATTCCCTGTCCCTCCCCTTAAAATTTTCTGACTACGGGCCTGATGCAGAGGAATCAGGCCTCCTCTGTCTATGCACAACTGTATTCTGTACAAGATCACCCTTGCTTTGATCCCAGAGCAGTTACATCCCCTGTTCCTTCTTGTCAAGTATTTACTCATCCTTGAACAAGACATGCTACATCCAATGTTCCCTCTAAGCTGCAGAGTCTTGTGAGCAAAAATTCTACTTTGTGAGCTACTGGTATTAAAGCTGTGAGTTACTGCATAAATTGTTGTGCTCTGGGGTCATCCTTCCTGCACTAAGACAAAAATGTGTGAGCTGGAGGCTAAAAATCTGTGAGCTAGCTCATGCTAACACTTACTCAGATTAACGGGAACACTGGCTACATCCTTTCTCATGAGCCATGGGGTCTTTGGTTTAAAGATAATGGTACTCCCAAAGAGATTCCTGTCCCAGTTCCATAAAGCCATGATAGACTGAAGGTTGCAGTTTGATGGATTTCCCCTTCATAATTCAAATAAGGCCTCAGGGTAACTCACCTAACCTTTATAGTAACAATTTATGCTTCAACACTGAAGGGACAAAGACCTAAGGCAATTGATCCTTTAGGGCCCTTGGATGTCCTGACAATCCTCAGTGTAAAATAGGGGGAAAAAAGAATCCTATCAGACTGGAAAGGTAAAAAAATTATACTCAGTCCCCAAAGCAACAAGCATGTTACAATTTGGGAAGAAGGGAGGGGGCATAAGGGATGAAGAAGAAGAAGAATTGCAGATTTATACCCCGCCCTTCTCCCTGAATTAGAGACTCAGAGCGGCTTACAATCTCCCATATCTCCCATATGAAGAGACAGATGGGGCAGCTCAGCTGAGCTTTCACACTTCTTGGTCAACTTGTTTGACCAAGATTCAATGAGCATATTTCTGTTCATGGATAAAACAAGTGGACTTTAACTGCTTCCCTTTGGCTGGATCATGCTTGTGTTTATCTATTGATATCACAGGTTTGATCAAAATAGCTTTGATTAGATGAAAAAAAGGAAAGGATGCCACAGGTTTCATTTTTTTTGGGAAAAGTTTTTTTTTTAAATGCACTTTTTAAAGAGAGCCAACACATTCTAAATAGTGGTATGAATTCAAATGCACCCAGGCCACACACACCCTTTATTAGTATATTTCAGCATCCAAAATGTATCTGAGTTTTCTCAGGAAAACAAAAAACAAATCCTGAGAAAATCATGGGTAGATTCCTGGGAATTACCCCTAGATCTGAAAACAGCAAGAAGTAAGACTGCTTCCGCCTGTCAGCTGTTTGTCAGGCTTCTGCAGTTCTTTTAGAATCATAGAGTTGGAAGGGATTCCAGTGTCATCTAGACCAACCCCCTGGGCCCCTGCACAATGCAGAAAATTCACAAATACCTCCCCCCACACACCCAGTTATCCCTGCTCCATGCCCAGAAGATGGCAAAAAAACAAACAAACAAAAAACCTCCAGGATCCCAGGTCAGACTGGCCCAGAGAAATTTGCTTCCTGACCCAAAGTGGTGATCAGCATTTCCTTGGGTGCGTAAGAAAAAGCCATGAGAACTAAGCACCATTGCAACCCTTCCTGTCCTCCCTCTCATGATCTGCCTAAGTTCACAGAATCAACATTGCTTTAAATTTTGCCCTTTAAACTTTAAGGATGCTGCAGAAGACAGCCTCTAGGACTTGGAACTGGCTGGCTTGTCCTGCAGCCTAGTCAGTGCAGGATCAGCCTTGGAGCTGAGACCTCCATGCCATGTCAGCTGGGGCTGTCTCCTCTTGCAGCTTGGTTTAAACCAAGCTGTAAGAGAAGTCAGCCCAGGGTTGACCGAGCTGCAAGAGAGGATCAGCTGGGGCAGCAGAAGCTGAGAGCTCTGTGCTGCCTTGGTTGGGGCTGTCTCCTCTTGCAGCTTGGTTTAAGCTGTGCTGTTAGAGAAGCCAACTGGGGAGGGCAGGAGCTGAGAGCTCCCCTCCACCTTGGCTTGGCTTTGACTTCTCTTGCAGCCCAAGATCAGCTGTCCCCACAGAGAACAGACTGCTTCCCATAGGCACAGCTTCTGGTGTGCAATTTCCCCTCCTGGCTTTTTTCTTCTCACATCTATTGGACCAAAAGAATTTCCAATTAAAAAATCCCAAATCTGAATACTGTACTGGTATTGGGATCCTGGATTTTATGGGGAACCCAATTTTTTTTCAATACAAAATACCTGAACAACAACAAAAAAAAACTTAAATAGGAGATTTTTCATTTATCAAAAGAATATTTAAAGGATGGATCAGTATGCTGGCAGTGATGCTTTTCCTATGTTATTTTGTGAACTCTCATGTTTTTGAGCTGCTGAATATTTATCCCTTTGAATTGTTTTCCCTTCCATTCTTTACATTCTTGGGTCCTTCTGGCAAGGCAAAATTCATCATTTCTGTTCCAGAAAGGTAATATATCTCACAGTCAGCTTTATAAAAATGCCATTGTTGTTGCATTGTGAATTGCTATGATACAGAAACTGGGGAAAGCATAAAGAACACAATTGCATAAGCTTTATGCATGATAAACTTTAAAGCCATCTTTACACAGCATTCAAGGTCAGCAAATATGGTAGGATCTATGGATCAATTCCAAAGAGCAGCGATGCTTCCCTCCAACACAAAGAACTTTTCCCTGACACAGGAGGCTCTTTTACCAGAGAAGGCTCTTATGCCAGAGGAAAATTCTGTGGTGAGTGGAGCTGCTCTGTGAGGCATCCAGTAATGACAGTTTCAGGTGTGTAGTAACTGTGAAAGTTTGATAGATCCAAGTGGGCAGCCGTGTTGGTCTGAAGCAATAGAACAAAGTAGGAGTCCAGTAGCACCTTTTAGACCAATGAAGTTTTATTCCGAATATAAGCTTTTGTGTGCATGCACATGTCTTCAGACAATAGAATGGGGTATAGTGAGCAGGGCTACATATAACTGGTGGGCAGTGGTTAAGAATGCAAAGTGGTACAAAGTTAGACTCCAGTGGCAAAATAGTGAAATTAGATTGAAAGAACATTTGGTCTGGATAGCATTTGCATAGGAAACCAGTAAAAGGTAATAAAAGATGGGTTAAACGAAGGACATGCCCTGGAAATCTTCTAGTTCCAGCCTCCCTGATCCCAAGGTGCATATGGAAATCCCTAGAGACTCTTCTTAGCACTTCTTTCTCCCAGTTAAGAGTTTCACCACTCTTAATTTCTCTGCCAACTTCCAAAACACTGTTGCTACATTCTTCTTACTACAGCATTTCAGGGCCTCTGTTGGCAGAGTGGAAGTGCTCCAGGCTGTGTACAGGAGTGAGATATGCAGCAAGCTATTGGTGGCCCATGGTGGCTCCTACAAACTCCTCATACAGGTTGTCAGTAAATTGCTTTTTCTTTCACTTCCCTCATGCTGGGTACAGTCAGCTAGGTGCACTTCCTGGGGAATTCTTTCACTCAGATCCCCATGCCTGTCCTGTCCAGATGTCTCCTGCCTTTGGTGGGCTCCAAGAAGCACACAGGCTACTGCCCCGCCATCACCTCCCTGAGTCTGCTGGGTATGTGGGTGGGGGGAGGTCCTAGGGTGCCAGGAACTCTGGCACTGGGCCTGGCTGTCTTTTAAGGATTATGAAGCAGCACAGAGAATTGGAAGGAGCCCTGCTTCAAAATGCACCCATGGAGCAACTGGTGGGAAATTGATCATTTGCACCAGGAGAAAACAGAAGCCTGGAGGTGGAGCAATACTAGGGAGAAATCTGTCTGATTCTTCTTACCTGAAGAGATAAAGTGGACAGCCTATGAAAAGGAAAATCCTGTTGTTTCACAATCAAGGTGACTTGGATTGATAACTTTACGCAACACAATATGAGTAAAGTGTAACCTCAACATATGTGGCTGGTCCATCCAGTGCTTTTTCTCTCTCATCTGCAACCATTCCTGCCTAGGCATGACCTGGCCCCGACTGCATTATTGCAACGTAGGGTTGGAACTGGAGCAAGATTGCAGACGGATGCTAATTTCTGGAATCAGATTTCCTCTGTATTTAAATAATTGCACTGAGTGCCTATTCACTTCCAGTGTCAGTTCAAAGTGATGCTGATTGCTTTTGTAACCATAAATGGCCTGGAACCAGGAAACATGCAGGAACACTTGTTGCAGGAGTGGACTGGGATGTTAAAACAGCCCTGGAGCTGTTTTACAACAATGGATGTGGGCTTACTGCACAAGGCTACACTCCTTGTCATTGTCACTTAGCTCAAGCTGAATAAATCAAAGCCTCATGGCTAAACTAAACCTCAAAGAGAATCTTGTTCCCATAGAGTATAATGAGTAGCATACCAGTTTAGCACTATCAGCCCACTTTCAAATCCCCACTGAATACTCACTGGATGACCTTGGACCAGTCATTCAACCTAACTTACCTCACATTTTTGGAAGCAGGACAGTATAAAGGCATGGTATTTAGTTGACCTAGCCTATTTGAAATCTATTCCCCAACACGGAAATCTGAAATAGCAGCCCTGAACTTTCTCTTTGAAATCAAATGCTTAAATTTGGCCAGACATGCACATTCACCTGAATCTGTTCATGTATTCATTTGAGTCTGTTCATGTGCAATTTTTTTTTTTACAATGCCACTATAAATGGGTCCAGAAACACCTAGAAAACTACATTTAAATTTAGAAACATAAATCAAGCGTAAATAGTGATTAATAGCAAAGGATGGTCTTATGATTACTAATAATTAATAAAACTTTCTCATTAGAATATTTCTGCAACACCTACAGAATAAAGGTTATAACACAAGAAATAAAGATTTTTCCCCCTTCAGGTAATAAAATCTGAGTGGATGTCCTAAGCTACATAGTATTTTATTGTAACAACTATTGTGACAAATATAAGCAATGTATATTATTGCGACACCAGAGCAGGATACAACAAAAAACAAAGGAAGGGGGGGAACTTAACCAAAAAGGATTAAATTAAAACCAAAAGTTAAGGAAATCAGAATGTAGCTCCCCAATAGTTCTGTGTATAAATTTATACAAATCAGAAGCTTCATTCTAGACAGCTTGCTGCCATGGTCAGGTACACTTTCCTTGAATAATGGTTCAGTTGTGTACCTAAAGAAGTATTCAGGGATATTCTGATGAATGCAATATTTTCAAGGTAAGTGTACCTGACCATGGCAGTAAGTTATCCAGAATGAAGCCTCTAATTTATGTGTCTGCCTTAGATCACAGATAATAAGTAAATAACTCTGAATGTATATTTAAAACCTATCTTTTTGACATATTATTCATAATAATGCACTATTTTAATAATTAATAATTATCATGTTTTTTTCCCCTTTCTTCTCCAGAATAATCTCACCTTGGTCTAAATTTAAGAAATAACTATTATTGTAATGTTTGGAGCCACTCTGTAACAACATTGTTTGACCACTGAGAAAGACCAATTGTCCAAAATGCATTTGGTCAGTGTCAATAATGGTCTGTCTTTAAGATTAATGTGTAATTTTATTCTGAACTGAGGCTATTACTTAGGTCTATATTTGTTTTTATTGATTTGCCAAAAAAATGTATCTTTTTATATATTTGGTAATAGTTATGCTATAAGTTTATTCACATAATTATTGGGCTCTTATATTCTGATTTCCTCAGCCTTTTGGTTCTTAATTCAGCATAGCAGAATAGCCACATATCTTTCAAATAATTTAAACTAGACTCAGAACAACTGAATGAGAGACTGCAAGATTTGTTGTTGTTGTTCAGCCGCACAGTCAAGTCCGACTCTTTTGCGACCTCATGGACAAAGTCACACCAGGCCCTACTGTCTTCTACCATCCTCCGAAGTCTTTTCAAATTTGTGTTAGTTACATCAGTAACACTGTCCAGCCATCTCATCTTTTGCTGTCCCCTTCTCCTTTTGCCTTCTGTCTTTCCCAGCATCAGGATCTTCTCCAGGGAGTGCTCCCTTCTCATTTGGTGGCCAAAGTATTTGAGCTTCAGCATCAGCATCTAACCTTCCAGGGAACAAAGCAGGAGTCAAGTTCACCTTTGACCAACCAAGTTTTATTGAGAATGTAAGCTTTTGTGTTCTCTCTAAGCACACTTCATCAGTCGAGGGGATCAGGTATTGATCACAATACCTGATCCCCTCGTCTGATGAAGTGTGCTTAGAGAGCATACGAAAGCTTGTGTTCTCAATAAAACTTGGTTGGTCTTAAAGGTGCAACTTGACGCCTGCTTTGTTCAACTGCTTCAGACCAACATGGCTGCCCTTTTGGATCTATCTTCCAGGGAACAGTCAGGGTTGATTTCCCTTAGGACTAACTGATTTGATCTTCTTGCAGTCCAAGGGACTCTCAAGATTCTTCTCCAGCACCACAGCTCAAAAGCACCTATTCTTCTGCACTCAGCCTTCCTTATGGTCCAACTCTCACAGCCATACATTACTACTGGGAATACCATAGCTTTGACCAGGGATCCCCAACAACTGGGCTATGGACTGATCCCAGTCCAAGGCCTGTTGGCAACTGGGTCACAGAGTGAGGCAGAGCAGCCCCGGACTAAAGAGGTGGAACAGCCTCACTCCAAGAGTGCCTTCCCTTGCAGGGTCCTGGGCCAGCAGAAGGAACAGCGCTGCTGTGATCTTAGCCTACCCCTCATTTATAGACCTCCACCGATCAGCTGATCGGTGGGGGTCTTTAAATGGGAGGGGGAGGCATAAACAGCCCCAGTCTATCCCCCATTTAAAGACCCCCATGAAGGGCAGGGATGCAGCATGGGCAGGGGGGACAGCTGGGGTGGCAAAACTCCCAGCTCCACCCCCTCCCTCCAGTTCATGAAAAAATTGTCTTCCACAAAACCGGTCCCTGGTGCCAAAAGGTTGGGGTCTACTGGCTTTGACTATATGGACTTTTGTTGGCAGGGTGATGTCTCTACTTTATATTATACTGCCTAGGTTTGCCATAGTTGTCCTTCCAAGGAGCAAACATCTTTTAATTTCATGGCTACAGTCACCATCTGCAGTGATCTCGGATCCCAGAAATGTGAAGTCTGTCACTACTTCCATGTCTTCCCCTTCTATTTGTCAAGGTGTGATGGGGCTGGATGCCATGATCTTAGTTTTTTTGACGTTGAGTTTCAAGCCTATTTTTGCGCTCTCCTCGTTCACCCTCAAAAGGAGGTTCTTTAGGTCTTCCTTACATTCTGCCATTAGAGTGGTGTCATCTGCATATCTGAGGTTTTCCCAGCAATCTTATTTTTCCCAGCAATCTTAATTCCAGCTTGTGCTTCATCCAGGCCAGCATTCCGCATGATGTACTGTGTATATAAATTAAATAAGCAGGGTGACAATATACATCCTTGTCAAACTCCTTTTCCTATTCTAAACCAATCAGTTGCTCCATATACCATTCTGACAGTTGCTTCTTGACCCTTATATAGGTTTCTCAGGAGAGATGTGAGCTGGACTGGTACGTCACTACAGCACTGTTAATAGTAGATAGCATATAGTAACATGAATACATGATAGAGGAGACCAAAACAACATCTTGTCCACAGAGCAGAAAGACTGGCAAACAGGCTGAGATAATAGAACAAAGCAAAAGTCAAGTTGCATCTTTAAGACCAACAAAATTTATTCAGAATGTAAGCTTTTGTGTGCTCTAAGCACACTTCATCAGACAATGGAATGGCAAGCAGTCCTAAATATAGAGAAAGTGGGCAGTGAGTTAGTATGCAGAGTCATGGAAATGTTTTTTAGCAGATTAAAAGACTCAGAAGTTGGGATCTGGTGTTTGTTAGTCAGTGTAAACTGGGCTAAAGCAACAACGAAGGGCAATATAAAGCAGATTGATGTCCATGTACTAAACCCATTAAGTATCCTGGGTGTGAAGTACAATAAATGAGAGTCTGTTGTAATATTTTTGTTGTTCAGTCTCTAGGTTAAAATGAGGGCACAGGTTTCTCAGAGGTTTGATTTAAACATGTAACACACAATTAAAAATAATTCTAGTTTCAGACTCTCATTGAGTCTCATAGACTCCGCCCGGCCCGACAAGGTCTCATTTATGTCACGTTTGGCCCTCATAACAAAATGAGTTTGACACTCCTGGTTTAACTCATCCACTACTACATGGTTTCTTCCTGCACTGTTGTTATTCCTTTGAAAAATTATCAGAAGTTCCAGTCATGGAGTGAGTTACTCAGTTTGACCCTGAAACACTACCCTCAGCAGTTGAGTCCCAAATATTTATTATTGTTCATTAATCCCATCCTTCTTTCACTCTAAATGGAATAACAGCCCAGAACAATATAGACAGACAGATGAATTAATGTTGTTGATTTTTTTTCCTGGTCATTATTTATTTCATAATCAAATGCACATCTCTGTTATTTGCTTCACAAATGCATAACTTGAATTGCTCAATGATTGCTGTATCTTTAACACAAGAAAAAATAACACAAAATGCCATCCTAAGAAAAGGTACATTCTTCTAAGCTCATCTACTTCAGTGGACAGTATAGTTCTTCTTAGCATTGTACATTGATTCTGAGGACACTGTGCGCTGGTATTCTCTCATTTAATGCTTACCATGCATGCTACTGATAGAACATGAGTTCAGTACCTTGCATAGCCCCAACATCATTTCTCTAGAAAGTTTCTAGTAACTGACATAACAAGAAGAAGAATGGGGACAAATATGTTTGGCTGACTTTGAATTTCTCAGGCCTTCGGGATGGATTTTTTTAAAGTATTCATTGTCAGATGAACTCTGCTCTGAGTCTGAAGTCAAGGGGAAAATGAGTTCCTTTGAAAACACCCAGAGTTTGTAAAAGAAACTGAGTTCCATCATGTTCAATTTGCAAATCTAACGACGACTGGAGAAAACATGCTAGCATTCAGATCAATACAGGGTACTTTCTGCCAAACCTTATTTTTGTGTTATTTATTTATTACAATATTTTACCCCATCTTCCCTCCCATAAAAGGAAATATAAGGTGTGAACCACACCAAACAGACACATAAAATATTATCAATACACAAACCTAATCAAGACTGAATAAAAATCCAAAAGGCAGAAAATGTTCCTAATATGTCTCATTATACTCCCTCAGTAGCCTACACCTCATTCAGTTGAATAAGGAATCATACTAAGTTAGGTGGTCTTTCATATACGTGGGTTCCAAATTATGTAGTTCTTTACCACTATCACCAGCAATTTAAATCTGTCCCAGCCACCTGATGATAATGTTTAGGCACTGATCCAGAAGACAGACTGCAATTCCTGGTGGCTTCTTCAAAGAAATGTAGAATTTGGGAAAAAAAAATTGGCTGCTGTGAAACCCACAAGATAGATCCAAATATGACTGTGGTGTTCATAACAACTCTTTGAGTTTACCCAGTTGAGAAAGATATAAATAATTGTAACACAATATTTTTTCAGATCCACCTTGGTTTCAAGGTATCATAATAAAATTGAGCATTTAGCCCTGTCAAAGAAAGAAGACAAGTCGACTTCCGGTGTGAGTTTCCAACAGAACTGTCATCTCCTGAATAAGGGGGAAACTTAATCCTTTGTTCAGGGTAGTAAAGAGCCTTATCGGGCTCTCTGCCTGCATTTCTCAGTTAGAGATTTGCCCAGGATGACGTCAAAAATACTTTGAGCCGTTGATCTCAGCTAATGATTGATTCCGGAGGGGATTTTTCTGAGGCTTTGAAGATCCAGCAAGGAAAAGAAGCATCGTCCAGCATCTACAAAGGATTAAGAGCCATTCAGTTGGCTTAAGCATGTTTGGATCTCACTCTCTTTTGGGACTGATAAGCATCTGAAAGACCAGGAAGACCGAAGTTTAAAAAACATAGCCGCTAATGTACTTCGATCATTATCTCTCACTCCAGGACATTTCTAAGCTAATCTAAATAACAGTAGAAGGTGGGAAAACTTGAACAAGAACGAAAGTGAGGGGAGGAGGAGAAACTTTGAAATTTGGACTTTGTTAAATTAAAGGCATTGATAGAATTTGGGAAAGAAGAAAATTGTTTTGAATACCTGTGGTCAGAGACATAGGCTTCTGTGTTATGGCTCTGTACTTGCAATCAACATAACAAGTATTCAAAGACTGCGATATTTGGAGAACGAGAGCAGAGCTCAGTGATCCAGAAAGTAAAAGCTGAAGGTGTACTGGCAGTCAACGTAACAAAGATTCCAAAGACCGCGATAGTTGGAGAACGTGAACCAGGAAGTAAAAGTTGAAGGAGAGAAGAGCAAGAAGAAGGTCTTTGCTAGGGATTTTTAACCATAGAGAAAGTACGATTGCCATTTTGAAAGAGGGAAAATTGCCAAAAACTGTTAAAAATCAATATCTCAGCCCAGGAAGGTAGGAGAAAGACAAAATTAGTCTTATTTTAAACAGCAAGTTCTAAGCTTGCTGAATTTAGAATTGGAGCCCTCTGAGTTTTTTTTTTTTTGGGGGGGGGGTTATGTCAGAAGGAAGATTAACTCGTGCAAGATCTCATTCTTTGGACAAAATGCAAAGCCAGTTTGATACCATGGAAGCCAGGATTATGAAGGGTGTGGAGAAGATAATAACAGCTAGCAAAAAAGATCTTAAAAAGGATACTGGAGATCTTAAAAAAGAAGTTGAAGATTTTAAAGATGAATTGGGTATGGTTAAAAACAGGGTCAAGGAGGTTGAAGAGAAAGTTGATATACATGCTTCCACCTTATTAAAACTTCAAAAGAAGGTAACAATTCATGACTGCAGATTAATGGAAACTCAAGTGTGTCTGAGAGGAATACCTGAAGGTGAGGGGATTGATTTAATGGATTATATGGTGAAAATAATTGCTGACTATTTAGAGGAAGATCCTGAAAAATTTAGAAACATGCTGGACAGTGTCTATAGAGTTAATTCATCATATGCAAAAGACAAAGGCCTACCAAGAGATATAGTTATAAGACTAAGGTCCAAGGATATGGCAGGGAAAATTCTAAATAAAAGTTTTCAAAAAGCCCTGACAGTAGAAGGGAGTAGAGTCAAAATAATGAAAGAGCTGCCAAGACAAGTGATAAACGACAGGAAGAAATACAAGAGATTAACAGAGAAGCTGCGTGCAGAGGGCACGAGATACAGATGGATACCACCCGAGGGTTTGGGCTTTGAACAATGTGGAAGAAGGGTTACAATAAGGAATGAGCAAGAGATATACAGTTTTTTAAAAGAGAATAAAGACTCTGCATCATAATGGAGTACAAGTTATTATCCTGGAATATCTCTCTCGGCTTGACTTCGCAAACGAAGATTTAAGAAGGGTGCAGTAGTCCACGTCTGCTGCAGGCTCGCAGGTGGCTGACAAGACCAATGCGGGACAGGCAGATCCGGCCACAGTGGCTGCAGGGAAAAGTCTGATTTGGGGTTGGTGCTGTAGCAGTGCGATTCTTCCTCACTCTCCTTTTGTCCTCAAGACCAGCTATGCGTGCGTTCTCAAAGGAAGAGACAGCCTGGTGGATGGTATGCCTCCATGCTTTGCGATCTGAGGCTAGGTCAGACCACTGGTGATGGTTGATGCGACAGGTGCCAAGGGATTTCTTCAAGGAGTCCTTGTACCTCTTCTTTGGTGCCCCTCTATTTCGATGGCCAGTGGAAAGTTCGCCATACAGAGCAATCTTGGGAAGGCGGTGGTTTTCCATCCTAGAAATATGCCCTGCCCAGCGCAGCTGCATCTTCAACAGCAGTGCTTCAATGCTTGTAACCTCCGCCCTCTTGAGGACTTCAGTGTTGGTCACAAAGTCACTCCAGTGGATGTTGAGGATGGTGCGAAGGCAGCGCTGATGAAAGCGCTCAAGGAGTTGCAGCTGATAACGGTATAAAACCCACGATTCAGAGCCGTAGATGAGGGTTGTCATCACAACCGCTTTGTAAACATTGATCTTTGTGCCTTTTTTCAGATGCTTGTTGCTCCACACTCTTTTGTGCAGTCGGCCAAATGCACGGTTTGCCTTTGCCAGCCTGTTGTCAATCTCCTTGTCGATCTTGGCATCTGAGGAGATGATGCACCCCAGGTAGCTGA
Source organism: Heteronotia binoei (assembly GCF_032191835.1). Taxonomy (NCBI): domain Eukaryota; kingdom Metazoa; phylum Chordata; class Lepidosauria; order Squamata; family Gekkonidae; genus Heteronotia; species Heteronotia binoei. The sequence goes on from NC_083229.1 coordinate 96,715,961, forward strand.
ACTGCTGGACTGTCTTCAGAACTGATTCACCCACAGTGATGCAGGGAGGGTGATAATCTTCCTGGGGTGCAGGCTGGTGGAGAACTTCTGTCTTCTTCAGACTAACTTCTAGGCCAAATAGCTTGGCAGCCTCTGCAAAGCAGGACGTCATATGCTGCAGAGCTGATACCGAGTGGGAGACGAGTGCAGCATCATCAGCAAATAGTAGCTCTCGGATGAGTTTTTCCATTGTCTTGGAGTGAGCCTTTAGTCGCCTCAAGTTGAACAGGCTGCCATCAGTGCGATAGCAGATGTAGACACCATCGTCATCATCTAGATCTACTGCGGCTCTTTGAAGCATCATGCTAAAGAAGATCGTAAAGAGAGTTGGCGTGAGAATGCAGCATTGCTTTACACCTGTGCCTATTGGGAAGGGCTCCGAGAGGTCGTTGCAGTGTCTGACTTGGCCTCGCTGGTCTTCATGTAGCTGGATGATCATGCTGAGGAACCTTGGGGGACATCCTAAACGTTCCAAGATTTGCCACAGGCCTTTCCTGCTAACGGTATCGAAAGCTTTGGTAAGGTCGACAAAAGTCACATATAGACCCTTGATCTGTTCCCTGCATTTCTCTTGGAGCTGCCTGAGAACAAATACCATGTCGGTGGTGCTCCTGTTAGCTCTGAAGCCACACTGGCTCTCTGGGAGGAGTTCTTCTGCAATGGTGGGCACCAGTCTGTTCAGGAGTATTCTGGCAAGGATTTTGCCTGCGATGGAGAGCAGCGTTATCCCCCGGTAGTTGGAGCAGTCTGACTTTTCTCCTTTGTTCTTGTGTAGAGTGATGATGATTGCATTGCGAAAGTCCTGTGGTAGTTTGCCTTGTTCCCAGCAGGTGACAAGTACTTTGTGAAGTGTGCTATGTAGTACTGTGCCCCCATGCTTCCAGATCTCTGGTGGGATTCCATCAACTCCCGTTGCCTTGCCACTTTTCAGTTGTTTGATGGCTTTAACAGTCTCTTCTAGGGTGGGGATCTCATCCAACTCTGTTTTCACTGGTTGAAGTGGGGTGAGGTGGATTGCTGAATCTTGAAGAGAGCCTGAAAATACTCCGACCACCGGTTCAGTATGGATGCCTTGTCTGTGAGGAGCACTTGGCCATCTGCACTATGCAAGGGACTCTGATCCTGATATGATGGGCCATATACTGCCTTCAGGGCTTCGTAGAACCCTCTTAAATCACCAGTGTCTGCACACAGCTGGGTTCTCTCTGCAAGCTTGGTCCACCACTCGTTCTGAATGTCTCGAAGCTTGCGCTGGAGGTTGCTACATGCAGCGCGAAAGGTTGCTTTTTTCCCAGGACAGGAGGGCTGAGCAAGATGTGCTTGGTAGGCAGATCTCTTTTTCGCTAGTAATTCTTGGATCTCTTGATTGTTCTCGTCAAACCAGTCTTTGTTTTTCCTTGTGGAGAACCCGAGGACTTCTTCAAAGATCAACAGGATGGTAGTTTTTAGGTGTTCCCAGAGTGCTTCTGGAGAAGGGTCTGTGGGGCAACTGGGGTCCTCAATTCTTGACTGGAGTTTTGCCTGGAAGGCAGCTTTAACTTCGGCTGACTGAAGGCTGCCAACCTGAAGCTTCCTCCGAGGGATACCTCCTCTCCTGAGTGTGGGTTTAAAGTGAAGACGGAGATTGCAGCGTACAAGACGATGATCCGTATGACATTCCGCACTGGGCATTACTCGGGTGTGTAAGACATCTCGAAGGTCTCTCTGGCGCACCAGAATGTAGTCGATAAGGTGCCAGTGCTTGGACCGTGGGTGCATCCAGGTTGTCTTCAGGCTGTTCTTCTGCTGAAAGATAGTGTTGGTGATGGTGAGCTGGTGCTCCGTGCAGAATTCTAGCAGGAGGTGCCCGTTATCATTGCAGTTGCCAATACCGTGTTTGCCAAGTACTCCTTTCCAGGCTTCCGAGTCTTTACCTACTCTGGCATTGAAGTCGCCAAGGATGATCATCTTGTCCTCTGTAGGGGTCTTCCGTACGAGGTTGCATAGATCAGCATAGAACTTGTTCTTTTCTGCAGGATCTGCTTGAAGGGTTGGGGCATACACACTGAAGAGTGTTGCATGCTGCTTGTTTTGAAGTGGGAGGCGCATGGACATGATGCGATCTGAGTGACCTGTTGGCAGGTTTTTGAGTTTGGAGGCCATGGAGTTCCTGACCATGAAGCCAACGCCAGAAAGGCGGCTCTCAGCCTTTGACTTACCCGACCAGTAGAGGGTATAGCCAGCACCATGTTCTTGAAGACTACCTTCCTCAGGGAAACGGACCTCACTGAGAGCTGCTATGTCAATATTCAACCTGAGAAGTTCATGGGCAACTAGAGCAGAGCGTCGTTCAGGGCGACCACTGTCTACTGTGTCAAGCATGGTTCTGATTTTCCAACATGCAATCTTAAGTCTTTGCACACTTTGTGAGGCAGGTGCATGCCTTTTCTTTGTTGTTATTTTTTGACCGCAAGTAAGGATGCCCGTTGACCGCGGCTAGCCAACTGGGGTGGGGGAGATGAGCTTTGTATAGGCCACCTTTTCTAGGCCCTCTCTGTGTGGAGCAAGCAGTGCTGTCCCTAGATAAGGCTGCTTGGTCATTCAGGGTGCTGCCGAAAGATGCTTTCGTCTCCGGGTCAGCATCAGGCGACCAATACCCTGAACCGACTACATGCAGGATCGGGACTGCGGCTTCCAGTGGCATCTTCCACCTGCCGTTTCGTCCCTTGCCCATCGCTGCAGGACTTGGTGTGTTGTGGGTTGTGGATGTGGATATGCCCTTCAGGCCTGCGCAGAGGAATTTTTAGGTGAAGCACAGTGTGCGCAGTACCGGCTCCACCCTTTCACCTTGGGGTTATCTGCCATGGCCCAGTAAGCCGGGACGCCGGCAGCGAGTCCTCCAGGTGGTAGGTGTTACATTAACGAGCTCTATCTGCCCGGGTTTGATGTTAGAGTTTTCCTTCTCTTGGCTGGCGAGGTTGGTGAGCCCAGCCTGCCCATCCGTTTATACCGCCGGACATTCGGTCGCACCATGATGTGGCAAACTCTGTGAGAAACGGGGGGGGGGGGGACCAGCGGGAAGGTGTTGCCACGGATGCAGTAATGCAGGAGAGGCCATTGCAGTGTCCATCTGCCAGGCATAGCCGGACAGTGACCACGCGGCATTCACTACACCGGGAAGGAGAGGCTATGTATTGCGCATACACTTTCCCTGGGGGGGCAGGATACCCAAGAGGGAGCCCACCCCTCCCCCCCTGGAATATAAATGGACTAAATTCACCACAAAAATGAAAAGCAACATTTCATTGGATTAAAAAGCAAAAATGTAATATAATTTGTTTACAGGAAGGCAAAAAAGTAATATAATTTGTTTACAGGAAGTTCATATACAACAAAAGGATTATAAATTTTTGTGGAATAAACAATTGGGTTTGTAATTTTTCTCATTGGCGGATCAATGTGGTCTTTTATATTAAATCAATGTGGTCTTTTATATTAAAGAACAATTAGAACCAAAATTGATATTTAAAGATAAAGATTGAAGAGATATAGCAGTGGAAGTGATGATAGATGCAACGAAAATGTTGTTATTAGGATTATATGCGCCCAATGGAGCAAAAGATACTTTTTAAAAAGACATTAATCGACAGTTGGATGAAATGTCATATGACCAGATCCTGATGATGGGTGATTTTAATGGAACAATACAAAATAATATAGATAGATCGGGCCAAAAGAGGAATGATAAAGAAGGAAGACTGCCAAAATCATTTTTTGAGTTGGTTAAACAAGAAAGCTTGGAAGATATTTGGAAAAAAAATAATCCTGAAGTAAGAGACTATACTTTCTTTTCAGCAAGACATAATTCTTTTTCAGAATAGATATGTTATGGGGCTCTAAAAGCTTGGGCCTCATAACTAGAAAAGTGGAGATTCTACCAAAGGTTTGTGCAGATCATAACCCAAATATGTTGGATTACAAAATTGCAAAACAAGAAGATGGAGAATAAATGAGGACTTGCTACAAGATAAAGATATTGTGACTTTTCTAGAAAAGGAAACTACAGCATTCTTTCAAATAAATGACACCGATGATATAGAATTCCAGATGGTTTGGGATACTTACAAAGCAATAATGAGAGGACTATTAATCACATTGAATAATAAAGATAAGAGGGCCAAAGAAAAGCAGATGTTAGATATACAAAATGAAATAAAATAAATTATATGTGCAGTTATGGAAACAAGAAAAAATACCAGAGAAATGGGACTGGATTGTGAAAGTTTTATCATGGAGTGAGATGGATAAACTAACAAGAATTTTAAGAGACTATGATTTGGAAGTGTTTAAGAGGGAATGGAAGAAATTTAGAGGATATATAGAAAAAGAGTGGAATTTGAAAGGACATTGGGCAATTTTTTAACAATGAATTTAAGAAAAAGGGAAAATTGAACTTTGATGGGTTAAGGGTACCTTTATAAGTGAACTTAAGTATATAACATCGGCGGAAGTCTAGTAAAGGAGGGAGGGGGGATTAGAAAAATATCATATGGGTTAGGGACTGTAATGATATAATTTGACATTGTTACCATATGCTATTAATAAATTGTTTTAAACGCAAAGAAAGAAGACAAGTCAAGTGAGATCAACAAGGAAACATTCACCTTATTTTTATTAGAATTGTCCATTAGAAATACTTAATGTAGTCACCATCTCTACACCAGGCCTAAATCCAGATACAGGCCATACCCATATAAGTTATTTGCTCCAGATTAAATACTGTTGGAAAGCATTTTTTCCTGCTTCCTAGGCTTCCCAACCCTCCCGCCCTGGTGGGGGACCCCAGGATTTCCACCCTCTTCCCCCGCTCCTCAAAAAAATGGAATCGGGGGGAGGGGGAAAACGGCGCCGGGGAGCATGGCGAGCTGCCCAATCCTGGAGCGGGCGAGGTCGCTGCGCCGCTGCCACCCCCTCCCCGCCCACCGCAGCTGCTCCTCCAAGATGGGCCCAGGCTGAGCTCATCTCTGAGGAGCAGCCAAGAGGCGGCAGCAGCGCAGGGGAGGGCGAGGCAGGCCAGGAGCATGGCGAGCCATGAATCCAGGCCCTTCTACGACCCGGACTCGCGGCTCGCCATGCCCCCGGCCTGCCTCCACCACCACCCCTCCGATTTTACCCCAGAGGCGGAGCGGGCGAGGCCACCGCGCCGCTGCCGCCCCCCCCCCCGCCCCACCGCAGCTGCTCCTCCGAGATGGGCTCAGCCTGAGCCCATCTCGGAGGAGCAGCCATGGCGAGCGGAGAAGAGGCTGCAGCCGCTCAGTGGCATCGCCCGCTCCGAGACGGCCTTTTCCTCCCCTCCCCCCTAGCTCCACCCCAGTGTCTCCTGGCTCCACCCCCAAAGTCCCCAGATATTTCTGGGATTGGACTTGGCAACCCTACTGCTTCCCCACAGCATTTGTGCAACCTCCTCACCAACTTGGGCTTCCATAGCTCTTCCTTAATCTTTCCCAAACCCACTTTGTTCTGAAGTTTTGTGAAAGATTGTAGCAAGGCCTTGATACATGTCATGTGCATGGAAAAGCCCAGATCTTCCTGGTCCTACCCACATGACAGCCATTTTTCCCACAGCAGTCTTTTCTACCACCAGGATTTTTTTTGTAGCAGGAATCCTTTGCATATTAGTTTACATCTCTTTGATGTAGTCAGTCCTCCAAGAGCTTACTGGGTTCTTCTTACAGGGCCTCCTGTAAGCTCTTAGAATATTGGCTACATCAGGGGCATGTGGCCTAATATGCAAAGGAGTTCCTGCTGCAAAAAAGTCCTGTCTACCACCATTGACGCTAGGTAGCCTTTTTAAAAATTGGCAACTGAATATTGTTATATATTCATGTAATGTAATAACAATATGTCTACCAGGGTGCCTAGATTCCCAGTTTTCATTGGTTTAAAAAATAAGTCTCCAGCACATTTTGTTGCAGTAATATAAGGGAAAAGACATATCTCTGCAATTAAAAGGACTAGAGACTTTCTTTTTTAAAAAAACAAATAAAAGCTGGCGACTAGGACCACCTGTAACACATACTGATCTTGCATTATAGCAATATATAACAATATTGAATTACAATATATAACAATATTGAATAATCGCTTCTCGGCCTTTTGGCTAAGATCAAGTGTAGTAGAATTACCATTTTTAAAAAAATACTGGAAAAGCTCTGGTTCTATGGCATGGGTGGGGGGTACACACTAGGGCGCCAGGGCAGGGAAACCCTGACATGTGGCAGCCCCATTGCCTCTGTGCTGTACTGAAGCTGCAGCAGAAATGGGGAAATGACACATGTCTTTCCCTGTGGGAAAAACATCTTAAAGCCTCCCTGAGCCTGCTTTGGCAGGGAGGGCGGGATATAAATTAAAATTTTATTATTATTATTAAATTAATTCTGATTTTTTCCCCAATTATTTTGCCTAAAAAGGGCAAGCTTATCATAGGCCTTAATTGGTCTTGATTTTTCAGTCAAGAGACAGGTTTTTGCCCCCCCAGTCGGAATGAAGAGGCAGACACAAGTGTTGGGTTTTAAACCGGGCCGCTTTATTAAACAATTAACACCTGTAACTGGCAGGGGGTGAAAACCAGAACCAGACAAGCCCTGGGGTCAACACCTGGACCCCGCCTTGTCCAAAGGGCGAGCCACCCTGCCCCCAGCACAAGCCCGCCGTATTCGGGTTGTAGCTGAGCGGCCAGGCCTCCAACCATCACCATCTGGGCTGGCATCAATCCCCATGGAAAGATCCACCCAGGTGAGGCTCCCTGTGATCTGCATTCCCCGCACTGAGCCGTGTAGCCCATCTACGGTTCCTGCAGACCACCACACCAACGGTGCTAGGCCATAGGTGCTCCCCTGGAAAACCCTGTGGCCAAACCTCCTCCAGCCTGCGACCAAAACAAATACCTAACAAATCTAACCTTACCAGGCAGTACAAGGTAGGCAAAAAACACCCCCACAAGCGCCAATTGTGCGGAAGTGAAAAAATTCCTACCTGGCCCCTAATAAGGCGACCGGCATACGCCTGTACTGCCAAAGGGAAGGGTGGGCGGGCAGAGAGCCAAAAGGAACTGCGTGGTAAGGGGCGGGGAGCCGGGGCTTATAAAGCCCCAGCTCCACGCCCAGGACAAGCACCCGTATGTCGGGTGATGTCGCCCCTCCCTCCTTCCGGGGAGGCAAAGACGGCCCCCAGCCTAAATGCCGGCAAGCCGGCTTGGCTGGGAAGGGGCCGAACCTTGTTTTGTTTTTTTAAGATCATGTCAGTCAAGAGAAAGGATGAATAATGACAGCTTCTGAGGATGTGGGATGGGGTTCTCCTATCACAATGGAAAGTTGGTCCTATTAGACAAACTGCTCCTTCTCTTAGCCACCTGTGTAATTCTGCACGGGCTGTAAAACAGAGATGTTCCACCAGGCTTTGGGTTGAGGGCAACAACAGTTTGTTACCCGGCTGGTATCTTCATCTCCTACCCCCCGCGCCCAGATGCTTTTTAAGTTTTCCTCCTACATCCTAGTATGATGCCCTAGTAGTCGAAAATACAGAAAAATTTATAGGGCGCCATCTGGGATTTTATAATTTTAATCAATCTGTTGTGTTGTTTATAACCAATATATTGTATCTGTGCGTGTTGTACATCGTCCAAAGTCCAGCACAAGCCAGGATGGGGTGATTAATTTAATAACAGCAGCAACAGCAACAACAACTGATCAGATAGGTCAGGGATCCAGATAACATTTTGTTGGTCGGTCTAGTATCTTGTCAACCTTGATCAGGGAAACAGGAAAAAAAAAAACTATTCATAGCCTAGCCTATTTAAACCAAACAGAAATGAATGGGTTACAAACAGCCAAACAACTTATTAGCAGGGCTGGGGTGTTTTTTAAGAAAAAGCCCAGCAGTAACTCATTTGCATATTAGGCCACACCCCTGACACCAAACCAGCTGAAACTGCATTTCTGTGTGTTCCAGCTCAAAACCCTACTTATTAGTAAATTGGCTGCCTGATCACAATAGATGAATAGGATATGAGCTGAATTGGCAAGTGTTCAGGTATTCCTGGAAATATTCAAAAGCTAAGCCACAAATAGCTGAACTACTACCCTACTTTCAGAAATCCGGCTTAGAAGTCAAAAAAACTGTAATTGATCTTTAGTGACTGAGGAGACTCTGTTTGAGATCACATTGTAAACAGCATAATCTGCAACCCCTTGTGCAGTTACTTGAAAGTAAATCCCATTAAAGAAAGTTATTCTTGCTTTTGAGTAAATGTATATATGTTCAGTATTTAGAGGTTCACTTTGTTCTTTACAACACAGGTATGTTATACTAGTTCACAGATTAAAATATTTGGAAGTTGCAATTACAAAGAGAATGCAGAAGCATTTGGATAGCTACATATGTTGGGTTTAACAAAACACATTCCAGATATAACAAAACATCTTCTTTATGTTACAATGTGGTAAATCACTCACATTAAATAGTGAGAATGTAATATCTGTGGACAAAGCTATTACATACCTTTTACTTGCTTGCAGCTGCTGCGAAGGAAGGGAAAGTTATCGGTTTGGTCAAGGAATTTTTTATAGTAAGAATGAGCTGAGAAAGAGAACATTGAAAGAAGACTGTATAAAAGGCAATGATGATTGTGGAACAAGGCAATGGAGCCTGAGGAGACAAAAAGGAAGAGCTAATAATCAAGAACACATGTGAAGGGTGCAGGGCTTTGGGCTGTAGGTCAAGTAGTGTAGTGTTGCAAGATAAAGCATCTCCATGAACAGAAGAAGAACTAAGCCAGCAGAATATTCTAATTTTGCTCCAGCAATGTGACCTGGTAGTGCTAAACAGTAAATAATGGGTGAGCAACAGTAGAGAATGAGATAGGTTATGTGGCTGAATTTCTCACCCCCTGTGAGAATTTTGCTGAACTCTAAGATTTGACAATATTTTTCAATACAAAAAAAATGGGAAAATAACCAAAACATATAAAGCAGACTGATAGAAATCTTCACCCTGCCACTGTGGCCACATAGGAAAAAGTAATTTTAAAAGTATGAATAGTGTTCCCTCTAAGCTGAGTTAGTGTGAGCTAGCTCACAGTTTTTTAGCTTCCGGCTCACACATTTTTGTCTTAGCTCACAAAAAATAGCCCCAGAGCAAATACATTTATGCAGTTGCTCACAATTTTAATGCTAGTAGCTCACAAAGTAGAATTTCTGCTCACACAGCTTAAAGGGAAGGGAGTAAGGTTTTATGATGACAATTATAATTCAAGAAGCATTTTAAGGTAGATGCTGAGCTGATATAATTTTATACACCTTCCAGTGATGTTAGGGGTATGTGGCATATGCAAATGAGCTCCACCACCTTTTTTTCTACAAAATGACCCCTGCATGGAAGCATCAGTATAAAATGAAGACAGAAAGTCATAAACAGTTGGAGTCAGACAGGTTGCTTTACCTAAAGGTGGAGATTTTATATTGAGCTTTGCATTAACAGTTATCTCTCACATTTTTGTGGGGTGTTGTGTATCTAATATGCAGACAAACATGAGATGAGATGTAAAGCAAGAGTCACTCTGATAAGAAACACTGCATCTGCATTAATGCTAAACAAAGCTCAACAACAAATGTGTGATGTTGCAACAGTTTAATTTTAGTTGAGTTTGTCAAATCCTGATTGCTAAATTTCAGTATCAGAAGTACAGTGATTTTTTAAGTAACAAAATGAATAGTAACGTTGTAAAATAGTTTATGTCCTAAAATTGATATGCAGTTTCCTAGACATTTTTTTTTCATCTGTACAATCTAAACACTTAGATGAGATACACAGCTTAAATCTTGGCAAAACATTTACAGCTGCTACTCCAGCTACTAAAGCTACCGTATATACTCGAGTATAAGTCGACCCGAATATAAGCCGAGGCTTCTAATTTTACCCCAAAAATCTGGGAAAACTTATTGACTCGAGTATAAGCCGAGGGTGGGAAACGCAGCAGTTACTATTCCTGTGGCAGGTAAGGCCACAATGCTGCTTGCAATGAAAGATGAGGAGAATGGTGGTGCAGAACACAAATCAACAATACCAAGGCAGAAGTCATTTCTGGTCAGACTGAAAACACCAGTCCCAGCACGACCCCTCCCCCTTCACTGAGGAGAGGAGAGCAGGGGGCAGCTTTAGCTGTCCTTGGAATTCCGGGGATGCGGGCGGAATAGTGACTCGAGTATAAGCCGAGGAGGGTTTTTTTCTGCCCAAAATTTGGGCAGAAAAACTAGGCTTATACTCGAGTATATAGGGTAATTGCTTGAAACTAGCCTAGGCCTCACATGATGTCTAGCAGAACAAAATAGGAGTCGATTGCACCTTTAAGACCAATTTAGTTTTATTCAGAACGTAAGCTTTTGTATGCTCTCTAAGCACACTTCATCAGACAAGGAATCTCGTCTGATTCCTCGTCTGATGAAGTATGCTTAGAGAGCACATGAAAGCTTACGTTCTGAATAAAACTGAATTGGTCTTAAAGGTGCAATTGACTCCTATTTTGTTCTCCACTTCAGACCAACACGGCTGCCTACTTGGATCTATCTACATGATGTCTAGCAGAAATGCTTTGTTGTCCCCTTTATTTCCTCCTATCTGATTGGACCCTCATAAGCTCTATAATAATTTAAAAAATGTTTGGAGTACTGAATATGTGTTAAGAACACATAAGAGAAGCCATATTGGATGAGACCAATGGCCCATCTAGTCCAACACTCTGTGTCACACAGTGGCCAAAAAAACCCAGGTACCATCAGGAGGTCCATCAGTGGAGCCAGGACACTAGAAGCCTCCCTGAAGCACCAAGAGTGCATACATAACAACTGAAAATAACCTTATTTTCATTTTGTTGTGGGATTTCCCCCCATTCTATCCATTTCTTTTTAAATAATTTTATTCACTACTTTATTATACTCATTCCTAATTCTACTTTAGAACAATTTCTAAAACTAATTCCAGAAATTAAGCATCAGTCATTTGCTACATATTTAATTATTTTCATATTTTCATATCTTTACATTGTTACTGCATACGAGTGCATTGATAAAATGTCTACTGACTGATACAAAAGAACAAGTTTGATGTGATCACATGAAGGTTATTTTTGGTTTCTATGTATGCACTCTTGTGCATTAGTAAAATGCCACACAAAAAGAATCTTGATAACAACTATAGGTACTATCAAATCAAGAAAAAGTTTAAAGTTGCGTACCTGCATATTAGTAATGGGGACTGGAGAAATGTAGAAATTAACTGAAGAAAATGGAAGATGTGGTTGCAAAAATGCTAAGGATTATGTCTGTGTTTTAAAATGAAACAATGGGAAGATGATTGAGAGAGAGAGAAAATAGACATATAGTACAAAAATTACCAGTGCTTATAAGACTACTTATTTATAGCACTTTTTAATTTTATTTTATTTTACATTTGAAAGCCTGTTTATTATTTGAGGACAATTTGGCTGGCCCTGATAAAGAAGTATTCTGCTGCTGCTGCTGTTGTTGTTTTATATAGAGACTAGTTTGTGATGACCGCAATAACTTTAGCATAATGGAGAGCTCCATCAGTGCTGCAGCCAGCTCTACATCTTGATTAAGCACAAGTGCCCTCACCTACAATCCAAGTGCAGCTAAATGAGCATGATCATTTGATTCATGCAGCCTCTTTGAACTTTCTGAAGTATGCACATCATCATCTTATATTCTAATAGTCAAATGTGGGCTCAAATGCAGATGCTTAAATCTACAATTCCAGTCCACAGTGACTAAAAACAGATAGTTCTCCAAATTTGAGGGGATTCCCATGTATGCTGAAAAATCTAATAATCTTTTTAAAAATATATAGACTCCTACCTCCTCTTCTATATACTTCTTCACTTCTTCATCTGTCAATGGGCCCAATGGTGCAAGCAGCAAGGATGATGGTGGGGAGGGTGTTAGGCAGCGTCACTGAGTCTGGAGGCAGAGGCCGAGATGCATCAGCAGTTGACCTGGTGCCAGCAATGGGAATGGGAGGAAGAACCTTCAACTCCTTAGCATAGTATCAATGGTGGGCAGGGCTGGCACCAGGGAAGGTGCTGCTGGCCTGCCTGTCCTTCTCCCAGGTGGGTGAAATGGGAGTGCTTGTCTGTGCATGCTCAGAAAGGTGCCCCCTGGTAGGCTGGCGGGCCGGTGACTCACCTGCCGAGGCTGCTACAACTGCCACTGGTCTGAAGGAGGAGGCGGCAGCTACCCACCAGCAGCAGCACAGCAGGCAGAAGGAGGAGGCAGGGGCAGGCATGGCTGGTGGAATGGGTGGGTGCCCTTTGTTTCTGTGGCACAGGAGACCCTGTGGTGACAAGGCTGGGTCCCTGGCTGACTGGACACTCCAGCAGCAGCATCTTCTTCCTTTGGGCAGCAGCCTCCTTTGTTTGGGTGAAGCGGCAACATGCAGGCCCAAGACAGAGAGGATGGGCAGCAACCCACATGGAGGCACCCAATTCAGCACCCCACAAGGACTACCTAAGGTCATCTAGTGGGCATGCTGGTCCTGATGGTGGGATGTGTCCAGGAGCAGCAAGCAAAAGTGGGAATGACCAGGAGCCATAACAGGCCCTGTGGCAGGCAAGGAGAGGCAGGCAGTGGTACCTGGCCAGGCCAAGTTGAGTGCAAAGTGAGGCGAGGCAAATGGCAACAACTGGCCTGGTCAAGCCTTGTGGAAGATAAGGCAGATGGTGACATCTGGCTTGCTCGAGCCCTAGGTGAGGCAGAGGGTGTCACCTGGTCTGGCCAAGCCCTGTGCAAGGCAATGGAAGGCAACGCAGATGGTGGAGTTTGGCCCACTTGAGCACCAGATGCAGCAGAGGGTGGTGCTCAGTCTGGCCAAGCCCCATGCCAGGCAAGGGAGATGGAATCACTCAGCAGAGCCCCATGAATGGGGAGGCAAGGGAAGGTAGAGGTCAGTGCTTGGCCCAGCCAGTTTGGTGAAGTAGTTAAGTGTGTGAACTCTTACCTGGGAGAACCGGGTTTGATTCCCCACTCCTCCACTTGCAGCTGCTGGAATGACTTTGTGTCAGCCATAGCTATCACAGAGGTTGTCCTTGAAAGGGCAGCTTCTGAGAGAGCTCTTTCAGCCCCACCTACCTCACAGGATGTTTGTTGTAGGGGAGGAAGAGATTGTGAGCTGCTCTGAGACTCTGAGTGGAGGGCAAAATATAAATCCAATGTCGTCATCTTCTTCTGAGCAAGATGATGTAAGGCAGAAGGTGGCATCTGGCTGACCCTCGTGAGACAAAGCAAGGCAGAGTGCAGCACCTCACCTGGACATATCCTGTAAGGTGAGGCAAGACAATGGGTGGCACCTGGCCTGGCTGAGCCCCACACAATGTAAGGCAAGGAAGAGGGTGGTGGCTTGCTGAGCCCCACATGAGGTGAGGCAAAGGCCTTGTTCAGCCCAGCTGAGCCCAACACAATGTGAGCGAGATGACTAGTAGAGATGAGAGAGGCAGTGCTAGACCTCCATGTGATAAAAGAACCAGTGCCTTGCCCACCTGAGACCTGCCTGAGGAAAGCAACACCCAAGCTAGGCAGACAGCATCTCCCTCTCTCCCTTCCTCCTTTCAAGGTGGGGCCAGCGTAGGCTGAGCAAATCCGGCCCCTTCCTAGCCTATCAGCCCATTGGCTGATAAGGCTGGGGGCCGTCTTTCGCTCACCCAGATGGAGAGGAGGCTGTCATTCAGCCTGGCCATCCAGGGCCTCAGGGGGTGGGCACAAGCTTAAAAGAGCCAGCCCCGCCCCCTGTGTCACAGATTAAATGCCGCTCTCGGTCAGGAAGAAAGGCAATGTGTTCCTCCATGCCTGAGCAATGTTAGGCAGTGGGAGGAGGCCAGGCCAAGCAGCGGGTTCGCCTTGGTGGCCATTTTCATCGGCAAAGGTGTCCACGGCCGAGGCAAGGCGAATAAACAGCATTCGGGAGGTGGCTGTTTCAGCGCCAGCAAATCCACTGGTGACGCAACCAGTGGTGCAGTGAGTGGTCAGGTAGAGGCAAGGCGGAGCAGCAGTGTTTGGGCGGTGGCTGTTTCTGCACCAGCGAGGCCACCGGCAATGCAACCAGCGGCGTGGCAAGCAGTCAGCCACTGCTACGGTTTGGAGCAGGGGCTTGGGTGGCCAGTAGCCCAGAAGTGACAGGGAAGAGCTTCCACCGGGAGGAGGGTCAGGACTAGCGGAGGCCCTTGGGGGTTATCAGTGTGCAGACACACCGGCCAGTTACGCCGGCTGGGCGTGGTCTGGGGCTCACTTTTCCACATTAGGTCACCTGTAAGGGCCTTGGGGCAGGCCCATCACAGTGCTGCACCCCATTGTGTGGATCGATCCTTATCCGCAGGGGTAGTAATGGCTCCAAAGAAAGGCCAGGGTCCCCCCAAGGGAAAACAACTGGCGAAGAGGCCTGCTAAAAGGCCCAGCACAGCACAGCCCCCATCCGAAGAGGATGAGGAGACCTGGACCAGGAGGGTTATTTTGGACCAACTGGGAGCACTGGAAGAAGCTCAGGGAGTGTGTGGTAGCCAACAGCAGTTCACGGGGTTACTGGGCACGGGAAGGGCAGCCAGTGTATCCTTTCAAAAAGAGGTGCTCACTCGTCTTTCTGCTTTGCAGACACTGGTGAGAGCAGTTTGGGAGTGGGCGGTGCACAACCCTCAGACGAGGACCAGATGGAGGAGCCTGAAGCGGTAATTCCATTTTCCTAGGAGATATATGGCAAGGTGTTGGAAGGTACAATGGGCACAAGGGCCTAAATCAAAGGCTTGGCCCTAGTGGTGGCATAGGTACTGGTGAGCACCAAGGGCATTGTACCTTTTGGTAATGGCTTAACTGGTTTGGGCATTAAGCTTTATGGCTGGGTGCTCAAAGCCAGGTGGTCAGGGGATCTACTCATGGTGAGAGTGATCTACACACCAGGCTGTACGATTTGGGGGAGGGTGGAGTTCCATTATGGGGGGATCTGTTAGGCCCTGCCGGCCGGGTATGAGCCAGCTGATATTGCCTCATGCCTGGGGCTGAGTGCTCGTCCAAGTTCCAGGTCAAGGGGGTGGACGTGAGTTGTCCCCTGGCTTGACCTGACCCATCCAGTTGGCCCTTGCCATTTCAGTTAAATTAATAAAATGGCCCTTTATTCCCAAACCTGTCTCTGCTTCATCATTCCGACTGGGGGGGGGCAATCCGGCCCCTTCCCAGCCAATCAACCCATCGGCTGATAAGACCGGGGGATGTCTTTTGCATCCTCCGGATGGAGAGGAGGCAGTCGTTCAGCCTGGCCATCCAGGGGCTCAGGTGGCGGGCACAAACTTAAAGGAGCCAGCCCTGCCCCCTGTGTCACAGATTCAACGCTGCTCTCGGCTCACCCACTCACCCTTTTATCAGTGTAGGCATAGGCTGGCCATCTAGTTGAAGGGGCCTGGTAGAAATTTTTCACCCCCAAATAATTGACCTTTTGGGGGGTGTTTTTGCCTAGCCTATGCTGGTCATGTTAGGTGCTGGCTAGGTAGATGGTGGGCCGGTTAAATAGGTTGGTCACTAGTTGGTTAAGTTGGGCCCGTTTTAAGCATGGGCACTGGTGAGCACCAAGGGCATTTTGGTAATGGCTTAGCAGGTTTGGGCATTAAACTTTACGGCCGGGTGCCCAAAGCCAGGTGATTGGGGGATCCCCTCATGGTGAGAGTGATCTACACACCAGGCTGTATGGTTTGGGGGAGGGTGGAGCTCCATTACGGGGGGATCTGTTAGGCCCTGCTGGCCGGGTATGAGCCAGCTGATAATCGCTCATGCCTGGGGCTGAATGCTAGCCCAAGTTCCAGGTCAAGAGGGTGGATGTGGGTTGTCCCCTGGCTTGACCTGACCCATCCAGTTGGCCCTTGCCATTTCAGTTAAATTAATAAAGTGGCCCTTTATTCCCAAACCTGTCTCTGCCTCATCATTCCGACTGAGGGGGTAAAGGCCCTTTCCCAAGGTTTGTCACTTCCTGCTTGACCCTGCTCATGAGGTTGTTCTGAGGATAAAATGGAAGAGAGGAGAATGAAGCAAGATGCTTTGAGTCTCTATTCTAGAGATGGATAAAGTAAACAAATAATAAATGAGTGGAGATCTGCAACTAATTTTGCAAATTCTGTTGTGGTTAATTTTCATTAGTAGTATAATTTGTGATTGGTGGGGGCTCTTTTCTGTGCTACATTTGGACTAGCTATGTTTTAAAATCCTGCTTAATTTTTGATAGGGCTATACAGGTTTTATAAAGGGTTATTCCTGGTTTTCATATTCTATTATTAATACTAATACAATTGGATGGGAAAGGAGGCTGGAGGATGGATTTTTTATTTAAACTTCTCCCAACTGCTATGCCTGGTGGAAGAAGGGCAGCCCAGCAAGAACCTCAAGAGTGAAGGTTGAGGGAAGGCAGTAAAACTTGGATCCTATCTTTACATTTTCCCATTTTATTATGGGTTGCTTGTTTCCTTTGGGTAGGGTGAGGGTGGGATTACAGTTACTGAGTAGAATTTCAAAGTGTGCCTTGTTCACTGCTGCAACCAGAAGATTTGGAATGAGCATCTGCTTTCCCTTTTGCCTCTCCCTCCTCCTCAGAGAGGCAAGCCACAACTCTGACTCCTTCTCTCTCCATCCAGCTACAGCACCTCTTTCCCTCCTAGCCACCCTTCTCTTCTGCTGAGACAATTGCAAAACCAGCACCACCACTTCCTCCTCCTCTTTGCCCAATCACCCCCAATCACCCCCATTTTCTGACTGTTGAAGGGAGGAGAAAGCTGCACTGCCTCTTCTTGTTTCCAACTTGACTACTGCCTTTTGCCCATCTAGTTTCATTTGTGCTGGGCAGCAGCTCCTCTTTTCCTGACACCCAGGTTTGCTTGCTTGTCTTCTCTTCTCAGATACCATCCAAAGCTTCCTGAAAGCTGTTCCCTCTGTTATGCAGCTGTGCAGACAACAGTTCCTGCATTTTAGGAGTTTTTTAAAAAACAAAACAAAACATAACCCTGCCTCCATTTTTTCTGTTTTAAGATGTTTCTGCAAGCCTGGACTGTCCTTCAAGTTTGCTGAATAATCTTACTTCTACATAAATAGCCTGGATTCACAGATTTAGGTATGCACAGATCAGGGCATAGTTGGCTACCAAAGATATTGATATAGCTGAAAATGGAGGGGCAGATTTAAAAAAAAGTGGATGAGTGGGAAGGAGAGAATGAAGCAGAGAAGTTTGAGAATATGGAAATTGACAAATTGATGGAAAGAGGAAATAGTATGGGGAAGCTGAGGCAAGGAGAAATGGCTGCCCTTTGAAAGTTCTTGAAGGTTCCTCATTGTGAAACTATGCCTGCCATGGGAACCAGCTCCACACAACTGGGCTATAGTTTTCCGGGGTAGAGAGAGAGTGCCACAGGTAGGATGGCAAAGTGAAGATGGGGAGAAGATAATGTTAAGGTTGGCTGATGGGTGGGAAATAGAGAAGGCAGGAAAGGGGGAGAGGCTGTGGGGGTCTTCAAAGAAGGGAAAGAGGAAATAGTGAGGGAGAGGGAAATTCACCCTACAAGTTCTTGCAGGCTCCCATTTGTTATTAGCTGTTACTTTAATCAGTTATCTTGATGTACCACCAACTTGGCTTAAGCAGATATACTTGTTTTCATATCTGAGCTGTAAATAAAGTTCTCAGTTCTGTTCTCACATTTTTGTACTCTGCTACATCCATTTTCTAGCCTCTGGAGTGTTTTTTTAATCAATCAAGGTGGGATGTTAAGAATTTATCTAAAGCTCCACTGTGTAGCAATTCCATTCTTAGCATCAAAAGTATGTTAGAAAGCCTATAGAGAGGAAAAATAAAAATATGCAAAACGAATAATATATCTGACCAGGAGCGTTTTTAGAAATGTTAAACATTACTCATACACACACACATATTTACATACATGTGTGTGTGTGTTCTCCTTTTATTTTGTTTTCACTATGAGGAACAATTAAGCACACCTACACAATGTGCAAGCAGAAGAAATGTCATCCATATTTTTTTTTAAAAAAAAATATTGCTGGAGTGGCCAAGTAAGAGATATAATTGCAGCAATAACAAAACGCAGCGGCAGTCAAAAGCAAAGGTAAAAGGCAATTCTTGATTAATGTTGACAATGTATCTAGCTTGTTACTGTTTCCTTCATTAACAATGCAGCATTACATACATACACTGTGGCATTCTCATTGGTATGAAGAAGACTGTAACAACAGGCATTACAGTCTGTGTCATTCACAATAATAAATATCTCATTGCTGTCCTGCAAATGGCTCAAACTGCTGTATGTTTTAATTTTCTTCCAAGAAACATACCAGTTAGGAAATGTATTTCCAGTTTTGGAGGTTGCCTTGATTATGTACCTTCAAGCCTCTAGCCATCCCTTTTCTCAAACTTTATCCTAAAACTGAAGTAGCATCCTAAACAGAATTACACCCAAGGCTTGCTTTTTTGCAGCAGCAGCAGCAGGAATGCACAGAAATGCAGTTTTGGCTGGCTTGGTGTCAGGCGGTGTGGCCTAATATGCAAATGAATTCCTGCTGGGCTTTTTCTACAAAAAAGTCCTGTGCAGAACAATGGTGACATCAGGGGATGTAGCCTAATATGCAAATGAGTTCATGCTGTGTTTCTTCTACAAAAAAAGCCCTGATTACACCTACGTTCAGAGAAGTTAATAGGCTCAGAAAGGTAAACCCCGCTTAAGTTGGCACTGTTTGCGGCATCTTACATCACAGGTGAGGCAGTGTGAGGAATTTGAAGCAGGGAAGAGCAAACTGTCTTTCTCACAGATTCATCAGCACAAAAAGGTTCAGAATAATACAGGAAAAGGGTATGTTTTCATTCCCACTTTATTCATGCCATGAACATAACATATGAACATAGTTATATAGGGCATAGAAAGCTTTATTGGTCCTCTAGAGCCTAAAGTTAATTAAGATGTAATGGAATACCATTTTCCCTATTAACTTTTCTATGCCAGCTGACCAACAGTGGGATGTAAAAAACAAGCTAAGGGCTAAGCTACATAATGTGCTGTGGCAATAAAATATTATGTGATAACAAAGAATCGCAGCTGAATATTCATGGGTCTATTTGTCAAGCTGTTCACATGTCACAATTAGAATTCAGCAACTAAAGCAAACAGTGTGACAGATTTGTCAGCATTTAGAAGGATTATGTTAATCATCTGCACCAGGGAGTTCTCAAACTTAGCCACAGTAAGCTGCTGTAAGTGGAGACAACTGCTCAGGCCCTTGAGATGTATGTCTTTGTCATGAAGAAAAGTAGATCTAAACAAGGTAGGGAGGCAAATCATCTATGTTATGCTTCAGAATTTCAGGAAGAACCCTGGGAAAGTAAATGCAAAATGAAGAATTGCCTCATAATCGTTTCTCCCCAGCCCCCAGTCCTCAGTGTCAATCAGCACAAACAGAAGCACATTACATCCTGTTTTGCACAGCTTTGATGAGTGAAAACACTGACCTGGATGGCCTGGGGTAGCCCTAACTCATCAGATCTTAGTAGCTGTGCAAGGTCAGCCCTGGTCAGTGCTTGAATGTGAGACCACCAAAGAAGTCCAGGGTCGCTATGCAAAGGCAGGCAATGGCAAGCCACTTCTGTCCATCTCTCGCTTTGAAAACTGCACAGGGTTGCCATGAGTCTGCCATGACATGATGGCACTTTCCAGCACCATGATGAGTGAAAAAGTGGGATGATGTGGGCAATAAGGATGGCCTTTTTTGAGGGGGAGGGGGGAGAGATGCATTGGAGGGAATTATGAAAACTTGTATTTGTTTTTACTTCAGTCCCAGGAAGAAACAATTTAAAAAGTTTGTTGTAAGTGAGGCATAAAGCTGTGGCTACTCTTGGATAATTTCAGTACAAAAATTAGACATCAGTATTGATAGCTGCTGTTTCCTGACCCAAAGCCCAGTTCTTGTGACAGCTGCTCCAAAGTGGAGAGCCCCTGGGACAAATGGACATGCAGGAATTGGGGCTCAGCTGCACCTCAAAAAAATCTTTGAACCACCCCAAATCACATATCCCCACACTCCAGACAACTGTCCCCTGCAAGAAGACATACAGGCTGATTACAGACCGGCACTTTGGGCTGACTCAGAGATGCCTCTGAAATAGGCTCAAATAATCCCTCCACACAGAAACATCTGCCAGGCATCCCCAGCCCGCACTTACCCTGTCCTTCTGGCTGCTCCACCCAACTCAAAAAGCAATCACTTTGAAAGTGGTAGCAAATATTTGAGCCGGCCGGTAGTCGCCTCCCTGCCGTCTGGAAGGGGAGGGGGCAAGTGAGGCGGCTTGGTAGTGTGGAACTGCCAAGCTGCTCAAAGCTGTTTCTGGGGGTTTTTTTTTTAAGAACCCAATGAGAGCGCTGGAGCTCTCGTGCACATCAGCGTTTCCCCCCAAGAGGGAACAAAGAGGAATCTGGCTTCCAGGTTGCCTTCCCGTGCGGAGGCACCGAGCCGCCTGACAGACTGGAAGTGGGCGGCATGCAGGTGAACGTGCGGAGGCTCCCAAACGGCTCTTTTTTCACCGGTCCAATTCAGGACGCCTTCCAGCTACCCCAAAATGCCCATCTGTTCTCAGCCACAGTGATCCAAACACTGATTCTGGCACCACAAGCTGCTATTTGGGTTACCACTCAGGAGCCTGTATTTCAATGTAGATCTGAATAAGGAACTGGAACAGCTACATGCCCTCTGCTACCTAAAATAAAGTTTGGACCACCACATATCATACATCTCTATATTCTCCAGGGCTATCTATGCTGCTTTCAGATCCAACGTCCAATTCTTAGGCTAATTGCTTCAATGTTGGGATCCCCAGGAAAGATGAACATGCAGACATTGGCACTAAGGTCATTCAATTGCCAAGAAGTGGCACTCCTCAGAGAAGCTTCAGGGGGAGATTACATGCTGAGATTGCTAACTGAAGTTCATTTACATGTTCAGAACAATGGCTCCACCAGGGCTGAATGAATTCTTATCTCGCTAAAGATGCTAATGTTCTACACTGAAGCATTTCCCTTCTGTTCTAATCAAGCTGGTTACAATGTGCATTGCTCCTTTGCATCCTGACCCCTTTCTCTGCAACACCCTTCCCACCTTCTGACTGGGATATAATGACTCTGAGAGTTCCATTTCAACTAGTATCTGACCAGGTGTGCTTTGACTCATGAAAGCTCAGGCCCCCAAAAGATGGTAAAGTCTTCTCTGGGGTGCTACTGGGGAGAGTCTCTTTGTGTGAAATCCGCAATAACTGGAGAGTTAGCTCCATTTGACATGTGAAAGTATGCATGGGATGTTTTGGGTCTCAAATAATTTAGCAAACAGGTGGCATTTTGAAGTACAATTATGTTTCCAAATCTATGTGAGGAGCTTAGTAAATGTGCATCTTCTAGGGTTGCCAGGTCCAGCTCAAGAAATATTTGGGGACTTTGTGGGTGGAAACAGGAGCAAGGTTGTGACAAGCATGACTGATCTCCAAAGGGATCTCTGGCCATCACATTTAAAGGAACCGTGGACCTTTTAAATGCCTTCTCTCAATTTGGAAATAATGAAGGATAGGGGTACCTTCTTTTGGGGTTCATAGAATTAGATCCCTTTGTCCAATCTTTTTGAAACTTGGAAGAAGTTTTGAGGAGAGGAATCAGGAGACCACACCTAGCTCCACATAATTCTGTATCTGACACAAAGCAAGAAGCATTTAGACTTACCTTGAGTGATGGATGGTTGGCTGGTCCAGGCTCTTTTGCATTACCCAGGGTGCACCACGAGGAGGCAAGCCAGAGTTGCACCCTAAATGAGGAAGATCACTGGGAGAGCCTCAGATTGTGTGAGAAGAAGGGAACCATTCCTTCTCTCAGCTCAGCAGCAACACACCAGCTATCACTGTCCCATTAGAGGAACCTCAGCATTGGTATGGCTGCTGGCTGCCTGTCATCATCACTGGCACCTCCCTCTTTCTTCCTCCTGCCTCCCCCCAAAAAAACTGGGTTATCCTGGCTGGGCCTGTGGGTGCTGTCGATTACAGTTGGGGGCTGCAATGGCCCTTTCAGTATTATTAGGCATGTGTGGATGGGACTGGGGAAATTTGAATTGCTTTGCAGATTTTAAATCAACATTCACTTTTGGTTTAGGGATGGATGAGGGGTGGGGGGGGGGTGCACTGCCAATCAATTCGTAAGTGAGCTTTTGGACTGTCTTTGAACTCTAGTCTATGTTTAGTGGGAGAGCATTTTACAACCACCTTCCAAGCGAGGACCAAGAGAGGATGCAGGCACAAGTAGGTGCTCACTTCATTCACTCTCAAAGTCTATGTTCGGGGAGCTGAACAGAAGCAAGTTGACCTTCAGGAAGACCAACTGCTCAACTGTCCAGGGTTGCAGGCAATTGTGATGTGGGCAGACAATGTCGCCCATATGTGAAAAGACGCGCTCGCTCTGCACACTTGTCAGTGGGTATGAGAGGAACGGCTTTGCCATATAGGAGAGGGCTGGCCAGACCGCCTCCTTCACAACCCAGTAGTCCAAAGAAGATGTTTTCTGCGACTCGTTGGGCTCCGAAAGATAGTCCCTCACCATCACAGCACCCGTCTCCGCTCTCAGGGGCCTACTGCTCCCAGAGGGGCCAACGAGCTGCCTGATGAGTGTCATCTCGGCATTCTTCTTGGCGTGAGTCTGGTGGGAAACACTGCCTAGCCAGGGAGGTTGGGGATGAACAGCCGTGGAAGTGGCAGATGAGCTGCTTCCACCCCCCTCCTCCTCAGCTATGAGCACTGGGCCTGCCTTGACTCTGCAGTGCTTGACCTTTTGGGAGAGCTCATCTCACCAGCAATCAAGCTCGTTGGCCTGCTCGGCAATTGTGCCCTTAAGGTGCGGGTCTAACATGGTCACCATTATGTAAACCTTATCCTGGGTGAAAGTTGGAAAGCGGGCCTCAAGCCCTTCCTGTAGCCTAAGAATCAGGGCGCGCACCACTGGAAGAACGTCTGCATGGCCTTGAGCTGGCACTAGAAACAAGGCCAGGTTCTCACGGGCCATGTGGACCATCGGGACGACCAGTGTGATCGTCGCCGTGTCTTTGTGGGTCTTGAAGGGCCCAAGAACCTCCACAGTCTAAGAAATTACCACCCAATCATCTTGGGTGAGACGGTTCTCATCCTGAAAGACCCTCGTTTCAGAGACAAAGGCATCCAGAGCTGCTCTCTGCTCCACCATGTGCTCCAGCATGGCACAGGTGAAGTTCCAGCGTGTGCTGATGTCACCGATCAGGCAGTGCCTTGGCACGCCTTTCAGTGTCTGTTTCTCATGCAGCAGATATGAGTCCGTATTGCTGCGTGAGAAGTGACCCGTGATGTGCCGACACTTCTGGAGCAGAGGTTGGTACTCATGGGTCACGGCTAGATACCAACAATCCTGGCTTTTCATCTGGCCCAATGCGTCCTTAACCAGGAGGTGGAGAAGGTGAGCCACACAAGGAATGCATTTTAAACCCTGATGCTGGACAGCCGCCTTTATGTTGGAGCCACCATCAGTCACCACAAAGCCCATGGAAATGTCCCTGCCTACCCAACCCTCTAACTGCTGTGAGAGGATGGCTTCAAGAGAGTCCGCCATGTGTGGCGCGTTGACTGCTTCGGTGTGTAGCAAGGTCCAGCTATAGCTGGCCTGGCAGCCCTGACCTTGCCTGCTGCTACTGCCACCCCCACCCTGTAGCTCACTTGGTTGCCACCAATGTGCGCTTGTTCTGCTGGGCAACTATGTTCCTTGCAAGCTAGCACCCTCAGCACAGTTGTTTTGACTGCAGAGATTATCTAGGAGAATCTGACTACTGCCTGGGGTAGGTATCTATCATAGATGGTGCCCCTAGAGTTGAACCCCCTGTCCCAATTCTTTTGGAAGTTGGGAGTTCTGTGAGAGAAAGGAACCAGAAGCAGTCCTGAAAATTTGGTGCCTCTCACTCAAACCTCCTCCCGCCCAGAGGCACTTTTCCCATTGTAATTACAGTGGGAAAAGTGTCTGATTGCTTTTTTTCACAGGAGAAAAGGGCCCTATTTGGGTGCCCCAAGAATTGGAGGGTTCTGTGGCAGAGAGGCTTCTGAAGCTTCCTGGAAAATTTGGAGCCTTTACCTCAAACCTCCTGCCCCCCCTCAGCTATACTTCATTATACCCTATTTTGCCATTGACTTCAATGGCCCGTAGGATATAATGGGACAAAATGGCTGCTGAATTTCATGTTTGCAGTATACGACTTCCAAATCAGATCAGATAATCTGATTTGGCTCTATACTGAATGAATACAGCCAAATCAGCTGGGTTTTTTTTTTGGGGGGGGGGTGTTTGGTTTGACTGAACCGAATGCACATGTTGGCATGTAGGCATGTTGCCTTTCCAGTTCCTTATTTGAATCTTCTTTATAATAACAGGCTTCTTTGTGGCACCCCATAAAGAAGCTCGCGTCTCCAGAAGCAGTGTTTGGACCAGGCACCAATATATGTCCTCTTTGAGAGGACAGTCTTTGGAGCAAGTGGATGTGTGATTTGGGGTGGTCCAAAGATTGTTTTGAGATGCAGCTTGGCCCCAGTTCCTGCATGTCTATTTATCTTGGGGTCACTTCACTTTGGAGCAGCTGTTGCAAGAACTGGGCTTTGCATTAGGAAACAGTATATATCCTCTCTAAGGGCAGAGTCCCTTGAATGTGGAGTTGTATGATTTATGGTGATTCAAATCTTATTTTGGGGTCCAGAGCTTTTAAACTATCCTCAATTTCTTTGGTTGGATTCACAAATAAGGAACAAATAAGGAATGAATGGTAAACATTAACACATACTGGGAAAGTGCTAAATAATAAAAGTGACAGGCATTAACACAAGAATAAAAGTCAACTAACATACTGCAGTCTTATTAAAATTTTGCAAAAAAGAAAGTAATATAGGTGTTGGTGGTAGCACTGTAGCTGGAGGGGATGATGCTGTGCTAACTTCACGATTCTCACATTCTTGGCACATTTTCCTTGGTTCCTTTCATACACAACAGCCTTGTGGACAGTGACTCCAGAAGCACAGTTTTTGAGGAATATCTCAAGCAGTATCTGAACATTCTGATCAAAACCCACTTGTAGAACACAATATGAAGCACATTCAAAGACAACATGCTTTTTCCATTACAGTGAAAAATTATATTCATCTTGACTTCAGCACACCAAGTATTTGTGTTTGTGTGTAGATGTGTTTCAGCCTGCTATTTGAGGAACTGTTGCACATGTTACAATTACCCCATGGAGGTCATTTTTACTTTGGTCTACATGGCAGCTATCACCATATGATGATGAATAATTCATGTGTAGCAAGTCACAGCACAGATCACGTGGTCCAAACCACTTTGGTGGCTCAGGGAACAGAATTACCATTGGGCATTAATTGCTCCTCAAGTAATAACAAATGCCATATAAAAGAGTTAACCTGTGGCAGTATTAGCATGTGTACAAATCCTTAGCAAAAAAAGCACAGTACTTCACTACTTTCTCCTCCAAAACAGAATTATTTTGAAGCACAGAAATATAAGAGAACTATAATATCAGCTATGAACAAAGAAAGAAACTATGAAAGGGGGAAGGGGCTGAATGGTCACCCACTTTCTTCCTCCCAGATTCATAAGAAACAGGTCTCAAAATAATGAATTTTCAAAAGATTTCAAAAGACACCAGTTCTGTCAAAAGTTCTGAACTGATATTGTATGCTATTCAAAACAGCCTCTTCCTTCCTGGGTTGCTTGAGTCACTGCCTTGGGGGGTTCCCTCTATCCTGTGCCACTGAAGCACCCAACTCACCTCAGCATGGTGAGCTCTGAACTGACCAATTATCTGCCCACTTGTGGTTTCCTCTTGCCTGATGGCTATGTGATACCTGGGTGGTGCTATTTCAAGCCAGTTTCCACTGGCACATCCAGTTCCAGAATTTTTCACTTCTTGTGAGTCTGGGTACCATGGGTCACAAACAGGGCCAGCCCTGACACTAGGCAAACTAGGCAGTTGCCTAGGGCGCTGGCCTTCTGGGGGCACTAAATTGGGTGTCCTCCATGTGACTCACTGACATTATCAGTGTGGTAGGAGAGGGTGCCAGAAGTTAGCCTTGCCTAGGGTCTTAGACAGTCTAGGGCAGGCCCTGGTCACAAAATGGAATGTTTCATCATAGCCTTTCCCCCCCCTCCTTCTGGTGATTATCAGTGAGAACTTGTGCTCTAGAGAAAATGTGTGTATTTGAGGCATACCAGGAGCACACCTGTTCATGCAGACCATCTTGTCCTGCTGCCAGCAGTCTTCTGTAATGGAAACCAAAGGCCAAAAGCCACCAGACATCTCCCAAAGTACTGTCTCCTAGTCAGTCTACCAACACTGCCCAGGGTCCCCTAACATCTCCTGATTTGTGGAAACCCACATCACCCCAGTACTCCACAAGAGTCCCCTGTGGTTTCCTTTCCTAGTGAAGAATGAGCTGAAGTTGGATACTGGAGCTTAACCTATTCCACTTGGTACTGTCTGAAACCAGTGTTGGACTACTCCCCCAAAAGCAGTTTCCTGGGGGCACCTTGCTGGGGGATCCACTACTCAAACCAAATCTAACATGCATGTAACTTGTGGGCATGTGAGGGTCAATCGGGGAGGAACAGTGCAAGTTGAAGGCCCCTTGCTCATCTGGTTCAGTTGTTTTTTTTTTATCATCCCTCAACCAGCAGGAGTGATGTCCCATTGAAAAAACATTGTCTCAGGCTACCTTTTTAGGACCCTGTATCTCAGTCCCCTAAAGTCCAATGCAGAGCAAATTTGGTGGGCAAATCGAAGAGAGTGAACTGAAGACACTCTGTGAATTTGGAGCTTTAAGGCCACTGGGGGGGGGGGGCTTTTTATCTGGACCAGTTTGCAAAACTTTGTGGAAAGTGCCCCTGTAGAGAAATGGAGGGACTAGTGCCCTGGCTTTCTCACCCTGCTGCTGAACTCACATGTTGGTTAAACTTGCCTGTTTATTCCCTTGTTCCAGACACTTTGTCATGGGAGCTGGGAGTCTTTATCACTGGTGTGGAGCCTCCTACCTCACCAGGGCCAAGGTAAATAAATAAAGCAGTTCTCACAGTAGTTTTGGATGGAGGTGGGGTTTGTATACCACACAATTCCATCAGATTCAATATGCAACACCTTAATAGGGACGATGGTGCACATTTCTCTCTCAAGAGATGCAATGCCTATTTTCTTCATCTTCATCAGGACCTGCAAGCCGTTATAGTAAGCAAGGTGGGCTAACCACTTTGTGCGGCAGGGACAGTTGGGCTGATTAGGATAGGTAGGGGTGATCAGCAAGCACTCTGAGACATCCAAAATGGTGGAAAGCATGTCTGGAACAGCACATCACTGGTTTTGTGGTGGGATGTGTCTGGGAAGGAGCAGTCCTTGGTGCTGAGCAACATCTTTTCCAAACCTGGTAGTTGCCATGTGGTGCATCAGGTGATGAGGCTAGGACTGGGCATCTCTCAGCACATTGTATGTAGGAAATGATAAACAAAGTTGCCTGAAGATGCTGGCTGTGTTTGGAGTCAGGCCAAGAGTCTGACAAGAAAGGCTGCCATGGGCATACAGCCTAGTATAGCCCACTATTTAAATATCTTAGTATATTTATTTGTGATGCAGATCAGTTTAAATAATTAAAGAAACTAGTTAAACCTAAGCTGTTGTCTTCTATCTTCATTGAAAGGTGCCTGGGGCAATATAATGCAAAGAAACAAAATAAAGAATCACAAGTTCAATTCACACAAGGAGGAAGTAACATTGAAATAGAGACTTGAGGGTTAAAACTGCAGGGATGAGAAGTTCACATTTAGCCACCATACTGTTAGTTAATTGCTACTAAGTCCATTTTGAGTCTCCTGCAAATGTCCATTCAGACTGCCTGCAGGGTGTGAAACTCTTTCTCAGTCTAATCAATCACTCTACACTTGAGAATACATGGTTTAAATTTCCCTTCCTTTGCATGAGGATCACAAACCTCAAAGTAGTTTCATCTTATTCCATTCATTGTTACAGCCCTGGCATTGCATAGACAAGTGCAATATGGAATGGCCTGTTTTCAATACAAGTTATAAAGTGAGGGCCAGCGTGTTGCAATTATGGATGCCTGACCTAAGGCCAGTTGGACCTTCATTACTTGTAATGATCAGGGAGCTGATTTTTTGCTGAGTGGTTCAGCACTTCACAAGTAGCTTGAGACTGTTTGTTCATCAGGATATTTTCTCATATTTCCAAACAGTACAGTTCAGTCTTTCAACAGTATTTCACTGTATTCTCACAAAACCTGATGGGGGCCCTGACATCTCTCTTTGCTTACAGACCTGTCATTTTTGCTCACCACTCAGCAGCCAACTCTGTAACTAAAATACAATTTTTGTTTTTTAGTCAGTCAGTGATTATAAACAAACATTGCATTTAAAAAATGCACTTCATTATGGAAACCATAGTGCCTCCTAGGTCATGTAATTGTCTTCCACCGGAGAGGGACGGTGGCTCAGTGGTAGAGCATCTGCTTGGGAAGCAGAAGGTCCCAGGTTCAATCCCTGGCATCTCCAAAAAAGGGTCCAGGCAAATAGTTGTGCAAAACCTCAGCTTGAGACCCTGGAGAGCCGCTGCCAGTCTGAGAAGACAATATTGACTTTGATGGACCAAAGGTCTGATTCAGTATAAGGCAGCTTCATATGTTCATATGTTCATGTAAAAATCAGTTTCACCTACACTGCAGGAAAAGCAGTGGAAAACCAATAAGTAAAACTGTTGCATACAGAGCTTAGCTGCTTGCCTACAGCTATCGTACTTTTTCTCATAGGTTACCAGAAGAATGTTTCTCAGATGTACAGCATGTATTTCTAATCAAGCAATTTGTCTGTACATTTATATTCAAGTAGCAATTGGACTCGTAGCTACATTCCAGATGTCCCTGCCAGAGAACAAATTCTATTGATCTTAATGAGGCTTACTTCCAAATAAACATTCATAGGATCACTGTAAAATAAAAATTCAGAACCAGCCCAGGGATTTACTATTTAAACATGGAAGTTTTAAACAAAATGTTTGAGATTAGTTTATTCTTCAGAATTCAAATTTATATATTTTCAGTGTTATCCTAACCAGAGTTATACACTTCTAAGCCAATTGACTTAAGTAGATTTATTTTGAGTATATGTAGGTGGGTAGCTGTGTTGATCTGAAGCAATAAAATAGAGTCCAATGGCACGTATAGCATAGCATAGCATAGCATAGCATAGTACAGTACATTGTTGGCATATATTTTATCTTACACAAAGTCACACAAAAGACTTATTTTGGGTCCAAAATCCATGCAAGCAAGTTCAGAATGGGCACTGTAAGTCTAGGTTTTGAAAGTTTGTTGAGTTTCATCTTTGATTATTTTGATGCAACGTATAGTAGGCTCAATTAATTATTAATAATGTATGCTAACCAAGCTTATTCATGTTTATTTTATAACCAATTAGTAGATAGTGAGAATGTACTGGGGGAAATTATCATTTCCTGGGGAACTTTCCATTTTGTTGTGGCTGGAAATAAAGTCACCAAAAAGGGATATGTAAAGCCCAGAATGTTGAAATATGTAGGTTTTATTTTAATTTTTTGTTTATTTGCATCCCACCAAAATGGCCCAATAGGTCTTTGGAGCTATACATTTGGAAACTTATGCATCAAAAACTGGACTGAATATATGCTGTTCTCTAATATAGTTACTGTAAGTATTGTAAAAATAGCATTATTCATAATATTTGGAATTCTTAAGAAACTACAATTGTTGAAGCATGATGGATCATTCACTAGCCATCACCACCACACTTTGCAGTTGCCTTCCTTATCCCACTTAGATTGATTGATTTCAGTATTTTTATTCCAACCCAGTGGACTCCCAATATTGAAACTTAGTTGGAAGAAAATGGCTCAAGCATCAAAATAAGGCATAGGAGAAGGTGTGATTTAATTTATCTCTCCTTGCTTTATGCTCTGGTTGTGTTTAAAAATAGACACTCCAACCCACTATACAGAGGGGTTGCCTGGCTCCCCCTCCCCCCACAGCTACTACCTACTGTGGTGAGAAGGTGACTTATACCTGGGAATGTGTGTATTTTCCTTTACATGAGCATAATTTGAGCAAGATGGTATCTAAGACATTCGAACTTTACTTTCCTCTCACATTGCATAAGACTTGGGTCTTCCTTTGGTTGAGGAAGTCAGGCATTTGCCTGTATCACTCTGAGCCTGTTCTGCAGACATTTGCTTGACTGCCTGCCATCCAGTTATGCAAGCAATTGCCCCTATCCCCTACATGCACACTGCCTATGATGGGAAGGAGAATGCACTTTCCATGTCTGTTCAGTCTGCAGTTGCCTTCCTTCCTGGGAGTATAAGCAAATTTGGCCCATCCCCTGTGATGTTCTATCAATGGCAGGAGCAAGAGGACGTACCCTCTGCTGCTATTCCCTTCCAGTCTGCAGTATCAGCATGCCATTACAGACCTAGAACAAGCAATGAAATGACAGCAAACAGTACCCTTTCCTTCATATAATAACTGCCTTTGTACAGTAAAATTATTGGACAAAACAGGAAATGCTGCGTACACCAATGCCTATGGAGAGGATCTTCTTGTTGGGAAATGCCCTGTCATATAAATTTTCTGCTGAGTCATCCTTTCCCTTTGCTGTCTTTTGCACTTCCCTTCTCTCACCTCATGCCACTGTTCAAAGCAGACATTGAGATGCCAGAATAATGATTATATAAAATATTTTATGGCATAACCAAGTGCTGTGTAAATAAATTGTTTGGAAAATATTGTGACTCCAATTGAAGATTAAACTTAACTATTGGCCACCTAACTTATTCCCTAGTAAGAAAATGCATTATGATACCATGGATGTCTTCTTTTTAATGTACTTTGCTGTTACAATGGCCAGGAAGAACCCAATCTATGTTAATTGTAATAAAATATTAATTCATTTTTGAAATTATTCAAGCATTTAAATATTTTATTCTGGATGAGAAGAAAAATTTATTCCCCTGACTTTTAAAATGCCACTTTTTACACTAACAATATACAGTACTGAGGCTCACAAACGTATTTTTAAAATGGGTTTGCGTACTAGAAAAGTACTGCAAAAGCTGTCCTTTTAAGTGTGTGATTGTGGACACAGGACATCACTTACGTCTATTTAGCTTCTCTGTAGAACATGGCAAGTAGCTGCACTTGTTGCTGAACAATGTCTCCAGGTTCCTGCTACAATGTTTTTTCACCGACAACTCTAAAGTAGGAATTGACATGAAGTGCAAATTGAGATGGTCACATACGACAAGCACACATATTATTTAAACTGCATAATGTGTCCCTAACAAAACTGATGGAATCAGCACATAAAAAGTCTAACGTAAATAGGCATGGTGTGAACTTTAACAGAAATAGAATTGTCAGGACAGCTTACCTTGCTTGAGCTGTCTTGATTACTTGCAAGGCAAATTCATGATATTATTGCCTCAGTATTCCTTTACAAAATTTGTCTTAAGCGTACACTGTGCCAAGGTGCTTTGTAGCCACTTACTCATTGCAACCACCTATATGCAGTCAACTTTATTCCCACTGGTGCTGCACCATGGTCTTGATTGCATAGATCCTTATATGGTGGATTGGCATGTGGACATGATTGCATAGAATTAGACAGGACTTTTTTGGTAGAAAAAGCACAGCAGGAACTTATTTGCATATTAACCCACACACTCCTGATGTCACCATTGTTTCACATAGGCCTTTTTGTTGAAAAGGCCTAGCAGGAATTTATTTACATATTAGGCCACACCCCCTGACACCAAGCCAGTCGGAACTGTGTTCCTGTGCATTCCTGCTCAGAAAAACCCTGGAATTAAAACAGATGGCTTGTCTATCCTTCCATAGCACTGCATTTACTATTATTTAATGAAGACATAGTCTTGCATATAGAAAAAAAGATTTATATATGAATTGACTTTTATTTTAAATGAATTAAAAACAAAACCTAAATTTATTTTCAGTAGTTTTTTAAATGATTGAACAAATCATTAATTTTATTTCCTTCATTCCTGAGGTATTGAAAACAATGCTACAGAGGGGGGAATGGAAAGAAAGGGAAAAGATAGAGAGCTCATGGAGATTAAACTGGTAAGGAAGCTTTCCAGTCATTTATGTCATTTCCAGTCATTTAGGCATTTTATTTCTGGTACTTGTCATCAAAGGGAAGGAAAAGAGAGAGATGCAGAAAAAGATCAATAGATAATATGAAACTGACATGAAGCAATGTTTTCAATCATCAAAAGAGATATTTTATTTTTGGCATGTGGTTGCCTCTAATTGTCTATAAAACTGAGGCCTTTCCTCCCATCTCTGAAATTTGGCAGATATGCTTTCTTGAGCAAGTAGTTCAGCATCTTAGAATGACATTCAGAACTGGAAAACAAAGTTGTTAGAGCCAGATATATGTTTTATTTTAGTTGCCTATAAAAGGTTTAAAGGAAACATAAATGTCTTTTACTACTTTGAACTGAGAGTTTTTTCCTAGCTGCCCAAAATTTGGCAGACATGGTCCCTTGGGTGAGGGGTACAATCTATCACCCAAAAAGGAAATAAAAACGTTATCAGCAAAAGAAATTAAAATATACAAATGAAACAAATAAATGAGATGAATAAATGAAAACAAGTGATTAAAAAAACATTACACAGCCTTAGTTTTTAAGTCATGTATAAATATTCTCTAATTTGTTATTTGGTTAAAACCCATTCACTTACTTTTTGTTTTATATATATATATATATATATATATATATGCATCTACCATACTATGATATCCCATAAGATGTAGCCTGCAAATAACTGCAGGAGAGGGAACAACTTCATTCCCAAATACCAGGACTTTTTCTTTTAGCAGAAACACGCAGAAACACAGTTCCTGCTGGCTTGGTGTCAGGGGTGTGGCCTAATATGCTAATGAGCCTGCTGGGCTTTTTCTACAAAAAAAGCCCTGCCAAAGACTGAAAGGTAGCCAATGTAACTCTCTTTTTTTAAAATTGAAGAAAAACAGGCTATACTGCGGGTTATAGGCTGCACAGGGACAAAAAGCCATGTGGGACAAGGGCTGCAATAAGGAGGGGGAAATGGGCAAGTTTGTATTAAAAGGCTGGATCCAACCCACCCACCCTCCAAATTCTCTTTCTCCCTGGTTCTCCAAGCTCTCAGTGATATGACCCGGCTAATTTCCCTTCTTCCTTTTTTTCTTTTTAACTGACCCTCAGCCTCTCTTAACGTTCCATGGCACCTAGAACATACTCAGTCAGCCTTATCAGGCTGATTTGGGAGTATGTTTCTTTCTCCTTTTGGTTAAACTGAAAAGCCATATTTTTCAGCCACCCTGCAGTGTCTCCGTATGGAACCTTCTAACTTTTCCTCAGCATAGCACAAAGCTGCAAACACACAGAAGTCCAGAGAAAAGATTCCTGACAACTTATCCCTTCTCTGATCAGGTTCATAACTAGTATTCTGCTCTTTATGAGCTGGAGACATCTGTCATGTGCTGCCTTTTAGGTATGATTTGGATATGATGAAAGAATTCAAAATGATATTCAAAATCTATAGAAGGTATTTTGTTTTTAGTTCCAATTTCCAGGGTCCGATCAGCCTATATTTGTGTTGGTTCTGTTTGCACTGCAAATAATGCAAGCAAAAGGAGAATTTTGTTTAAAAAAAAAAACCTAAGCTCACAAAAGAAGCAGACTAGTGGTTACCAATGAGAAACTCACAGGGAAGTTCCCTTTCTGGTCTTCTGCTTCTGACACCTGCTTGCATCTGCCTTTCTCTACTCTTTCCTCCCACTGCCATCTCTTACTCTTACCTCTCCCCATCCCCAACACTGATTCCTACTCTCCTCTTGCCTTCTTGATGCCCCTTCTGTTCTCAGTCTAACCTCCCTGTTACCTCACCTCTTGCCAGCCTGCCCACCAAAAGAGCCGCCACAGGCTTGCCTGCTAGTGGATCCCTCTCAGATAACTTCCTCAAGCAGGGGGTGATGGTGGTAACAGTGGCTCATCTCCTGCCCACCCAGCTAACATGGAGTGGGGAGTGGTGATGGCTACTCCTACCATCCACCCAAATCATGCAATGGGGCAGCTGCAGATCTCCTCCTCTTGCTCTGCCCTCCTAGGCCAACTCTCCATTGATCGGCCTTCCATCAAACTGCTGTTCTGCCTGCCCGCCCCTTTTCTTACCCATGTGCAGACCACTCTTCTGTTTATGATGATTTAATCCTTTCTCCCCCCCACCCCGATTTTCAATTTTTTTTCTGCAACTGACAGGGGTACTCCAATCGGATTTAAGTGTCCATGTAAATTTTTAGATATCTCAGTATTTTAAACATTGGCTGGTTAACACGCCATTAAGTCCTAGAGAGAGTTTCCAGCTTGGAAAGAGAAGGAAAGAAAGACAATAAAACTGGATTCTGAACATTAGAATTCAGTTCCTTTTCCTGCCAACATACATCTTGTGTGGTCTGGGTCAAAACATTTAATAACTTCACTGGCTATAAAATAAAGAGCAATGTTTCATTTCACCAAAACTCCATCTCACTCATGATTCTTATAACACTGTAGTTGTACAATACAGAATTTGCTTTACAGACTCTGTTGCCAGCAAAATGATCAAATAAGGTTCTTTGATTACTAGAAAAATATGTGTAACCCTGTGGGCTTGGCCCTCTATTGGTGTTTGCAGAGGCCTGTTCCTGAGTTTGTTCCTGAGAGTCCTGAGGGAAAAGAGAGAATTATGAGGATGGAAGAGAGTCTCAGTGCAGAAAACAGATCAACCTGAGAAGGAGCCTTGAAAGAGCTGCAACCTCTGGAGATCTGCAACAGCCCCAAGAGCAGCAGCAACACAACAGAGAGAGCCAGCCAAGCTGCAGCAGGCAGAGAGCTTTTCTTAATGTCTTATTTATGTTGTTTATATGCCTGTACTGTGGTGTTGTTTTTATTTCCTTTTTTGCATGTGTTTTGCTTCCTCTGGTGGTCACTTCAATATTTGATCACTATGTGTCTGGTTTAATTACAAGTACTCGCAAATAAGTCGGAGATACAGTGATGAAATATCAAAGCTCCACTAGGGGGAACAAAACACATGGAGAAAAGGAACACAATGAGGCACACACATGAGGAAATAGCATGCAGGGAAAACTCCAGAGCGTGAGAGACTTTCAGAAGGCTTCAAAGAGACTGTAAAAGACTCTAATAATCTCTTCAGTTCCAACTTTGTTGTGTTGTCTACATCTGAGTTTTGTATACATGTTTGATTCCCTATTCTTCTTTGTTGAGTTAAACCCTATTTGTATATTAAGTTCTACTTGTGTGCAGTTATAGGTGATAGAAGGAGCTGGGACCTGTGCTTATATATTTATATTTTTGCCTATGGGCAATCCCTCCTGTTAGGAAGTGGAGGCGGGTGGGCTGGAGGCACCGTTATTTTTTTCTATTTTTGTAAACCTCCCCCCCCTCCCCCTTAACCAACCCAGGAACCAGCCTAGGATATATAGTTCACAGTTGGGGCTGGTGAAAGAAACTGGGGTAATTTATGAAAAGTGGATATTAGATTACTCCTTTTTAAAGTGCAACTGAATTAATTAAACTGTCTTCATTCAGAAACTGAATATTTCTAAACTACACAGAAATGCTAACTCCACCCTGATTTCTAGAAAAGTTGGAAACATTTTTTCTTCTTTAAATTGGGAATATGACATTTATCCACAAATGGAATTTATCCTAATAGGAAATCTAAAATTTGGTATTCTCCTATGGCCGGTATTTCCTTATTAGCCATTGTTAGCTGTCTACAGTGTGTTAAAAATGGCTTGTGTACAATTGTATACAAAAAGTGCCTTTAAGGACTTTGATTATTAATGATAACACAGCAAACTAGAAACACCAAATTTTCAGGTGATTCCTGGCTGACTCTCCTCTAAATGCCCTCCAAATTTGGTGAGGATTGAATTTATAGGGCCTGAGTTATGATCCCCCAAAGAAGGCACACCTAGGAAAGTGCTTTCTGGGAAAATGACAGGCACAGGTTTAGGAGATTCAAGAATATATAGAATGGACCTTGTGTAAGCTAGAGACATCAAAGTTGTGGGAGATTTCCCCTTGATGATGCTCCTCTACATGGCTTCCAACTTCTGCCCCTGCCATTGTTTTGAAGTTCTGTAAACATTTAGATTGACCTCAGACAGTCTAGCTGGAAATGTAACCATGTAGAAACCAACACAAACCTCCATGAACAGCTTGAAAGTTTATGGAAAGTTCATGCTGATTGACCTGTCATGAATTCCAGTTTGTGAACAAAATTTGTCACAAACTTTCATTCATGAGCCAGTTGGTGCCCATTCTTATTATTCATATTTTCTGATGCAGCAAATTCAAAGTTGAAGTGATAATACATTAAGAATATATATGCCAATAATGAACCACTGAACATATAGAAAAAACTTTCAGTTCACTTGCTTATTCTGGATGCGGAGTTGCTTTGTTCTATCTTCACCTTATTGAATCTGAGAGTTTATGATCTGTATTAAAATAGATATGGATGGGGAAGATTAGAGGTTTATTTTTCACGTTATACAGAAAGCTTGATACGATAAACAGTTTTATCAGAAGTTTGTTATGGACTCATACTTTTTTAATGTTACAGCAGGGAGCTATTGAGTTCGGAATTTCTTTGTTATTGCATACAATAACTAGTGCACTTTGACATATCAGTCATTTGGCATTCAATTTGTAAAAAACTATGCTTCACTTATGCAGGCTTTATTTTTCTGAGTAAGGTGTTTTTGAAGAAAAATGTGAAGTTACAGAAGGGAGGGAAAGTGCATCCATTATAGATTCAGGAGATCCAATATGGAGGAGGAGGAGGAGAAAGGAGAAGAAGAAAAATTGTTTTTACCTTGTTTTTCTTTACCTTAAAGGGTCTCAAAGCATTTTACAATCACCTTCCCTTCCTCTCCCCACAACAGGCACCTCGTGAGGTACTGTAACTGGCACAAGGCCACGCAGTAGGCTTCATGTGGAGGAGTAGAAAATCAACCCTGATTCTCCAGATTAGAGTCTGCCACTCTTAACCACTACACTATGCTGGCATTTTTAAAAAGGAAAAGGGGGGAAATAGAAAAGGGAAATTCATACCACATAGACCAGTGGTCCCCAACCTTTTTGGCACCAGGGACCAGTTTTGTGGAAGACAATTTTTCCACGGACCAGCAGGTGTGTGTGGGGGCAACAATGGTTTTTGGATGATACAATTGTGCACTTTGTGGTGGTTAAGTGTGTAGACCCTTATCCGGGAGAACTGGGTTTGATTCCCCACTCCTTCATTGCAGCTGCTGGAATGGCCTTGGATCATCTGTAGCTTTTGTAGGAGTTGTCCTTGAAAAGGCAGCTGCTGTAAAAGCTCTCTCATCCCCACCTACCTCACAGGGAGTCTGTTGTGGGGGAGGAAGATAAAGGAGATTGTGAGCCACTCTGAGATTCAGAGTGGAGGGCAGGATATAAATCCAATGTCATCGTCATCTTATTATTATTATTACATTGTAATATATAATGAAATAATTATACAACTCACGGCCATGTTGCTAACAGGTCACGATCCGGTACTGGTCCACGGCCTGGGGGTTGGGGACCCCGACATAGACAACAGTGCTACTAGATTTTTGTTGATGTTGTTACTAACAGCCCCTTTTTAAGATCCCAGCACCAGCAAATGGCTGATTCCAGTACAGCACTAGCATTGCCAGTTGAGGAGAAATGTAGGAAAGGAAGGTGCCTCACCTAGGTCCAGAGAGCACAGCTTTTGGAACAGATTCCCCAGCAACTCCACCAACATACCATCAGTCACAGCATGTTGTGTGGACAATGTCTCCATGACAGAAAGAAAGGACAGCAGGCAAATAGCGCATGTAGCCATGGCCCTACTCCCTGATGTTCACCTGCCTTTGTCCACATGATGAACATATCAAGGGACAGAACACAGCATCTGCCAACTATGTGGAAGATGATGGCATGATCAATATGAACCCGAGTGTGAATATATGCAGGGGATCCTGAAGAAGTGGGTTTGAGTCCCCTCATCCAGCCTGAGAAAGACATCTCCTCTTCTATTTGAGAATGCAAGGGAAATGCACTCCACACACACATGTAATAAGAGAGTGGGACTCCTGTCCCATGCTAGGAGTGTTGCAACTGATTCTCTATGCCTCTCATGTCCACCCCAATAACTCTTCCTCCTCTATATATACAGGGCAGAAAGGTTCGCCCTGTACATGTGCCAAAGGCGTAGCACCATGCTGTCAGTGCAATGTCATGCCAATTATCCCCAACAAAAGTCAGCATTGTTGGATGGTATGTTCAGTACAAAAACAGTAGCCTTCCTGAGGAAAAAAAAAGATATACTTTTATCCAGGCAAAGCACTACATCAGAGCCTGTAGTTGCTGCTACTTTTCAACTTGTTAGAGCTTAGAGCAGGCTTCATGCCATTAGTGCTTGAGTAGCTGACGGGAAAGGTCAGTAAAGTTTGAGTTACTATTTAGGCCTGCAGCTTCAGAGCACAATCTTGCTCAAAAAGGCAAGAACTATAAGGGAGACCTGTAGCAAATTTAATGTGAATGGAAAGCTGCTAGAAGCTACACAGGGAAGGGGAAAAAAACAAAATGTATAAGAAGACATCTCCATCAGCTAGAGTCTCATGACATTTTCCCTCTTTAGCTGACTTTTTTTGGGGGGGGGGGAGGGAGGAGAGATAATTTTTAATGTTCTAAATGAAAACTTAGAATTTATTTTTTAATCTTTTTCCCCCATTGTGTAAATATAAAAGAATGTATGATAGATTTTTGGAGACAATGTTTCAGGAGGGGAAAACCACATTGAGCACAGAGAGATGTAATACTCCTCCTCAGCTTCCATCATGTCTTTTTTATCACCTCCTGAGGTATATTTCTAGCCGTATATGTCCTGATACATTAATGTCACCAAACAGAGCAATACCTTGTGTTTGTGTTCCTCAGATCTGAAAATGCCTATCTTCTGTCATCAAAATTATAATTTAGGGTTAGGCTGCAAACTGTCTGGGGTACCTTGTAACATCCTCTTAGTAGTCACATCAGTTTTTTTTAGTGTGTGTGTGTGTGTGTGTATATATATATATATATATATATATATATATATATATATATATATATATATATATATATATATATATATATATCTATATATATATAAATCAAGGTTGTTTCCTAATTAATCTGCATCAGGAAGACACAAGCTGTAGTAGATCTTTAAGAAATTCTAAGAACCCATAAGTTCATACCAAAGAAAGGGAAGATAGTTTTGGAAACACTCTGGGTGGCCACTCTGGGTGGGAAACACTCTGGGTGGCCACCAGGGGAGTTAGCCATGGTGGCCACTGGATTTTGAAAAAGCCACTCCAGGTTGAGGCACGTCACAGCAGTCAAATGGCTCCTGCCAGTCAGCTGACACCTGCAAGGGCCGTACATATGTTGAGAGGAGTTTTCATGCCACTCCTGCCAGAAATGTGCCATGGAAGTGCTGCAATGACTTGCCACCAGGATCAGATGACTGGAAATGTGCCATTGAAGCACTGCAGTGACTTCCCAGTGGCTATTTAATCCGTCCACAAGCTGTCAGAAGATGAGGTAAGGGCAAGTGGGCCCCAGAGGACAGATGTGAATGTGTGATTGTGCATGTTAAATCCAGGGATGGGGGTGGCTATGATGCACCCTCTGTCCATACCACATACTATGCTTTGACAATATCTTTCAAATACAATGATACTGAGCAAGGCAGTTTTCCTAGTCAAATACACACAAGTGGAATGTACTGCTTGTTTATGTTACAAACGTTCTTTGGCATTCCCTTTCTCAGGGACAATTGGCATATGGAAGTGGGAGGATTTTTCAAGAAATTAACTTTGGCATGAGGTTTGCTGCTAGAAGGTAGTAAAAAAATTATGTTGGCATGATGAAAGCTTTAGATCACAGCCAATATCTGCCATTTTAGATGTCCCATTGTCCCCTCACCTCAAAACAAAGTCACAGTGCTTAATCAGTGGGTTAAATTTGAGTTTATTAAAAGCTGATCTGCAACACAATTTGATCACTTAATGAATTCATTGCCAGTTCAGTTTGGTCAATTCTAATGAGCCGTCAAAGGGATCAATCCCATAATGGATCAAAGTGTACTTCAGCCACATTTCTGAACTTTGTTGCTCATTGCTTGTCCACCAAACATGAGCTGACAGGGGACAAAACTCACCCTTCCCGTATGCCTACTGACATTAGGATTCAAATGTTATGCTGCTACCTACCCCAAGACATTCACAAAGTCTTTTAGTGGTCAGCTGTGAGAAACAGACTAGAGCAATCCAAGTGGGCAGCCGTGTTGATCTGAAGCAGTAGAACAAAACAGGAGTCAAGTATCACCTTAAGACCAACAAAGTTTTATTCAGAACATAAGCTTTCATATGCTAAAAGCACATTTCTTCAGACTAGGGAATAAGGTACAGTGGGTCACTGTACCTTATCCCCTCATCTGAAGAAGTGTACTTTTAGCACATGAAAGCTTACGCTTTGAATAAAACTTGTTGGTCTTAAAGGTGCTACTTGACTCCTGCTTTGTTAGACTAGAGCAATTTCCTTCACTCTTGAATGCCTCATGATATTTGCCAGTTTTATTATGCTTCTAATTTAAATCCACAATGGACCTGCTACCCTAGTTATAGTCTAACCAGGGTTATTTAAACTATTACCAATCTGGTATTGTCTACTATTGTCCCCTCCCAAACTCTTGTTCAGTCCATCAATGACCAACTAGCTCCATATTAATATATTAAGAAATAATGCAGGTGGATAACACAGGAGCACATGCCCACTGCAGAAAGGCGGGAGAAGCTCAAATGCTCCTCTACATCTCTCTCCCAACCAGCAGCAGTGCACAAAAACCCTGGCCTCTACTTATGCCTTGACCCAGTTGGAGCATTATCCTCCGGAGGTGAGAAAGAATGCCACCTGCCTGATAAGAAAGAAATCAAATTTCTGTATGTGGTGATATAGTGGGAGGAAATATATGTACATGAAGTTTCTGGTTTTATTGTGCACCAGATTCAGGGCCATGGGCCCTGAGAATGGCCTAAAGTAAGAGGCTGATTTGTATGGTTATCCATAGCAGTTTCCACACATGGTATTCCACACAAAGTACATTTGGTGCTTGAGTATTTCTGGATGGTAGTCATCGTTTATTCCCAAACATTCATGTAAAGAGTAGAGGAATTAAAAACTCTTTATGATCCCTGATGTTACCCTAAAAGACAATAAATGTGTTATTGCTGAATTATAATATTAAGCTTTCAGCAACAATATTAAAATTAGTGGAATGGTTAATTCAGCCTTTTCATCAGTTTTAAATGTTGTTTTAACTAGATATTTTATTAGATGTACCCAGCAGTTAAACTGGTGATATGGACATCTGCTGAACATTTAGCTGGTAACTAGAAACATAAAAATTTAATCATCAGTTTCTTCAACATTTAAAGCACCACTATCAACACATTTTTCATAAAGAAAAGTCATGCACTACTGTCAGCTATATTTATTACACCAAGGACCATTTTGATATAATAATGCAGATGTCTTCATTCCATAAACCCCCAGTGGTACTTAAAAACTAGGATTTTATTACTCAT
Source organism: Heteronotia binoei (assembly GCF_032191835.1). NCBI lineage: Eukaryota > Metazoa > Chordata > Lepidosauria > Squamata > Gekkonidae > Heteronotia > Heteronotia binoei. Next base: position 96,757,959 of record NC_083229.1, read on the forward strand.
GCCTAGGGCCAAACAAAGCTATAAACCTGCTAAATTCTAATTCAGATACTGCTGCTGGGTTTTGCGCTTTTGTGTGCTGTAAATTACAATTCCAAGTAATCAAATATGGAGAAAAGTGGTGGCTGCAATTACAGGCATTGTGATTCATGAGACTTCATAAGAAATCAAAAAAAGGATTTATAACCAAATCATATCCTGCAGCCAGGTATTATACAGATGTGTATACAACATGCGTAAGCACCTCCCCAAAATATGTGATAATGATATTCCAATAGGAAAAGATTGGAAGTGTCAATCAAATGCACCCTCTATTCTCTGTCTAATACAAAATACCATGTTTAATCCAACACTTCCAAAATACTTAACTTCACTTTCTGTTCGGCCTGATAATGACCCAGTACTTGATGCAGTAGCAATAGAGGAAGGTATTAAAAATATTATAATTGCTGTCTCCCAAGACATTTTATTACATTTGCAGTACTCAAAAAAGCTGACTGAAGAACAACAGAATTAAAAGGATGGGCAGATCTCCAATACATCAAATGCCTCAAAGCAGCAATGTGGAATATTTTATCCTAAACAACTCAGATTCTTTGAGTATTCCATTATTGCACAAATGCAGGTAGGTAGGTAGGTAGGTAGGTAGGTAGGTAGGTAGGTAGGTAGGTAGGTAGATAGATAGATAGATAGATAGATAGATAGATAGATAGATAGATAGATAGATAGATAGATAGATAGATAGATAGATAGATAGACGGACGGACGGACGGACGGACGGACGGACGGACGGACGGACGGACGGACAGACAGACAGACAGACAGACAGACAGACGGATGGACAGACAGACGGATGGACAGACATGAGAGACACAGAGAGAGAGAGAGAGAGAGAGAGCAATAGATCTTGAAAACCACAAGCTATTTTTATGGGTGAAAATAACTATAGAAATAATAATAATAATAATAATAATAAATTTTATTTTTATATCCCGCCCTCCCCCACCAAAAGGCGGGCTCAGGGCGGCTCACAGACATGACTACGTCATGATTCAATTAAAAGCAGATAAACATTATAAGTACAATACAATTACATATATAGATTAAAATACATAAAAATAGGTGCTATAATTTCTGGTGTCACAATTACATATTAACAGCTTCAGTTACAACATAAGATGGCTAGAGTAGAATGATTTTATCAAGTTAGTCTGGTCCTAATTCAAATGCGAGTTGGAAAAGAGAGGTTTTGCAAGCCCTGCGGAACTGGTTCAGGTCCCGCAGGGCTCGCACCCCCTCTGGGAGTTGATTCCACCAGCGCGGGGCCACTAATGAGAAGGCTTGCTCCCGAGTTATCTTCATTCTAGCCTCTCTTGGCCCAGGGATTTGTAGGAGGTTTTGGGAGCTAGATCTTAACGCTCTCCTGGGGATATATGGGGAGAGGCGGTCCCTGAGGTAGGCAGGTCCTCGGCCATATAGGGCTTTAAAGGTAATAACCAGCACCTTATACCGAACGCGGTAGACGACCGGTAGCCAATGCAGATCCCGCAGCACCGGCCGCACATGTTCCCACCTAGGTAGTCCCATCAACAGCCTGGCCGCTGCGTTCTGCACTACCTGAAGTCTTCGCGTTCGGCACAAGGGCAGCCCCATGTAGAGGGCATTGCAGTAGTCTAGTCTTGAGGTGACCGTTGCGTGGATCACAGTTGCTAGGTCGTCGCGTTCCAGGAAGGGAGCCAACTGCCTCGCCCTCTTAAGATAGAAGAAGGCGGATCTTGAGGTGGTAGCTATCTGGGCCTCCATCGATAGCGAGGATTCCAGTAGCACCCCCAGGCTCTTGACCTTGCGCACTGGTGTCAGTGGCGCACCGTCAAAAGCTGGCAGAGTAATCTCCCCCCCCGGTCCGTCCCGACCCACGCAAAGGACCTCAGTCTTCGTTGGATTCAACTTCAGCCCGCTCAGCCTGAGCCAGTCAGCCACGGCCTGTAACGCCCGGTCCAAATTTGTAGGGACATCACCAGTCCGGCCTTCCATCAATAGATAGAGCTGGGTATCATCAGCGTACTGATGACAACCAAGCCCATACCTCCGGGCAAGCTGGGCAAGGGGGCGCATAAAGATGTTAAACAATGTCGGGGAGAGAACTGCCCCCTGAGGCACCCCACAAATAATCCCTCTCTCAGATTTTCTGGGGTGTATTAAGGTATGTGTGACAATTCAAGATTTATAATGGGAATATTTTATAGCTTTCTTTTTAAATGGTAGAAATACCATACCTATTTGATCTGAGGTGTTGGGGGGGGAGGGGTTTGCACTAGTTTGGGCTGTTATGTTTGACAGCAATATAGGAAATGAGTTTGGAGCCTAATGAAAAATTTATTTTACTGAAGTGAACAGGCCCTGGCAGCATAATACAATTATATCCTGCTTTTTCACATGTGCCTATAAAAGAAGAAGATGATATTGGATTTATATCCCACCCTATACTCTGAATCTCAGGGTCTCAGAGCGGTCATAATCTCCTTTACTCCCCCCACCCTCACTCCACAACAGACACCCTGTGAGGTAGGTGAGGCTGAGAGAGCTCTCAAAGAAGCTGCCCTTTCAAGGACAGCTCCTACAAGAGCTATGGCTGTCCCAAGGCCATTCCAGCAGCTGCAAGTGGAGGAGTGGGTATTCAAAACTAGTTCTCCCAGATAAGAGTCCACGCACCTAGCCGCTACTCCAAACTGGCTTTATAACAAACTGGCTCTAAAACAGACACAAACAGTGGGCTACTGGTACACATGAGGCTGGATGCAACCATGGGCTGCATGGAGGATGGACTGTCAAATTTGCAAAACATTTATGCTGTTTTTGTGCCTAGACCTGAAATGAAGAGCCCACATATGCCTTAATTCTGTGAATTAATTAAGAGATCTGCAACTATTTGAACTGGTTATGTCACAGTCCTAAATAGATTAGTTAACGTGTTTAGAAGACTGCAACTCTATTAGGGCTTCCATGTCTCCTGTTTTAGTGGGAGATCTCCTGCCAGGCAGCCCTCAGCCTTCTGCTGCCACTTAGAAGGGTGCTGGGGAGATGCTGGGAAAGTTCCTGCTGTAATGTCTGGACAACACTCTAGGATTCCACTGAAGGGATATGATAAAGCCATAGAGTTGCACAATCTGCTCTGCCAGCACTTGGCTGGCAACTTTAAATTCTGTTTAGGAAGGAACAGTTAATCTCTCAGGTGTTCCTTACAGTATGGATAACTAGATTTCATCTTAATATGCAACAGAATGATAGCGGTAGAATTCTTGGTGGTAGAATGAATTCTTGAACCTGCAGGTGGGCAGAACTACATTTTGAAATGCTCCCCCATGTAAAAAACAGTCTGCAAATATAAACATTTGCACTTCAGAGACTAAAACAGTTGCCTCACTCTTTGCATACTGTGCAAGCTTTCAAGTTACAGAATATTATTAAAGTAGATAGACATGGGAAAATGTATTTGCTTATCTGAAGTCTGAAATGGTTTAGTACATTCTGCCACTGAGCTACCTCATTCTGAAGCATGTATAGATCTGGCTTAACAAATTTATGATGAAAGGGAGATAGGCACCTTCTTCTGGCTTCCATCTCATGCCTGGGTAAAGCAATCCTGTTTCCAAGCCTGACTTCTGGCTTCCATGAATTGTCTCCCATTAGGCTTGGCATGTGCCTTCTGTGGGCAGGAGATCTCCCACTTCCAATGGCCTTGCCTGCCAGGACCGGATCTACAGGTTTTTGAAGGGGAGCAAAATTAAAAAAAATGACACCCCTTATGGACCCATTCTATCATATGGGCCCATAGAATAGAATAAACTCCATACCCAATTTGGCACCCCCACCTCCAGCGGTGCCTGGGGCAAGCATTCCCTCTGCTCCTCCCTAGATCTGACCCTGTTGCCTGCCAGAACTTCAGAGGCTACAAAGATGGGGAGAAATACTAAGCAACCAGAAAACACCAGGTATCTCCCTTACTCAATGAAAATAATGTACATAAATATGCAAAACACTTGAAAAATATACAAAACACAAGTAGTATAAGAAAACAATCAATCTATAGGGCAAAAAAAAATTCAGAATGCTGTGTTACACACACTACTGACAATAAATGAATTTATTATTGCCAATAAATGCATTTATATAACACAGATTTCTAAATTTTTTCCCATGTAGATTGATCATTTTCTTATACTACTTATGTTTTGTGTATTTTTCAATTGCTTTGTGAATTTCTGTATATTACTTCTACAGAGAAAGGGAGATATCTGGTGTTTTCTAGCACTTCAGAGACTAGCAGAAGAAAGAAAACCTTTTTTAAAAAAAATTGCAGTGAGTGACAGTGTGATGACACATCTGGGGAAAACTCCAAATGACATCATTCTTCTCTAGGAATATTTGAAAACTTCACTGTAGAGTTTCTGACAATTCCTAGAGAGGTGGATGTCCCTTCTGGGTTTGCCTGTATTATCATGATATTACTGATGGCCAATCCACATAGGGTTGCCAAGTCCAATTCAAGAAATATCAGGGCAATTTGGAGGTGGAGCCAGGAGACTTTGGGGGTGGAGCCAGGAGACATTGGGGGCGGAGCCAGGAACAAGGGTGTGACAAGCATAACTGAACTCCAAGGGAGTTCTGGCCATCACATTTAAAGGGACAGCACACTTTTAAAAATGTCTACCTTCCATAGGAAATAATGAAGGATAGGGGCACCTTCTTCTGGGGCTCATAGAATTGGACCCCCTGGTCCAATCGTTTTGAAACTTGGGGGGTACTTTGGGGAGAAGCACTAGATACTATACTGAAAATTTGGTGCATCTACCTCAAAAAATAGCTCCCCCAGAGACCCCGAAAGCTCCAGATCAATTCCCCATTATACCCTATGAGAAACAATTCACAAATAGGGAATAATGAAGACGTTTCCCTCTCCTCCACACACACACACACACACCCCTTCTCGCAAATGTAGGGGATTGGCCTCTCTACTCACCAGCCAGCTTCTTCACAGACACAGGAAGTTGAAGCCTTTCACCACCTCCGGAGGTGCAAAGGCACATGGTCCTTTGGGGTGGGGCAGGAAGCAGCCTGGGAAAGCTCTGGCTGCTGCGATAGAGCTGGGTGGGAAGGGGAGGGGCAAGGAGAAGCTGCTGCAATCTGAGGTAAGAAGGGAAGGGAAGGGAAGGGAGGAGTAGCAGCATTGGGGATCGGTGGCAAGGGGAGAGGAGAAGCTGCTGGGATCGGGGCTGGGTGGGAAGGGCTGCCATTCTCCCCCCCCCCACTTTCTGAATTTTTGGCTAGCGGGGGGAGGAGGCTCCAAAACTGGGGTCCCCCGCCCAGGCGGGGGATTTGAGAAGCCTAAATCCACACCCCACCCCTGGTTTCCTAGTTGCCAGGCCAGGCCTGGCAAATCTTTCCCTATACTAATCAGCTACTTCACAGATTGCTCCTTCAAAAAATGTCAGTTGAAACCTGGCAGACAAATGCTGACAGAATAGAGGAGACTAGAAAGAGGCTTCTGTTCCACTCCCTTGGATTGAGGAATTGATCCGAAGAAGCTTCTTTTTACTTCCCAAATGATGCCTTGGGGCATTTGCTGCTTTTTGAAAATCTACACTGTCAAATTAAAGTACACATGTAAACCGATTTGATTGCTACTAAGAAAAGTAACTGAGCCACCATTTGAAGAATACTATGCCGGCATCATAACATAGAGTAGACTTTTAAAAAGCCCATTCTTACAGTCAAAAGGATTCTTGCTTGGCCCTAATAGATGACTGGTTGACCACTGTGTGAGGCAGGTTGCTGGACTAGGTGGGTTATTGGTCTGATCCAACAGAGCTCTTCTTTTGTTCTTATAACCAGATGACCATACTCTGTGATACAAGAGAGGGAGACAGGTGCCACAATAAAATCAAAGTGTGCCAGGAAGGAGGACATTCAGCTTTAATAACTAAACATCTGCCAGCCTCTCATTGTCTGCCTTCATGTGGGGGCAGTAATGAACAGAGTCATGTGTAACTAGGGGTGGCACTACGGAGGGGAGGAGAAACCAGCACCACTCGAAACAAGAAGCTCTCCACCCCACTCACCTCCCCCCATTACTTGATGGAAAGGCAAGTTTCACATATACGAGCATGCACATATGATTAATGTATGCTTTTGATGGTTTATCTGCAGCTCTTAAGCCAATAAAGGCTGTTCCAGGTACTATGGACATATACTTCAAGATTTCAGCAGTCTTGAAAAGAGGAAAGTGGAACTGCTAAGGGTGAGGATAGATTCGTGCCTGTATTAATTCTTCTCCTTGGTATCAGCCAGGCTAGAATTTGTTGCTTTGTTTATGTCAATAGGACAAACACAATTAAGTCCCATCAACTGAGAAGCCTAGGGATGGTTCCTGCCACTCAGGTTTAAATGGCTCAGAGTCACTTAAACCCTACTGTTCTGCTCCCTACTGCTTCAAAGCAGTGGGGATCAGATTGGAGGGTTTAAATAGCTGGGCGTGATGTAACCCTCCAGTTTTGCTCCCCACCACTTTCAAGAAGGGGGAGCAAAACCAGAAGGTTAAATATGGGGGTGAAATTTCTCCCGGGGGCATTTCACCCCCTCCTTTCTACTGGCCATGGCTTTCCCTGGCCAGAAGGAAGGTAGGGGTGAAATGCTGTATTGGAGGCACTTCACCAACTCCTTTCTTCTGGAATCAGTTTTCCCCAGCCTGGAGAGATCCCAAGGCTGGGCCAGTGAGGAGACTTCTCCCTTCAGGCCCAGTTTTATTGGGCTCCCTTGCATGGCCCCTTTAAATGGGGCTGCATAAGACAGTCCAAAGCTGGCTCAGCTGTTGGTTTCAATGGCTCCCAGCCATTTAAACCCTCTTTTCTGTCTCTGTGAAAACCTGTGGGGAGCTGAAGGAATGGTTTAGACCAGGGGTGGAGAACAGTGGCTCTTCAGATTTTTTTTTGCCTGGAACTCCCATCAGCCCCAGTCAGCATGGCCAATGGCTGGGACTGATGGGAGTTGTAGGCAAAAAACATCTGGAGAGCCACTGTTCTCCACACCTGGTTTAGACGGCTCCAAGCCACTTAAACCCAACAGCTGAGTGGTGGGAAGCTCCCAGCCTCTCAGCTGTTTCTCATGAAGAGCAGGAAGCAGAGGTAAATCTACTAGGCAGGACAGACCACTCATCTTTGCTTCAAGAGACTGTCCTGTTCTCCATGTTTCTTGCATTTGTATCTAAAAGTAACTTCTTCTCCAAACTGGGTAGTTTCTGGTAATTTCTGCTTGACTGTTGCTTTGAAATGTGATTTTGTTTGGGTTTGCTTAGGAATATGCTATGTAACTTAGTCTTTGGTTAAGCATTACCTAGAACTATTGCCTTTTACTTTACATTTCTCTGTAGTTAAAAAGTTCTATTTTGAGAATTTTTTTGGAAATTCACAGAAATGTTCTTTATTCTCTCTGGACTGACCTGCATCAGGTCTCTAAACCTCATATTTATTGGATTATACATAAGATTTGTCTTTTCTTTTTGGTCCACATTCCTGTATGAGCTGTTATTTACTTCTGGGTGATTTTGCCCCTGGAATAAATGTAAAATACAGGGTGCAATCATATGGGCTTGTTGGCCTGCCATGGTCATCCTCACCTCTACCCCCACTCCTGGATTTAATGTGCTCAGTCACATGCACACATCTGTCCTTACCTCATGGTAGTATGGCCCAGGAAAGGAGTAAATAATCGCTGGGAACTTCCCAGTAGAAAGTCATTGCAGCACTTTCATAGTGCATTTCTGGCCATGTGATCGGCCTGGGTGAGCCATGGACACACTGTGCACGTTCAGGACTTGTGTGAATGCTGCTCTCAACAAGCATCTAGCCTGTGCCTGTGTCAGCTGCCAGGCAGGCATCATCTGACTGCTGCAGCACATCTCTAACTGGGGCAGATGTTTAAAAGCCAAGAGACGGCAATTGGCTCATCTGATCCCACCCAAAGAGTATGCTAAAGTTAGGTGTGCATGGTCTAGGGAAATCTTAAACAGATTGTGGAAGACAGTTCCTGCAAGAGTTGCTTTATCAATAATTATATTAGCTATAATTGTTTGGAGATCTATCTTATAGCATCTTTTTTTGCATTTATGTGGCTGACTCAGTAATAAGCAGATGTATCTACCTATCAGCATAATTTATAATGACTTCCCTGATTTTCTTAATCCCTTTCTTAAAACATATCAAGGATACCTGCTCAGAGCATTAGGGCAGGAAAATGGGAAATATACACAGAGAAAGCTTATGAATGTTTACTCATCAGTCAATCCCAATACAATCACACCTCTTTTTCCTTTTATTTTATATTACAAAGGCAATAGATTGCAATAAAAAGTGCCCAGCTTCATCTTGTGGATCTTTACTGTACTATTTCACAAAACCAGTAAAAAGAAGCAAAAGACCTGCTGTCAGAAGAAGAAGAATTGCAGATTTATACCCTGCCCTTCTCTCTGAATCAAAAACTCAGAGCGGCTCACAATCTCCTATATCTTCTCCCTCCACAGCAGGCATCCTGTGAGGTGGGTGGGGCTGAGAGGGCTCTCACAGCAGTTGCCCTTTCAAGGACAACCTCTGCCAGAGCTATGGCTGGCCCAAGGCCATTCCAGCAGGTGCAAGTGAAGGAGTGAGGAAACAAACCCGATTGCCCCCCAAGGTTGGAATAAATAATCAGACACAATACATTGGAATAAAATTGGGCCATTTTATTAACTTAACAGAATAAACAGCAAGGGCACCCTAACAGCGGCCTGGCCAGGGCTAGGGGTCACCGTGACCGCTCCTCTGCCATTAACGGGCGAGAGACCCAGCCCCCCAGCCGGAGCTGAGCAACTCAGCTCCCTCCAGGCAGGCCCAGCAGGGAGAAGCACACCAGAGGGCCCAAACCCAGACGCACGTCTCACCGGAAAGGCACCCTCTAGCCGAGCCTCCTGGACAGTCTGCATTCTCCAAACCCGGGTCTCCAAACCCAAGGTTGATCATGCCAGACCCTGAATTCCCCAAAAGGGGGATGCTTCACAGTCCTCCCCTAGCCGCATAGTGTCCTAAACCCCAAAAACCTACCACTACTAAGGCCAAGTCTCTACTTAGGGCTTAGCACCCACCGGGAGGACCAAAGCCACCCGCAACCCTTGCTGTAAATCTCTCAGGAAAAGCATACTACCCTTTTCCGAGAGATGGACCCCATCCCCTCTGTAGAGGCCAGGACATTTTACCAGAATATCTGGATGGGGCAAATAGTGGCTCAAGCCCCTTTCAAGCAGCTTTTTAAGTTCCTTGCTGGCCTTATCTAGCCCTTTCTATAGCTGCGGGGTCCAAAGCACAATGCCACACCAGGCAGGGCAGCATGGCTGACCACACTATGATGGTCCCCGGCCATCGCTCCCAAATGTGTTGGAAATTGTCACGGGCTTGCCACACTAAGGCCTTGCCCTTCAACAGCCCCAGATCATTACCTCCCAGGTGAACAATTAAGATCTGAGTAGGAGGACCCGCTCTATTCTCAAACAATAATGGCTGCAAGCCCGGCCACTGAAGGCCCCGGCACCCCTGCCATTCGATAACGGCATGCTGGCTGAGTCCCAGCTGAGAGCCGACCGCAGTTCTCCATGCCTGAAGAGCGGCCCAATACACGTGACTATGGCCGCAGATGAGAACTCGGCTCCGGCTCCTCTGGCCAGGAACAGCAGCATCTAAAGAGAAAAAACAGTTAAACACAAACAGAACCAATAACATTCCAACCACCAAAGTTACTCATGGCCCAATAAAAGGTCGCACATAGGCCTTGTAGGCTGATGAATGCCACCGACCCAGCCTCTGAATAGAAGTAGTAGTATACCCCATGGCTGCCGCTGTAGAGGCCGCCCCAATCCTAAAGGAGTGGGTCCCAAACCACACCCCTGACAACCCCAGCTCACTCAAAGCTCGGGCCGTCACCGCCCAAAACTGGTGTCTCATCAACAGGTTACCATTCAGGTGCATACATAGAAACCCATCCCTGGGCCCCCTGACAGCCAAGTAAGCAGCTAGCGCAGCAACTGGACACAGCTCAAGCTCAGAACAACTACTGAGCTCGAGCACAGTACCCAGCTGTAACTGATCTGTCTTAGAACAACGGATAGTAATGACTGCCTTACCCCCAAATAGCTGCAAATCCCCAACACGCGGCGCCCTGCCAGAAACGTCATTTCTAGACTGAGCCACCAGCTCGCTCACCCTAAGAGCCCCAAAAAAGGCCAACACAGCGTGGAACAAACATGCTTCAAAAGGTGAAGCACACACCATGTCCCAAACCCTCTTCAAGCCATGTAAAATCGAAGGAGACACAGGACTCCGTGTATGAACCCTGGGACCGGCCTCTCTAGACCACCCCTCCAACATCTTTCGCAGACGATGATGTTGATACGCAGTGTCTTCCCTATAACCCAGTGCCTTGCTGGAAAAAGCCAACGTCGACAGGCGCCCCATAATGGATCGCACTGCCAACCCCTTACCTCTCAGCGAAACAAAGTAATGGAGCAATTCCTCCACCGGAAGGGGCCACACCCTGCGGTACCCTACCTCAGCCCTAAAGTCTTCAAACTGCCACACAGCCCGTTCATAAGACTTCCGCGTGCTAGGCGCAATGGCTAGACCTATCGCTCTGCAGGCCTTGGCTCTCCAATCAGCATAGTTCCTGGGGCACTGGCACCAGCTCTCTGTCTGCCTCTGGGGCCAGCTGACAAAATCTCTCCATCTGTTTACAAGATAGAGCGTCATCCACCCCATTACTTACCCCAGGAATATGTTTGGCTAAAAACAGAATATTAAGCCACAAACAACGCAGAGTGAAGTCCCTCACCAGTCTCATAACCCGCCCAGATTTGGGTGAGAGGTAATTAATAACGTGGACCACCGCCATATTATCATACCAAAAATGAACGGTGTGATGGGCCATATCCTTCCCCCACAGCCAAACCGCAACTAAGATGGGAAAGAACTCTAGAAACATGAGATCCCGGTTCACCCCTACCCTTGCCCAGGAATTGGGCCAGCTATCCGCAAACCAATGTCCAAGGAAATAAACACCAAAACCCAAAGAACCAGCAACATCAGACATGACTTGGAGCTCAGCCTCGAGCCTCAAGTCCTCCCTCCAAAAGGAGACTCCATTAAAAGACTCCAAAAATTCCTGCCAAACCCTCAAATCATCCCTCATGCTGCAGGTAACCCTAGTTCTATGCTGAGGCAGGCGCAGCCCTGCCATAGCGTCACACAGTCTTCTAAGAAAAGCCCTTCCAGGAGCGACAACTTTGCAGGCAAAGTTGAGGTGCCCTACTAACTGCTGCAATTCCAGCAGAGTAACCTTCTTCTTAAGAAGGAAGATACAAATCCTAGCCCTCAACTCCTCTATCTTCTGAGGTGGCACCCTAGACAATTGTGCTATAGTATCGATCTCTATCCCCAAAAACGTCAGCCTCTGAGCCGGACCTTCAGTCTTCTCAGGAGCTAAGGGAACCCCAAGCTCAGCTGCCAGCTCAGCGAAACTAGCCAGCAGCTGCCCACAACACCCCATTCCCTGGGGACCCACAAACAGTTAGTCATCCAAATAATGAACGACCTCCCGCAAACCCACTTTCTCTCGCACAGCCCATTCCAAAAATGTGTTCAAAAGTGGAACATGACACAGAGCAGCCCATTGGCAATGCTCTATCCATGTAAAATTGGCCCTCAAAAGAAAAGCCTAAGAGATCAAAATCATCGGGGTGAACAGGCAAAAGGCGAAACGCAGACTTAATATCACATTTTGCCAATTCTGCCCCCACCCCACAACGCCTAATCACGGCAATAGCCTGGTTGAAACTGGTGTACCTGACAGAGCATTCGTGCTCTGGAATTGCATCATTTACAGACCTGCCCCTAGGAAAAGACAAATGGTGAATCAAACGAAATTCACCAGGCGTCTTTTTAGGCACCACACCGAAAGGAGATACTGTAAGAGTACTCACTGGAGGATGTAAAAAGGGCCCCCAAATCCTTCCCTCAGCCAGCTCCTTAGCAATTTTGTCCCTAACAACCTGTTCCAAACCTTGAACTGACTTAAGGTTTCCAGACATAAACTGAACTCGAGACCCCTGAAAAGGGATCCTAAAACCAAACTTAAAACCCTCTAACAAATACAAACTGTCAGCCCTCCGAGGATACCTTGCAAGCCACCGCTCAAGAGGTCCCACCTTTATCGGGCTGGGCCCCTTTCTTGGCCGGAAAGCTCCCTCCGCTCCCTCCAGGCTTCTTAGCATTCCTACGCCCCCGGGTTTTAGGGCAGTCATCGAAGGAGTGGGCTCCCCTACACATGGGGCACTCGTGCCAAAACTAGCATGCTTTCCTATTACATACCCCAAGGGCTCCGAAGTCCCAACAAAGCAAGCGGGGTTGAACTGCCTGCCCCGCTGTACCGCGGGGAGAGTTTGATGAAGCAGAAGCAGAGGTGGACAACCTATTTACTAAGTGACCACTATCTGAGCGATCCCCCAGATTAGGCCTAGCCGGGGACATCACCTGCAGCCAAAGCTGCTGATGGATCCAATCCCATTGAAGAGACAGATACAGGGCAGCCCTCATCCGAAATTCCTGGTCATATTGCAGCCAGGCTGGTCCACTAAAGGCAGTATAGCCTTTATAGATAATATCCAGGTACTGGAACAAGGACGCCGCCCGCCATGGCTGTGCCCTGGCAATCTCACCAGCATAAATACAGAACCCAGGAAGCCAATTCGCCCAGGTCCTGTCCACCTTTCTCTTCTTCAACTTCTCCTTCTCCTTATCATCTAATTCTTCCTTATCCTTTTTCTCTACCTCATGATAAAGAAGAGAAAATATGTCTACATATTCCCCTTTTAAAATCTTCTCCCTGGTGGCTGGTAGCAGATGATCCCCCAGCGGCAAAGCAACCTCCCCAAAGGGCAAGGCTGCAAAAGGCACCATCCCATAAGGAGAAGGTGCCCCCATAACAGGACCCACCAAATTCATCTGCCCTGTAGCTGGACACACCCAAGGTATACCCTGCCCACCTGGCCATGCCCAATTTAGTGGTAATCCCGCTCCAGAAGATGCAGGCACCCCTGAAGTACCCTGCCCGGCCACTGCAGCAGGCCCCCATGGCCAAACCTGTCCAGACCCAATTTGCAAGGTATCACCAAACCTACCTCCAAATCCAGCAGGCACCAAGGGCAAACCGCCGCCAGATGTTCCAGCTGCCACCACCGAACCCGCATCAGGACCACAGGGACCAACATCCCAGCCAGGCACGACTCCACTAGACCTGCCCTCAAGCATAGACAGTCTGGTGAGAATATTAGCCTGTTTGGATTGCTTTCCGCTTCCCCCCCACACCTAGAGGAGGGACACCCGCTGCCTGCTCCAGCGCCCTCAACCTGCTTAAAATATTAGAATCCACTGCTGCATCACTCTCCTCATTCAAGGAAGATGATGGGGGAGGTGGTCTCTTAGGAGATACCTTAGATGGCCTAGGCGCAGGCTTCTTACCTTTAGACTTACCTGAGCCCTTACCCCCAGCCATATTGCCACAGAAATATGATCAAACAATTACCTCAGTAGCCCTAAAATGGCCGCCGCACACCCCACAAGACAGGCAACTTAAAATGGCCACCCAACTGTCACACTTAAGGAGACAAAATGGCTCCTCTACCTAACCCCAGAGAACAGGCTCAAAATGGCTGCCAATAGCTCTGAATGCCCTATCCCCCTCCAATATAGGGGGATAAAATGGCCGCCTAATCTTCTGCCCAGCAACAAGACCAAAATGGCTACCAACGATCCCCTCCAAGCCAAGGCAATTCAATCCTGTCAGCAGCTGGGGGGGAGAAGCTGACAAGAGCCTCAAAATGGGATTTGCAGGGGCTCAAGCTGAGCTTTCTCACACCTATCCACCTGAACCCCTTATAGTTGGTGATATGCTAGATTGCAATAACAGAGATGCTCCCAGCAGGTTTTGACATCTCATGAAGCTCTGCCGCCTCCCTGCCGACGTCCACCTCCCTGGGAAGGGTCAGAGCTGCCCACCCAAGCTGCCCCTCGACCCCCCAAGCCTGTGCCTACTTACAGCCCTGAAGCTCGAGCCTAGCTAGCCCATATTCAAAGCCCCCAAACACTCAGCTAGCTCTGCAAACGAGCAAGGTCCCACGATGCTTCCAAAGCCACCACCGAAGCCCCCATCACGCCGCCGAAGCCACCATCGCATTCCTCGACCCCAGCAAAGCCTTCAAAAAAGCCCCTCAGAGCCAGCCAGCAATAACTGCCGTGCCGCCGATCCCCCGACCATGACAGAGCCTTCAGGAAGAAGCCCTACAGAGCCGGCCAGCAACAACCATCATCCTCCGATCCCCATCAAAGTGTCTAGAGGGAGCATAGAGCTAGCCGTTAACACGGCTATGCTCTGCCCCTCAAATTGCGCGCCCAAACGGGCGAACTCCTCCTCCTCCTCCCAGGAAGGCAAACGGAGCGAAAACAGCCTAGCAGCTACGCTGCAGGCTGCACGCTCTAGATTCTCCCAGATAAGAGTCCGGACACTTAACCACTACACCACACTGGCTCTCTAAACACCAAACTGCCTCTCTAACACCAAATTGGTTCTTTAAAAACACAAAGAGTAAATGAATCTGAATTGACTGAGATCCGAATTTCATTTATTAAATCATTCAAAATAAGAAAGTGTTTAGATGTTTGTTCAGTGGTTGGTTCAGTAGTTGATTTAGTGCTTTCCATTATAAAGAAACACCTTGTCCTAAAGACATTATACAGTCTAAAGAAGGAAGTCCAATTCAACCAGTGCTAAAAATTTTCCCAGCAATAAAATATGGCCAATCACAGAGACGTTTCAGTCCAGGATGCATTTACTCATAGAGGGTACAAAACCTGGGAAAAGACTATTGGTAATAATTCAGGATTAATGTTTCATAATAGAAGTGTAGTCCACAAATGGTGGCATAGGAGAGTAACAAACCCCCAGAAATTCAAAGGTTCTGTTTTAGCACAATTAAGTGATTCTTAAAAAGCTTATAAAATAGGTGTTATTTATCTACCCTTGCAGAAATGATTTTGTTCACTGCTACACAAAATATTGCTCAGTGTGGACACTGAGAAAATGAGGCAAGTGGTAACAGGGGAAATGTTCTCAAACTCTTGCATATAATTGCAAACCACAATCCCAGAATCCAGTCTAAAAGAGATATTCTGCCATGCAATGAAAAATGCACACATTATTCTGTTCAAGATGAATTGTTAAGCATCGTGAGCAGAAAGTTTCTGGAGTCAATATCTGATGAAGTGAAGCAAGCTGACTTCTTTATATTAATTGCAGATGAAACAAAGTGCATACATGAACAGGAACAAATGTCAGTAGTACTCCATTATTGCTACAGTGGCATATATATGGACAGTTTGTTGGTTTCCAGTCTTGTCATTCATTGGATGCTCCTTCACTAGTGAGTTACATAAAGAATATCATAGCATTTTGTAGCATAGATATCAAGCACTGCATAGTACAAGTGTATGATAGAAATTGCAAGGTCTCAGTTCAGTATGAAAATTTCAGCAAAATTATGGCAGAAATGGCAATGCATGCAGAAGAAAATTCAATCAGAATGCAAACTAAAGAAAAGGGAATATCCAAAAAAAGATTCCACAGCTATGTTACTGAACTCAACACAGCAGAAAGCATCTATCCCCCAAATGTCCATGATTTTGAAATTAAGGTGTTTCTTCCTGTTATTTATGATACTATCTATTAAATGAACTTAACATAACATTTACAGACAATTGCAATGTTTTGAATGGATTAATGCTTTCATCTCAGATGTTGTTACTTTCTTGATCCAGAAAATCTCAGACCATTAGCAAGACATTATTTATTTATTTATTTATCAGATTTATAGTACAGATGACTTCGAAGTAGAACTCAGACTTCCCTCAATAATTCTAGAGAGGTATAGACAAGAAAGACAAACCAAATGCTTACTCTCCAAAAACTAAAATTCTCTTTCAGTGAACTCCACAGACCATGTGCCATAACACTCACAATGCCTTCATCAGGTGCCAGATGTGAAATTTGTAGCAAATTAAGACCTAATTAAAGAACAGTATAGGTCAGAAATAGCTAAGTAGCATTGCCATATTGGCAACCAAAGAAAAATTACCTTGAAACTCGATCATTTTGCAGAACTACATAAATATTGATGAATTCAACTCCTTTAGATCTGCATAATATCATTTCTCTTAGTACATGACAATCTAAATAGTCAGAGAAGACTGTTTGGATACACAAGATAAATAAACAACATGCATTGAGTTTCTTTTGTGTACAGGAACCAGATGTCTTAGTTTTCTCTTACTTTCATTACAGCTAGAGAGTTCTGCCTGCATTTGTTCAAAAAGTAGCCATTTTCTGACTTCCGGGGTTGAAAATGCCGAGCTGAACTGCTTCTCAGAAGGGGAGCAGGCTGAAACTTCTGTTCGGGGTAGTGGAAGGCAATCTAATGCCTACTGCCTACTTTTCTCAGTCAGAGATCAGTCCAAGATATGCACAGGAAACTTTGAGGAGATTTACCTTAGCTAAAAGGGAGTCCAGGGGTGGGGGAGCTCCTTTGAGGCTTTGAGGGGTCTCCGGAGATGAGTTGCATTTTCATCATCTGCAGAAGTTTCCAGAGTCATTTATTTGACATAAGCTCGACAGGATCCTAATCTTCTTTGATACTACTAAAAATCTAAAGCTACACAAGACCGGTGTTGAATCTGGATAACTACAGAAAAGGTACAGATCGCTATCTTTCATTCTGGGACTAATTAAAGTTAAACAAAATAAAATCAGAAGGTGGGAAATTGAAATCTAGAAAGCTTGGAAGAAGAAGGGAAGAAGGGGCGAAATCTGGACTTTGTAAATGTAAAGGACAGTGCTAAAAAGTGGAAAGGAATTTATTGTTTGGTCTACTTGCGGTTTCTGAGAAAAGGCCCCATCGTCATAGAATTGCAGCTCCCACAGTCAACACAGGAAATACGTCAAGTATCGTGAGATCTCTCTAGCAGCGAAAATGGGATTTGGTGGCAAGTAAAGCAGGAAGCATTGGATGCAAAAGGGAAATCATCGAAGCAGCCAGCCTACGCTAGGACTATAATATCATAGAAAAACATCGGCAGCCATTGCAAGGAGGCTAAAGTTTAAAAAAAAAATTAAAGTGTTCAGGACATTAAAAATTGGGGAGCCGACAGAGGTGATGATTATAAGGTAAATGCTATTGGACATTATTGTTAATAACTATTTTAGAAGCCTCTAGAGAATTTTTTTTTAGTGAGGCAGAAAGTCAAGACCACCATTTTGGAGAAAATAAAAACTTTAAAAATTAATATCTGAGCCCAGGAGGCACTGAGGATGGCAAAATTAGGCTCACTGAAAAAAGCAAGCTTCACTCTTTTAAACCTGATAGTTGAAATTTTAATTGGCGAGGTCAAATTTTTTGGTGTTTTTACATGTCAGACCACAAGCAAACCCGTGCAAGGACTGCTTCACTGGAGAAAATGCAGGACCAATTAGATGCAATGAAAGCCAGGATAATGAAAGGCATGAAGGAGAAGATAACTGCTTCCAAAAAAAAAATTAGAAAAGATATTAAAGAGCTAAAAAAAGATATAGATCTCAGAAATGAGACTGTGGTAACATCAAAGAAAGTGCAAGAGGTGGAAATGAGAGTGAAAGTACATGATTCCACCTTGTTAAAAATACAAGAAAAAGTGGCAATTCATGACTGCAAATTGATGGAGACCCAGATACGTCTGAGAGGAGTACCTGAGGATGAAGAAACTGACTTGAAAAAATATATAATAAAAATAATTGCGGAATTTTTGGAGGAAGATCCTGAAGGGACTAGAAACATGTATGACTATATGAATAGAGTGAACTCACTTTATGCCAAAAAAAAAAAAAAATCTACCAAGAGATGTGGTTATAAGATATATGACAAAAGGAATGGTGGGAAAGATCATGAATAAAAACTTTGAAAAGACATTGATAGTGGGAGGCAGCAGAGTAAGAAGTATGAAGGAGTTGCCAAGACAAGTGATAAATGACAGAAGAGCATATAAGAAATGGACAGAAAAATTACGGGACAATGAAATGAGGTATAGATGGGTAATACCTGAAGGTTTGAGCTTTGAACTTCAAGGAAAAAGGATTACAATTACAAACACACAAGAACTGCATAGATTTTGTGAAGAACATAAAGAATTTGCACCACGATGGATTACAAATTATTATCTTGGAATGTAAATGGACTAAATTCACCACAAAA
Organism: Heteronotia binoei; assembly: GCF_032191835.1. Lineage (NCBI taxonomy): Eukaryota > Metazoa > Chordata > Lepidosauria > Squamata > Gekkonidae > Heteronotia > Heteronotia binoei. Next base: position 96,776,362 of record NC_083229.1, read on the forward strand.
AAAGAAAGGCAACGTTTCATTGGATTAAAAAGCAAAATCGTAATACAGTTTGTTTACAAGAAGTACATATCAAACAAAAGGATTATAAATTTTTATGGAATAAGCAATTGGGACTAGAATTTCATTCATTGGCTGAATAGAAGAAAAGGGGAGTGATTTTTTATATTAAACAAGAATTGGAGCCAAAATTAGTGTTTAAAGATAAAAATGGAAGATTTGTAGCAGTAGAAATAATATTAAATGCAAAAAAAAAGTTGTTATTGGGACTGTATGCACCAAATGGAGCGAAGGATGCTTTTTAAAAAGACATTATACAACAATTTTATGAAGTGATATATTACCAAGTTTTGATAATGGGGGGCTTTAATGGAAAATCCAGAATACACTGGATAGATCTGGGGGGGAAAATAATAAGGAAGGAAAATTGCCAAAATCTTTTTTTGAATTGGTCAAACAAGAAAACTTGGAAGATATATGGATAAAATTTTATCCTGAAGTATGGGACTATACCTTTTTTTCAGCAAGACATAATACTTTTTCCAGAATTGACATGTTGTGGGGCACTAATGGATTTAGGCCTTATAACAAAGAAAATAAAGATTTTACCTAAAATAGGGGCTGACCATAACCCAAGAATGTGGATTACAAAATTGTCTAAAAAGTCGAGAAGATGGAGATTAAATGAAGATTTACTACAGAATAAAGAAATAGTGACATCTCTAGAAAATGAAACTAAAGGTTTCTTCCAAATAAACGATAAAGAAGATATAGAATTTCAGACGGTGTGGGATGCTTATAAAGCAGTAATGAGAGGAATATTGATTACATTGAATAATAAAAACAAGAGGGCAAAAGAAAAACAGATATTGGACATTCAAAATGAAATAAAGAAAAAAGAAGGGGAACTGAGAAAAAGACCAGGGGAAAAGAAAATTATGAGCGAGATTACAATATTACAAACACAAATGAGACATTTGTTAAATAAAGAACTGGAATGGAATCTGAAAAGATTACAGCAAAAATCTTTTGAGGGAGCAAATAAACCTGAAAAGTATTTGGCCTGGCAACTGAAAAAAAAGAGAGAAAATTATTAATAAAATTGTGGTTGATGGAAGAAAGTTGGTAGATCAGTAAGGAATAAAAAGAGAATTCTTTAAGTACTATGCCAAACTATTTAAGGGTGTTAAAATAAATAAAGAAAAGATGGAAGCATATTTACAAAATATTAAAATAGCACCCTTAACAGAAAATATGAAAAAAGTTTTGAATGATCCAATTGAAAAAATAGAAATTGAAGCAGCGATTAATGCAATGAAAAAAGGAAAGGCACCTGGGCCAGATGGATATACAGCTAATTTTTTTTAAAACCTTCAAAGAGGAATTAATACAGAAACTTCAGAAACTGATGAACATTATAAGAATAAAAGGAAAAATACCAAATACATGGAAGGAAGCTGTTATTTCGTTGATTCCAAAAGAAGATAGAGATGTCATGAATGTAAAAAATTATAGACCAATTTCACTATTATATAATGATTATAAAATATATACAAGAATATTGGCAGAACGGCTTAAACATCATTTGATAAATTTTATAAAGGAGGATCGAGTGGGGTTTCTTCCCAAAAGGCAAATGAGAGACAATATTAGAACTGTTGTAAATATTGTAGAATATTATGAATGGCATCCAGAGAAGGAAGTTGCATTATTCTTTGCGGATGCAGAGAAAGCATTTGATAACTTAAATTGGGATTTTATGTTTGTAGAAAGTGGAGTTGGGGGGAAACTTTATAAGGATGATAAAAGCAATATATACTGAACAACGTGCAAGGCTATGTATAAATGCAGATCTCACAGAAGATATGATAATTAGCAAAGGTACAAGACAAGGCTGTCCGCTTTCCCCATTGTTGTTTATAATGACTCTTAAAATCTTACTGATGCAAATCCAAGAAGACAAAGAAATAGAAGGATTAAAAGTAAAAGGATTTACTTATAAATATAGGGCATTTGCAGATGATATGTTTATAAATGAAAATCCCATACAAGTAACACCTTTGTTGCTAGTCAAAATACAAGAATATGGAGAACTGGCGGGACTTTATATTAATAAAGAAAATCAAAACTTCTATGTAAAAATATGCAAGTAAGCAAACAAAAGGAACTGCAAAAGCTAACGGGTTGTGAAGTTACCTCTAAGGTAAAATATTTGGGTGTGGAGATAACAATGAAGAATATTGATTTGTTTAAAAACAATTATGAGAAGCTGTGGTGTAAAATGGATGAAGATATGATAAAATGGAATAAACTTAATTTGTCATTGCTTGGCAGAATAGCTGCAATTAAGATGAATATTCTGCCAAGAATTATGTATTTGTTTCAAATTATTCCGATTGTGAAAGACAGTAAACAATTTAATAAATGGCAAAGGAAAATTTCAGACCTTGTGTGGGTTGGGAAGAAACCAAGGATCAAAATGAAAATTTTAACAGATGCAAAAGAGAGAGGATGATTCCAATTATCAGATTTAAAACTATATCATGAAGCAGTTTGTTTATTGTGGATAAAAGAATGGGTGACACTGTTAAACAAAAAAACTCTTAGCATTGCAAGGTCATGGAAATAAATTTGGCTGGCACGCTTGTATGTACTATGGGAAAAAAAGATGGATGTTTTTTTTTCTCTCACCATTATATAAGAAACAATTTGCTAAATACATGGATGAAATATAAGAAATATGGGGATGAGAGAAAACCGTTATGGATAGTGCCAGCAGAAGTAATAAAAATAACAGCTGAGACGGGTGAAGAAAAGTGGTCGTCATATAATCAACTATTAAAAATACAAAGTGGCAAAATAGAATTGAAAACTGCTGAAGAGCTGAATAATAAATATGATTGGTTCCAAATGCAACAAATAAAGAGCTTAGTGGAAAATGATATCAAAACTGAAGGAATAAGAAAAGAGCAAACAGAAATGGAAAAAGTTCTGCTTGGAGACAATGAAAAATTAATTTCAAAATTATATAAATTACTCTTAAAATGGTCTACGGAAGATGAAGTAGTGAAATCTCAAATGATTAAGTGGGCAATTAATGTAAATAAAGAAATACAGATGGAAATTTGGGAATGCTTGTGGAAGAATTCTATGAAGCTTTTGACGTGTCATCGTATTAAAGAGAACTGTTTTAAAATGATGTATAGTTGTTATATGACTTCTAAAAAGTTGGCAAAGATGAACAATAAGATGCCAGATAGATGTTGGAAATGTAAAAAACATGAAGGTTCTTTCTACCATATGTGGTGGACTTGTGAAAGAGCAAAAAAGTATTGGCAGATGATTCAACAAGAAATTTCTAGGATCTTGGGATACGAATTTAAGAAAGTTGCAGAGACTTTTCTGTTGGGATTACAAATGGAAAAATTTCCAAAAGAAGATAGAACTATAATTTGGTACTTGCTTTCAGCTGCTAGGACATTGTATGCACAGTTGTGGAAGCAAGAAAAAATACCAGAAAAATGAGATTGGATTGTAAAAGTTATGACATGGAGTGAAATGAACAAGTTAACAAGAATTTTAAGAGACTATGACTTAGAAGTTTTTAAGATGGAGTGAAAAAGTTTAGAAGATATATAGAAAAAAAGTGGAAAATAAAAGGACATTGGACAATTTTTGATAATTATTAAGTCTTAGAAGGAAGAAGAATATTAATATTTGTTTTTATTAGTTAAGGGTACCTTTAAATATTAGTATTTTAAGTAAATAACACTAGCGGGGGTCACGTAACGAGGGAGGGGTGGTTAGAAAGTAATATATGGGATAGATAAAAAGAAGTTATTAATGATGCAAGAAATAGATATTGTTACCATATATTACTAAATAAAATTGTTTTAACTGAAAAAGTAGCCTTTTTCTGGAGAATGTTCTGTCTGTGTACCATGGAAATATTTATGAAGCAACTTAAAACTTATTTGAAACCCCTTTTCCTTCCTGTAATTAGAAGTTTATTAATACATGCTATATAAAATGAATGTTGCCTAACAATGTGATTTATTTCAGAGAAAACATAATTAGCATTGCAGTTTAGCCATGAAATGTTTTTTATTTTTCTTTCTGAAATCTCTTTATATTCTGTTAATCTTGACTACTCAAAAATATACTTTGCCCTTTCTGTGACTCTCCAGAATTTCTTTTTTAGTGCACCACTGCATCCAACTCAAGGAATGGGCACAAATCAGGAAAATGTGGTTCAGTTTGGTATGTGGCTGAACCACAAACCAAATCACAAACTGAACTAGGAGGCTTCTTCATGAACTATGGTTTGTGGCCCTACAAACCCCATTAAAAGGGACCACAGTTCCATTAAACAGGGTTTGCAAAAAGCAGCTATTTCAGGCTGTCTTTTGCAGTCCCTTTAAAATTTGAAGGGACTGCAGTAGGGAGCACAAAATACAGCTACATGGCAAGGAGGTGTTCCCTGTTGCACAACTCTTTTGGAACTGCAGAAGATAGTCCAAAACAGCTGTATGATGGGGAGGTGTCCCCCTTTATACAGTTCTTTTGAACTGTCTCCTGCAGTCTCTTTAAACTTTAAAGGGACTGCAGAAGACAGCCCAAAAGAGCTAAGTGGTGGGGAGTACCTCCTCACTACTCATATATTTTTGTGGTTTCCACAGGGAACAGAAAGTAGGGATTTAAAGGGTCTCAGAGTCCCTATAAACCCTCACTTTCTGTTCCATCCACTAATCACTACTGATCACACAAACTGCTCTAAAAGTTCATAGAAGTTTGTAAACCATGAATAGGGCAAAATTCATCATAAATTTTGTCTTGTAGTCCTGTTCGTGCCCATCTCTATCTAACTTACCTGCCCATCTTCTAAATGTACATCCACCCTCATACTACTTCATGTGCTATAGAGGGGAGTGAGAGGGAGGGCAGTTTAAATAAGAAACAATTCACATATGAAATCACAGTGCATTTACTGCAACATCAGGTGAATGTCCAAAAAACAATGTAGGGTGCATTCATGATCAACTGAATGGAGGATGCAGATATGCCAGGATTCCTTTTGTTGTTTAGAGCCAAACAAAAACTACCACTGAAGTTGCAGCAGTGGGTAAAACAATTCTGGAAGAGATCACAAGTTGGTTAGAGACCAACAAAATTTGGGGGGGGGGGGTATAAACTTTTTTTTCCGAATCAAATCTTCCTTCTTCAGATACAGTTAGAATTGAATCCATTAGCACCTTGAGGATGAACAAGATTTTTGGAGTATAAGCTCTGGAGCAAAAAAAAAAAAAAATGAGTTCTATGAATTGTTTGCCATGAAATATTTTGGATATCCCCAAAGCTCTGTTCTTGATCAGTAGACCCTCATAGTGCGTGGCAAAATGCTTTTGAAACAGAAGATGTTATCAAAGATAGTGTGCTGTAAGGCATGGGACCTGTTCCTTGAAGAGGACGAGGGCAAGGTCTCAAGTCTGCCTAAATTAGGTCTGTGGACTTTCACTACAAGGTCTCAAGCGTGCCTAAATTAGCTCTGTGGACTTTGACTGCAGTTCTATAATCCTGAATAAGGTCCAAAGCCCAGAGAGGTTCAAGACAACATAAGCCATCTTAAAGCGTGAAGATGCACACAGACAAAGTGTTACTTTAGATGAAATTTAGCAGTATCGTGTCACAGCAAAGTGGTGTGGCTGTTCAAAGAAATCATCGGGGATCTTGCAAACAAATTAAGGCTGGCACTGTCAGTACTAGCTAACGCCAGTTTTGTTCCTTGAGAAGGGCTTTGGGCCAGAGTTTCAGGGCAGGATGGCTTCTAAGAAAAGCTGAATAGCTGCAGAAAGCAAATGCTTTCAGATCCCTTTTATCTCAAAGGAATGAGCTGCTGATCTCAGAGCATCTATGGGTTAATGGGGCAGTAAGCGAGCCTTCATATTATGCAACATTAAAAAAAAATTCCCTTGGCTAAAATACCACCAGTCCCCTCCCCACTTGATGGTTCTGTAAAATTTGTCCAGATCTTAATAAAGCTGCAGGTTTCTCTTCACTAGCAGACAGCTGGTTCCTGCACTGCTGCTCTGAAATCATTGTAAGTAGTTAGGACAACAGGAATCTTATTATAGCTGAAGGAAAGCATTTGAGCTACATTTTTTTTTTTCATTTTTCAAACCACATTTAGGACCTTAACGGTTCAGTTTCCAAGAGACTTCTTTATTGAAGTGGCAGTTTTAAACTTCAAACAGAAAACTTTGCAGTTCTTTATATATGTATAAAAACTAGTTTACCAAATGCATTTCTATAAAAAAGAAGGTAATATGTAGGGTCCAATATTCCATTATCTCAAAGCATATATTGTTTTGAACAATCACTATAGGACTTCTTCATGTACAAATTGCTAAGCGGCTCATTATCTCCACTACAAGCCTTTGAGATGGGTTAGGAGGAAAGATGGTGACTTACCCAAGGCTACTAAGGGATCTTTCACATTTAGCATTCGTTTGAACATCCACAGTTATCGTTTACTATATTTCAGGGCCAGACTGGTACTGCGGGTAGCCAAATGTAAACCTCAAAGCTATGTTCTTAGGCTTAGTTCCCAGAGATCTGTAGCTTGAGCTGTAGGTTGGGAATGGAGCCAGCAGCAAGGATTTCTCTAGGCAAAGGCAGAAGGCTTGGCTTCTCATGTCTGTTCTAATTATGATCATACCTCCTTCAACTGAGTCACCACTTGTGATTCCTAGAATAATTGCAAATGCTAAAATATATATATTTGAAACTCTTGAAAAGGTGTGTGTGTGTGTGTGTGTGTATATACACTCACTTTTTTGTGCATGGCTGTTCCCACATTACAATTTGGGAACTGCTATTCAATGTCCATGTTTGCATTACACATGGGATTTACAACTTTTTTTGTCATATGTAGCTCAGTAGGAAAAGATAATTTCCTGCTCTCTAAAATGGTTTATGTCCGTCTCAGATTTGAGACCAGGAGCCACCTTTCTGGAATGGTTTCAGTCCTAACTGGAAGGTAGGTTTCAGAAGGTGATGACATGGCCACTAGCCTGTGGTGTCCTGCAAGGTTCCATCTTGCCTTCCATGCTGAATTCATCTAGAGACTTGGATTGAGCTGTCAGCAGTATGCATATAGCACTCAGTTCTATCTCATATTTCCAGTAGATCCCATGGAAATGGTGGAAACTTTGAACAGATTTTGGTGTGGCGGGCAGTTTAGGAATGAATTAGGCCCAATAGCTTAATCCCCAAAAGATGGAGGTGCTAACAGTGGCAGGAAGGATTGACCTGGGGTTCAAAGTGTCTCCTGTTTTTGGATGGGGTTGCACTCCTCCTAAAAGACCAGGTTCAGAGCCTGTGGATGCTGCTGGACCTGGACTTCCTGTTGGATTAACAGGTGGCAGCAGTGACCAGGGATGCCTTCCACCAGTTTTGGCTCATAAGCAAGCTGCAGTCTTTCCTGTGTATGAAAAGTCTTGCCACTGTGGCACATGCCCTGGTAACAACTTGATTAGATTACTGCAATGTACTCTGCAAGCAGTTGCCCTTGAAGAATGTCCAAAACCTACTGTTGGTCTATAATGCTGCAGTGAAAATGCTATCTGGAGTTGATCATAGGAAATAGATGACTCCAGTCTTGTTGCATCTCAACTGGGTTCAAATCTGCTTCTGGCCCTAATACAGAGTTCTGGTAATGACCTATAAAGACCTGTATGGCCTAGCATCTGTATATCTTAAAGGACTGCGTATTTCCATATGAACCTACCCAACTGTTTTGATTATCTTCAAGGGTCCTGGTTCAGGTGATCCTACCACTGGAGGCTAGACAGGTGGAAAACCAATAAAGGGCCTTTTTGGTCATGGCAAAATTATGGAATTTTGGAAATTATGGAATTTCCTCCCTAGGGAGATTCATGTACCCCACACTAAATAATGGTTTTTCTGTTTAATCTGGCATTCATCTACTGACTCTCCTTCTTGCTTGTTTTTAATTATTGGGGAGGGGGGGGGGTGTTTGTAAAAGTTTGTTTTTTTAAAGATTTAAATTGTTCATCTACCTTGAAAGCTCTCATGTGCTTGTGTGTGTTAAATGCCATCAAGTTGCTTCAAACTCATTGCAACCAATCTGGAAGAAAGGAAGCATCCAAATGTTTAAATAAATAAAGACTTTCCCCTGGTTGATAGTTGAATTATCTGTGAAAATTATCGGTAGCAGTTTTATAAAGATTCTGATTGGTGATGTTGCAAGATATTTGTAAAATACACTCACAAAATACTCAACACATAAATAAAATCGCATCATAATCACATCATAATAGCAAGTTCCCTCCAAGGTCTAATTTGCAGTTTAAGAACTGAAGCTGGAGTGTTACTCAATGTGACAGGAAACTGATTTAATTTTCACAGTATCAGTGATAAGGATCTTGTTGGAAATACGTACCTGTTGATTTTAGAAGGTGAAGGCATGTCCACATCCCATTCCAGGCCTGCCTACCTGTCCCCTTATTTTTTATGAATCTACATTTATCATTTTAAGCAGGATCATTTAGCCAGTTTCCTTCTTCCTCTTCTGCCAACACATGGCAAATGGCATAAAAAGTAGTGATTTCAAATGTTATGGGGTGTCCAAAGCTTTCAACAATCAAGTTAGACTTCAAAGATGTCCGTAAAGGCTGTTTGACACATTAAACAGTAGTAAAGCCAAGTTAACCCAAAACAGACATAATCCAAAAGATCTGTAATTAGGACCTTCAGCAGTTTTTCAAAAGTTGATTTGCATGCAACAGAGGACAGGTTCAGATGCCTATATGCTTCACCTGCTTTGTCACAGAGTTAACTGCAGCTTTGGAGGGGCATATTAAATCATAGCAGAGGTATGGGGGTAAGGTTAAGCACCCTTGTGTCCAGCATCTCTTCCCCAGCCTTCAAGGCAGTGGCCTGGCATGGCTAAGCAGCTTTTAAAAATTTCCACAAATAGGGTTGCCAACAGGCCTGAAGAAAAATCTCCTGTCATTTTAATAGAGGTGCCCCATGTCAATATGCTGAAGCTTTTCATGGCATGGAGGTATTTAATATCACCTGGTAAATAACATCCCATGAAGACCGTTAAAGGGATAGTTTTCCCCCTCTAGACAGTTCACAACACCACACACAAAATAACCTAATCATGATCTCTAATGTAGAATATGGTTTGACTCTAAGGAGTACTGATAATTGTGTGTTCCAACCAAGCCTGGATTGCTAATGAAGGCGGAGCCTCTGAATAATTAATTAATACCCCTATAATAATGAATATAATGAATAAGAGCATGCTTTGCCTCCCCAAAATTAAAATGTCTGATGTAACTTTCTGTTAAAACGCTGGCCACAGCATAGTGGATGTATGCCTGAAGCTGGCTAGCTAGATAAGAGAAACGGCCTCTTAGAGGCGTCTTGCTGTAATAGATAAGTGAAGGGATGATGTCATTGAATGTTACTGGGGAGAACTCTGTGAAGGAGGGATCTTTGAAATCAGATAAGCTTGCTTGCTAGAAATTTCTGTGTATCTCGAAGGAGGCATCTCGGTTCTGTTGGGCCATGCTGCCTGAACTGGGATCTGCTCTGGTACCAGAATAAAATACCTCGCTTCATACCAGAAATTCTGTGCGGACCTCGTTATTTTTCTGCTACATTAACAAGTGTATCTATTGTAGATATCTATTTCATTTACATTACATTTTAGGCATAGATTTGAAACATTATAAGTGTATGTGTGAAATGTATTATGAAGTGGGCTTATTGGTAAAACAATTTTTTTTTAATGTCACAGCTCTTTAAAACATAACAAGAAGGGAGCCCTCAAGGATTTGAGGGTGACATCTTATTTCCCCTTCTCTATTATTTTCTCTTTCCCTTCTCTGAAAGATCCCATAGCCTTTCCAGCTCCCTTCTTCACTTCCCACCCACCAGTCAACCTACCTTTATCTGACCCCTATCTTTAGCTTTGCATTCTTGCCTCCCCAGTGGCCTCTCCTCAGGAAAACTGTGGCCAAGTTGTGCAGTGTCAGCCAGCAGGCTAGGCCTAATTGCATAGTGCCAGCTGCTGGGATGGACCAGACCATGTTTCATAGAGCTGGATGAGCTAGATGGGCTGCATCAGGACCAGTCATACAAACCCCACACTTTTTCCTATTTCTCGCTATTTCATTCTTTCACTATTTCCTATTCACACCCTTCTAGCAACCAATATATTGTCTACTATTTCCCTATATCTGTCTCTTCTTCCAACCTGCCAACCACCCTATCTTTAACCTGCAACCCAACTTCACTTGCATTTATTATTTACATCATTGATACCCCATCTTTCTCCACAAAGCATCTTGCATCATTTTTCTCTCCTCCATTTTATCCTAAAACCCCTCCTGCAGATTAAGGCTGGGAGTATGTGTCTAGTCCAAGATCACCTAGTGAGCTCCCATGGTACAACTGGGAATTGAACCTGTGTCTCCTAGTTCCTAATAAGAAACTCTAACTATTAGACCTAACTGGTATTCATGGGGTGGCTTGTGTCCCCCCCCCCATGATGAGTGGGTGGTGGCATCTCCTAGTCTCTTTGGTGGTGGGTGGGTGGTGGCATCTCCTAGTCTTCTTCCCTTGACCAAGTGATGCTCTGCCACCTCAGTAGCAGGGGGGAGTGCCAGTTCCTGCTCTTCCCACCTGCCAACCTGCTTGCACATGAGCAGTTGAAGAGGGTAGGAGAAGCACCTGCCCAGCAATCCATCTGTCCTTTTCCCTGCCACTTGGCATCAGCTTCTCCTCTTCCTCCCTCCTAGACTGCCACCTTGTTGGTCATTTTCCCAGCTCACTGGTTTCCAGAGGAGATGCAAGGGTGGACTGTATCAGGATGTGTGGGGTTGCTTGACTTTTTCTCCCTTCCCTGGCTGCTATGGGTATTACTGATGAATACCATTGACTATACAAGTGCAAAAAACAGTACATCACTCAACATGTATAAGATTTATATAACACATGACCCTGAAATCCAGTAAATTCTGAGCAACAGAGCCACTGTTATGTTGAATGCTGTCAACTGCAAGGTGTGAAACCACTTGAAATTCTGCCCAGTGTAGAACAAATGATCAACTGTGAACCAATCATCAACTGTACAGAGAGCACAAGTCAAGAGAAAGTAATTTACATGCAGGGAAAATTTGATTTCTTAAAAACATGTTCCTTGCAAACACTGAAGCATCTCTTTAGAACATGCAAGCCACAACAGGTTACGTAGCATCGATTAAACTAAAGTACCATCTACAGATGCAGAGGGATATCATTTCAGATTGCACATGAGGAGAATGATCCTTAGCAACCTGCTTAAAGGCTTAGAAATATTTAAGATTCAGTTGCATCAAAAGTATTATTTTCCCCCAGAGGAGTGTTTGTCATGCTTAGTTTTTATACTTTATTGTACTATAGCAATACTATCAGCTTGGATTTATAAGCAAAGGGGATTTGTAGCTTTGACATTTAGAACTAGTGCATAGGTCCAGTTGTTTGTGCATAATAGTCATAATGTATGCAACCAGTGGGATGTTCAGAAATAGAGGAGTTCATGTGAAATAATAATATGGGGTCTGAAACATGGTGGATAGGCTGCAGGGGCTGCCCTGTTCTCCCAAAATGATGTTGCTGCTGGAAAAAAAATAATCATTGCAGTTAGTTGCTGAAGTTCACTTGATTACAGAAAAAATAAAGACCTTCAGGCAGCATTGCAATAAAATACAGAACAGTCACACAAAAAGCTGAATGACTGGGATGGGTAAAATAAATTGTCACTTTCCCATGACAAATGACTGATGGTGAAGCTGCCTTAATGTCTGTCAGAAATTTAAGTGAATTTGTTTAAGCAAATTCCCAAACCCAAACCAATATTTCAGGTTTTAAGTAAATCCATATGGACTTGGTGGGAGATATATTATCTTACTAGCAAGACAATCCCTAGACAAGCTTCTAAATAATGAAGAGGCAAGGGCGGGGGGAGACATAATGAGCATGGAAGATTTCCCTTGGGAGAAGTGCCAATTTGGTGTGTGCCTTATGCTTGCTGATGATATGATATGTTATGATTTCATCTCTCAGTCCTTTGTCATGTATTTGGTGCTATTGTAAATGAGATGCTGTGGATGGAAAAGGCAATCCATTGATCAGATCTTTCCGTTGGACTCACAGTGCCAGATGGCCTAATTATTCTTAGCATTTCTCACACACATTCGCCTTCTCAGGGAGACAAGCTTGAGGTTTCTTTGTTGCAGGGTTCTTTTTTTAAAAAAAGAAAATCTGCTTGCAGTTTGATAGAAGGAATATGGTTTAAGGGTATCAGTAGAAAAGGATCTAGAAAGGCAAATGACAGCTGACTGAAATATTCATTATATGAGCTGGTTTGCTTGCTAGGTTGAGCCTTTCTGTTTGCCTGTTTGTCCAAAAATAAGATGCTCGTTATCCATAATTATTGACTTCGGAAGGGAACATACATTTGGCCACATGGATGTGCAGATGTCTCATCAGTCTATGTTATGTTATGTCATCCCATGATTTGATATATGGTGGCGATGCTGCTAGGGATGTGCATTTAAAAAAAAATAATTACACTTTAATTGAGAAGTTCCTACTTACTTCCATTCCACCATGTAAACAAAGTTCAAAAGCAATGTCAAAATAATGCAAAGAACAAAGAGATGGCTACAGATTAAAGAAAGAAGCAAATACAAGCATCCAAATGGCAGAGGTAATGGGGAGGCACTACTGACATTGTTCAGTCATACCTAAACCAATATTTCAAAAATATAGCCAAACTTTTAAAATAGAATTAGAGGAGATTACATCATTTCCTGCAAGAAATTGTATCACCAGGTGGCACATGATGATAACTGAGCTTTGGTAATCATCACTTTGAGGGTGAGCTGATCCATCAGCTATTCTTCCCATGGTAAAAAATTGCATCCATTTTTTTTTTTACCATATGTCCAATGAAAGACCTTGGGGCTCCTTCCATTTAGAGTCAATGGCTAACTTAGCTGCAACTAGCAGCATGGAGGTGACATCTTTCTTCCGTTTCAGAAGAGGGGTATCAGGCCAAATGTGTAGTAATGTCAATTCAGGTGAGAGAAGAATTTTCAGGTTTGTGATAGTGCTTATTTTGGAAATCATTTCACTCCAAAAGCTCTGTATATAGGGGCATTCCCACCAACAATGCCAGGACAACCCAATCGGATCACAGACTTTCCAACATAATGGGCTCATTGACTTATTAATACTGTGATGTCTGTTAGGAGTGTTGTACCATCGAGTTTTCATCTTAAAATTCCATACTGCAGTTTCAGAAAGGGCATTATTATTGTTATCATTAATAATAATATATATTTTTTTATTTATACCCCGCCCTTCCCACCGAAGCAGGCTCAGGGCGGCTTACAGGACATGGTGGGTCACACCTTGATGCAACAATAAATACAACATAACCATTAAAATACATTTCTTAAACCAGCGATTAAATTAAAAATTTAAATTTAAATTTAAATTACAGTATAAATTAATGGTGCTACATTCTTAATATACATGTAAACATAGCTTATTGATGCAATGGTTCCATCTTAATATGCCAGCTGGAAAAGGATGGTTTTGCAAGCCCTACGGAACTGGTTAAGGTCCCGCAGGGCCCGCACTTCCTCTGGCAGCTGGTTCCACCATTGGGGTGCTGTTATCGAGAAGGCCTGCTCCCTTGTTATTTTCAGTTTGGCCTCCTTTGGCCTGGGTATTTTCAGTAGATTTTGTGAACTAGATCTCAGTGCTGTCTGGGGAACATATGGGGAGAGGCGGTCCCTAAGGTAGGCAGGTCCTCAGTTATATGGTAATAACCAGCACTTTGTAACGGACTCGGTATACAATTGGCAGCCAGTGCAGCTCGCACAGCCTAAGCCGCACATGTTTCCACCTAGGTAGACCCACTAGCAGCCTGGCTGCTGCGTTCTGCACTAGCTGGAGTTTCCGAGTTCGGTACAAGGGCAGCCCCATGTAGAGGGCATTACAGTAGTCTAGTCTCAAGGTGACCATTGCATGGATCACTGTTGCCAGGTCACCGCACTCCAGGAAGGGAGACAACTGCCTCACCCGTCTAAGGTGGAAGAAGGCGGACTTAGCAGTGGCTGCTATCTGGGCCTCCATTGTCAGGGAAGACTCCAGTAGCACTCCCAGGCTCCTGACACTGCGCACCAGTACCAGTGGCGCACCGTCAAAAACCAGCAAGGGGATTTCCCCACCCAAACCGCCACGACCCAGGCAAAGGACCTCTGTCTTCGCTGGATTTAACTTTAGCCCACTCAGCCTAAGCCAGCCCGCCATGGCTTTCAACACCTGGTCCAAATTTACAGGGACATTGTCAGGCCGGCCATCCATCAATAGATAGAGCTGGGTGTCATCAGCGTACTGGTGACAACCCAGCCCATACCTCCAGGCAATCTGGGCAAGGGGGCGCATGTAGATGTTGAATAACATCGGGGAGAGAACCGCTCCCTGAGGCACTCCACAGTTAAGTGGGTGTCTCTGGGATAATTCTCCCCCAATCGCCACCCTTTGTCCCCGACCCTCAAGGAAAGAGGAAAGCCACTGCAAGGCTAACCCCTGAATCCCTGCATCGGCAAGGCGGCAGGCCAACAGCTGGTGGTCGACCATATTGAACGCAGCCGATAGGTCTAACAACAGCAGTACTGCTGAGCCACCTCGATCCAGATGCCGTTGGAGATCATCCATGAGGGCGACAAGCACTGTCTCCATCCCATGGCCAGGGCAGAAGCCAGACTGGTATGGATCTAAAGTAGAAGCGTCATCCAGAAAACTCTGCAACTGCAATGCCATTGCCCGCTCTATAATTTTGCCCAAAAAGGGCAAATTTGAGACCGGCCGATAGTGCGCCAATTCGGCCGGATCCGATATAGTCTTTTTTGAGGAGGGGGCCTCTTTCAGAGCTGTTGGGAAAAAACCCTCCGACAGAGATCTATTGATGATGTCCTGTATAGGGGATTAAATTTGGGGAGGGTTCTTATTGTACTATAAAGTTGTGTCAGGCAGTTTTGCTGTTTTCATTAATATTGGATCTAATGTCTGCCCACCATTTTCTATGAGGTAAAATGGCAAGCTTTCTGGAGGAGCAGATTCCACCCCCCCCCCCCCACCGTACCAGTTAGCACTTTTGCCACCCCTAGACCTACCTCTCTCATAAAGATCCTTCAAGTTCAAGGAGATCAGACTAAGGGGTCTCTGAAGAAGGTGTTCTCCATTCTTCTCAGTTGCTTTAAATGCAGAACTGTCACAACTTCAACTGGATGAGGCAAATGTGTTTAGAACAGAAGTTTTCCATGGAGTTAAGAGAAGAGTTATATTCAGTAGAGTTGTTTCACATTGTCCCCTGGCTACCTTGCACAATGGGAAAATGCAGAGAACAAAAATCATTGTGACAAAAAAACTATAGCGTCTTTATTGCACTGGGAATCCTACAAAAAGGGAAAGAATCCCTTTATTACCCCCTAGCTGTAATAAGCAAAATGTCCTAAACCGCTAGCCTGCAGGCCACAATCAGTCCACCCACAGCTTTAATCAGCCCCCTGGCTCTTTTCTCCCCCCCCCCTCTACTCCTGTCCTCACCCTTTAAAGCTCAGAGGCTGCTGAAGTTTCCAGCTCCTTCTGTTTTGTCTTTGCCATCTGCAGCAGGAAGCTCTTCTGGGCTTACAAAGTTTCAAAGAAAATTCCACATTTTCCATGCAACTTTGTCTGTGCTGCAATATGTTTCAATGGAATAAAGCTCAGTTTCACTTTCCATTGTTCTTATGGCTAGCTGAAGCTGTTGCTTCCTGGAGTTGTGTCCTTGCAAATAAAGGTTTAATGCTTTGAGTCAGCTAGTCTCTGTTGAATGGACCCGAGAACTGGTACCTAGTGAAGAAGAAGAATTGCAGATTTATACCCCGCCCTTCTCCCTGAATCAGAGACTCAGAGCGGCTTACAATCTCCTATGTCTTCTACCCCCACAACAGCCACCCTGTAAGGTGGGTAGGGGTGAGAGGGCTCTCACAGCAGCTGCCCTTTCAAGGAAAAGTCCTGCGATAGCTATGGCTAACCGAAGGCCATTCCAGCAGGTGCAAGTGGAGGAGTGGGGAATCAAACTTGGTTCTCCCAGATAAGAATCCACACACTTAACCACTACACCAAACTGGGTCTCTACTGGTACTCTAACCTAAGAATCCACAGCCAAAGGGGGATGTTACACTGGAGAGCCATTGCCAATCAGTGTAGACTGGGGATGGGGAGAAGCTTGCAATGCCCATCCATTTCATGTTTGCCTAGGCTAAGAGCATTTTATATTTTTAGTTTCTACTGTGATCCTGGTATTTTTTCTTTTTGTTTTATTTTTAAAAATGCATTGCCAAATCCTACTATTCCCTTACCTTTCTATTTTAAATAAAATATTACAAGAGTTTTAAGCACATTTGTATTTTAAACAAAAATAATAATATAATTAACTGTGTTTGTGTCCTTTATTAAGTTTATGTCTGTACTACTTCACATTATATCTTATGACACACATGGCCCAGCCCCACAAAGTCCCAATTATGTCATATCTAGTTTTTGTAACAAGTGAGTTCAACACCTATGCCCTAAACCAATGGTTCCCAACCTTTTTTGTATGGCAACCCACAAGTCCAAATTTGTTTGGTATGGTGAACCAACCAGGCATGGGTTGAGACGCTGGTGCACATTTAGCCAAATTTCCATTTTCTAGAGTAGCTAACCAGGTGCTTTTGAATATCTTTGTAGCTACCCCTGAACAAGTAGCATTCTAAAGTACATAGCCTTTGCATATGAAGTTTACATTCCAGCCTTTGACCAAGCTGCTGGGCTGCTGAAGGAATACCACCAAGACAGCCCATGCATGTACTATTTTTCCTGGCACACTGAACAGCTTTGGTCCACTTGCCAGCCATTTCGCCCCTTCTTCCAGTTATTACCATACAGTTACTAGTTGCTAGACAGATGTCTCCCCTTCCATTATGGTTGAAAAGGATGAGATGAGAATGTGAGAAGTTGGCAGGGAGGAAGAGAAAGAGAACACTTCAAATGGCAAGAGCAACCATTAGGAAGGGATGTGACCCACTTTTGAAGACTTCATGACCCACAGGTTGGGAAACACTGCCTTAAACTATGGCTGTTCTGAATGTCATGGGACTTACTTCTGACTAAACACTCCTAGGACAAAGCTATTAACCTTCTGCCTAGTCCAAAGATGTGCCTCCAAATTGTTTTATACTACTGAATCAAATTACATTTTTATACTACTGCATCATATTACATTGGTAATTTGGGTTGTTGGAAGGAAATGAAAATTAACTAAACAAATTGAGTGACAGACTGCTCACCGTCCAAACCAGGCATTCATTTTAAAAAGTCTATCTGTTCAACTGAGAGGCAAGAAGAATGAAATATAGTGTACAGAAAATTCTCCTATACCTTCCTCCCCCACAACAATGAAGGAATAGAAAAGAGGATACCTGATTATTTCTAGTGGGAATAGCAGAAGCCTGTTTCAGCAACCTAGGTGCCTGCCAAGTTTTATTTATTTATTTAAGACAATTGTGAATTTAAGACCTTTCTTTCAATACAGTCAAGATCCAAAACAGGTGACAACAATATAATACAATTAAAACACTAACAAGCAATTGAAAAATATAACCGAAACAGATAATTAAAACTGTAATCAGCTAAAAGAGTTCCTTCAGAGCCCAATCAACCTGACCCATAAGCTCATTCTGTCTTGACTTCCAGCCTTTTCAGAAGGCCCAATGGCAGTGGTACTGGAGTGCCTCTTCTGGAAAGATGTTCCACAGCAGTGGGGTAACAACAGAAAAGGCCTGAGCCTGGACCATCACAGACCCTGTCCTTAAAAGTGAATAGACTTTTTGGACACCCTATTGTGAAAAGCAAGAGAGAAGGTAGCATAGTATAGTCCAATCTTGTCAGATCTCAGAAGCTAAGTAGAGTTGGTACTTGGATGGGGGACCTTCAAGGAAGATTCTGCAAAGGAAGGCACTGGCAAACCACCTCTGCTTTTCACTTGCCTTGAAAGCCCCATGCTGAGGTCATCATAGGTTGACTGCAACATGACAGCACTTTACTCACATAATCACATATTGTGAAAAGTACAGTTGCTGCATAGGTTCATACTGAAAGAGATGGTCTTTCACTTGTGGACCCAGGTCCATAAGTAGTAGAAAAGAAGATATTGGATTTATACTCCACCCTTAATCTGAATCTCAGAGTCTCACAGTGGTTTACAATCTCCTATACCTTCCTCCCCCACAACAGACACCTGTGAGGTAGGTGGGGCTAAGAGAGCTCTCATGGAAGCTGCCATTTCAAGGACAGCTCTGTGACAGCTATGGCTGACCCAAGGCTATTCCAGCAGCTGCAAGTGGAGGAATGGGGAATCGAACCCAGTTCTCCCAGATAAGAGTCCGCACACTTAACCACTACACCAAACTGTGGAATGCCTTCATGAGCATATCCAAATTGAGCTTCAAGGTTACAATAGTATAGCTCAACATGAACATATAAGATGTTTGCAGAACTAGCGGCAGCTTTCAGATTGCAGCTGGAAGAAGCATTGTTTGATACCATGTTAACCTGTCCTTTTTAACAGAAAGCCTAGATCTAAAACTCCCCAGCTTTTAATCAAGTCCTTCAATGAGTGCTGAACCCTATCAATAGTGAGAAGAACTACCTTATTTAGTATGAACCTTGGCCTTATCTGGATTCAGTTTAAGTTTATTCTCTCTCGGTTACTTGACTATGGCATTCAGGCACTGGCTCAGCACAGAGATGGCAGCTCTTGACAATTTACTCAAGGTGATATGCGCCTAAATATCATTGACATATTGATGACACCCCATTTGAATACTGTATGATCTTTCTTGTAGGTCTCACAGATATTAAACAGTATGGGGAAGAGAACTGAACCTCATAGGACCTCCCCACCCTGCAAATTCATAGATCTGATTCTGCATCTTTCACTATTAATCTTTGAGTCTGCCCTGTTATAAAGGACCTACACCATTTTAATAATGCTCCATCTAGCCCAGGGGTGTAAAACTCATTTGTTATGAGGGCCACATCTAACATAAATGAGACCATGTCAGGCCAGGCCATGTGTGCCATAAAATGTAATGCCAGGAAGTGGAGATACACACTTTATAAAGGACACAGAGGTTCTTGCTTTTTTTTAAAAAAAGTGCTTTCTTTGTATCTCTCCTATAGGATCAAGGGAACTGGGCAAAGGAGACTCTGCTCTTTCCCTCCCTCCCCAGGAGATGAGGAGAGGGATGCATCTCAGCCAATAGAAGGAAGAGACTCCTGGTTCAGTAGCTCTGCTGTGTGATTGAGAGAGCCTGGCAAAGCAAGCTCTCCCTCTCCCCACTTCCTCCCCAATGGAGAAAATAGAGGATTTGCTCTGTAGCTCCTGTGCAATTGTGCAAGCCTGGCAAAGCAAGCTGTGATACAGAAAGAAGCAGACTTGGTTGCAGGCCTGATAGGAGCCCTCTGAGGGCCTGATAGGAGCCCTCTGAGGGCCTGATCCCGCCCCCAGGGCTGCATCTTTGACACCTCTGACTAGCCATACTTCCTCTTCTACATAGCAGTCAAAATGGAAATCTGGAACCTACTACTTCACACTCAAATATTTACATAATTGAAAAGCATCACCCAACCCATACATATTGGGATATTTGAAGTTATTTTTTAAAAAAAACTAACACAAAAAACTCCCTTGTATTAGCATAACTAATACCATAGATCACTAACTTCAGAATGCAGCTCAATCACAGCTGCAACTCCAGTATCCCAGATAACCCCATTGCTGACATAAAGAAAACACAAGCAACTACTAGCAAATCAGATAGATCCAGTCCCTATTCAGAACCAAGTGAGTCACAGTCAGGCTAGACTATTCCTATCAGACCCAGAACAGTAAACAAAGATCAGCAGAGGTCAGCAGAGGCCTCATTTGCTTCCTGTAAATCAGAACAAATTCATTCTGGGAAAGCATCATGTTTATCTGCAATCTTGACATTTACATATTCTGCACATCTGAAATTTGCACAGTATGGTGTATTTGTACAAAATTGTTTTCTGTGAGCTATAAAAATTAAAACGATTTAAATGCATGGGATCATAACTAAAGATAACTGAGATCTTGTAAAGATAGAAGCACCTTGTAGAGGACGTTTGATATGTGGTCCTATTACCTACTGCTGTGATTTGGAGTTGGAGGAGGCACTGCCAAGCTTGTGTAGTTTCAGAGCTGGTAGCATCACCCTTGAAGGTAGTATGATAACCAACACAAAAATAATTTGTTACTTTAATGTATAAAATTGTGACCATCATAATTTTGATAGAGTGCTACCATGTCACTGTGGTTTGCTATTTGCAGATTAATTAAAGCTAACATTAATTAAATCAGTAAAACTTGCTTCAGTGACAGTTCAATAACGCTCACACTCTTTTTGATTTACCAAGACTTCCATGTTTAAATATCCATAAATTATTTCTATTGCTTTCTACACTTTTACAAAATATTTTTGCAAGTCTTAATTTAGTATTTGGAATGAGAAAAAAAATGCATTTTTTTTAAAGAAACATCTTTTTTCTGGATTAATATTTCAGGGGCCCCCAACTTGGTAATTGTGGGTGTCATGACAACCACTGATACATTTTCTGGCATCCACCAAAGCGTTTGAAGAAAATGGATGGGGCCACGTGGGAGCTTTTGCCCAGTTTGGTTTCTGATTGACCATTATCATTCTGATTGGCTGTACAGAGGTGGGTTTTTTTAAAGAAATGTGTTGCCAGTAGCTGCCACTATAGCACAAGTATCTTCACTGCATGACTGAAAGGTAAGCTATGTGTATCCACAAAATATTTTAAACAATATGCTCATTTTAAAAGACATCCTGTTATGCAGACATTCTGCCTGAAATGCTGAAAAGTTACTAATTAGATTTATGTATAATCTAAGCCCCTGAAATGTTGTGGTCGGCTCTCCCTCTTGTGGCAATCATACAGCATCTGGCTGTACCTCCTGCAGTAGCCATTTTGTAGTTGTGCCCAAACACCCTGTGTCAGAATTCCAAAAGAGCATACTGGCTCTAAAAAGTTGGGGATTCCCGCTATAGTAGATATAAAATTCATTTTGCAGAAGATTATATTCAGATTACTTGGATAACACAAGTCTTTGTCTAACCCCCCCCCCCAAAAAAAAATAATTGTATGCTGATTTTGAATTTGACTGCAAAAGTATAAAGCTCAAGTTGTGAATTCTAAGTCACTCTGGGGAAGAATTCTGACTTTCAAAAAAGACATCCAAATTTCACTATCAAATTTTGAGTTAGGGTGAAAAGTAACATTAATATTTACATAAGTACAATTATAAGCAGGTCTATTATGGCTCCTACTGAACTCTACTCAATGGGATGTAGGATTATGCTATAATTAGAGTTTTTCATTGGCCTAATTTTCTTGTGTAGATGAAATATTTTAAATTTAAAATTATGAGCCCACTTTTTGCATCAATATTAATATATTTGTCGTGCAATCCTAAACAGATGTACATGCTTCTAAAAGCTTTGACTTCACTTTAATTAGAAGATCTGCTTAGGGCTGCACTCTTAAGCATTTTAATACTACAGAATCATGCCAAATGCTTTCATTGGTAGTCTGGTAGACTGATAAACTCAAACTTAATTGTTAGGGATCAAATTTCATTGGCAGGTAGCAAGTTAAGGTCACTTTTATTTTGATTTAGCAAATTTTGCTTCAATGCATTACCATAATATGAAATGGAAATATTTAATGGCCTTTCCCTCTCACAATAAATGTTTTTTTTTAAATAATCTCTTAAACCATCTTGTATTTTCTTGGAATTTACCGGTTTGGTCTGTATTTAAGTTTAAACCATAACAAGGCAGATGATCAATTAAAAGTATATAATTGATTGACTGATATGTTCTTAAGCAATGGTTGTAACTTATATAGCTGTAGGTGCCACAAGAGTCAGTAAATGTTCTCTTTTATCTGTGTACAGAGGCTGCTGCATCAAAGCCATTAAAATCCACTCTCCCAAATAATGTCCAATTCTCAAGAAAGCCAATTTTACCTTAAATACCCCAAACATTCATTTTATTTTTTAATATGGAAGGCCATCATTTATTTATTTACAATGCAACCTACATAGCAATAATTTTAAGTGAAGTGGGGTATTGATATCTAAATAAGAGTTTTACAAAAAGGTGATACTGCAAGAAATCTGCATACATTCTGAGCTGCACAACACTATAAAATGGAACTAAAAGTAAAATAGACAATCTTGTCTCCATTGATTATATTGTGTTGGATTGTACCAGTTATGCAAAAGACAGAAAAAAGAGAAGGGGTAGTTTTGACCACTGAAAAAGTTATGCCAGGGATCACAGGAACTGAGTGTATGAAAGCAAAATTGGAAAGGGGGTGCCACATGGAGGAGATTCAGGCAAGGAAAGGTGACTGGATCCAACCCACAGTAGTTACTGCCAAATAGGGAGCCAGGATTTTAGTTCACAAAATCATAGATAAATTAAACGATCTCTCTAAACATGGTAGACATTCAATTAAATATTAAGAGATCTAACATAATACAATTTGATCTGATGGACTCACCTCCTGGTAAAGCTTCCATCATTGCTGAAGAACAAGCCTTCACACCACTTTAAGGTACAATTCGATGTGTGCAAATTATGAGTGTGGTATCCTTAAAAAGCTCCATAGCAGATTACGCTTGGGAAACGTCAGGTTTTTTTTTCCTACTGCAGCATGCAGTTCTTTAGCTTCATGACCTGGATCTTCTGGACGTGGGCTGAAGTTCAGCCAGGACAGTAGCAGTAGCAGTGAAACAGGGAAAGCAAACATTGCCTGGCTCCTTCTCTCTATAGCAGATACTAGAGCTCCAGGTCATTTGGAAGAAAGTCTTAGCATCAATTTGTTTTAAAATAGCATTGATTCATTAATTTACAGCACAAACAAAAGGATATTCAACAGTGTTACTTATTCATGAATGTAGATTGTCTCTGAAATTCAAAATCCACCCTTAAACACACTCCCCTGAGCACAAATGTCAGTTTCACTGACTTTACCAAGAAATCAAAAAATGACATTGCTGTATAAGCCTATTATTTATTCTGTTACTTTTGCTTCCTAACAAAGAATAAAAAAATATCTGGACCTCAATCAGAATAACCTTTCCTTTCATAAACAGGTCAGCTCCAGAAAGATTCCAGGCACACTTGCCTTACTTAACACCGAGATAATGTAGCAGCTTGGTTATTGAGCTTGAAAAGAATCTCTGTGTAATATTGTCAGTGCTAGAAGGACTTCGCCATGCACAATGCAATTTTCTCCCCTTCTACTTCTACAACATTGTCTCTGGTTTATTGCGCTCAAAAAGGACACACTTGTCACATGCAAAGATAGAAGGGTATAACAGAATTTGCTCTCAAGCAAATACTCAAAAGACAACAGCCTAACCTTTGTACTTGAACAGTCTATTTTGTTGTACACATTCCTAATCCTGTAGGGAATGAGGAAAAAAAATAGTCCACATCACTTGGATGCAGTCCAAAATGTTAGTCTCACTACATTCAACTGAAATTAATTACATTTAATCAAGCACTTAAGTACTATTAATTTCAGCAGCACAGCTTCTCTTTTCCTTAACATTTAGGAAGGCAAACGACATGACCTAATCTTATCACATTGAGAATTTCCTTGTCCTTGAAAGCAGCAGCCAATGAAGTAGCACTGAGGTGGGAGAAACGGCAATTTAACAATGGTTTTTGCCTGACTGGTTTACAAGGGAGAGGGAAACAGGCTGCATTTGTACACATGAGCCATAACATAGAGTTCCAGACCCAGCCTGAAACTTTAGGTCAATTGTTACCGATTAACAATTCAATCCTAAACATAGCTAACCCTTCTAAACCTATTGACTGAAAGGGCTTTGAAAGGACATAGCTCTTTGGGGGATGGCATTGCATGGACAATGAGCTCAGTTGGACATGCTTTTGAAGAAACATGCTTGGGATCCTGTTGTTAGGGGTTACGTTTGTGCGTATGTGTATGTGTTTTACACATATATCTTCATTTGCTGGCAATTTTATGGAACTTTATGCAATCCATTAAAATGACAACACAAAACAATTCTGCCTTTCAATATTGTTAAAATGGCATGGTCATGAAAACACTCTAGTGTGTAGTGAATCAGATTCTGAAAAGGCAGATATGAGTTCAAATTAGGGTTGCCAAGTCCAATTCAAGAAATATCTGGGGACGTTGGGGGTGGAGCCAGGAGACATCAGGGATCGAGCCAGAAGCAAGGTTGTGACAAGCACAATTGAACTCCGAAGGGAATTCTGGTCATCACATTTAAAAGGACAGCACACCTATTAAATGTCTTCCCTCCATTGGAAATAATGGAGGATAGGGGCACCTTCTTTTGGGGCTCATATAATTGGACTCCCTGGTCCAATCCTTTTGAAACTTGGCAGGTGTTTTGAGGAGATGCATCAGATGCAATGCTGCAGATTTGGTGCCTCTACCTTTAAAAAAATCCCCCAGAGCCCCAGATACCAATCAAATCAATTCTCTATTATATCCTATGGGAATCTGTCTCCATAGGGAATAATGAAGCGTCCAGCAGACAATTCCCCCACACACACTTTCTGAGGGCCCTGAAGCGGGAGGAGGGCCTCCAAACTAGGGGATCCCCTGCCAAATCCCCTGCTCCCTCCTGGGGATTGGCAATTGTCGTTCAAATTCATCCTTTTTATTGACATTTACTGTGTGACTTTAGCTCATGAGCGCTCTTTCAGCCTACCCAGCCTAACAGGGCTGTTGTGAGCATAAAATAAATTACAGAAACACCCTATGTGCTGCCACGAGTTCCTTACAGTAGGCGTAGAATAAAAATGCAATGGCTTTTCATTTCTCTATGGTCTCTGATTTGCTGTATTTGATTGTCTCTGGCATTTCCCTATTGTAATTCTAGTGGGGGGGTTTTAAGTAGGCTGTTTTTGAAAAATTATCTGTGTGTGCCACATTCCTGGCACAGCCATATCCAGGTTTAGGGAGCCTACCCCTACACTTATTGAAGTTAGTGAATGGGGAGGCAACTACCTGTCATGCAGTGGTTTAGCAACATGGTTCCACCCCCTCTCTGTTCCACTAAGGATTACAAGCCCCAGTTGCAGGGCAAGGAATCCTCTGAATTGAAGGTCTTCAGGGTTATAAGAAAGTGTTGGGGGGTTGAATGTCTGCTGAACACTCAATTATACCCTATGGAGGCCAATACCCATAGGATATAATGAATAATCAATCTGTGGGTGTCTGGGGCTTGGGGGGGGCTGTTTTTTGAGGCACCAAATTTTTATCATTGCATCTTGTGCCTCTCCTCAAAGAAACCCCCAAGTTTCAAACAGGGCATCCAGGTCACCAAAAGAAAGTGACCCCATTCTCCATTATTTCCAATGGAGAGGAGGCATTTAAAAGAAGTATGGTCTCTTCAAATGTGATGGTGAGAATTCCTTTCAGAGTTCAACTGTACTTGTCACAACCATGCTTCTGGCTCCACCCCCCAAAGTCCCCAGATATTTCTTGAGTCGGACCTGGCAAGCCTGGATCCACTAAGATGGCTGGCACTGATCCTGAAATGACAACAGGGTTCAAAAAGCTATCAGTGCCAGCAAAGCCACATGGTTCCTTTAAGCAGCTGCCACCTAGTTACTGAGCCTGCTGCTATATGGCCAGCAAGTGCAGGATATGGCCAGGGGAATTCCCCAGCATGGGATAAACCCAAACCCCCAGGAATACTCATATTGGTAGGATTTCCCTAAGACGTGCTGAATGGGTATAGCTCAACATAAGAGTCAACATAAGGCCAATGAGGATGGTCCCAGGCAATGTTCCCTCTAAGTTGCAAAGTCTTGTGAGCAAAAATTCTACTTTGTGAGCTACTAGCATTAAAGTTGTGAGCTCTTGCATAACTTAGTGTGCTCTGAGGCCATCCTTCCTGAACTAAGACAAAAATGTGTGAGCTGGAGGCTAAAAATCTGTGAGCTAACTCACGCTAACTCAGCTTAGAGGAAACACTGGTCCCAGGCCCTCTTTGCTGAATTGTGGAGAGGCCTCACATGGGAGAGAAAGGAGTCAATTTAATCCCTCTCCTCCCAACACCACAGAGACTTCCTACAAAGGACATCAGAGGGCACACAGATCGAGGGGGCACACAGATCGAGAGGCCTCACATGGGAGAGAAAGGAGTTAATTTAATCCCTCTCCTCCCAACACCACAGAGACTTCCTACAAAGGACATCAGAGGGCACATAGATCGAGGGGTCCAACCTAGCACCTCCAGTTTCTAACAAGCACTTGCATACAAGGCCTTTTATAGAATCTGCATTTACAGTGAATAAAGTGAGGAAGTGTAAGTTGTTTTGATTGGAAGTGGAATCTTGCAGAAGGAATTTCCCCATTCCCACTTCATTTCATGTAAAAAGTTGATAGAATCATATTAAAAATCCCTTGACTGTCCCCATTCTAATATAGATAATAATATTTTAATGCTGGAACAGAGCTGGTGGAGGCAAACCTAGGTAGAGCAAAACAGGAAGATAACAGTGGGGGGGGCACATGGTTCATTGCTTTTGGAGGGCTTTTCCCTGCTTAGCATAACTAGCTGCTGAGCTCATGAAATCCTTTCTCATTGGCGGGTATACACCTCTAGCACAAGACACTACATTGCAATAAATTCAGCAAACTGTCAAATCTGCAACTCTTAGTCACTGAAACCTGCAAAACAACAACTGTTAACCATCATTTAGTAAAGTGTGTTGAAAATCTATTATGTATATATTAAAAAAGCATTTTAAAAACCCAACTGTTCATTGTCCTAATTTGTTTTCAACTTCCTTCCAAGCGGCTTTTGTAAAACGCAGCTGAAACCCTGCTATTCTTGCAACTGAAGACTTCCCTACAATTCCCACAACAACAAAAAATTGATCACTGCAGTAAGCACGAGCATGAGAAAACAAAGTCCTATGCAGACATTCTTTTCCTTTGTTCAGGATCGTACTACACATTATCCACAATTACAATTCAGATTTGCATAGAAATCTACAGACATCGAGCCCAGTGTGTTTAGGTCCGACCTGGCCATTAAGCACATCGCAAAACCAAGGTGTGAAGATTGCATCAGTAGAGTCCAACAGTACGATCTTAAGCAAAGTCACACCCTTCTAAATTCTTTTAAATCAATGGGCTTAGAAAGGCATAATTTTTCTTATAATCGCAGTGTAAACTGCAGTCCTAACAACACCTTCCTTCCTGGTAATGAGCTCACTGAATAAATTGGGACCTTTGTGTAGACCTGCTTAGGATTGTTTCCTAAGTGCATTAAGCAGCAGGCATGCAGAGCCTTACATAAATGTGAAAATGAGTTGACAAAATCGTAGTATGGATGAGACATGCTGTACAATATAATCCTGATCGAACCCTGTGGACAGTGGAGAAACATCTGCATAGGGCTTGAAACAGGAAGAGGAAAATACAAAACCAATATCGATAAACACTACAATATCCTCCAAGATAAATGGAAAAGAAATCAAAAGGGGTAAAACAGTTGTTTTTCAGAATTCTTGTCTTTTAAAACAGCTTGAAGCACTATACAGGTAAATAAACTTTTTTAAAAAGAATATATTTAACTGACAGTGATGTTTTAATGACAGATTTACAATGGAAATATGTCCACCATAATTCCAACATGCAATATGTCTACTAGTTGTATTCTGCAAACATTATTTGCATTATTTTTGTCCTTTGTGAAGGGCAGATAACCAACACAACAGAAGAAATGAAATAAAACTCCAATCTATTCAACAACTGAAGTAGAATTAAAAAAAACTTTAAACAATAAATTAAATAAGCTGACAGCTTAAAATAACATAAAATTAAGTGCCACTCATGGCTTATTTGAGCTTAAACAGTCATTTCCCCATGGTGCACAATCAAATATTTTTTATACTTATATAAAACTGAAAAGTAGGCAAGTTGGACATGAAACCCATTTATTCTGAATCTAAAGTCCATTAGCATTTTGGTTACATTGACACATAGAAGGTGAATTTGAATTCAACCTGAGGTTTCTTCTTTTATCATTTGGAATCAGTGACCTTTCTGGTATACAGTTTTAGATAAAGACTGTACTTGAAAGTCTTTGGATGCTAACTGGAAAAGAAGCAACAGAAAAATAATTTTTTAAAAATTAAATACAATTTCTGGTGTACTCATAGCTACCACATAAACCTGACTAAGCTTTTGCAACCTTGGGGTTTCAATGTCCCTGGTTCTTGTACACATACTGACAGCAGCTGCTGATACACATCTGATCTTGGCAGTTACGATGTCAAACTGTTGTTGTTGTTAATATAAACCAGAGAGGAGACAACTCATCAGAGCACTCAAAGAGACGAAATATTCAAGGCATTAGTAATAAAATCCATCAAATAAAGCACCAAAGGACTTCCCAAAATGCAAAGAAATGCTGTTGTTTTTAAGATATGTTCAAATAAGAGATTCATAGCCTTCTGAAACAGCTTCTGGAAATGTCAGGCCAATTCAGAAATGTCAGTCCCTTTGAAGGTTCCAAATTGTGACTGGAGGATCAGGTTGTGCACTCTCTTCCTCACATCATGACAAATTCTTCCATTAGATCAGCTAGATAGCGGAGGCAGAACTGTTTTATTGGTTAGTTTCACTGCGAGCTATGCGGTACATATGTGCTTGTTTTATCGATTGCTCTAGCTTGCTTCTTTAACACAAAGAGAGTCAGAAAAATTAAAAAAACGAAAAAATGATGAAAAACACAAGTAACACAGAACAAAATAGTTTCCAATCGTGCAAAATTTGCTTCACTGGATAAAGCACTTCTTCACACAGTTAATGTCCCAAAAATTTCCCTCCCCCAAAAGATACAGGACTGAAGTTGAAGCCATTCTTATTTTTGTCTTTTTTTGTTAAGGCTATACAAACACAAAAAGAAAAAAGCTTTGCAAGAACACTTTGTCAGATGTTAGATTCTTCTTGGCTTTGGAGGTTAAGCCCTGGAGAAGCAGTCATGTGGTCCCAGTTCATTTGTCCCTTTTAGGACAACAAAAAAAGAATGAGGGAGGAAAGTCAATGATCCCAACAATAAAATCCAAAATTGACTTTACAATCACAGGTACAAATTGCTCAGGTTGATAATTTCATTTCTCTTAAAGATCACTGTCATCTAAAACTAATTAGAGCCGCAAGTTTGCCAAGGATCTGTCAAGAGTCAAAGCAAAGAGTGGCACTGAGAAGGGTTCTCGTTCTTCTATTATGGCAGTCTGACTGGGTGGCTGGAATTATTGGCAGGTCTGGCCAAGTTCTGGGAGGGGAGGGAATGTTTGTTTGTGTGTTTGTTTGTTTAATGGTTGGATCCTTGTTCCAGCTTGCAGATCAGGTTTCTCTATGCCCTCCTTTTATAGTGGAAAGACTAAGAAGCCAGAAAAGGTTGAATATTTCCACCCTCCCATAAGGTTTCCCCGCTCCAGTTTGAGATGCACTTTGTCTTCCCTTTCCATAAGAAGCAAGACCCCATTGCTGGCTGCTTCTCTGGTGACATCTTGATCCCCAGCAAATGCTGAAATCACTGGATAGCCATTTTGCATTAAACTTACCTAGAAATGCAAAAGAAACACAAAATGAGAAGTCTCAGAAGTTTACAACATGTCTTTTCGCCAATCACAAAACATTACGACTTTACAGCATGCAGTTTCTCAACCTAAAGTGCAATGTAAAATTTATTCATTTAGAATTTTTTTTTAAATGGTTCTCCCTGACTTGCAAACAGGATTTATTTCAAGCATGAGATAGAGAAGGAGAGGGAAAGATATCCCATATAGAAATGTTTTGGGTGGTCAAAATGTGTCTCCTAACCCGGCTCATGAGCATTTCTCTGCCACCAGGAATAGCTCTGACAGCAAAGACCAGCAGACTGGTGCTAGCCATGAGCAGGGCTTGGTAGTTAATAGTGGCAGCTGAAAGCAGTGACCGCATCCTGCTGTTTCTTAGAGCTGAGAAAGGGCATATTAATAAAAGATTCAATGCACAAGTTCTGTCTTTATTATGTGTCTCCACATACTCTGCTTTATTCGTTTTCCTGTGAATGATTCTGCAAAGAAAAAGAATAAATAAAGTAAAAAGAAGAGTATCCGACATCAGTACATACCTGGATAGTTTGTCTGTTATATACTTTCACAACATGGAAGCTGAAACTATAAATCCCTTTTCTCGGTGCTACAAATATACTGGAAGCCAGGTCAAAATGGTTGCCAATATTAACTAATACCTGAAAGGAAAAGAGGGGAGGGAAAGAGGAGGAAACAGGTCACGCCTTAGTTCCATGCTAGTGGGAGAGCAGCAGGGGCTAGAGAATTCAACAGCAACCCTCAAAGCCAGGCAACACCAATGGCATTTGCTGTACAATTAAAATGGACTGTAGGGGGAAGGAGTCTGTTTCCAAGGTGCTTTAAAAGGGATTGCTTCAGACAGCTGATTGATTTACTCAGTGGTGCACCCAAACCTCTTGGAAAGAATGAAAGCAACATATGACAGCAGCCTGTCTTCACAGGGCAGGAGAAACCATAATATATCCTCCCTGAGACAAGACACATGGTACACACAAAAGAAGGGAGAAATAACCCGTCAGCTGAGGATTTTTTACATTTCTCTGCGACAGTATTGAAACTAATTATGTCCCACGGGGCTCACACTTTAATGAAAAACAGAATAAGACCCTGTCATGCCTCGTGTAATGGAGTAACAGGAATGGAAGGTGTTAAAATTTTAAATAAGTTACTTCTTTGGGTATTTTTGTTTTCTTTGCGATCCTCCACCCCCACCCACATAGGGACTAATTCAATTAGGCTCAAACCAATAAGTGGGATGGATGCATTTGAACCCTCAGAGACAGCACTAGTCATACATAGATGCAGAGTGGTTAAAAAAAAAAAGTGAGTGCAATCTACCAATTAGAATAATGGGAAGCAATCTCTCCAGCCGAGTTATGAATGTTTCAAAAGCATCTTGCAGAGGAACAGAAAAGAGGAATGGATCCACAAGGAATGGACTTGCCCCTCCCAGTAGAAAGCACTAAAGAACTGTGAGTCGGAGCCAAGAAAGCATCCCACATTAGATGCTTGGGATTCTTCCTCCGCCTTTCTGAATCAGATCAGAAATCTAGTGGCTAATCTCAGATAACTGCTTACAAGATTTGCTTGGGATCTGAAGGCTCAGTAAAGCTAACATAGCCTCCTGCTGGCTCCATCTGAGACAAAGGATTGTCAAGATTGGACCCAAAGCTCACTGGCGCAGTACAACACACTTCCAGATACCCAAAAGTCTCTTGTGATTCTTGACCTTTTTATTTATTTATTTATTTATTTTGCTGCTAGGTAACTCCAGATTCAGAACTTTTACAATTAAAAAAAAAGCTTCAATAAAAAAATGTTTATTTGCATGTACACAGAAATGAACTGAAACAGTCAGAAGTTAGAAAACGTTGGCTATCCTTTATATACTATCCATTTGTATCTTTTAAGGGTGAAAAAAAGAAGGAAAAAATTGAATGACCAGATTTTAGCACCCTGCAATGTTTTCTTAATTAAGTAACCAAAGCACACACCTGCCACTACCTATCATTTTGCTGAAAATTGAAATTTGCATAAACTTACATTTTTAAAAAAGCTTTTTAAAGTTTTTTAAAGGCTTTTACTCTAAAGCGTGATAAAATCACATGCATATTATAAACAAAATTGTAATATACGTATGCAGTATTGTAGGTGTACTATTATAATTATCTGTCAACAGGGAGGAAGTGGAAAAATTCCATACAAACAAAAGGAAGTGTGTACCTGCAAATGTCAAAATAGGCTTCCTGGTAATTTGTAATAATTGAACACGCAAAAAGATACAAAAGATGGAGCAGAGAACTAATAGGTTAGTGATGTCAAAAGGGCAGATAGGAGATAATCCATGTTGAGTCATTCGGGATGGATTTCTATTCATTTTGTGTATGCACAAATAAGCCTTTATCTTAAGATCTTGTAGCAACCAACAAGTACCTTTAATATGTATGCTACATCTTAAAGATTAGAAAAGATTATCAGTACTCTCTTTCCTTTCTTCCTATATTTCAGCAATAAGGTTAGGCATTCTATGTGCATGTAGATTGTCTCCAATGAGTAACGAGGAAAAGCTAATGCAGGCAGTGCCTTTGACTGTCCCCATCCTGCACTATTCCCAAATTTTGTTAGCTTCCTTTCCACCAACTTTTCTGTCTTTATCTGACTTTTAAGGAAGGAATCCCAGAACCTCAACACTGGAGACATCAGATGCTGCAATATTTATGAAAGCGAAGGCCACACAGGCTGACACTGTGACTGGGGACAGGAGAAAAGAAGCCACCTTCTTTTCTCTTGAAGATACTTGTTGGTGGCAACAGGATCCTATGCATAGGGCTCAAGATTGGAGGGGAAAGAATTTGGGAACACTTTATTGCGCTCTTAGAATCCAAGTTGGGCCAGACCCAAACTACAAGCCCATCATCATGGCCTACAGAAATGTCTACCCATAATTTATAGTGTGGGGAATGAGATGAGTGGGAAATGATGCTTGACCCCAAAGGATATCCAAGCATAGAGCCTTCTGTGGGCCAGTCAAATCCAAAGGGTATAGCCAGGATGCTGGCTGTAAATTACTAAAATGAGGGGTCAAAGAAGAAATATGGACCAGGCAGGAAGGACTGACGGGAGAGGGTTTATACGAATGAGGTTGAGGGATGGCTAGTTGAGGCGAGGAGAAAGAATAAGGATTGTGTTTCAGCATGTTATTAGGAGAAAAACCAGGGCATGGTCTTGGAAACAAGCAGAGAGTCTACATCTGAGAGGGGTCATCGGGAACCAGGGCTGTAATCATAAAGATCAGGGGAAGGTGCCTGCAGGGGGAAATGAGGCAGAGCAGTGGTTGGGGGTTAGCCACATAAGTAGAGAATGGAAAGAGGATGCCAGTCACTGATGCTGGAAGGGAAGTAGGGAGGCTAATTGAGGAATGGTGAGTGAGATGTTTCTGAGGGGTGGGGGAAGGAAGGGCGATGAGAATGGAGGGAGCAGGCAATTGGTTAGAGCAGGGACAGCAAGAGTGGAGGCTAAGCAAGGAACAGATAGCTGGTTATGGGTACAGACTGACAAAAAAAGGAGAAGCGTTTACTACCACTAGGGGGAGTAAGAATGGACTGGCAGGGGCTGGGACCGCCGGACTGGTTTAAGGCGGATGGGAAAGGCTTAACTGCGGAAGGGGACGCAAAGGGAAGGCTTAATGAAGAGAGGGCGGGGCCGGCCAAGGGGGCGGGGCCGATGTCGCCTGACCTGGTCGAAGTAGATGGTCATGGTGCGGTTGCTCATCTCGGAGGGCTCGTGGTTGGTGCTGCGCGTGGCCGAGAAGGCCACCTTGGCGCTGCCGGAGCGGACGGAGATGCCGAGGGAGGAGGTGATGGCGCCGTCGGCGGACGGGCTGGAGTCGCACACCACCAGGCACTTGCCCTCCAGCACGATGGGCTCGGTGTCGTTGAGGGCGCCCACCACCGGGCAGGCGGCCGGCAGCAGCAGCAAGAGCAGCAGGGCCAGCGCCCCCGCCAGCGCCCCCCAGCGCCCTCCCGGCCGCAGCCGCCCGGGCATCTCGCCGCAGCGCCCGCCACCAGCCGCGGAGTCCCGCAGGGGCGGCTGGAGGGCGACGGTCCCGGCGGCTGCCTCGGCTCTCGGGCTGGCGCTCAGGCGGCGACTGGGCTGCAGCTGCCGGCGACGGGCAGGCGGGCGTCGCTTCTGCGGGGGGCCAAAGGGCGACCTCACAGGCGGGCGGGGGGGCCGCGGCAGCCTGCGGGGAAAGAAAGAAGCCAGCGTCAGAGAGGAGCCCGGCGCAGACCCTCCGAGAGCCCCCCGCGGGCGGGTGGGATGGGCTCACTGCTCCGTCCCTTCCGATGTGAGACAGACAAAGACCTTGACGGGCCGTTCCGCGGCTCCGGCTGGGGCGGTGGATCGATTCCCCGCCGGCCTCTTCTTTCTCCTCTTCCTCCTCCTTATTAAGCCGTTACCCGCCCTGCCACCCCCACCCTCCCCCCGGCGCCCTCCCAGCGAGAGGGCTAGTGGGCTTGCGGTGGCGGGAAGAGAAACAAATGGCCCCGTCGACTCCTCTTGGGGAGATAACTTGCGCCAGCCGGCCTTGGACTACTCTTCAGCGAATGCGCTCAGCCGGTCTGGAGATCGCAGGCTGCTGTGTGAGTGTATAATCCGATAAGCACAACGCTCGCATGTGATCCCCATACATTTGTAGAGCCGGACATACATTGAGGTTGGGATCTCGGGCGCCTTGACCTGGGGGCCAGCCCGACCGAGTACAAGAGGACTTTCCCTGAACAAACAGCCAAAGGGCTCGAACTGTTAATCTCCCCCCTCACTACAGAAATAACGGGGAGGGGGACCAGTGTGGGACGACCCTCTTCGCCCCTCGTTTTAGACCACAGTGCACTCTTCCCTAAGCTCTGGTTCCTCTTTTACGCGCTGTTTTGGGCTCCCTCTCCCCCTCCAGTTTCCCTTATTCTTTAAGGCAAGCGAGGGACGCTCAAGATCTCCCTCCACCTGCGGACGTCCCCCGCCCCGCGGTGTCTTTCGAACTCGCGTCTCCTCCTGGAGTTCTTTCGGCTGCCAGGGCTCCCGAGTCAAGTGGGGTTCCCCGGGCGGGAGGCTTTCTCCAGGCAATCCCGCCGGGCGCCACAGATTTTCCGCCTTGCTAACCCCGGTCTGGTTTGTCTCCTGACGACCCCCACCCCCAATCCGCCGCCGCCCAATCCACAGGCCGTCTAAGTCTCGATCCGGCTGCCTCCCCGCCCAGTTGAAACGAATCTGGTCAATAAACGCAGGGAGAGAATTATAAAAAATCCCACGAAACCGCCGTGCGCGCCCGCCCGGCAAAGTTCACGAGTTCTCCCCCCCCGCCCCCTCCTCGAAACTTCAACCTCGCCGAGGCATCCCGACTCTCTCTCCATCGAGACCGTCCCCGTCCCAGCCCGAGAACGCTGCTTTCCTGGCGGGTTCCGCAGCCCGCTTTTCAATTGCACCAAAGTGGGACGGGGGGGGGGGGGTCGAAAGGATCGGTTACCTGGCAGGTCCATGGCAGCTGAGAGCCAAGCTCGCTAAGGTTGCTCGCTGTCCGTGGAGTTGTATTGCTTAGAGAAAATGAGCCGAGATTGGACTGGCGGAAAGGAGAAGAAACAGGATTCGCCTCATTCTCTCCCGCCCATTGCCAATAATTCCCCCCCTCCTTCCTTCTTCCCACCCTCTCCCTCTCTCAGACACATTCACACCCGTCACTGCTTCTCACACCAGATAAACTCCGGCAAGATCTCTCCCCCCCCCCCCACCCGGAGCGCGCGCACACACAAACACACCTCCGGTTGCGCTCTGGACAGGCCCCCCCCCTGCCCGCACGCGCGCACACACACACACACGCACGCAAGCCGCTTCTGGACAGGGGCGTTTCTTCCTTTGGTCAATTTCCCTCTCCCACCCAGCCGCCTCCGCTGTTTTGCAACAAGGACTACTTCAGGTCAAGGCGCCGAGGGGAGAACTTGCCCCGGAGAACGAGCACTCCAAGAGCGGTCTTGCTCTCGTCCCAAAAGTGATCCAAGTACCTCTGCTTAGGCGCCCTGCCCCGCCCCCTCCCGGGAAAGCTCCAGAGGACCGTGGAAGGAGGCCCGGCAGCCCACGGGAAAGCACCATAAGAGCAACCAGGACCGTCACGACGGGCAATCGCCGACGGCTGCTGTTGACAGAAGTTCGAGAAACAGGTTCTCGGCTCCGGGGAGGGGGGAGAGAGAGGGCGAGTCTCTCTTGCAAACCGGAGGCCACGACGTTTGTGTAAACCGCGGGCCTCCACCACTGTGGCTTTTGCGCCCTCCCGCCCCTCGGGATACCCAATTAAGCTACTTGGGGAATCGCGGGTGGAGCTGGAGACGCTGCGGACTTGCCTGAAGCCGCCCAATCCGAAAAGTGGTGGGAGACCGCCACCTAGAGGCATTCGTAGCCTTGTGCGGCTCCGGGCAAGCGGAATGAAGACGATGCAGGGCCGGGGGCCCCACAGACCTGGGTGAAGGTGTTTGGGTTAGAGGGAAGCATCGGTCGCGGGATTCCCGGGGAGGAGGGCGAGCCGTCCTTTGTGCCTCTCGTTCTTCCTCCTCTCCTTTCCTGCTAGGATGGAGGGAATCCTGCCTCGGCACACATCTGATTGCTTTCCAAAGCCAAACGCCGCCCTTACGATGTGCGTTCGCGTTGCAGTCGAAGCCGCGGTCAGTCCGGAAGGGCTGCGAAAGTCTTCTCGCCGCTCAGCTTGTGCAGGCAGCTGCTGCTGGGCTCAGTGGTTAGCGATAGCAACAACGCCAGAGGAGATGGCACTCGCCGCCCTCCGGGCTCCCCACGGGCTGTTCTTGCTTTTCAGGGAGGGGCGCCTGACCTCCCCAGGGGGAGAGAGAGAGGGCAGAGCTGAAGGGGGGGGCGAGCCTCCCCTGCCCCCTGGAAAGAATGAGCCCTCCCTCTGGCTTCCATCCGCAGATCGCCTTCAGCAGCGGTCCCAAAGGCTCAGGGCGGATTACAGCACTAAGGTGCAGGGAGGAAAGAAAGGGGGAGAGAGAAG
The DNA here is from genome assembly GCF_032191835.1 of Heteronotia binoei. Classification (NCBI taxonomy): domain Eukaryota; kingdom Metazoa; phylum Chordata; class Lepidosauria; order Squamata; family Gekkonidae; genus Heteronotia; species Heteronotia binoei. Next base: position 96,813,301 of record NC_083229.1, read on the forward strand.
GAAGAGCTGGAGTTGCAAACTGAGGAGGGACAGGGTGAAAAGGAAATGGGGAGGGGGAGCTAGGCAGAGTGGGGTGCAGAGTGGGCAAGGCTCGCCTAGCTGGCACTGGGTTGCTCTCCCCCCCCCCCGCCCCGTTCCCCTGGTGAAACTGAGCCCGAGGGAACAAGAGCGATAGATGGCTTTGAAGAGGGCTGTCGCTGGGATCCTCTGCCTGCGCTCTTAGACGGCAAGATGGGGAGGGGGGCATTTTTATTTTTTTTTGCTTTCCCACCAGCTGTACAGTTTGGCAACTCCTGATGTTTTCTTAGCTCATCCTGGGGGCGGGGGCGTTCTGTCAGGCTGAAGTTCAAAGGGGCCACTCCAGGAGCTCTGAGTGGTCTGCCTGCCTGCTTGGGGAAGGAGTTCTGCATGCGCAGGGTTATGGAATACAGCAGGACTATTGATGTCAATGGCTGATCTCAACCAGGGCACAGAAACGCAGCTCCGGCTGGCTTGGCATCAGGGGGTGTGGCCTAATATGCAAATGTCCTGTCCCGTTAAGAGATTTAACTATTAAAAACATCACCTGGCATTTGCTGCAGACCCAACTGATATTAATGAGGACCGATTTAAAAGATGTGTCCATGTTCAGGATTGAGTTGGAATGCTGGTAGCTATCAAAATCATGGACATCTAACATGTATTAAAGCGTGGTTAGATTCCTGTATGTGTTTACAATTCATACTGGGATTAAATGATAAAGAAACTGCAATTCTGAAAACTTAACCTGTAAATGCCATGTGCTATTTTCCCATATAAGGCCTTCTAATATGACAGAAGAATTTTATCAGACTGCAGAGTTGCACTCTCCCTCCCATAGCTGACCTTGTTTCCAGTTGTCTATAGGTATGTGTGCTTTAATTCCAATTAAATTCTTACCCTTTAGTGGGGAGCTTGCTATCAGTATAAAATTCAGCTGTAAGAGGACAACCCCCCGATAGGAATTTATTTATTTATACATTGGACATTTAGAACACACACACACCCCTGTACTCACAAGGCTCAGGGTGGTGAACAACAATATAAGAATACATTCATAAATCATTAAAACAATTAAAATCAAAGCAATTTAAAACCATCTCAAAACAATTTCAGATGATGGTAAAGAATAATCAGGTTATCTTGTTCCCCCTTGGTGGGGAGAGGAAAGAATGGGGTGCCATCACTACACTCAACCGTAGGCCTGATGGAACTTCTTTGCCTTACAGGCCCAACAGAACTGCATTAGGTCTCACAGGGCATGGATGTCATTTGGCAGAGTTCCACCAGGTTGGGGCCAGGGCCAAAATGCCCCGGCTTTGACTGACGACAGCCGGATGTCTTTTCGGCCAGGGATTGCCAGTAAATTCTTCTCTGCAGACCATAATGCTCTTCCAGGGCTTTACTAGGAGAGGCGGTACAGATTGTAGGTCTCAGATCATTCAAGGCCTTAAAGGATAATACCAAAACCTTGAACTTGATCTGGTACTCCACTTGGAGCCAGTGCAGCTGGGAGAGCACTGGTTGAATGTGTTGTTCCAGTGAGGTGTTCCAGTGAGGACCCACACGGTTGCATTTTCTGGGATTAGTTGCAATTTCTGGATCAGTCTCAAGGGTAGCCCTGCATACAGCAAGTTAAAGTAGTCAAGCCTGGAGGTGACTGTTGCATGGTTTACTGTGGCTAGGTCAGGGTAACACAGGAAGGGGAGGGCAGTTGCCTGACCTGACACAGCTGAAAGAATGCCAGTCTGGCAGCATTTGTGATTTGGGCCTTCATTTATAGGGAGGCCTTCAAAATCACACACAGGCTCTTGACAATTGGTGCTGCTATTAGAGGCTACCATCAAAAGCTGGGAGTTAACACTCTAGTACTGAATTCCTCCCTACTCAACCACAGAAACTTCATCTTGGATGGCTTCAGTCTCAGCCAGCTGTTTCAATCATCCCACCATGGCCTCCAGTCCATCAGCCAAATTTGCTGGGTGGCATTTGACTGATCGCCCATCAACTGATATAGCTCGATGTCATCAGCATACTAATGACATCCCAGCTCAAAACTCTACACCAGGTGGGTGAGGGGGTGCATATAGAAGTTGAACAACTTTGGGGAGAGGATTGCCTCCTGGGAAACCCTGCACACCAAGGGGTATCTAGGTGACACCTCTCTCCTAGGGCTACCCTTTGTCTCCAACCTTGGAGAAATGAGGTAAGTTACTTCAAAGTTGGCGGGGAGGGCGGGATATAAATTAAAATTTATTATTATTATTCAAAGCCATCCTACAAACTTCTGTATTGGTGAGGCAGTGGGTCAGTAGATCATGACTGACCGTGTTGAATGCCACTGTCAAATCAAGCAATGACAGCAGCACCAACCCATCCAAATCCAAATGTCTATGAAGATTGTTTGTTTGAATGGCCAGAGCCATCTCCATTCTGTGGCCAAGATGGAAGCTGGACTGGAATGGGTCCAAAGCTGATGTGTCCTCCAAGAAATGCTGCAACTGCTCTGCCATTGCTCTCCCAATTACTTTCCTCAGAAATGAAAGATCTGAGACTGGAAGGATCTGTAGGATCCAGAGATGGTTTCTTCAGGAGCAGTGTTGCCAAATTAAGGTTTAGAGAATCTATGGCTGATTACAGACTGGCACTTTGGGTCGACTCAGAGATGCCTCTGAAGTTGACCCCCAAAAAACTGGCCACATGGCAACATCTGCCAGCCACCTCCGTCCTGCACTTACCCCATCCTGAGAGACACTCCAGCCACCTCAAAAAGGAACCACTGAGAAAGTGGTCCCTTTTCGCTGGGGCAGCTCTGAGGCGGCGGCTGGCCATCTGCAAGCCCAGAGAGCGCCTTACTAGTGCCTGGGGAGCCATGAGCAGAATGCATGAGCATTCCACACGCTCCCTGGCCACCCAAAAGCTGCCCCTTCTTCCAGCGCCGTCCGGAAGCACCGTGGCGCTCTTCTTTTGGCCGGCTTTCTTCAGGGCAGCTGCAAGTCGCCCCAAAATGGCCATCTGTTATCAGCCCATGGTTGGTTTTAATCATTATTCGGTATTTATGGTCCATTTGTCTCACTGAACCGTGTTGAGGTACTGGTTTGTTTATGGTCAGCTTGTCTCATTGAGCTGTGTGTATAGGAAATATATTTTAATTTATTTGTATTTTGCTTGACTCACTGAGATTTGTAAAATCAAACAGGTAGAATGGAGAAGGTGTGATGATGTAGACTTGAGTCAGGTGTATGATGCCAAACAGATTTCAAATTGCATATCTTGTGAATAAACTAATGCTGAGAATTCCAGTAGGGACTTAAACCTATGTCTCTTAGGTCCAGTGCTATACTTACACACACACTGACTAGAAGAACAGCCATCACCAGATTTCCTGTCCCAATATCTCTTGGTGCAGCATGAAAGCTCTTTTATGTTGTCAAACCCAATTTAGTCTGCATAGTACCTCTTATATCTTGTCTTGTTAAACTTCAGAGTTGAACAGTTTTGAAAATGTGTGCTTTCTGTTACTTGTTAAGAGTGCTCAATATGTTTTACGTGTAAATATCTTTGTAATAAACCTGAAACATTTTGAGTGTGACATACCACTTGACTCAATTATTTAGAAGTATAAGCATGGCAATTCTATACAGACACATAATGGGCTGCTCTCCACTGTGTTAAACTGCCCCCTCAATAAAAAATTGTTCCCTAACAAAAAATTCTGGCTATGGGCCTGTCATTTAAAAAAGGAATACCTGTCAGGAAGCGGCTTATGGGGCACAGATTTGTTAGAAGGCCATGACTCTATAACTGGCCTAAAACAGCTTACCTTATAATTTGACCATCTTTAATACAGTTCTAGTGAGTTGCCTGGGTTGCTGACTCCATATGCAAATTCTGTTCTAAGGACAAGTTGAACATATATGCCATTGATTCATCATTAACTTCCCCACAGGGATATTGTGACATCTCAGATAAATTTATTCTGCATGTAACACCTTCATGCACCTCAACGTTAGTGCACAGTTTTGGATTGATCTGCCGCAACAGATACGATACTGAAGCACAAAGAGAAGTGAAGGAAGTTACCTCAAGAAAATAGTTACTGCCAGTAGAAAGGTTTGTGCTACAGCAAAGGTATGGTAGAATATGCCCCAATCTTGTTAGCCATCCCCTACCATCTATTCTTTGAGTTAGCGGCAATCAGATAGATACAAGTCTTGAGTGGCACTTAAAAGGTAACAGTAACTTTGTAGTTAGTCTGCCTCAAAAAAAAAAATTCTTCCAGCTGATAGTGCTCCTAAACACCCATAGAAGAAAGCTGTATCCACTGAGTCACACCTCATTCAGAGTAAATCAAATAGTCCATCTGGATCTTTGTCAAGAAACAAAACATTTGAGAAAACTCTTTAAAAAAAGGATTTCCGAGTACCGTACTTCCTTGTTCTAGAGAGAAACTAAATTTGGCTAATATTAAGAATGCTTAGGAAAAAATATTTTCTTTGTCTATAAGAGGATTTAGAATCTTTATGCTTCATCCTGTATATGCTATGAGGAATGGCTTTCCCCTTTGCAGTTAAAGGCTTTGTTGTTTTAATTACTCTGCCTGGGGTTGCCAGTTCTGGATTGGGAAATTACTGGAGATTGGGGATCAGTGCATAGAGATGGCAGAGCCTGGGAGGGGAGGGAGTTCAGTGAGAATGTGATCTCATAGAGTTCTCCTCCAATCTTCTCATATTTTAATAAGGAAATGTTTGAGTTACAACAGTGAAATAGCAGGGTTTTTTCTTCATATCGTAACATCAGTTCTGCATGATGCGTGGTTGGAGTAAAAGACTGGTGATTACTAAGCTACTGGTCACAAAACTAGACAGTTTCATATTCTCTGACCTATGTATACCTTCCCTGTGAAAGCTTCCAGTGGCTGCTGCACAAAGACAAGGAAGGGCAGACTTCTTGGATTTAAGACAATGAAGTCAGCCTGTATCCACTGCACTCTCTAATGAGGCTGCACCCCAGTCGTAATACAATATCAGCATAAATACAAATACTCCAGCTTCACTGAACTGTGGATCACATACACTTACATTAACAGATATTACATATTCAAGTTATTTTCCTATAGCTGAAGCTGCTAAGCATCTTGAATAAATAAGGACAAAAGCAGGCTAGTATCCCTATGCATCTTATTCACAGTATTCCTCCACTCTGTTTTACATTTCAATGAGCCCTTTGGATTTTTAAAAAAGCCTGGTTTTGATTGTTATAATAATGCATGAACTATGCATTAATCCTTGCCAAACTGGGCAGATACTTGAAAGGGCTTTGGCTCACTAGTAGAGCATCTTATTCATATGCAACAGGTCCCTAGCACCTGGAGTTAAAGGATCAGGCAGTAAGTGATGTGAAAGAATTAATGGAAATCCTGGAGAGTTGCTTCTGGTCTGAGTAAGCAATACTGACCTTGAAGGACCCACAGACAGCTTCATGTGTTCATCCATGATCAGGTAAATGTCTTTTAATGATCTCTGTAAATGATCTCTGTAAATGTCTTTTAAAGGTATCCATGAGTGTATGTCTGCATGCAGCGGGGATCAGGAACACTCTACATGCTGGAGTTTCCCCCCTACCCTGCTTGTATCATGTCTCATCTTTCTCTCACACAAATTAAACTGCAGTTTTCCATGCTGCAGGAGGATAAATGTGGGTAAGATATGGCCATTGAGGTATATTTACTAGAAATCATGACTTAAGCATAATCAGATAATATTTGGATCCTACCCTCCCATACTGCATTTTTCACTTGGTGTCTTTACTTTATTGTCCTCCAATTGTGTGATCCAGTTTTATTGCAGTTTATTGTATGTATTAATCTGGTCTTTATTGAACAGAATAATACATACAATTGTTTCATAACTGAGAACTCTTCAAGTCCAAATGAGAAATGCAGGTGTTAAATAGAGTAAAATAAAATATTAATATAGTATATTTTTTTACTGTGCCTTTCTCCAAGAAGCCCAGGGTAGTAGACATGATTCTCTCCTCTCTTCTGTTTTATCCTCACATTAATCCTGTTCAGCAGGTTAGTGTGAGTGGGCCAAGGTTACTCAAGGAGATTTCTTCCATGGAAGAATGAGGATTTGAACCTGGGCTTCTCAGATCCTAGCATGTCAACCACTGTGCCATTATGGAACACAAACTCCACAGACGGTAGAACAAAGTTTGAGTCCAGTGGCACTTTTAAGACCAACAAAATTTTATTCAAGGTATAATCTTTTGTATGCAAGCACACTTCTTCCAATACCACTGGTGGTAGCTAAATATCATATTGCCTTCTTGTGTAAGCTTTAGCTATATTTTAATGCCTTTAAAAAGCTCTGTTTACAGTACTTCACCTTTGGATTAGTACTTCACCTTTTCACTACAGGAGTGGTGCAGATATCCTTGTGTTTCAGTTTCTTTATGAAGTCTTGCAGAAGAATTACCATTTCAAAGAAGTTTCACATGAGAAACCCAAAACAATCTTTTGAAGCTTGGTTATCGCTAGAGAGAGATCACAGCCATCAACATCATAATTGTTAATAAAGAAGCTCTTTAGTTCCCTCTTAAACCATCAATTTTATTTCCAGATAAGCTGTATACCCAAGGGATTGTTTTCACATACTGTTACAAGAGTGCCCTTGGCATTTTACATATATATGCAGCATAATGCAGATGAGAAAGCTTACCTTGGACACATTTTTAAAGAGCTCTCTTCAATTTTATTACGTATATCAATACTACCTTTACACATACACACAGATAAAGTCAAATCTGCTTTTAGTATAATGTGAAAGTTTACTGGATGTTGTGCATGTGGAAAGTAACCAAAAAGGTTGAGACAAAAACAATAAAATAAAATTGGAAAAAATTCAGTGCTAATATAAAATATATAGTATATTTCAATTATGCATAGGAAATATTGGAATCACAATAAAAACCACATATCAGTGGTTCTGTACATTGGTACCTATATCTCATAACAGGATGAATATCAAATTATATAAGTACAGGTATATAAAAATTTGTACCTTGTATTCCATCTATGCGGCCCAAACAGGTCTTGATATAATGTGCTGCTACATGTTTTAATCTACTGTTTTACCAATTTCATATATTATTAATTGTATATTATAATGAGTCACTGACTCTGTTGTGATCCACCCTGACCCTGCTTGTGGGGAAGGTGGAATAAAATATGAACAAGTAAAAATTAACATATATTCTGACATTTGTTCTGATATTAGGTATAGGTACTAATATAATAATATGGATTTATTGTGATTTCATTATTTCCTGTGCATAAGTAAATATATTGTATATTTTTATATTAGCACTGACCATATCCTCCTGACTTGGTATTTCAAGGAGGTCTTCCATCAAAGTACTAACCAGAGTCAATCCTGCTTAGCTTCTGAGAGCTGACAAGATTGGGCTTGCCTAGGCTATGCAGGTCAGGGTTGATTATTTTGTCTCAAACGTTTTGGTTACCTTTCCTGTATAGGGCTGGTTCTTCCCCTCCCTTTTTTTGTTTTTGTTTTACCTGTTGTGCATGTGATTTCCACAAAAGTGGTTTCCACACAGTGATGGGCTTGTGCGGTTCCCCTTGTTGCTGGTACAGTACAATGGCAAGAGGACTTCCACATGGGAGGTTTCCCTGAAGTCCCCCGGCAGTGGCTGCTCCCCTTCCTTGAGCCACAATATGACTATATATTGATATACTGTTATAACTAGGCATGGGCACAAACTGAACAATGAATCAAGATTTGTGCTCAAAATGGGCCAATTTATGGTTTGTTCTGAACTGGTTCATTTGATTGCATCATACCCAAACATGAAAACAACTGGCTTTTTTCTTGGTGTGTGGTTTGTTTAGTACTCAGTGGGCTTCCTGGGAGTGAAGCTGACCAGAAGTGGGAGGGGGCTGAAGAAAGCTGCACTGCACTTTTAGTCAGTTTCACTCCCAGGAAGCTGGGAGGGAAGTGAAACCAACCAGAAGCAGCAAGGCAGCTTCCCTTCTCCCTGTCCCCCCCCCCCCCCCGCTTGACATCCTCCTAGAAGAGCAGTTTACTGGGGGCACCTAATTTTTGCCCCCCCCCCCAAGATCCAATTTGCACCAAACTTGGAGAGCAGATAGAGAAGAGGCTGCTGACGAGTTTGCCACAAATTTGGTATCTCTAGCTCACTGGGAAGCCATTCTACTCCTTCCCAAACCAAATGAACCAACAAACCATGAAAATGGGTCAGAATTTTTTTTTTAAAAAAAAATAATCAACATGAACCCAAATCAATGAATTGGGCAACCCAATGAACCACAAAATGAGACAAGCCACAATTTTTGCATTCCATTGCCATCCTGAGTTATAACAATAAATTTGACAGGTTCTGTGAATTCCCAGCTTTATTTTTTTAAAGCAAGTCTCTAATTTTTCAAAATGAAAAATGAAAATTCACAGAACATATATCATCACAACAATATTGATATAACAATATTCTAGTGCCAGTATTTTTTTAAAAAAAAATTAAAAGCCCCTGGGGAAGGAGGAATTGGATACCATGGGAACAGGATCAGGGGAACTGGCTGCCCTGTGAGTGGAAAAATTCAATATATTTCTAGCCTTCTAGGCTTTACCACAATTTCTTCCAAAACCTTATAGCAAAGAGGGTTTGAATAAGATCAAAGAAAAGCTGGGGATGACCCAGGATGTGTGCAAAAGCGGTGTGATGCTGTGAGGAAGCAGGGGAAAATCTGCTTCCCTAGAGCACTGGACCTGGGGCAAATAGCCTTTGTGGAAACAGCCACACTACATGGATTTCAATTCATATGGATGCCAGCTATTGAGACAATTTCACTTTTCAGTCCTTCTTCAAAAAGGAGGGTCACAGCAAATCTTTTACATTTTCACCACTAGATTTAGGACTGCTTGCCATTTTTTCTATTGTCTGATGAAGTGTGCTTCTAGCACACGAAAGCTTACATTCTGAATAAAACTTGGTTGGTCTTAAAGGTGCACTTGACTCCTGCTTTGTTTTACTGCTTCACACCAACACGGCTACCCACCTGGATCTGTTTTCACCACCCTTCAGCATTGTGCACTTCAAACAAAAGACTAAAGTGGCTTACCACCCACAAATAATAAAAGAAAAAGTTAAAGAATCAATACAGTACTAAAGAACAGAGGCAAAATGCACTGGCAGTTAAAAGTCCGTTCTTGATGTCTTCAGGCAGCTTGTTAAATGGAACTCGCACTATCACCACCACCAGAAGTATGAATCATTGCAGAAGAGGTCCACACCTGGCAAATGGAGGGAACATTATATTTCTTTTAAGAAATACGTTCTCGCTAAAGTGTGGTGGCCCACCAACTGTTTGAAATTTGGGACTCTTTGCCCCCAGTTTTCTGTACTCTGCAAACTCTCTTTGTCCAAAAGGCCATGAATTATGACATTTGTCTCATCAATAAAATTGTCAACAATCAGCTTTTCCTATAATGAACAGTATTTTTTCCTGCAATGGAAACAGGCCTACTCAAAATCAAACAATTTTTGTTTGGGTCTGTTTTGTTCTCATACTATGTTCTTTCATAATGCACAATATGGGCTCACAGAAGATGTGCTCGAATGATACAATCTTGACAAATATTCTGGATAGTATTCCAGACTACAGGTGAATAGGAGTGGCAGAACAATAGACCTTTAGTGTTGAGAAAGTTTCACGAGACATAGTAAACTAATTTTTAAAGAAACCACCTGCAGCCCTAAGATAATTGTTGTAAGTGGCTGGTCTGGGAATTGATGGGGGAAAAAAAAAAACACTGCTACATGGAAGAAGGTTGAGCAAAGGAGATTTTAAAATCTGTCCCAGAATCCATTTTTTCAAATGTACTTCACCATATGCTGTACACATGCTGTGTTCATAAAATGTAACTCCAATGACTTATAAAACTCTGCTTATTCTTGAGGGGGGAAATGATGAGGGATCTACAGTGGGGAACCATTACAAAGCATTTACTACTCAGGTACGTTTCTCTAAGTGGCAAAGTTCTGCAGTAAAAGTGAGTCAGAGCCCAAGATAAAAGAAAATGGTCCTTTACCAGTAGATCCTTTGGATGAATAACTTCATTGCACCAACCTATTTTATGTTTTATTGTTATTGGTTTTTCAGTATATTGGCAGCAAGTAGCAGTATATTATAAGCTCCTAACATCCAATAGTAAAAAAAGAACAGCTATAGAAACTATCATGGGGAAGTATTTATTTGAACAGAGAATTCCCAGAAATGGTAATTTATTAATATACCAGTAATGGTTTACACTTCTTTACACTGAACACAATTTATGAGTTTAGCCTCACCCTAACAAGCTAGAACATGATCTTGCAGACCCTTAGCACTGAGCATATATACATACACATATATATATGCTTCCTGAAGCCCCACACATTGCACTTCATTGCAGTTGCACATTCACAAACTGAAACAGATTCCTAAACTGTATTGGCAAGAGATCCAGGACCAAAATTGTAATATCTTGAAGACAGCTCTGCAGGGAGTTGTTTTTCTTGTCTTCAGCCTGAAGGAATGAAAGCCTGGCCATAATGAGGGAACCAGACTTGAAGATTGGGAGATTTTTTAAAAGTTATTTTCTGTATTTATATGCTGCTTTTCTTCTGGAACATAGGACTCAAAGTGGCTTACAAATTTTGAAGACATAGAAAATATGAGTATGATAACTTAAAATTTCAAGACATCAAGACATACATTGCTCACACTTCTATTATCAAATTCAAAAAAGAAGAAACATTAGAAAAATACTACATCAGCAAGAGACCAACTAACAGACAAAAACCAATCAGCTATGAAACACAAAAGTTAAGAACAGGGAAACAAAACAGAGAAAATGAGACAATATATAGGTCAAAGTGATAAGCAGCCTCTCCCTTTTCCAGGCCTAGGCAGCATGTCTTAATAACATTTCTGTTCAGGGGGCAGAGTTGCAGCTCTGCAGGTGGAATGAGGAACTGGCAGTCCACTGGTCAAGATAGTCAGCAGATATCCAAAAGCAAGAACCTAGCTAACTACATTATCTAGATGTCATATCGCCCACTTTGCAACACACAGACATCAGGTTGCAAAGGTCAGCACCACTTCATTCAATTAAATTAATCAAAACAGTGGTGCACACTACATCAAGAACTTTCTTTTAAAGGCAGAGAGAAAGAAGAAAAGTAAATCCTATTGAGGCCTTGTGAAGAGAAGCGTAGTACAGATCAACAGTGTTGGATCTGTGAATTCATTTAGGGAAGGAAAAGTTTTGAATTTGCTTTCATTGACGAACCATTGAAACCCATCAATTGTGTTACCAATACCATAGATTTCACCCCAGCATTTACTTGGCATGAATAGTTCTTAATGAGCTGAAAGGTACAAAACTAAGTTGAAGAGAGCTGACTAGATTGGTATGGGATTTGGCAAAGTTCCAGTTCTGGCTGTAGTGATTTACGAAGCTCTTCAGTTGTACTCTGCCAAACATTTTCCAATTTATATATGATTAACAACCTAGTTATTTTATTTTGTATTTTTACTCAACTTATCGAAGATTAGTGTTATATATGTAGAATTATGGAGAAATCATAATTAAGCTGTGGTGAGCAGGGGAGTGTGTGACCAAAAATTGCTTAACTTGTTAGAAAAGGAGTGAGCAATGCGTGAGTGAGTGACCACGTATGAAGAAATTGCAGCAAAGCTGTAATGAGAATCTTTGAGTTCAAAAGATTAGTAGAGGTTTTGGCTAAAAGCCTCCTTCCTCCCTGTTTTTTTTTTTATTTTCCTGTTTCTTCTCCTTTTCCCTAACTTTCCTTTCCCTCCTTATTTGTAAGTCTTTAGTTTTAAGTTTTATCTTGACATTTTTACATAAATTTAATGCTTAATGTTTGCATTTCTATATTGCTTTTATTCTATTTTCAGTTTAGCTGAAGAAAGAGCCCTTCTCCCTTTAATTAACATTCTTGGGTTTTCTGCCAATAAAACAATGGGCAATTCTCCTGAGCCATCTGAGTTACTCCCACCTCTTCGAACTTCTTTTATCTCAGGGAGGAGGAAAGAGAGAGAAGAGGGAAAAAAAGAAAGGGATAGAAAAGGAAAAGACTTTCGCTATAAAATTACAACCTATGTATTTCTCTTGTGTTATCATGAAAAGGAAGACAGAGTGCCCTTTTGAAACAATTAAGACAGGTGCTCCTAAACAGAGTAAAGTTGACTCTTTTTAAAAATTCTGCTGTCAAATTTTAGAATAGATTATCACCCTTATCAGAGGATAGATCCAGGTGGGTAGCTGTGTTGGTTTGAAGCAATAGAAAAGAGTAAGAGTAATGGAACCTTTAAGACCAACGAAGTTTTATTCAGGGAGTAAGCTTTTGTGTGCACGCAGACTTTGTTATCTGACAAAGTGTGCTTGGCAGGCATAAGCTTACTTGAATAAAACTTTGTTTGTCTTAAAGGTGCATTTGGACTCTCACCCTACCCTTAACTGAGGAGACCAAGGTGACTGAAAAGTCCAGCTAGGCTGAGGAGTTTGTTAATAAGTGCAAAATAAATCCATCCCAGGAAAGTTAAGAAATATGAATGAAGCTTCAGAAATTACTTCTATTTTCTTAATGAACCATATTCCTTTGCTCAACAGTGATACTGACATTGATATATTTAATCTGATGGCCTCACAATCATTTCTGATATCAGAGACTATCCAAAAGATTTTGGATAAGATTAATTCAGTATTGTCAATTTTTTAAAGTGGCCATATTAATCATGAGCAGTTTCCTGGATTCTAGCTAATAGCAGGCTCTAGCTATTATTCTTAACTATTGTTAGACTCTTATAAGGCTTTTTTAGTCTGTTTTTCCCTTCAATAGATTGATTATAAACTGGGCCAGTAAGTGGCATATTAAAGAACACTTAGCCTGAGTTTTAGATAACCATATTCTTTTAACCTTTTATTTATCACAAGTTCCCACAGTGATTTGAACACATCAGAGATGCTACATCTCTCATGAGATTTTCCTATAAATTTCTATAAATTACTATCATTGTCAATCTTAATTGAGACTAGATTGTCCCTAAGTAACTTTGCCCCCCCCAGTCAGAATAAAGAGGCAGACGCAGGTTTGTGCAGTAAAAAACAGGGCCACTTTATTGAACTTAATTAACCGGCATGGGGCTGAACTAAAACTGGACAAGCCTAGAGAAAATGACCCTACCTTGTCTGGCATATGGCTGAGCCACCCAGCCCCAGGCGTGAGCCATTGCATATGGCTCCGGCCTGGCCAGCTTGGGTCATAATTGCCCTCCCCACCAGGCCTCGCTTACGCCTTTCCAAGGGAGGGCTATCAGTGCGTAGGCACCTCCCCGCCCCCAGCAGAGAGCTGTAAAGCCCAGCTGCTGGCCAGGCCTGCCACCAAACCCCAAATGGGGGTGGACCCCGCTTGCTCACCAAATATTAACATATCCCCTATAACTCCTGCCAAGTGACCAAATTAAAGGAACCACCCTATAATTTCCTCACCTTAGGCGAGCAGTGCAAGGTAGGTGAAAAACATACCCATCCGAGTCAATAGGATGGGAGTGAAAAAATTCCTACCTGGCCCCTATAAAACAAACAACCAGCTAAACCTGCACTGCCACAGGGTGGGAGGGTGGGCCAAGAGCTGCAGAACAACTGCAAGGTCACAGGGCGGGGCCAGGGCCTATAAGGCCTCGGCGCACCGCCCATCCCTCAGCCCCCTTCATCAAGCCTCCCTTCTTCCAGGGGGGCAAACAATGGCTTCTGGCATTAGCCGCAGAAGCGGCGCAGCCAGGAAGGGGCTGCATTAACTGCAGATCTCTTGCAAAGCCTTGCAGCATGCAAGTGAAGGCCAAGCAGTGACTCCACCCACCCAAAACATGGTGAAGTCACTGCTTAGCCTTCACTCATGCACTGTTTGGTTTTGCAAGTCCTACTGACATGAAGCTGAAAACCTCCTGGGAGATTATGGGAGGTCTGTGATGGTGCGATGTCATGGACTGGGTTCATGTACTACAAACTGGCCTTGGTACATGGAAAAATTAGGTTCATGGTCCAGTCCATGCTCATCCGTAGTCTTAACTCCAAGGGAGATTTCACCTATATTTAGTGCAAATGGCACAAATATATTGGGCTACTTTGTTTTATCAACAGGAATTGCTCCCTCTGTGAAGGCTATGGAAATGGGTGGTTTTCTGGGAAGTGATCATCTTCCAATTATTTTATTTTTAGATCTTAAGCCTTCACTCTTATTGACCTGAATCTCTTGGCCAATCATCTAATTGTTTATGTCATCTTTATTCAATAGTTTTAAGCTTTATTCAACAGTTCAGAGTTTTCAGTTTATCACAGGAGTTTCTAAATATGAAGATAAATTATCTTTATCTTAATCTTCTGCAGATTCTCTGCCCATTCCTTCTGAGATCTTTAAGGTTTTTGAACCCAATATACATTAGGCCAAAACACAGAGAAGCTGTCTGAGGAAATACATCGAAATGTGTGGTTTGACAGTGAATGCAAACAGATTTAAGGAGAACTCTGATGAAAGGCTAGATAATTTTAAAAAGAAAAATGACCATGAGTAATTGAGTGAACTGCTGGCCCTAAAGAAATATTATAAATCTCTGTTAGCACATCACAAACCCAACTTTATCTGTAAAGGCTGGAAACAATTCATTACCGCTGTTAATTATAACAGTGCCTCTGCATGCTGGCCAATTGTTACCTCTGGAAAGAAGGTCTATTACAGTATTCCTCTTTGCATTTCATCATCCATCTGGGTTAACTAATTCAGTTCTTTCTTTTCCTCAATGGAATCTGATTCAGCCTTCTGGCCATCATCCTCTTTGGCCCTCAGTCATCCTTAAAGTGGTTAAGCACCTTATCCCTCATCTCCATGCAGGTAAGGCCCCAGGCCCCAGTTCCCAATGAGATATTTAAAGTTAATCCTATTTAATGGGCTGAAGTTCTAGCCAAAGTCTTTAGCATGATAAATGCCTCCAATAATATTTCATACTCTCAGAAGCAGACCATCATAGTCCTTGTATTTAAAAAAAAAAGTCCTGCTCTGAACCAGCATTTTACTGTCCAAATCCTTTACGAACCTGTTTAGGCAAATTATACTCTTCTTATCTATTGGATTAGCTATTAGAATGGATGGAATTTAATGACATCTTAAACTGGAGGCAAATTGGTTTCAGAAGAGGTTGTTCTACTTTAGACCACAGTCTGATTCTCTTCCATTTAGCTGGAAAATATATTTCACTTTCAGAAGGAGTTCTTTATGTAGCCTTTATGAATCTCAAAGAAGAATGTGACAACATCTCTAGAGCAAGACTCTGGAACAAATTAAGGAAATCCATTTTGATAGATTACTATTATGGTAGATAGAAAATCTTCACATTTTATAATTTTTATTGGTTTAAACTACAAAAGAGAAAAGCAATGCAAAGAATATATTTAAAAAGGGGGGAAGGGTATTGACAGAATGGGGAAAACAGAATCAGAAAACAGTACAAATATATCAATTATAATTCTACCTCCCAATAAAATACTTGTCATTCTACCTGCAAGTATAAAAATCTCCCTATATTTTACCTTACTTTCATTACCAAAAATATTTTTAATAAACTAATAATAGGAATATGAATCTAAACAATTCTTAAACACAAATAAGTACAGCAAATTAAAAAAAAATCAAAACTATCTCAATGCCAGTTTTGTTTAATTTAACTTAACCCTATTATAGGCACAAATTAGAACATTGGTTTAACAAAATCCTTATTAAAACAAGCGCATAAAAATCATATATTTATCCTTAACAAATGACATAAGATACAACTTAATATTTTGTCTATCTCAGTCTAAACAGTTTCTCCAAAAGAGCATGTTAGAAACAAATCTATCAAGTTATGAACAATTATGCTATCTGCCTTTAAGAACATAAGAGAAGCCATGTTGGATCAGGCCAACGGCCCATCCAGTCCAACACTCTGTGTCACACAGTGGCAAAAAATTTTTTATATATACACACACACTGTGGCTAATAGCCACTGATGGACCTGTGCTCCATATTTTTATCTAAACCCCTCTTGAAGGTGGCTATACTTGTGGCCGCCACCACCTCCTGTGGCAGTGAATTCCACATGTTAATCACCCTTTGGGTGAAGAAGTACTTCCTTTTATCTGTTTTAACCTGTCTGCTCAGCAATTTCATCGAATACCCACGAGTTCTTGTATTGTGAGAAAGGGAGAAAAGTACTTCTTTCTCTACTTTCTCCATCCCATGCATTATCTTGTAAAGCTCTATCATGTCACCCCGCAGTTGACGTTTCTCCAAGCTAAAGAGTCCCAAGCGTTCCAGCCCTTTAATCATTCTAGTTGCCCTTTTCTGGACTTTCTCAAATGCTATAATATCCTTTTTGAGGTGCGGCGACCAGAACTGCACAAAGTACTCCAAATGAGGCCGCACCATAGTTTTATACAGGGGTATTATGATACTGGCTGATTTGTTTTCAGTTCCCTTCCTAATAATTCCTAGCATGGCGTTGGCCTTTTTTTATTGCAAACACACACTGTCTTGACATTTTCAGTGAGTTATCTACCATGACCCCAAGATCTCTCTCTTGGTCAGTCTCTGCCAGTTCACACCCCATCAACTTGTATTTGTAGCTGGGATTCTTGGCCCCAATGTGCATTACTTTGCACTTGGCCACATTGAACCGCATCTGCCACGTTGACACCCACTCACCCAGCCTCAACAGATCCCTTTGGAGTGCCTCACAATCCTCTCTGGTTCTCACCACCCTGAACAATTTAGTGTCATCCGCAAACTTGGCCACTTCACTGCTCACTCCCAACTCTAAATCGTTTATGAACAAGTTAAAGAGCATGGGACCCAGTACCGAGCCCTGCGGCACCCCACTGCTTACCGTCCTCCACTGCGAAGACTGCCCATTTATACTCACTCTCTGCTTCCTATTACTCAGCCAGTTTTTGATCCACAAGAGGACCTGTCCTTTTACTCCATGACTCTCAAGCTTTCTAAGGAGCCTTTGATGAGGAACTTTATCAAAAGCTTTCTGGAAGTCAAGGTAAACAACATCTATTGGGTCTCCTTTGTCCACATGTTTGTTCACCACCTCAAAGAAATGTAACAGGTTAGTGAGGCAAGATCTTCCCTTGCAGAACCCATGCTGAGTCTTCCTCAATAACCCGTGTTCATCAATGTGCCTACTCATTCTGTCCTTGATAATGGTTTCTACCAACTTTCCCGGTATTGAAGTCAGACTGACTGGCCTGTAATTTCCCGGATCTCCTCTGGAACCCTTTTTAAAGATGGGGGTGACATTTGCTACCTTCCAGTCGTCAGGAACGGAGACAGATTTCAATGAAAGATTATCGATTTTTGTCAGAAGATCCACAAGTTCAACTTTGAGTTCTTTCAGAACTCTCGGATGTAAGCCATCCGGACCCGGTGACTTATTAGTTTTTAATTTGTCTATCAGTTGTAGGACCTCCTCTTTTGTCACCTCAATCTGACTCAGGTCTTTCAACACCCCTTCCAAAATTAGTGGTTCTGGGGCGGGCAAAAAGTTTTCGTCTTCCACAGTGAAGACGGAGGCAAAAAATTCATTCAGCTTCTCAGCCATTTCCCTATCCTCCTTCAGTAATCCTTTTACCCCACGGTCATCCAAGGGCCCCACTGCCTCCCTGGCTGCCTTTACAACCATTAATCCAGCTCTTACATCAGTATGAGCAATTTTACTAAATAAGCATACTGTAGATGCATCTACTATATATATATTAAATATATATATATATAGTATAGATATATTAAATTACAATTTTACCAACTCTCTTACTTCTTCAAAATCTCCCTTATTCTTTTAAAATCAGATATCTGTTCATTATTTTTTCTCTATGTATATTTTTATTGTTATTATACATTATCCGTTTCTTTTCATGGTTTCTGATATCCATAATACATTTTCCCCCAACCCACCCCCCTTAGTCTATACATCCTTTTCTTCTTCCAGCCAGGGGCAAAGGGCTTTAAGCTTCCACTGAATGTCCACTCTCCTTTCTTCCTTCGCCCATTTCAGATAGGTCTGCCACTTTTCTTTAATTCTTGATCTCCTTTCTTCCCATGATTTTTCTTGTGACATTGTAGCAGCTGTATCTGACTGGACAAAATCAAAGAGGTAGTTATGCCAAGTTCTTTCCTTCCATTTACTTTTATCCTTCCATCCTGCCACTATTACTGCTTTACCCGCTGATATCATTGCTTTTAGTAAATCTTGATTGTTTTTCCCTATTTTTTCATTCCCTAATAAACTCATCTGCATTAGTTCAAAGTTAATTCTCAGCTCTACCTGATATCTGTTCATTATTAATAGTTACATGTTCGTTTAGCCACAAAAAAACCCACCAAAATTCAGGAATCCTTCTTCCCAAAGATTAAAAGCTTTTAAATTATTTAATTTCTGCATCCATCTTACATCAGAGACAGCCCATTTAATCACAGTTTGCCTTTTAAAATCGCATACCACTTCTTAATCAGGGTTCCATATTCAACCATTCACAAAAATGAGAAAAAATTCAAAATCCTTCTTTCGGAAAGCTTTCCACATCTTAATTTGTTGATCAGAATGTACCTTTTCTCTTCTCAATGTGGCCTGCCCCTTCAACAGTGGGAGGAAGAATTCAACACCATTTTTCCCTCTCAGCATGACTTCATTAGATCTTAATTTCCGGTCTTGTTTTAATACTGCAACATAGGAGACCATTTTGATTTTCCTTTGTTTGTTTTGGAGCATATCACTTTCCCATTCCAATTCCACAGATGTCAGCAGACTCTCTTTAGCACTCAACTCCTGTAGATTTGCAATTTCGTTAGCTTTCAGCATAAAACAACTCATTTGGTCTTCAATAAGTTGCATAAATGAGGCAAGATCCTGTTTCAGAGAAATAATATTTAAAAAGATATCTTTTTATAAGATATTTCGCTAGGCAGTGCCATTTTTCTCTGACAGCAAACTCAGTCTCTTAGTTCAAATTGTAAAATAGCTTCAAGCTCCTGCTAATCCACATTCCATGACAGCTCCAGCTGAGATTTCAAATGCCATTCTTTTAAATACAGTCAGGTGATAGAGACAGATCTCTCTAGAATATATCTCCTTTATGTTCAGATCATATTGCAACCTAATAATAATCTCTTTAGTATATGTCCAATTATAATCCGGGTCAATTTTAGTAGTTGTATTCAATCCGATTTAAATAGTTAAAGCTGCTTGTAACTATTCGAGGCCTCATTTCTCTTCTTTTGAACTAGTCTCTTGTTGTTATGTAAAATGACCTATCAGGCATTAGAATCATCTCATTAGGAGTAGAACACTCTATTGGTGTGTGTGTATATATATGTGTGTGTATGTGTGTGTGTGTGTGTGTATACACATACACATATATTGGCCACTGTGTGACACAGAGTGTTGGACTGGATGGGCTATTGGCCTAATCCAACATGGCTTCTCTTATGTTCTTAGAAAGACACTACCTCAAAGGCGTACTGAAGAAAATGAAAGCAAGAAAGCAGTTGGGCGTTCTTCTTTTTCTGCTGGTGCACCAGCTTTTCATGGCTGTGGAGCCTCAGGACATACAGGAAGGACAGGGGCAGCTGCCGCTGGACCCCTCTCTCCCCGTAAAAGTCCCATGCCGAAGAAAAAGTCTCTTCTGGGTTTTCTATGGGGGCATCACTTCTGTGACACCCCTCCAACAGCCAGACTCAGAGGTGCTGCAGGAGGACGATCTGCGGACCCCTCTGAAGCCAAGATGACGAAGCCCGGAAGTCTGAAAGAAAATCTTCATATAGGCCAGAGTGCTCAGATCTCTTGCAACATAGAAGGAGGTCTGTTTCCTCCATTCTTGTTTAATTTATACTTGAATTAATTGTCCAGCTCCCTTGAGAGAAACTGTCACCTTCCTTGTCTATCTGGCCTAAAGATCCCACTTTTATTATATGCTGACAAGGCAGTTCTGCTGTCCCACTCTTGTGCTGGACTTCAGAGACTATTGAATAAATTTACCATTTACTGTCATTCTGAAGAACTAGAAATTATTATGTAAATGCAAAATACTCCTCTTTCAGAAGAAAAAGAATTTCCCTTATACTGATGGTTTATTGACAATGTTAGAATACAACACATGAAGGAATTTACATATCTGGGAATAATTTTCACATATAATTTGAATTGGTCCTTTCTCAAAAAGCAACAATGAAGAAAGCAGGATCTTGCACTGAAAACATACTCATTTTTTTAAGGTACTATGGAGGATGATATATACCCAGGATGATCCAAGTTTTCAAGATAAAATTGTCCCTTTTGAGGGCAGCCATCTTGATCCAATCAGTCAAGGAATCTTCAGACCTCCCTTTACTTTGCTTTGTTCATAAATTGACCAACGCACCAAAATGCATAGCTGCAGTGTCCCTATAAGAACTGGGTCAACCATCCTTGGAGGCTACAGCTAGGCAACTGGCCTTCAGGTGGTACTTTAAAGTGCTCTATAGTAACTCCGGAAGCCTATCTTTATTAAAAACTGATTATCAACTATCCTCTTAGTCCTAGATTCATAACTCAGAACTCTCTCTGATTGGACTAAACCCTGATGTCATTCAGCATCTGGAACCACAGGTGTTAATTTCTATATCAAGAGAAATATCCAAGAAAGGGATTACTTAAACACATGGTCTCATGCCTGCAGGGTTTGTTCTTCTTTATTTTTTGGTATTCCTTCATCTAAATTGCTGCATTCCTGTGTTTTTTATCTACCTATCCCAAATTATTTTAGAGCTTTCTTATTTTTTTGACTGAATACACAGCCGACGCCAATTATGAAGAGAAGAATAAGAAAGATTTCTTACTTAGACTGCTATTGTGATTGTTCTAATACATATATTTTTGGAGTGCCTTCTTTATATTAGCCTTAGAAATAAATTTTTAACATAGTACCTAGATAATTGTTCATCTTTGACTGACCACAAGACAGTTTTACTAGTTTTCCCTAACCTTACCTTTGCTATTGTAAGATTTTTCCATTGGTTTAGTGTCAAGTCCAGATCATGCTACTTAACCAAAGGGGTTTTGACTGCTCAAGACTTTTAGTCAAGGAACCAGTTTAAAGGAAAGGAAAGGGATTAAGAAGACTGGCCAAACTGTGGTCCTGTTTATTCCATCACCCTGTCTAAAATTGCATTGAGACTTTGCCATGAAATATCAGCTTGTCCTTAAATGTTTCAGGGGCAGGAAAATGGGAATGAGCTACACTCTTGCTACTGATGAAGCAGTCTAGGTTTACAATTAAATTCTATGCAGAGTTAGATCCTTCTAAGTCCATTGTGACCTGACAGGTTGGCCCGATCTTGTCAGCTCAGTGGATTTAATGCCCTTACCTGGATGGCCCAGGCTTGCCCAATTTTATCAGATCTTGGAAGCTAAGCAGGGTCAGTGCTAGTTAGTATTTGGATGGGAGACCACCAAGGAAGTCCAGGGTCATGATGCAGAGGCAAGTAATGGCAAACCACCTCTGAATGTCTCCTGCCTTGAAACCTCTATGGGGTGACCATAAATTGGCTGTGATTTGATGGCACTTTTCACTACCATGTCCATTGCAGATAAGGAACTTAGAAGACTTAGAAGATTTAAGATTTCAGTGTTCATTCCCTGAGACATAGCTCAGCTTCCAGTGGGTTCAGCATCAGCAAGAAACAATTTCCAAAGGGAAGAATACATAATATTTTTGCTACGAAGGTTCTTCATGAAAAGAGACAGAACTTTCTACACTCAGGCATGGACAACCAGCTGAACAGAGCAGTTTACAATATAAGTTCACACCAACCCAAATCTATTTGGGTATTCTAAAAGAAGGAGCCCTGTGGCGTAGAGTGGTAAAGCTGCAGTACCGTAGTCCAAGCTCTCTGCTCATGACCTGATCCCAGCAGAAGTTGGGTTCAAGTAGCCGGCTCAAGGTTGACTCAGCCTTCCATCCTTACAGGGTCAGTAAAATGAGTACCCAGCTTGCTGGGGGCAAAGTGTAGATGATTGGGGAAGGCAGTGGCAAACCATCCCATAAAAAGTCTGCCATGAAAACATCATGATGTGACATCACCCCAGAGTTGGAAATGACTGGTATTTGCACAGGGGACTATCTTTACATTTACCTTTTTATTCTAAAAGAAAGACAGGGTAAAGGTAGTAAAGAAATAGCTGGTATCCATCACACCTTTGAAGAGTCAGCATAGTGGTTAAGAGTAGTGAACTCTAATATGGAGAAATGGGTTTGATTCCCCATCCCCACTCATCCATAAGAAGTCTGCTTGGTGGCCTTGAGCCAGTCACAGTTCTCCCAAAAGTCTCTCAGCTCGGCTCCACCTATCTCACAAAATGCCTGTTGTGGGGAGAGGAAGGGAAGGAGATTGTGAGCTACTTTTAGACTCCTTAAGGTAATGAAAATTGGGTATTGAAAAACCCCTCTTATTCTTTGGAAAGTTACTTCTCAATTACCCAGGACAGCATCCAGGACAAAAGTATTCTTAGACGTAGACTAAAAAGTTACAGAAAAAGCTAGACAATCGAGAATCCTTTCCAAGTGTCAAACGCTTACAGTACTTAATATATTCTGATCTGAAACACATTCCAGAGAAGGTACTATGGAAAGCAATGTGGTTATGTTAATTTTCAGCTCCTCTCTGATGTTTGCCAATTACAGAATGATTTTTTCATATACGCTAAGTCAATCAATAGTTGTTTGCTCTTAGTAGGTAGAAAAAATGAAATAAAAATGAAGATAATAGAAATACTTTGTGCTACACCATTATGTAATTGTTACATGAAAAAGAAAAGGGGAAAGCAAACTCTCTCAGGTTTCTTTGTACTGTCTTTAGAAAAGCATCAGTAAACACAATGAAAGAACAATGCATGACCCTTGGCCAGAGAAAGTTAGAAATTTTATTCATTTATTTGATTGTTTACATGTTTGTTTAGAAAATCTGTGTGCAACCTTTCCAGAACCTGTTCAAGACAGCTCACAGCAAAACAATTAAAAATACCCACAAGTCAAAAAAAACAAGTCAAGCCAATAGAAACAGGTTAATAAACGTATGATTTAAAAACAAAATAAAATAAGCAGTCTAAAATGATATTGATAAAACAATCCTCACCCTCAGATCAGACAACAGCTGTTAAAGATTCATTCCCTGAGTTATAAAGAAAGTTATTTGGATTGAATTACACAGCTCAGTTCTCACACACAGGCCTAATCCTCTAAGAAGAAGAAGAAGACTGCAGATTTATACCCCGCCCTTCTCTCTGAATCAGAGACTCAGAGTGGCTTACAATCTCCTATATCTTCTCCCCCCACAACAGACACCCTGTGAGGTGGGTGGAGCTAAGAGGGCTCTCACAGCAGCTGCCCTTTCAAGGACAACCTCTGCCAGAGCTATGACTAACTCAAGGCCATTCCAGCAGGTGCAGGTGGAGGAGTGGGGAACCAAACCCGGTTCTCCCAGATAAGAGTCCACGTACTTAACCACTACACCAAACTGGCTCTCTAATACATCAAACCCCCACTCCACTCCAATTTTATCTAGGGTTGCCAGTGAGTTGGCAATGTGAGAGGAGTAGAAATGTGGGTGGTGTTAAATCTGTAGAATTTAGGGTGAATCCTAGAGCATTGCCCCTGTGAGGTAGTGATATCACTTCCAGGTATTAACTAGAACTGCTGTTGTACCATTGCTTCAATGCTAGGCCATTCCCCCCCATCTCTCTGCCAAGTGGCAGCAGGCAGAGGGCAGGAGTTTTCCCGTTGGAGACCTAGTCTGCTTAATTCTGTCATATACATACTTTGATCATGTGATTTATGAAAGAAAGAATTCTCTCTTTTTTTAAAGGGCCAAACCATAGTCATTGGCTTGCAGTATGGCCAAACAACTGGGACATGGCAAAGCCATCCAGTTTCTCCCCATTCTTGAATCCGAATCAAAGCCACAGCTCATATGCCTAACTAAATACAATCTTCCCAGACATTTTCCATATCCTTCCAATTCTCCAAATGATATTTCCTGTTTTTCTATACCAATTACATATTGTTATTTTATTTATTCACATCATTTCTATGTTGCCCTTCTCCCCAAAGGGGACAAATCAACTTACACTCTTCCATTTTTCTTCACAGCAACCCTGTGAAGTAGGTGAGTCTGGGAGTGTGTGACTGGCCCAAAGTCACCCAGCAATCTTCCATGGCAGAGCAGGGATTTGATCCTCAGATCCTAGTATGACACTCTAATCATGACTACAGCATCAGAAATAATGTGCATGCACACAAAAGCTTATACCCGGAATAAAACTTCATTGGTCTTAAAGGTGCCACTGGACTCAAACTTTGTTCATGACCAATGTTCCCTCTAAGCTATGGAGTCTTGTGAGCAAAAATTCTACTTTGAATTAAAGTTGCATTAAAGTTGTGAGCTACTGCATAAATTAGTTTGCTCTGAGGCTATTTTTCCTGAGCTAAGTCAAAAATGTTTGAGCTGGAGGCCAAAGATCTGTGAGCTAACTCACACTAACTCAGCTTAGAGGGAACAATGTTCAGGACTACAGCAGAAATCCAGAAGTTATGAACAACAGACTGTTCTCCAGAGCTGATGCAGTGTAAACCCTAGCTACTGTAATATTAGTCAGATTACCCATGAAGTGCATAGGATGTATAGAGAAATCATCTTGTGTTGCCTCTGAAGCACCATCATCTTGAATATCTGATTTCTTTCCTGATAATTGAAAACAGTCCTTTTTCAGATGCCCTTTAATCTATATTAAAGATTTAATCTACCGTATATTAAAGCTCCTGGGTTTTCTCAATCTCCTACCCCTTGCCTGCCTTGTAGAAGCTCTGGAAAGTCGCAACTTTAATTCCAAATTATTGCCATCTGAAACCGGTTTTTTAAATTAGAAATTGTACTGTGTTTTAATGCTAATTTAAACTACTTGATGCAGATTGTTGTTTTTACCTTGATGTAAACCTCCCTGAGTCCTGTTCTCAGGGAAGAACAGCCAAAAAAATCTAAATAATAAATAAATATCTCTCAGGGGCTGGATTTGCTGATTAATTGTAGAATTGTTCTTTTGTAATATTGACTAATGTTTTAGACTGAGTCCGCACATCATAGGATCATTCATGCCCTGGATTTCCTTATTCATCCAGGTAAAAGATCCAGAGGAGTTGGCTACATTAGTCTGTTGCTGCAAAACAGTAAAGAGTCCAGTAGCACCTCTAGGACTAACGAATTTTATTGTAACAAGTTTTCAAGAAATGAACATTCTACCTTTTTCATGACTTTTGCAACTCCTTTGCTTTTACATGGCACTCACTCCCTCCATTCACTCCCCCCTTCCCTTACCACCTATATATCTCTGGCCATACCCTCTACATACCCTCATGCACCTGATGAAGACACCTGTGTTTCTAAAAAGCTTATGCTACAATAAAATTTGTTAGTCTTAAAGGTGCTAATGGACTCTTTACTATTGTTCATCCAGGGATACCCAAGATGTGGTTTAGGATGACAATACAATTTCCAGTGGTGTGTGGATCTAGCTTTAATGTGCTGCTTTTAACCGATGTGGTGATCACAGACTTTAGAAATTTACTATGTTTGATGCCATGGAACTTTACTGGTACAGAAAAATGGGCTATGAGTGTTCTTAATATGTAACAAAAAATAGATATAAATGCCCTGCACATAATCCCTACTTGGATCAAAGCTGTACTGGAAAAATTAGGCAATACGGCTGTTGTTGGCCCAAGTTAGCTCTTTGTTCAGAATCACTTTGCCTACTCCAGCATAGCTCGCATTGTATCCATGACCCATAAACACCTCTTTAAATAGCTGAAGTTTAGAGACAGTCCTTAGGTTGCTAATACTGTTGTGTGCCTGGCCAAAATAAATGTTGTCCTTTATCTTCTTTGAAAATCTCTTCCACAAGCCCAGTTTCTAATGTGTAATTCATGCCATCAAAAGGGTTACAAAATTGTTCCAGAGGGGCCGAGAAAGACAGAGAGAGAGAGAGAGAGAGAGAGATCCTGATCTACAGTACACATGAAAAATTAACCATTGTGACCTAGTAGAGTGCATGAATGACTGCCTTTTAGCCCAGGTCTGCCACATAAATCATAGATCCGAGGTGCTCTCCTGCAGCTGCTCTCCAATTCACTTTGTTATTCCTCTTGTAATCTCAAGAGTCTTGGGTTAAAAAAAAATCTTTTTTGGAGCATTTGTATTTCCAAAAAATCCCAGATTTCAAAAGAAGAAGAAGAATTGCAGATTTATATCCCGCCTTCTCTCTGAACCAGAGACTCAGAGTGGCTTACAATCGCCTATATCTTCTGCCCCCACAACAGACATCCTGTGAGGTGGGTGGGGCTGAGGGGGCTCCCACAGCATCTGCCCTTTCAAGGACAACCTCTGCCAGAGCTATGGCTCACCCAAGGTCATTCCAGCAGGTGCAAGTGGAGGAGTGGGGAATCAAACCCAGTTCTCCCAGATAAGAGTCCACGTACTTCACCACTACACCAAACTGGCTCTTCTTTATGATGCCATGGTGTTTTAGGAATAATGCATATGAAACAATGTCAGCTCTTCTTGTTTATCTGTAAGCTGTTGTAAAAGAAGAGTCTGCTAAATGAGATCAGTTATTCTGAAATTCTTGAAGAGCCTGTTCAATAAAGTACATCCTATCTGCCCTAGTAGAAGTGTTGTGCTACTAGGTTATGCTCCAGTTAGTGATCTCTGCATTGGCTATCTGTCTCCCTTGTATAAAGCAGGGGACACTGCATGTGCTGCCTTGTCTTGACTTGTCAAATAGCATCCTAACAGCTGTCAATGACATTCCATTCTACTCTGTTACTAAATAAACCCCCTAGCTTTGGAAATAAGATTTGTTGCTTTTTTGTAGCATACACTCCTATAGATAATGGAATGGTGGCAAATCCTTATTCCTAGATTATCTTATTGTAAAGTTGAAGAGGATAACAGCAATGTAGAATGCCATTAGAGATGAGAAGCTTTAGGCTGATCAATGTTGAATTTTGAATGTCGTTACATTAAAGCAGGTGGAGTAGATAGGATAAAGAGTATTACTTCATTCCTACTGGTGCATGACTTGGACAATATATCAACCAGTGTCCACAATTCAAAGGTAGTTATGGCAGCTACTAACTAGAGAACGGTTATCCCACAGGGCTCTTCTGACTTTCCATTTCTAATGTTCTAGCATTACCAGGTATCAGGGGTCATATTGTAGAAAAAAGAGGAGCTGGAGCTCATTAGCCCAACTAATTTGCATAAGTCATTTGCATATGCCACACACCCCTGACATCACTGGAAGGTTTATTAAATTATATCAGCTCAGCATTGACCTTAAAATGCTTCTTGAATGATAATTGTCAGAATAAAACTTTACTCCCATCATGCTTTTTAAATTACTTTCTCCTTTGTGGCCACAGTGGCATGATGGAGGATTTTCATATGTCTGCTTTAGATGTTTTGGTTATTTTTCCTTTTGTGTGTGTGTGTAAAAATATTAGAAAGTTTGTCAAATCTTAGAGTTCAGCAAAATTCTCACATGGGGTTTGAACAATGGAGGCCAGAAGCAAGTATTTTTGGGGGGTGGGGAGAGAAAGAGCACAATAAAATGTAGAGGTTTTGGAACTCTGCTCCTGTGAGCTCCTGCCCAAAATGAAGCCTGTCAGGTATGCAGAAGAAGACTCTCCAGGTACTCAGAAAAAAATTAACTGTAAGTTTTGCAACAGAAAATAAAAAAAAATAACAAAAAGAAAGCCTGGTAAGGACAGAACATGCTCTAGGAGCACAAAGTGCTGAGAGCAACTGAAAGTCAGTTAAAGCAAGGAAAGGGAGACATTAATTTGCTGTAGTCCCTGACAGTTTGTAGAATCTTGGAGGGGGAGATTTTCATGGTTGGGGGGAGGGTTCGTTGCTTCATCCTGCATGCCTTCATAGTTTCCCAGCCTCCTAATGGCAAACCTGATGGATGTGTGCCTGTCACAAAGAAAGGGAAATGGGGCAATACATTAGGAAAAAGGAAAACAAGGTCAAGGACTGATTTCTCCATATTCAAGGAATTCCTCAGGTATAAGAGATAGTTTGCAAATTAAAGAAGCTCTCCTTTTCTCTGTCTTGTAGCGACCTAATGAAAACTGCATATCCTCTACCCATGGACTACAGAGAAACTGAAAACCCAAAGGAAAGGGTTAAAAAAAGAAGATGGGGAAATTGACCTGTTTAGCCCCAAATAGGCAGTCTTATTTTGAAGGGAAAGATTTAATTTAGGGGAAATTCCCAGGCATTTATCTAACACATGTTTTCTTGAGGGTCCCCAACTAGTTTACTCTAATAAAAAACTTTTTTTCTGCTCTTATCGGCTCACTGAACTTCAGCTCAAGCAATTTCCCCATCTCATTGAAATGATGGATAGATTCAGGAGCAAAACAAAACTGTGACCTATTTCACATTAGGGCTCGTTCCAGGTGGAGAGCCCTTCTGCCCCCAGCACTTCTCTCGGTTTTTGTACCCCGGGGCTGCAAATTGGTGCATCACTTTTCCTCCACAAGCAGAAACCGCTTGTAAGAGAACCTCGCTCGCTGCAGAAAAGTGGCGCACCAACTTGAAGCTCTGGGGCAGCTTGTGCAGAAACCAAGAGAAGCACTGGGAGCAAAAGAGGTCTCCACTGGAACAAGACTAATGCAAAAACAGTCTGCATTTAAAGCTGTCACTTCTGTTGAAGTAAATGAAGCGGGGGGGGGCCTTGAATTCTGTGTATCCCTCATATCCCCATTAACTTCAATAAATCATTAGATTCAAGCAAAGTACCTAGGATTGTCCACACAGTTTGGACAGAGAACCCAGTCCTTTAGACAGTACAAATAAAGGGCTATGTGGGATGTTTGACCTATTGATGGGTTGTTTAATGTAGCTATGAAAACTCTATGACATAGGAACATCAACAATGTAGTTTTAATTTATAGTTTAAGCTATTTGTCTTTTGGTATCTTTTTTTTTTTTTTGAGTGTGTGAACTTGGGAGGTAAAATCCCCTCCCAGCTGTGGAGGCAAAAGTATGTGTATGTAGAAACAGCAGACATTGCCGGGAAACAACAGAGACATACAAAAAGATGGCTGACATAATATGAAGCACCTCTGGGTTTAGTATCTTTCTCTGCAGAGATATGACGTGTTTGCTACCCTGTTGAAGAACTATTTGGATCCACTTGGCAAATGCCATCAGTGCTTCCTCGTTTAAAGGAAATCTGCCCAGGGAGTGCTACCTCTGCTGCTACTTGGAAAAATAGATGGCACAGCACAGTTTTTAACATTGGCATACAAGTACTGCTGGAGAACACAGGGTCTGCATCAGTGCCTGCTCTAATATTCATGGATGAACAGATTATAACTCAGGCAGCAAAGAAACCGATGTCCAAGAACATCAGTTTCTTCCATATTCCCTTTTTCTTACAAACATCACTGGTTAATACAATATCGTTGTTGTGCATCTGAATTTGCTTTAGCGTAAATTCATTTTGTGTACTATAAGAAATAAATAGGTGGCCATAGCCATTACTGTTTATTATAATGGGTATCATTTTTTTTTAACAGAAATGTATTCATAATATTGAATGACTGCTGTAAGTGGTCTGCGTACATTTCCAAGTGAATCGGAAATAAGCTTTAAGACAGAGGCTTCAGGTTTATGGGCAAAATAGTGTAAAGGAAGTACCGGTTCATAACCTTGAAGGAGCATTCATTCCATGGAATGTGCATTAACTGGGAGAGCCAGTCCATTATCAAGAGCCTACAAGCACTTATAGAGTTATATAGCTCTGCAGCCATGGCTGCTCATTACAGAGCAGTGGAGGACACCCATTAAGTACTAAGACTAACCACATTAAAGACATTATCATCATCATCTGAGTAGAGAGCTCAAAAACTGTTATTCATCAGTGACAACCCGAAATGAAGCCTAAAATGCTTAATGTTATACATTAATAAGTGTAGTAATATTGACAGAGATCACACTGCTACATATGTACACACCCACCCACACCCTCTGCATTCACCATTCATACATTGATTCCAACTGGTGTATGTTGTATGTGCCAATGTGTGAAGTACCTGGCATTCTCTTATCAAGCTGAATGCTGTTTTGAAGCTGCACAAATCTCCTGGATCATGAAAAGGTGGGGAAGAAAATTAGACCCATTAAATGTCATGCGAAAGGGTAAACCGTGAGAGCCATTATAGCAGAGCTCACTCATACACTAAGTACATCTCCAGGTATAGGTTAATATTCAGGAGAAATACCAAAAGGCTAATGTAATAGAAGATGAGAATTAATATGTATACGGGGATACAGTAAAATGAAGTCTGGTTGTTGTTTTTTCACTGTGATATTCAGAAACTCTGAAGTTTTGTTAATTTGATGTACAAATCATGTTATCCAGATGGATGCAAACCAGATGCAAACCACAAGTGACCCCTTTCCATCACCCTCCAAGTTTACAAAGTTCTATTCAATATCAGTGTGATGTAGAGAGTAAAGGGGGGGGAGCTCTAATCTGGAGAACTGGGTTTGATTCCCTATTCCCTCTCCACATGAAGCCTGCTGGGTGATCTTGGACTTTCAAGTTCTTTCAAGACTCTTTCAGTCCCACTAACCTCATAAGGTGCCTGTTGTGGGGAATGAAAGGAAATGTCTTGAAAGAACTAGCTGCTTTTATACCTTAAAGTAGAGAAAAGTGTGGTATAAAAACTAACTCTTCTTTTTATAGTATCTTATTACAGAATGTGTTTATAAAGCTCAATTGTTAGGTAAGAGATGGCAGTAGTGGACCACAGACCCAATTGAGTGTAGGAAAGTGCAATTACATGATCATCTTGACACAAGTTGCAGTGACTGGCTGGACTTGAAAAAAAAACCACAGCCGCTGCAGGTTGAATGGGTTGAGTGAGTTTGTTGTCACATCCACATTTTACACACACACACACCACCTTCATATTATTTTCAAAGCACAGGTTCCCTGAGGCCAAACAAAATTTCCCAATGTGCACAGTGCCTGCAATTGCCTTTTGCACCAGTTTTCAAATGAGCTTAAGGACATGTTTTATTAAATCATCTTTACAGTTTTGAGCTTTGTTCTCAGTTAATGTCCTTCCAGCTTTCAGTTTGCTGTTCAAGCAATCTTTACTTATGAAGTGTACATCTGGGAGAAATTTGAATCACTTTTATTGGTTTCAGGGTGATACTAAACCACAGGACATGAAAGAGATTGGAGAGAAATTTTCCATCAACACACTCTGATGACGAGGGGTGTGTAATAAAGGGTTTTCCTGTTAGGTACCAACTGCCCATTTCACCATACTTTCCATCTCTGCACAACCCATTGTTTATATGTATAACTCAAAAAGAGAGGAAAATGAGATTACTGCATCAGTGTTAAATATCATGATTACGTTATTCTGACTATGGGTCCCCCATAAATTCTTAATTCTGTGTTATCTTTAACAGGATAAACAAAAAATGATCTTGTGGCACCTTAAAGACCACTGTATTAATTGCAGAATAAGATTTTGTGAGTTTAAACCCACTTTGTCAGATGCATGAAGTGAATTTTCAATCATCAAGATTTTAGATAAAGAGGGAACGTGGGAAAGAATCAGTAGAAGACCTGTTAGATGACATACTTATGCTAACCTCCAAATTAGACAAATACATGACAGATATATACTGTGGTACAGTCACAGTGATAACATGAATTACCCAAACACCCTCAGATTGAGACAAAAATGTCATGCTGAGCTCCGTCTAATATATGTGTGCCATTGCTTCCCCATTCACACAGAGTCCCTACCACACTCCATAACTCTCTCTCCGATTTAGGGTTACAAGTCAGCTCCGGCTAATATATGTGTGCCATTGCTTCCCCATTCACAGAGTCCCTACCACACTCCATAACTCTCTCTCCGATTTAGGGTTACAAGTCAGTTACATGTTACTAGTCTTTTTGTGTCTTTTAAAATCTCTAGAGGACTGCAACCATTTCACGTCTCAGGTCCTCCCTCTCACAGTTTGGTATAGTGGTTAAGAGAGCCAGTTTGGTGTAGTGGTTAAGTGTGCGGACTCTTATCTTGGAGAGCCGGGTTTGATTCCCCACTTCTCCACTTGCATTTGCTGGCATGGCGTTGTGTCAGTGAGAGCTCTGGCAGAGGTTGTCCTTGAAAGGGCAGCTGCTGTGAGAGTCCTCTCAGCCCCACCCACCTCACAGGGTGTCTGTGGTGGGGGAGGGAGATAAAGGAGATTGTGAGCCGCTGTGAGACTCTTGAGTGGAGGGTGGAATATAAATCCAATGTCGTCTTCTTCTTCTCAGAGACATCAGCAGACAGAGTAGTCCAGCTGTCTTTAATTACAGGCTCTCAGTCAAACTTCACAGAGTTACTTTGATTGGGGGCTCAAACACTGTTCCATTAAAATACTACCACAATTTATTCATATCCTCTCTCTCTCTCTCTCTCTCTCTTGCCTTCCATCCCTCCCTCATATCTATCTACCAAGATCTCAGCCATTTCACATACACATCCCTGCTTTTCACAGGCAGTAGAAATTGTGCTTGTGTATGAAATATCTGGAAGGCATCTTCACTGGTGTGTATGTGTTTCTTTTCCTTAGACACAGACCGATTTTGCACTAGGCTAGTTCTGAGTGGAGAGCCCTTTTGCTCCTGTGGCTTCTCTCCATTTTTGCACAAGTTGACCCGGAGCTGCAAGTTGGCGCACCGTTATTTCGCAGCAAGCGAGATCCTCTGACAAGCAGTTTATGCTTGCAGTGGAAAAGTGGCACGCCAACTAGCAGCTCTGTGGCAGCTAATGCAAAAATGTAGAGAAGCCCAGGGGGCAAAAGAGTTCTCTATGTGGAACAAGCCCTAGTGCGAAATCAGTCACAACCCACAGGATTAAATGAACAAGGAGTTAACTTTCATTTATCGTTTTAAGGTTTAAGGTTTATTGGATTCATATCCTGCCCTCCCCGCCAAAGCAGGATCAAGGCAGCTCACAACCAGTAAATTCATAACAATTGAACAATTACATAGTTAAATAATTAAAGCAAATTAAACAGTTAAAAACAGTTAAGAACAATTAAAACAGTCTGGTGCTAATCATATTTGATGTTTTCTTGCTTCAGATGGCATTCAGTATATTTTAGATGTATATATAATGTTAATTAAAGGCCTGCTAGAATAGAATTGTCTTACAGGCCTTGCGGAACTGGGCAAGGTCCCACAAGGCCCTAACTTCTTCCGACAATTGATTCCACCAATAGGGGGCAGCAATCGAGAAGGCCCTCTCTCTGGTGGAATTTAATCTAGTCTCCCTCGGCCCGGGGCTTGCTAATAGATTTTTCATCCCAGATCTAAGTACCCTCTGGGGAACGTGTGGGGAGAGATGGTCCCTAAGGTAAGCAGGTCCTCAGCCATATAGGGCTTTAAAAGTAATAACCAGCACCTTGTAGTAAATTCGGTATACTATTGGCAGCCAGTGCAGTTCCCGCAGCCACAGCTGTATGTGCTCCCATTTGAGGAGCCCCAATAACAGCCTGGGCACCATGTTGTGCACTAGCTGCAGTTTCCAGGTTCAAGACAGGGACAGCCCCATGTAGAGGGCATTGCAGTAGTCCAATCTCGAGGTGACTGTTGTGTGGATTACCATTGCCAAGTCGCCGTGCTCGAGGAAGGGACCCAACTGTCTCAACCGCCCAAGATGGAAAAAGGCAGATTTGGCAGTGGCTGCTATCTGGGCCTCCATTGTCAAGGAAGGCTCCAGAAGCACCCCCAAGCTCCTGACCCTGGATGCTGTTGTCAGCAGCACCCCATCAAAAGCTGGTAATGAAATTTCCCTGCCCAGATCGCTGCGACCAAGGCAAAGGACCTCTGTCTTCATCGGATTCAGCTTCAGTCAACTCAGCCTGAGCCATCCCGCCACAGCTTGCAGCGCCACGTCCAAATTTTCTAGGATACAGCCAGACCAGCCATCCATCAGTAGACAGAGCTGGGTGTCATCAGCATATTGATGGCAACCCAGCCCATACCTCCAGGCAATCTGAGCAAGGGGGCACATGTAGATGTTAAACAACATCGGGGAGAGCACCGCCCCCTGAGGCATACCACAATTAAGTGAGTGTCTCTGGGACAGTTCTCCCCCAATCGCCACCCTTTGTCCCCGACCATCAAGGAAAGATTAAAGCCATTGCAAGGTCAATCCCTGAATCCCTGCGTCGGCAGCTGATGGTCGACCATATCGAATGCAGCCGATAGATCTAACAACATCAGTACTGCCAAACCACCTCAATCCAGATGCCGCTGGAGGTCATCCATCAGGGTGACCATTATTGACTCCATCCCATGACCTGGGCGGAAAACGGACTGATAGGGACTGAATTAATATAACTCTGAAGTAATGTAGAGGTTACAGTATTTCTTTTCTCTTGAACTATAGAACTGTTTCCTTATTCCAGCATTTGGGATGTTTTGGAGATTTAAAAAAAAAAATTGACTTTTCTTTCACTTTAGCTTTAAACTTTTTTCCGCCTCAGTTTAACTCAGACTGATTTTGCACTAGCCTTGCTCTGCGGCAGGCTTTTCTTTTTCTATTGAGCAAGCTTAGCGATTTCGCACAAGCTACTCCGCACCACCATTTTTTGCCGGGGTGACCCCTAATTTGACACGTGGCAATGTAAACTTGAAAAAAACAGGTTTATGTTGCTGTGCATTAAATTGGGGGTTGCCATGACAAAAAATGGCAGCACGGAGCACCTTCCATGAAATCGCTAAGCTTGCTCTAGAGAAAAAGGGAAGCCTGCTGCGGAGCCAGATTAATGCAAAATCAGTCTCAGTCAGATGTTACCCTTTACCCCTTATGTAGTCTTTACCCTCTCATCTCCTTGGCTGCCAACTCCCAACTGCCGTCTTAACTGCTGTTTTCCAACTGTCTCTCCTCATCATTCTGTCAGCTCTCATTGGTCACTCTTAGAAAGAGGCAGAACCTACCTCTGAATCTAATGATCAGTTCTAATTCTTTAAGAGTTTACGGTTTGGCCACAAACCATGAACCAAACCAAACTGCAAAAATGTGGTCCATGCCCATCCCTAGTCAGCAATGCCCTTCTATGGTTTAAATAAGACAAACAAGTCAATCAGTATGCAAGGAAATAAATGTACACAAACTTGGTGTAATGTGACAGCATTCAAAAACCTTTGGGAGAGCATGTCTGTTCTCCAGGATTACCTGTTGCTGATCTGAAAGTTACCAGTCTTCAACAAGGAACTTCAAAAGAAGCCTCCAAGAGGAAATGGAAGGATAAGAATTCATCAATAGATACAGTAGCATTACTCAGCAACTCAATTGTAACATTTTTCTCCATTTGCGCAGGAGTTAAATTACTTCATGGATGACAGCTGTTGAGAATCATTGCTATATGCATACTTTAGACTTTTGAACAGTAAAATGACACATTATACCAGCTGTTCAATCCCCCCCCCCCCCGAATTGACTCAATTTCTGGGAAAGTTTTTGCTACTCTGCTACCCTGAGAGACCACTTGGCTTGGGCTTGGCCAACAACAGTGCTATAGATGTAGACTTGCTTGTTGCCTCCTCTGAGCTTCCACCAGCTGGTTCCAAGTCAGATTGTCCCAACCATAGTCCCCACTAGAAGTGCTCTGTCTTGTCTAAGACCATTTTAAAAATTTGCCTCCGACAACTTGTACTAAAAGTGTAATATCTGGGATGGAGTGAGATTTACAACAGAATGCACAAACAAATGTTTTCAAGGCAGACAGAAATGTTTACACCCCAAGCATGACTGGACTTGGGAGGAATGCCAAGTTTCGGGGGGGGGGGCAAATTGGAGGAGAACAGAGCTGCTTTCTTACCCATCACCGTGGCTTTTTTGTCTTGCAAAAACAATTCCCCGGAGCAACACGATTCTCCACTGTCTCCTGGAGTGAAGAATGCTTTAGGAAATGGCTGATAGGCTTTTGGAGTTATCAGGTAGAAAAACCAAGGGCATTATTAGGGAATCAAATATATAGAGCCAAGAGGCTAATAAAATATATTGCTCAGGTTCTTCTTTCCCTTCATAATTAATTTAGCATAGTGAGGGAGAGCTATCTGCCTCTCTGGCAGTTATTTGCATATTTTATTGGAATGCCACACTTCACCGGGGATGGCCAGAGGGAAATCCAAGACTGGAATTTTTATTTCTGCTGTTCAAGTAGACACTGCTCCATCGTTAAAGAAACTGCTTCTATGTATGCATCCGCCACTGGAGATGCAGAAAAGTCCAGTCTTCTTTGGTTCATCAGAAGTATCACATCTGTTTGGAGGTGGAAATTAATAGCTTGAAAGCTATTCTGAGTTTTATTTTACTGTGTAAATGCGTTGCTTGGGACTGCTTACTTACTGAACCAATTCGAAAAGCATAGTGCCTTTATGATCTTTGGATAAATGTCTGTCCTGAGAAATTTAATTCGTGATTAGCAAAAAAAGAAAAATAAAGGGTTTTGATCCTCCCAAATTTTTCACCCTGTCTCGGCTAATTCTCCTCCTTACTCCACCTCCATCTCACATGGGTTTTGTGCATGCAGATCCCATGGTCAAACATGTTGTACATGCAGATTCCATGGTCAAACAGATATGTTGGTCAAACAGAATCCCATTCTTTTTTCATCAGTAGAAAAGCTGATTGGATCCAACCCAAAGAATACTATTTAATATGTTTTCATGTATGCATAGGCAAGAAAGGTATGGTGATCCAGATGTAAGGGGTCAAAAATCCCACTGGAAACGTGTGTTTTCATTCCTTCATCAATAGATATAAAATACATAGGGAAAAATGTGCAGGATAACACATAGGGCAATTTCGTAGGAGAGTGGTCAAGATGTTATCTTGGTCAATTGCTAATCCCATGATAGTTGAGATACTGAGAATACAGGTGTCGGGTTTTGCTTTCCTCTAGTATTACATGTCATGCTTAAGAAATTTCCTTTGATGAAATCTTGTAGCATATTATAGGACTGGGAAATCTGATTTGAGAAATACCTGGAGATTTCGGGGGGTGGGGTTTGAGAGGGACCTCAGAAGGGTATAATCTCATATAGTTCACCCACTAAAGTAGCCATTTTCTCCAGGAAAATTGATTTTGGTCACCTGGAGATCAATTGTAATAGTAGGAGACCTCCAGGTGCCACCTGGAAGTTGGCAAACCTACCTCTGTGTGTCTGGAAATGTCTAGCCAGTGTGCCTTTAGGGTTGTGAGATCAGATGTTACTGTTGTTTCTTTCTTGTTCCTACAAGTACCTGTGCATTAAGTTACTACAGCTTCTGCACTATTCTGGGGGCATAGCAGTTGGCTTGGGGACCATATTATTAGAGGAATTTACAGGGGACGATCTCAGAATCAGGCTTCTTTGTCAGATAAAGAAAACAGAATATGATCCTGTCATTGATTATAGACTATGTTGACTATGAGCAAAAGCAATGAAAAAATGTCTCATACCCCTTTGAAATGAAATG
The DNA here is from genome assembly GCF_032191835.1 of Heteronotia binoei. Lineage (NCBI taxonomy): Eukaryota > Metazoa > Chordata > Lepidosauria > Squamata > Gekkonidae > Heteronotia > Heteronotia binoei. Next base: position 96,851,100 of record NC_083229.1, read on the forward strand.
TGAACAATTTAAATCTTAGTCAGTACTAAAATAAACTTTCTGCCACAATACCTTGGGATCTGAGAATCTAAACAGAAAATGTTTCTATATAATCAAGTTCATTGATCATGACTCTCAGCCTCTCAGAAATAACTATCTTAAATAAAGTTTTTGAATGAAATGTTTATGTCTTCTTGTATATTATTTGACTTTATTACAAATCAGAATTTTATAAGCCATCAGGATTTAACATGAATTGCAGTTTCCTTTATAGGTGTCTGCTTAAGAGGCAATCATTTTGATTGTAGAAAGAAATGTTTTTAATAGTAGGTATGAAAATAATGAGACTTTGGGCAGTTACACTACAAGGTTCAGTGGTCTGATGTAATCGAAAATCTTCATGATATGTCTGTGTGTGAGGGCACTGTACAGAATTATCTATCCAGAAGTTGACACATTATGACCTTTCTCAGTTGGAAGGAAGTCACATTAAAATTACAAACCATGTGGAACCTACTATTACAGCCCATACTCATTTGTCACACTAAGAAAAGAAATAGCTCTCTCTTTCAATGTTCTTTCCTACTTGTCAGTGATGTTTCTCTATAATCACTAGCTGTTTTGTCTAAAAAGCTACTGTGGAAGATATCCAAAATCATAAAGACTCATACCCTGTCATGAAGAATTTTGGGAGGCAGAGGACACAGTCTGAGTTTGGGGTGCACTGCTAACTGGTAAGTACCAGTGACAGGCTGCTCCAAGCAATCTCACTGGTTTATATCAGCTGAGCAGAGAAAGACTTGTGAGCTGCATGCTGAAGAGACAGTCAGATTTCTGCCTTGAATTAGTTGAGTACTGAGAGTCTGATTTCAGCATCAGCTGAGAAGTTGAGAAGAAACTGAAACTGACAGTTTCAGAATTCAGCCCTGAGTGAGAGCAGTTTAACACAGACAGGAGAACTGGAGAAAAGTTGGCAAGGAAGTTTGGAAAGTAGGTGAAGACTCCCATTCAAGCCAAGGAAAGGGGATATATCTTCTAGACAGAGAAGAAAATTCCCTAATAGGGAATTAGCTCTGAAGAGTGCAGATAACCCTGGTCTGGTGTGATTAGAAACTGCCTTTAGAGACCTTAAGAGTCAGTTAAATACTCAAGACAAGTACTGGTGTTTTGAGAGAAGGGGTTTGGGTACTGGAAAGAGTGTACCAGCCTTTGGAAACCAGAGTCAAAGAATACTCAAAGTATATTACAGTGTTTGGGAAAGCACTGGAACAAAAGCCTCTCAACTTAAAGATTTTAAATCTGTGAATAGCTTAAGAAACTCTCATTAGCCTGAAATTTAAGAACTAAACTCTGTGCATGTACTGATTTTACTTCAGAGTTATCTATATTGAAGAGGAGCCCTCTGGCATAGATCCTTCCGAGGTGAGTAAAATGAGTACCCAGCTTGACAACCACCACATAAAAAGTCTGCCAAGAAAACATCATGATGTGATGTCACCGCATGGGTCAGTAATGACTCAGAGCTTGCACAGGGAACTACCTTTACCTTTTTTCTATATTGAATTACCACAGAAAATTTACTCTGATTTCATCTGACCTTTCCACTCTATGCTGAATAAAATATTTTGTTAATTCAGAATATAAAAAACTTTTCAAGTGTCATTTGTTGTACAAGATAAAGGGGGGATCCCATTCCTTCCCTCAGGTTCCTAGGTTGAATAAATTGGGTGGGACAGTCAGGATTCTTCAGGAAAGAAGAAAATAGATAACTAGGGTGACTCAGTCACAAAAGGGAAAGAAATAAGGTGGAACTCTTCCACCAGACTTTTAGTTGAGGCAGCAAGTGCCCACTTTTTATCAGGCCCCCCGCCAGTGACCTCATATCTGAGTGACCACCTGGGACCCAACCAATAAATGGGTATTTTAAACAGTTTCCAGTATTCTCCTCACAAGGAAATTGACACTATAATGCTGAACTGTCAGTTGGGTGGAACAGCAAATGTTAATTGAATTAAAACTTGTCAACATAGCTTCTTAGGTGGTTTCTGAAGTTATTAAAGCCTTAAACAACCAGGATCATAATACATGAATACAGCAATAAACCACAAATTAGAATTTACAAAGCATCAAAGGAAAGGGAATCGTTGTGGAACATCTTGCCAGCCACACAACATCTCAGCTGTGTTTCTGTCTCCTTCAAATGTGGTGGTATAAAGTTTGGATATGACCAAAGGAACTGAAAAGCAAGAACTTGCAGCCTTTTCCTTTCACCACTGATTGAGTCAATCACTGTATTCAGAATCTGCACAAGATATAGCTTTGTGGGTTTCCCCCCCTTTTTTCTAAATTGTATATTATTTGTTTAAATAGTTGCTCATTTAAAGTAATTATTTTTGAAAGCAAGGGGGCTAATAAATTAATTTTGGAAGCAGTGAAGAAAGAGGGCGAATACATGACCTGAATAAAACATAATAATAGCCATTGTTCTTTTTTTAAAAAAACAACAACACTGTACTATAAAACTCAATAATGCACAATATCACTGTTAAGTGATAGTAGACCATCCAGTAGATAACTGATATCCATAGTGGCTGTACATGCCCCCTTTATCATGATTCCCACCACTCACTCTTGGCCACTTGTACACAAGAGCCTGGTTTGGAAAAACTAGGAAAGAATGAGGTATCACATTACTGATGTGTCATAACTACTCACTCATTTTCTTCCTACTTGGATGATCCCAATCCCTTGTATTAGCACTAGGGATGGGTATGAACTGCATTTTTGCAGTTTGGTTCATGGTTCTTGACTGGTTTGTGAACTGACTTAGATTGTGAATTCTTTAAAATTTAAACTCCTGCTTTCTACTCCTTGCAGCTTTTTCATGGGGAGCAGAAAGCAAGGGTTTCCAAGCAGTTGAGTGGCAGGGATTGCAACTCAGCTTTTGGATTTAAATGGCTCAGAGCAGTAGTCCCTCCTGCTCAGCTGCCATGAAAAGCTCTGGGGACCAGAAAGCAAGGTTTAAATGGCTCTGAGCCATGTAAACCAAACAGCCAGGAACTGCATCAAATTTCATGGGAATTTGTGGTGGTTCTTCAGTTCATGAACATCGCTTTGAGAACTACAAACTGGCCAAAATTTGTGATAAGCTTTAGTTTGTCAGCCAGTTCATGCCCATCCCTGATTAGTACTTTATTTATCATAATGTTCTGCCTCAAGTTACATATTAACAGTTTAGTACTTTGAAAATCCCCTTTCATGAAATTCCTTATACTTCTATAAATCCAGTAATACATTATCTTCTATCAAGGTATCTAATTCTCAATCTGGAGACTGGGACAATTTGTTACGGGAAATGCTTGGGTCTCCTCTTTTAGATGGGGGAATTAGCAAGAGGAAGACTCAGGTAGAGCGAATTAGGAGCTAGGATCTTCACAGATTATACGAAGGTCCAATTCTCAGAAAAGAAAACACTCCAGATCAAATATATTTTATAATGTTTACTAGAAAATATGTATATAAGGTACAAACACACACACAGAATACAATACAAGCAAACAAGAACTAAGAAAAATAGGAGTGAGAGATAGAGGCTTTAAGGGTTTCTTATAGAGGTGATACTACCTGGTCCAAATATGCTGAAATTAAAGATGGAGGCATGCACTGCCATCATGTCATGTCTGATGGGCCCCTTACTTAGAGTAATGGGGAGGAACAATCTGGTTACATGTGCTGAGACTGAAAAGGAGGTGTGGCTTGCTCTCATGTTTATAATCTTTGGAAGGGATGAGGCCCTCCCAGAAAAGGGGTTGGCTTGTGGTGGGCAGTGATGTGTCTTTCCTGGGTGCCTGATTGGGTGCCCACCTCAAGTCAATGAGCAGAGCTGACTTTGGTCACCTGAATGGATCTCCAGGTAAAACAACAGTGGAGTTGATTTAGTAATGTTTGCTCGAATGGATTGCAATGGGTCAGGATGGGTGTTAATTGTTTAGGCAATTTAGCAAAAGATACCCTGAGGAAGAGAAGAAACTTAGAAGATAAAGGAATCATATAGGGTCAGACATTAACACAGCAGTTAGAGAAAGAAGATACCGGTAGTTGAATTCAGGTGATGAGTCAGGAAGGTGGTGGCTTAATCAGATAGCTGGAGGTTAAGACAGAAACAATACCCACCAGTTGAACTCATAGTGTTATCATTCAGTTGGGAGGGGGAGAACAGCCAGCACAGGAAATATGCCTATGTTGCAATCAAGCCAAGCCACAGCATGTTCTCTGTTGTGTCACAGGGAGTGTTACAGTTGGCCTGTTTTCTGATCAGTCTCCATTTTGTTTCCTGGTGTTGGGGTCCCTTTAGCTCAGAAGGGATATTTTTTTGAAGATATGCAGTGCGTCTGGCCACAGATGGACAAAACATCTTTCTACAAATCTCAGAAAAGCCCAGTATGAGGCACATCGACAGAGGAGGGCCCTTTCCAGGGCTGCTTTGGTCCCTGAGGGAAGATTCTTCAAGGCCATGCCAGCAGAAACTACAGGGAAACTTGCTACCATAAAACTTGCATGAATCTGCCAGGCCCAGCTATTTGCTACGATTCAACAGCAGCCACCCCACAAATGTCAGTGTAATATCGTGGTTAGAGTTTTAGATTAGGATCAAGAAGACCCAAGTTTGAATCCCTATTCTGCACTGAATCTCACTGGGAGACTTTTCCAGTCACATACTCAATCATTTGTTTTTTATTTCTTAAATGTTTATAAAGTGTGTTTCTGTATACTTCTGTTATACTGATTATATTTTTTTTTAAATGGCAAAAGGTTTGCTTCACTTGACTTGCGGTCTTCAGTCAGCAAATGTTCTCTGCCAGCTCCCTACCCCCCAGCATGACAGCACCCACGCACACACACGCACGCAAAACAAACAAATAAACTTTGGACCTAAACTGTCTGGAAGTTTAACAATTCATATGACCATCTCCTGCCAGATAGAATAATCACTTCAGTCAGATAAGTCAGTTTTTGTGAACACTTCCTCAAATCATGCAAGTTCAACATCTTTTTTTTTTTAACTCAAAAATATGTAAGACAATGCAAGTTAAAAGGTTAATCTTTCTAAAACACAAATGTTGTACACAGTGATGACACAAACCTCTTGAGAACTGCCAACTCCTACATTTCCTCACTAATGGACACTCACAAAATCTGAAAGTGGTTCAGGAGTTAATATTTCCTCTTATATGGTCAATTACTTTTAATGTATTTCTTTCCTCTGCTTGGTCAAATAAGAAGGAACTTAGTTATATAGAAATGAATGGAAAGAGGGAAAATGTTCTGGGGGAAGGCTTAAAAAGCTGTTTGGTCCTATATATGAATAAATTTGAAAGTACATCTTTCAGAAGTTTCAAGTTAAAAAATCTATGATCCATGTGCACATCTAACCTCTAACACTCTGATCCAGAGAAATCCTAGAGCAGGGGTGTCAAACTCATTTGTTAGGAGAGCCGGATCTGACACAAATGGGACTTTGTGGGGCCAGGTCATGAGTGTCATAAAATATGTCAGGTAGTGGAGATATAAACTTTATAATGGACACAGACAAACCCAATTAAAGATTTTTTTAAAACTTAAAATACAAACATGCTTAAAACACTTCCAATGGTTTAAGTTGGAAAGGTGGGGGACTAGTGGAATTTGGCAATGCAATTTTAAAAATAAAACATCAAGAAAAAGCACAAGGCTTTGACTCTGTGGAAACAATGAAATGGCATTGTAAATTTCTCCCCACCAATCTACTCAGATTGGCAAAGCCTTTCCAGTATAATATCCCCCTTTGGCTATGGGTTCCCACATTAGAGTACTCACTAGGTTAGGTCCATTCAGGAGAGATAAGCTAGCTGAAAGCATCAACTCTTGTTTGCAAGGACACAACTCTAGGAAGCATGAGTTTCAGCTAGCTATAGGAAAGCTGAAAATATAACAATCTTCACTCCATTTGAAACCGTTGCAGAGAACAGACAAAGCTACAAGGAAAATGTGGAATGGATCTTAAAATCCACCCCACGTTTTCCTTGCCAGCAAAGAAAGGCAGGAAGAACCTGGGACTCAGCCTGTAAGCTTCAAATGGTGCTTCAAAAAGCCTTTGAAGCTCCCAGGCTGAAACTGAAAGAATATCAGCCTGGAAGCTTCAAAGAGCCTGAGAGCTGTAAGTGTCTGGGAGCTTCAAAGGGTAAGGACAGGAGGGGGAGAAAAGAGCCCCACGGGCCTGATCAAAGCCTTGGGTGGGCTGGATTTGGCCTGCGGGCCAAGTGTTTGACACCCCTGTCATAGAGGGTGCAAATTCTAGCTCTGAATATGATAAATAGAGAAGTAGATATCATCTGTAAAGCATATAGGAGCATCAGTATACAAAGCAGGTAAAATATGTGCGGTCAAGGGGTTAAAATAGTATACGGTATTTCATTTTTAAGATGAATGGTGTGATGCCAAAATCCTTTAGGGTTTGCCAGATCTTGGCTTAGAGCCTGTGCTTCAAGACAGCAGGAACAGCCTCTACAGCTTTAAGAGTTTTGACCTCTAGGCAAGTGATAACAATATTGCTTCCAGATACCACATCTGAGAGCCTTCAAGTGAGCTGGACACTAAGCACCCCAGAATCTGAAGTGAGAGGAAGGCCCTAAACAGCTGTGCACTTAATCACTGTCCACCAGCTATATGTAACTGCTCACTTTACCCCTTTTCATTGTCTGATGAAGTGTACATGCATACAAAAGGATACAAATGGACAAAGGATACCTCTGACAGGCTAGGGTGAGGTGGGCTTCTGGTAGGGGGTGATTCAATCATTAGGAATATAGAGACTGGGGTCCGTGACAGGCATTTTGACTGCATGGTGACTTGCCTGCCTCCTGCAAAGTTTTTGGTTGACAGATAGTGATGAGCAGCAGTCATGGTACATGTTAGCACCATGATATTGGGAATGTAGTCATGTGGCCCTGGGAAGACTTAGATTACTAGGCTTAAGTTAAAGACCAGAAAGATAGCATTCTCAGAAGTGCTGCCAGTTCCAGGGCCAGCAAGACAGGTACAGATCAGGGGGTCTCAATGTATGGACAAGAAAATGATGCCAGGAGGAGGAGAAAAAGGGGAAGGAGGAGGAGGAGAAGACGATGAGGATATTGGATTTATATCCTACCCTATACTCTGAATCTCAGAGCGGTCACAATATCCTTTGCTCCTCCCCCACAACAGACACCCTGTGAGGTTGGTGAGTCTGAGAGAGCTTTTACAGCAGCTGCCCTTTCAAGGACAAGCAATATAAGATAACCACCAGAAGCAATAAAACTTTCACTCAAAGTGTGTAAATATGCATTTTTAGTGAAGTAAAGCAAAAACAAAACTAAGGAACACTGAACATTCTTGAAATTTTTCCCACAAAGTCTCTCGACAGTCACAAAGAATAATAGCCTCTTCAAATAGGACTTAATGAAGACATGGGTGAAGTCTGCTTTTAAAAGGACTTCTCATGGTTTCAATAGTTCTTCCTCATCTTCTTTCTCCTGACATTACGGAGCCACAGTTCTAGTCTTTACAACATGGATCCACGCATGCTCTAATTTGCTGATATCGGCTCTTCACTGGCTCTCAGGAGGAAGGGGTTGTTGTTGTTGTTTAATTTATAAACTGCCCTCCTCTGAAGGGCTCAGGATGGTGAACATCATTATCAAATATACAGGAATTAAAATATACAACAAGTAATTACAATTAATTTGTAATTAATTACAAATAAAATCGATACATCAACAAACATCATCCAGATAGTTAATAGGATACATTGTATTTATCTCCCTCCACAGGCTGGTTTGTAGACCAGACATGGTAAAAAAGGAAATGGTAGAAAGTCTTTGCTGTCCTCAACTATAGGCCTGGTGGAACATTTCTGACTTACATGCCCTGTGGAACTGAGCTAGGTCCCACAGGGTGTGGATGTCACTAGGCCAAGAGTTCCACCAAGCCAGGGCCAAAAATTTAGATTTGTTAGTCACTGGGGAACTTTCTAGGACAAGTCATACCTGTGCAAAAGAGATGGATTCACTACAATGTAACCCCATTTTCAAAATAAAATGCCCTCCTGTACAGTTCTGTTTTACATAGTTTTCAGAAATCCCTAAGTGTGCATGCCTTCCTGACCACTTTTGGCAAGCCATTTCATAGGGTGGAGACCACTGCACTGGTGTAGGGCTTAGTCGTCATCCTAAGTTATTCAGAGGCAGCCCTAGGATGGTTCCTTTTTGTGTATTAATGTGCATTGATTTGGACTGTAGGAGCCAAGTGCCCAATCTCTCAACCAGGACCTGTATTTTAGGTGGATTTCTGGCTGACATTCCATTCACAATAGAGGAGCTACATTTGTCTAATGTTTCTCTGACTAAACAATATTTGCACTTTGCAAACAAAACCACAGCCTCATTAGTGGCAGTAATAATGTTTCATCCATTGACTTGATAGGTAACTAAATAGCCTCTAAATAGTTGAAAGAATTATAATGTAAAAGTGCATATGGAACTCTCTGTTCCTTCATAAATGGAACGTCTAAAAAGAACTCAGGCTTTCCATTGTGGGAAGAGAAAGAGGGTGGAAGGACTAAAGATCAGTTTGATGCTTACCAAATAATACCAGGTAGATATATTTTATAATTGGTAGTGTGCTGCATGCTACTTTGAAGAGGAAGGAAAGGCAAACTACTTCTGCTTCACACTTACTTTGAAAGTCCCTTGCTGGGGCAGCCATAAATGCACCATGAATTGATGATACTCACATATGCCTGTATGTTGTGTGCTTTCTTTGCAAACTGTATTTTTTTTATTTCTTGTAGGAGTGTAGTACAATGAAGTCTTGTAGGAGTGTAGTACAATGAAGTCACCAATACTGATTCTACAGTTGCTGTTGCTCCACCCCCAGGCTTCTGCTTTCATCAGACCAAGCAATCAATTCCCCACCAGTTGCTGCGTGGGCGTGTTTTGACCTGCAGCTCCCTCCAATTCTGCCCATGGCTTTCTGATCTCTTAAAAAAAAAGATTTGGAAGGTGCAGGGAGAACTAGAAATAGCCGTGGGTCAAAATGCAGCCATGCAGCAACTGGTGGAGAATTTATCATTGGATCCAATGAAAGCAAAATGCTGGGGGTGGAACAACAGCAGTTGCAGAATCAGTACAACAAACTAGGATGGGATTCAAACAGAGTTGTGAAAATTGGGGAGGGGGTTTATTTACCAAGGCATTCCACAGTTTGGTATAGTGTTAAGTGCCCAGACTCTTATTTGGGAGAACCGGGTTTGATTCCCCACTTCTCCACTTGCACCTGCTGGAATGGCCTTGGGTCAGCCATAGGAGTTGTCATTGAAAGGGCAGCTGCCGTAAGAGCTCCCTTAGCCCCACCTACCTCACAGGGGGAGAAGGTAAAGGAGATTGTGACCACTCTGAGATTCAGAGTATAGGGCGGGATACTCCAATATCATCTTCTTTCATCTTTCTGTAAAGCACTCCTCCAAATAAAAAATGCATCCCCTCAGATTAGGGACACTGACATGTTTGTTTGCTCTGAGAGCACAGAACACTGTACATATCCAGAGTATTTTCCCAGTCTTTATGCACACTTGCATTCAGATCAAGGGCCTCGATTTAGTAGATCTTCTCTAATTGCTTCTTTTTTCTCTGTAATAAGCCTTGAGATGGCCTAAATGAGCTGAGCCTTCCCTTTGATCCTCTGTAGTCCAATATTTCCTTCTCTGTAGTGAGAAATTCTGGGACTGGAACCTAGCTGAAATTCAGGTTTTAAGGAACATGACAACGGAGTCTTGAGAAAGCATGCTGTTTGATAAGGATAAGACATTCTAAACATGCTCAGAGGCATGAAAACAGAAAAGCTGCAACATGATAGTTTCCAGCTGAGAATGGACACTCATTTTACTTGTCCTGCCCCTTTTCTCCCTCAGGAAAAGTCCCCAGTGAAACAGGTGAAACATTTCCACACACTGCTCTTGCTTATCACTGCTGATCCTAAAGCGAGGAAGCAGACAGGAAGTCAAGGGGCAAGAGTAAAAGGTTATTGACCAGAATTTATGGGAATGAACTAACTTAGCTTCAGAAAGGGGATAACTGCTTTAAGGAAAGGTATGCGAAAGCCATCTTGCAGCAGGTCCTTCCTTCCTTCCTTCCTTCCTTCCTTCCTTCCTTCCTTCCTTCCTTCCTTCCTTCCTTCCTTCCTTCCTTCCTTCCTTCCTTCCTTCCTTCCTTCCTTCCTTCCTTCCCTTTTGTTTTTTGCAGGAATGAAGGCAAAAAATTGCTTTCACTGTTCCTCTTTTATCTCCATAACAGACAGACAGATAGATAGATAGATTATATATTTAAATGAAAGTTGGAAGTTCAAAGATGGGAGGCATCATATTTCTAAGGAGGTGTTGTCCTCATGTGCCACCTTGTAGCAATAGGACTGAACTTCACCAAGATTACAGAAATGCACATAGACAAAGACCCTTATTGCATAAAAACAAACAGGTCTGCAGCATAGATACACCATGATGTTTGGTTCTTATGGATCAAGCAATGTAAAACAATGCTGGCTTATATGAGTGTTCTGCAAATAAATGGAAGAGCAAAGCAGCCCTTTAATGTAAAGCAGCATGATATGTTTTGTCTCTTTACTACAATGTAATCACATCTACTTCTTGAACTGTTGCAACCTTTTAAAAGTGTCAGTTCCCAGATGAAATTCTTCTGTAAAACAGACAATGACCTAAGGCTAAACAGAGCTCTTATTTTTCTTTCTTTCCCTCTAAGCTGGTGTAGTAGAGCTCATACAGATCAAATGAGAACACGGATCTTATCAGAGTACATCAACCAGTCATATCACATTTTTAAACCACACCTCTTCTAAGGAACTCAACTCAACATACAGAATTATCTTCTCTGCCAAATTATCCATACAGCAACCCTGCAAGGTAGATTAGGCTAAAGAAGAGAGAGTTATACCAGGTCATTTAGCAAGTGTCATGGTTGAGCAGGGATCTGAGTCAGAGTCTTCTGGACCCTACTACAACATTTGGATCAGGATACCATACTTGACAACATGATGAACCCATAGGTATTAACTACAGGACTGGGAATTTTTTTCTAAAATGTGAATCTTTACATTCTACTTTTCACTGAGGTCCAGCTTTCTATATGCAGGGATTTTATTTTTCTGGATAGAGGAATACCTGCAGACTAACTGCAGTTTAAAATGGCACACTCCAGAAACAGCTTGACTTTGATTTGCTAAGAATTCTGCGTAGAATACTCGGTTCTATTATAGACAAACACATTTGCACATTTCTTCTTTGATGAAAAGACATGGACACGTACTTGCCCAAAGATTCAGTACATAAACATTTGATTTACATAATGCCCTAGTGTAACCTCGAGAAAATGTCCATGCATTTGCCAAACCAGGCACAACAATTTTTACAGATTGTCTTTGAGAATGTAGTTGCTGCCCTCTGGTGGAAAATCACCTGTAAGGAATATTTCATGCCTTTCTCTTTTCTTGGCTTGCCATATTAAATCTGGCTGTATCTTGAGACAGGATATGCACACCAATATCTTATTAAAAACATTTCTTCACAAAAGTACCCATCATTCAAAATCCCTCCATTTATATCTATCTGAAGCAGACCCATATCCAGAGGACAACATAAAAGCCTTTTCCAATATATTTCTGGTCTTTGACACATATATGTCACTGCCTGCTTTACTTTATTAAAAGCACCAATGCTGGGGCGGCAGAAAGAAAGAGGGCATGTTCATCCATCCCGCTCTATCTTAGACAGGATTGCAAGCTAATTGGAAAACTATCAACATCACTGGTTCAGGAGCATCTGCCATAGAAACAGAAGGGCATGTCATTCCTTCCACATGCAGCTGACTTTTAAAGAATTGATTTATTGATATTTAAAAATAATTTTGATTTGTGGCCTCTGCCACCATTGACATTCTTGGCAAGGAAAATTCCTGGCTCAAAAATAGGCAGCAGGTGCACTGTAGGTCATTAGACTGTGCAGGCCCAAAGAGGGAGTGAATTGCGAGTTCTTCCATGCTCAACAATTATATCATTTAAATAACCTGGCCATGACCCTTAGGGACGTGTGGCTTCTGCCATGGTGTTTGAGAAGATTGTACAAGTAGCGATGCAGAAGTCACAAATCCCAGTCCTGTAGTGAATACCTATGAGTTCATCATGTTGTCAAGTATGGTATCCTGGTCCAAATGTTGTAGTAGGGTCCAGAAGACTCTGACTCAGATCCCTGCTCAACCATGACACTTGCTAAATGACCTGGTATAACTCTCTCTTTTTTAGCCTAATCTACCTTGCGGGGTTGCTGTATGGATAATTTGGCAGAGAAGATAATTCTGTATGTTGAGTTGAGCTCCTTAGAGGAGGTGTGGTTTAAAAATGTGATATGACTGGTTGATGTACTCTGATAATGCATTATTTAGTGTAGTGTGAATGCACCTAAGGAAGGGGGATGAAGTAAGGCTTGAGATTCCGTAAGACTGACTGAAAAAGCTGGTTGGATTGAGGCTTATATTCCATCATGTTTGGTTGAAAAAAATAAGCAAAACATTTAATGTGCTGCCTTAGTTTCCCCCCTCTTAATTATCTAACGTAATTGTCATGATCCCCTCTGGCTACCTCAGTGATTCCAATTTGGAGTCCACAGGGGAAGAGCCCAAGGAGTCCATGTCAGTTGCTGAGATGGACCAAAGGGCCCAGCATTGCAGAGGTGCCCACTGATAATTGTATAGTCAGAGCTAGAGGTCACCTTGCAGCAGCTTGCAAAGGAAAACTTGCCACCAGCCCATGAGACAGCTGGCAAACTTCCACCAGGCAGGACTCAAATCTAGGCCTGTAGCCCCCACCCCCACCCCTCTCCTATTTTCCAGGAATGGTGGTGGCCAAAAGCTCATACCAAGATGGCACAGAAAAGGCAAAAGGCCAGACTGCTGCATACTATCCAGCTGTTGAAATAGAACACAGCATTGATGGTGGTGATTCCTTGAGGATCCTGGACAGAGCACAGTGCAGCCTCAGGAGCTCAAGTACCAATCTGCAGTACAGCCGGGGCCAATTGCCTCTCAGCCTATTTAGGCTGAGGTCTGAGAGAGTAGGCTTAATGGATCAACTGGCTCAAGGCCTGTGTTCCAGGGTCCAGCTCCATGCCCTATCTCAGAGTCTCAGCTCCAGTTTCCAGCCCACATTCCAAGCCTGAGGGCTCTATTTCACAACTGGGATGGATTGCAACTGGGACTGATTGCAGAGCACAGGATAATTCAAGCACTTTATTTATCATTGTTTCTGTACTGCAAGCGATAGGTAAAGATATTTGGAAATGAAACCTTCTTATATCAAAGAGAGCCACACTACTATCAGAATAACTTAAAGGCCCTGCAATTGTTGGTTGAAAGCAGGGTATCAACTTATCAATTTATCATGTCCTAGAACCCAGATATGGTTGCCTGTGGGACTAGGGTTGCCAACCTCCAAGTGGAGGCTGAAGATCTCTGGAACTACAGAACATAACATAAGAACATATTGGATCTGGCCAATGGCCCATCCTGTCCAACACTCTGTGTCACACAGTGGCCAAAAAATTATATATACACACATATATATACACACTGTGGCTAATAGCCACTGATGGACCTCTGCTCCATATTTTTATCTAACCCCCTCTTGAAGCTGTCTATGCTTGTAGCCGCCATCACCTCCTGTGGCAGTGAATTCCACATGTTAATCACCCTTTGGGTGAAGAAGTACTTTTATCCATTTTAACCTGACTGCTCAGCAATTTCATTGAATGCCCACGAGTTCTTGTATTGTGAGAAAGGGAGAAAAGTACTTCTTTCTCTACTTTCTCCATCCCATGCATTATCTTGTAAACCTCTATCATGTCACCCCACTGATCTCCTGGCTACATAGATTGCTTGCTTGCTTATTTGTGTATTGAAAATAGTGTCTCCTGGATAAAATAGCTGCTTTTGACAGTAGACTGTATGACACTATACCCTATTGAGGTCCTTCCCTTCTGTAAATCCCACAACCCCAGGCACCCCTCTCAAATCTCCAAGCCTGAACCCAGAGTTGGTAGCCTTTGCTGGGACTCACCTGTGAGGGGATATTACTTTAAATAATGTATTTGACAAAATCAAAGCAATTCATTAACCACTGAATTGCAGTGCTGCTTGGTAACTGTTGCAAACTCTGCTCCATTTGTTGTGGGATTTATTCTGGGCATGAATTCATAAATGCAAGACTCAAAACTGTAAATTAGCTAGAACAGTGGGAGGAAAGCATGTTTGCAGATTTGCATGAGAACCTAAAAGCAAATTCTCAGACTTGATGTGCCATAATATCCTAAACTGTGTTAAACTTAAAACCAGGAACACAAAGACCACCAATATCTTCTTTCAGGTATAGATATATCCAACCACAAATCTGATGGATAGATAGGATGGATTGGGGTGGGGAGTGGCAGCAGGTGTATCCATGTCTGTGAACCTGCAGCTTCCATAGGCATCAAAGTCAAAACCCATCATTAGCCACTTTTAATGACATTGATCAAACCTTTGGTGTTTTGCCTGGAAAAAAAGGTAACCCAAGATACTAATGCTTCTGGCATGCCACCAATTAAGTCTATTGTGTCATAGGTACAGGTAAGACTCCTCAGCAACAGAGGGGAATGACAGTAAAAATTAATACCTCTGGGAAGGGAAGGCAGAAGACAGAAAGGGATTTTAGCACCAGTTTAGATTTTGCTAAAGGGAGGGTAATAGCCTGAATAGTTCCAATTAGCCTGATCTCATCAGAGCTTGGAAGCTAAGCATGTCAGCCAGAATTAGTACTTGGATGGGGGACCATCAAGGAAGAATAGGATTGCTATGCAGAGGAAAGCAACGGCAAAGCACACCTCTGCTTGTCTCTTACCTTGTAAACCCCATGGTCCAAGGGGCTACCATAGTTGGTTGTGACTTGATGGCAGACTATTATTAATTAAAGTGAGGGCTCAGGTGGAGAGAAAAATAACTGCCTATCTCACATCACATCCCCTGAAATAAATTGTATATGATAAAAATAATCAATGATAAAAGGAAGCTTTTTGTTTGTTTGTTTTCAGAGCAAAAACTAGGTGTGAGGACCAGGATTAGGGATGGGGAGGGAATTAAATCTCAGCATGAAATATAGGAGCAGAAAGAGATAAAAAGAAGACTAATGACTAGCCAGCAGATAAGCAATAGTCTAGGTAGTAAATAACAACTAATTAAAACATACATGGCATCTAACTTGCTAAAGTAATCTTAATATTTCCAAACTCACTCATAGGTTGCCCAAAGAAAGGAGACTTCACCATCCTTGTATGCACTTCTATGCTCAAAATCAAAGGAAAATCAAAGTGATACCTGACTGAGGTCCCACTGCTCCTCAAACCCAACCCTCTTCAGGCTCCACCCCTCAAATCTCCAGGAATTTCCCAACCTGGAGTTGGCCACTTCCTCCTGGGGAACCATTCTTGCCAATATTCAGGTGAGGAAAGGAGATCACTCAGAATTAAGATGTTAAGGAAAAGGGGGGGAAGAGGGTAAACACTTTACAAGACCGTGAAATAATGTAGATGCAAGAGGAGAGGAAAGTGGGATAATCTAAAACAGTTAAATAAGTTTTGGACTGAGCATTTCTCTCCCCCCTCCCCCAGACAGGTGATTTAAAGCCTAGGCATGGCCAGAGGGATGAAGGCATTATTACTTCACTCTCCTGTGGAAAGGTGCCACATTTATACAAACTAAAATTCTTCATACTCCTTGAAGATCATATGCAAATGCTTTACCTGGTATCTTCCAACAGTCTTTGATTGTTCTTTAATTTTAAATATTCTGGATTTATGCACTTGACCCTATGTACTAAGCATTTTAGATATTTCCTTCTGCTAACTTGTTTTAAAGCACAGCTAAACCTGATGACTTCACAATACCATCTCAAGGTTTTGAAGGAGCGGGGGAGGCACAGGTTTCAGTTTAGTGCATCTATTCCTTTTAATTATTTACATCCTGAAACTCTGCTCTAAAGTTGGATCTCAGTCCAGTTTACAGCAGAACATATAAATGCACTGCAAAAATCCTTTTAAAACAGTCAATCCTTTATATATATATGACCTGCTAAAATTTTGAAACCATTTTTTGGAAGACCAACACAAAAATAGAATTAGAGAGTATCTATAAAATATAAATCTCTAATGGAATTGGCCTAATCCAGCTCTTCCATTGGCTATGGTGTGCGCTCCATCAGAGATTGGCTCGTAAATCACAAGTCAATCACTTTCATGTACCATTTGCTTGCTATGCTCCTCTCCCCCGTCCACCACTGGACTTAGGACAGATGAAGATTGGGCCACTGGGGAAGCTACTAGGGAGTAGTTGTTGCTAGGCAACTGATCTTGCTTCTGTCAATAAAAGGCAACCAAGCTCGGTTCTCTCAGTAAAAGGTGGGGCAGAGGCCCTTTCCAGGCCAATTTTGACCTTTGAGATCTCCCTCATTGGGTCAGTTCTAACTAGGGCTGCCAGTTCCAAGTTGGTGGGAAATTCCTGGAGATGTGGTGAAGTCAGAGTTTGGGGAGGGGAGAGGCCTCAGCTGAATATAATGCCACAGTCCACCCTCCAATGCAGTTATTTTTTCCAGGGGGGAGAGAGATCTGTTGTCTGCAGTTTAATAGTGATACCAGATCATCAGGCTTCATCTGAAGTGCAGTTCAGTAGCGATATCATATTTTCAGACTCCTATGCCTGGCTGCTTGCTACTGCTGCTGGAAAGGAGAAAGGGTTGCCAACTCCAAGTTAGGAAATTCCTGGTGATTTGAGGGGTGGAGCCTGGAGAGGGTGGGGCTTGAGGAGGCGTGGGACCTCAGTCAGGTACAATGTCATACGCCACCCTCCAAACCACCCACTTCCTCCTGGAGAACCATTGTTGCCAATCTCCAGGTGAGGAATAGAAATAACTTAGAATTACAACTGCTCTCCAGATGGCAGAGATCAGCTCCCCTGGAGAAAATGGCTGCTTTGCAGGGTGGACTTTGTGTCATTATACCCTGCTGAGGTAATTTCCCTCCTGCTTTGGTCCACACTGTGATTTCAGACCAGTCACAGACTTTCAGCATAACCTATCTCACAGGGTTGTTGTGCAGATCAAAAGGGGGAGAGGAGAAAGATATAAGCTGCTTTGGTCCTCACTGTGGAGAAATACTGTCCTTTTCCTAGGTAAAGGCTGCAGGAAGGGGGAGAAGATGGAAAGCTGAAGTCAGAGGAGCAGATCAAAGTAGGTTGATGGTTGGCTGGGAAGGAGATAGGGTTGCCAACTCCAGGTTGGGAAATTTCTGGAGGAGTGGAGCCTGAAGAGGGTAGGTTTGAGGAAGGGTGGGACCTCATACAGGTACAGTACCATAGACTCCACCTTCTAAACCAGCCATTTTCTCCTGGGAAACCATTGTTGACAATCTCCAGGTGAGTATCATATTACATTTTTTAAAAAACCCTGTGATATGGGCTACTATATACCGTATTTTTGGACCATAAGACGCACTCCCCCCCCCAAAAAAGTGGGGGGGAAAGTGTGTGCATCTTATGGACCGAAGGGATGATAGGACATACCTTCCTTTGGGGGGGGGGGGCGATCCGCTGCCTCCGCCTTCAAGCCAGGCTGTCTGCCTTGCTCCAGCTCTGATGCTTAAAGCAAGTGCTGGGATCGGAGGGTGGAGGGAGCAATCCTGGCGCTTGCTGTAAGCGTCAGAGCTGGAGCCAGGCAGACAGGCACGGAGGAAGCACGCTGCCCTCTCCGCAGCTGGCACTCGCAAAGCGCTGGGTTTGCGGTGGGGGCAGCATGGAGCGATCCCAGCGTTTGCTGGAAGCAGAGCTGGAGCCAGGCAGGCAGCTGGGGGGAAGCGCCGGGATCGGAGGCGGAGGCAGTGGATCACCCCCCAGGAGGAAGGTGCGTCCTATGGTCTGGAGCGTCCTATGGACCGAAAAATACGGTATATTTTAAAATTAAAAACTTATGAATTTCACAAATATCATTTACAAAGAGAATTTACAATAACAACCATTAAAATGTTATATAACTATTTTCAACAGAGCTCATTCTTGTATTGTAATGCAACATTCAACAGAGTTCATTCTTCTGTCATGATACAAGTAACTAACTAACAACAACAACCTTTATTGGCACTGTACACTAGGAAGTATACAGAGATAAGGAGTAAATACTATTAATGTAAATCTCGCCTTTTAGAAGCCAGATTAAAAAAAAATTCCCACCATTTCAATAGTTACAGCATTTTTTAAAGAAAGAAGAAAAAAGAGACTTATCAGATTGGCCTATTAAATCCATTAACTACTGATCTAGATACTTAACACAAATGTCAGAGTAGTAATCACAATGCAAAGAACATGCTCAATACTTTTTACTTCCTTTCTTCCACAATCGCATAGCCTCTGCATGTCAGGGATCTTCATGGGAGGTTTCTGAAAATACAAGTAACTAGACTGATTTGTAGACTCATTTTGTGTTGCTACTTCATCAGAAATCTTAATATCTTCCTCCTGTTGGGCTGTGATAAGGAGCAAGCCAGTATCTTTTTTTAAGCAAGTACAAAACCTTCTGTTTCATTGCTGGCTAAAACACTCTCCATGGGTACAAGCACTGAGACGTCATGAAGGGAGCACCTTAAAAATACAGATAACAATACACTAATAAAGGTTATTGAACTGATGTTGAAAATGGTTCTATAACATTTTTATGATTGTTATTGTCAATTCTCTGTGTAAATGATATTTGTGAAATTCATAAGTATTTTATTAAAAAGTTTAGTAGCCCATATATATAAGTTTAGTAGCCCATATATTTTTTTGTATTTAGTATTAATTTACACTGTGATCCCATTCATCGTTTTTAATCTCCAAGTCAGATCAATTCCTCTACAGAAAATGGCTGCCTTGGGTGGGTGGGAGGACATCAGGATTGGGGGGCGTGAATGCCTCCACTTGCGTGAGTAGGTGGGAAGACACAAGGGTGAGGGGCCACTTGCCCTGAGACTCTTTCTAGAGCCCATTGTATTTCTGCTCACAATGGGACTTATTCCTAGTTAGATACATAAAAAAAATTAGAAAAATCTTTAGCACTAAAGGCTCATGCAGTAAAACAGTGATAAAAGATATGTAACTTGTTCATAAATGATTTGGAGTTGAAAGTAAGCAGTGAAGTGGCCAAGTTTGCAGATGACACTAAATTGTTCAGGGTGGTAAGAACCAAAGAGAATTGTGAGGAACTCCAAGGGGAACTGTTGAGGCTGGGTGAGTGGGTGTCAACATGGCAGATGGGGTTCAATGTGGCCAAGTGCAAAGTAATGCACATTGAGGCCAAGAATCCCAGCTACAAATACAAGTTGATGGGGTGTGAAGTGGCAGAGACTGACCAAGAGAGAGATCTTGGGGTCGTGGTAAATAACTCACTGAAAATGTCAAGACAGTTTGCAATTGTAATAAAAAAGGCCAATGCCATGCTGGGAATTATTAGGAAGGGAATTGAAAACAAATCAGCCAGTATCATAATGTCCCTGTATAAATCGATGGTGCGGTCCCATTTGGAATACTGTGTGCAATTCTGGTCACAACACCTCAAAAAGGATATTATAGCATTGGAAAAAGTCCAGAAAAGGGCAACTAGAATGATTAAAGGGTTGGAACACTTTCCCTATGAAGAAAGGTTAAAACGCTTGGGGCTCTTTAGCTTGGAGAAATGTCGACTGCAGGGTGACATGATAGAGGTTTACAAGATTATGCATGGGATGGAGAAAGTAGAGAAAAAAGTACTTTTCTCCCTTTCTCACAATACAAGAACTCGTGGGCATTCAATGAAATTGCAGAGCAGTCGGGTTAGATTGGATAAAAGGAGGTACTTCTTCACCCAAAGGGTGATTAACATATGGAAATCACTGCCACAGGAGGTGGTGGCAGCTACAAGCATGGCCAGCTTCAAGAGGGGGTTAGATAAAAATATGGAGTGAGGTCCATCAGTGGCTATTAGCCACAGTGTGAATATATATGTGTATTTTTTGGCCACTGTGTGACACAGAGTGTTGGACTGGATGGGCCATTAGCCTGATCCAACATGGATTCTCTTATATTCTTATGTACTAAAACCCACCAGAAAATTCAAAATAAACAACAAAATTCAACAGTATGCTAGGTTGACAATTGTGTCTTGATCTGGTCTTATGACAGTTTATACTAAGCAAATGAATGTGATGAAAGCATTCCACAGCTGAGATGGCCCTATGCATACATAGCTCATTTCTGATAAGAGTGGATGGAACATTAATCTTCTATAGCCCCAGTTCTAGTGGGTGGGAGCAGTCCTACTCAGAACTAAATTCCATGTTATTCAGCAGTGCTACTCCCCCCAAAAGTGCCTTTAGGATTGCAGTCAGTCACATTTCCCTCCAGGAAGATTTTGCCTTAGCTTTCCACTGAATTCCAATAACATATCCCTCTCTTTGCCATTAGATGTCTCTGTTATACTTTCGAAAGAAGAACATCTCCCCCCCCCCCCCCCCCGCCGCCACCCAAGCCCTTTTAAATTATTCTAGCTTGGAGCTATTTTCTTCTGCCTTTTGTTTTATCTTATTACTCTCTCTAGATCTGGTGAATGAATACTCACAATCTTAGATAAAGCTTTTGTTTAAATAGAATCTTGGAACACATTGAGAAAATAGCTGGAAGGAACATATAACTGGTGAAGAAAAGGACACAAAGGCAAGTTTAATCTTTCTCTGAGTTTCGGTTTTCAAAGCTTAGCTTCATGATAGTTTTAAAATACAAACTACATGACAACCTATGGCTGTCCTATATTTAGCAGCTGATATCTAGCAGCCCACCAATAATATAGTGCATTGGGCAATCAGGCAAAACTAATAATCTCCAATGATCTTTTTTTTTTTCTGCATGGGTCATTTGTTTTAATGAAGCTGCACACCATGCCTTTTTCATACCACACCAATGTGCCCTATTTTTTCCCCCAATTTTACCTTTCTCTATGTTCTAAAAGAAAAAAAATGCTATGTTGCAATTGATTTACCTTATTTGTAGTCCTCCTTTCCCACCTGGACTCAAGGCTGATTGCACAGAGTGAGTCAATACAATCAACAAGATGGAACATTCAATAATGAAATAGAATTGCAGTTGTAGAACCAACCAGAAATCTAAAAACAGAACTGAAGCAAGGCATAAGTGTTAATATGTCATATTAAATGATGCAAATTATACAATGTTCTGGGGAGGTGGACTATTGACAAACTATGTGGCAGAAAATAACATATTATAATTAAGGGGGATATAGAGATAACCATTTTCCTAGTGATAACTTGCCCTGACCTGGATAGCCCAGACTAATCTTATCTCATCAGGTATCAGAATCTAAGCAGTTACTACTTGGATGGGAAACCATCAAGGAAATCCAGCGTCACTACACAAATGCAGGCAATGGCAAACTACCTCTGAGCATCTCTTGCCCTGGAAACCCTATGGGGATAGCAAAAGTCAGCTGCGACTTGATGGCCAAAAAAAAAAAAATAAACTTAGAATTGCGTAATGTAACTGCTTGGTAAACCTGCTGGGTGAGTAATACATATAGCAAAATTTTCTCATGTGTGATCAGTCCTTGTGTCTAAAGGGCTTGGTACCTTCTCACCAAGATGGTATGGAAAGTTATATATACACCTCAAGTACAGCAATTTACAGAAGAAACAGTTTTGGACTCTATGTTATTGGGGATCTATGACTCAGTGTGGTTGTTTCAGCATCTTGTAATGCCTGTTCAATCTGTACATTTGTAAGTGAACTGTTAGAAAGATATAGCTTAAGCCCCTAGTGTTCACTGCTTCCCCCCCCACACACACACAAAAATCCATAAAGGCTACCTAAAAAGTCTCATCAAACAGGGAAGCATGGACAGAGAAGAATATATTTTCTTCTATTTGAACTGTATGTCCTTGTAGAGTCTTGAAAAATGCAAAGTGAGTTGAATTTTCAACAGGCCTTTCACCACATACAATAACCTATTACCTAAATCTAGCTAGTCCATTAAGATCTCTGGGCCCTGTCTATCTGGGCACAGAGACCTTAATGGAAAATCTGTTCTATGTTTTTCTTGCAGTTTTGCTTCCTGTTGCAGCCAGCAAAGACAAGGCAGAAAGACCAGGGGACTTTGTCAGCCTCAGAGCTTCAAAGGGGTAGGACAAGAGGAGGGGGGGAGGAGAAAAGAGCCCTGTGGGCCTGACTAAAGCCCTGGGCAGGCCAGTTCTGGCCCACAGACCGGACATTTGATATCCCTCAGCTCATCAAACTGACTGAACAATATGAATGTAAAATCTTTCTGTAAGTCAATCAAATGGGCTCCACTCCACCAGGCTCAAACTACTTGCATGCATGCTCCCACCCCTAATCATGTTTAATTTTTTTTTCCATCAGAGGTGGCCTGGCAGCCTTTTGCTTCTGTAGTGTCAATGGGCAGAGTGTGGGGCTGGAGAAGGCACATAGATCTCAATGAACTGCTGCGTAAGAAGTGGGCAGTCAGATACCAGCAGGTCTCCAGCAAAGACCACAGTCTGCTGGCATGAATTTTACCACCTGATTACAGCCTTCCTCATTTGTTCAAAAGTTTGCTCTGAAACTGAAGTCACTGAAGGACAATTGATTTAGAAGAATGAAGCCATTTTAAAGCTTCACCTTTTGCAGTAGAGCTGCACTTGGGCATGGACTGCTCTCCGCCTTAGGGGAATGAAAAAAACAGCAGAAGATGCCATCTGTTCCTTTTAATAGCGAAAGAGCTGTCTGAACTTTAATTAATGCTGTTGGTGTAAAAAAGAAGAGAGATGTTATAAAAATGCTTGTTCATAGACATAAACATGCATTAAAACATAAATGAGCCCAATCAGTACAATATGTATCTTTTACTCACCATCTGTTCTGAGAAGATAAGGCCTCAACATGTTAACAAAATGTACTCTAGCAAAATGTTGGTACAGTCACAGATCTGATAATACAACAAATTGGTATTAGGTTGGGCTAGCATAATTGTTTATTACATTTTTATACTGCTTTACAGGGAAATTTTGGTTCCCAAAGCAATTTACAGGAATTAAAATCTAACACCATTAAAGTTCAATATGAAATGATTCAAATATGGTGGAGGAAGCCTGCAGAAGGTCCCAGAATTAGTCCCCGAATAAAAAGACTGGATATGAAAGACCTCTCTTTGAGACTCTAGAGCAGGGGTGGCCAACGGTAGCTCTCCAAATGTTTTTTTGCCTACAACTCCCATCAGCCCCAGCCAGCATGGTCAATGGCTAGAACTGATGGGAGTTGTAGGCAAAAAACATCTGGAGAGCTACCGTTGGCCACCCCTGCTCTAGAGAGCTGATGTCTATCAGAGTAGATGATAATGACCTTGGTATACCAAGGGTATGACTTGGTGTAAAGAAGATTGACGTAGAATGGAAACCAGTGTGGTGGAGTGGCTAGACTACTAGGTTAAGGTATGGGAGACAAATTTGAAACCTTCAGTCTACTAACTGCTCTGCCCTCTTTGACCTTGGACCAATCAATCTTTTCCACTCTAACATAATAATTTTGTACATACCACATAGGGTTGCTGTTGGGAGGATAAAATGGAGGAAAGGAGAATGATATTGTACTGCACTGAGTTCCCAATGGGGAAAAAAGTAGGGTATAAATATCTCAATAAATATAAAGGGAGAAATATAAGCAGGAGGGCAATAGTTAGTGCAGATTACCTATCAAATATCACTGAGGTCTATTGCCCTGATCCAGAGCTCCGGTGTATACCCAGAGTTTTTGCAACAACATGTCATTGAATCATTGCAGTGAAGAGGGCAGCACCATGTGTGCCTTCTTTGTATCTGTTCAAGCACTGATGGGAAGACGAAAGCCACTACAAGATAATTGCATCAGGAGGCCTATGATTCTAAGAAGCTGCCCAAATTTAACAGAATAATGTGTTTCTTTCTATTTAAGCACATTTACACATTCAGAATAAACTCAGAAACAATCAAGGCTTGAATAAATGACTGAGCCAGTGCACGGATTTCATTTTTTCCCCAAAATTGCACACTAACAATATGTTGTGCATGAAGAATTCCAGTCCTTTTCTAATTAAAGGAAAGTGACATTGTCTGGAAGAGATATGAATAGGTAGAAATCAATCAGTGATCTCCAGACAAAATTATCCCAGGAGAAGTCTGCCAGTATAAATCAACTGATAAGTAGGTTTCTTTGTGGAGTAACTGGTAGAATCTGGCAATTAAAAAACAACAACTATGTACCTATAAAAGGTGCTGCTGATTATATATCAAGTTCTTGATGGTCAAATAGGCTGTCCTTTCTGTGTGATATTCTGCATTAAATCAGATTAGCAAATGTAGTGCAGTATATTGTTGGCCTTTCCTGTCCGTTCAATGCGACTATGTTTATATATCTCTTCCTTCATCAATAGCATTTATTGACAGATGTATTTTATTCTGATTTGTAACAAGTGAATAGCCATGTTGGTCGGCAATAGAAGAGCATGATTCAAGTCCAGTTGCACCTTAAAGACAAAACAAGATTTCCAGGGTATGAGCTTTGAAGATACCTGACCAAGGGACCTTTGACTCTCGAAAGCTTATGCCCTGGAAATCTTGTTAGTATTTAAGATGCAACTTGACTCAAACCTTTATTCTAATTTGAATTCACACAATTCATTAAACTAGATTTGCTAATTTGGGCCATGTTATTCATGATTACTACCAGAGAACTGGCTAGCCAGCAGAGAAAAGGAATAACTAATCAGGCTATCGACAAAGTAAGGCAAGGAAAAATGAGTAGAGGGCTCATCTTTCAAGACTGTGGTTTTATTCAAACACAGAGATTATATAAAATGTTCATGCAGAGCACAAGGGCTCATCTTTTGGGTGCTTTTATATTCTCCACCCCCTCCTGCTAGTGATCTCGGCTCCCATCTGCCATCAGGGTTTAGGAGGTTTCTGGAATCAGGGATTGGACCTTGTTCTTGCACGCACACTGAGCACAGAGACTCAGTGAACACCATGAGGGTGACAGTGGGTGGAAGGGGTGCTCATCATGAAAGGAAGAAGCCATCTGCTGAGAGGCCTCTGTCCCCAGGCATGAAATCCATACCCCCCCTCCCCAGAATCCAACACCAGCAGGTCATCACCTGGAGTCTCAGAACCTTCTTTCCCAGTTCTCTCCTTGGGAATTTCCCAAGAGGAAACAGAGGTGCTAGCAACATCCAGACAACAGATGTTTCTAGAACAACAGGAATCCTCTGACAGCAGTGGTTCAGAGACTGGGGGGGGGGGGAGCATCTTCCCCTGCCAGGTCCCAATTCCCTCTTGCTACTGCTACCACACTCCCTGCTGCTTCTGAATGTCCATCTGCAGCAATATGTGTAGAAGTAGTCCCAAGAGGCAACTTCAAGTGGTTCAGAGATTGGGGGTGGGGGAAAGCATCTTCCACTCCCAGGTACCAATTCCCTCTTGCTACTGCATCAATATGTGTAGAAATAGTCCCAAAATGCAAGTTCAATATTTCAGGGGATGTGTGAACCTAACCAAAACACGCTGACTCCACATTCCTTGGTTAGTAGTATTATCAATGAACAACACCTTAATCTAGTTAGGACTAAGCTTCATTTTGTTGATTCTCATTCCATCTATTACCAACTAATGCATACTATGTTTCAATTATGAAGAAAGTACAACGTTTTGTGAATTTAAAAATATAATTCTACCACTTTTTCATGTTTGGGCAGACTGAAGGTCATAACTGCTACACGGATGCTGCTGATGGTGTTTCTGCGCAGCATCTGTTTCATGTGGTGCCTGTAATCCATAGAATGAGTCACCATTATGTCTGCTTTATGAAGTCAACTTCCATCAGGACCAACATAATACCTAGAATGGAATCATGAAAACTTTTGCACCGTCCCTTTAAATCTTAATCAGTGAAAATATTGTTCAGTGTTCCTATAATAGCTAAATGGAATAGTAGCACTAAATCAGTAAGGTTGTAATAGCATCACAAGTTATACATTTGCAGAAATAGATTGGCACAAAGACACTGTCAAATCTGTTTGATTTGACCAAATTCAGTAGATGTATATTCAATTTATTTTTGCCTTGTGACATAATGAGAAAAGTGACCAACCATGCAATCCAAACCATGTTTCCCCGGAGGCCAGCCCTACTTTATTCAGTGCAACTTATTCTCAGATAAGCATGGAAAATACTGCAGTCTTCTTGTTCTTAGAGCCCTCAGTAGAGACCCTTCACATGCTTGCCAAGCAGCATGGGAACTGCTTCAGTATGATGTGATCCCAAGTTTCCAGGGCCCACTTGTGAATAATGCAATTTTACATTGGCCTTTTCAGGGAACAGGTGCCTGGATTGGTGCTGATTTCCTGGGGAAAAACCCAGGCTCACATGTACCTCCCATCCTGTAACATAGTTCTACCTTGTTTAAGTAGCTCCCATTAAACTAGGTGTGCATATGAAAAGCACAAAAATCTACTCTCAAGAAGGTGCAGGTAGCACAATTCTAGCTAAGGATGGTCCCGATCAGTCAACATCTAGGTAAAGTAAGGGGAGTCCAGATCAATTAAAATGCCAAGTTATGAGATCTCAGTGAGAAGACTTTTTCTTCGTTCAGTTCTTCTTAAAAGACTTCTCCCCAATTAACTCCTCTTTTTTTGCTGTTAAGAGTACAGAAAGTTTGATCCATATAGTAACTGAACTGTTTCATGTCTGCAACAGTGTAATCCTAAACAAAGTAACTTGTTTGCACTGTAAAACGCCAAGATTTCTCTTTGTTTCCTGTTTTAATTTACTCTAATGACATGGCAAATACTTGCCAAGTCAAGCCTGTCTTGGAAAATATATTTTATAGAGGATTCCTTCCCTTCCTTTCATTACTGTGTTAACATGGGTGAAATAAGGCAATTACTGGTGCAAACAAATCACAAGCCCACACAGAGTGAATTTTAAAATAGCTTTTATTTATCATTTTTTTTAAAAAAAAAATCCTGTTCAGAAAAAAATCTGAGCAAGTAATTACTCAGTTTGCCAATTGAGCAAATAAAAGAGTATAGAATAAGCACATCCTTTTTTTCCTCAAACCTTAACAATCCAAAAAAGAGAAATGGCCATTACTATTTATTAAGAAATTATTTCCTTTTTTAAATAATTTCAAATGGAGGAATAATTTCTCCTTTTTCCAGTAGCCCTAATTTTCAAATATAATATTTGATTGACAATTCCAGAGGTGATTATGAGTTTAGGCACACATTGCTACCTGTTCCAAAAGAGGGTGGGGAAGGAGGTGGGAAAAGAGGGAAGATTTTGGCTTCTCAATGGCTTGACTTTGTAAGAGGAGAATTCAGACAACTGGAAATGTGCGGTGAATGCACAGAGGTTGGTAAGCACCAGACTTCATATGGTGGCTACTTACTCCATATCCAACTTGTCTTACAATTGGGTGAGTACAGCTGGGGAATAGATGCCAGGTGTGGCTGTGTGAATGTGCCCATTTAATCCATTAGGGACCAGCAACTACACCAGGCCAAACTGCCCATCTGACTGCAGCCAACATAAGGTTTTAGACCTTCAAAGCCCTATGTGGTTTGAGACCAACATACTTGGAGGACTGCCTACATCCTTATGAAGCTGCATGACCACTATGGTCATCTTTGGAGGCTCTGCTTTGAGTGCCCACACATTCTGAGTTTAGGCAAGTAGCAACCTGCAACAGGATCTTCTTGGCACCAAAGCTCTGCAACTCTTCATCAGGGTGATTTGTCTGACCCCTTCTGTGATCCCTCCTTCAAACCAATGTTTTAATTGCTGTGTTTATGTTTATATGTATTTTAATTGTTTTAACATAGGTTTAGGGTTGCTTTTATGATGGTTTTAAATGTGGTTTTATGATGTATGTTTTAAATTGTTAGCTATGTTGGTGTCCCTTATAAGGGCAGAAAGATGGCACATAAATTTTGTGAAGAAATAAACGGATAAATGCAATGCTTATCCCATTACTTCAGTGTAATAATAATACTGCTTTCCCCTTTGATATCTGAAAAATAGAAATGCTGTCCACATACTCCTGTATTAGCAACCTGCCATTTATATTCCATTTCTAGACATGCATCTGGATATCTCAGAAAGTTATTAAGGGAGAATAACAGAAGATGACATATTTTGTCTATCACCAAAATCTATTACCAAAATTTTCAATCAGAAGCACAAATCAAGCAGGACCTGAAGATTATTCTGGAACTTTAAAAGATTAACAAACACAGCATTCAATAATAAATTTCAAGGGTAACACAAATTATAAGCATTAAGCTTCGCACCATATTTCAGAAGGAACATTTCAGAGTACTTTAAGTCTGTGAGATGGCTCACAGGAAGAGATGTACATTTATCACATTTCAGTGATATTGATTGTTTAGCAAAATAATGCTGAAGGATGTTTAACACTATATCTGTCTCCCAGAAATGAGAAATTTTCCTGTGTTGAGTTGAACTCACCATATTAGTGATAGTAGGAACCCCATGAAAGGATCTGAAATTAATTAATTAAAATTGAGTTACAGAATGACTAATCCAGCAAAATCAACCCATAAGCAAGATCAGATTTCCATATACAGACAGGAACTAAAAAATAGGTGATAAAATCTGCCTGCCTTCCCTAAACTAAACCATAAATGTACTGATTATTGCAGCTGTCAGCCCTGGGAATTTTGAGGTAGTAGGGAGGGTATCTGAATCCCACTGTCTGTTGTCCTGTCAGCTTACTCATCAGCACTGTTAGAGAAGGGGAAATCTTCATGTACTATTATGTGTGAAGAAATCTAGAGAGGGATTTTTAAACATTAAATAGAGCCCTGTGGGTTCAGCCCAGACCTTCATGAATGCAATGAAGGGATTTACATGTATACCAGAATCCCTCCATGCCCAGCAATACACATGTATTAGTGCTTTTTTGGGACTTATACCAGATAATTATAGGGAACTGGAGGTCTGTGTATCTACCTTATACTTACACAACTGGCCACTGCCACTTGGCCCAGGAACAGACATTTGGAATTGATAGTCCGTTCATTCATTCAGTCCTTGACTGAAAAGAGGGAAAAACACCTGCAGCATGACCTAGCAATGTCATCCTCAGCAGGTCAACTCATAATCCTGTTGAGGTCTGTTCAGTGAGGCTGACTTTTAGGGAAGTCTTCTTAGGATTTTATTGTAGAGATATTATTGAATTTCTGATGAAATCCATCACTTTCTGCCAAGAATGCTTTTGACTTGGAATAAACAGTGTTCATCTTTTGTCCCCACCTTACTACTGAAATTGCTGCTTGCAGGGCTTTTTTTGAGCAGGAACACTCAGGAACACGGTTCTGGCTGGCTTGGCATCAGGGGGTGTGGTCTAATATGCAAATGAGTTCCTGCTGGGCTTTTTCTACAAAAAACCCCTGTGTAGAACAATGGTGATGTCAGGGGTCAAATATACCAATGAATTCCTGCTGGGCTTTTTCTGCAAAAAAGCCTTGGATGCTTGTTTTGTGTTGATGCTTTTAAAGCCCCATGTGACTCAGGACCAGCATACCTGAAGGACTGCTCACTACCTTATGAACTTACTCAACCACTATGGTCATCTTCAGAGGCCCTAGTTCAGGTGCTCTTGTAGGTGGGTGGCAACTCAAGCAAGCGCCTTCTCAGTAATGGCACCAACACTTTGGAACTCTCTTCCTAGGGGGACCCATTTGACACCTTCTATTGTGATCTTTCCACTTTAGTTTCCTCTTGGGTTCCCTTAATGATCATTTCTTTCCTGCCTTACATTTTAATTGTTTTGTATTTTTGTTTTTCAGCTTTCATCTGAATGATGTGTTTCTGTTTGATTTTGAGGACCTGTTTTATTACATAGGTTTTTAATCTGCTGATTGCCTTGAGCCCTGATGAAAACAGAAAAACAGGGCAAAAATGTGCAAATAAATAATGTATGGTGCATGAGATATAAAGATATAAAATGCTTTAAAATTGTATTACTAGTGAAAAAAAAATCAGAACAAATAGCAGGAAATGGCATAAAGGAAATAAATTATCCAGAAACACCAGCAACGAAAAAGTAGGGAGAAATGAAAAGGCAGCAAGAACAACATATGAAACAAAAAGAAACAAAAGTAAGTGTATTATTCATCCCTAATATGGTCTTCCCTTCCCCATAACAGAAATCATTGCTTCTTCCCTCCCTCTGATACATGTTTGTGATGGCACTATGTAGCTACAATGATCTGGCTATGTGAGCTTGTCAGAAGGCAATTGTGAGGGCAATTCTTTAACATCATTGAGCATGATCAGTGCTATGCTTCGAACACATCAAGAGGGCACACCTTCTTAATTCCTGTGTTCTACTAGCCACCTGCCACCAGTTTGGAGCCAAAAACATTTTACAAAAAACTTTTTAAAACTTTTGGCTGAGCACTATTAATTTTACAAGTCATCCAAGTCAGTTTGGCAAATCACACACATTGAATAGGCAATGTGATAGCAGGTGTGTTCCAGCCCACATGACATGATATACATTCTACTTTTCCAGCCCACTCACATGAACCCACTGCCTACATCATATGCATTCCAGTTCCAGTTTACTGAAAGTTGTTCTCAGTAAATCATAAAATTAATAATTTTGTCATGTAGAGCAGGGGTGGCCAACGGTAGCTCTCCAGATGTTTTTTGCCTACAACTCCCATCAGCCCCAGCCAGCATGGCCAATGGCTGGGGCTGATGGGAGTTGTAGACAAAAAACATCTGGAGAGCTACCATTGGCCACCCCTGATGTAGAGTCATAGCAAAATCTCCCCGGGAGGGGCAATACATGTGGTAGGAATCAGAGGTAGTAATAGAGAATGCAGATTACAAAAGTAATTGATAGCACTGACATTTAAATAAAAGATCTATCAGGGTAAAGCAGACATTCAGTTGACATCAGAGTTTGTTCATTCAATTTAGTGCTCCTTACATAGAGGTGGCAAGAATACACAGAAGAATTATACAAGAAGGATCTCAATGTCCCGGACAACCATGACAGTGAAATCGATGACCTTGAGCCAGACATCCTGGAGAGTGAAATCAAAGGAGCTTTAGAAAGCATTACTAACAACAAAGCAAGTGGAGATGATGGTATCCCAGTTGAGCTATTCAAAGTCCTAAAATATGATGTTGTTAAAGTGATGCACACATTATGTCAACAAATTTGGAAAACACAACAGTGGCCACAGGATTGGAGAAGATCGCTTTATATTCCAATCTCAAAGAAGGGTAATGCCAAGGAATGTTCAAACTATTGCACCATTGCACTCATTTCACATGCCAGCAAGGTCATGTTAAAGATCCTGCAAGCTAGGCTTCAGCAGTATGTATATTGGGAACTACCAGAAGTTCAAGCTGGGTTTTGGAGAGGTAGAGGAACTAGAGATCAAATTGCCAGCATTAGATGGGTTATGGAGAAAGCACGGGAGTATCAGAAAAACGTCTATTTCTGCTTCATTGACTATCCTAAAGCCTTTGATTGTGTGGATCACAACAAACTGTGGCAAGTCCTTAAAGAGATGGGAGTACCAGACCACCTCACATTTCTCCTGAGAAACCTGCATAAGGATCAAGAAGCAACTGTCAGAACGGGATATGGAACAACTGATTGGTTTAGAATAGGAAAACGAGTTAAAGAATCAAGATTGCCGGAAAAAAACATCAACAACCTTAGATATGCAGATGACAATACTCTAATGGCAGAAAGTGAGGAGGACCTAAAGAACCTCTTGTTGAGAGTGAAAGAGGAGAGCACAAAAGTAGGCTTGAAATTCAACATCAAAAAAACTAAGATCATGGAATCTGGCCCCATCACACCTTGGCAAATAGAAGGGGAAGACATGGAAGTAGTGACAGACTTCACATTTCTGGGATCCAAGATCACTGCAGATGGTGATTGTAGCCATGAAATTAAAAGACGTTTGCTCCTTGGGAGGACAGCTATGGCGAACCTGGGCAGTATAATAAAAACTGGAGACATCACCCTGCCAACAAAAGTCCGTATAGTCAAAGCGATGGTACTCCCTGTAGTAATATATGGCTGTGAGAGCTGGATCATAAGGAAGGCCGAGCGCAGAAGAATAGATGCTTTTGAGCTGTGGTGCTGGAGAAGACTCTTGAGAGTCCCTTGAACTGCAAGAAGATCAAATCAGCCAGTCCCAAGGGAAATCAACCCAGACTGTTCACTGGAAGGTCAGATGCTGAAGCTGAAGCTCAAATACTTTGGCCACCAAATGAGAAGGGAGGACTCCCTGGAGAAGATCCAGATGCTAGGAAAGACAGAAGGCAAAAGAAGAAAGGGACGGCAAAAGATGAGATGGCTGGACAGTGTTACTGATGTAACAAACACGAATTTGAGACTTCAGAGGATGGTGGAAGACAGCAGGGCCTGGAGTGACTTTGTCCATGGGGTCGCAAAGAGTCGGACCTGACTGTGCAACTGAACAACAACACATATTATGTCTTATGACATTAATCCTGTATTAATTGGATGCTTTAGATGTCTTGAGTTAGTGACAGGAGGTGAATAAATTTCACATAAATCTGGTAGTAGATTATTGAGTCTAGATAGGTGTGCCCTAGTATAGGCTTCTAAGAGTGCTTAAATCCATATACAGAGTTTCTACAGAACTGACAAAAGGGCAGCAAAGAGAACTGATGTATGCATACTGAATTAATGGGAAAACTATTTGTGATAAGGACAATCTGTGTGCTCACTGGAGATCTCTGGAAGAAATATTTTGCTTCTCTTGGCCTGGGTCCAGACCAGCATTTTAAGCTGACACAGGGATCGGATGTGGGCAGACCAGAAAAGTGTGACCAAAGATGCGTAGCTGCCTCCTGTCCCGCCCTCAACCTGTCAGAAGGCGTCCTAGTCTCGCCTCAAAAAGGTACCACTTCAGAAAGAAAGGGAAGATGGGTCATGAAGGCCACTAGAAAAAGTTCTCTTGGTCCGATAACTTAAGCCCCCCATCCCACTGGAGCCATCCAGGGCCAAGTGAAGAGTAGTCTTTGGCAAAGTGGGACAGGCAACTGTCTCCAGGCTGGGCAGGGAAGAAAGGGTACAGCTCCACCAAGATCATGATGGGTGAAGAACAGGGGGCGGTTTGGGGGTGTTTTTTTAGCAGGAATGCACAGAAACACAGTTCCAGCTGGCTTGGCATTGGGGTGTGTGGCCTAATATGGAAATGAGTTCCTGCTGGGCTTTTCCTACAAAAAAGCCTTGGTGAAGAAGAAATTGCATGATGCCACTAAGGCCCACACAGTAATGTTCATGGCTGTGCATGGCAAGGGGCAGACTTTTCCATCCTTTGTTTCTCCTTTGGGAGTCAGGGTTGGGGACAAGAGCCCCCAGGGGACAGGACCTTTTTTCTCAAACTATTTTTCTGTCCCAATTTGCCCCTGGTTTGTGAGGGGAATTGATTCAATATATATTGAAAGATCCTAATGGGTTGGATCCAATGCGGCGGAAGTGGAAGGCAGTTGCTGAAACAAATCTTTCAAATCTTGTCTCTCTCCCTTTGACTTCTGAAAGGCAGGAAAGGAAAGCCTTGTCATGGGGAGGGTAGTTGTGTGAAATCAACCTACCATTGGTAGAAGGGGCAAGAAGAGTGATACTTTTTCCCAATGCATGCTCCTTACCACAGCTCCTGTACCTCATGGCATTTTCTTCATGAGTGTTTCTCAAGTCCATCATCAGCTTTTGGGTGGGTCGATAACAGCTGTTAGGAGAGGAGCCAGGTTGAAATATATTCAAGTGTGTGCTCGTGCTCCATAGGCTCCAACCTAATGCTTTCATATTTAACTTTAAACTGGTCTCCAAGTAGGAAAAACAACAGCTAGACTTCATTGCCATCATTTTTGTTGGCATTTCTCTCGCCTTCCATATAAAAACTGACACCTGCTCCTCTCTACAACCCACAGAAGGCCCAAGATGTGCTTCAGACCATTTTCAAGACTGATCTCATGTCTAATCTCAGCTCAAGAGAGATTTGAGAGCCAGCTGCTTCCACCTGTACCTCCTCTCAGCCCAGAGGCTTTCTTTTACCTTCTTGATTTGGAAATATTCCTCAAATGCTCTCTTTTCACCCATAGTCAATCAATCTGGATCTATTCCAGTATGGAAAGAAAGAAAAGAGTCAGGTTGATTGTAAGTGAAAAGGTGCCTTATGTAGCTATGCAACAATGTAGGTGGATCTTCAAGGTTAATGGACCTCTCTGGCATTTTCAAACAACAGCAGGTATAGACACAATATGTTAAACAGTGGGAGGCATAGTTACCAATTCTCTTACTTTGAATTTTATGTCATAGGATCAAAAGAAAAGCAGCTCTGCTAACAATAGCACCAACAGATGAGAATATCAGGATGGAGCTTTGTTTCAATTCTGATTGCGGCCAGCTTTCTTTTTACTATGCAATATGAAATCAAAGAATTTCTCTCTAATTGTGTTAGGTACATGAGCCATTTAAATGGAAATGAGAACAAAGTTATTTGTCACTATTGAAAAATGGTCTTGCAGCTACTCCCTTGCTAATCAGAAATTATCTGGTTTCAGAAAAGAAAGAAGAACATGGCAGTTCCAAGGTATCCACAGGCAAAGAAATGGGTGCACATTATCTATTAATACAAACACTTAATGTATTAGTAAAGTAACAAGTGAGGGACCCACAAGGGCTTGTCAAGGGCATCTCATTTCCCCTCCCCCACTGTTTCTTCTTTCTCTTACCTGAAAGCCTCTGTAGCCTCTCCTCTTTTCCTGCCTCCTTCTCTCCTTGATACCCACCACCAAATTACTTTTATCTCCCTCACCATCTTTAGCAGTTCTTTCTTCCCTATCTCTGGCATCTGCTCCCTGGCAGCCAGGTCCAGTTGTATGGTGAGGAACACCCACAGACTTCTGTAGGGCACATTATTTCCCCTCTCTATATTATTTGCTCTTTCCCTCCTCATTATGATTGCCATATCCTCATTTCCCCCATTTCCCCCCCACTTCTTTCTTTCCTAGAGGGGGTACCTTGTTCCCCTCTATATCTCTTTCCCAACATTATTTCTCTGCCCTCCACCTGTCAGCCCCCATACTGTAACCTTCCATGCCTTTTCTTCCTGGCCCTCAAAGGTCCAAACAGTCTTGGAAAGGGCCCTGCCCCTTCCTGCTGCATTTTATTGACAGAAACCAGGGTTTCAACTGAGAAAATTGTAGTACTTTACTAGCAACAGACACAGAGGGAATTTGTTTCTTAAAGCTATAGGTGCTGTTTCTATTCTTTTGGGGTCAGGGTTAGCCAAATAACCAGTTCTGTATATATATAATATATAATACTGTGATAGCATCTTGTTAGTATGTGATCCTTTATTGTCTGGGATCATGAAAAATCCATTTAAAATAAAATCATTTAAAATCAACAATGCCAAATCAATAGGTTTGCCAATTCCAGCTTGGGAAATTCCTGAAGATTTGAGGGTCGCGCCTTAGGAGGGTGAGTGAGGATGTGGTGTTACCTAAATTGGACCTAAAGAAAGGGGAAATTAGTGTTAAAAGGTTCCATAAAGGGATAATGTAGGACCTTGGCCTATATATACTGGGATGGATCTCAGAACGGGTACCCCACAAAAAAATTATGAAGAAAGAGTGAGAGTGATTTTAAATGCAAACCAATAGCTTTATTGTATATAACATAAAATACAAGAAGTTAAAATGTAAATAATCTACACAAAGCACCTGAGAACTAATACTCTAAGTAATCACACATGCACACATGCACACCAGCAAGAGGGTGCCCTAGATAAAAAGGAAAAGGGAAGAAACTGGGAAATTTTAGAGAAGGGACATGAAACCTGAAATCCTGGGCTTGAGGTCTGGAGAGGAGCCTGCAATGTGGTAGCAGGGGTGTTCAAGTAGTGGGAAACATGACACACTTTACATTGGCCTGAGATGATTTTTTTATGGGGAAGAGTCCCATAGATGGAAGTGGGAACTCAGGCATGTGATTGGTCCAAGATATGAAGCTTGAATTTGACTGGGTAGTTTGAAGGTAACTACTGTCAAACTTTGGTTGTAAAAAAATTGGGTGAAATACCTTGATTAGGCTATTGTGCATGGGCACAAAGAGCCTGGATGAGGTAACATGATAAACATACTTTAATTAGGTTGGAGGGAGCCAGATCTACATTGACACAAAAGTTTCAGTGAGTCTAGGTAGCTCCTGAAACAGGATGGAGCATAAAATAATGACTTGAGTGCTCTTCTTAAGTAAAAAAATGAAAAAGAGGAACCAGTTAATGAAGCATCAACTTCCTTGGACTGGCAGACACCTCTGGGGGTATGCCAGGATATTCCAGAGTTGAAAAGTCTTTTATTATTGAGAATGAAGTGAAGTCTTATTGTTATTGAGAACCATGAGCTGGGAGAGATTTCACTCAATCAATTTATGATTTTAGTACACTTTTTTCCCTCCTGTCCCTGGGAATTTCCAGTGACATAGCAGAACCCAGGCGCCTTTGTGAGAATTCCCAACATTCAGGTCCCCTTGGCATTCAAACTGTAAAAGGGGTTCCTACTAAAACAACAAAGCTCAGAATAAGATGGGGAATCCACTAACAAAAGGGTCTCAACTGGAGCAGAAAGCGGGATCCTCACAATCCTCCCAACACAAGAGAAATGATACAGCCAGTTGACTTCATCTTAATAAGGGCTGACCACACCTTCTCCTCATGGTGTTATAAAATTAGCCCTCAGAGGCTGCAATTTCCTCCACGGAAACTGATTTCTGTAGTCTGGAGCTCAGCTGTATTCCAGAAGAACTGCACAGGCCCTACATTGAATTATAATTTGCCATTCCCTTTACCTCAGTATTGAGTTGCATAAGTGGGGAACCTACCAAGGAGAGTGCTAATGTTTTAGGTTCTGCTGCTACCAGGGTTAATATAGGACACAATCTCCTGCATGTGTCTTCTCTTTGAGAACATGGGATGAAGTGAAATGCTTACATATGCAATTGCTCTGCTTTGTTGTTGAGTGATTTATTCCTTGTGGAAAAGTTCACCTACGTGAACAGGAAACAAAAAGGTTGTTGAGTTCAAAGGGAAATAGACAGCAACCTGTGTGGAAGTATAGTGCTTGCATACATCTAAGAAAATAAGCTTGGAAAGTAGATGTGATGTGGTTCAGGAAAAGTGAGATCAACACTCACATGGATAGAGAGTAATTCTAATCCTTCTATCTGTACTGGCAGATGGGTGGATGAGCTCAGGCTGCCATTGAGTTTATGGACTAAGAGGTGGTGGATGACCTCAGAGACACGTTCCCATTGACCTTTGATCCACCTACTGCTGACTTGTCCAGTTGTCTGGTGCATAGAATTTCCTTCCTTTCTTCTCATGCAGATTTTTTCTCTCTTCTTGGAGTAGTTTGCAGTACTCAAGTAAAGTTGGTAAAACTGTTGTGCAGTCTAGACCTTCTAGACCTGCATTAAAATAAAGCCAAACATTGCATGTTGCATCATTAAAAAAAAAGCCAAAACATTTGCTTATACATACAGAGGCCCTGAGTCTTTAGAAATGACCTCGTCAATTGAACTGAGACTGACATCAGGCTCTGCTTGTCAGCTTGTCTATAATTTGTAGCCTCAGATAAAAATGGAATTCAGAGCAAAGGAAAATTAATGCTGATTTTTCTTTTTATCTTGAGTTTGTACAACAGATGCTTTTTGAACAGTACATCATGGCAACTGGATATCTTTTCTCTCTGGATAAAATGGGGACGATTGCTTTAGCAAATGGATGGGTGAATCCTTTCATGTTCTGTTCTCTTATCATGGTACCGAGAATGTACTTTATTACACATGAAATACCTGGGAAGAGATCAAAGCAGCTTGTGTTCCAACTGCTATGGGAATTAGAATCTTAGTTAACAGAAGCCCTGGCATGGATACATAGGTGGGTTCTGGGATAACAGTTCTTTGTGCCGGGGAAAATGCAAATTCAAAAAGTGCCCAGATGTTTGTGGCAGTGTTAGGATCACAAAACTGGGCTTCCAGGATGCTTCTCTTTATGGTATATCAGATTATTTTACTGCATGCATCACTAACATGATATACAAAATGATTGTGTCAGACTGCAGGTTTCAGCCAAATGCTTCAGTGTTAGAATATTTACAGAGGCTGCAAAAACAAAAGTTCAAACAAATCATATTGTAACAACAGCAAATCATCTAGCAAACAGAACCAACATGAACAACTGTTTTATTTTTGCCCACATTTATCTGGCACTTGACAGTAATTCAAGTACAGCTTTTACACATGTTATCTCAATCAAGGGCAACTTCACACTTTTAATGTACTGGAGGGTTCCCAGCAGGGGCAGCTTGATTCTTCACTTACTGAGAAGCAGCCACATAGCCAGAAAATGTGGCTTTGGAAGGCTGTGGAATTGTGCGGGGCATTGTGGGCCCCCCCAAATGTGGTAACATTGCCACAAGTAAATCGCTGAAGAGGGGGCAGCCAGGTGCTTCCCTGCCATTTGACTGCCTCTTCAGCTCTTTGAGTAGGCACAGTGAAACTCCATGGTGGGCCGTTCTCCAATAGCCCACCATTTTCCAATAGCCCATTTTCCAAGAGCCCACCCTGGTCCTTCACTGCATCTGTGCAGCCAGAGAGTCAGCTCTCCAAAAGCTCTCAAGGAGGTCTCAGAGAGCTCTCAGAGAGCCGACTCGCTGGTAGCCACTTGGGGGGCATAAATGGAAAGTTGGGGTGGGGCCATGGGATACCCCATCATGGCTACAAGCCAGCTGAAAAGGTTCCTGCTGGATTGCTACCCGGCAGAGTCATACAAAACAGCCATCAGCAACTGATGTAGACTTGCCCATCATTTCAAGACCAAATTTGCCCTTGTATTACTATATAACTGTGTTAATAACCTTCTCAAAGTTTGAGCTGCCAGACATCATCACCTATATCCCAGCCTGGAAGCACAATCTCTGTATCAGAGACTGAGGTCTGGCCACTCAGGAGTCACTCAGGAAAAGCTGGCAATCCCATTAAAGATCTAGTTTCCAGAACATAGTGGGAAGCTTAAATCCACTTTCACTGATGCAGTCATGATTTTGAATCTATGTCTTGCATGCTTTCAAGCATGGAACTTCCAGAGACAATCTGGCTGATGGGACAAGAGTGGACAACTGGGAGTAAGACTTCATACCATGTGAATTTGCCCTGATAACAGAGCAACTGAACACCTCATGGCACAATCAACAGTTTTTGTGGGTCTTAATATTGCAAAAACATCTCTTGTATCATGGGCTCTATACAAATCACTGGCTGTGGTCAGACTAACAGGTTGGTGTGGTTTGGGTGTACCCCTAATTAGTTTGTTGCATTTTGTGACAGAAATATTCAATCTGACTCCCACCTTGATCCGGTGTCATTGCACACTTTTTCCATGGTTGACAGTACAGATTAGCGATGTGTGTTAACCATGGAGTGCATGGTCTGGTCTTATGTTTTTTCACCCCCCCCCCCAACTTTGACATATATAAAAAAATTCTTGGGCGTGCTTATGCTCTATCATTTTAAAAAATCAGAATAGCAAACCTGAAACTAAAGGTTCAGACTTCCAAACCAAATCGAGCATGCAACAGGGGAGTTCAGACATCCAGCAATGTGGTGGGAAATGCTAAAATCTGAAAGCATTGAAATATTTGCTGTCTACTTACTCCATTTCCAACTCATTTTTGATGGGGTGAGTGCAACTGGGGATGGCTGCCAGATATGGGTGTGTGAACAAGTCCATTTAATCCATTAGGGTAAAGCAACTCTGTCAGGTCAAACTGCCCATCTGATCACAGCTATTTTCTCCCCTCTATGGCTGCTATTCACAGTAATTTTTTTTAAAAAAAATCAAAATCTGAAGCTTCTGAAGAATTTCAATGGTATTTTATCGCATAGATCAAATTTCAGTTCAAGAAATCAGTGGGCAGAGATGTGAAGTTATTACTTTTGGATATTACTTAATAATCTGGGCCCATGGTAGAGACAAACTGAAATTTTCCCTATTCTGTCTTAGAGTCCAAGTTAAATGACTGCATTTGCATATTTCACATTTTAAAAGCAAAGATCTCCAAAATGGTGTAGTTAAAAAAAATTGCATCCAGATAAATGTTTAAATTTTAATGACAACACTTTGAGAACACGGAATTAAGAAAATGCATCTGAAAAAATGCATTAATATGCATCTGAGTGAAGTTAAATGACTTACCACCATCCTCATTTTCTTCAGGACATGTCATCTTTCCTTCATGACCATTAGGATGGATTGTTACCTTATCCTGTAGTCCAGGCAGAGAAAGGCAGAAATACCTCATCTGTTTTTAGTTAAAAGGGACAATCCAGCTTTCCATCTTTTTCTTCATTTTTTTTTAAAAAACATTTAAATAGTTCTTCAAGAATCTGGAATGCTTTCCAAGTGTCTCTGGTGTTTCCAACATTGTTCTCTCAAGAGCTCCGGTGTTTGTTTGCATTTATAGAAATAGTTTGGGATCATCAAATCAAATATAAGGCTCTTTATGCCTTACAGCAATATCACATGTAATGTCATAGAATCAAAAAAGTTGAATAACAGTGGCAAGTGAAAATGTAAAATATTAAAAGTGTGCAATACTCATATCACAAAGATGAAGGAATGAGTTGAATCCTACTGATGTTTTACTAATGGTGGACCCTACTTTTGGACACTTTGCAAGGAGCCTTGATTAAGTAGAAGAGGTGTGTTCCACCAAAGCAATGCTCATTATGTTGGAAGGAAGTTTCACCATTAGCAGAACAATTC
The DNA here is from genome assembly GCF_032191835.1 of Heteronotia binoei. Classification (NCBI taxonomy): domain Eukaryota; kingdom Metazoa; phylum Chordata; class Lepidosauria; order Squamata; family Gekkonidae; genus Heteronotia; species Heteronotia binoei. Next base: position 96,892,194 of record NC_083229.1, read on the forward strand.
ATAGAGTCTAACATAGTATTGTCTCTTGCATTATGTGAGGACTTCCTTTTCATCCTTTAAAGACAACATTACCTGTTAAAATGTTTCCTCAAGTGTAACTGTAATTATTTCAATTAGATTTTTACAATAGCAATTTCAAATCTTTGTAGTGCAACATCTGAATGATGTTTCAATCAAAGCAAATAAAATATGCCTATATAACCCATTCTTTCAGTTTTTGTTGACCATCTCCTTGCATTTGTACATTGAAAAGGACAGACAGAAAAAAGAGAGAATGCATAGAAATAACAGTGTTCTTGCACTATTTCCATTAATTTAAATAAGATTTTGCACAAGAATTTCTGAATTGGTCTGATGGGGAAAGGGAAAGCTGGAGGTAGCACATGGGAGAAGGAGCTTTCTGAATACAGCAGTCAGATTGCCTCAAAAGCCTTCAACCTTCCTCTTTTAAAACATTGGGAGGTACAGTAGTTTAAAGATTGGTATGCATCAGGAAATGGAGTTTGGTTTATGGTGGCACCTACTGGCGAATCACAGACCTTCACAAACTTTTAGCTGCCTCATGAACTGGAATGGTTCATTAGTTTGTGAGGGAGCAGAACACTGTCCCCAGGTTTGCTAGACACTAAATTCACAGGAAGTCTCCAACTGACTCTCCTCCAACTTTGTTGATGTTTGGATCTATGGGGTTTGAGTTATGGGCCTTCCCCAAAAAAGTGCCCCCAGGAAAGTGCTTTCTGGAGAAATAACCTTCTTTGAGGGGCCATAAGTCAAACCCCATAAATCCATCCTCACCAGTTTTGGAGGACAGCTAGAGGAGGGTCAGCTGGAGATCTCCTGCAAGTTTGGTGTCTCTAGTTTGCATAGGATCCATTCTATATTCTTCTGAATCTTCTGAACCTATGCCTGTCAAAATGACCATCCTTTTAACAGGCTTAGGTTCAGGAGTATATAGAATGGATCCTGTGCACACTAGAGATATTAAACTCACAGAGAATGTAGAGGAGCATGTGGGGGATGCGTGTTATGAGTGTTGTTTGCATAACTTGCACTGGATCGGTTCTACATACTACTAAATCTCCTGAACCTGAACTTGTCAAAAATGACCACTGCACTTATTTTGAAAGAAGTAATGAGGTTCAAGAGTGTATAGGATTTATGCCATGAAAGTTAGATACACCAAAGTTTCAGAGGATCTCCCTGGATGCTTCTCTACATGCCCTTCAAGTTGCTGCTTTGAAGTTTTATAAACATATTGATTGAGCAGAGACAGTCTGTCTGGAAATTATCCTCTCATGAACCAGCATGAACCTCCATGAACAACTTGAAAGTTTTTGAAAAGTTCATGTCAGTTGACCTTCCATGAACTTGACTTCATGAAGCATGAACTAATCAAAATTCATCAAGAGCTTCAATTTGTGAACTGGTTCATGATCATCCCTATAGTAGTTCTGATGTCTTGTTGATGATCTATTTCATGTGGGGGAAAGAGCAGGGGAAAGTAGACAAATGACTGTCTTACATCTTCCCAGCAGCAAACTGGTGGAAAACAGGATGTTCATGCCACCAACTCCTGAAGAGGTAATCAATCATCTGAAAAGGTACAGGTGAAATAGCCTCCCTCTCATAATCTCAGGATCTACTTAAACCACTCTGCTCTGAGGAAAAGGCAAAAAATGACAGACTTCAGCCTGGGAGCTCATGTCATCAGCTTCCAAAGATAATATCAATAACTGGGGAGAATTCTGATGTTTTCTGGTTTTGTCTTTGAAATTTTATTTTTGTATAATATTTTAAATTGTAATTTGGCTTGTGCGCCTTGGAAGAAAGGCAGTATACAAATATAGCAGTTAAGTACAACTTTTCATAGCAGAATGGGATTTAATAATAATAACAACAACTGTGTGCCATCAACTCACAAAACTCATGGCAGCCCCAGGATCAAAGGGTTTACTCAGCAGAGACTATATGCTATTGCCTTTCTCTGCATTGCAACCCCAGACTTTTGTGGTGTTCTCCCATCCAAGTAAAAACCACAGCTTAGCTTCCAGGTGCTAATGAGATCAGGCTATTCAGGGCTGTTCAGAACTTTAATCTCCATAATCATAGTACAAGGCAGTTTGCTGTTATGAAGGCCTAGTTCCCTGGTGTATTTGATTTATAGAAGAGGCCCAATATTAGCCTGGTAAATTAAAACACACACACCATGCTCATGATGTGGTTAAAATGGCTATTACAGTGAAGCTGTTCTTGAAATGGAAATAAATGATTGGAAAAGCTTTGCCTTCTTAATGTCAGGCTGCTCTTAAAGGCACAGGACAAGTATAAAGACCAAAAACGTATACTGAGCACACTGCCCTCTGCTTCCAGAAATACAAAAATTTCTTGATGAATTCAAGGATGAACATCTACATTATGATTCATGTGCACACATGAAGAGCACAGGGGAAAGCCTGTATCTTTCATCAGTTATGTTATTTATGAATAGGGTTGCCAATCCCCAGGGGGGCAGGGGATCCCCTGGTTTGGAGGGGCCCCCCCACTTTAGGGTCGTCAGAAAGTGGGGGGAGGGGAGGGGAATGTCTGCTGGGAACTCTATTATTCCTATGGAGATTTATTCCCATAGAAAATAATGGAGAATTGATCTGCGGGTATCTGGGGCTCTGGGGGGGGGTGTTTTTTGAGGTAGAGGCACCAAATTTTCAGTATAGCATCCAGTACCTCTCCCCAAAATACTTTCAAGTTTCAAAATGATTGGACCATGGGGTCCAATTCTATGAGCCCCAAAAGAAGGTGCCCCTATCCTTTATTATTTCCTGTGGAAGGAAGGCATTGAAAAGGTGTTCCATCCCTTTAAATGTGATGGCCAGAACTCTCTTTGGAGTTCAATTATGCTTGTCAGAGCCTTGATCTTAGCTCCACCCCTAATGTATCCTGGCTCCACCCCCAAAGTCTGCTGGCTCCACCCCCAAAGTCCCCAGATATTTCTTAAATTGGACTTGGCAACCCTATTTATGAAAGTTAAAGTGGAATAAGAGCCCCATGGCGCAGAGTGGTAAAGCTGCAGTACTGCAGTCGGAGCCCTCTGCTCATGACCTGAGTTTGAACCCAGCAGAAGCTGTTTCAGGTAACCGGCTCCAGGTTGACTCAGCCTTCCATCCTTTTGAGGTTGGTAAAATGAGTACCCAGCTTGCTGGGAGGAAAGTGTAGATAACTGGGGAAGGCAATGGCAAACCACCCATAAAAAAGTCTGCCGTGAAAACGTTGTGAAAGCAACGTCACTCCAGAGTCGAAAACAACTGGTGCTTGCACAGGGGACTACCTTTACCTTTTTAAAGTGGAATTAAATCAGAAGGATGGCTATAAACAGACATTATGGAAGATGCACTCATATCTGCATTTCCCAGATTGTATTAACTATAGAGAACTTAGAACAATGCTGGTCACAGAAAGTTCAATACCAGAAAACTCATCATATGCCTGGAGGGAGAGAACTAATAATCTTTATAATTTGATGTTTAGTACTAGAGTACTTTTGTTGTACTTTTAATAGCTGCCCAATGCAGAGACATTTTCCCATCACTTTTCCTTGCAGCCAGGAAAATTTTCTATATTGTTTTGTGTTAGACTGCTCCTAAAGGCAAAAGAACATGACCAATAAAAAGGTGGTTGTTCTAGTGGTGCTTCATTATACTTTTTTCAAATTTTATCAGGCAAGTTTAAAAAGAAATAATGGTGTTTGAACAAGGTGAAGATTTAGAAGAGCAGGGGTCCCCATTGTTTTCCTGTTTTGAGTCTGTGGGCATCTTTGGAATTCTGAGATAAGGTGGTGGATCCCACCAGAAAATGGCTGTTGTAGGAGGTGGATCCAATCACAAAATGTCAGCTGTGTTAGGTGAAGACAACCAAAAATGGCTGTCACAGGAGATGAGCCACACAGAGAAATTCCAAGTGCAGGGGAGAAAATGGGGTAATTTTAAAAATACACAGAAGAGAAATGAGAGAGAGAATAAAATCAACACTATGGTGGCAGCTATCATCAAAGCAACATTATTTTAATCTAACAGTCAATTAGGTCCCCAATGGCCAATCAGAAACCATGCTAGGGAAGATCCCCACCTGGTCCTACCCAGTATCTGAAAACACTTGGCAGGCACCAAGTAAGACATCACGGCACCCACAGGCACCATGTTGGGGATCTCTGGTTTAGAAATTAAAAGCCATTCTCTCCCAAAGACAAATGCAATTTATGGAAGGTAAATATAAGGGTCCCATGCGACCTCTGAAAAAAACTACGAAAGAAATAGATCTTCTGGTTAAGTACCATTAAGGGATGTAAGCAGTGTTATAGGCTTTAAGAACTTAAATTAATGTGTGCAAACTGTGGATTTTATGGCTTTAAATGTTCCCAAAGGGAAATAATCAGAAGAAGCCGTTTTCCTAACTAAAAATAAGTTTAGATTAATTTATAAGAATTCACTACAGTGAACTAAAAGTACTCATTTCCTTAAGGTTGCAAATGGAAGGCCTTATATCCAACCATTTCCCCCTTAGTATTTATATGAAGAGACACAAAGTGAGTGAAATGATATCTTTTATTGGATAAACTTGGAAAAGTACAGGAATATATAAGCTTTTGAGTTTCACAGAACTCTCCATAAGGCAGAATGTTTATCCTGACAAAGATTTCTGTGAAATACGCATGCTTCTACTGTTCCAGTAAGAGTTATCATTCTTCTTTTATGTGTCTTCAGTTATTTAAGGCCAACATGGTAGTCACCATTTAACTCAATTGCTTTATTTATTAAGGCATGTACTCAGAGCGAATAAGAATTCTACTCCAAATTCTCTTCTGAAATGCTGATATTCACATATTTGCTGAATATTCTATGAATAGTAGACACATGACATCCAAAGATATTTGGTTTCAAGATCTGATATTTCATACACTATGATATTTAGCACTGGACTGTATTCAATAGTTCGGTACTAAAATATTTAACATTGGACAGCATTTGCTAGACAATACACAATTCTATTTAGTAGCTGACAATTGATAACTTATAAGGCTTCCTGTGTGAGTTGGGGGAGGAGGTCAAAACCATCAACAGATGCCAAATAGATTCCAAACAGCAGATGCCAAACTAAGGCTAAACTACTCACATTTCAAGTTTTGATTTTTTTGAATGGGAAGTTTTCAGCACATTTTGGTTCAGCTCTATATGCAGCTGCCCTGATCCAGTTAGGAACCATACACAGATGGAAGCTGAATGGAAGCATGGGAAATCATGTTTGATTCCTACTTCTATGCAAAAGTCAGGGCTCCATGAATACATTTTTTTTTGCGGAGGGGGGGGGGGGAGGGAAGCATCTTACCAATCAACTACTTGGGAGAGAGAGAGAGCAGAAGGTTGAATTGTCCCACCCCCTGTACTTTCTCTTGCCATGCGGAACAGGTGATCCATAGGATCTCACCCTTTAAAGAAAAGCTGTTCCATGCATGCTTTGTTTGATGAGAATCAGAATATGAGCTCCCATTTTGAATCCTTTGGTGAAGATATTTGCTGTAGCCAAATAAGAGTACTGTAAAACTCAATTTAAGAAATTATTATACATTGTTTTATGTTTCTTTATATAAAAAGTTACAGTTAGCAAGCATATGACACAAAGAAGTGGATAGGGACAGCAGTAGTTATGAATGCATGCTTTTTACAATGTACCTCAATTTTTTGCCAACTCAAACATTCAGCAGCATACATGCAGACCTGTTTCTGAGTGTAAAATTCAATTCTGTGATTTGATTTATATCCAACAAAAATTTCTACCCAAATTATGAATGATTAAATACCTGATTTAATAATTTGATTCCTGAAACTGGGTAAACTTTCCATCGTAACAAAACAAGACAAATAATAAATATAAAGAAAGAAAAAATACTGATGGTAATAATAAATGATAGCAATGATAGTAGTAAGAGTCTTATTGCCATCCACTGATTTTACTCATTACTGATTGATGCCTTTTTCATGAAACTGGAAAAGCTGGTCAGAGTCCAGAACACCTTTAGCTTGTAGTTCCAATGCCGACATTTTCACAATTCATGGTAGAATATTCAAAATCACCCAGGAGCGCACTATTTTCAAGCAGTCTACATAATGAAAACAAGTTCAATGTAAATAATCTTCTTGCATGGCACATACTATACAAATAGATTACAAGGACATTATTATGTCTAACATGAATTTCAACGTCAAACTCGGTACTGCCAAACAAATGTATCTGCAAGTATGTCCCAAAGAAACCTGCAGGATTTAAGTTGATTCACAATGGTGCTGGCATGCATGCATTACACCTTAGATTCTCCCTTATACCTGGCACAGGATGTCTGGTGTGATACAATGCCTATGTATCTACATAGAATCCAATCAATTTACCCACTGCAAAAATAATGGATGGACATGTGGGAAGATGTATTTGCTTGATTGGTGCCTATGTATAATGCTAATATATAAAGTTGTACACACTGGTGGGGAGGGATGCTTGCAGGTCTGTGGCTTGCTGCACATATATAAGGCTGGATCCAATCAGCTGTTCTTCTGGTGAAAACGGAATGCAAGGTCTCCCTTTTACAACACAAAAGGTTGTGCTAGGGATCATGGGTCCTCAATAAACAAAGACCATGTGAAACAGGTTGTTATAAGGAGGGGTATTAGATAAGTGGAAATTATTAACTTCTAACTGTCCGAGAATTGCAATGCAAGTGATCCCATAGTCTCCTTTGCAAGGCAAAAAGGCTGGCACTAGAGCAATTGGTGACCTCAGTGGTAGAAACAGTAGACATCAAGGATACTGCATAGGCATTGGCACTGTGGAAGCTGACAGCAACATCTTGCATGATAAAGCATGGTGGAAAAGAAGAACAAAATTGGAGATGTGGCAATACCTCTTACAGTTCTATTAATATAATATGACCAGTGATCCAATGCAGTGTTGCAATCAGAGAATGCTAATGATAAAAGAAACATACCATGAATCAAACCATGGGCTTTTGTTGTAGCAGGAACTCCTTTGCATATTAGGCCACATCCCCTTGATGTAGCCAATCCTCCAATTAGTACAGTAGGCCCTGTACTAAGAGCTTACAGGGCTCTTAGTACAGGGCCTACTGTAAACTCCAGGAGGATTGGCTACATCAGGGGTGTGTGGCCTACTATGCAAAGGAGTTCCTACTACAAAAAAAGCCCTGAAAACCTATAGTCCAAACTATACAAACTAACTAGCTTCAGTACATGGAAACAGAACTTTGCAGAAGCTCTCAGCCAGAAGACAATAGAAGATAAAACTATAATATTCTTAAGCACATTTAACTCTTCATGGTTTCAATCAAAGTCTTTTTCAGGTTAAGGAAGACATAATTCCAGTTGAGTCAAAATATAAAACAAACATATCTGAACATCTAGAAAAATGGTGCTGAGAAATATTTGTAGTTGTTAAGTGTGACAAGAAGTGGTATGCATTGTAAATCCACTCCTTACCCACCCAGAGGAATACAAATGGTTCTTCTCTGAAATTAGCAGCCAGCTGAATTTATCCCTTCCCCACAAAGAAAAATTAAAAGAATGATATGATACATGTGCCTCATTTGAAAAGAGCAATCATGTTTAAAGATTTCTTTCCTTGACACTTTATTAGAAATATATAGGCATAGTTTTGAAAATACACACAAACACCAACCCAATAACTTACAGTGAAATTCTAAGCAAAATCATACCCTTATAAATCCATTGACTAATGACCCTAGAAAAATGTAATTTGGCTTTGACCTGCACTATTAAAGTAAGGCCCTAATGCATCCATGGGGTTTCTCTATTCCTTTTAGTGTACTCAACAGGAATGAACATGTGGAACTTTGCCCAACACTGAAAAGAACAGATGTTTTCACAAAGGTCCATACATGCATCAGACTCATTTGGAGCTTTGGATTTCAGTAGAAATATTTTTGTATTGAAAAAAAATTACCAAGGCAGAACCAGAATGCAGAGCGACTAGAGCAAAATAAGATTATAGCCATTCAAACCTTTCACAACAAAACAGTAATTACAGCTACCAAAATGAAAACAAGATTAAATTCTTACAGTCTAAATGGTTAGCCAGTCCTGCTCTTGACACCATCAATTCTAAATCACAGTAGAGTAAAAGAACAGATGTTCTCATATCTCTGTTTGACTAAGCATTTAGGTAGCATAAAACAAACAGCCTGATCCACAGCTTTTGGTAGCAGAGAAAGACCTGGTACCCGTGCTGCTCACACAGCAGGGAGAAGGCATTACATGTGAACACCAGCTGGGAATAGAAATTTATCTCCTGGCATTTATTCTGCAGTTACTCAAGACAAACTCTTGGTTAGATAGAGATTGGATACATTGTTTGCTGCATCCAATTCCTGGGAACCAGCCTTCTAGCCCTGTCTTAATGCAAGAAGGAAAATATTGGATACTGGCAAATACCACTGCAACACCACCACTTGGAAATCTGTCAGAGCCAGACAGGAACTACTGTAGAGAGCAGGAAATGCTGGGCTTGCACTGTTTACATTGGCCTCTAAGTGCCTCAACATTTATTGTTAACACTGAGCGAGTTATTTTCCACACAACTCATTCACAGTCAATCTAAAATAGGATAACCCTTTGTTGCATCTTCCCCTGGGCTCTCTGAAGGATGACTGAGTTGAAAAAGAGACAGGTTGGTTGGGTAAGGTTCTCTGTACTCACACAATGGATCAGGCTGGAAGTTATCCCCTACTAAAGCATTTTATATATCATGGCCATAAATAAAGGTGAATGGGTCATGCCAAGCATCTGTTTGAAACTCAAGCTTTAAAATCTTGATAATCTTTAGTGAGATGTTGTAGAACAACTGAGGATAGTGATTTGTTTTATGCATTTGTTTGCATTATTGCAACTCCTGCCTATGATCTGAATGTCTTTGTTTGCATAGAGCTCACTCGGCATGCAAAGATGCCAGCTACCTAGCACCATTTGCTTCACAATAAAGCAAAACACATTGACAAACACACCACAGATATGCACAAAGCAAATGACAGACAGCTAGACAGTTTCAAAGGAAATAAAAATGAATGGAATGCACACGATGGCGAATTGGGAGCTAGACATTTGTTCACTTACCTTCTGTTTGTCTTTTACACCCTAGTTGTGTTGTACTCTGATTCATGTTTGCTTAGAGACCCAATGAGGCAGAACCTGGAATGTTATGGCTATTTCATTCAACATAATAATGTTTGCATAGAAAAAAAGAAATATATGCATACACATTCTTAATTGTAATATAACTTAAGAACCTGATCAACTTGTTCCAAATCACTTAAAATTGGCATGCAAGAGGACAGCAGTAAAGCTCTTGTTAAACTGAAAAACCCTGACCGTGTCTCACCAACAGATCCCATTCCAAGCAAGCGGCCTGAGGTATACAGAGTGCTTTGAGAGTCTGGGATACCCAGTGGCTTATATGTACAAAATGAAACATATGGGGCACATGAACAGAACAGTAAAGACGTAGAGAAAGAATGCATGCATGTGAAACACAGAGTTTAAAAGGTTCTGGCTGCTACCAAATAAGTTGTACATAACTGAGTTTAGCTTTTGTTTTCTTTTTGCTTTCTGCTTTTACTTTAAACTGTTTAATCATTCTTCCTTACAAGCATTCAAGGTGCAATACACAGTAAAAGAATCCCTGGGTTTTTTTCTTTAAAATTGAAATCATGCCAGACTTTGAATGGTCATTGGATTAAAAAGGTTGTTTTTCACTATATATATATTTCTTTCATAAGCAGATTTAAAACAATAGCAATCAAAAGCAAACTTTTAAAATCATTTTAGGCTCTAAATGGTCAATAAACATGATAAGCAGGGATGCTATGGTCAGCTACAAAACTGATACTGTAATAGTTTGAAAATACTGTCATTTGCTAAATAGAAAATCATATTTTACAAGAAAGGGAAGGGTCTTCTCTCTTTGAGCAGCTGATCTCCATGCTAGGCAGAATGTCTGTGGCTTGGGGTTAGGGCAAAATGTAGGGTTGCTTTTTGTTATTTTGAAATCACATGCATCCTGATATTTCAAAGGATATGCCATTAACTTTTAGGAGAGGAAATCTTTGGTGTGGTTGAATGCACTTGCCCTTTCTTGTATTTTTCTATATTGATAAGATTAAAAGTTTTTTTAAAAAGAAGATAATAGTGATTTTTATGAGGAATTAAAGGGGATGGACAGAAATAGAAAGGAAAAACAAGTAGAAAGAGATTAAAAAGTCCATTCACACAACTTGTTTCAACCTTACTTGCATCTATTCTGGGAAACAATTCACATGCAAAACTACTATGGAACTGAGACCTGCTAGTTAAATGATCCAGAAATATAAATGAAGTTTTCAGAATATGTAGCTTTGAATTCTGGACAAAAATGTTCTCATGCCTTTGCACAGGAACCCACTTATTGTAACTGCTATATGTAAATTCATCATAAGCTGTGTGAATGGATCCTAAGAAGAAGAAAAAATATAGTGGCCTGAATACTAAATGGAAAGATCAATTAGAGGGGAAAGAACAAGGGAATATTTGGGATGGAACCAAGTCCTCACACAATAGTCTTCATCAAAAATCTAATGATACTGACCGCTGGACAGCTTTATCATGTCTGGAAAGCCTGTGACTCGTGGTTGGTACCTCTTCTATTTCATCTATATCGCACGCATCTGCAGCATCTTGTGAGTAGCTATGCTTCATGACAAGAATATTTCTCCTGTTCATGGGCTGGATGAGGGGCTTTACAGGCTGGGGTTGAATGTCTGTCAAGATAGGCGTATCTCTTGTGCTGAGGTTACTACGGCTGCCCTTAGTGCTAGATAACTGTGATCCACAGTGGTGGTCATGAATGCATTTGGAAGATGATCTCCGCAGTTTATGATAGTTTTCAAAGTCATCTGCAACATCTGCAAGGTCCGCTGTAGCCCCTGCCCCTCTCAGAGTGCATAACTCATAGTGAGGAGGCTCAAATACCTCCTGAAAGACTGTTTGATCAAAGTCTGATTTCCGCTGGACAAATTTTTTACGAGGCTGTTTAATCTGGACTATGACAGAGATAACAATAAGGAGGACCACAATACAAGAAGTTACCCCAATTACAGTTCCACTGGTATTGGTAAGCTGGTCCAAGAGGTTGGCTTTTCTCTTTTCTGTGTGGTGGACAAAAAAAAAGGAGAGCATAAAATTAATATCCTTTAGAAAAACAAGTAACTGTGGCACTGTTCTACTCATCTAACCAAGTATATGAAAAAGAGTGAGAAAAGCTATATGAAAGACACTGTTATAATGGCAGTATGATCATTTTTTCTGCCCTGTAATTCTAAAGAGATAATTCTAGTTCAGAATCAGTCTCCTGCATGCAGTTACAAAATGGAAATTGCTGGCTCGTGCTCCTCTGTAGTCTAGTTCATACGGTAGTATTCACAACCTTTGTATTTGAAGGAGCTGAAGAAGTATAGTAAGGAAGAGAATGAGGTATCATCCTGGAGGCTCCTAGTTTAAATTTTGCAGCATTCTTTGCAATACATTTTCAGCTTCACTCACAGAGATAATATTGGCCATCCTAAAGCCACCCTAAGGCTTACAAACAAAATAATGTAAACAAAGCCCTTTGTTTTCTGAAAGTGCTATAGATATTATAAGAATTATTATGTATTTAGCAACATAATCTGACTTTTGCTTACCCTATCAGAGTTGTAGCTTTCACATGATCCAGCATGGGATTGTACCTGGAGTCATGATGACAATAATCCAGGACTGGCCTGATATACCACCCATAGCTGCATTACCATCATGTTTGGTTTTTTTTAGCAAGAACCTGGACTCTAAAGGTGGATCCAGAATTTTATCTGTCGAAGACACTGGCAAATACAGATTTTTGCCATGTTCCCATCCCTTAGCAGTTGACTCTCTGCAAATTGACTTCTGAGTTCACAGGACCTGTATGAATGTACAGCAAGATGGCTGGGCTGCACTCCAGTGAGGAGTAAGAAGGACATGACATAATTTTCTGTTAGCTGAGCCCCACTTGCAGAAAAGATAGGAGGAGGGAGATTTTGGCTCTTCCTCACTGCACCCTCTGCATCATATGGCTAGATGTCTATGCAGTTAGTGCAACCCCAGGAATCAACCTTCTGGTGTCTGGAAAGAATGCAGAAAAATCCTTGTGAGGCAGAGCACCTTAGTTTCACCAAGAGTTGACACAAATAATAGTGGGTCTACTTCAGCTTGCGGGTATTTGTAATTACAATTTCTCATAGATATTATCTGTATCTCTTTCAAGGCTTGAAAGTTAGCTTTTATTGTGGTTTTTGCTAATTAACTCTGTATTGCCTAGCAGTATTCTTAATTTTATTTGCTCTATGTGTGTTTCTCTAAAGATTTTGGTCTTCTTGTGTGCATTTAACCTCAGGAATGAGTTTCAAACCTGCTTATTAGTCTGTGAGGCAGTGGCTCAGAGGGACCCAGGTTTGTCCTACTGGTGGATTATTGGATCCAACGCCTAGTCTTTTAAGTTCATTTGTTAAGGACACAGGTGTTGTTGAACTATGAAAGTTGAAGCACAATTGATATCTGTAACTATCCCAGACTATTCTGACCTTCCACAAGCCACTTTAGGGGCCTACCCAGTGCTGCACTGTGTCATCAAATTATAATATAGACACTCTGCTCAGAAGGTACTAACCGTTAGATCATAGGGACAGGGGTGGAAATAAAGCAACATCCAACCAATATCATAAGGGAAAGTCCATCTCAGGAGCCTTGGATTGACCTCCAACACTTTATCCAATGGGATGACCGATGACAGGATTCAACGCTATGGGTTGGATCCAACAGGCTTCAAGGGGACCTCTGTTTTCATACCTAGCCCTTCCCAACTCCCTCCTTATGGCTGCATCCCACTACCACTCAAAATGCTTCTCCTGGCAGCTTCCAGAATAGCAATGGTTATATGACATGGGAGTGACAGAGAGAAAATGACAAAAATCAACTCCTTCTTCCATCAAAGTAAGTGCCATGGGTTGAAGACAACTTTGGATTCAGTCTTATATCCCCCTGGTGATTATGACTGGCAATTTGAAATAACTGTATCTTGTGGATAATATAAATACCCCTTATCCTTGAAACATCTCAAATCCAGGCCTTAATGATTTATTTGAAATTGCTGGCTTTAGTTAACATTTAGCTGACTCAGGAGGAAAAGCAAGGATTATTGCAAATATGGATTCCAGGAAGAAAAAAATCTTTCCCTGTGAGCCATTACTTACGTTTTTGATATGATGTATTCCAAGGTTCATGAACATAAATCTTTAGAGCATCAATGCCTTGGACCCAAAGGATAATCTTCACAGGCTCCTTGTCACAGCCTGTTCATTGTGGCAGCATAAATTTCAATTGCTGTGCTTCACTGGCCATGTGATTTTCACTATATGCTGAGCTGACTCCCAGATACTGCCAAGTTTTATTTTAAAACAGACTTTGCTCAGTAAACTGGGAGGTCTGTGAAGCTGAAGAGCTGCTTCAGTGGTCAAGGCTTCCGGTTTGTCCTGTCATTGCTGGAAACACTGAGAAAGAAGCAATAGCTATGGTGGTGGAAGAGAAGGGAAGTCCCAGAGCTGCACTGACCAGGAAGGTAGTGCATTTTCAGGCTTCCCTCTCAGTGAAAGAGTTTACTGAAGCTTCAGAAGTATCTTCTCATTTAGTGCTGTGGCAGAGATTCTCTGGACTAGGGAGATGGCTGGATACTATCTGGCCACTGTGAAGTGAGAGTCAGCAATCTTATGCCCTGGAGGGTTCCAGCTACCCATCAGCTTGGCTGCTGAGGATTGTGTTCCCCATCTGAAGAACTTGGCTATCCATCCATAAATTAATATCCTTGCTCGAAAAAGTATGTGTAACAGGTCATTTCTTGAAACTGCTTCTGGTGAGTTAGAAGAACTTGCTTGGTTTTGTGATACAAGTAAATTTTGAAATGTTTGTAGGGTAGCAAGTGTAAAGGCTTTGTGTTGTTGTTGTAAGGTTTTTTTTTTTAATCTGTTTGAAGATTACAGAGATCATGGAAGCAGGAGGTTTAATAAAACAACAAGGAAGATTTATTTATATATAACTAGTGTGGTGAATTCTCTTTAAAGCTTTTAGATACAGGTCTGCTCATCACCAGAGACAGGCCTCACAATTCTTTCCTCTCCCACAACTAGAGTTAATCCACTCTGCCACACTACCAGGGACAACTACACACAAAACCTTCCTAAAACAATTTCCTTCTTCTGTCTACACTCTCCTTCAGACAGCTTTCAACCCCCCTCTGGAAGGGGACTGGATGCTGTAACAGCACTCCCATAGCCTTAGATATGAAAACAGCTGAGTGCCTGTTTTACTTTGCAGGGTCAAGGCAAGCTCTCTTTCCATTGCAGTATGTCTAGTTAAAAACTAATTAATTATTGTAAGCATCAATACATTGATAGCCCAGTTTGGAGCCCTTCCCCTACTTCAGGTCTATTAGAAAGCAGGAGGGGAATGACTGCTGGATGCTTCATTATACCCTGACCAGTCCCCATAGGGTATAATAGAGAATCAATCAGTGGGTATCTGGGATTTGGAGGGCTGTTTGATGAGGCAGAGGCACCGAATTTTTAGCATAGTTGCTGGTGCCTCTCCTCAACCCTTTCTAAGTTTCAAAAAGATTGTACCAGGGGGTCCTATTCTATGAGCCCCCCTAAAAGGTGCCCACATCTTCCATTATTTCCAATGGAGGGAAGGCATTTAAAAGGAACATAGTCCCTTTAAATGTGATGGCAGCACACCCGAAATTCACACTTATTTCATCTTCCCTTCTGGAACCTCCTAATCTCTCCTGGAGTCTCCTGATAAATCCCCCACCAGTTTGCCATCCTCACCTGTCAACCCTAAGTGCTTAGCTGCAGAGGGATGCAGATATGCTGGCACTTGGTAAAGGGGTGAGGAAACAGTGTCATACAAGATCAGGCCCTCATTACATTTGATGGTGATGGAATCTTTCCGGTGACTACAAGGATGCCATAATGTCTAGCTTCGCCCTTTGATGCCGCTTTGAAACTTACAACCTTGCTACTTTTGCCTGCTTTCTCTTCTTCTCTGTAATCCCTTATGATGTGTGACACCTGAGAATCCCTGATCCAGCAAAAGAGGGTTTTCAGGGTATACAAGGAGCTTCTGTGGGAAGCAAATTAGAGAAGTAATTTTTCACTACCTTTTGCTTGTGCAGTTTTTGGGATGGAGCCAGTTTGGTGTAGTGGTTAAGTGTGCAGACTCTTATCTGAGAGAATCGGGTTTGAATCCCCACTCCTCCACTTACAGCTGCTGGAATGGCCTTGGGTTAGCCACAGCTATCGCAGGAGTTGTCCTTGAAAGGGCAGCTGCTGTGAGAACCCTCTCAGCCCTACCCACCTCACAGAGCTTCTGTTGTAGGGGAAGAAGATATAGGAGATTGTAAGCCGCTCTGAGTCTCTGATTCAGAGAGAAGGGCGGGATATAAATCTGCAGTCTTTTTCTTCTTTGGTGGTAGACTACTAATTTAGAGGTTTCATCTATCCTGATTTTCTTTGTGAGCACAAAAGATGTTTTAAAGAAGTTTTTTTAGAGTTATTTTGGAACTCCTGGCATTGTTTTTATAATGTTTAAAAAATGAATCATTATAGTCATTGTCTATGATGATTCAAGACATGAAAGAGTCAGGTGATCAATTAACCGCAATTAGGTGAATAATATAAATAGCAAACCAATGTGAATCAAGATATGGAGAAGTATAACTGGATTAATGTCAAAATGGGTATTCACTGGACTTGTACATGGGACTTTTAAAAGCATTTCATTATTAATTCCAAAAGGGACTGCTTCCTTACCAGGTTGGTTTGTATGATTTTGCTTCAGTATTGTTTCTTTTGTTGTTATCTCATTTTCATAATTCTATTTTGTTATTATTTCCCATTGGTTTCAATAGAAGATACATACACACCCCACACATGGCCTATACCTTCATGGAGTTTTTGGGTTTTTTTACAAATTGGGCAACACTCAGAGGCAGGGGTCATTTTGTAGAAAAATAGGTGGTGGAGCTCATTAGCATATGCTGCCTCCCAGCCAAAAGCAACCCGATGCAAGAAAGGAGAGCCCCAGGTCAGCGAGGCCTGCTTGGGCTGGCTAGAGATCCAGTCAGCCCAAGCAGTCTTCACTCACCTGGGGCTCTCCTGAGCTGCCCCTCCCCAGTCAAAAGGCAAGCCATCTACGAACCAAAATCACATAAGAAGTGGAGAAAGGGTGGTGTGGGCTTCTCCATGGGTTAATGAGGGCTTCTGAGGACATGGCAAAGCCCTGGTGGCTGGCTGGCTGCCCGTTCTCCTTATCCAGGGATCGTTATGCAGCTGTACCTACTATTCAATGGACAAGGTAGGTGGGGAGGAAGAGGGGGAATCTTCAGAAAGGTTCAGGAGCTGCACTCCTGTGAGCTCCTGCTGAATCTGAGGCCTGCTCAGAGTATTCCCCTAGGAAATCCACAGTGATGAATTTCAGATAACTTTTTTGACAAAATGTATTGCGACCATATTTAACATTAAAGTGTCTGAAAGAATTGATCAGAAAGACATCAAATACTAACATAGACAGTCCTGCAGCCACTGAGGTTGATGAACAATAGCTTAAGGAGGAGGCAGACTGACAAGGAAGGGACATTTGGTAGCACAAGGAGGGCAAGTCATCAGATCAGGTAGGCATCAGCAGGAAGGGTATACATAATTTTTTATTACTGGACAGCGTGGAATTTATTTAAAATTCGGACTGATTTCACACTCGCCTTACACCTCTCTCACAGTCGTCTTCTCAGCGCAGCTCCCTTCCGATTTTCCACTATCTGCCCTGGGGCTACAGCAAGCATTGGCATTTTCACACAGTAAACAGAAACTGGTTTTTAGCAGTTTCTGTTTACTGCATGAAAACGTCGATGCTTGCTGCAGCCCCAGGACAGATAGTGGGAAATCGGAAGGAAGCCATGCTGAGAAGACAACTGTGAGAGTGGCATAAGGTGAGTGTGAAATCAGTCTCAGTTTAACCACTGTACTTTGGTTACCATTGGAACATTCATAAAATACAGAGTGGATTTCAGAAGGCAAACAATCAAATTTTAATGATAATAACAATTAAAATAACTCCTAAAATAATTGTAATTCTCAAAAAACTTCAACAGCTACAGGGGAGGGGGAGAGGAAGGGACACAGTTGAAAAGCAAAGGAGTTTTGTGTAAGCAGAAGACAAGGTGTGCTGTTTCAGAAGACGCTGAAACAGCACACCATCACAGTAAGCCACACAATGAAACATGTTATAAAGAAGGCTAACCAATAAAGCAAATCAGATTAAGGTGGAGTTTAAAAAAACAGGATTCTAAAGAATCAGAGGTGACAAGGAAAAGCTACAAATTGAAAGAAGCAAGCCAGAAATCAAATAACATTTAAAGCATTGAAGAGTTAGCTAAAGGAAAGCAAGCCTTTCCCTCCTTCAAAAACCCAATAAATTGCTTCAGAAAGATTCAGGGAACACAGCTCTTGGATAACAGAAACTACATACAAGAACTGCTCTTCAGTATGTGACCACAGCTTATGTCTGAATCACCTCATATCCTTCAGAATTGGAACACCTCATTCATGTATGCAATCTTAGAAAGTACAGCTTGCAGTCAATAAAAAAAAAAAACCACCCCAGAGATTCTCTTCACCTTCCCTATAAGGAGTAGAACTTTTCATGCATTCATTAAAAAAATACTACTTAAAAAAAAACAGAGATGGAGAGTGCTATATGGAAGCCAATGAACAAAATTAAAGAAAAATGTACTTTATTGTTCAGTATTAGTTATTTAGATGGGGAAGTTGTTTCATTTTTATGTTAATTATGATTGTTACTAAACATCCTGTTTTCATAATTATTGCTATTGATAACTAAATACATGTACAAGTGTAGTATTCACATGGAAAACTACTACCTGCTTTATATTTTAAAGGATTTGCCAGAAACTGATTTTTTTCACCTGAAAGGTGAAGGCTTTTAGCATTGCTTAAGATCAAGCCTTTGTGCTGTAAATTGAAATGGTGACAACTTTCTCTTCATTCAGGTTACCATTGCGATATGTCACATACCACAACAATGTTTTCAATTTAAGAAAAGTATTGAGGCTTAAAAATGTTTGCATGCTTTTCTTTTGCCTGTAGGGAGGATACAATCAATGTTTGTCCCATGATGTTATTAATTTAATCCTAAAATATTAAAAGAGGACTGCTAATACAACTAGTAATGGACACAAACCAACTCACACAAACTAACATTTGTGATGAATTTTATCCAGTTTGTGCTTGGTGAAGTGAAATTTGTGGCAGGTCACCTGGCATGAACTTTCCAGAATTTTAAAAATTGTTTGTGGAGGTTTGCAGAGACATTTCCAGAAAGACTGTCTCTATATAATCAAAATGTTACAGACCTTCAAAGCAACAACTTGGAGGGCATGTAGAGGAGCATCCAGGGGAGGTCCCCTGTGACTTTGATGTCTCTAGCTTGCACAGGATCCATTCTATACAGTCCTGAATCTCAGACGTTTTGAAAGGCACAGGTTCAGTTCAACACTTGAGTAGCTTGAAGTACCACATCCAAAACATTTGAGTAGCTTAAAGTATCACATCCAAAATATGAAGCTAGGTAGTCAACAGATCATGTGCAAACTAGAGACACCAAACTCACAGTGGACCTCCCCTGGATGACTCCCTACATGCTCTCAAAGTTTGCACAGGATCTATTCTATACAACCCTGAACCTCCAAAACCTCCTAAAGCGTATCTTGAAATTAGAAGGATGGGAGGAATTGGGGAGGGGGACAAGCTCTCTGGCATTGCATCAGAGTGTAATGTTAATTCTAGTACAAAACTGGAAATGATGACACAACATTTAGGTACTCCTATAAGATTTGCCAAAAACCCTGTGGCATTTTGAGTGAATTCTGAAGCATCACCACAACATCATGACATCACTTCCAGTTTTGTATCAGAAGTTCTGTCACATACCAGGACAATACCAGTGCTCCCTCCCTCCACATTTCCCTCACCATCCTTTGAGGTACGGCAGGGAACAGGAGTAATTGTTGGTAGACCTGGGCCTCCTATTGCAGTGTGATTACAAACATTCATCTGTATAATGATGGCATGGATGAACCATCACAGCCATTTCAGAAGAGAGGCAGGTCTACTAAGAGGACAGAAGGAGGAGTACAGAATTTCAGGGTCTAGGTAGCCCTAGAGAGCCTTAAAACTGGGCAAAATACCATTGGGGATATTATAGGTCTGCATTTTTCATAGATGTATATTTTACTCTTAGTTTTCTGATGATTTTATAATGTTCACACTGTGAAGAAAGGTGGGGTATAAATGATGAAAATAAATTATATATACCTGAAGATGGGAAGCAGATAAAAGACTGATGAATGGCTAAGGAGAGAATGAAGCAAGGAAAGGGAGAATATATGGGGGTTGCCAGGAGGAGGGGAAAAGGAAATAATGTGGGTAGGATACTTAATATTATGCTTTTTGATTACAGAGGAAGTAAATTGGTATTCATCAGGAACAAGCTCTTCACTGACAGAACATTATAGAACATTATATGGCAAGCTGTGAATATGTTTCATCTAAAATTTAGCTTGATATCTCTCAGAGACACAGCTGTTTAAGACATGCAGTTTTTCATTTAAAAGATATATTGATAGCCTCTGCCTTGTTGGCTAGTTCTTTTCCTCGTGATCAACATGATATTTGAAATGCTGCAGGCCATTGATGCTGTGGTTGTACATTAGTTTCAGAGTTTTCCAGTGATTCATGAAGATCTGGAAACATCCTCAGTACCACAGCCAAAAGATGAAGTTAGGTAGTTAACCTGCTCACATGTCTGAATTGGCAAATGTCTCTCTGAAGTAGAAATTGGAAAAGGGAACACTGGAATTGGAGGGGTGGAGAACTACTGAATTTATGAATGAACCATCATAGCCATTCAAACAATCACAGGACAGAAGAACTGCTTGTGCTTATGACAAAGTAAAAGGGAAACCATGATTTTATTCTTGGAAGACTGCTATTCCTTTTAATAAATTTCATGTGTTTGGTTTTTGAACTGCAAATTTATTTCTTCTCCTTCATTTAACTTATTGTCAGTTCAACACTTGAGTAGCTTGAAGGTGGTTATTCCCCTCAGTCTTGCCAACATTTGCTTGGCTTCTGGTTTTTATCCTTTTATATTTCAAATGTGGGAAGATTATACTTAGATTTAATATAAGAAATGCTGTCATTATGTCCTGAGGCAATAAAAGCATAAATGGAGAATTAGACTTTAATCAAACTTTCCCACATTTAGTTATTATTTGGTTTATGTTTCCATCAGCTGACCATCAAAGGAATAAGCCTGTTATCTGCAAATTCCTCTTAACATGAAATGAAGGGTGATTTTATCTGTGTGACTAATAGGGTTGCCAATCCCCAGCTGGGGGCAGAGGATTCTTCAGGGTTATCAAAAAGGGGTTGAGTGTCAACTGGACACTCCGTTATATCCTTGGAGACTGGTCCCCTTAAGGCAGGGGTGGGGAATGTCTGTCCCGAGGGCTGTTTATGGCCCTTGAGACCATGGTCTGGCCCTCGGGGTTTTTTGGGCCGAGCTGAGCCACATGGTGGCCTCCCTGGGGCCTGGCTGGCTGGTGACAATCATGAGGTGCAGCCACACTATGTAGCAGCCTCCCCGGGGGCCAGCTGGCCGGCAGGTATCATGGGGCCCAGCTGTGCTGGGTGGCAACCTCCCTGGGGCCTGGCTAGCAGGTCAGGATCACTGCGGGGCCTGGAAAAGTCACTGTCACCGTTCAGGTAAGTTTCCTCCTCATTTCTTTATTTCCCTTTCTTTCTATTTCTTCTCCCCATTTCTTTGTTTCCCTTAATTCCCCTTTCTTTATTTTCCTTTCCTCCCCTTCTTTATTTTCCTTTATTACTCTTTCTTTTCCCCATTTCTTTATTTCCATTTATTTCAGTTTCCTCCCAACCTTTCTTTATTTATCCCCCCCATTTCTTTATTTCTCTTTCTTTCCCACATTTAGTTATTTTCCTTTCTTCTCCCCTTTAGTTTCCTTTCTTTCCATTTCTTCCCCCATTTATGTCCCTTTCTTCCCCTTTCTTTCCCCCTTTCTTTATTTTCCTTTGTTACACAGCTACCACCAGTACTTGCACTTGCTTATCTCAGATGGTGTGGCCTAATATGCTAATGAATGTGTGACCTAATATGCTAATATTAGGGGATGTGGTCTAATATGCTAATGTGTTTCTGCTGGGCTTTTTCTACCAAAAAAGGCCCTGGACCTAAGCATTTGTCTAGGGCGGTGGGGTGTGGGGGGGTACATGCCAAATTAGGCTCTCCCCACATGACTTCAAATAGAAAAACAATTATTTGCATTAATTTTGCAGGCCTGAATCATTCTCCCTCAGCAGAGCACTATTTTTAAGCTGATAATTTTGTATGGAGTGCGAATGTTGTTAGAAATATCCAAATAGCCCTTGACAGAAAAAAGGTTCCCCATCCCTGCCTTAAGGTATAATGGATAATCAATCTGTGGGCACCAGGAGCTCTTCTACATCCATTCATAAAAGTCCAACGATTGGAACACATGGCAGAAGCATAATCATGCCTTTATGCTTTAGGTAACCAATGTTTTTTTCAAGAAAGGGAATACTTTTGTTATTGATTTTGGATTTTTATTTAATGTTATTTTTTAAAACAAAATTATGACCTTCTCTGACTCTTGAGCACATAGTGCATTGAAATTGAAAATACATTTAAATAATCACATAACACGATAGGAAATCACAGGTAAAGAAAACATATCCAGCCAGTTAAAACGTATTTTAAAATGGAAATGCATCACAGTTCTATCTAATTGGTTCTTATTTGATACCGAAGATAATCAGGTTTCTATGTCCAGAAAACAATGATGTGCAATTTCTGTTCTGCATGTCTGTGCATTACCTTTGCAGTGGTTTTCATCCCATGGATAAACACAGTTCTGGAGTCCATTGCAGACCAATGTATTATTAATACACATATTACTATGGCAAAAGAATGTGTTGGCTTCACAGGGAGCTGAAAAAAGCAAACAATAACATTCATTAGTGACATTAAGCAGTGTATTTTTACCTTACCAACAGAAAATAATAATAACAACAACAACAATTTAATGCACATTCATGCAAAGTCAGTTGAATTTTGCAACTTTCTTTAATGTATATAAACTGTATGAAAACAAGGTTAAAAGTATTTACATGATACTGGTGAAATCTCAAAAAAACAGAAAGGACTGAAAAGGATTTTGGGCTGAACTCCATAATGCAGTTCTTGCTTTTCCCTGTTCCATTCTGCATACACAGCTTACTTCTAATTTTCACTGAAGTTAAGCCAGTAGGGGTTTACTTCAAATGCTGGCCTATATTCTACAACTTTCTCTCTCTCTCTAATTCCTATTGAGAATTGTGGTGTATATATTCTACACGCCGATGAGAAAGCCTGGATAATGTTCTGGGATTGGTTTCTCCTGATTGGTTAGTTTCACACTGGGTGTGCCTTTTGAAATAGGAGATTCTTCAAGCTGAATTTACTGTAAGATCGCCATTACTGTCCCCTCCCCCTTATCAGTAGTCAAGAAGTTTGCTGGAGGAAAAAAAACACCTACAGACACTGCTTTAAGAATTTAGTGAGGGGGGGAGGTGGAGACATCAGTGCTTTGTTTTGCAGCCTGAGTTCTCCCCATTGTTATTTAGAAATGAGATAATAAAAGGTCAAAGTAGATTCCACATCATTATTCTCATGTTTGAAAAGTTTGTGGTCAGAGTCAATTTAAAAGGAAACCTTTTTTCCCCATATACAAAATTGTCCCAAAGAAGTATCAAACTTGCATGAAATAGCTCAGCATCTTAACCAACCAAGCTAACCTGATGTTCTTGCAAATGAGTCAGACAAAGGCAAATACCTTACCTGATCTCCTATTTCAAAAAACATGCCTAGTGTGAAACTGACCAATAAGAACAGACCAATTAGCCTGCTGGGAGGGGCGGAGGAGGTGAAAAATCCAAGGAAATGTTTCTACTTTTACAGGACTGGAAGTAAATTAAGAGGAGGAGGGGAAAATACTGCTCTGAAAAACCACTCTTGGAAACTACAGAGATACAGTGGAGTGACAGCAGAATGCTGGGGAAACGATGTGGAAGGAATTTCGAAATCCAATGAGAGGTGAGTATGCGAGTGAATATGGGGTGAGTGTGCGAGTGAATATGGAAGCAGGTTTTTGAAGTGATGGAGGTGAAAGCCATAGTAAACACAAAAGGAGAAAGAGTCCCTATGTCAAGAATAAGCATGAAATGAGACACAAAAGAAGCAAATTTATGTAAGTTTGCTTAATGTACATCACTAATATAAGTTGCAGAATTCAGCTTTTCTTGATACAGAGTTTGGAATCCTTTCATGTAGAGTTTTAGTCTTAGGGGGGGGGCTTAGGGGGGAGTGTTATACTATCCTAAGAGAAGGATAAACTGCTCAAACAGAACAGAAGACAATTAGGATAATTAGGACAGCACTTTCTCAATCAGCATACAGTCCCATACACTCCAGAGCGGAAAGGAATAGTAGAAAGGAAAAATTGCTCTCTCACCAAAGACTACAGATGCATGTTCCTTGTGACAGAGCTACATGACAAGTATTGGGGAGAAGCAATCAACACTACTATCTACTGCAAAAAAGATTACCTACTAAAGGTGCCAGTACTATACCATTTGAACTGTGGTATGGGCACAAACCCAGCCCGAGTAATCAAAAGGTGTTTGAATCAAGGCCTACACTTACATTCCTAAAGAAAAATATATCAAGATAGATCTTAGAGCAGAAGGCAGCATTTTCTGTAGGCTATGCACTGGGATGCAAAGGATACCGAATAGAGATGGGCACAAACTAGGAAAATGTGGTTCGGTTCATGGCTCATTGCATGCCTGGTTTGCAGACCATGATCCATCATGAACTTTTAGGGGCTAAACAAACTGGCTCAATTTGTGAGATTCAAGATATAGTAACCCTCCCCCCTGACACACACACCCCTACATGCTAGAGACACCAAACTTGCAGAGGATCTCTGGCTGACTTTCTGCCAAGTTTGGTGAGGATTGAATCAATGGGGCCTGAGTTATGCCACCCCAAAGAAGTTACCTTCATCCTCCATTTGTTACACTGAAGGGGGGGGGAGCAAAAGAAAAGAAAAGAAAGACAAGGGCAATAGAAGCCCAGTAGAACAGAATCAAAATCCAAGATTATCTTGCAGTAGAAACCAAAGGTGGGAGGGGGCATTTTTGCAAGCCCAACAGAACCAGTACAATGTTCCCAGCATACCTAGTGCCACTGTGACAGAGCAAACCCAACAGAACTCAGGTCAAGCCAGAGAATCTCTGCAGTAAAACAGAAGCGGGGGTCATTTTACAAACCTAGCAAAACCAATGCAATGTACAGAGCACCCAGCAATACCTGTGCAATGAAAGAGTGCCTAGCAGAATCCATTGCTATTGCAGCAATGCCAGCTCAACAGGACAGAATCACACTCCAAGCAAGGGGGAAGAATTGCAGGCCCAGGAGAACCAGTGCAATATACTAGTGCCCAGCAGAACTCAGTGCCACAGTAGCTATGCAAGTAAAACAGGACTAATGTCAAACCAGAGAATCCCTGAAGTGCAGACTGAAGGGGGGCATTTTTCCAAGCCCAGCACAACCAGTTCAGTGTACAGAGTCACAGCAAATCCATGCAAGAATGCAAGCTCTGTGCAAGAAAATGGGAAGGCAGCACAAATGAACTCTGGTGAAGGGGGAGAAAACCTCTTGAAACCAACTAGACCAGATTGAAACAGACAGGGCTGGAGAATTCCACCCCATTGCTTTGAAGTTTGGTAAACAATCTGTTTGAGCAGACACAGTCTGTCTGGAAAGACTTCCATTCACAAACTGGCACAAACCTCCACAAACTGCTTGAAAGTTTGTGCCAGTTGACCTGCCATGAACTTTATTTTGCAAACCATGAACAAGCCAGAACACATCATGGATTTTAGTTCATACCCATCCTAATAAAGAATCCTCAACCCAGAAACAGAAATAGCCAAAGTCTGCAATGTGGTTTACATTGATGAAAAGGTGAAATCAAGAAACTTGTAGAAAGAAGATATCAGTTAGTCGACATTGGCAGTGAAAAATGAAGCACAGCAAATAGAAACAGTGAATCTGAGCACTATGGACAAAACCTATAATGCACCTGCAGAACTTAAAAGGCCACAAGGGGCTGCAGAACCAAGTGTCAGATGATCAATTAATTCAAACAAAGGAGTACCACCAAGGTGGTATTATTGATGCTATTTTGAGTAAGGGGTGAATTAAGTAACACCAATTTATTAAAGACCAAGAAAAAACCAATACATTGGATTCTGTGGTTCTTTCTCCTAGGAAAGAATCTGTCATTGGATGAAGACTCCATTGGAGGCAATTTGGGGGGGGGGGGGGAATCCACTAGAACAGAAATGCTTAAATTCACATGGGTAAAGGACACAGCAGTTTCAGTTCAGATGTAGCATTCCTGCCAGATGTTTTGGGCAAACCCTAAGGGATGACTATCTGGCATGAGCTTTGCAGGGCCATTTTGCTGCACTGTATTGAATTCATAGATCTGATGAACTCATATAGTGTGATCTAGTAAACAATTCTTATGTTCTCCTGTTGCAAACATTGGACACAAGGTGGCAAACTAACTCTAAAAGATCTGGAAAATGTGACTTAACTCTTTGGGTAGGAATTAATCAGATCATGCCATTGAAAGTAAAGCAGCAGCATTTTCCTTGTGCACAGTGTTACAATTTATACAATCAAGATATGGAAGAATGTCTCTGTCCATGAGGGAGGAAAGGAGACTGAAGTGGCATGTTACAGGCATTTTCTGCATGATGAGCATTAGAATATTGTTCCTTTATTAGACAGATTCAGAAGTACAGCTTTTTAAATTAAAGTATTCTCATTAACACTGAGTTTCTATTGCTTTAAGCTAAAGTATTCTCATGAGCACTGAGTTTCTGTGGATTTTCCATGTTCTCAATTGCAAAAGGCTCCAAAATAATGTATAATTTCAATTTTTAAATTATTATCATCATTATTAGGAAAGGAAAGGTCCCCTGCAAGTACCAGTCATTTCCGACTCTGGGGTGACATTTTCACGTTTTCAAGGCAGACTTTTTACAGTGTGGTTTGTCGTTGCCTTCCCCAGTCATCTACACTGTCCCACCAGCAAGCTGGGTACTCATTTTACCAGCCTCGGAAGGATGGAAGGTTGAGTCAACCTCAAGCTGGCTACCTGAAAACCCAGCTACCGCCGAGGATCGAACTCAGGTCGTGAGCAGAGCTTAGGACTGCAGTACTGCAGCTTTAACACTCTGCACCACAGGGCTCTTACTATTATTATTAGTATTACATTATTATTACATTATTACAGGTATGCTAAAAGTGGTATTTGGGAGGGTCTGTGGCTCAGTGATAGAGCATCTGCTTGCAATGTAGAAGGTCATGGGTTTGATTCCCAGTATCTCCAGTTAAAACATCTGACAGCAGGTGATGTGAAAGACTTCTGTCTGAGACATTGGAAAGTCACTGCTAGTCTGAGTAGATGATGCTGACCTTGATGGATGAAAGGTCTGGTTCTGTATAAAGTAGTTTCATTAAACTGAAAGTTACATTTTCATTTTCTTTATATATCAAATAGAACCCAATGGGCCAATAATGTTACTTTGGCTGTAACTCACCAGGAGAAACATCTATATCAGGTTCCCCAACATGATGCCCATGTGTGCAATCGTGTCTGCCAACACCTCTCCTTGTGCCTGCCAAGTGTTTTCAGAAAGTGGAGATTTTGTTTAGCAAAGCTTCTGATTGGCCACTGGAGATTTTATTGGCTGCACAGATTTTTAAAATGTAGCTTTGGCAGCAGCTGCCACCATAGCATGTGGATCTTCACCGTGTGACTAAAGCTAAGCTGCTGCAGCAGCTATTTTGTTAGCAGCTCCACCTCCTGTGGCAGCAATTTTGGGAGTCTCAAAAAGGTTGGAGATTCCTGATCTATATACTACTTTCATGTCTTTCTAAGCAATTCAATAGTAGACCAGAAGAAGAGAACAGCTTTTGGTTACCACATTTGCCTCTAGAGAACTTGTACTTTCTTGTACTTTCTTTTGCTTCTCTGCTATAGATTTTGGAATAGGGAGATGGAGACTAGGTGACAGATTTCGACAGACAGAAAAAATAAGGGCAAATCTGGAACGGAGGGACAAGTGTCCAATGAATTTCTTCATGGGCACTCTATTTTTAAAGCTCAGGCTAACTCATCATCATACCATAGACTTCCTTTTTACAAAATAAATAAATCTGGAGCTTTCATCCTTTCCTTGCTCATTACCCATACCAATTTCAGCAATTGTACTATTATTCTTTCCAATTTGCGCTGCAACTTGATGGCCAGATCTAGACACACAAACAGCATCCTAAACAGTGCCAGGTAGAGTTCTCATTTAAGAGGGTTTTTAGAGGTGCTGGAGCTTATACATTTATGCATTTTATTCCTAGTGTGCAGTCATTTATACTTGTCGTCTTTGAATTATTTTTTTTTCATTTTCAGTCCAGTGCTCTAATTTATCTAGGTCCTTTTGAATTTTAATCTTGTTCCCTGTGCAGCAGAAATTCTTTCATGGACCTGAGTTATATTATAGAACACAAATTAATGCAGTTAAATTCCAAATTAATAAAAACACATTTCCAACCTATGCTGGAACCCGTTCAATTTACAAACTGCAATGCTATCATTTCTGAATTGACAAGGAACACATAATTTTGTTTTCAGTATATCAAAGCCTAATCTAGTCAGTCACATGGACAGAATCCTGATTATAATGTCTACAAATGGAATGTTATTCCTTATCAAAGATCTGCAGTGTGGGGGGGTTAATTGAGGGAAATTGCCTTCCCTTTCCATTAGGGGAAATCATCATCAGGATCAAAGGCATCACGTTCCTGAAGTCACTGCTATATTCAACCCAGCCCCAATAATAAAATTAAAAAAAAATCTATTTTGCCAATACAGCTGTCGATGCAGGACTACAATAATTGTTAATCATTAATTCAAACTTTGTTTACAAAAATACAACAAATGTAACAAAACAAAAATGATATTTGTAAGATTTATCCGTGAATTCATTGAACTCATGCAGAAGTAAATAGTCCTAACAGTCAAGTGGTTTAAGAGACCCCTTGGTTTCAGGGGGGAGAAGAAGAAGATATTGGATTTATATCCCGCCCTCCACTCTGAATCTCAGAGTCTCAGAGCAGCTCACAATCTCCTTTATCTTCCTCCCCCCAAACAGACACCCTGTGAGGTGGGTGGGGCTGAGAGGACTGTCAGAGCAGCTGCCCTTTCAAGGACAACCTCTTTCAGAGCTATGGCTGACCCAAGGCGATTCCAGCAGGTACAAATGGAGGAGTGGGGAATCAAACCTAGTTCTCCCAGATAAGAGTCCACACACTTAACCACTGCACTAAACTGGCTATCTGGAGGGGACGCAATTCTATCCCGGCACAAGTTCTTTCAAGATTTGCCTTTTGTAACTATATATTACAAGACTGCATAAGGGTATAGTAGCTTGAGCTTTACACAGTCCACCAAAGGCATTATCCTAACTTTATCTTTGATATTTGATATTCCTCCCTTCCTCCAAGGAGTTCAGGGTGGTGTACATCATGGTCCCCTTTCGCATTTTATCATCACAACTATCTTGTGAGGTAGGCTAGGTTGATAGAGAATGATGACTGGTACAAGGCTACCAAACAAACTTCATAACAATCTGGATTTGAAATTGGTTCTCCCAGATGCTAGTACCTCTTTGGTTCAGTTCACTGGGATCACACTAGAAAAAAGGAGTCCTATTCAAAGAGTAGATGAGCACAAGCAAGGCGATTGCCAGTGCTACATGGGCTGATAGTTATTTGCTTTATTTGCAAGCATTTATATCCTCTTTGTGCGTATGTGTGTTTCTAGAAGCCCAAGGGAAATAACAGGGTGCCAACATAGTCAAAGCAATGTTAAACTCTTTTTTTTTTTTGCAGTCTAGACAGTATAAATAATTTTTAAAAATAGCCAGCATATTAAAACAAGACATTTGAACTCATAAAATTCCCACAAGAGCAAAATTGTTTCAACTGCATGTCTGGAAGTCTGCAGTGTAGTGATGTGACAGATCTGCCCAAGGAGCTTTTTTCCAATGGGGTGGGGCCAGAATTGAGAAGCCCTGGGGACAGGTATTGTCAAGATGTGCCACACTTGCAGACAGTGGAAGCAATCAATTTTCATGTGGAAAGCACAGCTGGTAGGTGGACGATATGTTCTCTTCTGGGTTGTCTTGATCTGGGCAGCACATAGACATGAATACAGCCCAAACAAAAACAACGGAAACTTTATCCATTCACAGATTTTCATTTGTATGAACATACAAATTATTTTTATACTGAATTCTCGTTTTTAATTTATGATGGTAAATGATGCCTCTGTTGTTCTAGCAAAGAACTGCTTTGGATGAGGCATGCAAGCATATATTTTCAATACACTGGCCCAAACTGAACCTGCTTTGGTGGGGAGGGCGGGATATAAATCAAAATAAATAAATGTAATGCTAGGCAGATCAAACAGTTTCTAGCACTATGACGCCATCACTTTGCATATTATTCTACATGTTGCCATCATTTGAAACTGGAAACTACTTTACTTTTCTTCCACTCACTTCCTGTTAGGAGCTTAGTTGTAGTATTTATATTTCTTAACTTTCTGTATTTTTTATGCAAAGGAATTATTAACAAATTCTCTGCCTGAGATTTCACAAAGAAAAGAATGAAAAGATACATGTCACCCACACATATCTAGTGCCAGATCCAAATCACATCTCAAGTGGCTTTGAAATACTCTTTAAAGAAGAAGAGTAGGTTTTTATACCCCACTTTTCTCTACATAATGGAGTCTCAAAGTGACTTACAATTGCCTTTCCCTTCCTCTCCCCACAATAGACACCTTGTGAGATAGGTAGGGCTGAGAGAGTTCTGAGAGAACTGTGACTGACCCAAAGTCACCCAGCAGGCTTCATATGGAGGAGCTGGGAATCAAACCCAGTTTAGATTCAAGTTCGCTATTATGAACCACTACACCATGCTGCCTTTGTTTCTTGACCATCCTGTTTGAGATGCATTATTTTAGGACAATCCTTTATCATCAAGAATGTGAAATGTTGGCATGTTTTGCTGTTCTGCCATGGAAGCTTTCTGGGTGAACTTGTTCCAGTCACATACTTCACACGACTGTTGTGAAGAAAAAATAGACGAAAGGAAACTGTGTAAACATTTGGGATTCCCAACTGGGAGAAAGATGAAATCAGAGCTTTTTTTAATAGAAGAAGCCCAACAGAAACTCATTTGCATATTAGGCCACACACCCCTGATGTCACCATTGTTCTGTATAGGAGCTCAGTTGCATATTAGGCCACACTCCTAATGCCAATTCAGCCGGAATTGGGTTCCTGTGCTTTCCTGCTTTAAACAAAATCCTTGGATGGAAAACAAACAAACAAATAATGTCATATGACTTCCATTGTTACTTACTATGAAATTTTTTCCAACAGAGAGAGACTTCCTTCAACAAAGAAACACTTCTTTTCATCAGAGGAAGTCTTTCTTCATTGGAGGAACCTTTCTCTGCTGAAAGAAGACTTAGTGGAAGATAGTAATAGGACTCAATTCAGTAGAAGGATGACATAGGATCCAATCCATAATATTCATATCATGAGAACTTTTGATTTATTGATACATGAAGGTGAAAAATGGGTACATTTTACAGACCAAATTTAGTGCAAGGAAATTTAAAATGGTGCAACAGTGGTGCAAAAATTCACATGAAGGAAACACATAATCAAAACAGGAATTTAGGGGGTTGAAATAGCATGTCCCTTAATTTGCGCTAACCCTTTCTTAGCAATAGCAAACCTGTAAGATTAGATAGAAGTCCCACTGAAAACTTTTCAGAAGTTATTGGGTGATCATCCTGCGAGCTGAAGAAATTGTTACCAGATAAAGAATGTGCTTGAAGCAATTCTCTGCCTGGCAAAAAGGTCAAACACTGCTAGAATTATAGGTATCAAGAGAATGAATACTGTGAACCAGCTGTCAAAGGTGACAGAATGAGCGTCTGCTCTGATGTGCTAATAAAGGGATTTCCTCTGATCCCAATGCCTTGAATCTAAGACATTCCTTTTAGGTTAAAAATATATGGGTTTCTGCTCAGAAGTTAAGCTCTTTGGCAGAGCTGCAGGCATAGTTTTGTCATTAATCAGGCTGGAGATCACTGCTAGAACACAGAAAGGTGAGTATAATATTTATGGGAATAATTCAGGGGCAGATTTTTTTACATGTTAGTTAAAATCAGTTTTTTTTTCTTAGTTGTTAGCTTCAAATATTTATTTTCTATTTGTTGAGTGCTAGTGGGGGTCAGGTGTGTCTCTATCATTTAGGAGGAATGAAGCACAGGAACTCCTTTTGGGCCATCCCCATATATAAATAAGACAGACCTTTCTCTCTGCCTCTATGCCTGGCAGCATCAGCCTTCCCTTCCACCCAGTGTTAGCAGTGGAGGATTAGCTTGTTGCCTAAGGGGGATAGGAAGGATCTTTTGGGGGCTCTCAGCCTAGATTGACTGTTGCCTTAGAGCTTTTTTCACTTATTCTGCAATGCAGCATTTGGGGCAGCTGAACTGAATGGCAATTATCCTATCACCCTGGCCACTAACCTATAGTTAGCAGGAAAACTGATGGTGTGGGAACAGCTGGTGAGTATCCAAGGAACTGGTGTGTTTTTAGAGAGTCTTTCATAATACAGTCTTTTGGGAGTCAGGGAATTTGGATGCCGGTTTAGAGCCTGAAAACTGTAGTGACTCCCAGGCTTTCCAGCAAGAGGCAGACATTGCTACAATGACTAGGGCAATCCTAAACAGAGTTATACTCTTCTAGGTCCACTGAAGTCAATGGGCTTGGAAGGGTATAACTCTTATGAAAGGCATGTCTTTTGGAAGAGCAGGTAAGGTTGCCAGCTCTGGGTTCGGAAATACTTGGAGATTTCTTTGGAAGGTGGAGCCTGGGGAGGGCAGGGTTTGGGGAGGGGAAGGACCTCGGCAGGATATAATGCCATAAAGTCCATTCTCCAAAGTTGCCATTTTGTGCAGGGGTACTGATCTTCCTACCTGGAGTGCCATCTAGAGGTTGGGAACCCTACATCTAGGTGGTAAAGAGCAAGGAGTAATCAGAGTACAGGTCTGTACATAAGAGAATGGTTGGAGTTGCCCAGATAAGGAGAGCAGAACTTTGACAATTCAACAATTCAACTTTGACAACTTTGTCACAATTCATGTAAGGCACATAGCTTGATACATTAAAACTGGGAACTTTCTCCAGTATGTGGTGTACAAGTCACAAATCCATGGGGAGCTCATGTATTGCACCAAAACAAAACTATACCTCCCCCCCCTTTGCACTTTGTATATTACACAGGAATAAAATGGAGGAGAAATTGCTAATCATACATAAACACTCTGCTGGTGCTAATGTGTGATATTGGCAGGTGCTCTTAACTGCCATTGTGTTTGATAGAGGTGATTATATTTGTCAGAGCTGGAATGAATGAGGTGGAGGCTCATGGGTAACCCAAAGCTTCTTCATCCAGACTTACCTATTAACCCACTTGTCTATTCAACATGTATTTGTAGACACATAGCAAAGCAGCCATTTCTCTATACAAATAGTACTTACAAATCCAAACAGTAGTTTACATGCAGACACATCTATAAATGTAAACATATACTTTAGAAACATTGTGTTACCACAGAATATTATAACTGTGTTACCACTGAATAACGTTATAGCAATCTATTGCCATTATGTATGGGGTCTTCTGAATTCCCAGCTTTCAGTTCTCCTGTTTTAAATGTATGTATCTAGTTCTTTTCACTATGGAAATGTACAAGTGTATTTCTCAACTGTCTTTTCCTTTATATCCCTACAATGAAAACAGCTAGATGTGCCTTTTTTAAAAAATGAAAGCTTGGAATCCAAAGGAACTAGCAAACGGTGGCAATATATAATCTTATGGCAATATAATGCAACAGGACTTCCTTTTAAAAAGTCCTCTGGTTGCATGAGTGGGGAATAGTTGCAGTGATGGGGAGGAAATAAAATGGTGCTGATGGGGGCAGGACTTCTAAAATGTACACCTTTCTGCTCAGATGGCTTACTAACATGCTTTTTGGGGCAAAAAAGACTGTACCAAACCAGATATGAGAAAGAAAGTATGGAACAGGGAAGTCTGGAAAATGAACAACATCAACA
Organism: Heteronotia binoei; assembly: GCF_032191835.1. Lineage (NCBI taxonomy): Eukaryota > Metazoa > Chordata > Lepidosauria > Squamata > Gekkonidae > Heteronotia > Heteronotia binoei. The sequence goes on from NC_083229.1 coordinate 96,925,858, forward strand.
TCATAGAGAAAAATACTATGTGGATATTTTTAAAAAAATACAGCACCTTGCAGTTTGGAAACCAAGCTACAGAAATACCTCTGTATGGATGTAGCATATCACTTGCATTCTTCATTCCTCTATCCTTGTTCCATTCATATTTCTGAATTGCTCTGTGCTTGTAAGAGGTGAGTGAGGCCCAGAAAGCCTCCTGTGTTTTGTATTAGAAAAACAAGAAAGTGATATGCTCCTCCACTAGAAACTGGAGAATTCTGGCTCCTTTGGCACTTAGCAGAGAGGCTGAGAGACAGAAAAAGAGTGTGGTGGCTATGTGGTCAAAAAAAGTGTGGGCTGAAATATGAATTATTGCCTTTTATAAGCCCTGGCTAAACCACTAAGCAATATAAGCATGTGTTAGGACACCAGGGGAAGGGGGGGGCACCACAGAGTTTACCCTCCAGCTATCATGCCCCTAACTCTTTCAGTGCCACACTCAACATTAGTCACTTTTTTTTTTTATTGTATCTGCTGTGTTCAACCCTAACTTGCATTGTTAAGAAAACCATTTTCTTTGGCATGGTGAGCAATTACTGAGTCTTGTCAGTCAAGCAATAGAAAGGCTGAGGAGCACCATTGCTGGGATGTGCTTAGGTAATGAGTTTGCTTTAATCTGGCCTTGCCTTTTACATTTGGCAAGCAGACCATTTTTAACATACACTCACTGGATGGTGTTCCACCCCACAATCATTTTGCGACTCTTGTGAATTCCCAGGTGAACATTCAGGAAGCAAATCCTCTGGCTGTTAGCAAACTGATGCTACACTCAAGCTCATGTCTGTAGATATAGTTTCTCTGTGCCTGTATTCTAGCACAACATACCTCTGCATACATGGAACTATATCTGATGATAGAAAAGCTCTAAACTGCAATGATTAATGGTGACAATTTGTAGCATAGTGAAATGCCATCTGTCTCTGCTGCTGAATTTCCAATTTATTTTATTCTTTGCTCTGAATGAGCTAAGCGTCTCTCCCCCACCCTCTCCCCAGAATGCTGACACATATCCCCTGCTCTTTGCCCTATTGAAAGGTGCATACTGAAGGAGAATGAAGGCGTCATATTCTCTGTACAGCGGAACTCGCCATTACCACAAACTTACAATGCAATCCTAAGCAGAGTTGCACTCTTTGAAATCGAATCAATAGATTTAGAAGAACCCAGCTCTACGTAGGACTATATTGTTCGCCCTACACATCTCAAGTTTTTGTGTTTCACGGTTGGCACACCAGGTAGTCACTTTGTTTGCACGCATAAGTTATTATTTATTAACATTTAGTCTACTGCCTCCTCTCCAACTGACAGCCCACACAAAATCTACAAGTGCCATTAAATCCTTCTGGCTGAAAACTGCCCAGATGCACATACACCTTGCACTGCAGTCTGAGGGAAATGAATGTATAATTAGCAGGCACAAATGATCCATAAACAACATAGCTTTGAAAAATAGGTTGCTTACCTGCAACTTTTTTCTTCTTCAACATGATGCACAGAGACTACAAGCAGCAAAATAACTGTCTGGTCAACTTCTAATGAAGTGGTAATGCATTTTAGAAAGTGCATTACCTCTTCCTGCTTAGTAGCTATCTGAATAACATGTAATATCTAACAAATGCTTATATGTAATTATTGAGCCTTAGCTGTTTCACAATATACAACTTTAAAAAGAAGTGCTTGGAAGATATCTACAGATAAAGTTTATTAACAAAAATATTCCAATGCTTATACTTCAATTTGATATCCCTGTAAATAGATCCTGACTTCTGTCCCTCAGCATGAGCTGGTGACCATATGTCTACTCTTCAGTTCTTGATAAACCGTGAATCCCCAAACACCCACATGGTTGTTTCTAAGGTAACAGAATATGATGCCTTCAATTTAAATGAATCCAGCTCTTAATATTCAAGACTGCTTCAACCGCAGAACAAATCAGAAGTAATAGCATTGGGCTAATATGAAGTATTATCTCTGAGGCCAGCTTGATTTATATACAAGAGAAACATAAATTACCTTTAAAACCACATCACAGAAGAACTGGAAGATACAGTTTACAATCAGTAGGATGCAAGAGAATATTTTGTAATCAAGTTCAAATTTAGGTAAGAGACTTTTATAAACAGCACATTTTCCACTACACGGTCATATACATATGAGTTTATATGTCAGAAGATGGTTTATTTATTGAGACATAGATGGCCTGCTAGCCTATCACTTAACTGGCAGCTTCAGTAATAAATTATAACCACACCTTTCTTTTACCAGTTTCACTCACAACACCTAGTCTGTGTTTTAGTGAATTGTAAGTCAGGATGCTGTGTTAAGATCAGGGGTCATTGTAGAAAAAAGAGGTGCGAGAATTCATTAGCACAACTCATTTGCATAACTCACCCCTGACATCACTGGCAGGTGTACTAAATTATATCAGCTCAGCATCTACCTTAAAATGCTTCTTTAATTATAATTGTCATAATAAAACCTTAATCTTTTGCAAAAAATTTTTGCAGATAAAATCACGTCGCTCTGCCACGACCTCCCCACCACATTGGATACAGTACAAGAACTCAAGGCTCCGTGCCTGTCTTCTGGTTCAGTTCTGGATCACTTTGACACACTTAGCTTGGGGGGAGTTGACGGACTCCTCTCTACTGTATGCCCAACAACTTGCGATTTGGACCCATGTCCCTGTTGGCTAATTAAATCCTGCCAGAGGGAACTTAGATGTCCTATACGGGACATAGTAAATAGATCCATCTCAGAGGGGTGTTTTCCAACACCTCTTAAAGAGGCAGTGGTCCGCTCTCTCCTGAAAAAGATTACATCAGATCCGGCCGAATTGGCAAATTATTGGCTGGTCTCAAATTTACCATTTTGGGGTAAAATCATTGAGAGGGCAGTAGCGTTACAGTTGCAGAGTTTTCTGGATGACGCTTCCATCTAGGATCCTCATCAGTCCGGCTTCCGCCCGGGTCATGGGATGAAGACAGTGCTGGTCACCATGGTGGATGATCTCCAGAGGCATCTGGATTGAGCTGGTGTGGCAGTGTTGATGTTGTTAGATCTATCGGCTGCATTTGATACGGTCGACCATCGGCTGCTGACCCGTCACCTCGCCAATGCAGGGATTCGGGGGCTGGCCTTACAATGGCTTTCCTCCTTCCTTGACGGACGGGGACAAAAAGTGGCAATTGGGGGAGAGCTGTCCCAGCGGCACTCAGTAGATTGTGGGGTGCCACAAGGGGCAGTGCTCTCTCCAATGTTATTTAACATCTACATGCGCCCCCTTGCCCAGATTGCCCAGAGATATGGGCTTGAGTGTCATCAATATGAGGATGATACCCAGCTCTATCTACTAATGGACGGTCGACCTGACTGCATCCCAAAAAATCTGGACCTAGCATTGCAAGCCATGTCAGATTGGCTCAGGCTGAGTAGGTTGAAGCTGAATCGAACAAAGACAGAGGTCCTTTGCCTGGGTCATGGCAGTCTGGGAAGGGAAATCCCCCTTCCAGTTTTTGATGGTGCACCATTGAAAGTGGCGCACAAGATCAAGAGCTTGGGGGTTCTACTGGAGCCTTCCTTTTCAATGGAGGCCCAGATAGCAGCCACTGCCAAATCCGCTTTTTTCCATCTTAGATGGGCGAGGCAGTTGCCCCCTTTCCTAGAGCGTCACAACTTGGCAACAGTGATCCACGCAGTGGTCACCTTGAGATTGGATTACTGTAATGCCCTCTACATGGGGCTGCCCTTGTGCCGAACCTGGAAGCTGCAGCTGGTGCAGAATGAGGTGGCTAGGCTATTATTAGGGCTCCCGAAGCGGGAGCACATACAGCTGGGGCTTCGTAGCTGCACTGGCTGCCAGTTGTATACCAGATTCGTTACAAAGTGCTGATTAGTACCTTTAAAGCCCTATAAGGCTGAGGACCTGCCTACCTTAGGGACCGTCTCTCCTCATATGTGCCCCAGAGAGTACTGAGGTCAGGTACACAAAATCGGCTGACAATCCCTGGGCCGAAGGAGGCCAAACTGAAGAGTACACGTGAAAGGACCTTTTCAATCGCAGCTCCACACAGGTGGAACCAACTACCAGATGAAGTGCGGGCCCTGCGGAACTTGATCAATTCTGCAGGGCCTGCAAGACTAACCTTTTTCAAATGGTCTTCACTTAAATGTGGATTAATCCACTATATTTGGCCATCATAAACTAATAATAATAATATAATAAATACCGAGGAGAACATCTAGAGTATAGCACTGAAAATGTTAATTTCTATTGTAATTTTATGTTTTTAATTATAATGGTTTTAATTAGTAAATTGTATGTATTGTTTTGGAAAATGTTTTATATTGTAAATTGTAAGTTTTACATGTTGTGAGCCGCCCTGAGCCTGCTTTGGCGGGGAGGGCGGGATATAAATAAAATATATCATCATCATCATCATACTTCTTAGATTACTTTATCCTATGTGGCCATAGTGGCATGATGATTTCCATCTGTCTGCTTTATATGTTGTGGTTATTTTCCCTTTTTTGGAGTGGGGGGATTAGAAAGTTTATCAAATCTTAGAGTTTAGCAAAATTCTCACAGGGGGTTTGAACAATGGAGCCCAAAAGCAAGTATTTTTTGGATGGAGAGGTAAGAAAGAGCACAATAAAATTTAGAGGTTCTGGAGCTTCACTGACCAAAATGAGGCCTGGTTAAGATATTCCACTTCAAAGCACTTAACATGAATGATAATTTGACAGTAACAGAGACACATACAAGTTGTCTTTTTCTTTTAAGACTCATCTAAACACTAAACATATGTTTTGTTCACAGCTGACTTCACTTCATTAATAATCTTTGCTAAATGATTGTTCCTTTTCAGTTTGTACTGTCCTGAGTTATCTGTTTCCTTCCAACTAAGAAAGGGAACTCTTTCCTTGTGCTATTCCACTCCTAAGAATTATGTGGGTTTTTTTTAAAAAATGAAGAATGTATTTATATAAACTACAAACCCTATTATTACAATTGAAGTTATCCTGTTTATATTGTTATCTGTATGAAGTCTCCTGCCACCAGCCAACAGAGCTTAGCATATTTAATTATGTGCTGGGCTGTGTCTAATATATGCCTTATATAAATTGTCAATTTAATCCTTTATTTTACTTGTCATAAGTATAGGGAAACAGCCTTTTTGAAACTTTAGTTTGTTCTATCAACATTTTCTGCATGAACTGCTGTATTCTCATTCTGGCACTTACTGTCTGTCAGTCAATCAAGTTTATTAGGATCCAAGATCAGAGAACAGAATCAAAATTTACTATCCTTTATATAAATATATATTTTTAGTTGGTAGTGATAATCGGTGTACCTGGATAATTTTAGTTTTTGGCCTCAATAGTCTTAAGAATGTCTCCACCAGTTTATCACAAGATCTAAAAGATATGCTAATGATTTCATAATTCGTTGACAAAATGCTGAATTCCTTCATATATAGAGATGGGCACAAGCTGGCTCAATTTTCCCCTAAAGTTTGTGATTAACTTTGGCCAGTCCATGGTTCACAAAGTGAAGTTCATGGCAGGTCAGCTAGCAAGAACACTCCATGAACTTTCCAGTAGGTTGTGCCAGTTGGTGAATGGATACATTTCCAGACAGATTTCATCTGCTTAAACAAAATGTTTACCAAACAACAAAGAACAGTGGGATGAAATTCTCCAGCCTTGGAAACACATCAGGTCAAACTAGTCATGTCAGTTTCAAGAGGGTTCCTCCACCATTTTGCTGGGGTTACTTTGTGTTCACATCCCATCTTATTGCACATAGCTTGCAGAATCCCACCCTCCTTGCTAGGCTTTGAGATCAGTCCTTTTAAGCTTGCAGTGCTGGGTTCTGCTGGGCACTCTGATTGCACTGGTACTGCTGGGCACTGGGCACATTGTACTAGTTTGTTGTCTACAATGTGCACATTTTATTGCATATTATACTGCGCTTTGAGATGAGTCTTTTAAAGCTTGCAGTTCCAATGGCACTGGGTTCTGCTGGGCACTCTGATCTAACTGGTACTGTCAGGCACTCAGCACATTGTATTAGTTCTGCTGGGCTTGCAAAAATGTCCACCTGCTTAGATTGTAATTGAGCTGCTATTGCCATACTGGCATTGGGTTCTGCTGAGCACTAGTATATTGCACTGTTTCTGCTGGGTTTGCACCACCACCCCTGCTTGGAGCATGATTCTGTGAAAGACATCAGTCCTGTTGAGCTAGCATTGCTACAATGGTACTGAGTTCTGCTGGGCACTAATACATTGCACTGGTTTGGCTGGGCTTACAAACATGCCCCCCTTCAGTTACTACTGCAGAGATTCTATGGGACTTTGATTCTGCTGGGCTTCTATTGCTCTTGGGTTTGTTTGTTTTTTGCTGTTTTTCTATCCTCCACTGGAAACAATGGAGGATTAGGGCAACTTTTGGAGTGTATAACTTGGACTCATAATTCCAATCCTCACTGAACTTGGATGGCAAGTTAATCAGTTGGAAATCCTCTGCAAGTTTGGTGTCTTTGATGTGCCTAAAATATGCTTGTAAACATTTTCTTTTAAATAAATACCTTATAACTTTTGAGGCTAGCAGTGGTTCTCTGTACCACTTAGGCCTCCATGTCTCAGACAGGCTTTTTAAAAAAGTGCTCCAGGGGGAAGGCAGGCAGTTGGCAAGTGGCTATTTCTCCAGGGACACACAAGGCAATAAACTGTCCTTGTGGTGACCAGGTGCTGGGCAGCAGGAGAAGCAAAGGCAAAGTCTCAGAACTTGGAAGAGAAGCTGAGCCTCCCAGTGGGCAATTCCATACAAAGGTCAGGTGGTTATGGCAAGCTACCCAAGAGTGGAAGAAAGGCTTCTACAGGTGTGAGAAAAACCTGGGAGGGCAAGGTGGAAATGGAGCCTGTAGGCCAGAATAGGAGTGTTCCACCACACTGGGCAATAGATTAAATGGTATGTCAATAAACTACAGAAATTGCCTCACTGCTAATTACAGCTTCTAATTTAAAAAAAAAAATCAAAGGTCATATTTCTGATTATAAACAATGGTCACTATTCAATCCTAAATCAAGTGCATTTAAAAGCTGTTGATTTCAGTGGGATTAAGGGTGTGTAAATCTATATTGGACGATGGCCAATACCTATTAGTTCAAAATAAATAAAACATTTTAATTGCATCATCCCTTAATTTTTGTCTTAAAATGTCAATATTGAAATTTACAAAAATATACATATAATATATGAAACATTGTTCAGATTTTTTAAACTATCCAACAAGTTATTTGAACTTCTCTTATTTTATAAGTAAAATAAAGAAGCAGAGAAATGTTAAATGCTTGTGCAAGTACCATGAGCATTGATGTTCAGAATTACAGGCCACTAATTTCATGGTCCCATTTTAGCATACATTATTGCATCATGGACTTGAGCCACTCTCCCATTTGTATGCACAACACCCTTCATGCACATTAATCCTCATAAGGCATTTCAGAGCTGTGTTCCTCCTCTTTCTGTGATGGAGGCAGGAAGATACCATTTTGGCCATTGCAGGACATGGAAGGATTGAATTTTCCATATTCTTACTAAGGAAAGACTTGATACCAGCAGTCCCCTCACTGGGAGGATGGAAGTCCGGGCTGGGAGGATAGCAGACCTGGGCTCCAAGTGCTGGTGGATGGGTTCTTGCCTTGTAGAATGGTTTGGTGCCCCCCCCCCACCAGGCCATGCTCCAGAGTCATAAGGGGGTACATTGCTTCAATAGCGCAGAAGATCCTGGGCTTGCTTTATCCTGAAGTCCAGTTTAAACTGGGCTGCTGGAGAAGCAAGCTGTGCTCCTGTACTACATGGAACACACTGTTGTGGTGGAACAGATGATCCTGGGGTCAATTTCTCCTGCAGCCAGTTTAAATTAGGATGCTGGAAAAGTGAACCCCAGGTGCTCCTGTGCCATGCAGAGCACACTGCTCCCAGTGGTACAGAAGATCCTGGGATCTCTTGATCCTGGGATCTCTTTCTCCTACCCAGGCTGCACATCCACCTCCCCGCTCTGCTGACCTTCTTCTGAGAACATGGTCTTGGATTCCTCTAAGGGCCTCCTGCAATTAGCACCATGGGAGGACTATGAGGGTCTCTTTCTTTCTTTCTTTCTTTCTTTCTTTCTTTCTTTCTTTCTTTCTTTCTTTCTTTCTTTCTTTCTTTCTTTCTTTCTTTCTTTCTTTCTTTCTTTCTTTCTTTCTTCTCCCCATCCCTTCCTTCCTTCCTAAATGTAGGCCTACTCACAAGTTTAATCCTAGTAGGTCTTTTGGCTCATGAGCAGCATTTTGGCTCAAGAGATTCTAAAACTTAGATGAAATGTTGCTCAGGGCTCTGATTTATACAGCCTGTCCCCTCACATTAAGTGGTGGTGCTGAACTGGTGTGTCTCGGCTGAAGGCACACATTTATACGTACTCCACCTTCTACTTTTTATGATCTTCTATGTCTTCTGCTAAACTGTGGGTGTTAGGTGGACTTAGGGCTCTAATCCACAAACTCTCTCTGCTCACACATAGCAGTGGGGCTCAGCAGTGGAGACTGGAGAGTTACTGCCATGTTCCTCACAGATTTCTTATGCTTTCAGATGATCACTAGAGTCTTTTTAAAATGCAGACCTCAGCTTCCCCAACAGTTTTTCAATAATCTAGATAGGAGAGCCATATACCAGTTTGTGTCACAATAGCCCATCACACAAAACAGCCTGTTTTCACCTCAAGTGAGTAGATAGAGACTGAGATCCCTACTTAGCTTAAGAAACCTCTAAAATTGATACTTTTTTCTCCTATTCCTCTCCTCCTTCTTCCCTCCAAGTGCCCAAAGGACATAGATTGGTCATTTTTGGCTTTCTCTTCAGACCACCTATGTACACAGGGTATTGGCATCAGTGTTCCTTTAAGCTGTGGAGTCTTGTGAGCAAAATTCTACTTTGTGAGCAATACTCTTTCTAAGCTGTGGAGTTCTGTGAGCAAAAATTCTACTCTGTGAACTACTAACATTAAAGTTGCGAGCGACGGCATAAATTAGTTTGCTCTGGGGCCATTTTTCCTGAGCTAAGATAAAAATGTGTGAGCTGGAGGCTAAAAAACCTGTGAGCTAGCTCACACTAACTCAGCTTAGAGGAAACACTGATTGCCATCTACTGAAAAAGGGATGGAGTTGGCTCTGTCAAGCTCCCATTGTCTGTAATAGCCTGGCACACTGATAACCACTGATAACCAAGGTTGTAAATTACAATTAGGGTGGCAAGACCAGGCTATTATGAGAAAGCACCCATGGGAGTCTGGATTGATCTCCCTGCCAGAATGTTTTAAAAACCAAAATTTTACTTTGTTATTTCATATATCAGTGCTTACTCTGTATGAAGGAAACACCATTAATGTTTTATGAGACTTGAATCATTTGACATCCTGATAGAATCTTACGTTCTTGGAAAGATGTGAAGAGCATCTGGAATCGGCTGCTTCGACTTCCTTCATCTGCCCACATGCGGATTACTCCAAGACCTGTGCGCAGCATCACATCATTAGCAACAGTGCTGCAAAACTTAGCTTTTAAATCCTCCACTGAGCTACTTCCATCATAGACAGCCACAAAATTCCTTTTGCATTCATTAGAATTCTGCATTTCATAGTCCAAGAACCGTAAATATATCTACAAAACAAAAAAACAGTGAATATGACAGCATAAACCAACACTGGAACAAGAGGCAGTCAACAGTATTCTTTCCTTTTTTGTAAGGCTACAGACTGAATGGCAAGAAAATAATCCACTTTGCTATTTGAACAATAGAATATTGCTCTTGTTGAACCTTCTTGCTCAGTAACAAGTAGCAATAGTGCTGGAGGCTGAATTATATTTCTACTAGATAAGGATAGCCACTAGATAATTCAGTTTGAGTCTCTTTTCCAAACAGAGTCTTTTCTTGAGAAACACACAATTTACACACGTATGAAGTTACATGTATGTGTGAATCAGAGACCACAGGTGTTTAATATTACTCAAATGGGCGCAGTCAACTAAAAAGTTACTTTCAGATACTGTTATATTATTTGCATATTCAGAAAAAACCTTCATAAAGCTAAGAATTGTTTTATTTCCTTTGGTCCTAACAAATAAAAAATCTGTTGCTTATGAAAGTTATATTTTTAATCAATCAACTTTTTAAATAAATCAACTCTAATATTTTTGTAAGTATGTACAGAAAAATCAATGCAATTTTTAGGCATTCTACATAATAATACATTTTGACCAAATTTCTATTTCCAATTATCCATAAAGCCAGCATTGGGAATTCAAGGGGTTTTTTTTAAAGCATATCTGTAATGAAGAACAATTGCACAACTGCAATATCAAATGTTCTGTTACAATGCTATCAGTCTGTTATAATCTGTAGGAAGTTATGCCATGAAAACAGATTTAGAAAGTTAAGTGAAAATATACAGTCATACTATTAGTAGCTTGAGACTCAGCTGGGAATTTGTGAAAGGTTCAGTCCTGCCTGCTTGGTTGTGACTTGGTCTATCCAACCCAACAAAAGTCATACTGATGTTTGATATTGTTACATAATGGCTCTGGTCAAGCAGCTCTCAGGACTGGCTAATATTCACACCCCCAGCAGAAGGGAAGTGTATATATGTGGGGCTGTGTAAAGAAAAAACATGGCTCAGTTTTGGAAGAGATGCTGACAAATTCTGAAGCAGTAGAACACAGCAGGAGACAAGTAGCAGCTTTAAGTAGCACAAACTGTAAGATTCCATGTGCATGCACACTTCTTCACACTTCCATGTGCATGCACACTTCTTCAGACGAGGAATGAGGTACAAGACATTCCTCGTCTGAAGAAATGTGCATGCACACGAAATTTTACATTCTGAATAAAAGTTTGTTGGTCTTAAAGGTGATACTTGACTCCTGCTTTGTTCTACTGCTTCAGACCAATACGGCTGCCCACCTGGATCTAAATTCTGAGGCAGATACTGGAAAATAGCAAAAAGAGGACACAGCTATTGCTGAGAGGGCTGACTAAAGCACCATGGGGGATTCTCCCTCTGTCTCTCTGAGGAGACGATGTACGGTGGTTGACCTGTAGCTCTGCTGGAGTGCCTCTGTGCCAAAATAATTAAATAAATGTTAAATAAATGTTGTGAGCAATGTTCCTTCTAAGCTGAGTTACTGTGAGCTGGCTCACAGATTTTTAGCCTCCAGCTCACACATTTTTGTCTTAGCTCAGGAAGGATGACCCCAGAGCACAATAATTTATGCAAAAACAAAGCACAACTTTAATTTTTGCTCACAAGACTCTGCAGCTTAGAGGGAACATTGGCTGGGAGCATCCCAATCAATCAACTGATTAGCTAATATATTTACATAGAAGGTGAATTTCATTTACATAGAATACATTTACATAGAAGGTGAATATTATTCCTGTAATATTAAGCACTTGTTTTATGTATGTATTTATTGAGATTTTTTTTATCCTGCCCCTCCCTCAAAATGGAGCTCGGGGGGGGGGGCTAACAGCATAGAATCATAGAGTTGGAAGGGACCTCCAGGGTCATCTAGTCCAACCCCCTGCACAATGCAGGAAATTCACAAACATCTCCCCCTAAATTCACAGGATCTTTATTGCTGTCAGATGGCCATCTAGCCTCTGTTAAAAAACCTCCAAGGAAGGAGAGCCCACCATCTCCCGAGGAAGCCTGTTCCACTGAGGAAACGCTCTAACTGTCAGGAAGTTCTTCCTAATGTTGAGCCAGAAACGCTTTTGATTTAGTTTCAACCCATTGGTTCTGGTCCTACCTTCTGCAGCAACAGAAAACAATTCTGCACCATCCTCTATATCAGGGGTGGCCAACGGTAGCTCTCCAGATGTTTTTTGCCTACAATTCCCATCAGCCCCGGCCATTGGCCATGCTGGCTGCGGCTGATGGGGGTTGTAGGCAAAAACATCTGGAGAGCTACCGTTGGCCACCCCTGCTCTATATGACAGCTCTTCAAGTACTTGAAGATGGTGATCATATCACCTCTCAGCCACCTCCTCTTCAGGCTAAACATCTCCAGCTTCTTCAACCTTTCCTCATAGGACTTGGTCTCCAGACCCCTCACCATCTTCGTTGCCCTCCTCTGGACATGTTCCAGCTTGTCTATATCCTTCTTAAAATGTGGTGCCCAAAATTAAACACAATACTCTAGGTGAGGTCTTACCAGAGCAGAGTAAAGTGATACCATCACATCATGTGATCTGGACACTATACTTCTGTTGATACAGCTCAAAATTGTATTTGCCTTTTTAGCCATCACATCACACTGTTGACTCATGTTCAGCGTATTATCCACTAAAACCCCTAGATCCTTTTCGAACATACTACTGCTAAGACACGTCACCCCCATCCTATAGCCATGCATTGGATTTTCCTCCCTAAATGCAGAACTTTATATTTATCCCTGTTAAAATTCATTTTATTGGTTTTAGCCCAGTTTTCCAGCCTGTCAGAGTCATCCTGTATCATGTTTCTGTCTTCTACTGTATTTGCAACCCCTCCCAATTTAGTATCATTGGCAAATTTAATAAGCATTCCTTCTATTCCTTCATCCAAATCATTTATAAAGATGTTGAACAAAACAGGTCCCAGGACAGATCCTTGAGGCACTCCACTTGTCACTCCTCTCCAAGAGGATGCGGAACCATTCACAAGCACTTTTTGGGTGAGATCTGTCAACCAGTTACAGATCCACCTAACAGTAATAGGATCCAAACCACATTTTACCAACTTGTCAACAAGGATAGTATGTGGAACCTTGTCAAAAGCCTTACTGAAATCAAGATAAATGATGTCTACAGTATTCCCCTGATCTGGCAAGGTAGTCACTTTCTCAAAAAAAGAGATCAGGTTAGTGTGACATGACTTGTTCTTGAGAAACCCATGCTGGCTCTTAGTAATCACATCCATTCTTTCTAAATGTTCCAGGGTTGACTGTTTGATGATTTGTTCTAAAACTTTTCCGGGTATAGACGTCAAGCTGATGGGCTGGTAGTTATCTGGATACTCCTTTTTCCCCTTCTTGAAGATGGGGACAACATTCACCTGCTTCCAATCTTCCAGCACCTCTCCTGTTCTCCAAGAATTCTCAAAAATAATAGCCAGAGGCTCAGAAATTACATCTGCAAGCTCTTTCAGAACCCTTGGATGCAATTCATCTGGCCCTGAGTTTCTTTTAAAGAAACTAGGTTTTTATGTACTATCCCTATGCTGATCCTAGGTTGGAACTTCATACCCTCCTTATATGTTCTGGTTTTGCCATGTTGAGCACCGTTTCCCTGAGAAGAGAAGATGGAGGAAAAGTAGGAATTGAGCAGTTCCGCCCTCTCTTCATTACCTGTTACAATTTCTTGCCCTTGCAATGGGCCTACCATGTCCTTGCTCTTTTTCTTACTCTGAACATAAGAAAAGAACCCTTTTTTTTGGTTGTTTTTAGCATCTTTGGCTAGCCTAAGCTCATAATGAGCTTTAGCTTTCCTAACTTTTTTCTCTACAAGCACTGGTGATTTGACAGTACAATAACAATAACATGACAGTACAATAACAATAACACAACCATAATTTTAATAAAATCTAATTAAAATTCAGCACACAGGTTTTGGCATAAAAACCAACAGCATTGTTGGTAGAATCCATCAAAATTACATTAGTAGGAAGCCTGGTGGAATACTTTTGTTTTATATGCCCTGCAAAATGTGAACAAGTCCTGCAGAACATGCTCATTTGGAATTTATGGCTGTGTCTCTGAAATCAACAGGACCCCTGCATTAATGTGTTTATGACAAGGGCCAATTAGAGGAAATTGAAATTCAAATGGGGGCTAAGATTTATTGACATATGAGGGTTAGAAAAGCATTTGCTGATTTAAAAAAAAATCAAATTGTGTCTTACTTTTTAAAAAATGCCATATTTTGTTTTCTTATTATGGCTCTGGGCATCAAAAGCTGGAGTCAGCCCAGGATTCTCTGGAACTTATGAGAGGGTGTGCTTATGATTAGTTTATAAGAGTACCAAACTCAAATTACTAATTTTAAGGAAGACTATTATGTCAACAGAAATACAAGGGTCTTAATCTGCTGGGATTCCTGTGTAGACAGCCTTAAACTCCACAATAGAAGCAAGTGAACCGGCTTGCAACTAATGGCTATTTTCTGCCATCTGAAGGGTATTTCTACCAGCAAAATAAGGTAGTGAGGTGGTGGTGATGACTTTCACTGATTTCCCTGTCCCATATTTATGCCTCATTGTTTGCATGAATTCTATGATAATGTTTTGCGGGACATGGTGGACAATATCAGAAGCACAAAGCTTGAAAACCCAGTTCTATGAGCTCTGCTCCACTCACAGTTCTTCTCACTGGATATGAGCCAATATCAATAAATAACATATATAACCAAGCAAGTTCCAAATATTCTAAGCTGAGCCTCACTTAAACAGGTGGACCCAAACTGTAATGTTTCTCGCTTTTCCTCTATTCTGGACTATGTTCTATACAACTGTGAGAGATGAGTGGAAATACAGAGAAGTGTAGAGGTGGTTCAGGAAAGGTTGGAGCAAGTAAGCAGCTGAGGCAAGGCAAAGAGCAAAAGGAAGGAGAAGAAGGGAAACAGATCAAGACGATTTTGAAGGGAAAGAAACCCTCTCTTGCCTCTCCCCAGCAAATTTGATGATAGTTATCTTCAGGGCTTTTTTTGTAGCAGGAACTCCTTTGCATATTAGGCAACACACTCCGGATGTAGACAATCCTCCAAGAGCTTACAGGGCTGTTATTACAGGGCTTACTGTAAACTCCAGGAGGATTGGTTACATCAGGGAGTTGTGGTCTAATATGCAAAGGAGTTCCTGCTACAAAAAAAGCCCTAGTTATCTTATTATACCCTCAACAGGTTGGCCCAGACTAGCCCAGTCTTATCAGATCTAAGAAATTAAGCAGATTCAGCCCTGGTTAGTATTTGTATGGGAGACAACCAAGGTATTTCAGGGTTACTGTGCAGAGGAGAGCAATGGCAAACCACTTCTAAACATCTCTTGCATTACACTGTATTTCCCATTACTAAGCATTTGATTTGAAACTTAACTCTATCATTCATCCCACTAGTAGATGATTTGTTATAGCCACCATACCCAGACTGCATACTGCATCACTGGATATTGTTCAACCATGCCATAAGAACAACTATTCAAAGCCGGGAATGCTGTGTTTGCTAGGAGTTGCAGAATAGCATAAAATGCATGGAGGTGTGTATGCAGCCCTTGTTTATTGGTCCATTGGTTGCAATTGAGTCAAGCACAATGGCTCTGTGGACTTGTCCTTTGTCAGGGGAGCATTTGAGGTTTTTGTAATTTAGTTGTACTTGGATTTTCTTAAACTGACCTCTATTTAATTTATAAAACGTATTGTTTTTACTAACAGTTTAGTGCTTAATATGAGGACTATTTCACTATCCCAGACTAGTTTTTTTCCTGATTCATTTGATCTAAAAGTTTCGCCCATGGCTGGTCAGACTGTCCTGCCAATTAAAAAAAAAAGTTTTATCTCACTCTGGAGCAAAACAAACACACACACACACCCCACACACAGGATTTTAAAATTCTTAGCTGCCTGTAGATGAAACAAGAGCAAATAGATGTGGTATGCTTTATTATCTAGAAATCCTGACTTGCAACCTATAGACTCAAGCAGTAGGCTAAGCTGTTACGCTATGGCTGCTGGAGATACACTAGTAAGCAGGACGGTGGATTTAGGTTACAAACAAACTACTGTCGAGGGAATCCTACTCCCACACTATCTAGCAGCATAAGCTGATCAAACTCTTACTTGTGTGTGACTCTACAAAAATTGGAACACTTTTGCTTTCATCCACAAGCGCCTCAGCCTGAAAAGCATGACAATGGATGCAGCAGTTTTTATTCTGAATTTCACACATTACTAATCAGGTGCAAATGATTCAAGAATTCTAGCACTATTATTTCAGGCTCTGTGGAGTATTTTTCGTTCTTCTGGATCACTTTCTAATGGTGATTTTCTTTGGAGGCAAATTCTGATGACTTACATCATTCATCTCTTTCACGTATCAGAAATAAACCATTGGTATCTACTGCAATTGCTTACTCTTCATGGCAGAACAGGCCATTAGGAATAATCAGAAAATCATACGTCTGAAGGGGAGGGATAGATGTTATCTAGGGGAAATACTTTTACTGAGGCAATAATGTGTATTTTCAACTCACCTCATTGCAATAATCACTGTTTTTACTATTTCAACCCCACTTTATTTTTGCATTCTACTTAAAAAGAAAACGGCTACAGTAACACAAGCCCTGTTAATTTTATAGAACAATAGCTGGTGGTCCTTGGAGTATATCCAGGGGACTTTGCTTAGCCATTTGCATAGATAAGAAATTTGTCCTGTGGGAGTGATGGAGCAAGATGTCTCATGACTAAACTTTATTATCTTTGAAACTACGGAGGAAGGGCAGTCATCGTCTTTGCAGAATAAATGCTGGAAAATGTAAGGGACTCAGAAACATGATGTCTTCTGCTATCCATCTCCACCCTGGTATGGTTCATATTTTTAATCATGGCCTAGGTGCTACTGTTTGAATTACTAATCAGTACTTTCACAGTGCTCTCACCTGAGTGGCCCAAGCTAGCCTCATCTGGGTTGGCTTTGGTCAGTACTTGAATGCAAGACTATTGAAGAAGTCCAAGGTTGTATGCAGAGCCAGGCAATGACAAACCATCTCTGTTTGTCTCTTGCCGTGAAAACTCAATGGGGTCACTGTAACTTGGTCACAACTAATGGCATTTCCGCCACCATTCATACCACATGAGTTTTTCAGATCCACTCCCAGATCTGAATTCAGTAAACCCCAGAATATGCAAAGTATAATACATGAAATAAAATGTTAATGCTGCTGCTGCTGTTGTTGTTATACTCTCTCAGACTCTTTCTCTCCCCAAACACAACTATTACTCCTTTTTTCTGAGAACTATGCTATAGAATATGGTGGAGGCCCATGAGGAAGTACAGGAGGTGGGAACAATCAGAAAACACCACTCCTTTAAAAATTCCCTGATTTTCTTCTTTCCCCCATTTTGTTTGCTTAAATTTTAGGGTTGCCAAACAACCAACAGGAGACCTGGGAAGGGGCATGGGGATGGTCACTGGCAATGGTCTGACATCGCTTCTGGAAAAACCCAGAAGTGGCATCATGCCTCTCTAGGAATAAAAAAAAAAAAAAATTATGGCTTTCCCTGTACAGCAGCTACTGGGGGACTGGCAAGCCTAATTTACAGCTACATTCTTGACATAATTGGGAAGTCCCCTGTCTTTTTGCAGGTAACCCAGTTCTTCAGCTTTTGCTATCCACATGAAAGATCACAAAGAATGATCTTAGACAGCCGCACAGAAACACCCAGAAAGAATTCAGAAAATTCAAACAAAAAAGTAATTTGGAAAGCCAGGAAATGAATTATGTCTACTGAACCTATGAGTACAAAAGATGGACCCTTGAAGAAGGATACTCCCAAAATGAAATTGAACTGGTTCTTTTATCATTTGTTGGACTACAGTTTAAAAACGGCATGGTTCTTTGGACAGTAGTTGTGTCGTTCATAGGATGGTCTGCTATCTGTATTACTGAATTGTTTACTAGCACACAGAAGTTGCTAATTGTAGATTACATTGAGTATTATTTTCTACATGGAGTGAGTGTGTCATATTTCCCACCTGGGGACTGACAACCCTAACAGCTGGTGATACTGGATTCGCAATGCTTTGGAGAAGGAAAGGGCAAGTGTGATATAACAATTAACATGGCAACTTAAAACCTGAGAGACCATCTTAAAATTCCTGAGCACCCATGAAGTTAATTATGTCATCTTTGGCCAGTTATGATATTTCAGTCTAACAGGGCTGCTGTGAGATAAAATTAAGCGGGGGGGAAACTGATGCTTCCCTGAACTCCTGGTAGAAAGGAGTGGGATTTTAAAAAATCTGATAGTTAATAGGTCAGATTGTTTAGATTTTCCCTTTTGTAGTTATGAAAAAATACTACTTTTGAAGTTATGAAAAATATACATTACCCTATGTATTGACCACATTGATTCTCCCTGGGTCTTTTGCTTCTTTCTCTTATGTTTGGCATTCTTTAATGTCCACAGTGATAAGTGAGAACACTAGGTAGAACAAGAGTGAGATTTATACTATTTTGTGGTTGCCTTTTCTGACTTCAGTGGAAATTTGCCTCAGGAGTAAGTGGAAACATGGAAGAGGGCACAGGAGCAGAATAATAAATGCCCAATTTTACTCAGCTTGGAATTTGGTTTTAGTCATTAATCACTAACCACCCTGCTGTAACTTGCCTATGTGAAAGAATGTATGCCTCTGAGCAAGAGCAGAATGTCTTTACAAGTGGCTATACTCACACACACACAAATTCTGGGACAAAACCAAAGAGATGTAATGCTCCACTGATTTAAACTCCAGAATCGTTCACAACAGAAGTAGGATTATTCTATAGAAACCAAACTACAAAGGCAGTACACTATCCAGGCAGTCTTGAACCTCATCAAATCTCACTAAAGAAAAACAAAGTTTGGGGGAGGATCTAAATAAATCTGAGCCAAAAATAATCAGTTCTTGGATTGTCAGGATTTTTTTCCCTCACTGCACAGTAAGCACACATGTCTACCCAATTGACATTCAGGGTAGGGTTGCCAAGTCCAATTAAAGAAAAATCTGGGGACTTTGGGGGCGGAGCCAGGAGACTTTGGGGGTGGAGCCAGGAGACGTTGGGGGTGGAGCCAGGAACAAGGATGTGACAAGCATAATTGGACTCCAAGGGAGTTCTGGCCATCACATTTAAAGGGACAGCTCACCTTTTTAAATGCCTTTCTTCCATAGGAAATAATTAAGGATAGGAGCACCATCTTTTGGGGCTCATAGAATTGGACCCTCTGGTCCAATCGTTTTGAAACTTGGGGGGTATTTTGGGGAGAGGCATTAGATGCTATACTAAAAATTTGGTGCCTCTACCTCAAAAAATAGCCCCCCCAGAGCCCCCAATACCCACGGATCAATTCCCTATTATTCCCTATGGGAATTGTTCTCCATAGGGAATGATAGAGTGCCTAGTAGACATTTCCCTCCCCCCCCACACGCTTTCTAAAGGGGGGGGGAGGGCCTCCATACCAGGGAATCCCCCCTCCCAGCCCCCTCCCTCTCTCACACACACAAATACTTACCAGATCTTCTTCCGGAGAACTCTTGCTGTGAAAATGAAAGCAAAGAAAGGGAGGGGCCGTTCTCCGAAGCCCTTACTGTTTCCTTCTTCCTGCCCAGCCTTAAAGGGGCAGATGTTTTACAAACTGCTCAGGAGCTCTACACCAACATGAGCCCTACAGGTATGTTCTTCCCCCCCCCCTCCACCCCCCCCACCCCACTTCCCAATTTCTGGAGACCGGGGGATGAAGCTGCGAACCCAGAAGTCTCCCGGCAAAGCGCGGGGGGGGGGGGGTTGGGAAGCCTAATTCAGGGTCATTTCTAAACTGGAGAAATTGATTTCTAGGTAGGTATAATTTAGAAACCTCCACAGACCCCCACTTTTTCCAAGACAGCTTGGAATCCTACCCCGCACTCTTATACTCTGTAACATCTCTTGAGAGAAGAATGTACATTTACTAATTAAATCAACCAGGAACTACAAATATGGCCATAAACAAATTGTCATGACCTGCACAATGAGTCTATGTGTTTGAGATGATGGGGACTGGGTAAACCTCACCATACAATTTCTGACTCTGTATAAAAGTCTCATGAGTACCCAGAATGGGAAAGAAAATCTGAATGGTGATTTCACAGGGTAGTCAACCTCCATGTGGTAGCTGGAGATCTCCTAAGATTACAATTGATTTCCCAGCAACAGAGATCAGTTCAAACAGAGAAAATGGCCACATTATTCTCAATTGAATTCTTACCCCTCCCCAAATCCCTAACCCAGATCTGGCAACTCCATGATTCCAGGGGGAAAGTTGAAATCAGCTGTTCTTACTAAGATACAAAACACATACTAATAAATATTTCTTCTTATTTTGCAGTGGTATCTGGAAGCATGCTTTTCAGAGCAAGGACCTGCAATTGAGACATAATCTTTCTTCTCTCATCATTTTGGTATCTAATATAGCTACTTTAAAAGGAGCAAGATGACACCCTGCTATTTTGCAAGCTAGCATCAGTATATTTTGCATTACAAGGGCTATCTTGTAATAAGCCATGGCATCTCATATTTTCCTACTTCAGCTTGCAAATTTCAACAAGAACCACTTCCAAACCATCAATTCCATGCTATTTTGACTGCAATAAGTGGCAGCTACAGAGCTGAATTCTGGTCCTGCTTGAGCTTTGCAAAGTCATTGCAAATGCTGGGGCCATTAGCAACAAAGTGATAAAAAGTTCACTTTAGCTGTGGCATATATAATTTATATTCACTGATTGTATTATGCCTTAAATAAGGCTTGCATTCTTGTCCTAATAGTAATTTAAAAAAAGCAATGCTGGCTGAATTGTACTTTTTATTTTAATTTGAAAAATAGAAAGGCCTGCCTGCATGTATTAAGAGAAAACAATTACTGCCAACAGCAAATAACATATAACTCTATTGGAACAGCCAGATCATAATCTCTTTATAGTACATCACTTCTGATGAATTCTCTTTCTTCATCAGTCAGTGACAGTTTGCTCTGACAACAAGATTGATTAGGTAGGACAGGAAATGATTGCAAGATTCAGCCAATATCCCAGCAAAGCTCATTGAATTCTCACACTTGTTCATCCAAAGATGAAAACACATTTAGGTGGAAGAATATATATCCACTGAGAGAGTTATAAATCTGCCCACAAAGATATCAGAAGTATGTCTTTTGAAAAGCAAGTAAAGTCAGTGGTTAATTTCTAATCCCCAGGGCTTTTTTTTTAGCAAGAATACACAAGAACACAGTTCCAGCTGGCTTGACATCAGGGAGTGTGGCCTAATATGCAAATGAGTTCCTGCTGGGTTTTTTCTACACCGCCCCCCCCCCCCTAATCCCAATAAAGTTTAACCCTGCTAGAAAGAATTAGCTTCTATGGCCAGGGAGTTTTCTCTAATATTCCTAAACTTGTGGGAACTATTAAAATTCCATGGAAAGGGAAATGCACTTCGCACATGGTCAAATGCACTTTGGTCATCACTTATTCGGTAGAAAGCTCAGCCATGGAGTTATACAAAGCAACCCTCTGCTTTGCCAGCTATGCTTAGATAAGCTTTTATAAAATTCTCACGGAACAAGTCCAAGCAGGGATATTGCTCAGCTTGGCAAATAGAGAGAGAAGAATGAAGACAGGTGAACACAGGGGACTCACTGCTTCTGAAGAGACTTTCTGCTAGGGTGTTGGATTGTCTCATCTCCCTACCCTATTGCTTTCTTGCCTTGTACCTGGAAATCCCATTGCACTGGCAGACAACTTCTCCAGAATGAACCCAATTGTGTCTGTTGGTAGGATGGAATCTGGGAGCAGTGAATCTGGAGAACTGCATTCTTCTGAGCCAGGGCCTGGCCTGCCACTAGGCAACCTAGGTAATTGTCTAGGGTGCTGGCCTTCTGGGGGTGCTGAATTTGGGTGCCCCATGTGACTCAGTAATGTTATCAGTGCGGGGGGGGGAGGGCACCAGAAGTTAGCCTTGCCTAGGGTGCCAGACAGTCTAGGGCTGGCCTTGTTCTGAGCCCAATGATTTCAACTGATTTAGAGGTGTCCACACCTATTTAGGATGACATTGCAAGTTTTCAATAAATCCTTTTAGCACCAATAGCATTTAATTTACATTCTAAAATCTTATAGATATTTGCCTGGGGCTTGTCCTGAGATCTGTGAACATAAGCAAAAAACAGGTTCATGAGGTTGTTTGTTTATCTGGGGAATCGTTATGTTGCCTCTCCTGGGGAACCATCTAAAATAACATAATAAATCATAACATTAGAAGTTATCTATTACATCCTGGCATTAAAGAAAATCAGCCAGCTAGATAATATGGGAGGAGGAGATTCTTCTGATACCCCAGCCCTAACCATAAGGGGCTTTAGAATTAAGAGCTAGCATTTAGATACAGAATGCCTGACAAATTTAACAATCAAAATTAAATGGATATAAAGAATTGTATTACTTGAAGATGCAGGCTACAAACTGATTCACAGACTATCCTCTAGAACTTGGAGTGCCAGTAAACAGCTACTTAGGATGATATATATGGGGCATCCCACCAACCAAACACCCGCATATCAGAATTCTATTATAGCACCACAAACACAAATGCTCTCCAGAATGTTAGGGATTTGTCTTTTTCAGGGCAGTCAGTCTTCACATCTCTAGTAATTTCATAGCTATGCTAAAGAAAGATCACTTTGAGAATTCTACGTTTTTATCCCAGGACTCAGCAAGTTGTAGGGTTCATTCAGGGAGCTCTTTGACTATTCTCAGCAAAGTTTCCAGGGCTGGCATTCAGTCCATTTGCTCAGCCATTAGACAGAAGTGTAAACACTTTGATCCCTGCTGTTTCTTTCCCTGGAGCCAAGGTAGGTTTCTAAAAGGTCATAGATGAAGAACAGGGTGAGAAGTAGATCCAGGTGGGCAGCCATCCTGAAGCAGTAGTCCAGTGGCACTTTTAAGACCAACAAATGTTGGTCAAAAGTGAGAAATAGATGGAAGATAAGCAGAAGAAAAGTTCCTGCTGTCCCGATAATCCTGCTGCTGCTTGTACAAGGGACAGCTGACAATCGGGGGGGGGGGGAGGGGAACATGCAACTTATTTTGAGCTGGAAGCTCTTTGAATTTGTCATAACTCCTTCAGACTTGATGGCCAAACTAGCTTAGTTCCAGTGAGAAGTTCAATACATGTTGAGATCTCAGACCAACCTAGAATAAATTTTCCACCAGCAGAATTAACTTTCTTGCCTTCCCCTAACCACTGCAGCCCATTGATCTCCACAAAATTCTGCTCTTCAGGGATAGGATGATTGTGTGGGGGGGGGAGGGGAGGCTGAAGCAGTTAGGAGGAATTGGTGGGAAATGGCAACTTGTTTTGGATCCAACCTGCTAAACATTGTTTAATACACTCCTTACCCCCACAGATGAATCTAGGATGCATGTAGATATCAGTGGTGAGGCAACAGAAAACAAATGCTCTTCGTGATGGGGGAAATGGCTGCAAGAAATGACCCATCATGGTTTGTGATTAGCAGTAATCCCTGGCCATGAAAACCAACAAAGGCTGGTCCCAATTAGCTGAAAAATCAATCTGGTGGAGAAGAATGAAAAATGAGGGTTGACAGAATAGGGTGAATAGATTACATATTCACCCATAATCAAATCAGATGTTCTGATGAATTCTTAGAATATATTCAAACAAGAAATCCTCAGGTGCATTTTGTTCCCTTTTTAAAAAATTACATTTATCCTTAATTTCCCCATGCTATACCTGCATTTCACTTCTTGTTTTTGTTGCTCATTTGTTCTTTAGTTTAGAAAATGAACTTCAGTCTTTTTAGAAAAAAAGGTTGTGAACAAATGTAGCTACATATTATTTATATAGAAAATTTCTATACCACCATTTCAGACCCCTGCTTGAGGTGGCTTACAATTAAAAACCACAGAAAAAAAATCCAAACTATTTTATTGCAATGTACAGTAGGAAAAAAGGGGGGAGGATGATAATGATTGAGTACAGACAGGCAGCTTGGGGCAGTCAGACAACATGCACCTCACTGCCAAAAGAGGGATGGGCTGCATGCACTCTGGGGGAGCAGTCAGTCCGCTCAAGTGCATGGGAGGCACTTCCCTGGCACATCCCAGCCATTCAGACAGCCGGAAAAAGCAACAGGCAAGTGCTTCAAAGATTTGCTACTGCTTAGTAAGTGGTAGCTTTTTAAAGCGGCAGAGAGGCACTGGAGGACAACATAAGGCTGGGAGTTAGGTGGGACCCAGATGTCTGGGTTGAATGTGCAATTTAAATCCGGCTGTGGGGCGTTCCTGTGTTGGCCCAAATAGGCTGTCTGTATTCAGCCAGAGTTTGTAAAGCAAATTACATGCTTCAACTACAAAGTGTATCTTCAGTCCCTGTCATATTCTTTGCATAATGGGTTATGTAAACATCATTTCTAGCAAACTTTCCAAACCTTTCGTTTAAAAAATGCACTTTATTATTCCAGACTTGAGGGGGAATACTCCACAAAGTAAGATGTGGAAATTGAAAGGGAAAATGTATGGTTCACTTAGAAAATTGACATCACCTCTTTTCAGACCAACATGAGGCATTCACAAGTAAAACCATATGATAAAATCACAGTGGATATTTTTTTGCTCACAAGACTCCACCGCTTACAGGGAGTATTGGTGCTGGGTATTGTGAAATAATGCATTCTACTACCACCTGAATTTTTGTTTGTTTGTCTGGTTTTTGGGAGGGTTTTAGGGGGGTTGTGAGACATTTTCTTATCCTTAATACACTGAAATTTGATTTGAGATATGAATATGCACCAAAATATGATTTCTAAAAGTTTTTCCCAAACATGGTAACAGGGTTAAATGTTCTTCTGTCTTACATTTCCAGTTCTTCCAGACACCAGTGGGTTTCCCACAGACTACAAGATAAATCTACAAGGAGGGAATCTCATTAAGGCAACAGCTGAAGGTGAACAGAAGCAGTCAAGGAAGGAATTAACCTCCTCCTGTCTTCTGTTTATGGACTGCAAATTGTACCCTCCTGACTCCCTTGGATGACAAAAATCAGACTTCCAAAAAACATGGAAGAGCCAAAACACATCGTGCATGAGACATCTTAAAAGTACTGTGAAGTAATTAGAATTGGGTGAAATTAGGAGGAAAAGATACCTCCTGGCTTTCCTAGCAAAAGAAATCTGTAGAAGGAATCAGTGAAAGGTTAGTGGGATAAGCAAAGCTATCTGATATACAAATTTTAAAAAAGAAGAAATGAATGGTAATTATGAAGCGTAGGAGGGGCAAAAGACTGGATTAAGAATACTGTCAAATATTTTCCCCAATGCTAACATAAAAGGTCATTGCAGGAGAGACAGTATTGACTAAATAAGTAACTAAGGTGTACTCAGAGATAAGCCCCATTTTATTCAACATGGCTTACTTCCAGGAAAGTGTTCTTAGGACTGCAGCCTAAAGAACTAACTTTCAGACACACAGGGCGTTTTCGCACTGACCTTAATCGGCAGCGAAGCCCCTCTTCACCGCGCAGGATCTGCGCGGATTTTGCACTAATTGCCGCGGAGCACCCGGAAGAGCCGGAAAGTCCCGGGGCTTTTGTGGCGCAAATGGAAACTGGTTTTTGGCGGTTTCCATTTGCACCGCAAAAGCCGCGGGACTTTTCGGCTCTTCTGGATGCTCCGCGGCAATTAGTGCGAAATCCGCGCAGATCCTGCGCGGTGAAGAGGGGCTTCGCTGCTGATTAAGGTCAGTGCGAAAACGCCCATAGTGACTGTTTGCAAGTAGATTTTCCTATTCTTACAGAGAAAAAAATCCAGTTGCAAAGAATGTTATTTAGTGTGTGTGAACACACCCACAGACACTCAGAAAGAAAACACTAGTCTGGATAGGCTGCAGTTTTTCTAGGACAGTACACATGAAAAAAGCAGAAATACACTTTTACATGGACATCAGGAGAAAGTGCAAGACATGCAGAACTCTTTTCAACTAAATTCCAAAGACAGAGTTTTGATAATGAACTCATCTTGGTTTGACTTTATTTTTATCATTTCCAGATGAAGAAGGCCTGTGGGAAGTCAGATGTCTTTCCTTAACACCTTTTTAAATTAATTATGTACTTTTAGGTGCTTAAAAAATCAATATCTTCAGCACAATTAAAACAATGTCTATACAACTGAGACATTCCAATCAAAAGCCTAAAAAATGAACAAAAAAACAATCCTACCATATAACATAATACCAGACTATTTATATACCCATTTTCTGTATCCTATACTGTTTTGATACTGTACAAAATACAAGTAACACAAAAGTGCCCTGATGCCAGTATTTATCATGCTAGTACAGTTTAAGAGTGAAGATGGCATTGCACAGCCCAATTTTATCAGATCTCAGAAGCTGAGGAAGACAATGACAAACCACCTGTACTTCTCACTTGCTTTGGAAGCCCCTCTTCGGGGTCACCACAAACCAGCTGTGACTTGATGGCACTTTATACACACACAGTACAAACTAGGCTATCATTTTAGATATCTATATGATGTTGTTTTGTATCCTAACTAATATGTTATCTTTGCAATGTAGTTACTGCAGCAAAAATACTACCCATGACTGAATGTTATGTCACATAGGTACTGTATGAGTATTCCATATCATGTGATTAAACAGGATCACATGAGTACTTCCCATAGCAACAATGGTGACTACAACATAGTAGGAACATAAATATAAATACTAACCGCATCCTACTCAATATAGAACATGTATGTCTTACTCATGTATTATAACAGCCTACCACAGCAATCACACCACAGAGTTAACATATTAATTGTATTGCATTTCAACCTTTCTCCATAGTATGGCTGCCAGCCCCAGGTCCCAGCAGGGGATCCCTCAGTTTTGGGGGCTCCTCTTCACCATGGACCAGCTGGCCAGTGGTGAAAAACCCCTCCCCTATACATAGACATCATTGTGTAATGTTCCTAATGTGATGACATCACCTGGAAGTAATGTCATTGCATCAGGGCTGTTGCACAGGGATGGTGTGGTATTTGGGCAAAGTCTATGGTTTTGAGGATGAATAAACTATAGAATTTCACCCAAACATCAGACTGTCCCCATGCAATATCCCGGCCCACCCTGGAACACCCCCCCAATCCCACCCCCCAGGACAGAGGAGGAGACCTGGCAACCCTACTCCATAGTACAAATATATTACTGTTTAACCTGCCTGAAATAAGAAAATTAAACTGAATACCATACTGAAAATTCCTTTTGTTGTACAATAGAACTGACATGATAAAGCTCAACGTTTAGCTCATATTTCTGGTGAATGATCTCAAAACACCTGTAGCTTTGCCTGATTAAAGAAATGATTAAACTTTTGCTATATGGCCTGCTGAAGTTATGTGTAAAGTCATTGAACTGGAGGATTACAGCTAATGGAACCTTATAAAGGCATTTCCCTGAGATTTAATGACCCCCCCCCCAAAAAAAAAAAACAACAACAACAGTTCTGGGTGCAATGTAGAGATATTCAATGTGACGGTTAATCAGGGTTTTAATTGACCTCCCTTGCCAGTGTGAAGGGACTCTCAGCCCTACCCTTCCAACCTCATCTGCCTTGAGTTGCTGCCACCTAACCTCAGATAGAGAAGGGATGAGGTTTGCAAACAGCTGGTCCCTCCTTTTCTCACCAGTGCCTCTCTTGAGCAGACTGGACTGAATAATCAGGACAGTCTTGATTGGTTCTATTCCAAGGCCATTTTCAAGGCAGCACTGCAACTTAACTGCCTTCCACCCACTGATAGCCAGCAGAAGTGCTCTGACAGTCAGAAAGCAAGGGCTTTGGGGAAGGACAGTGGCTCAGTGGTAGAGCATCTGCTTGGTAAGCAGAAGGTCCCAGGTTCAATCCCCGGCATCTCCAACTAAAAAGGGTCCAGGCGAATAGGTGAGAAAAACCTCAACTTGAGACCCTGGAGAGCCGCTGCCAGTCTGAGTAGACAATACTGACTTTGATGGACCAAGGGTCTGATTCAGTATAAGGCAGCTTCATATGTTCATATGTTCAAGGGCTGGATCCAACTAATTGTCATTGCCAAATACAAAATAAGTAGTAAAAATTCCAGAGCTATATAGCAAACCAACAATGTTTATTTGATAAAACTTGGAAATTGTGATTTTTTTTAAAAAAAGTTTTATTTGGGGTACTAAAGTCCACATAATGAATGGGGGTTAGGGGGAGCAGCATTAGACTTGCTTCTGGGCTCCCCATAGTTGCATATCAACAAATAATAGATATATGTCCTTCAGTGCTGGAGAACAGATGTATAACTTTATCAAAGATCTCAAAGACATAGAGCATTTCTGTGAGAAAAGACGGTACTTGTGTTCCTCACATTTTCTCCTCCCTTCCTTACATTTTCCTTATTTGAGTGGTATTCAACATGATTCAACATAAAATAAAATGTAAAGTTCACTAAATGATATTGGAGAGGGCTAGGGTTTACTTATTACTATTCAATACAACCCTGCGAGGACACTGAACATGAACATATGAAGCTACCTTATACTGAATCAGACACTTGGTCCATCAAAGTCAGTATTGTCTTCTCAGACTGGCAGCGGCTCTCCAGGGTCTCAAGCTGAGGTTTTTCATACCTATTTGCCTGGACCCTTTTTTGGAGGTGCCAGGGATTGAACCTGGGACCTTCTGCTTCCCAAGCAGATGTTCTACCACTGAGCCACCGTCCCTTCCCTGTTAATCTGTATTGCACATAGCCCTTACACTGGCAGTTGACTGACCTATGAACTTGCTTTGAGTCTTACCTCAGCTGTGACAACTTTCTCAGCTCAGTTTACCTCAGCTATTACCACCTTCCATCTTTCCATACAGAGGATAATCATACTAACCTCCATTATCAGGTTGTTGTAAGGACTATAAGATAAAGTACACAAGTGTTTTGCATGCCTTATCAATGCTTATGGTAAATAACTTTCCCCTGTAATAAAATATTGTTCTTCGAGTACCAGCAGAATGCAACCCCCTCCCTCCCCACAGAACAGACCTAAATGAATGATATTTGAATACCATGCAAATAATGAGAAGGACTGTGTTCTTTTGGGCTATAAATTAATGACTAGAAAAGTCCCAAACCTAGAAACTTCCTATAGCACAAAATGACCTACCTATTTTGCAGCACAAATCATTATTTATAGCAAAGTGAAGGTTATTTTGTGCAGTGACAAATTGCTTCTACCTCCACCCTCCTGAAAGGCAAATAATAGTTTACAGGTTTAGCATTGCAAACCTTATTAAGTAAAGCCTTTCTGTGCAAAGTTGCTGTATTACTCAAGTCACTTTCTTAAATTAAGTCCCAAATCAGAGAATGGAACAGGACTGACCTTGGATCGTGGTGGTGCTCGAATGTACCATTTACAGTCTACCGCCTCTGTTTCAGAAGCTTTCCCTTCCTTCCCAATCTGCAGAGATTCCACAATTCCTTCAGATCCTCCCATCTCAAACTCACAAACTGAAAAAATGAAATATAATCCAAAAAAAAAAATTTCAAGGAGCAGAAAAAGTCAAGGAGCAAGCAAATATTATTTTATTATTATTATTATTGCAAGCAAAATTTGAAACTTCCAAGTGTTATGAAACATTGAACATACCGACCTGGCAATGGTTTCAAAACACCAAGGTCCTTGAAGTCAGGATCTTAAAATAAAATCAAGGAAGAGAAAGATTAGGGTGGTTTTTTCATAAATTCAGTTACAAAGCAGGATTACTTTTTTATTCTGGAGGCCTGCAGAGAAGGACTTTCAATGAGCACTAAATAAATGTGACTCAGAAGTCACCCACTGAAGGATAATGAAATGCATGTCGCCATTTGAACAAGCTGGCATTAGATTCTCTTTTCTTTATGGAAAAGGCTTCCTTCCCCTTTTATCAAAATATGAGTCACTAAAAAAGGACTTAGTCGTAAAAGCTGTTTTAATCACAAACAAGACTGTAAAGAAATAATTCCAGGTAACAATTGAAATATGAAACATACATCAGGTAGAAAGTCTGCAGTAGTGGAAAGGGTCATCAAGTTGCAGCAACTTATGGTGACCCCAAAGACAAAGGACATTCAGAGGTAGTGATTGCCATAGCCTGCCTCTGCATTGTGACCCTGGACTTCCTTGGTGGTCTCCCATCCAAATACTAGCGAGGGCTAACCTTGCTTAATTTCTGAGATCTGATGGGATCAGGCTAGCCTTGTCTATCCAGGTCAGTGCAGAAAGACTACTCCACAGTATTACAAGTGCACAATCTATTAGCACTGTGGTTCCTGGGAAGAGGGACTTGTACAACAGCCAGTGTTGTGGTCTTTTGAAAAACAGAACAAGCTATTAGGTGTAAAAAGTCCATAAAAGTCACTGGGGTCTACAGAGTGATTTATGCAGTGCAAATCTGCTTCCTTGTAGGGATAAGATTTAAAGAGAATAGGGTTTTAAAAGTTTTACTCTATGAACATTGCAGCTCCTGCCTCAGGAGAAAAGCTTCTGATAGGACTGGGTTTCCTAGAATGTCCAGGATACTGCTGGTACTACAAGGGATAATGTGACATTGGTGCAGAGGTTTCCTGGCACCGGCATTGACTTCAGAGGTACGTGTGCCAAATGGAGAATCCTGCAGCACATTACTTCATGAGAGCGTGCACTCTGAGTCATGGAGTGAGGTAATATCAGTGACTGGCTGCATCCAGAGATATGGAATACTTTCTTCCTCAGAAATTCCCCCACAGCCTGAGTATCCTCTCATATAATCCATTCCTTTTAAGATGACTTTGGGTGGCAATTAATAAAGTAGATAGCAGAGAGAGAGAGGAAGCTAGCTGGAATTTTAACCTTTGGGGGCCCTGGAAATATTGACTCAGATGCTTTATCACTCAGAGCTCCTTTTTCTGCTTTTATATTTGAAACAGCTACAAACTCTGCATAAGGTCAGATATTTCAAAGATAAGGATGGTTTACTCTATCATTTTATTCGGCATGCATATTTGAGATTCACCTTCCCAAGCAGCCATCCCTTCCCCCATCACGCACAAAAAAATTGCTGGCCTAGAAAACTTGGCAGGAATCTGTTGGGACTCAGCCTACAAAAATTGATGATTAATACTTGTTAATTGGTTCAATGAGTTTATTCACTTTAGATTGTTTTTCACACAGCTGAATTAAACTGCAACAACCCAGTGTAAGGATTTTAAAAAAATGTTTTAGAAGATGCATTCTGAGTCAAGAACAAGATAAACAGAACACATGTGCACACACAAAAGCTACATTAACACTACACTAAATAATGCATTTTGCAACTGTATTTTTGCTATTCTTACACAGTAAAAATCCAGTTGCAAAATGCATTATTTGGTGTAGCATGAACACACACATAGTAAAAATTAAGTGTTGAAATGCACTGAGACAGAATATACAATATATTAACTGTATTATAGAGTTTGGCATGGCATATGCCAAGCCATGATTTTTTCTTCATAATGACATGTCTGATAGGTTAGAAAAAAAAAAAGGCAGTTTATTAAGACTACCACTGAGTTTTTCATGGTTGCACAGTGGCCTGCCAATCTCAGTCCAATCTTCTATTCACTACACTATCTTCCCATTAAATAATTATCCATTAATCACATAGTGTTGAACTCACCGCAAACTGTTCTGGTGAGAGTGTGATGTGCTTTTGATCTCTTAGTTGCGGTTAAGAGATATGGAGTGGCCAGCACTGGCCAGCCACCAGGTAAGTAAGAGAGGGAGGTTGCTCTAATTTCAGGAGGATGTCAGATACAGAAAAAAAAACAAGTTATTTGCCATTTGTTCAACCAAACTGCTGTTCAGCAAGCCCAGTTCTGCCTTCAAGGCCAGAAGAGTTAGCCTTCCTCCTAGTTAGCAGACTAAAGCATAGATAACATTGACAAGGCAAAGGGAGAAGTAATTCACATGACAGACATGCACACAGACTTATCGCCCATTCCCTATTCCCCACAAGAGATCAGCAGCATTATATCCTCACTCCTGTTTCTGATTGGCTTATGCTTTCTCTCCACCCGGGAAATGTTTTGAAATGGAATAAAATAAATGAAATAGTCTGCATGTGGAAACAGTTACTCTAAGCATGTATTAATCACATCAAAACCTGCTGGAGTCACAGCTGGCACATGGGAGTAGGCCATGTAGGCAGCTGCCTGTGGCACTGCTTGACCAAGGGGTACTGCTAGGCGCCCCGTCCCCACATGCCGGCCGGTGCCTCGACCCAGGTGGACAAAAGAGGTGATGCAGCCTTGCTCCAAAGCTGCCTCCTCTGTGGGGAAAGGCAGCCTCAGAGTGAGCAAAGGCACTGTGCCACCTCTTTCACCCACCCGGGATCAGGGCGGATAAAAGAGGCAGCATGGCCTCACTTCGACACTGCCTCCCCTGTGAGGAAAGGCAGCTTCAGAGTGAGGCAGAGACACTACACCTGTTTCACCTGCCCAGGACCTGGGCAGATGAAAGAGGTGGCACAGCCTCTCTCCAACACTACCTCCCCTGCAAGGAAAGGCAGCCTCAGAGCAAGGCAGAGGTGCTACACCACCTCTTTTGCCTGTCCAGGATCCAGTGGATGAAAGAGGTGGCACTGCAGCTGATCAGTTGATTGACAGGGGTCCTTAAATGGGAAGGGAGAGGCAGATCAGCTGCTTCTGACACTTCTCAGCCTAGCAGGGAGGTGGCAGAAGCAACCCCAGCTCCCCCCATTTAAAGACCCCCCATGGGGTGGGGCAGTGGCCTGAGGCAGCGAAAACCCCAGCACCACCCCTGTCTGGAGTATATGCCAAGGTTATTTGCAGATTTGACTACCCTTGGTATAGAAACAAATTCTGAGTGGGGGTGGGGAAAACAGAGAGATAGAATGGGACATTGGTACTAATTCCTAATTAAGAACTGGAAATCAAGCCTTTTCCTTCTTTTCTTTTTCCATTTTGTATCATCAAATGTGTTTCATTACCATGTCAATAATTCTCAAGAGTTGGTTCAATTTCCTATAAACCTGAGAATGGATTTTTGCTCATTCACTCCTTCATAAAAGCATGTCCCATTTATCAGTAGCAAACAAGCCCCCTGTCAATGATGAAAAATTTTAGAAGATTAGCAATTTAATTTTTTTTTAATTCTAGAAACATATGTTTTCTAAGTTGCTTATAATTAATGATGCTGTGATGTCTCATGTTTGAAATCAATCTTATTCTGCTTGCTCTTTTAAGCTGCGTACCTCTGTGCTTAAACGGATAATGGCTCACAGTCTAAAATGAGCAGCACTTGGAGTGTGCTTGCATCTGTGCAATTGATGGCATTTATTGTTGTGTGGACAGTTGGACAATAGCCACTGTCAGTGCATGCTCAGAACGTTCTACTTTTCTGGGGAATGTGTAAGCTGTCTGGTACAATTCAGGAGGCCACAAAAACTAGTATTCCTGTCGCCTCCATCACATTGTCATGATGTAGAAGACTTGGAAGAATAATTTATAGGGAAAGTAAGTTCAGAGTTTATAATCTGTTTAAATAGCCATTCCTTCACCCTTCTCCTCAAGCCTTACGTTAACCAGGTGAACCAGGAGAGAGAAAGAGAGGCAGCTCCATGTGAAGTGTGCATATTTTGAAGACATCAACAGCTTGCAAATGCCCATTCATAGAACCGTTTTTGGGTCAAGCACAAAGATGATTTCATACCATTAACAGATCTTTAGGTATCCACATAGTTTCTCCGACCATTAAAGGATAACTGAGGTTATTCCAGTGATAAAATAAGCATTTGCCAAAGTTCAGCAATAATGGGTTTACCAGATGGATATTAGGAAAAGCTTTTTTACAGTAAGAGTTGTTCAAAAGTGGAATCAGCTACCTTGGGAGGTGGTGAGATCCCTCTCACCAGAAGCCTTGAAGCATCAACTGGACGAACACAGGTCAGGGATGCTCTAGGCTAATCCTGCACTAAACAGGGGGTTGGACTAGATGGTGTGTGTGGCCCCTTCCAACTCTGTGATTCTATGACTCTTCCCTTCTACGCAACAGTAAAGGCCAGGATTTTCAGTATTGACCCTGGTGTAAAAATAAAGTAGTCAAAGGTCCAGTTTTCAAATTGTCTCTGCAGTTTGGCTTCCAGCATAACAAATATCTGTAATTTAGTAACTGCATTGCTCATGACCATCACATTTCATATCTGAACAGCAGTTTTGTACTATAGAACCAGCCAGGAGCACATGTGTGCTTGTCTGCTTCTGTGCACTGCACAGCAGGACTTATATAAAAAACCCCACCCAATCCATGGGTCTGTGGTTGCAGCACATTAGTGGGCCCACTGCTCTATGATGCCAGCTTGGGGGGCACTGTCTGATTAACATAAACTGCCCCAAACTCACATGGCTTTTTAAAAGCTGAGATCCTGCCATGGCAACCTGTCCATCTGATTGCACCCCAATAATGGCAAGGAGCAGGGGACTGAATCAGATACCCACCTGATAGAGACCTCATCCAATCAGAACCCTTGTCCCATGTTCATGCAAAGCAAGATCACCCAGATTAGCCATTCTATGAACTATAACACAGAAAGCATTGTACAAAGTCAGGAACTCTGTGGAACTTTCTTTATGAGGTCTGTTTGCTCAAGCTACTCTGTTATATAGGGTTGTGCAGATGTTAAGACAGGCAGGGTCAGGAAGGTTATAGAAGCTGAGGCTCAGGCTTTGACCCCAGCCAATGATACGCAGTCTCCCTGTTGTGATGTTGGGCCTTAGACTTATCTAGAGCACCAGCAAACTGGAAAGCATAGTCACAAGTCCCATGAAATGGGACTTGGAACAGGACTTTCACTAGCTTTTACATCAACTTTGTGGCAGCAATATATAAGTTTTCTTCAGACAGTTACTGTTGCAGTCGTTAATTCCAGGAATCAGGCAGGAGGTAGCCCTAAAATACATGATACAAGAAGATATGCATGTATTTTAAAATATATCTTATTTGATTGCCCTGAGTTTTCCAGATAATTTCTTGCAAACAAATAATTTCTAGTTAGGCACAGAGGTGTCTGTGTTTATATCAGCTATCCTCACAGCACTATTGAAACAACAGGGCTGCAAAAAGACATTGTAGCCCAAGGAACTCTTCTGACCTGTCAATTGGAATGGCAGCATGGATCCTGCTTCCAGAATATGTGCCACCTACCAAATCACATGGACATCTGCTCCAATGTTAGACTATTGTGGTAGGTATATTATAAGTCAGATCCACAATATGAGACAGTAATTGTGTGCAGAAATTTTTTTTTCCAGATCCAGATATATTAGAGGGGGGGTGGGACACAACACCCTGGTATTTCCAGTTTCTGGGGCTCCAAATACCAGTATTTGGACACACACACACCAGGTTTCTGATATTTTTAGCTCTATTATTCTTCATGGGGAATCTTTCCTGGAGGGCTGGGGGCTGTTTTTAAAATTACTAGCACAAAAATTGCCAAGGACCTGCTGACACCTGTTCTTTAAATAACTCCAAATTTCAAGTCAATTGGACCAAGGGATCCAGTTCTATGGGCCCCTAAAGGAGGTGCCCTCAGCCATCCTTCATGCTTTCCTATGGAGGAAAAAATGCAATATATATATATATATTGAGGAAAAAATGCAATATATATATATAAATGTAAATCCTAGAATCTCGCCCCATAGAAATGCCATTGCAAGCTATTGCTAAACTCAAACAATGTAAAATCCAAGAATCTGAAACTATATACAATGTGAGAATCTCAAACTATGTAAAGCACAATCTCCATGTAAACTGCAGAAGTCCACAAAAAAATCATGAACCCCAATACAAAGCAACTCCACCAAAGAATGAACTTTTTAAAAACACACACAAAAAAACACCAACTTGAAACTGACAGAATCTTACTTAGATCAGTCTGGCAAGCCCTGGGAGACACAGAAATAGGGGTGGGGGGAGAGTCCTGGTAGCCTTCAGACTTTGACTCCTAATATTCTTGGTTAATCTTAAATATTTCCATGATTTTTCATGACATTTATTTGATCCCTTAAAAATTCTAAATATATTTGAGAGACCTGAATATATTCAGAGAATACCAATAAGGTATTTTACAGATATATTTTTGGACTGGGATTATCAGAATGCACTTCCCTATGAGGCTGTGGCACTCTAAAGCACATTACTTGTATATATGCAGGCCCACACTGCCTAGATGTGGTTTGGTGCCTCCTCTAATGAGATGGGGAGCAGGCTACAGCACAGGACAGTCAGGAAGAATTGCCGGTCTGACTATGCACCGCAGACAGGATCACAGGCTTTTTAGTTCCTACTCAGATGTGCTAACAGTGTGAAGCATGTGGGTTCAATGACGAGTCGAAGTTGATACAAAGACTACATTTATTGATAGACTGATACTTTCTGTGTAACAGATTCTTGAGAGTAATGCTGCATATACATTGATACAATACTTTTAAGGCTTACTTCAAAAGGATTCCAAAGGATGGGGTTGCAGGGTAGCTCTCACACATAAACTATCATAAATGTCTACATTCCCACAGTGTTATCAAGACTCTGTCCTTGCTTTCCCCAGATGTCTCACACTCCCTACCAAGAATGTATGGGAAGGTGCTGATTACTTCTTCTCAAGTTAGTTTCATTTCTCGCTACTTCTACTCTTTAGGCAATAAAGCAAGAAGGGGGGAGGGAAAGAATAACAAGGCTAGCAAAACTGGGTCCTCCATGATACTTCACAGACCAGGGTTAGGTGGAACCCTATAACAATCAATTATCAATGGAATTTCACCATGCTTGACAAACAACTTCTTCTATTCACATCCCTTTTATCTACCTGAGACCTAATGCGATGCAACATCTTCTGGTTCATGCCTCTATAAGATCAAAGACAGACCATTAGGATTATTTTATCTGACTTTCTTCATGATATACGCTTGAGAAGTTCACCCAGTAACTTCTACATCAACCTTAACCAAAGCCAGAGCAAAGCCTCATTTGTCACAGCAGGGCCTAATTAAATTTTTCATCTACAAGTGAGAACAGTGCTTGGCCTGATTTTCAGAGGTGTTACTCACAACATTTTCATGTTAAGTGTAAGTCTGCTTTTGTACTGAGGTTTTGGTCTGATTTGGCATATGTATGTGTGTTAGAACATCCAGAAGACATCTCCTCTGTCACCACATAATCATCCACTTTGGACGTTTCTCCCCACTTTATTGCAATTTTTCCCAAACTTTTCCAAGGTATAATCTTTTTGGAAAGATGAATCAAAGTGGGTTTGCATGCAACATGGATGGGAAGGTACATGTTAGTGTAGACCCACCTACAATGACACCATATTTCTTCTTCAGGCTCTGCCATCCAGTTCTTTTTTCCACAGGAGGACTTTTACAAGATTTAACTCCCCCCACAAACAATTTACATATTGCTACCACATTATAATGATCTATCTATGTATTTATTTACTTTACACCCAACCAGGGCTTTTTTTGAGCAGGAACGCAGTTCTGGCTGGCTTGACATCAGGGGTGTGGCCTGATATGCAAATGAGTCCCTGCTGGACTTTTTCCTATGTCAAAAATGGTGCCATCAAGGAGTGTGGCCTAATATTCAAATGAGTTCCTGCTAGGTTTTTTTCTACAAAAAAAGGCCCTGCACCCAACTTTTCTCCTCAATGAAGACTCTAAGTAATTTATATTTGTTCTCTTCTCCATTTTATCCTCACAACAATCCTATGAGGCAGGTTAGGCCAAGAGTGTATGACTGGCACAAAGTCATCCAATGACTGGCAGAGCAGAGATTCAAAACTGGATCTTCCAGATCCTAGCTCAACACTCCACTGGAGATCTAGTTTGGTGTAGTGGTTAAGTGTGAGGACTCTTATCTGGGAGAACCGGGTTTGATTCCCCACTCCTCCACTAGCACCTGCTAGAATGGCCTTGGGTCAGCCATAGCTCTGGCAGAGGTTGTCCTTGAAAGGGCAGCTGCTGTGAGAGCCCTCTCCAGTCCCACCCACCTCACAGGGTGTCTGTTGTGGGGGAGGAAGACAAAGGAGATTGTGAGCCGCTCTGAGACTCTTCGGAGTGGAGGGTGGGATATAAATCCAATATCATCTTCTTCTTCTTCAATCACTACACCACACTGGGTATTCTAATAATTCCTCTGGATCTTTATATTTTTAAATTGTGGATATATGCCTTCATCTCTGCAACAAACAGGATTAGAAATATTTTTTTAAAAAAAAATTATGGAAGCTGAGTATCCGGAGGACCTAGTAAATGGATTGTTGTAATGTTATAATGCTATAGCAATATTTCAAGTTGATTTCTAAAAGCCTCCCAAAGCCCTCTGGTGGTAGAGGGGAATGGCAGCCCTGGGAGTAGAATGTGGGAAGAAATACTGTATGGATGATCCAGTATCACTGCAAACCCTTCTGCATTCACCGTGGCAATGAAAGATACACAGAAAATCATTGTAGAAGCAGCCTAAAGCATTCTTGCCCCACTCCTTACGGCAAACATGTAGCTTAAAGCCAATAGTTTAGAGAAGTAAAGATTATATTTGTATCATGTTTCCAACAGGGGTGCCCTAAAAACATAATGGATGAGATGTCCCTATAAAGAACAATTGTGTTAAATCTGAGTGGATCAGAGCTTACATCTTAAGCTCATTTATGTAGTGATCATTAGCCTGCATACTGTCAAAGAATGAGCTGAAAACAAAGATCTCAGTAGCTCAAGGCAAAAGAAAGCAACCCATATAGCTACTGACATGACCAGTTGTTTTGCACGTACACTATTCCCAGGATTCCCAGAGCTGTTTGAAATTATTTGGTATTTGAATCCCGGCTCTTCCTTCCAGCAACGTATGCCATCCTCCTTCCCATCTTAAAAGACTCCGTTAATGATGTAGCTGATTTTGATAAATGGAGTATCCACATGCTCATTTGTATCAGTTAAGGATGTCTGATGATCCTTAATTTAAAGGAGTGTTTCATGTCCCATCCAGGGCATAATGGATGCCCCCTTACTTCCAAGCTCTATAGCTAAACTTGATAATACACTCCATTGAAAGCCTAACCTAGTCCTTAAGAGTAGTGACTCAGCAAGGAGTACCCTTTGAGGCTGCTATATCCTACATCAATCTCCCCTCTCTGCTGCTTTTCCC
The DNA here is from genome assembly GCF_032191835.1 of Heteronotia binoei. NCBI lineage: Eukaryota > Metazoa > Chordata > Lepidosauria > Squamata > Gekkonidae > Heteronotia > Heteronotia binoei. The sequence goes on from NC_083229.1 coordinate 96,964,999, forward strand.
TTTCTTAGCTGGGCAGTCTGCCAAGAAAAGCGAAGACCTAGTGCACAATTGAAAAGCAAGAAACTTATCCCAAGATTTTGACACATTCTTATGCCTATATTCTTATATTGACATATTCTTCAGTCTAACATATGGAAGGGAGCACGTTGCCTGACAGAACAGATAAACTACATGTTTGGAGGTAGATCAGCTTGAAAGTTCAAGTTACCCCAAGGAGAAGCAGAGAAAGGAAATCGCTTGTAGTGCAAAAGTTGTAGCTGGGACAGGGTTAAATGCTTAATCCTTGTCATGACCGCATGCTCTGATTACATTACTGTGATGAACTTGTCATGACCCCATGCTCTGGTTACATTACTGTGATGCGCCTTATCCACATTATGTGGGGCTACCTTTGAAATAGTTCAGAAACTTCATCTTCTCCAGAACACAGCAGCCAGGCTATTGTTGGGCAGGATATAGGGATTGTTTCATTCCAGTACTGGAAGTTCTACACTTTCTGCCTATTTGTTTCCAGTACGATTCAAAGTGCTGGCTCTTACCCAAACAGCTTGGAGCCAGGGTATCCTTAAAGGACCACCTCCTTCAATATTGTTTAGTTCACCAGTTCTGCCTCACATGCCGTCATCTATATGTCCCCCACCTTCAGAGGTAAAGTAGGTAGTGACTAGAGACAGGGCATTGTCTGTAGTTGTATCTTGGCTTTGGAATGCCCTCCTCTTTGAGGTTCACCTAAAACCTACATTGCTTTCTTTTAGGTGCCAGGCCAAAACATTTCTGTTCATCAAGGCTTTTAATTAAGGTGATGATTTCTTAACACTATATTAACCTGGAAACTGTTATTTTAAGTTGCCTGTGGTCTGATTTTTATGATCTATGCCTTATGCTGGGTTGAAGATTTTTTTTAATGCTGCATTTTAATTAATATCTTTAAATAGGTTTCATTTTATTGTTTTGGTAACCCACCATAGGAGAGAGGCAGCATAAAAATGTTCTAAATAAATAGCTTGAACAACATAACAACTGAAGATTGCATCCAGCCAGGATGAGCCTAAATCATACAGAGGAAAGATCCCTCAGTTAGTAACTACCCAAGCTGGTGACTTTAGATTTTGGATCCTGAAGATGTCCCTAAAAGACTCAGTCATATACAGTGACAAATCCCTTTGAGCCATCCAGATCCTCTCAGTTCTCAAGCTTAGAAAGCCTGTGGAGGCATATTATCTCGCAAGAGCTCCTAGAACAATATCTGAGTACTGCAGTAAGCTATGAGTGCGTAATGGGCCTTAAACTCCTAGTTAGCAGCTCTGGGGTGGCTGTTTTTTGAGGTAGAAGCACCATATTTTCAGCATAGCATCCAGTGCCTCTCCATAAAATACCCCTCAAATTTTCAAAAATATTGGACCATGGGGTCCAAATCTGTGAGCCCCAAAAGAAGGTGCCCCTATCCTTCATTATTTCCTATGGAAGGCATTTAAAACATGTGTGGTCCCTTTAAATGTGATGGCCAGAACTCCCTTTGGAGTTCAATTATGCTTGTCACACCCTTGCTCCTGGCTCCACCCCAATGTCTCCTGGCTCCACCCCCAAAGTCCCCAGATATTTCTTGAATTGGACTTGGTAACCATATAAGAGATGGAGGCATTTACATTTGCTAATTTGAGATTTTACAGGATCAGAGTTGAGATAAACTGAGAACAAAATGTTAAAATAGTTTTAGTGGAGTAAGATCTTCTCACTGAAAGTATCTTACCTTATTCTAGTTTTTGAAGAGTTTGATCCAAGGCCTAATTTCAGAAGCTGAAATATGTTAGTGGTTAAGTGGTGAAGAGCAGTGTAGTGGTTAAGAGTGGCAGACTCTGATCTGGAGAACCAGTTTTGATTCCCCACCTCTCCACACAAAACCTGATGGGTGAACTTGGGCCAGTCACAGTTCTCAGAAATCTTACAGACCCAGGTACCTCACTAGGTGTCTGTTGTGAGGAGAAGAAGGGAAGGATGCTTTGAGACTACTTAAGGTGGGGTATAAAAACCAACCCTTCTTCCTCTTCTACTTCTTAAAAATGAGGAAGAGGAACCTTGGCCACTGAACATTAGTCCTATGCTCACAGCTGAACTCTTTCTTCCCTTCAAATTCAGATATCAGATATGATGGGCTATTTTAAAAATACTCTCATGGGGAAAATGGAAGTCTTTCCATAGAAAAATAGCAGGGGGACCAACAGAAGTCAGACAAAGGGTGTTTTTACATTCAGTTTGATCCAGAGTTTTTAGAACCTTCAAATCGCCTGCCACTGTTCTGCTTTAATTATTTTCCTTTTACATTTAAGCGTTTCATTTTGGCGGGTGAGGGGGTGTCTCTGATCAGAGGTCAGCCGGAATACCAGTGCTTAGTTAAATGTATATGATTGCTTGGAAATCGTGTCAACATTGCAAAAACAATACAAATTGAAATTACTAGATGAGGCAAGCAATGATATGTAAAAATTTCAAGTGCTGTTAGTTCTCATGCAAATTACTGCACCTTGTGGTGGCTTTTGGAAGAGTCTTTTAAAACACATGAAAACTTCTACAATACAAGTTTGAAACTCCTGTAGAGAAAAGACCAGATCAACACTAGTGCAGAGAAAAACGTTGCAGAAGCAGCTCCAAACTCGTCTCACCGAAACAAATGTAGATGCTTCGGGTAGCAATGATGCAAAACAGTTGTGAGAACATTAGTAATGTAATGTAAAAGGTGAGTTTCCAATGCGGTGGTAGAGAGTCACAGACTGTCAGTGTAAAAAACACCCAAAGACTAAAGGGTTGAACCAGCTTTTCCACTGGTTATCCAAAAAGCTCTGCTGTGGAACATAGGACTTGTATGGACAAACAGCAATGTAGAAGAGGGGCTGTAACAGGTAGAATAATTGGTTGAAATTGAGTGGGAAAAGCTGACTGAATCCAACCCATCATTTCAGATCAAAACATTTTGTCATGTGGCATAAAAACAAAACTGCATAAAGTTCATGTCATAGTTTATTAATGTGTGTAAACTTCACACCAAAAATCCCCTTTCTAGCAGCTGTTAGTCTTGTGTAGAAAGTTAAGGGTTAAACCAAATAAACCAAAAGGCTAAAAGTTAGGGGAAAGGCATGAACCGGTTCACAAACTAAAGTCTGTCATAAATTTTGGCCGGTTCATGGTTCACAAAGTGATGTTCGCAAACTGAAAAGCTGCCACAAACTTACTTACATGGATTTTGATGCAGTTTGTGGTGGTTTGTGAAGAGCAGAAAAAAGGAATTTAAATTGTTCTGAGCCATTTAAGCCCCTGCTTTCTGCCCTTCATGAAAAACAGCTCTTTGGTTTAAATGACTTGGAGCCATTTAAACTACTGTTTTCTGATCCCTGCAAAAAGCCATGAGGAGCATCAAGAAGGGGCTTAAATGGCTCTGAGCCATTTCATTCCCAGCTTTCTGCTCACTGTGGCTTTTGGTGGCAAGAGGCTGGGAGGCATTTCACCCCCTGCTTTCTGCTGGCTGCATCTTTTCACAGTAAGCAGGAGGTGAAATGCTTACCAGCCATTTCACCCTCTGCTTTTTGTTCACCACTTAAAGTCTCAGTGAGCAGAATGCTGGGGGTGAAATGGCTCAGGGCCATTTGAACCTTTGCTTTTTGCTCACCATGGCTTTTCACAGAGAGCAGAAAGTAGGGGTTTAAACTTTAAATGGCTCACAAACAGATGCAAACCAGTTCACTTCATGAACTAGCCTATCCGTCTGTGATTTGATGCATAGTTCAGCCACAAACCATGACCTGAACTGCAAAAATGCAGTTCATGCCCATCCCTACTAAGTGTTAAAGGGTTAAACCAGATGTAATGGAAATCTGCATGTATTTATACAGGGTTTTTTGCAGCAGGAACTCATTTGCATATTAGGCCACACACCCAATGTAGCCCATCCACCAAGAGCTTACAGTAGGCCCTGTAAGAAGAGCCCTGCAAGCCCTTGGAGGATTCGCTACATCACTGGGGTATGGCCTAATATGCAAAGGAGTTCCTGCTGCAAAAAAAGCCCTGCGTTTATATATTACTCTACCTATTTACAGCCCAGATAACACAGGCTAGACCAATCTCATCATATCTTGGAAGCGAGGCAGGGTCAGCCATGGCTAGTATATGGATGGGAGACTACCAAGGAAGTCCAGGGTTCTGATGTAGAGGAAGGCAATTGCAAACCATCTCTGAATGTATCTTGCCTTGAAAACCCTACTAAATTGCTATTGGTCAGCTGTGACTTGACAGCACTTTCCACAACCACCTATTCACATCTGACATAGGGGAATATATATTTTAAAACAAAAATCAAATATGCAGGTGAAAGGAATCCTGTTCTCTTCTAAGTCACTACCTTAGTATTCTGTTTCCATAGATCACCATAAAAGGCTGGAGATATTTGCCGTCATTTCTGCTTTCCATTTATAAACAAACACCTATCCCCTGCATTGTGGTTATTTATTTATTTATTATATGTTAAGCCTACATTTATTTCCTGAAGCTCAAGGCATAGTGTATGGCGGCCTCCTCACAACAACCCTGTGAGGTAAGTCAGGCTGAAGGAGAATGACTGCTCTAAGATCCCCCCAGTAAGCTCCATGGCACTGGAGATTTGAATCCAGGCCTCCCTGGACATAGTCCAACTCACTAACCATTACAACACAATGGCAAAAAGGATGGGTTATTTTATGAATACATGAGGGTACAAAGTCTCATACAGCAATGCCATAGTACATCTGAGGGGCTGTTAATGATCTGAAAGATATTCCCCCACTCCAATCTATTCTTACATACCAAATGTAAAGATGGTGTAACACTTCCAATAAATATGATGCATATATTTGTGCCAGATTGCAAAATCTCTCCCTACACCCAGTCTGCAAGCAAGAATTCACCTACAACGTAGGGATGGTTCTCTCCCTCCCTTGTCTGAAATTTGGTGGGTGAAATCCTTTGAGGAAGAAGTACAAACTCTGATAATTTCATTCCAATTCAATTCAAAAACAATTATAGAAATATGCTTCACATTAAAACTAATGGAAATGAAAAGCAAATTGAATAACTACATCTAATAGCTTTAATGAAAGATTTAATGATGTTTTAAAAGGAAAATTAACTGTAAATTAAAACAAAAGGGGGGCATATCACTTCTGGCTAATATTGAAAGTTTGAAGAGTTAAGGTACGTTGGCTAGAGAACAAGAATAGCCAGATCATAATTTCTGATATATAATCCAAAATAAATTCATTTTTATTTGGCTTGACAGAAACACAATGAAAGTTAGACTTCTAGCAGTCCAATCCCTATCCCGGTTAAGTTAAAGTATGAGACAATTTAGCTTCCACAAATTCCATTTAAATTCAGATTCCTTAAGTGAATAGGTTGGGCTAGAAAGCTACTATAACCTAATCAGTTCTTCTAAAGGAATATTGCTAGAAATTAAGTCAGGACACATTTCTTCAAGAATAATTCACTTGGAAATATTGTACTGATATTCCTGTTTCAGCAGATAAGGCAATAAAATGTATAACTACCACATAAGTTATGAGTCACATTCTTTTTCAGATTCCTCTGAGGCTTCTACCAGTTTTAAGATCTTACTGTTTATAGGATATTAATCTACTACAATCAGGGGGGAAATGGAGAGATTGTGGCTCACAAAAATAAGCTTTGCATGGAAAAGTCTGAAGACCAATCCATGGTCATTAAAGGATTTCAGGTAGAAATTGTGGAGAAAGTCATCTGTCTTGTGGAGGGCTTTAGTCTGAGCCAATCATAAAGCAAATAGAGATTCCAGGGCAATATTGCCCTCACTGAGAGTTTACCTATATCTAAGAGCATGTCAAGAGCTTGTGTTTTGATGTGCTCTGCTGTACTAGAATGGCAGGTGTGGGTGAGGCCTGGTGTAAATGTTATGGTGTCCACTACTCTGACAGTTACTCAGTGTGGGGAATGTGGATGTAGGGTCCAGGCATCCACCATAAGCCTTTATCTATAGGTCCCACCTTACCAAGTAGGGGGTATACAACATTATAGCACAAGCATATGTCTGAATTGTTTCTTTAGTTGAATTGTATTGATATTATATTCATTAATCTGAGTTTCTGATTTTGCTATGGATCCTGGCTTTCGGGAGACCAGTTCAGAGAGTTGTTGAGGGCAATACCTATGGGGAACTCAGTTATGTGCTGGCCCAGCTGGAAGAGCAATATGACTTTTGGATATGCTCTGCCTTGCCCCATCATTCTGCTGGTTTTCCTCTGCTGGTGTATGATTTCAATGAAACTTATTAAATGTTTTGTATGTGTTCTTAAATGATACTAAAACTGCACAGAAATCCCTGGCATCTATATCAACCCCCAGAGCAGGGCAACTTGCATTTAAATGGCTTGATGTGCAAGAAACCAGACTGAAAGCATTTAGACTCAATCAGGGGTTGTTTTTTTTTTCTTAGCAGGAACACAGTTCCAGCTGGCTTGGTGTCAGTGTGTGTGGTTTAATATGCAAACGAGTTCCTGCTGGGCTTTTTCTACAAAAAAAGCCCTGGACTCAATACACAGAAGACTAATGTCTTCTCTTGACTACAAGATGGCTTTGAACAGTTACATGATGGGTTATGATGGATCACATCTAAGGGCACCCCCATGGCCTCTGGTCTGTGAGGCACAAGTAAAACATAGCCAGATGATGGCACATTTTCAGCAACATGTAGGATTCACCAGAGATTATCAGATTCCATATTGGTGCTCTGATGCTGGGGACCCGAGATGGATCTGCACCAATTGGACTCAGTGTCCTAGCATCAATTGGAGTCACCAAATGGTAGTTATTGGATTTGTGAAGAAAAGGCCATGTATTAAAATTTTCTTGTAAGCAAACCTGGATCTTGCCTATTGTTTCCTTGGGATTGCTTCAAACCTTGAAGCTTCTGACCAGGGCTCCAAACATGACTAGGGCCAAAAACTATCGGACATTGAAAGAGAAAAAGAAAACATTATTGTGAAAGGCATCGTGAAGGGCCTGCCCTCGTTCCTCATTTCACCTGTGATGAATTTATCAAAAACAACCTATGTTCTGTTACCCAGTTTCATTTGAGTTCTTCTGGATTTACTTAACTTTCTCTGAATTCTTTGTTTTCCTAGGAATGAAAGCATCTAAAAAGCATGAATTGAGTTATAATGTAATATTCTAAGCAAAGAAACAGAGAAGAATATTTTATAAAGGGGTATTAAAGACATGTTGTATGCCTTCAAATGATAAATCATGACAACATCAACTGTCAGAAGAGTCTAGCCTTGCTATCAGAAGTCTTACTTGAACAAGAATTACACTATTTTCTTGATGCAGAAGAAACAATCTGGAGACAGCTGGTTATCTAATCAACAGCCTGTGTGCTTGTCATAGATAATATGAGACAAAGTTACCGCAAAGGCAGACATGACAAGATTCACCAGGAAGCAATGGCTATGTATTTGAAAATAGCAAGCTGTCTCTAGGTTCTTAACCAGGGCATCAAATATAGTATAGATCGAGACTCAGTAAAAATATTAATGAGAAGTATGATTCTCCATAGAAAGGTTGCTTTTCAAAATATTGATATAGTACACCATTTGTTACTTGAAGTACTGAAGAAGAGCACTGTTGTGACCGAATCAAAAGACTTCATCGTAAAAATATTTTACTGAATATGGAGTTGGATCCTGACTGAACTGGAAGTTTTCACCAGTTCCCTCTTCCTGCTACAGACCCTCCTACCCATGTTGTTCCTCAGGGTTCCCTATCAGGGCAGCATTTTGTGGACATCAGTGTGCTGCTTTTGGAAATGGGAGCAAGACAGTGCCATTCCATAGAAACAAAATTCAGTGCAGACCGAACCCATGATGTTGCATCTAGGAACTGAATAAAAGTGTCAGCATGATCTCCCAAGAGAAGAAATTGCGCTTTATGATAAACTGTTACAAAAACTATAAACTATTCCTGGATTAACTGAGATCCTGCATGTAGTTCCATTAAGTTAAAGAAAATGAACATACAAAGGAAGGTCTAGTCTCAAAAACCTCAGAGCAATATTTTTCCTCCCCTCTTCTTCATAGGCCTTACAACTGGTATGCTAGGATTCTGTTATTGCTGCTTGGTTGTTTTAAGAAACTAACAAAATATTTTGTTCTACATAATAAATGTCTACCACTTTGTTAACGTTTTAACATTAGGGCTGAGATTAGTCAATAACATCATAGTGTACATAGGAGTTAATGATAAATTCACACTGCATATCAGCCTCATTTTTTCTGCTCTGAGAACAGATTTTATCCTTCCAAAATACTTTTGTTCTCAAATTGTAACAAGCACACTGAATTCATTCTCTTCCAAGTGCATATGTCCATTCCATGCAGTGCTACAGATACTGAATAGAATGGAGTACAGTCATCCCCTGTTTAAACAAGCTTTGTTTGCTAGCATATACAATGATTATGTACAAAAATATCAACTTCATATATCTCAGACTATAGAGAAATATCTTGGCCTTCAAAGCCCTACATGATCTGGGACTAACATGCCTGAAGGATGACCTACTTCCTTATGAACTTGCCCAACCACTACGATCATCTTTGGAGGCCCTGTTTTGGATGATCCCTGCTTTCTGGCAGTTGGCAACCTGTGAGAGGGCCTTCTCAGTTGTGGCACCAAAGCTCAGGAACTTTCTGTCCCCTTCCGTTGCCATATTCCACCAGTGGATGAAGATTTGTTTTATTTCTCATTCCTTTGATAATCCCTCCTTTCTAAGCAATGCTTCAATTGCTGTTTTTATGTTTTGCATGTATTTTAACTCTGTTTTTGTTTTAATGGTTTTAGAATGTGATTTTATCATGCATGTTTTAAATTGTTAGTTATCTTGGTGATACTTGTGAGGACAGAAGAGCGGAATATAAATTTTGTAAATAAATAAATACAATATTATCTTTAAAGATTCAGCTTCTTTTAGTTCAATCCCTAAAATGTTTCATATTATCATTACAACTATCGTTTTAGAAAAAAAAACTGGATTTGAAAGAATACATAGCATTTTTAATCGTCAACTTATTTGCCACTTCTTCTGTAGGCAACCCTCAAGGTGTCATTTTCTAGTGTCACAAAAATGGCTAAGAATATAGGAGAGAAGTCACTGGTCTTGAGTAACAAAATCAGAGAAGTTGCTTCTGCAGGCCAGAATCAGGGCTAGCCCAGTCTGTTAGTTAGGCATTGCAATATGCCAATTAGGGCATCAAGAAACTTGAGTCTTGGAGAAACAAATAACATTGTTTCTGATATTGTTTGTTATAATTAAAAGTAGAAAGTGTGTACTAACACAACATTGATATAATTTTAGGAGACATGTAAGTATCAGTAACATCATATGAAGAAGAAGAAAAAGAAAGACATTGGATTTATATTCTGCCCTGCACTCAGAGTCTCAGAGTGGCTCACAATCTCCTTTATCTTCCTCTCCCACCACAGACACCTTGTGAGGTAGGTGGGGCTGAGAGGCTCTCTCAGAAGCTGCCCTTTCAAAGACAAGCTCTGTGATAGCTATGGCTGACCCAAGGCCATTCCAACAGCTGCAAATGGAGGAGTGGGGAATCAAACCCGGTTCTCCCAGATAAGAGTCAGCACACTTAACCACTACACCAAACTGGCTCTCTATGGTGCTTAAAGTTATAAAAATTGACTAAATATTGTGAATCCTAACAAGCTAACAATAGTTAGCAATTATTAGAGATTATTCTGAAATATGTGAGTCTAAATTGATTATTAGCTTCTTCTTGGAAGAAGCTCCTTGCCTTGTGATTCTGCTTAATTTTGTGTAAGACTCTTGTAATTGCTGACCTGTAAATAGCTATGTAGCTAACAGATGGTATCCTTATATTCTTTTCAGCCAGATAATGTTACAGGTGTTAATAACAGATAAAACCAAGGTACAGATTCTCTAATAGCATTTACTTGTATGCTGAACCTTGCTGGAGATTAATTATTTGATATAAGGAAGCTCACTAAGACTTCTTAAGAGCAGCCTTATATCAGAACCAGGGCTGACAAAAATCATCCAGTATATTAGTGTGCTTTCATGTTTGCTAAATGTTGTGCATTTCTGACTCATTTTCACATGGGAAGCTAAGATAGCTATACACTTGGGGACAGCAAACCAGGTAGTTGCACAAACATATAAAGCTATATTAACATATTTAATGGAGCTGAGAACTTCAATGATGCTGTGCTTTCTACCTGTGTGCCTGTGGATGCTTGAACATCCATATACATATTAAAGTACGTGTGTGAAATCCACACTATGTCTATTAGCACCTTAAACACCTTGAGATGCTGAAAACCACAGCAATAAAAAAGTGGAGCAAAAAAAATGAGGTGGAAGAATGACACCTCATGAAAATACAAAAAGAAATATAGGGGTGCATTCACACTACACTAAAAATGCGTTTTACAACTGGATTTTTTATTCTTTTATTCTTTATTTTTATTCTTATGCAACTACATAAGAATAGCAAAAATCCAGTTGCAAAACACATTATTTAGTGGCTGCTTACAGACGGGCAGTTTGGGGTGCATGGGAGGCATCCCAAATTGGGCAGGCTCAAAAAGAAGCATCTAAAACTATCTACATGCTTCAGCGCAAGTTGCCCCTCACCCACCCATAGGGTGCCTTGGCACAGTCAGATGACTGTAGAGCACCATTCCTTTGGTGCAGGAAAAATGCCAACCTGGAAATATTTGTGACTTCAGGTCCATGAACATATGAACATATGAACATATGAAGCTGCCTTATACTGAATCAGACCTTTGGTCCATCAAAGTCAGTATTGTCTTCTCAGACTGGCAGCGGCTCTCCAGGGTCTCAAGCTGAGGTTTTTTCACACCTATTTGCCTGGACCCTTTTTTGGAGATGCCAGGGATTGAACCTGGGACCTTCTGCTTCCCAAGCAGATGCTCTACGACTGAGCCACAGTCCCTCCCCATTTATAGGTCCATTTATAAGGAAGCATCCAGAATCACACCCAGGCTCTTGCCAATTGATGCCGGTGCCAATAGCATACCATTGAGAGCCAGGAGATGGCACCTCAAACCTGAGTCCCCCTTCCTGAACCACATAACCTCCACCTTAGTAAAATACAGTTTCAACCAGCTCTGCTTCAACCATTCCACTACAGCCTCCAAACTCTCAGCCAGGTTTGCTGGGGTAGTATCTGGCCAGCCCCCATCGACAGATATAGCTGAGTGCTAGCAGCATACTGGTGACAACCCAGCTTGAAACTCTGCACCTGTTGGGCAAAGGGGAGCATATAAGATGTTAAATTACATTGGAGAGAGGATTGCCCCAAAGAACCCTACTTACTAGTGAGTGCCTAGTTGTCATCCTCTCTCCCAGTACCATCCTGCATCCCTGACCCCTGAAAAAAAGAGATAAGCCACTTCAGGCTACACACACTCCTATGTTGGCGAGGTAGCGGGTCAAAAGACTGTGGTCAACTGTGTTAAATGCTGCTGTAAGATCATGCAACAGCAGCAGTATTGACCCACATCAATCCAACTGTGCATGGAAGTCATCTGTGAGGATGACTAGAGTTGTCTCCATCTAATGGCCATGGTGGAAGCTGGACTGGAATGGATCCAGACCTGATGTGCCATCTATGAATTTCTTGAGCTATTCTGCCACCACTGGCTCAATTACCTTACTGAGAAATGAAAGCTTCGAGGCTGTGTAGTAATTGGAGGGATCCATAGGTAGGATCCAAAGCTGGAAAGTTAATTTATACAAGACTCGGGAGTTAGTTTATAACATGAAAGTTTAAACAAGATTTCAGTGAGAGAGAGAGAGAGATGGGGTCAGCATGTTATTGTAGAATAGACCAACAGCTGCTACAGCAAAAACAAAACTGAGTGGCAAAGCAGTTTGGATATTTCTAATTTTAAAATTACAAGGAAGTCAAGGGAAGGCAGTTTTTCATTTTCAGCATCAGGTCAAGTACACTGGTCAGCCCAAGCATCCCGGATTTTGAAGTGTAGGTCAGTAGCTTATCCAGCAGGCAGGCAATAATTAAATTTCACTAGACTGAATAAGGTTTTTGACTGCCAAATGAGAGGATTTCTTCTAGCCTGATTGACAGGACTTGTTTGCAGCTACAGAAATAATAGTTCCCATTTGTACAAAATATTTCCTTGTAAAGTGTGTCATGAACCAACACAGTGTCATACTTGTGCCAGCCTTTGAACACATAGCAGATTCCATCAGTCTTATGAAACATTCACAGAACTGATACCTATAAGAGCCACTGAACCTAGCAGGTGTGAGTAATCATACAGAGGATTAGTATTATTTTATGTGTTTATGGCAGTTTGAAGGATCTATGATCACAGAAGACAGGAGCTGCCTTAAACTTTTAAAAAGCATGCTTCCTTATACATGCAGATTAAAAGAACTGATCTGCGAGTCAAATAGTCCTCACTTTCATCCTAGCTCTCCGTTCACTGAATATCCTCTGGAAAAATCAATGTATCTCTTTGGATGGGTTGCTGTGACAAATTATGATGGGAGATTGTGATTAATGTTACCGGCTTTTTTGCCATAAGAGTTACTGAGATCATGTATATAGTTCCTGTGAAGTGTTACTCCAGTCTGAATCTAATGACATCCTAGGGTTTAGATTGGAGTAACCCTGCATACATTCTATTGAATCAGTAGGGGAAAGAGAAACACACGCACTTGACTCTCCCATTGAAACTAACAGAACCAGAAGTGTTTAACCTTAGGAGAGGGACCATGGCTCAGTGAGAGAACATCGGTGTTTCGTCCCTGGCAACTTCTGTTAAAAGGTAGTTTGTGATGTTAAAGACTTCTACCAGAAACCTTGGAGACCCACTGCCAGTCTGAGTAGACAATGCTGACCTTTTAAAAAATATTTAAATAAATATAAGACTCTAGGGCCACAGTCAGATGCACCATTTAACCTGTCAGTGAGGCACTCCTGTTTGGGGGGCACTTTGCCTGAGGACCTGAGAGGGGCAGGAAGGGTCGGATCAGGCTTGGAGATAATGAAGACCGGCAATAATGCCCTGAGAACCGGACACCCTGCATCTACCACTTGCATTGTGAAGAGGCACCACTCAGAACTTTATGACCATACTCAGCTGAATCTGCATCTACCACTTGCATTGTGAAGAGGCACAGTCTCTTCTACCACTCAGAACTTTATGACCATACTCAGCTGAATTTTAACCTCTGGTCATAGTCTGTAGAGATTCTGCAAATATCTCTTTAAGCATGTAAATCAGTTTAAGCAAGCAGTCAGTATGGACACAATCTTAGTGAAATGAATTCTAGATGGCAAAAGTCTTACATTGCCTTGTGCCTTTTTAAAATTCAGATTATTAAGGCATGTGTAGGAAACATTTCCTGATGCTTCATGACACTTTTCCTCAGTGTAACTTTTGTAATATTGCTCCATACACATCTGAACCTAGGGCCAATGTGGGCTCCCCCTAGCAGTATTTAGCAGTTTTGGCTTAGTTCAGCTCCCTACGAGTGGAACTAATGTGGTTCTGGACTTTCTGGGTTGCAGCTCAAACCTTGTAGAAACCTTGAGGAGGCAATCACCTATTTGCACTCTGTTGCTCTATATCAGGGTGGCCAGACTTGCTTCATGTAAGAGCCACAGAGAATAAATGTCAGATGTCTGAGAGCCACAAGACATGAACATCGGATGTTTGAGGAGCCACAAGACAGGAAGGAAGGCAGATAGATGGAGAGAGGGAGGGAGAAGTGGAAAGAAAGCAACTTTAACTTTATATGAATTCTCCAAGCTGCCTGCTGGTTTGGCTTGGAGAAGTGATTTAAGGAGACAAATGAAGTGACAATTCTGGTCACCGCACCTCAAAAAGGATATTATAGCATTGGAAAAAGTGCAGAAAAGGGCAACTAGAATGATTAAAGGTTTGGAACACTTTCCCTATGAAGAAAGGTTAAAACGCTTGGGGCTCTTTAGCTTGGAGAAACGTCGATTGCGGGATGACATGATAGAGGTTTACATATTAGGGCCGAGTATATACTCCCGATCTGTGCCAGTGTCCCTGGAAGAAATATTAGATTTCAGCTAGACAGATTATTGGCTGATAGGAACAAAGGAACCACTTTATGTGTGGCAAAGTTTGCTTCGCGAGCCATAAGTCTCCGGAAGCAATTCTTAAGGGGAATACCCAATTGAACGCCTTGGTTCTGGAATTTAATCAGTGTTTTGGGGAGGAAATTATATTTTATACTGTCTATGTTTTATTCTCATTATAGTATTGCCTAATTATATTTTATACTGTGTATGTTTTATTCCCATTTTACTATTGCCTGACTGTATCTTATTAAGTTATTTGTATTTAATTGATTGGTCTTTGACCGTATTAAACTTTCATTCATACAAGATTATGCATGGTATGGAGAAAGTAGAGAAAGAAGTACTTTCCTCCCTTTCTCATAATGCAAGAACTCGTGGGCATTCAATGAAATTGCTGAGCAGTCAGGTTAAAATGGATAAAAGGAAGTACTTCTTCACGCAAAGGGTGATTAACATGTGAAATTCACTGCCACAGGAGGTGGTGGCGGCTACAAGCATAGCCAGTTTTAAGAGGGGATTGGATAAAAATATGGAGCAGAGGTCCATCAGTGGCTATTAGCCACAGTATATATGTGTGTGTGTGTGTATACACACACACACACACATATATATTGGCCACTGTGTGACACAGAGTGTTGGACTGGATGGGCCATTGGCCTGATCCAACATGGCTTCACTTATGTTCTTATGTTCTTAAATGCCTTCTCCAAGCCAGCCAACAGGGTGGTGGGGCTTCGAGAGCCACACAGTATGTGTGAAAGAGCCACATGTGGCTCCTGAGTCGCAGTTTGGCCACCCCTGCTCTATATGGACTCTGTGCATTGATTACTGAACAATTATTTGTAGTGAGTCAAGTATATTTAGTGTTCTTAATAGATGCTATTTGATAAATTTCAGAGTTATTGAGTTTTTAATGGAATTCATATGCGTTTTGCATTTTTCTGTAATCTGCCTGGGGCCTATAGAGTGAAAAAAATGTTTGAAAGCAAATAAGAGGTGATTTCAATCAGCACTAGGAAGAAATATTGATGGATGGCAACAATTATAACTGGCTTCCTAATCCCACTAATAAAATCTGACAAAACTAATTGAACAAACTCTTTGCAATTTAATCTTTGTTTCAGTCATCAAATAGAAAAAAAATCTGCTAAAGAAGTGAAATAAAAGAGAAAATGCTATCATACTTTAAAAAAATCACATTCTGAAACAAACATATTTGATAATATTGTCCCTTGAGCCTTAGAAACCAGATACCATCTGGCAGACGATGTCTTGTAAGCCCTGTTACACAACAACTCCAGGCTTCTCTGTGCCGTTGAGAGGACTGATATGTGACAAGAATACAATACTTCATGCTGCCATAGTCATTTTTCTCTTTATAATTTTATAAATCATGACTGTGAGGCTGTGATCAACTTCTTCGATTCTCATTACTCCCCAAATTACTTATCATTACTATCATTATCATCATCACTGAATGCAATCTAATTAGGCGCACCAGCAGAAATCAGCGAGACTTGGGCTTTGTGCTTACTTGTCACAATAAAGTCAGTGGGATTCACTTTCAAGTAAACAGACAAATCACTTTAGTGTTAAGCATATTGATAAGCATTTATGATGACCAACTAAAACAGTTAAATATTTATGTCCATTGATTTCTTTTGACTTTACAGGTACCAAAATTCCTCTAAGTTTCACACACTGGTTTGCTACTATTATTATATGGAGTAGAGCTGATATTTGCAGAGCAGATTAAAAAATTGGAGGTACACATGGATCTGACCTTCTTGTTTGAAAAGTATGTTGGTGTGATGTTTAGAAAGTACCTTATATGATCTGTGTTTGGCTTACCAAGTCTCACACTTTTTAGACTTAGCTGATCTGTCCATACTAATCTATGCTTTTGTATTAACAGTCGGATGACTGTAATGTGTTCTGTGTTGGATTGTCCTTGAACACATCCCAGAAACTTCTGCTGGTTCAGAATGCAGTAGCCCAATTATTGTCAAGGACTAACTAACAGAAATGTATTTTGTTTATTTTAAACTATATTTTACCTACCTTAAAATATTGGCTGTCAGTCCAGTTTAAGACATTGTTATGACTTTTAAAGCCCTTCATGGCCAAAGGCTCTCATATCAAAAGGACAGCCTCTCCTATATATTCTGGTACACCAGATGTGGTCCTCAGTTTGCCACCTACCAGTGGTTCCCCAGCCAGGCATCAACTGGAGACTGTACTTTTGCCCTTGACACTTCCACTCTGGCTCTGGTCTTAAGAGAGTTTGTTTAAACTCTAACTAAGGAGTTGGCAAGATTGATGTCAATTGGCTCTTCATTTTAATTGGATCAGCAGTGCCCTGAAATTTCATCTAATGATAGGAAGAGTAACCAAAACTGGACCAAGGACTAGGCATCATCATTACCTAACTCCACATAATGGTTAACATAGGGGTATGGTGTTGATGCCCGATATTTCTAGATCCATTTTGGATTACAGACAAACAAAAGTGAAGAGTGATGATTATACCATTCTGAGCTTGGAGCCAGGGTGGGAAACCTGATGGTGAATTTGTTGAGTCTTGGAGATGTTCAATAAAAGGGGAGAAGAGGCTAACATCTAATTTATTCCAGTTATTCCATGTTTCTGTTTCTAGGGATGTGGTATCTAATATGTAACTAAAATGTTATCTGTACTAATCTAGTACTATTGAGAGCCAGTTTGGTGTAGTGGTTAAGTGTGCGGACTCTTTGCTTCCCGACTCCTCCACTTGCACCTGCTGGAATAGCCTTGGTTCAGCCATAGCTCTGGCAGAGGTTGTCCTTGAAAGGGCAGCTGCTGTGAGAGCCCTCTCAGCCCCACCCACCTCACAGGGTGTCTATTGTGGGAGAGGAAGGTAAAGGAGATTGTGAGCCACTCTGAGATTTGGAGTGGAGGGTGGGATATAAATCCAATATCATCATCTTTTTCATCAAAAGACTGTTCAAATGCAAGTTTCACCCTAACAATTGCTAAGTACAGGTGCAATCAGAATGGGGAGATATATCAATGCAGTTTCTAAAGTTGATTTTACCATTTTAAATCCCTGAACAAATGTTGAAGGCATTTTTGAAACACCTAACACCTTACTAGGAATCAGCTAATATAGTCCATTTGACTTCTTTTTGAAGTTATTGTAATTGGTTTCAGTTGGCTTCAGTTTAGTTGCTGCATAAATGACTATTGTTTCTTTTACATCATGTTTATGTAATTTTTACACCATTTATATATTAAGTGGTTATATATGGTTGATGCAAAACGAATGTTGAAAAATACCTTAATTTTAATAAGAAAAAATGGTGTGAGGCAAGAGACACAGATGTGAAAATAGGCACTGGCTCTTTTCTCTTATGGGAGAAAGCAAATGAAATTAAACCAAACACCTTTTGAAATTTCATCTCATCTTTATACTTTACTCATCACATTGGGTGTACCTCACTATCTGAAGTGCTGGGCGTAGCTAAAGATAGCAGGGTCTTTTCAGCAATGGCATCAACTTGTGCCAACCTACTTTGCCAGTGTCTTACTCTGCCACCCTAATCTGCAAGACTCTAATGTAGTCATGGAACACTTCAAAAAGCAGATCTGTTGTGGATAGAGGGGATGCTTATTATTGGGATAGTGATGAACATTTAAGGAAATGGAACATACAGAACTCTGCATGAATGCCAGAACTTCTGGATTGGTTAATATTATGCAGTATGGACAGTAACCTTCATGAAAAGTAGGCATACTTGGCCTCTGAAATGTTGTAAGAGGTTACTAAACCATTGTGCTATATCCAGATTGTCATAATACCTGGAACAGCTCTGGTAGTAGCTGTGCACTTTTCATCTCTTCATTCTGAACTATCAAAATATTCTAGAAACTTCGGAGTAAGAATCATTTTTTTCTTAATCTCAAAATTTTAACTTGATTTCTCTCAAATCCCAATGTATTCTATGGCTGACTTTTGCTTTAAAAAAACCCCTCCAACACCATTTGTTAAATCAGCAAAAATATGCCTGTGCAATCATTACAAGTGGCAACCTGCATATGACTTTCTGATGTTTCTATACATTCAAAGTGCTTTCTGTGTTCAAGAAGTGTACAGATTGAGACAGCCCTAAATATGCAGGTTGTCAGCGGTTTGGATAATTGCAGAAGGATACTTCAAAAGGGAGATGCACTGATTGATCAAGTGGTAGCAGTGCAGATAACAGCAGTTACAGAATCACATACTATGCAGTCCAGCTGTAGCTTGACTGGCAGGTTGCGCTGATCTAAAGATAACTTCTGTTAATTTACTACATGTCTTCCTAGAAAAAACAGCGGCATCCTGCAACAAAGGCTACAGTTCTGACTGCTGCTGAAAATCCTTCTTAATCCAACTACTGGTCAGATGTACAAAGGCAGAATTCCAGAGCCTTGCTGTCACATGCATGGTTTAGCTGGCTGCTAGCTATTATGAGCATGTTATAGATGGGAGGTGGGGGTGGGATGCATCATAACATGTCCCATGTTGAGATTTATTGAGTAATCACTTTGGATTATTCATGTGCCAAGTAGCAGCTTCATATCTCTTATGAAAGTATAGTACTCACATCCTTGAGTGAGTCAGGGAAGCCCAAGTATCTTTATTTATATGAGACTGCACAGTCTGGTATATGCTTCTTGTGAAGTTTAACCCTTCCTGGGAAACAGATGCAAAACCTAATGAACTATCTAACAAATTTCTACATTCCGTCATCATGACAGCAATTCTGCTTGGGATGTAACAGACTTCAGCCATGGGTAATCAAAGTGTAGTGTATTGCCACAACCATTTCGTTATAATGCAACCATTTCGTTATAACGCAACCATTTCGTTATAACGAAATAGCGTAAGTCCGCACAGCCAGCGGAGGCGACTGGGGACACCCAGGCGACTCTGCGGAGTGCGCTGAGCACCCGCCAATCACCATCAGTGGCGGGAAGTTGACTGGCCAGTATTGGGCTGGCCAGTCTTGGGGGATGTTCCGGGCGATGTATATAAGCGGGACCCGGCCCGCGTGTTCTCTCTCTTGCGTGTAATGTACCTGCAATAAAGTATGTTGCCCGACCTACGTCTCCAGTACTGGTACGTTACAGTGGCGACGAGGATGGGATGCTAGCCACGTCAGCTACACCAGAGACAGGGCAACCCACAGCCCACGATCGCCGCCGCCATCAGCATGGCTCACCAGAGCGGCACCACCGGCCACATCGAGACATTCAACCCCGCGAATCCCGAGGCCTGGGAGTCGTACTCGGAACGGGTTGAGTGCTATCTGAGGGCCAACCGGATCACAGAGGATAGCATGAAGAGGGACGTTCTCCTGAGTGTCTGCGGGGCGGCCACATTCGAGATCACCAAAGGTCTCTCGGCCCCCACCCGACTCACGGAGAAGTCCTATGAGGAGGTCGTCAAGCTCCTCATGGGCCACTTCTTGCCTCAACCATCGCGAGTGGCCCGCCGGTTCCTCTTCCATAGGAGGAATCAGGCCTCCGGGGAATCGGCCGCCGACTACCTGGCAGCCCTACGCCAGATCACAGGCAACTGCAACTTCCCCCACCTGGAAGAGACCCTGGCCGATCGGTTCACGTGGGGCCTTCGCGACGAGAGGCTCCAGCAGAAGCTCTTTGCGAAGGAAGAGCTCACCCTCCAGAGCACCTTCAGCGAAGCCGTGGCATTCGAGAGGACCTCGAGGACTTTCCCCAGGGCGAAGACTGATGCAGTCCACCACGAGGAGCTGGACCCCGACTGTCAGGACGAAGGAGAAGCGTTCCAGTTGCGCTGCCCAGCAGGGGCCACCAACCGCACACCACAGCAATCCCGAGCCACCGATCAACCCCCAGCGGCGGAGAGACCACCAGCCACAAAGTGCGCCAGCTGCGGCAACCCCCACGACTGAAGGGACTGCCAGTACCGGACCTGGGACTGCCGGAGCTGCGGGAAGACCACCACATAGCGAGGGCTTGCCGGGCCAAGTCCAATCGTCGGAGGCCGACCGCTCACCACGAGTTGGCAGAGTTCCACTCCACGGCCTCCACCACACTACAGGTACTGAACTTGCTCCTTACCACCCCCGACAAGATCAAAATGGCGGTCCTCATTGAGGGAGCCCCATGCCAAATGGAGGTGGACTCAGGCTCCTCCATTTCCATTATAGCAGAAGAGACCCTGAGGAAACTGCCCCCGCCAGCGGCTTCAACTAAGGCCGGCGAACTTCATACTGCGGGACTTTCAGAAGAACCCGGTTCAGATCGTGGGGTGGGCCCGGGTGCATGTTGAGAGGGGGTCCTTCAGCGGGCAGCTGGACATCCTGGTGGTGAAGCGCCAGCTTACCACCCTGCTAGGACTAGCGTGGTTCAAACCCTTGGGGATCCGCGTGGAGGGGGTGGGGCAAACCCTAACACCCAGGGGGTTCGGGGAGGTATGCCAAGAGTTCCCCAACGTGTTTGACGGTTCCCTGGGGAGCTACAAGGGGCCGGCCATTTCCCTACCGTTCGACCTGACGGTCAGGCCAATCCGGCTCAAGGCCAGGCAGGTCCCGTTCACCTTGAAGCCAAAAATCGAGGCCGAACTGGACCGCCTCATTAACCAAGGGGTCTTGGAACCGGTGGACTACGCGCCATGGGAGACCCCCATTGTAACCCCGATCAAGCCAAACGGGGAGGTGCGGATTTGTGCCGACTATAAGTGCATAATAAATAAGGCACTGCAGGATAACCCCTACCCCGTGCCAGTGGTGAGCCATGTCCTGGCAGCCCTAGCAGGGTCAAAGATCTTTGGGAAGCTGGATCTGGCACAGGCCTACCAACAGCTTCCGGTAGATGCTAAAACGGCGGAGGCCCAAACCATTGTGACACACAGGGGGGCCTTCCGAGTGCGGAGGCTACGGTTCGGGGTCAGCGTCGCTCCGGGGATTTTCCAGAGTATAATGGACGCTCTCCTTAAAGGGATCTCCGGAGTCCAGCCGTTCTTCGATGATGTTTTGATCGCCGCCCCGAACCCTGAAGAATTCGTCAACCGCCTAAGAGAAGTGCTCCGCCGGTTCCAAGCAGCGGGGCTCAAGGTCAAGAGGGAGAAGTGCTTGCTGGGGGTACCAAGGGTGGAGTTCCTAGGATTTGCCGTAGACGCAGCGGGAATCCACCCAACGGAGGAAAAGACACGAGCCATCGTGCAAGCCCTGGCCCCCACCTGCAAAGCGGAGCTACAAAGCTTCTTGGGGGTGCTCAATTATTACCACTCGTTCCTCCCCCACAAGGCAGCCCTTGCAGAACCCCTACATCGGCTGCTGGACAAACAAGCTCCTTGGGTATGAGGTAAACGGCAAGCCGCCGCGTTTCAGGCGGTAAAAGAGATTCTGGTCTACAATGCGGTGTTCCACCATTTTGACGAGTGCCTCCCGGTCATCTTGGCTTGCGATGCGTCGCCATATGGGGTGGGCGCAGTCCTGGGGCATCAACTCCCAGACGGGAGGGAGGTACCGGTGGCGTACTACTCCCGTACTCTCACACCAGCCGAGTGCAATTACGCGCAAATAGATAAGGAGGCTTTGGCAATCGTGGCGGGGGTCCACAAGTTTCATGACTATCTGTATGGGCGGAGGTTCACAATAGCCACCAACCACAAGCCGCTCTTAGGTCTGCTGGCCCCTGACTGCCAAACCCCCCAGATACTGTCACAGCGCGTGTTGAGGTGGAATCAGTTCCTCAACTCTTACATGTACACTCTAGTCCACCGGGCCGGCAAAGCTATGGGCCACACGGACGCACTTAGCCGATTGCCACTGCCCGACACAGAACCTGACCCCGCCCTGCACACCTGGTCATGTTGGTCGAGTCCCTTCCTGAACAGCCCCTCCATGCCGCGGAGGTGGCGAAGGCCACCGGGAAGAACAAAACACTGGCTAGGGTTCTCGACTGGGTGGTGAGGGGGTGGCCAGAAGGGAACATGGGGGAAGAGTTTAGGCCCTACAAAACGAGGAGAGAGGAGCTAGCAGCCCACAAAGGGTGCATCTTGTGAGGAAGCTGGGTGGTAGTCCCCCCCATGCTACAGAAGCGAGTTCTAGAGTCGGTTCACGAGACCCACCCCGGCATAGTCCGGATGAAGGCGTTAGCCAGAAGCTACATCTGGTGGCCGGGGATGGATGAAGAGATCGAGAACTGGGTTCGGAGGTGCAGCGTGTGTCAGGAGTCGCGGCCAGAGCCACCCAGTGCCCCGGTTACACGATGGGAAACCACCAGGAAACCCTGGTCCAGGCTCCACCTAGATTTCACAGGGCCCTTCCAGGGGCAGATCTTCCTGATCATGGTGGATGCCTACACTAAATGTCTGGAGGTCATTCCAGTAGCGTCCACTTCATCAGCAGCCGCCATCCGGGCACTGCGCAGGGCCCTTAGCACCCACGGTATCCCAGACACCATTGTCTCGGATAATGGGGCGGCTTTCACCTCTGGGGAATTTCAGGCGTTCCTGCAGAAGTACCTGATCAGGCACATAAGGTCAGCCCCATTCCACCCGGCCACAAACGGACAGGCAGAGCGCATGGTCCGAACTACCAAGGAAGCCCTGGGCCGGATAGTACAGGGCGACTGGGACCACAGACTTGCAGCCTTCTTGTTTGACAACAGGGTAACCGGTCACGGGGGTTAGCCCGGCGGAGCTCCTCATGGGGCGCAAACTCACCACGAGATTAGACAGGTTGCACCCTGACCGAGCCCCTGACGTGCATGGATCCCCGGAGATCAGGGACGCGGCTAGGGGGTTCTTCGCCGGGGACCCGGTATTCGCCCACAACTATGCTGGGGGACTGGGGTGGCTAGCAGGGCAGGTGCTATGAGTACTAGGGTCCTGCCACTACGAGGTGTCCACAGAGGGGGGCCAGATCCTAAGGTGGCACATTGACCAAATGCGCCGCCGCACTCTACCAGAGGGGACCACCGAAGCGGGAGAAGCAATGCCCGGGGAAGAGCCAGCTAGGGATCTACCCGAGGTCGCCGCGCCAGCACCGCCCCTGCCCACACCAGCGGAGCCCGGTCGATCAGCAGAGCCAGACCAGCAACAAGCCGACGCATCACCCCCCGGAGAGACCCCAGCCGCAGAAGCCGCCCCTACACCCCAAGCAGCCCCGAGGAGGTCAACACGGGAGCGACGGCCTCCCGCCTACCTCCAGGATTATGTACATCAACTAAGGGGGGAGGAGTGTAGTGTATTGCCACAACCATTTCGTTATAACGCAACCATTTCATTATAATGCAACCATTTCGTTATAACGAAATAGCGTAAGTCCGCGCAGCCAGCGGAGGCGACTGGGGACACCCAGGCGACTCCGCGAAGCGCGCTGAGCACCCGCCAATCACCATCAGTGGCGGGAAGTTGACTGGCCAGGATTGGGCTGGCCAGTCTTGGGGGATGTTCTGGGCGATGTATATAAGTGGAACCCGGCCCGCGTGTTCTCTCTCTTGCGTGTAATGTACCTGCAATAAAGTATGTTGCCCGACCTACGTCTCCAGTACTGGTACGTTACACAAAGTACGCTGGAACTCCAAGCAAGAGCAAATATTTATTGGCCTGATACTGATAGGCAGTTAATAGCACCACAAAAATCTGCTGCCTCTGCTTTCAAAAGGCAGCAATAGCTCTTCTGACAGTAATATTACCAGGCTTGTTTGTATGTGCATGTAATATTTTCAGTGGAACAATGTGGATTGTGCTGCACTATACAGATTGTTAGCCTACAGAACAGTATCTCTGACAGGCAGGGATAAATGGGCATTTAACACATGAATGGGTTTGCAGATTTTTTAAAAAAAGAAATGGTGGTAGGGTCTTTTTCATTCATACTTCTCCTCTTTGTATGTTTTTTGTATACATTTATGTGTGTGTGTATATACATATAGATATAGATATGCATATATATGTGCGTGTGTGCGTGTACATATGCACACACACACACATATAGCCAAATTCATAACTGGAAAGCACTACACAATGATACATTTCCCAGGAGAATTTATCTCACTGATGCTAGCAGATAATTTGCCCATGTTGGTTTCAATTGTATATGTGTGTGTCACAATGATTCATGAACCAGTTTTAAAATTAAGGACTTAACTTATTATGCTAACAACCAATATTATCCAAGCATCTCTAGGGAAAGCTAGGAACTAACCCTTAGAGTCAGGGAAGTGGTAAAAAATGTACTGCTTGATATACGTAGTTATATGAACATATGAAGCTGACTTATACTGAATCAGACCCTGGGTCCATCAAAGTCAGTATTGTCTTCTCAGACTGGCAGCAGTTCTCCAGGGTCTCAAGCTGAGGTTTTTCACACCTATTTGCCTGGACCCTTTTTAGTTGGAGATGCCGGGGATTGAACCTGGGATCTTCTGCTTCCCAAGCAGATGCTCTACCACTGAGCCACCGTCCCTCCCCATTTAAGACCAACTAAGTTTTATACAGAATGTAAGCTTTGTGTGTTCTAAAGAACACTTCATTACGCGAGGAATCAGGTACAAAGTTCTATTGGTGCACAGTTTATTGATAGAACCCTCACTAGCCACACTGTATTATTCCAAGATGACTGGCCAGGGAATATTGAAATATTTATTTATCAAGGACAATGCATAATTATAAAGAAAACATCAGAAAGCACTGCCTGCCTGAAAAAATCCAGGCCCTCCCGACCGCACTGCTGCATGATGGCATAGGGCAGGGGCTGCAATTACCTCCCCGGAAGGATGGGAGGCTAACAAGCCTTCCTGGCCATCCAGCCCCGCCCCAAACGTCATAGTTCTTTTCACTCTAGGCCCTGTCAGGACGCATGGTGTGTCCTGTTCTGTGCAGCCGAGAGTGAGGCCCAGCTGAGCTGCAGCTTTGCAGCGAGTGGCACCGGTGGGAAGGTCACACTTTGTGGTCTTCTCCCGGAAGGGCGGCGGCGGGCAGTGGAGACAAGGACATGGCAGCCAGGGGGCCATACAGCCCTGGATCAGTGAGGTGACGGCCACAGACAGCATTGCAGCGGATTGAGTCACCCACCTTCTCTCTCTCCGCTTATTGTCATCTTAGGCCAAGGCAGTTGGGTCCCGCTCTCTTCCCTTCCTTCACCATTTCCTTCACAGGCCAGGGTTTGAGGCTGAGGGTTCCTCAAGGGACTGGATATTTGGGGAGCTTAGCAGCCCTCCCGGAACCAGTATTTGGGTTTTGTTTGGAGGAGGTTGGTAGTTTTATTTCTCGGGCATTTGAGCAGGAGGTCCTTGCACATTTTTCTGCCTTGCAGGGGAGTGCCAGCCTGGATGGTGGCAGTGCGGGTCCAAGACAAGTTCCTGTGAAGGAGGACGAACCGGAGTCTGAGGAAGAGGGCAATGCCCAAGGTGCTACGAGCCGCCCGGGGCGGGCAGGGGTCCCTGCGTCGGTGACAGTTGTGGTCACTGCAGAGGATTCGGAGGGTAAGTCTAGTGCACAGATCAGTGGCGGCTGGCCTTGGAGGCAGTGGGGGCTCCCATATATGCCGCAGCTGGCTGACTCCACAGCCATGCAGGGTTCAAGCATGGGGGGTGGGGTTATCAGTCAGCCCAGCACTTCACAGCTGGCTTCAAATCTGGTGCAGGGCCAGTTCTTTTTGTGGGGTCCGGAACAATTTCCCCAACTCTTGGTACTCAGTTGCCCTCCCTGGGTGCTCAGCACCAGCAGACCGCTCTGGGGTTATTGTTTTGGGGCCAGCACCCCGTGTATCATGGCAGCCAGGATGGCCCTCTCACCTGTGGGACACAAGGGGCCTTGCTCCAACTCCTTACGAAGCTGTTCCCTTTTAATGTCGCCCCCTTGGGGACACTGCCATGCCCCTGGGGGATCATTTGACAGTGGCAACCAGGGAAAAGATATTGAAGGGGGAATATGTTGATGTTTTTAGCCTTCTTTATAGGGAACTTGAAAAGAAGGATAAGGATCAATTAGACGACAAAGATAAAGAAAAACTGAAGTGGAGAAAGGTAGAAAGAACCTGGGCCAACTGGTTGCTGGGGTTTTTGATTTATGCAGGCGTAATAGCGTGCGCCCAGCCTTTACAGGTGGCACCACTGTTCCAGTACTGCGATATAATTTACAAGGCCTACATGGACTTCTCGGACACTGCTTGGTTGCAGTATGATGAGGAATTCCGTATGAGGGCAGCCCTTAATCCAACCATTCCCTGGGACCAGATCAACAAGCAGCTGTGGCTGCAGTTGATGTCACTGGCTAAGCCCAATAGTGGGAACAGGTCTAATAGTGGACACTTAGTGAGTAAACAAGCATATCCCTCGGGGCCCCACACGTAAGTGGGACAGTCAGTTCAACCCTGGCTCCTATGTTGGGAGTGTACTTCCCAGGGAGTTTGCAACTTAAAAACCTGTAAATACAAGCATGTGTCTGTTGTGTGGAGGGGCACATGCTTTCTCTGCGTACAATAAGTCCAAACCAAAGGGAGGCAACAAGCATCCCGGGTCTGGGGGACCTTCCCAGCAGTCTGATAAAGGGGCCAAGTCCCATCAAATTGAAGGTACTTAGGCACCTTCTGACTAATTACCCAAATGCAGCTGACAGGAATTATTTATGGAAAGGTTTTGCTATCGGGTTCCATATTCCATTTCAGGGCCCTAGGGGCCTGGTTATGGTGTGCAATTTGCGCTCAGTGCAGGGTATGGAGCAGGTGGTTCAGGAGAAGATAGCAAAGGAGTGTGCCAAAGGCCGGGTCCTCGGCCCCTTTGCTGCTCCCCCTGTACCAAATTTGCATATATCTCCCTTAGGAGTAATGCCCAAGAAGGCAGTTGGTGAATTCCGTTTGATTCACCACCTGTCATACCCAAGGAGGGGGGGGCAGTCAGTGAATGATGCCATTCCTGACCATCTTTGTTTTGTTAAGTACACCTCAATTGACCAGGCGGTCAAGGTGGTTCGGAGCTGCGGGGTGGGCGTGGAAATGGCTAAATGCAACATTAAGTCCACCTTTTGTCTCCTTACGGTCCACCCTGAGAATTTCGAACTACTGGGTTTTCAATTTGAGGGCAAATATTATGTGAATTGAGGGCAAATATTATATGGGTTGCTCTATATCATGTGCTGCCTTTGAGTGTTTTAGCACCTTTTTGGAATGGGCCTTAAGGTATTGGACCGGTTTGGCTGACACAGCTCATTATCTTGATGACTATCTGTTCGTGGGCCCAGCGGGGTCAGGTCAGTGTGCCCGGCTGCTGGAGGCATTTGTGAGGCTGGCGGGGGATCTGGGGGTCCCCCTAGCCCATGAAAAGATGGAAGGCCCGTCCTCAGTGCTGATGTTTTTAGGCATTGAACTGGACACTATGCAGTAAGCTTCATGGCTGCCTGCTGAGAAGGTTCAGGGTCTCAGGGTTAAGTTAGCAGTTCTGAAGGCTAAATGGAAGGTTTCCCTTCTGGAGCTTCAGCAGATTGCGGGCCACCTTAACTTTGTGTGCAAGGCTGTGGCTGCAGGGAGAGCTTTCCTGCGGTGACCTGCGTCTTCCTCATTGTTAGGAATTTTTGTTTGAAATTCTATTTCTTTATCTCAAACAGTGCGATGGATCACTGCATCAAATAAACATTGAAAGGCATTTAACATGAAAAAGCAAAAAACACATTTATTACTACAGGGAAAGGGTACTGGGAGGTGAAAATAACAAACACTATAGAAGTACATGCTTACACCAGAAGATCATGTGCTTAATGGAGGCTACTTCCTCCTTCTTGACCTCTCTGCCTGAACAAAGGAAGTCACCTGATTAACTGACCAAACAGACAAAACAGGTTTTCCCGCTTCTAGACCTTGATTGACAGTAGTCAGTATCTTCTTCCTAGGTCATGCAGACAATAGGGAATCAGGCACAGTGTTAACCCTATAATGACTGGAACTTTAGAACATTGCAAAGGACATACAAAACAGATACATATTTCCAACACTCATCACCGACTGTGGATGACTAGAGGTATGCACAATGATCTGCAGGTCTGGGAGCAATTTTTGGGGTCCTTCAATGGCATCTCCTTTTGGAGAGATGATCTGAGGATCAAAGTCAACCTCCAGATCACAGCTGACACAGCTGGATCCGTTGGTTTTGGGGTGTACTTCCACACACATTGGTGTGCTGAAGAATGGACCACTGAGTGGTTAGCTAGTGATATCTGTCAGAATTTGATCTTTCAGGTCCAGTACTAGCTCTCAGACAGTATGTTGCTGTCCAAGGGGATGCCAAGGGGCCCCTGTTTTGTCAAAAAGATCACTCCCTGCTCACAAAATTTCAATTTTGGACCATTACCACGAGAGCATTGAGGAAGCTGGTACTCGGCTGGGGGGGGGGTCAAATTTGGGACCCACTCATTTCGTATTGGGGCAGCATCCACTGCAGTGGTAATGGGCTGCCCAGGCATGGGCATCCAGCGGGTTGGCCGGTGGCAGTCCTCGGCTTATCGTTTATACATTTGCCCATTTAAGAGCCCATGAGCCCCCGATGTTTATTAAATGCTGTTTAAATGTTGTCGCCCATTTGGGCCGGTTACACTGTTCTATTTTTCTTTTCATTTAGGTGCTGTGGCTCAGAAAGGGAGACGGAGGATACTCATGGCTGGGCGCAGCATGTTTTTTGGGGCAACCCATCAGGCCTGGCGGATGCCAGTGGGCTCCCAGCTGGGGCTCAGCAAGTGGGCTGTGGTAGAGTGGCAGGGGCACTGTGGCCTTCACTGGTCCGGGCTCCTGCTGCTGCTGTTTGAGGGGAGGAATGGTCCTCCGCCTCACATTCTAGTGGTCCACCTTAGTGGCAATGACTTCGGCCTCCTGAAAGAGAAGGCCCTTTCGTAGCAGGCGGTCAAGGATCTGCGGATTATCAGGGACAGGTGGCTTGGAGTGCTGTTAATTTGGTCTGTCATTCTTCCACACCTTGTGTGGAGGTCTGTTTGGGATCCAGTGGGGATTGAAAGGGCCAGGCGTAAGGCTAATAGGGCCCTTCAAAAGGCACTGTGCGATGGCTGGAGTATATATCTGCCGCACCCTGCAATATGGGCTGAATGTGTGGACGGGGTCCATCTGTCCGATAGAAGTAATGGGACCTTTTTGCAAGATCTCCGGCTGGGGCTACAGGTGACTCTGGGCCACCTGGTGGGTGCAAGCGCCTAAGCTGAAGCTTGGCGCTGGCTGGAATTAGTTTAAGGCCATTAAGGATTCCAGTGTGCACCCACGGCCTACCCTCTTTTGGGGAATGTGGCAGGCATGAGCGGCAGCTGAGCTGTATGGCTCTCTGCTGTCTGCACCTGCCTCAGGTTGCCCTCCTCTGTTAAGGTCTGCCCAGTTGGCAAAGCCTGGGGCAGGGGAGAGGAAACTTGGCCTCAGCTGGCCTGGCATTAACCAACTCACTGGTTCATGCTGGGGGCAGGGTGGCTCGCCCTTGCAGGACAGGGAAGGGTCATGGTTTTCCCTTGGCCTGGTCCTGCTGGTTAGCTAGCCCCATGCCAGTTAAAATGGTAAATAAAGTTGCCCATTTGTTACCCAACAATGTGTGAGGTTCTTTATTCCAACTGGGGGGGGGGATCTATATTCCTGAAGGCTGCAATTGAGCTACAAAAGGCTAATTTCCATTTGGGTTACCTGTGTATGACTTGCCTTCAGCATAGGTGACCTGGCTGGTGGCTATCTACAGGCAGGAGCATTAGGAGAACAGTTTGTTACCACATTTTCATTTGTATAACTTGTCCCTGACTAGGATGAGAAGAGGAATCTCATTTGAGTACAACTTGTTTTGTTTATTAAGAGTTCCATTAGGATCTCTTAATATCCTTATGCCATGAGCCATTAATCAGTTTCATTGTCATTTCCATTGGTTGAAAAAGGAACACATCCTCACCTATTCACTCCTCCCCAATTGGGATAAAATTCACAGAGATTCTACAACTCTCCCAAGGAAGCCTACCTGCCAAAACCCAGTCAGATGGGACAAAATTCCTGCTTCGAGAACTAATGAAGGAACTAAACATTTCTAGCTCTATTTTTTTTTTTTTGTCTCAAGCAACTGAGATTAGGAAAATTACCAAATTCAACACTCTGCTGTATTTTAAAAATATCAGTTTCTTTCTTGGGCTCTCCCAATGGAGGATGAACTTCCCCCCACTCAGACTACAATAATAAAATATCACAGAATCTGTTTTTGTATCAATTTGTATAAAGTATATAAGAATAGCATAGAAGTGCCCAAAACTTTTTTTTGTAGAAAAAGCCTAGCAGGAACTCATTTGTATATTAAGCCACATCCCCAACACCAAGCCAGCCAGAATTATGTTCTTTTGTGTTCCTGCTCAAAAAAACCTCTGGAAATGCCTATAAAGAGGCCAAACAATAATACCAGCAATGAAAATGTATGACATGAAAAGGTTCAACATAAACCTTTTGCTTTAATGTCAATGAAAGAGACATCGTTCTGCATCCCTGAGATTTAATTCTTAAATAGTAGCCTTTGGCCAAATTACAGTCAGAGAAGAGGAAGTGTCACCATTTTACAAAGTGATTTCTCACAAGTTTACCTCTGTCATTTCCTGGCACTGAAACAGCAGCCCTTTTACTCTGACCGTATTTTTGACCTCTCAGTGGTGCTAGTTTGAGGCAAGCTTGGGGGGGGGGGGGCGGGGAAGGTGAATCTTAGGACAAACAAACTTTTCATGTTGTCCTTCCATCTCTACCCACAACTGTCATGCTGTAATCAAGGCAGTGGATAACTCCTACAGTCAGCCTTTATGCCTAACCTGAAATGGCTCATCCAAGAAGCACCCTGCTTACAATGCCAGGCCAGTCAGCCTGTGATGTACTTGAGATAAATGATAAGCACAGAAATATTAATAAGGGATAATGATTTTTGGCAGGAACATAGACTAAATGTTTAGGGCTGGACTGTGTTCATCTTTGGCACCTATATCCTGATGGCCAATTCACACATTCCAGAGAAACTCTATAATGGTCTCTCATGAGCTGTAGATTCTCTGTCGTTCCCATGCATGCATTGTCCAATTCAGATCATGATCTGAGATTGTGGCATGCATAGTGAAGGGGCTATGGTCTTTTCTCTAATGCTGTTTTGCAAATCTGTAGCAGTTCCATAGGTGCTCTATTTTGGTGCATTAGAGAAGCCCATATCCATATTTGTGTCGAGTAGAAGGGCGATGCCCCTTCTCCATGTACATCACTGTCACAATCTATATTGGGCACCATACGCATAGGAATTGAGGAGAAGCTGCAACTGATGTGTGGCATTTACACATGGTAGAGGCCACCCTCAAGGTAAGGTTTGCAATCTATATTGGGCACCATATGCATAGGAACTGAGGAGAACCTGCAACTGATGTGTGGCATTTACACATGGTAGGGGCCACCCTCAAGGTAAGGCTTGCAGTTTTCTCTGAATCATGGCTGTTCTCCAAATTACAGAAATTGATTTCTCTAGAGGAAATGTACAGCATCACAATCCTGTGAGCTTAGAGTTTCCAGGTTGCTCCTATCAACTGGCAGGGGATAAAGGGAGACTTACCAGGAGTTGGAAGGAAGCCCAGCTGATATAGCAGTGATATGTCTGTCACTTCCAATGTGACCCAGAATTGACATCATATATTAATGTTGGGGCAACGCTCTGGTATTTGGTCAAAATCTCCATAATAATTTGATTTCCACTCTGGTGTTTTTGCCCAAATACTAGAATGTCACCCCAATGATGCCAGCTTTATGACGTCACTTCCAGATCATGTTCGAAGTGACATAGACACTTTACTGCAATGATGTCTGGGCCTCGTTCTTTTTCAAGTAATCCTCCCAAGCCACCTGGGCAAGGCAGCAGGGCAGTGGACTTGGTGGTGGTGGATCCCCCCTTCCAAATGAGGGTCTGGCAATCCTAGCTGAAGTTCTTCAGATTCTGCTCTCTCCAGGTACTGCGTCTAAATCTCCAGGGATTTCCCAAACTGGGGTTGGCAACCAAAATCAAAGCCCATTTAGCAAGAATCAAGTAAATTATCTTTAAAGGGATATATCAACACAAAAAGGTAAATATAGACTATTGCAAAAATGCCATTAAGAATGTTAGTTTAATTACTCAGACTTTATTAATATATCACAAAGTGAAAACTATATAACATCATCTGTTTTTAAGATTTCCCTTCCATTTCCTTTAGTAAGTGCTGTCACTGTGGTGCTTCTCCCAAGTAACACAGTGAAAAGTACCCTGTATTTGTTAAAATCTGCTGCTTACAGAACCATCCAAGTAATTAATGAACCTCATATGCCTCCCCCACCAAATTATATTCTACAGCAACTATAATCAGTTAGGGACAACAGTAATGCATGGAATCTTTATACATGTTCCAATCCATGTGCTGGTATTGCATCTCTACACTTTAAAATAACTTATGCTTCTACTGACACCCTATATCTCTAGCCATTGAAATTTTATCAGTTTAATGCAGATATAATATTATACTTGAGGATGACAGAAAAGAGAAATGCAAGTAGAAGAAATTGGACCTATCTCTGCTACCCAGGAATTTCTAGCTTCATAGTTCTACATAGTTATTCAGTCTTTTGGCTGCAGTACAATAATTTATATAGCTTTGTTCCTAAATTCATTCTTGGATGTTTGGGGTAGGGATGTTACCCCATCCCCTTCTAAATGCAAACAAGGCACAAGACTTTGATTAGCTGGGGTGGCTAATTGCATAGCCTATGGGGGATGGCCTAGTGAAAAAGCATAAAGGTGGTGCTCTGCCTCTTCTGCCCAGGGATTTGACATCTACTTTCCTGGGGACAGCATGAGATGAGCTGGTTGCTTAGGGAGTGAGCAGGAATTTTGAGATCATCTATGGCAGGAACCTCAGGGGAGTTTTTTCACCTGTTCCCTGTTGTTTAATGGGTTCTGGTCCTTGAAATAGTTAGGTCATAAGTGGGTTGTCTGGAATATGGTGGACTGCTTATTACAGGGATGGTTGTCAGAAAACTGTCAGAAGTCTGTGGTGCAGGGAGATAGGGGCATATAACATGATGTCATCACACCTCTCTAGTAATTGCCAGAAAATCTATAGTAATAACACAGAGTTTCCAGCAATTCCTAGAATGGACTGATGTCACTTCTGGGTTTATCCATGCAGGACCGGATCTGCATGTTTTTTGAGGGGGGGCAAAATTAAAAAATGGTGCCCCTTATGGGCCATTTTATCTTATGGTCCCATAGAATACAATGGACTCCATACCCAATATGGCGGCCCCCGCCATCAGCACCCGGGGCAAGCACCCCCCTCTGCCCCCCCCCCCGCTAGATCTGGCCCTGGATCCATGACACCCATTTGGCTGCACTATCAGGAAGGGAGAAGACTAGGATTACTTTTAATATTGTTGTCAGAAGGCCTAAAAATTAGTAGTGCATGAAATTACAGGTTTAGTCAAAGCCAGATTGGTGAAAAGAGGATAACTCAGCCCCTTGGTACAAAATTGGTCCCAGAGAATCTCTCCCATCTGGTAAGGAAAGGGTTAAATGTTCAGCTTGTTCAGTGGAAGCGGCTGAGGCAGTAATCTTTTTGCATTTTGTTTCCTACATCTCTGTAATACCTGTATTGTGTTCTGATATATATTCTCATGCTTTTGTGTTCTTAGTCTGTAGAGGATTTGTTGTTAGTTAATATTTGTTTCCCTTAGAAAGATTTCAGATTGCTGTTAAACTCTCACCAATGCACTTGGCCATTCATCCACATTCCAGGCTCAGCTAGAGGGAATTAGCAGGCATTGGAGGAGAGCAGGGGTCGTTTTGTAGAAAAATAGGTGGTGGAGCTCATTCAGGGATTGTTATGCAGCTGCACCTACTATTCAACAGACAAAGTGGGAAGGAGGAGCTGGAACTCTCAGAAAGGTTCAGGAGCTACACTTCTGTGAACTCCCTCTGAATCCGAGGCCAGGAGGAGAGACAACAATTATTCCATACCACATGGAAAACCAACTTTCAGTCAGTCAGACTACTGGAGAACTTTATGGGTACATGATCATCTGACTTGTGTGAGACTACCTAAATGACAGAAAAGAGGAAGCTAGGGATATAATAAATCCTTACTCCCGTCATGCTGTTAAAATTACTTTCTCCTATGTGGCCACAGTGGCATGACGGAGATTTCCATCTGTCTGCTTTATATGTTGTGGTTACTTTCCCATTTTTTTGTGTGTGGGAAAAAAATAATGTAGTTTGTCAAATCTTAGAGTTTAGCAAAATTCTCACAGCGGATTTGAACAATGGAGCCCAGAAGCAAGTATTTTTTTTTGAGGGGTAGGCGGGTAAGAAAGAAAGAACACAATCAAATTCAGAGGTATTAGAGAGCCACTCCTGTGAGTTCTTATCCAAAATGAGGCTTGGGTAGACAGAATAATTTAAATGATCACCAAAATTTTCAGAAGACAAAATACTAGTAGAATTATTGTATCAGTCTCCTAGCTTTCATACTGCTTGTTTTGGAATAACTAAAATAGTACATTCCTTTTATTGTCTTTACCAAAGTTCTTAAAATGACCATAAACCCCAGTTCTGAAAATACTTTTCTTTGGAAAACACAAGGCCTCCTCCTTGTTCAGATAAGCACTTCTAAGTACCACTGGGACAGTTAAGTATCCTCTTCAGTCTCCCCCCTAATATGATATATGTGTCCATGGACTCCAAAACGAACTAAATGACGACTTCCCTGAATCAAGAACTAAGCTTCTTTACATGAGGCAAAAAACATAACATGCAATTTCTAGGTCCTACTCTCCCCTCTTCCCTACAGACCCACTATTACAACTTGGCAACATCACACATGTCTCTTTCTTCCACAGACTACCACCCATCATTTGGTAGCTAGCCAAGGCTGACTACAGCAAAGCAGGGAGATCTGAGGCTAGGCTGGTGGGTGTTCATCGGGTGATCAAGCATGCCATGTTTGCCTGATGATCATGCCCACTACAAGGTTCACGGCACTCTTAAAGTTCATTTCCATTCCTAGGTTATATGCAAGGTCTCATTTTCTTCCTTAAATAGGAATCATTGTTTGCATTAGGATAGGAGTACCTGGAGGAGAAAACACACATTGGACATTCAGATGTATTACATATAATCCAAGTTTAACACAATTACAAGCAGGGGGTTGTTGTTGTCATTTGAGCAGGAATGCACAGGAAGGCAGTTCTAGCAGGCTTGGTCAGGGGGTGTGGCCTAATATGCAAATAAGATCCTGCTGGGCATTTTCTACCCAAAAGTCCTGTGTGAAACAATGGTGACATCAAGGGGTGTGGTCTAATATGAAAACGAGTTCCTGCTGGAATTTTTCTACCAAAAAAATCCCTTATTGCATGCATAGGGTGCTTCCACAGGTCATGCAAGAAACCACGTTCTCATATAAGAAAGAAATATGAAACCTTTTCCAAAAGAGTTAGTTTCATATTAAGTACCTGTACTTCATCATAAAGGCAAACTAATGACTAAAAACATTTGTAACAGTAAGTAACTCCTTTGAAACAGATAAATGCAAATGTTTAAGGTTTTTATTAACTTCAAGTATGTCACTTGCAACTTGATCTTACTCAGTAATGAGTGTCATTAAGTTCAATGAGACTTAATACCTAGTAATTATGCTTAGAATGGATTTATCTGAAGACAGTTAAGCACATACATTAAATGTGTTCTGTTGTAAAAGTCTATTTTCCTTTAAATGGTACTTTTTGTATCACAACCTAAGCAAGATTAGGATTGTTGTTTTCATACAGAAAGACCGTTACAATTTACTTTGGGTAAAATTTGTGTCAACATAAAATTTGTGTCAGGTATTTTTCTGTCATATTGTTTGCATTCACTGTAAGCACAGAAGATTTCCAGTCAGTCCTAAATGCAATTTTATCTTCATAAATCCATGCAAATCAATGGGCTTAGAATGAAGTAACTCTGCATAGAATTGCACTGTAACCAGTTCTTCCAAAATTGCTTTTGGACAAATGATGATCAAACTCCCTGCCCATGAAGGTTTTTCTTTTGTCCTAATAGTCATCATTTTGATCTCTGCTTCCATAAAGAGCAGCACATTTCTGTATCTTCAAGTCTCAGAAAGCTGAAAGAAAATTCACTGCCTGGGACATCATCCTCACCCGCTGCAGGATGGTGCTCTTTTTTCAATGTGCTAATTTACTAATTAAGATATAAACCACACCCATTTGTAAATACAGCAAAAGCTCCAAATCTAAACAGAAATATTTTTGCTTTGTGGCAGCAATTGGAAATGTTCTAATCTAGCAGTTCTTCTAGTGACTCTCTGTCTATTTAATCTTTCCAAGCAGTAGGTGGCAAGAGTGGCAATAAGGAGGAACAGAGGTTCACACACACTAAATAATGCACTTTGCAACTGGATTTTTACTGTGTAAGACTAGCAAAATCCACTTACAAACAGTCAC
Source organism: Heteronotia binoei (assembly GCF_032191835.1). Taxonomy (NCBI): domain Eukaryota; kingdom Metazoa; phylum Chordata; class Lepidosauria; order Squamata; family Gekkonidae; genus Heteronotia; species Heteronotia binoei. The sequence goes on from NC_083229.1 coordinate 97,001,702, forward strand.
CATGTGAAAGTCCCCAAAGACTCAACAGATAAATCCCTGACAAGGTCATCATCCAACCAGATTAAATAACCTATCTTCCCACCAAACAAAGGTGCTCTGATCAGCATTTCTGTGTTCATTATTTCTGGTTTCTGCCCACCACTGCACTGTTTCATTAGCTTTTGGAAGTCTAATTCTATATAAGTAAAGATCTTGTTTATATGAGCTGTTTCATTCTATGGGGTTATAACTGCAAGATTAAGACAAAGGCTTCACCTGTACCTGCTGTAAGTTATGGTGGGCTAAACCATAGCCTGATCTGAAACCTATATTCTTCACCAGTGATAGGAAACCTGTCTTTGACTTACACATACTGCTGAGTGAGGGTACAGAGACACACAGAAATAGTCAGAGACCTAAATTTGAGCTCCACAATGATAAACCTGTCTGAAACAATAAAGGGGAGATAGGGTAGAGGATGATATTTGAGGCTTCCTTACCATTGGCATTAAAAAGAAAATATACACTTAGAAGATGCAAAGGATCTGATAATCTCTCTATACAAGGAAAACTGCTGATTTAGAATCTAAGTAACATATGACCTTATATTTAAAAACACTACTTTGGGGAGGGAGGGTTGAGGGGAGAAGCATTATGCTCAGCCTCACCAGTTCTCATAAAATAAGGAAGGTCTGTTTATAAGCAAAACCAAATGGGAAGCCAACCCGCTCCATCCACTCTGGTTGTGCAATTCATCATCATGGTCATGAAATCAGTACAAATAAATTACCAATTTGCTAAAACACAGAAATACATATAGGCAGGCTTCGGATTCAGTGGGAGCTCACAGGAGCACAGCTCCTGAACGTTTCTGAGAGTTCCACCTCCTTGTCCATTGAACAGTAGGTGCAGCTGCATAACAATCCCTGGATGAGCTCCACCACCTATTTTTCTACAAAACGACCCCTGCATATAGGCAAATGCTATCTTTGAATTTACTGTTCTGAAGATAATATCAATAAATTATCTGATATCTCATTTGTTGTTAAACAGAATCATTGATATATAGCTTAATTTTGTAAAACCTAGTCTGCTCTTTTAAGTATATTGTATCTCTCCCCCCCCTGCCCCCCCCCCGCCAACCTCTATCCAGGCTCTGACACTGGAAGAATTCAGCCAGCTAGGAGAAAGTGCAGGAACAAATGGAGCACGGTTTGATATGGGGTAAATATGGCTTTAGGTGCCCTTGCCTGGCATTCCATTTTTGTAAAAACACAGACTCACTTCTCAGGCCCATGTTGGGGTTCTAGAGATGGAGGGAAAAAATAGCTCATGCCAGTTCATACCTCTGCATGTCCATACCATGACTAAGAATTTTAATTCCTCTGGAACAGGAAGGTTGAAAATTGGAAGGAACATTCCCTTGGGAAAGTACAGTGCCTGAATATTGCATCCCAGTTGGGAGTGGAGGGAGGATAAACTGGGCACTGCATCAGTCATTGAACTAATGAAAACCACAACCGAAACTTTTTCATACCTCTACTGTTCACATCACACATCTGATATATCATGTAAAGTAAACCAGCAGTTTCTAGGACACAGCTGGCGTGAGATTTCCATAAGAGACATCAGCTAAACATTTAAGAGATCTTTGATCAGACTGTGCAACACTAAGGCAAGAAGAAACCTGACTATTTCTGCAGAACCTTTGCCTCTCCTCATTATTGTCTATCCATGCCTTAAAGAATTTATCAGTTGTTTCTTTTCAAACAACTACTTACTGAAACTGCAGTTTTCTAGTTTATCCCTGAACAGACCATTATGTGAACAAATGCACATTATACCTTGGGCTGGCACATGCTTTTAAGTAGTTTTGCTAGTTGCTGGTAAACTTATAAGTAGTTTTTTGATGCTGAGTTCATATTATCAGTCTTGTCTATACGTATTCACATACTAGGTTCAACAATGAAGGGCTATTTTTCACCCAGCATATTCAGTGCTTTTTCATTTTTTTTAAAAAAGGTGCCAATATTCATATACAAGGCTGCCCTCATTTTTACCTATTTCCCCTTTCCATTGCAGATTTCCACTAGGCTGTGCCTGAGGGAAGACTAGATGTGATGGCCTCCTTGTGACAGATTTCTCATGTAGCTGTTTCAGCACTTGAAAAGGCATGGGGCAGAAGACAAGGGCACCATATTGCAGGCCCAATCATGATCAGGCCCTCGCAGCATTTTTAAATGACTTTCAAATAGTGGTGGTGGCCTCATGTTGGCATGAGGAGGACATCTAATTTGGCTCTGAGGTTCCATTAACCCACAGGAACAGCATTTCAGAGGCCTCAGCAGGCTGCAGCAGAAGTGGTAGATCACATCTGCCCTCTCTTAAGGAAAAGGTACTTGATTTTTTCTTACAGCATGGTCAGATATAAGCCATTGTCTGTCAGTTGTTACAATGACCCTGTAAAATAGATCAGTATTATTATCTACAGCATATAAACTGCCGTCTGAGATTGAAAAGCTGTGGCTTGCTGAACCTGAGGCTACTTGTGAGTTCAAAGCAGTGGTGATAGTGGAACTGGGGACAGACATTCTGATTTTATTTCTACTTGCCTGTCCAAATGTGCACTAAACTCTTTTATTGTTTACTTGCTGCCCCCTTCAAAGGTGCCACTGAGTACTATAACACACTCTCAAAAAGGCCTGAGGATATGTATAGGGAATTCAATGGTGAAGAAACACCAGAAGAATCATAGAGGACAAAAATGGTCAACTGCTGCCCTATAGGTTACATTTAGTCCCAGCCAAGACTTACTCTAAGTCTGCCTCCAACCTATACCTGGGCAGAAATATCTGTGATCCCAGCCAGGCAGGCATCCCTTCTAGAAGAGAGGGACTTTGGTTCAGTTTCACAACAAAAGGGATCAGCATTGTCCACAGTTAAAATGCCATGCGAGAGACTTATACATCCCTTTTGAGCCAGTATTGAAACCCTCCCAGTATGCAACAAAAAGAGTCCTTTGTTAACATTTTCTCCCAGGCTGAAAAAGCTGGGCATCACTTGCTGATTTGAGAAAACATTTCTCTTTGTTAAGACTTATGGTATTAAGTGGAGAATACTGAAAACATCAGAAGCAAATCTTCTCAAGGGAAATCACCAGGCACAGGAAACCAGATTTTTTTATTAAAAAAAATCCTCTACTCTCAGTTGTGGTTTCTGAAATATTCTAAGTGTTACAAAAGCAAAAAGAGATTTGTTTCTCTAACAAAATGCCCACAGACCAATAGCCAAGAGATCTGTCCAAACCATGACAATTGTGTTAAACCGACCATATATCAGTTAGAAGACAGAAACACATTAATAAATGAAACAGATTCCCCAGAATGGATGTAATGGAAACATAAGAAAGTTTATAACCCTCAAATCCTTAATCCCCCAGTCCTAAACAAATGTTAGATTTAGAAATGCAAATAGAAACAAAAAAATACAAACATTTCAAATATGCCAAATGTCATACAGCAAGTCAAATTGAACAGAAGAATAAATGGGCTAGTTGGAAAGAGCCACAATGGGATATGGTGATCATGATGTTAAGAGATAGTGGCAATTTTAATTACCCATTTCCAAGCAGTCATTCTTACTACTTCAGACTTTGCTCATTGGATCTGCAGGATGAACGTTTTGGTCTGCATATATTAAGAACAGCTATACCTTTCCTTTTAATTTACTAATTTGCTCAGCTTTTTAACAAGACCAATGTTGATGTTTCTTGAAGATGTGCAGCTCTGTCTGTTCCCACAATCAGCAGTATTAGACTCAAGACAGTATTTAGCATTCTTGTTATAGCTAAGAGACAAAGAATATCTAAATGTATTCTTCACACTCATGTGAACAGTATTGTCCCAGTATTCTCCAAGGACTTCTGATTTTCATACTACTGAGAGGGCTCTCACAGCAGCTGCCCTTTCAAGGACAACCTCTGCCAGAGCTATGGCTGACCCAAGGCCATGCCAGCAGGTGCAAGTGGAGGAGTGGGGAATCAAACCCGGTTCTCCCAGATAAGAGTACGTACACTTAACCACTATACACTATATACATATTCAAAAATCAGCATTAAAAAGTGTATAGTGAATGATTGACATGATGATGCATACCATTCTGAATCATCCTGTAAATAGTGTGAATGCCTAAAAACTTTAATTTGTCTTTTGCTTCAGTGGTAATTCAGATTCCCCAGGAGGATTGCCTTGCAGCAGCAAGGTACATTTTCAAATGAGTCTGAAGCAGTTCTGTTTAGCATCTCAACTATTATGTGCAGTAAGTAATATAAGATGAAGAATGTTCTTTGAATTCATTCTGGGAGGCAAAATAATTAAATTTGTTCATCTACAGTAACTAGAATTGTGCCCTAAACATATTTTTCTGAAGTCATTCTATTAATTCTAGAAGAATTTGGGTACAGTTAACTATGCATAGGATTATAAACCCAAACACAGACTTGTTAAAATGTAGGACTGAATCCAAACATCCACAGGCAGAACTCTGTTCATGGAATGGGTCTTTCTTGACTTGCCCTTAGAGCTTCTCTTTCCAGAGTATACAAGAGGCTGTTTCTGACAAGGGGGAGCCTCAGGAGCACCATGAGATGCAGCATAGAGAGCTAGGGTTGCAAAGTTCAATTCAAGAAATATCTGGCGACTTTGGGGGTGGAGTCAGGAGACTTTGGGGGTGGAGTCAGGAGACATTGGAGGTGGAGCCAGGAGCAAGGTTGTGACAAGCATAATTGAACTCCAAAGTCTCAGAGCGGTCACAATCTCCTTTACCTCCTCCCCCCACAACAGAGATGAGGTAGGTGGGGATGAGAGAGCTTTTTAGAACAACTGCCCTTTCAAGGACAACTCCTACAAAAGCTATGGCTGACCCAAGGTCATTCCAGCAGGTGCAAGTGGAGGAGTGGGGAATCAAACCCGGTTTTCCCAGATAAGAGTCTGCACATTTAACCACTACACCAAACTGGCTCTCCTATGTTGCACAGGAAATAATGAAGGATAGGGGCACCTTCTTTTGCGGCTCATAGAATTGGATCCCCTGGTCCAATCTTTTTGAAACTTAGAGGGTATTTTGAGGAGTGGCATTGGGTACTATGCTGCAGATTTGGTGCCTCTACCTCAAAATAAACAGTCCCCCCCCCCCGAGTCCCAGATACCTGCAGATCAATTTTTCATTATACCCTATGGGAATCATTCTCCATAGGGAATAATGGCGTGCCCAGCAGACATTTCCCTCCCCTCCCCCCGCTTTCTGATGACCCTGAAGTGGGGAGAGGGCATTCAAACCAGGGGTTCTCCTGCTCCCACCTGTGGATTGGCATCCCTCTAGAGAGCTAAAATTTGATGGCAAATCCACAGAAATCACCGATCCTCCCTTGGGTAAGCAGAAAGATAATGTGAGAGATCCTATTCCTGAGCAACAGCATTACGAAGAGTCAGATTTACTACAATGGATAGAATGTATTATTTTCCTAGAACACTGTCAATCAAGGAAAAGAAAATGAAGGGAGTGATCCCTACTCATTATTGTAAGGTAAAAGTAGTTCCCTGTGCAAACAATGAGTCATTATTGACCCATGGGGTGACATCACATCACAACATTTTCTTGCCAGACTCTGTTACAGGGTGGTTTGTCGTTGCCTTCCCCAGTCATCTACACTTTACCCCCAGTAAGCTTACCAACCTCATAAGGATGGAAGGCTGAGTAAACCTTGAGCTGGCTGCCTGAACTCAGCTTCTGCCAAGATTGAACTCTGGTCATGAGAAGAGCATGGACTGCAGCATACCACCCTGCAGCACTGGGCTCATACTCATTATTGTACTAATACTTTAATATTAATCTATAATAGGGGTAGACAAACTGTGGCTTGGCACGTCTCTCTTTAAATCACTTCTCCAAGCCAAGCCCGCTGGCAGCTTGTAGAATGCATTTAAAGTTGCTTTCTTTCCACCTCTCACCATCTATTTCCTTCCTTCCTTCCTTCCTTCCTTCCTTCCTTCCTTCCTTCCTTCCTTCCTTCCTTCCTTCCTTCCTTCCTTCCTTCCTTCCTTCCTTCCTTCCTTCCTTCCTTCCTTCCTTCCTTCCTGACTCTTGAACATCTGATGTTCATGTCTTGTGGCTCTCAAGAATCTGCCAATTGTTCTATGTGGCTCTTTCATTAAGCAAGTTTGGCCACCTCTAATCTATAATATAATAAAAGCCCTTTTGCCTTGGCAAAACTAAGCAACCTGATTGGTTGGGACTGGGTGGAACTGTGGTGCATCAACCTTTGGCCCACCAAACTATCAATCAAGAGTACTTGCATGCCATTAGTTGAGTCTGCTCCTCTCTCCCGCCTAAATGGCTGTTGCTAGCCAGCAAAGTTGATTCTGTCAGTAAAAGGAAATCAACCTTAGTTCTGGCAATTACTGGCTTTCCCTATTCTCCCACTGGCTAAGTCACCTGTTGCACTGATTCACAGAAGAAAGAAAGAAACCTTTCCCTCGAATGGCTGAGGGAGGGAGGAGGAAGGAAACAGCATGAGAAAGGCTTCCCTTGATTGAATGAGGACTCCTCCCTATCCTTCTCCAGAAAGGAGAAAAAATGGCATCCTATGGCAAAAGACCAGATACAGAGAGAGATACAAAGGAAAAGTGAGACACAGAAAGAGATTGAAATGCTGTGCTTAAGACCAACAACGTTATCAGAGACAGACTGTTGGTTTGAAAGGTATCACTCTGAGGCAGAACTCATTGGGGCCAGTACTGACTACACCTGCCAGTTCCAGGTTGGTGGGAAATTCCTGGAAATTGTGTGGTGAAGTTTGAGAAGGGCATAGGAGATAGGGCTTCAGAGTGGGGTCTGCCAGTCCCAGGTTCTTGCTGTGGAAGCTGACTGGTGATTTTGGATCAGTCACAGACTTCCAGCCAAACCTGACTCACAGGGTTGTTGTTCAGATCAAAAGAGGGGAGAGAGGAGAATGATGTGAGCTGCTTTGGTTCCCCTCCCCATGGAGAAAGACTGTCCTTTTCCTATGTAGAGGCTGCAGGGAGGGGGAAGGTGATGGAAAGCTGAAGTCAGAGGGGCAGATAAGGGAAGGAGATAGGGTTGCCAACTCCAGGTTAGGAAATTCCTGGATATTTAAGGGGTGGTGCCTGGAGAGGTGGAGTTTGGAAAGGCATGGGACCTCAGACAGGTACAATGACATTTCCTCCTGGGGAACCACTGTTGCCAGTTCCCAGGTGAGGGCTGGGGATCACTCAGATTTATAACTGCTCTTTAGATGGCAGAGATCAGCTTTTCTTGACGTGGGGGGAGTCAGTGCCTTGGGTGGGTAGAAATACATCAAGGAGGGGCACTCACCCAGAGCCTCTTTCTAGAGCCCATTGTATTTTTCTCCACAATGGGCCTTATTCCTAGTACTTTATATTCTGGTTGGGCCTGGGAAAGAGCTCTCAAACCTAAACAGTAGCAGCTTAAAATGGGTTCTGCCAAAGACATTGCTGCTATCACCTTTCACCATCCCTTCCAAGGTACTGAGAACATTGTGGCGAACATGTTTGGCAGGCAAGCATACCATTTTCAACAACCACAATAACTCATCTTCTCATCTCATAGCCATCCAACTTAAACAGTATGCTGAACAGCTTAGCAGCTGCACATTAGCTATGATAGTAAAATTTCATTTCCTTCTGCCTTGCAGCCACTTTTGACAATGGAGAGCAGATGAAATCCTGTTTCCCCAGGGGTCATGGCTGAGTGGGGTGGGTAAATAACAACAAGGAGAGGGAAAACTACAACTCTGCTAGGGCTGTGTAAAAATTTGCATGTACAAAGGGCTGTGGATTCCAACACACAGGCAGCAATTAACAATCAGATAGAGGAAACCCTAAACTTTTATAAATGACTATTTTTATTCATGCTACATTTAATCAGAGCATGACAAGGCAGCAATAAAAGGTGGTAGTGAGGGGTTAATACGCACAGAATGTGTATGAAAACTATTCCAGGAAATAGTTACACTGCTTGTTAGGAACCCAAACTCACTGAACAATCAGCTCCCAACTCACAACAGGTAAGCAGGATGACAACCGATCTGATTTTTTGAGCAACTCTATCCAAAAGGAGATACTCACCCATCATGAACAACAAGCTGATTCCTGAGGACAGTTTGTGTGGAGCCTATTTTCTGGATGACATTCCACACATGCATTTGGCCAGGGATCATTTTGTAGAAAAATAGGTGGCAGAGCTTATTACCATAACTCATTAGCATATGCTGCCACCACCCCCTAGCCAAAAGCAACCCGATGCAAGAAAGGAGACCCCCGGGCGAGCAAGGCCTGCTTGGGCTAGCTAGAGATCCTAGCAGGCCTCACTTGCCTGGGGCTCTTCTGGGCCGCCCCACACCCATTCAAAAGGCTAGCAAGCCACCTGCCGCCCAAAATCACATAAGAAGTTGAAAAGGGGTGGCACAGGCTTCTCCAGGGGTTAGTGAGGGCTGCTGGGGGTGTGGCAAAGCCCCTGGTGGCTGGTTGGCTGCCCACTCTCCTAATCCAGGGATTGTTATGCAGCTGCATCTACTATTCAATGGATAAGGTATGTGGGGAGGAAGAGGGGAGACCCTCAGCAAGGTTCAGGAGCTGTGCTTCTGTGAGCTCCTGCTGAATCTGAGGCCTGCATAGTGCACATGAACCCTCCTACATATCCCTGCGGCCTCACTGTGGTCTGAAGCTGTTTAAATGAAGAGTGGACAAAAACAGCCAGTCATACAATAGTAAACATTGTGTTGTTCTTTTTTTAAAAAAAAAAGTTTTACTATCTATCTATCTAATCAGATTTGTATCCTGCCCTTCCCTTATGGGCTCAGGGTGGCTAAGACCTATTTGGAGTTAATGTTAACATTTAAAAAAAAAATATCCAAGCAATACAAAATCTTTTTTTTTCTCAGATTGCTACACAGTCCAAAATATTTGCCTAAATTAAGCATCATACAAAACATATTGGAAAAATATAGCACGTGATGGGGAAAGCTTGGGGACTTGGAATGTAGAAAATAATTAATTTGTAATATGAAAACTTGCACAAATTTATAAATTGAATATACATGTTCTTGGACAGTCTGATCTGAGATCACTAAGACTGTTCACAATAACTCTGGAACTACATTAAAATTCATATTCTGCTTCGCAACACTGTGAAACAATTACAGATTCTACCCCAGTACAGCAGATGTCAGAGATGCACAAGTGATTGACTGTTGCTTTGATAGCAGTATAGTGATGCTCCATCATGAAACATTCTACACCCTTTAGGTCAGGCTGATGCTCTTTCTTGTAACAAATGCAGAGGGAGGAGTCTGACCTAGTAAATATTTGTCAGCCATTGCCTCACTACGTCAGGTACCAAATACCATGGAAACGACAGCTTCCTAAAGCTATACAAACAAACAGAAATAATGCTTTGGTCTTCTGAAAATACGTTCAAGGGTTGTCTACTAGATATCATACCTCAGACTAATGCAGATGCAACACCAGTTAGCTGACACATCAGGCTTCTCCAAGCTAAGTATTGGTATCGAAGACTTGTAAATAATGGTCTGGGATTTGTTTATTACTCAGACAAAATGGGCCATGAACTAGAGACAAGCAGAACTAGTACATGACACTTCAAGGTATGTTGATTGAATGTGTGGGTGGATTCATTTCTGAACTCCTGAATTAGCATTGCTAGCCTCCAGGTCAGGACTGGAGTTCTCTCAGAATTGCAACTGATCCCTAGACTATGGAATCAGTTCCCCTGGAGAAACTGGCAGCTTTGGAGGATGGGATCCATCACACCACATCCCTGATGAACTCTCTCCCCAAACTTTGCCTTTCCGAGACCCTGCTCCCAAATATCCATGAATTTCGAGCTCCCTAGTCAGTGTCCCAAATGAACCATTTTAAAATGTATTTCAGCTGTTTTATACCATAAATGTTAATGTTGTAATGTTTAACTTTCTGATGGAACCCGCCCTGAGCCCGCCTTGCAGGAAGGGCAGGATATATAAATCAAAATAAATACATAACTAAAGAAAGAAATACAAATCAGCAGGGTTTGGGTTTTTTTGTAGAAATAGCCCAGCAGGAACTGATGTGCATGTTAGGCCTCACCCCCTGACATCACCATTGCTTCACACTGGGCTCTTTGTAGAAAATGCCCAACTGGAACTTATTTGCATATTAGGCCACACCCGCTGACACCAAGCCAGCTGGAACTGCGTTCCTGCTCTAAAGGAAAGGAAAGGAAAGGTCCCCTGTGCAACACCAGTCGTTTCTGACTCAGGGGTGATGTTGCTTTCACAACATTTTCACGGCAGACTTTTTACGGGGTGGTTTGCCATTGCCATCTACTCTTTCTCCCAAGCAAGCTGGGTACTCATTTTACCGACCTCGGAAGGATGGAAGACTGAGTCAACCTTGAGCCGGCTACCTGAAAACCCAGCTTCTGCCAGGGATTGAACTCAGGTCGTGAGGAGAGCTTAGGACTGCAGTACTGCAGCTTTAACACTCTGCGCCACGGGGCTCTTTCCTTTTCAGCTCTTGATGTAAAACCCAGGTTTCTTCTGCAGGTATGAAACACAAAGGCCCCCAAAGTCAATTTGCTTCCATGTCTAGAAGCAGTGCATCAACAAACACACCTTTCTCAAACATCCAGCCTGAAAAGAAGGCTAACAAAAAGACAGGAAAGAGAGGGAAAAATAACTTCCCCAAGTTTATGAAAATTTGCCTTCTCTCTCTCTCTAAACATTCTCTTTATTTCAAACTGGTAGGTTTTGATTGTGTTCCTCTTAGTGAAGGTAATTTCTGATCAGACCAGGGCAACCAAGAGCAGACTGGGGGAGAAAATTTCCAAGGCCCAAGTAAGCTGGAGGTCCCCTGAAGACAGTATCATGCTCCAATCAGGGAATGCATTTACATTATTCGGCCCCGCACAGGCCGCGCCGCAAAGCGGCTGCGCGCCACAGGGCCGCTTTTTGCCTCCCTGGAAGGAGGGGAGGCTGCGCTTGAGCTTCCCTCCATCGGGAGTGGCAGTCAGGCAGAGCGTCGGGGCTATTTGTAGCCTCGACCCCACCCTCCCAGCTCAGTCGCGTTGCCGCTCTCGGCCCATCCACCCACCCTGTGTAGTACAGGTTTGACCAGTCGTCTTATTAGGGGCCAGGTAGGAATTATTCATCTCACCTGATTGGCCTGTGGTGGGGTGTTTTTTCGCCTACCTTGTACTACCGACAGTGGTGTGGATATTAGGTAAAGGGTGGGGTTTAATTTTGGTCACTTGGCAGAAGGTGCAAGGGGTTTATACCTTGCAGGTGAGCACCCAGGCAGCTGCACCTGTTCGTGCAGTCGATACGCAGGAGCGGCAGATGGGCTTTACGGCTCAATGCTGTATAATGCGGATTGTATTCATGCCTCCTCCTAAATTCGCCTCCTTCTGGGTATCAGGGCAGAAGTTTAGGGGAGGGTTTTGGCCTGGCCGGCCTGGCATTAGCCAGAATCTTATGGCTCGTGCTGGGGGCAGGGTGACTCGCCCTTCGTGGGACTTGGCGGGGTCTGAGGAAGACCCCAGGGCTTGTCCCACCGCAGGTTGCCCTTGCCGTGTTAGTTGTGTTAATTAAATAAAGTGGCCCGTTTCCCCAACATTCTGTGTCAGCCTCTTTATTCCGACTAGGGGGGCAATTACGTTTTTAAAAACTTTTAATGTAGTTCTGTACTGCAGCCAGAGGAGTGCAGGGAAGGCATAGCTCAATAAGCAGAAATTTTCTGACTGCTGGCTGGGCCTTTTTGTAATGATTACTTGGATGCTGAAGGAACCCCTTACTTCTCAGACCCTGCTAAATATGCTTCAGCTAGTATAGCAGCAAAACCTTTGTTAACATTATAAACAGAACGGAGGAGTTACTATTTACCCATAAACTATCAAAGCAGTAAAAGGATGCCCCTCTCCACCCTTTAAGTGCATGATAAAAAAGTAAAGGTAGTCTTCTGTGCAAGCATCAGTCATTACTGACCCATGGGGTGACGTTACATCAGGACGTTTTCTTGGCATACTTTTATTGGGTGGTTTGCCATTGCCTTCCACAGTCATCTACACTTTGCCCCTAGCATGCATGATAGTAGACAATTAATCTTCCTTAGTGTTAATAAATGAGGAACAGAAGTTAGAATTCACTTTACCAACTAGCATGGTGATCTGGAGACAGGCAAGGCCAGGATATTCTAATTCCTTTCATTTTGGACCCTGGAATTCCCACAATCATCCTGAAGCTGGTGGCCAATTCTAAGATTCCTAGTTTTATTTTTGGATGAATTATGCCTGCCACAAATAGTCAGACACACGGACATGCAGATTTGTTTGCTGTTATAGACGCCTGGTAACAGCCAGCCAAGTGACATCTTTTTTTTTATATGATATTTGGTTTGGATCAGGGTCATGTGGGGGGTGGGACAGATTTAATCTTTCTTGGGGGGGGAGGAGTGGTGATTCTTGGCCCAAAATCAAATTAAATCCCAGTACAGTCATATTTGTCCACATTCTCATAAAATGTGCAATATTTATTGGTTGTACAAACATTATAAAACTGTTTTGGGACTAGATGCATATGTATATAAAAAAAAACAGACATCATTTCTAAGAGAGACATTTTGGGAATCTGAAGCACAAAAAGCAACAAAAATTCCCAGTTGCTCAGCAGCATCTTTAGAAGCATACACATTTATGTATGCTACATGACTTTCTAAAATGATACCTCCTATCCTCCCATGGCTCATGTGTTGCAATCCAAATACATATTTCTATTTCCAATGACAGACAATACCGTTGACAATGTGAGGCATTGCTGACTGACATTTACATCAATGAAGCCAAATAGAAACACAGATGGTTTCCACCAACTGATGAAATTGAACATAATAATGTGCCATCTGAGTCCACGGCGTTGCAGATTCCAAGAGGGAGAAACCAAAATAAAAAGAAATCTGATTATTCCAGATGAATAAGAGTGATCAGCTTAGAGCACAGCCTCTCTGTCTGGATCTCTGTCTGCTGCACGACAAAAATTGACTCACTGCAGAAAATGACTCTGAGCAACAGATGCCCTCCAACCATCTGTCTATGCAGACAAGAGAAAACTGAATTCCATGCCATTAGGGAGAAACTTGTTGAAACAAGACTTTTCTAAGTGCCCTCACCAATGGGCCACTTTCCCAGACTAGAGGTCATTTTAAGACATAATCCAGCACATTATTTTCTTCTAGCGTTGACAACCAAGGGAACTACACGCTGCCAAGGATAACTTCAGCATTAGAAAACAGACTGACATCGTGCAATTGTTTGCTATTATTCAGCTCAAAATCCATTCAAAAATGCAATCTTAATCTTCTTGGCTGTCTTTCAAAAGGAAAAGTAATAATCAGTTTTGACAAGTTGTTTACATACCTGTCAATAAATAAACAGCACAGACCCCTGCTTTACATCCTCACCAGACCTAAATGCCATTCTGCAGTATCATAGCTCTCCTATGCTTGCAACTTAAAAGAAAAGGGGGAAAGATTTCCCAAATAAGACATTGAGTGTCATGTAAAATGACTTCTCAACACTTCACAGACTGGGGTATATAAGTATATGAATCAGAGCAAAGTCAGACAAACTGACCCAGGTTCACAAAAAGTACAACTCTCAGAGAAACCACGAAGAAGAAAAATATTGCTTACTCCCATCATGTTATTTTCTATCTTATTATGAAACTGCATGCAGGAAGACAGCATTTAGTAGCTAAACTGCTTGCAGCCAGAGAGTATATGTGCTGTGTGAGCAATCTTAGCGCTGGAACCTGTACAGAAACCCCATTTTTATGAAGACAGGGAATTTAAAAACAATTTAGACTGTTTTGTAGAGAGGGGGTTTAAAGATGACATATAAGCATTTTAAGTATTATTGGGATGCACTCCTTAAGTATGCTTGTGGGTAGAGTTGTCAAGTCCCCCCTGGCCACTGGCAGGAGATGAGGGGGAAGGGTTGCCAGATCCAGGCTGGGACACTCCTGGAGAGTTGAAGATGGAACCTGGGAAGGACAAGGACCTCAGTGGGGTACAATGTCACAGAATCCACCTTCCCAAACATCCATTTTCTCCAAGGGAACTAATCTTTGTAGTCTAAAGATGAGCTGTAATTCCAGGATTGGCATACCTACATGTGGGGAAGACCCCCTTTAGGAGAACTTAAAATGGTCTAGCTTTCAGCTTTAAGTTGGAGTGTTCCAACCCATTTGTGCCTAGATGGAGGGGGAAAGGATGATTCTGGACAGCTGAGCTCAGCATTGACTGTCTGTCTTCCAGGTGACTCTCAAGCAGCCTTCTGCAGCCCCACACACATGGGGCTAGCAGCAGTACCAGAAGGAAGAGGAGGAGGAGAAAGAAGAAGATGATGATGATATTGGATTTATATCCCACCCTCCACTCCAAATCTCAGAGTCTCAGAGCAGTTCACAATCTCCTCTCCCACAAGAAACACCCCGTGATGTGGGAGTGGCTGAGAGAGCTCTCATAGAAGCTGCCCTTTTAAGGACAACTCTGGCGAGAGCCATGACTGACCCAAAGCCATTCCAGCAGCTGCAAGTGGAGGAGTGGGGAATCAAACCCAGTTCTCCCAGATAAGAATCCATGCACTTAACCACTACACCAAACTGTGTGTGTGTGGCGGGGAGTGGGCAGTACAGCCAGGACTTTTTTCCTGAAAAAAAAGTGCTGGGACTTTCATGAGGGAAATGCAGGAGAAACACACAAGTTTCAGGATTCCTTCTCCCATCTCTGATTATTCCCATTAATGCTTGGGGGAGAGGAGACTCATGGGGGAATCCTATCTCCCTTCATAAAAGTTCCAGACCCCACCACCCACCTTTAGCTGGTAGCAACTGTGCCAGGAAGCTGCTCTGAGCTTGGCAAGGATCCCAGTGTCTTCTGCTGCCACAAACAGGCCCTCCCAGAGTCCTCTCCCATGGTGCTTGGGCTCAGAGCTGCTCCTAGGGTGCTCCACCTTGGTGCCTAGGCTTGGAGTGCTCTGCCACAATGCCCAGTCCCAGAGGCTTTCCTACCATCTACTGCTACCACGGCCAGGCAAAGAGCTGCTCCTTCATCCACAGCCACCTAGGGTTGCCAAGTTCAATTCAAGAAATATCTGGGGACTTTGGTGGTGGAGCCAGGAGCAAGGGTGTGATAAGCATAATTGAACTCCAAAGGGAGTTCTGGCCATCACATTTAAAGAGACTGCACACCTTTTAAATGCCTTCCCTCCACTGGAAAGAATGAAGGATAGGGGCACCTTCTTTTGGGGCTCATAGAATTGGACTCCCTGGTCCAATCCTTTTGAAACTTGGAGAGTATTTTGGGAAGAGGCACTGAATGCTATGCTGGAAATTTGGTGCCTTTAACTCAAAAAACAGCCCCCTCAGAGCCCCAGATACCCGCAGATCAATTATCCATTATTTTCTATGGGAATCAGTGGACATTTCCCTCCCCACTGCTTTCTGATGACCCTGAAGCAGGGGTAGGGCCTCCAAACCTGGGGATCCCCTGCCCCCACGTAGGGATTGGCAACCCCATGGGTGGCTAATAGTATGATGATATTGGATTTATATCCTGCCCTATACTCTGAATCTCAGAGTGGTCACAATCTCCTTTACCTCCCCACACCAAACACCCTGTGAGGTAGGTGGGGCTAAGAGAGCTTTTACAGCAGCTGCCCTTTCAAGGACAACTCCTATGAAAGCTATGGCTGACCCAAGGCCATTCCAGCAGATACAAGTGGAGGAGTGAGGAATCAAACCTAGTTCTCCCAGATAAGAGTCCACACACTTAAAAACTACACCAAACTGACTTTCATATATACTGTTTGCATTGCTGGCTGTTGGTGTTTAGGCATTGCCTGGGGAACATACTACAGGTTGTACAGGGTAGGATCCCTGCATGACCATTAAGAGGAGTCCCCTAAAAGGGCTGGAGGGGTCAGGGTGAACATCACCCAACCATAGGGCTGATGCATTGATCATGCCCCCCAGGAGGACAATGATAGGTAAGAATAGTGGTTTCTACCACTTACAGCCCTATTACTGTATCTCTTGCCTTGGTCCCCACAGGTGATTTGGGGAAGATGCTGACAGCAGTTGGGGTGTAAACCACACCTGTTGTTCCTAACCTATGTTGTACCAATCAGCAAAAGTTGCAGCCTGATTTTCCTCAGCACAGAGCTTCTAAGTCATCATTCCCCTTCCCCACTACATGCACAACAAGGTAACTCACTTATATTCCCAAATATTTAAGTGTAGATATATGAATCACGGGGTGACTACTTCAGTGTAACATTGAAGCAACAGATCAAACCATCTGCCTCTGTCTGTTCCATTCCAACCTGGGTCCAATTGGCACTGCTATACTAGGAAGTCTGGCTACTTAAATAACACCGAAATTGTTGTGTAGATTCCCACAATTCATTGTAAGAAATATGGCTGGATCCAAAAAAAAAAAAGGAAAAAAAAGCTTCAGTTCCCTGCTCTTATTGCTTCATGGGTAAGATACTGCACAGCAAGGTTAACTCCTTATCCAATTCATTATGGTGGGGCGGGGGGAGGACTGTCACTTGGTCCAACCCAGCTTCAAGTGGTTGGGGTTTCTCCGCCTTACCTACTGGCTTGGTACCTGGGGATCTCTTGCATCTGTACTACATTGCGTCTGAAATCCAGTGACTAATTTTTTTTACAGTGTTTTCCATGTGGTAAGGCAAGAGCTATAGATGCACCCTTCACCATGGTATTCACAGGATGAAAGGAACGGCTCCTGCCTTTTCCAGGCTTTGATCTCTCACAATGAATACTGCAGGCATCATGTTCATTAAGATATCTGTTCCTTAGCTGTTACTGGTGTTAACTAGCTTAGCAATATGAGGGTGATTGCCAATTACTGCTATTGTGAATGGTCTCCGTACATTTCTTGATTACATTTGAATGTCATGTAATTGCATTTCAACCTGTAATTCTTGCATTCCATGGCCCATTGACCTGCTGTTTGATTTGTTTTTCATACCTTACATATAGACTGTCTGCCTAGTAAGGAACAAACCACATTGCATCAGATGAAGTGGGCTCTAATTCCCAAAAGGTTTTATTTTTTCTAGAATGAAAATTTACCAGTCTCTAAAGGTGCTACAGAGAGGGAAGCAGGCATGATATAGTCTGATCTTGACAGATCTCAGAAGCAAAGCAGGGTTAGTAACTGGAAGGGAGACCACCAAGAAAGACTCTGCAGAGGAAGGCAATGATGCCTCTGCTTCTGACTTGCCTTGAAAGCCTCTTGCTGGGGTTGCCATAAATCAGCTGCAACTAGAAGACACAAAGGTGCCACAAGCCTCCTATTTATTTATCTGTCTTCAGACATGCAGGCACAACTTACTGTAGATATGTATCCATATATGGGAACTCCCCATGATTCCCGTCGTAACTTCAAAGAGCTTTATTCTCCCTCATGAATACAAAGGAATGGAAAACAAAAAACAAAAAAAACCACCCAATTTGGGATATTTCTGCCTCACACTAGAAAGCCTATAAAACTTTCTCATTATACAGTCCATCAGAAGAGCAACTAGTCCAAACTTCGTGTCACTGGAAGCAATATCCAGAATCCCTTCTTACTGGATGGTCGCTATCATTCTTGTAGTGCTTTCAGGAGCTGTCTGATTGTCTTTGGCACAAATTCTGCCTGACCAAATAGTTCCAATGCCTCTGGGCCATTCCTGCACTTATTTAGTTGCTATGAGGTCACAGCTGTGGATGTTCACTCAGATATTAATCAAACCCGTAACTGGGACACCTTTATTCAGTAATATATTTAATCAAAACTGAAAAATTAATGACAGTATGATTTAGAAATCTTTACATGTCTGCCAGTGTCTGTCTAACTTAAAGGTTACAAAGAAGGGGGAAGGTGAAAGTGACTCAGCAGATATGTAATGACAGGTACATCACTAGCTAGCAAAATTATACAGGTCTTCTTGAAGGGTATTTGAATAATAGGTCTGTCTTTCCAAAATATTTTCCCCAATAGCTTTACGGTAACACTGGCTGGGGAAGGGTTTTGAATCTAGTTAAACTATGTTTATTTGAATATTTCAGGAGCAACTGTTTTGCCTTCATTCCTTGAGGGAGATAGCAGCAAACAAGGGCTTAATTCAAGAGGGGGTATATTAATTGCAGATCACTTGACAGATTGCAGTCTTTATAGGACTGTCAACCTGCCTTGCCCACTGTACAGAATTACACATTACTGAAGAGAAGTAACAATAAACTTGCTCCATGAGAATATCCAAAGAAAATGTCCAGCAGAGCTTTTTTTGAGCAGGAATGCACAGGAATGCAGTTCCGGTTGGCTTGGTGTCAGGGTGTGTGGCTAATATGCAACTGAGTTCCTGCTGGACTTCTACAAAAAGCCCTGTGTGAAACAATGGTGACATCAGGGGTGTGGCCTAACATGTAAACGAGTTCCTCCTGGGCTTTTTCTACAAAAAAAAGCCCTGCAGCTCACCAATACAGATGTGAAACATAGTAAGCTTTAAAAATGCAAAACTATCACATTTAGAGAAAATTATTCACATCTGATAATTCATTTTGACACATAAAATTCCCTGTATCCAACTTTTCCCAACGGTTCAGGTTGTAGAGTACTATTATGTGTCTCAGAATTTTCAGCCAGAACATTCTCACGCTCTGCCTGACCTGCCAGCTAGTTCTGATTTTGTTCAGTGGTGTCTGGATTTGTGCAGTACAGCTCCTTAACAGTTAATTGATCCTTAAACAGCTGCCAATCTAATGCAACCTCTCTTTTTTGTTCTCATGTTTTCAACAACAGTAGAAATACCCAATGCAGGAAAGGCATCCTGCCATAACAGGGTGTCTTACATTCCTTTCTTTCTCTTTCTCTGTCATTTGTATCTTCTTCCCATTTCCCCCTCTTTTGGCTGGGATCCACACACAGATCACAGAGAGCTCAGAATTGTATACAAAGAGATTTAAAGGGTGCTCACATCTTGTTAAAGTTGCCTAAATGGCATAATTGGAACAGAACAAGCAGTTTTCATCTGAGCTGCCTGCTGGTCCGGGAAGATGTCCTCAAAAACAGTGAGGCACCTGGTCTGGCAGCCATTTTCTTATTAGAACTGGCCTACCTAGGGAGGTGAGTTGCTCAAAAAGTATGGACAAACTCTCACCACCTGGCTCTAAGCCCTGCTGGAGCTGCTCCCTCTCTCTCTCTGTGTTGCAATCAACAACAGAGAGAGGCTTCAGTACCTCTGTGGTCACTTTCCATAAAAGAATCCCCATAGTTAGGTGCTAAAAACTGCGTGTAATGTGTAGATCAAATCTTTGGGAAATAAGGAATCATTATGACACAAAACAAATGAAGGGATCTGGGTGGTGGTTCTCCAAGCTGCATTCCCACCTGAACCCATACCCTGCATTCTTATCATGTTAAATATAAAGCATGCTAAATATGAAGCCTTCCTGATAATGTTTTATTTACTATGTATGTATTATTTGTGCCCACTCTGCCAAGCTACATGTTTCAGGGCTGCCTTGCCCAGTGTCTATCCTTGGCTATTCTGCATGTACCTTGGAAATGTTTTTTGTCTGAAATTTGGCAGGAAGTGTCCCTTTGGTGAAAGGGATAACGTCTGAGAATTTTACTCTCATTGGGTGAAGAGAAAAAGTTAAGTTTCTTTTTGCCCCTATTTTCTTCAAGGAGCCCAGTGCAGCATACAAAGTTCTCCCTTCCTGTCTTTTATCTTCAATGTATAGAAGGTTAAACTTAGATAAACTGAGTTGGATTCTGAGCATCTGTTCCACCAACCTTATTGCATCCCAAGGTTACTTTCATATTATGAGAGACTTTTCCACCAACAGAAGACCCTTTTGCATTGACAAAGGCTCCCTAGGTTGGAAGAAGGTAGTGCCACCACTAACAGGTCCAAGTTCATAAAAATGGGCTTTCAGTTTGAGTGAATGAGGATTTGAATCCAGGTTTCCCCACCTAACACCCAACATCTTATCCACAGCACCACATTAGTTCTCAAGGATCTCTGAGTACAGAATTTACATATAGTAAAAATTAGTCTGGATGAAGTAACATGAATTACACAAGACTATGTGTTTTATAATCCCACAGATACTTAATAGAAATTACTAGTGAATTGACAAGAAGGCATAAATTATCTCAGCAGCACTTCTCAAGTCAAGTAATCATAGATACAAGGGGGTTTTTTCCCTTTCTTTCATACATCCCTAAGGCTTACTGAATTCCACCAAAGACTTGGGTGGCTGCTGCAGTACAGTTTGACTGCAGTCACAAATTAACAGAAACTTACCCTCCTCAAATATTATAATCAGAAAGGAAATATTTCATTACAAACATGACTGCAGATCTCCATTTTGCCTTCATAAATTAAACCAGACAACTTGACAAATGACTTAATTGGACCACTGCAATTAAGATTAGGAAAACCTTTCATGGAAGAGCTTAATTGAATGCATGCTAGTCACTAGATCTCAGCAAAACAACTCTCACTTTGTTCTGACAGAGAGAAGGGCGGGGGGGGGGGAATTCTGCACTTTACAAGTTATAGTGTTCAAAAGCAAGAGAAGTGTCTAAGGAAAAATCAAAAACATTTTTATTGATAATATATAAAAGTTGATGTTATACTGAGTATATAAAAGATAGAATAGAGATAGATAGATGATAGATATCGGATGCTCAAGATTTATCAATCAATGAGCTTCTAACGGTACAAAGGAAAGGAATGGATGATGATGATAGAGAGAGACAGAGACAAACAGACAGACAGACAGCTTATTTCTACTTTTCCAGTATCAGACATAGCAATGCTATAGGAGATTAACTGCATGAAACCATTAGGTGAATTCCAGTGACTCACTGATGATACCAATTCACATGGTGACAAACTTACATACATTCTCCCCACTGACAACTGCTACTTGCACACAACAAATATACTATTGTGATGAAAACCTGCATGTGGTAAAAGCTTCAGACACCTGTAGTATTGTGTGATAGTAATGTTCACTGCATGGAAAACATGGCTACATTATCCAACCCATTCATTGCTACCCAAGGCAACTGATTACAGTATTTTTAAAAACCATTATAAACCACTCTCCATAGCAATAAACCCAGATGGTAGATGGAGAAATACACTATAGAAAACAGCATGCATTAATTTTGTGAGAAGGGGCTAATTCATTTTTGGGGGGGGAAATACATCTTACTCTTTCTATGGCATCTTAATATCTTTTAAGTTGCAGACTTCTAAATTTAAAACATTTCTCCCATGCCATTATTGTATAGTATCACCAAATCCAAACACTAAGTTAGAACAGCTTGTACTCACCAGGCGTGAAATTGTATCGTGCAGAAAATCCCAGAGATTCAAGTTCACCATCAGCAAAAAATTTAATCCACAGGAATCTGCCACTGGATTTTATTTTTGGTGGATTTTGTTCTCCACAGAAACGACCAATGATGGGGGAAAAGCCAAAAGGTCCATCCCGCACTTCGATGTGATCAAATTTACACTCCCAAGAAGGCTCTATAGAATATTTTTCATCAAAATGTAATTCAATACATTGTCTTGGGGCAGCTGGAAATTAAAACAAAGCCATTGGTCAGTTTTCAGCTCTAAGTTTATTTTCTTTCAAATGCAGTGTTCATTTCCCAATTATCCTACACACCATTTTGGATTTTCCAGAAGTGATTGGATTTGCAGTAGACAAAAGACATCCATCCATCCATCCATCCATCCATCCATCCATCCATCCATCCATCCATCCATCCATCTATCTATCTATCTATCTATCTATCTATCTATCTATCTATCTATCTATCTATCTATCTATCTATCTATCTATCTATCTATCTATCTATCGATCTAATCTTATCTTATCTTATCTTATCTTATCTTATCTTATCTATTATTTTCAATTTATAGCCCACTTTTTCCCAAATGTACCCTGAGCGGGTAACAACGGTCAATAATACAAGGTTAAAATCTGATACTTATAATAAAACAATGTGCAATATAAAAGCAATATAACAGTCTAAAAACAAACGCCAGTTCTGCAGTTGGTGGTATCAGTTGCCCACTCCTTCCACACTCCGTCCCCCAGCTGGTATGAGATAAATGGGTCAACAGAGTTATTTCATCAGTGCCCCTGCAGCAGGGAGGCCACAGAATAACAAAATGTCCACCGCCTCAATTAAATGCCTGGCTCTGTCTTACAGACTCTGAGGAACTGCAATGGGAGTTTGTTCCACCAGGTAGGGAATGCCCAGAGAATGCCCTGGCCCAGGCTGAGACTAAATGGACTTCTTTTGGGCCAGGGATTACCAGCAGATGTTGGCCCATGGAGTGTAAGGCTCTCCAGGGGGTATACAGGAAGAGGTGTTCTTGCAGATATGCTGGCCCCCGGCCGTTCAGGGCTTTGAAAGTCAGAACCAAAGCCTTGAACCAGATTTGGTACTCAATTGATAGCCAGTGCAGCTAGCAGAGCACTGGTTGCATGCACGCCTTTATAGGCACTGCAGCAAGCAGGTGCCCAGCAACATTCTGCACCAGTTGGAGTTGCCAGATCAGATTCAAGGGCAAGCCCAGTAATCTAGTCTGGAAGTGACTGTTGCATGGATCACTGTGGTCATATCCTGAATGGATAGATAGGGACCAGTTGTTTTGTCTGCTGTAGATAGTAGAAGGCAGACCTGGCTACTGCAGTGACCTAGGCCTCCATAGACAATGAGGCATACAGATCACCCCAAAGCTCCGAAGCCTTGCCAATGGTTGGGAACCTTATTCCCGTACCTGTTCCCATACCTGTTCTGCCCCAGGCCAGACACAGGACCTCCATCTTAGATTGATTTAGTTCATTTCCTTTCACATTGGGTGTGATTAGATAGGCAGGTTGTGGTGGTAGCCTCTTGCATCTGGAAAAGCCATTTGAGTTTGTGCCACTGCACCACAATCAGATGGGTGCTCAGTTGGCATCAAAACAGCATGGGCCCGTGATTGGCCATTCACATTGCTAAAGGATCCATGGGGAATGATGGCCCATGGTTCATTAACCATACCCACCACATACTGAACTGCATTTTCACACTCACTGCCCATCTCTATTAATAACTGGCTCAAGACCTATCTTCAGGGTTTCCTGGCTGTAAGTAGTGTCTTTTGAGTAAGCAGGGTGGTGGTGGTTGCTGCTATATAAAGTGTTTGTCAGAATCCCTGGCTTGTTCTTCCTGCATAATTTCTAATGCAGAGGTCCCCAACATAATGCTCATGGGCATCATGGTGCCTTCCAACATCTTTCCTGAAAACTGCAAAGTATTCTAGAAAGTGAGTGGGGTCAGATGGGGCTTTTGATTGGTCCCTGAAGATACTACAGTACTGATCTTATTTTACTTATTTATTTCAAAAAGAAAAGAAAGAAAAAAGGATGAGGGAAAATATTCAAAATTCAGCAACTAAATAGAATTTAGAAAAAGAAAAAGTACCTATAGAGGCAAAAAAAACCCCACTATCGTGGCAAATCTACACATAAGTTTCTAGAAAATATTTCCAAATATCTAAAAATAAGTTCATACACCAGGGCCAGTATGTGGGAGTAGGTGAGGTAGGCAGCCACCTAGGGCACCACCTCGCTGCAGGGGTGGGCGCCCCTTCCCCATCCCCGCTTGCACTGACCCTGACTCTGCCACATTCTTTCTTTGCTCCCATCACTTGGAGTGAAGAAAGAACGAGGCAGCCCTTGCTCAGCTCCCTCTGAAGCAGGCAGGGGGCTAGTCAGGAGGCACACAGTGTGCCATCACAATGACATCATCGTGCCACGCATGTGATTGGAGTCCATAAGGGGTGCAGTGGCATAGGTTTCTGCCTGGGGCGGCAGAATCCCTAGCGCCGGGGCTGCCATACACAATTGTCATCTATCTGTTTTTAAAGTGTTTTTATTGTATTTTATTGTTTTATCATATGTTGTACTCCACCCGGAGCCCTACAGGGAATGGGTGGAATAGAAATATACTAAAATAAATAAATAAATGCCTTGCATTCAAATATTGATAGAGTTCTAAGGTCCTTAATCCACTGATATCTTTCCAGTGTTGTAACATAAGTCTTTTAGCTTACTAGGGCATGAAGGTTAGCCTCCAAGAGATGGACAGATAGTTTAAAATTGGCTTTGTAGATCTAAAAACATTATTTTGGCAGCAGCTGCCACCACAGCACAAGCATCTTCACTGCATGACTGAAAGCAAGCTGTGTGTCTGTAAGAAGATGTTTTTAAACAATATTTTCATTTAAAAAGACATCCTGCTAAGTAGAGCTGAAGAGTTACAATTCGAGTTATGCATAACCTCACTCCTTGATATTTTGTGGCTGACTCTTCCTCCTGTGGCAGCCATTAAGTTGTGCCCACCACCCTGTTTCAGAACTTCAGAGGTGCTCACAGAATCAAAAAGGTTGGGGATCCCTGACTTATGAAATGATTCTATATAGTAAAAGTACATTGCATAAAATGGCATGATCTTCATCTGGAGAGGGAGGGAGGGAGAGAGAGAGAGAGTCTCAAAGTCACAGATGAGCCCAGCTTTAGAATTCAAGGGACTGATATCTTAATGAATTAAGAGTTGGCTCAGCTCTCTGTTTTGTCTCTACTCTGTTATGTGTTTGATGCACAATCTGTCTTTATAAAAATAAAGCACCATATGAACATTCTTGCATTTATCTTTTCATTTGTTGGTTTATGAATGTCAAAGGGAAATTTTTCAAAATACAAAGTACTTTTTCAGAGGCTGAATGGATTGAGTACCAGGCCCATGGTTACCAGCCACTCTGTACCATCCCCAATTATTTTTGTGGCAACAGTGCAGGTTCTCCCACCCAGTGGCATGCTGGTAAATATTTAACAACTGACTCTGTGTGTGTGTAACTTTATTATAATTTTTACTGATGTAAGAGACGTATAGCACACAATTTACAAAAATAATAAAATATACAATGTTCTTTATTGTCAATTCCATTCCATATAGCCAACTGATTCTCACAGAATGCTTTCATTGATTAGCCAACCTATGGTTGCAATTCATGATTTGACAAATGGATTTGCATCCCTATCCAGTAAGTCTTCTCCCAATTAATGTATTGTCATGGCATCTGATATATGATCTACTGTTGAACTATTTCCCACTTGCAAATTATATTCATTAAACTGAAACCTCTTCCAGTTTCAGCACTTCTGATTTCAACAGGGAGGCACCCTAGAGTTCCTGATTTTCCACCAGATCTCAGAATTCCTGAAAATGTAACAATCAGCTCTTGTGAGCTGATATGAGCCAGCTCCAACACTTCACTGCTCCCACTCATTGAATAACAAACTGAACTAAAAAGGAACTGTACATGGTTAGGCCATTTCTTCCCTGATGTCTAGAATCAAAAGCTGGACTATACATTGCAAGAGACCCAAAAGTTTCCAAACCCCAGTGGATGATAATGAAGCATATGACACATGCATTGATAACACTGCCACAGAACTAACTGTGAACATTAAATTATTATTGTACTTTAACCACTGTAGTGGTTTAACTTCAATTGCTTTGCCTACTATATTATCAGCACAGTCCTATGCAGAATTATTCCAGAAATAAGTGGGTTTACATTGGAGTAATTCCGCATAGGACTATACAGTTGATCTCTTATAGTCTACATTTCACCATGTTGGAATGTTTAAGCTATTTATTAATATTATTCACAAAATTTATATCCCTCCTTTCTGCCTTTACACCTATGAATCCTTTAAACTATGATCCATTCACCTCATAGTCCATCTTTTGGATTAACAAAATAGATTGAACTGCAGTAAAGCATTATGTGCTGGTTCAAAGGATTATTTGAGAGCTTTCTATGCTGTTAGCCAGGGAATAGGGTCACATGACAAATTAAAAGCAAGAAACAGCTAGAATTAAATCCCCCTTTTTAGAAAACTTTGTATCTTCATTGCTAAAATCCTTAATAAAATAGATATTCCCAGGGGGGAAATAGGTCCAGTCTAACAAAAACGATGGAGCCAAATTTTGTTTCTTTTTCAAGGACTTTTCTGAGCTAAATATTATTTTATTTCCAATGTAAAGTGTGAGCACTTTTTAGTAAATAAAAAGTATCTACATTTATTGGGAGAGGAAAATAAATATAGAATGCAATGTTTGTTTTGTTCATGTTTCCACTGCAGATTCAAATTAAATATACTTCTTTAAATCATTACTGTAAAATGCCTGGAATTTCTTTCTCATTATATATAATCTCCTTCTCCACATCTCTGAGACCTTATTGATGTTGTGGTCAGGATCCAGGCTTTGAACACCGAACTCCAATGATCTATGAGGGAAAGAGTACCTAAATATATATTAAATGACCACATAGGGCAAATGTTAAATTTCAGCTTAATGGATTGGTGATACCCAAGAAATGAGCAAATGGCCTTTTGGGGCACATAATTGCTCCAACTGGAATTGTATTTGTAAGTGAGAAACAAAAGGGGTTTGATCACTTCCTGTTGTTAATCCTCTTAAAGAGGAGAACAATGTATGATGTAGATCAGCCATTTAAATTAATTTAACCAACACTTGGTTGTCTTGTGCCCTTGTTTTGGGGGAGATTCCGGGGACAACAACTCTCAAAGTATGCATAAGCCAAAATGTAACCCTTTCTTTATGGAGGAATGCCAAATCTATGTGTTATTCTACTCTGAATGAAATAGTATAATATCAGAATGAGTCTTAGTTCCATTGCAGTCAATATAATTAATTCATCATAAAAGTGTGCTTCACTGAGTTGCAAAACAGGATAAAATGAATGCAAAGGGAGAAACTTTTGATTTCTTTTGTATGGACCCCCATATTGTGAACCATTGGATTTTTCCTCCTGGCCTACTGACGTTTGCTAAGCCTGTCCATCCTACTGTGCCTTGATCCTGTTTTTTAGCTGGCTCCAGATCGGGTATTTTTAAAATCTCAAATTGGCCACTGTACTGAAAGTTGTATTAAGCAGTCCCTCCCCCTTTGCAACAAAGGTCTCAATGTCCAACTCTTTTTGGCTTGTCCATCATCAAATGTTACAGTTTGTTATTATAGCTCTTATCTCTTCTTTTAATATAATCCTGCACATGTGTTAACAATTCCAGGGACAGCATAACACTATTATTATTGCCCCATAACACTGTATTATTGTTCTTCCCTGTTGGCATGCTCCCATATTTCCACTGTAATTAGTTTTCATTTCTTCCACCTTTTTGGAGTGACCAGAGATGGAAGATAAAATTCACAAGTGGCTGGGCCTCAGAAAAGTCATCACATTGGCAGATTACTGGCACAGAGTAGAGCTGATAGGTCTAAAGAAATCTGATTAAAGTCCAAGAGTTTTGTATACCACCCACAGCAAAAATCAACACTAAAGTTGCAGGAAAGTTGGTATGAAATTCAAACGCTGCTGTCCTGCAATGAGGCTGAAATCCTAGCCACCTTTTTAATTTAGATTCTAATTACCTTTCTTCAAAGACTCCTGATAACAGGGGAAAGACTGCTTAATGCCTGCATGTCTTGTCATCTTTTTCATCTAATTATCTTACACAAGGGCTGTCTTGAGGTTTTACATCTGCTTAAAAAAGGCTCTGGGTCCTAACTAGAAGCAGAGCAACATTTGCAGTGAAATAACGTCCTACAATTAAAGCTTTAATTCTTACCAGCCTGTAATTTTGTATAGCTGACAGCTGAAGCTAAGCAAAAACAACAACTACCCTTTTTAAAAGAGTGTCTGGAAATGGGAGATTGATCTAAACATCTCCCCTTCATAAATATGAGCAACTTTTCTACTAATGACTTGGAAGAAGGTTCAATATTTCCAGTTGCTCAGCAATTGAACGGTGGAAGCCAGGGTCATATTTCTTTTTAAAAAGAGATTCTATGATGGCTTTGAAGGATGCTTTATGAATACAAGGGATATTAATGGAATTAGCAAACGTTATTACTCAAGCCAATAACTATATAGATGTGCTTGGGAGCAGCAAAATACCAGTGCTTTTCAGGGCAGATATCGTTGTGAAGGGAGAATAAGAATGTCATTTGCTGTTTAAAAATGAAGATGGCCTTCAAGAGAATTGTCCCTGCTAATTTGGCACTGCTTGCAATAAATCAGGCTAGTCCCTATTATGGAAACAGCAAAAATGGGAGACTTCATTTATATCTGTGTTGCAGGGAAATTTCAATAATATCTCTTTTTATGTTTAACAAATAAGAATGTTGATGTAAACACAGTACCCAATATCCACCAAATATAAAAATAATGTAGGGTTGCCATACTCTCCCTGGTGAAAGTGGGGATCACCCTCTGCCAAGCTCTTCCTGCCAGCCAACCACCAGCTGGCCAACAGGGGGAATTACCAGTAGAAAGAGAAAGTGCCACTGCTAGTGCCACACAGGAAGTGATGACATTATGCCAGCAACTACTCAGTGATGCTCTGGTATTCAGGCAAAAAAACTCAACAGTAGAAGCTGGTTTTACCATGGAGTTTTTGTCCAGATACTAGAGTGTCACCTGGAAGTCTCTGACATGATGACATCAATTCCTATGTGATGCTGGCAACATGGACTAGACCTTTCTCTGGGTAAGTCCTCCCATCTGCCACCAGAGGGACCTGGCAACCCTAAAAGAGAGACCTGTATTTTGGACTCAAAAGAACCACTGCATCCATTACGTTTTTATGCTTACAACTAGGAGTGAAACCATTTATCGAGAAAACACAGTTGAGACTGCATTTAGTAACAAGCCTAGGTTTCCTACCACATAGTATTTATTTATTTATTTTGGTTTATTTATATTCCGCCCTTTCCCAAACGGGCTCAAGGCAGATTACATACAGATAAATCAAGCAAATATAATTCAATAAAACCAATAAAATACAGTTAAAACAGCAACATAACACAGTACAATATGACAAAGGTGGGTGGGCTCATGGTGCAAGTTGGAGTATAAAACCTGAAAGGTTAATATGCAATTAATGGGCCAAACATTAAAAACTAACTGTAAAATAAATCATAAACCAACATACATGTATTTATTATAGAAAGCTAAAACCATTTAAGGGCCCATCATAAGTCTCTATCTTATGTGCAATCATAAAACCACAATGGGAACCCGCTCAACTTGACCTGACGCATTTTGACCTAGACTGGTCTTCTTCAGAGGTTGGAAAGGTAAGTACGCATATTGGCTCATACTACAAAATAGAATAAAACAATAGAACAATGCTGGACCACAAGGAAATTTAATGATGTGACAAAGGCTTAAAGATATTCTTGAGGCCTCTTATTCTACAGCCTTATGTCTTAATCAAGGGCATACATATTGCATCCAGTGTCTTATTGTATGCCATATGGTCCAGCGTTGATCAAGATAGGTGTAAGGTCAGAGCCTATGTCCCAAGTGTCAAGTCTGCTGTAGTTTCTATAAAATGCATCTTTGGTTCAGGAAAAGGATCCTGGGTAAAACCACACTGTCTACCAATGCTGCTAGCTTGATCGCTGCTTTCCCCTCCTCCTTCCCTTTGTTATGTAGCAATGCTTTGAAATGGGAATATGGGAACAAGATAGTAGTGCCTTCTCAGGAGAGCGTGGGGGGAAATGGGGCCAAGAAGACGGCCAAGGCCGACCAGGCCTGAGAACGAAATAGTAACATCAATGTGTGAATGTACCCTGCATAGAGTACCCCTCCCTCAAGAATCCCTTTGATGTATACCTTAAATGCTTGCCTTGATTGTATACTCGCCAGTCTTTCAATCTGGTTCCATAGTCTAACAACATGTTACAATAAACCAGAAACTTTTATCAAGAAGGTCTCGTTATTGAAACATCAGACTTGACACCAAGAGTTAAGTGTTTTATGGTTTCATGATTTTATGATTTTACATAGGATAGAGGCTTACGATGGGCCCTTAAATGGTTTTAGCTTTCTACAATAAATACATGTATGTTGGTTTATGATTTATTTTACAGTTTGTTTTTAATGTTTAGCCCTTTAATTGCATATTAACCTTTCAGGTTTCTTACTCCAGTTTTTGGGTTAAGTCTCTTACCCTTCTTTGTTTTTTCCTTGGCAAGCTGGAGTATAATCAGTGGCCCAGATACAATAGGTCAGATCACTGTGAGGGAGGATAGCCGATGGTATAGGCAATAGAGCAAAGGGCATCCATCTGCCTCAGCCAAATGCCTGGCGGAATAGCTTTGTCTTACAGGCCCTACGGAAAGGTAACAAATCTGGTAGGGCCCGTATCTCCTCAGGGAGCTGATTCCACCAGGATGGGGCTAGGGCCGAAAAGGTCCTGGCCCTGGTTGAGGCAAGGCGGGCGTCCCTTGGGCCAGGGATAACCAGAAGATGTTGGTTGGCAGATCGTAGCTGCTTTTGGGGCTCATATGGGGAGAGGCGGTCCTGCAGGTATGTCGGTCACGTAAGGCTTCGAATGTCAGTACTAGAACCCTGAAGCAGACCCGGTACTCAACTGATAACCAGTGCAACGTGCACAGCATTACTCGACTGCTTGCCCATAAAGGCAATCCAGTCAAAAGCCATGCTGCCGCATTTTGCACCCGTTGGAGTTTCCGGATCAGCCTCAGGGGCAAGCCTGCATAGAGTGAGTTACAGTAATCCAACCTGGAAGTGACCATTGCATGGATCACTGTAGCTAGGTCCTGGGACGTCAGATAGGGCACCAGCTGTTTGGCCTGCAGAAGATAGTGAAAGGCAGATCGCGCAACTGCCTCCATGGAAAGGGAGGCATCCAGTATCACCCCCAAACTCCACACCTGCTGAGCTGGCACCAAACAGGCACCATCTAGGGTGGGGAGCTGGATGCCTGATCCTAATCCCCCTGACCCAGGTACAGGACCTCCACCTTAGTTTGATTAAGCTTCAGCCGGCTTAACTGCAACCATCCTGCTACGGCTTCTAATGCCCTGATCAGATGGTCTGGGGCAGTGTCTGACTGGCCATCCATCAACAGATAGAGCTGGGTGTCCTCTGCATATTGGTGACAACCCAGCCCAAAACCTCGGGCAATCTGGGCAAAGGGGTGTATATAGATGTTAAACATCATTGGTGAGAGAATAGCTCCCTGCGGCACACCGCATTCAAGTGGGTGCTGCAGAGAGGTCTGCTCACCAATCGCCACCCTTTGTCCCCTACCGTGGAGAAAGGAAGAAAGCCACTGCAAGGCTACTCCTTGAACTCCGATGTCAGTATACAAAATAACCCCAGTTCTAATAATAATAATATATATATTTTGGCGCAGTCTATTACAGAGAACATTTAGTGCCATGTTCTTATATTAAAAATGGAAAAGGAGCAAAATTCAGCATTCATTATAGACTTTTGGTATAGCATTGATAGCAAAAAGTAGAAGGTATAGCTTGCAAGCTCCTGCGCTAATTTGGGATAATTATCCATATACATGGCTCAAGGTAGTGGAATGGCTCAAGGTAGTGTTTTTATATGACATCAAACAAGACTGATGTGCATATTTCATATCTTAATTTATCCTGGTATCTTGAGAATGATTAAGCTATCTTCATAGAAGTTGTATCAAAAGGAGTACTATTCTACAGATTGTATAGTTATCAAGTGTTTCCTTGCCAGCTTTAGTACACTTTCCTTCTTCCCTGGAGCCACTGCCCCACTTCTCCCCAAAGCAGGTCTCATGCATGTGCCACCTCCATAGCCTGCCCAGGCCCCTGGCCCATCCCTGGGTGCCAACAACAGGCTTTCACTAGGGCTCCCACTGAGCCCCATCACTCCTCCTGTGCTGCTGCCTCCTTCCATGACAGTATTTACCTCCCCTCAAGAATCTGAGTTGGATGTAATACGAGCCTCAGCACCTTAACTCAGAAGTTCAGAAGCAAGCCCTACAAATAAGCTAAGCTTCCTGTCTTTTCAGTGTGTTTAGGACAGCAACCCAGCAGAAGAGAAAGTGGGTTTGTTAATCCTAATTCCTAATGTAGGGAAGGCATTTAAAAGGTGTGTGGTTCCTTAAATGTGAGTTCAGAGTTCAATTGTGCTTGTCACAACTTTGCTTAAGGCTTCCTCTTGGGATCGTGTGTCTGTGTCTTTAAGGCTGAATGGGGGCGGTAGCAGAATAACATGGGGACATACATACACACACACACACACACACACACATACATACATATATACAGAACATAGGGATGCCAAATCTGGGTTGGCAGCACTTTGTGGGCTTCTGCTCAGGCTCCCACTGGGCCCTGCTGCTCTTTCTGTTATTGCCTCGCTGGGGAGGGAGGAACCATTTTGGCAGTTTCCAGAAGCCTGAAATTAAAAGGCTTCTCTTTTGTTTTAACTTTAAAACCTCTGGAAAATACCACACACACACGTCACAACTGATCTAGGCTTGCCAATCCCCAGATCCCAGTGGGGGTTCTCCCGCTTTTCCAGGCTCCTTCCCACTCCCAGTCAGCTGGTCAGCAGGGGGAAGCTTCGCCCCCACAGCCACCATGAGCCTTTCCACCTCTGGAAGCTTGGAAAGGCTTCCTCTTGGAATGGTGTGCCTATGTCTTTAAGGCTGAATGGGAGGCCAGACTGGACTTTACATGGGCCAGGGCCTTCTCAGTGGCAGCACCAATGCTGTGGAGCGCACTCCCTGAGGCCATAAGAGCTCTGCAGGATCTCTCCCAATTCCACAGAGCTTGTAAAACTGAACTTTTTAAACAACAAGAAAGAAGGCTGCCACTTTTATGCTACTGGGCAACTCCACCAGAAGGACCACCAACAGATAAATTGTATACTCTGTATAGCACCAATATTTTGTTTTAAATTGGTTTAAATTATAACTGACTGTCCTATTGTTTTATATTTGAAATTGAGATGTTGATTTTTATAGCTGCCCTGAGTCCATTTGGAATGGGCAGGATATAAATGGAAAGTAAATAAATAAATGGCTGCTTCCAGTGGCTGAAAACCGCCCAGACCATCTGTTGGTTGCACAATCTTTTCAGAGATGGTTTGCATAGGAAAGCTAAACGAACCTTGCTCTGTGTTCCTTTGAAGAAGTTGGAAGTTCAGCAACTCGTGAGTAGAGATGCCAATTCCCCGCTTCAGAGTAATCAGAAACAGGGAGGGGGAGGGAAATGTCTGCTGGGCACTTCATTATTCCCTATGGAGATCGATTCTCATAGGGCGTTTTCGCACTGACCTTCAAGTGGTGCGACCACCCTCCTCACGCCGGCGGATCTGCAGGGATTTCACACCAGAAGCGCCGGCGCACCCAAAAGAGCCGGCGACTTCCGTCGCAAAACCAGCTCAAACGGAAACCGCCAAGAAGCAGGAAAACGTTTGAGCTGGTTTCGCGACGGAAGTCGCCGGCTCTTTTGGGTGCGCCGGCGCTTCTGGTGCGAAATCCCTGCAGATCCGCTGGCGTGAGGAGGGTGGTCGCACCACTTGAAGGTGAGTGCGAAAACGCCCATAGAGTATAATGGAGAATTGATCTGGAGGTATCTGGGGCTCTGGAGGTGCTGTTTTTTGAGGTATAAACACCAAATTTTCAGCATAGCATCTGATGACTCTCCTCAAAATGCTCTCCAAGTTTCAAAAGGACTGGAGCCCTGAAAGAAGTTGCCCCTATCCTTCATTAATGTAGGGAAGGCATTTAAAAGATGTGTGGTTCCTTTAAATGTGATGGCCAGAACTCCTTTTGGAGTTCAGTTGTGCTTGTCACAACTTTGCTTATGGCTCCACCCCCAAAGTCTCCTGGCTCCACCCCCAAAGTCCCCAGATATTTCTTGAATTGGACTTGGCAACCCTACAACTGACATTCCTACCCCAATTAAGAAAAAGTCCAGAATTTGGTTGTAACTGTAGAATCAATACACAGAATACAGAATGATGTGGGATAAATACATGGGAGAGAAAAAGAATGGTGCATATGAACACAAATCTGAAGTCAGGCCTGAAGACTTGACTGCTTGGATTCTCTGCAGAAAGATATGCATGCAGAAAGGGCCTACATTTCATATTCATTTGTCCAATCTGGGAATCCATGTTGTCATCATCTTTATTTTAGCTGGCTAACAGTGCAATCCTAAGGACACTTTCCTGGGAGTAAGCCCCATTGAATAGACTGTAGTAAAATTTAGAACAGACCCGCTTAGGATGGTTCTCTAAAAGCCTTCCCATTTTTTCTTTTAAGAGACTTCAGATGGCCTATTAATTTGCTCCAACTCTTTCCATACAAGAACCTGGCTGGAACTTCTGCATTGCCTCAGCATGCTTGAAGATGAAGCTAGAAAATATGTTAATCCTATGCCCTTGGCATTGTTAACAGCTCTTTTGTTATCTCTTCAAACAACTTTTTAAATTATTATGTGGATATTTAAGAGAGTTTTTCATTTGATGTTTTAAGGTTTTAAATGTTTTGACTATTTTAACTGCTTATATATGTAAATGTTAATTCAAATTTTGTTTTATTATCTGTTGTGAGCCGCCCTGAGCCATCTTTGTGGGAAGGGTGGGATACAAATAATAAATAAATAATAATAATAAAATAAAACGCCCTCACTATCCTGCAATATATTAGGAAGCAGATTTACAGCTCTGTCTAATTCAGGATCTTGACTCCAAGAAAAGCCACATCCAGTTGTTAGAAAATTTACAACAGCATTAGAACCGCCAATGATTCATTCAGTCTTTTAGGACATATATGTACTTCCATGTTCTCATAGTCAAGTCTATTGGTTGCTTTTGCCCCTGCTTTCTAAGATTCTGCTTAGCCTTGCTAGCCAGCACTCCTTGTAAATAAGTGTAGCTTGTTTGTTTCCATATTAGATAAGAGCTACAAAAGAAATATTAATGACAGAAAGTTCTGTCAGATTTTCTACTGGTCAATAAGAACTTGGTACAATAAAAGTAAAATCAAGATGAGAATGATGGTGTCTAGTAGCTGGCATAGCATTTTACAGTATTTTGCTGACTGGTATAAAGAAGTCTTAAGCTATGGCACCTACTACTTTAAGAACTCTGTTTCAGTTTTCTGGCCTTAGTTCTCTAAGCCAAAAGAAAGGGAGGAGCTGCCATGGCAAAACATCGAAATTTCTTGACTGTGTAAGTAAACTGCACTAAGAGGCAGCTTATGGCTCTTGCTCTTCAGACAGAGAAAGGAGATAAGAGATAAGACCAGCAGCTCTCACAGTGCAGCCCTGCTTATTGTTATGACTGTTGACACAAAGCACTGTGCGGTAGCAAAGAGAGAGAAAAGGGAGAACAGGAGAAGGGTAACTCAGACAGAATTACCTGGTCACACAATTTTATATATCTTTAATGCATGTTTTAGCTTTTGATATGTATAGTCTGAATTTTATCAAGTTATGTTACTGGAAATTGTTATACAAGAGACTCGTTGTTTGGAATAAACGGGTATACAAAAGTAGCCCTGCAAGCAGGTAGGAAAACCCCTTCTAGCATTGGGGAGAAGGAAAAGTTAAAGAATGATACTTTGAATGACAGTTTAGAAATGTCAGTTGGGGATTTGATGGAGTGAGAGTGTACTGAGTGGTGCTGAAGAGCATAGTTTTGAAGACTAGGGAATTAGATAGAGAAAGGTTTTAAGGTGAACATATAGTCCTTGAGGAGAGGGAAGACGGCAGTGATGCAGCATCAACTAGTAACATATCCTGACCTGTGACCTGTGTTTCTGAGTACTACCTTCTCAATCAGTTCACTTGGTCAGATTGCTAAAACAAATTTTACTAGCAATACAGATTTGAATAGTCTATACATTTTTCTTCATAATACATTTTATTTTGAAAGAGCAGGTTAAGAGTATCTTGTTAACCTCCCAAACCCATTACCAACTTCCTGGGGATAAGTGTGGAAATTATTTGTCTTGAATCTAGGACTTTGCAACAAGGTTAAGTCAAACAAACATGGAATGCTTCAAAGGTGCAGTTCAAATGAAGTTTTTTTAGTGGTGGCGTCAGGAATGGAAGTAAAGGTAAGTGGAAGGGCAGAGATCAGCAAACTGCTTTACGGGGACCCGCTATATAGGTAAGACGGGCAGTGGCAAAAGAAATTGTTGCTGGTCTGTTTTCGTACACATGGTAGTTGAACCAGAATAAGCCTGTTTCCCTCCCCTAAAACATAGTTGCAACTCTAAACAGCATTTTCTCCCCAAAGCATTACCATAAGAGAAACAGTTTTACCATTTAATAGAAACATAAGAAGGTCTTCAATGTGGTTAAATATAAGAATGATTGTCTAAAATCAACAATATAAGGAGCAGCGCATACCTTCTATAATGTAGACACACTCTCTGTCAGGAGGATACTTGTTGGGATAATTGGGAGAAGTGAAGACACCTCCTTCTGGGTATTTTGTCCACGTTCCACACTGTACTGTCTTTTGTCCTTCTGAAGTGGCTTGCTTTTCTGGGGGAGAGAAGTGACATAGATATGAACACACATTAGGGCATCTTTGACTTACATCCATTCATATGATCTTAGCTGGAAATGTGGTTTGTGATTCAGCTTGTGTCTATCTTCTACTCATTGTGGACAAAGCGGCAACCCTTCACCTTCCCTTCATCAGGCATAAATAGCCAGGCTGAATAGGTATCATCCCTCATCTTTTCTAAAGAACATTTAAGAAGGAACAATATATTTCAGATAAAAGTGTCCAGGTAGAAATGTCTCCCTCCATATCTATGTTCCTGTTTACCTATCTCACAAAATATACATCCTTATGAAGCCATGCTCCAGACTTATTGCTGACACTAACAAAGAAGATAGAATCAGTTAGATATGCTAAAAAAACCCACTTTGCTACCTTTGAAGACATTCATGGATGCTGAAACTTCATGGTACTGTTTTATAGAAAACCATTCATCCCTATTGTTCAGTTGTCCTGATTTGTGGGTTAGAACTGCAGACCACATCTGCTCTCAGATCTTATATCTGGGTGATGCAGTCATGAAAGATACTTTGACATTTCTGTTCAGCTGTTCAGATGCCTCAATTGGTTTTAGGAAGGCTTCTTTTCTCCATTCCCACCCACCTCTTGTTTTGTTTCTCTCCTTTCCTCTGCAGCCACAAAGACACAGAATGTCAAGAGTGAACCAGAACTGTACCTGGTAATGTATTCTTTTGGAATGCAGAATCTCGTCACCATGGATCTGCAGTTCTTCCCTATTTGATAATAACTAAAGATGCTGGTTTTATTTATTTATTTTTAATTCTTCATGGTGTGTGGTTTTGAGTTACCTTGAACTATTTGCTCTGCAAGTATATTTCTACATAGCACTGCTAACAGTCTACTACTATGTAGCTGGGGGGGCAGAACTAAGACTACTTTCTCTATTTTAAAACTCTTGGATTTCCTGACTGGTCCTATACATGTAAGCTCTGCTATTGAACCTTGTCCAAATGTGAAATGCACATTGTGAAGGAGAGCAGCTTCTTATTTCAGCCTCCCTTTTCCTGACCTTGATGCAAGCACCTGCCTACCACACACTGATCTGCATAGGCCTGCCCAGAAATGCAATGCTATCATTGCACTGTTTCCGTTTTAGTTCTTTAAAAAAAAATCAACACCTTCAATAATATTTTTAAAAAGCTATACCCTAAAAGATTCCAGATATTAAGAATATACCATGTAAAAACATACCTGCTCCTTTTTTTGTTGCCCCAGCCCAATGTAGGATGATAAAACTTGCTACAACTGAAAAAGAAAGAACCATCTATTACTTGCAGCACTGAGCTAGTTACAGCAACACAAATATAATATTCCATTTCGAAGGTAAGCACTCAACAAGCAAGGAACCCCATGCTACATTTTGTGGCTGTATTTAGAAATTGGGTCTCTCTTCATGCTGATCAGGATCAACTCTGTGATGAGCTGCAGTCCACCAGTGCCCCCTCCCACCCTGTGCTGTCCACCCTTATCACCTCCAGTGTGCTCAGTCTTCTTTGATTGAAATTATGCTGAGGACTACTTTAGGGAGAGTTTTAGGCTATGATCCAGATATTAAAGTCATGCTCTTATAGAGTGCTGAAGACTACTACCATAATTATTTATGTTGTTACTGCCTGACATTCATCTTACACAAAAGGCATTTAATCATACCCTGTGCTTGCTGATTTAACTTATTTGATCCATTCAAGTCAAATCAGAATGTCATCATCTGCATAACTGAAAACTGCATA
This sequence comes from Heteronotia binoei, assembly GCF_032191835.1. NCBI lineage: Eukaryota > Metazoa > Chordata > Lepidosauria > Squamata > Gekkonidae > Heteronotia > Heteronotia binoei. The sequence goes on from NC_083229.1 coordinate 97,040,098, forward strand.
TTTCCACACAATGAAAATCCAGTGTTCCGTTTTCTTCATTGTAGTATTTCATAAATACTATATGTGGTCCATTTTGATCACTTCTGTAGCTGTGCAGTCCTTCTCAAGTGCTGGTGGAAGTACATGGGCAACCTTGTTGGTACATAAATTGTCAACAACTATTATTCAAAGGTATGCCATTAAGAAGGGAATGAACTGTGCAATCTTAAGAATAGTTACATTCTTCTAAGCCAGTTGACTTCAATGGGTATAGAAAAGTACCGTACTTCTTAGGAGAGCACTTAAATAACTATAGCAGCATTTTTAATGTAGATTTTTTTTTCTCCTAACTGTTTAACTCTATTAGCTGTTGAGTGGAAAACTTTGGTTTCAGTCTAAATTGTGATCTAAATCTCTTGTTGATACTTGTAAATTATCACCTGGCAACAGGTGTATAATCACTGTGTTACCAGAGCACTGCCTAGGAAAAAGGAACTGCTGACCTAATCCTTGGCTGAAAAGCTATACTGCAGCTCATATGTCCAGCCAGATCCAAGTCCTGGGGAGCTAATGATGTTATATAGCTTCTGATATTATATAGCTTCTACTTCATGCTAGGCTTCCCAGTCCAAGTTGATACTAACAAACATAATTTTCCTATGCACTTCTGAAGCTTTGCTCCTAAATATTTGCCTGGCTTGACTGCACTGAAACATCTGCTGAGCCATTCCCCTAATTTTATTTTACTGAAAATCTTGCTCATATGGCTACTCAACTTCTGGCTCAACTATCAGCCAACATGACAATGTCATAGACTATAAACTAGTTTTGATGCTCTACTGTTGCTACACTACTATCTTAATGCACTCACTCTACTTTACTATTGCATCTAACCAGTTGATCTGGATGGAATGTACACAACCATCTGTATCAGACATATATTTCAAGTTCAAATGTTGTTAGCTGTGCACTGAGATGCATAGCCACATCAGCTGAATGTCTAGATTTCCCTTGCTAAATTAGAATGCAGAAGTTTCAAAATGGGTTGTTTCGGAATGATTTCCTTCCTTTTTTATAATTGCAGTGTGTACCTGCTGTATTTCCAACAGCTCCCTTCTCTTAAAACTGCACATTTTCCTCTCTTTATAAACAACTACTAACATTTATGAAGAAACTACAGGCTTTTAATGCCCCCCGAGACATCTGGTTTTCAATATCATTATTATATATAACTTAGTATTGTTCATCTACGGGTCTTTTATGGTCTTCCTACTTAGCACACAATATGATGCAGTCAATATAAAACAAATTTGTCAGAAAAGCAGGATGTGGGATTGTATCACTGCCAACAGGATTAGAATAACTAGTCTTTTGAACCCTTTCATCTCCTTATTCTTCAATTATTTAGTTGCTTCATGTTAACCAAGTACCATAACAATTACAGTAAAGTATGATTGACTTATCATGGGTTTAGGAGTTGATTTGCAACCTGGTCCACTGAGCACTGCTTAGGCAGACATGGATGCTGAAAGGAAGGAGGGTTATGAAAACAAAATTCTGAGAACCCATGGAACTAGGCTAATAATGTAATTTGTTTTTATATGCTGTTTGGGTTGGCATTGGAGAGTATGATGAGGAAGCACAGATGGACTCTTTCTCAGAGGCTCCATGGTGCATTTCAGCAGCCTTGTCATCACAATTTCCCTTTAGGAGGGTTTGTACTAGCAAAATACTTCATGGGGGAGGGGGGAAGCTGACTAAGTGCAGGAAATACTGGAATAATGGGCACTCATTGAGAGTATAACTTTCAGTAAACTGTAAGGTCTGTTTGTGTAACATCCATACAATCATTAGTACTTAAGAATACATTTAGTGAATACCATTTGCAAGAGAAAAATTGTTTCCTATACAAATCTTGCATGGTTTTCTACACTTTTTTCTTTCTCAAAAATAGATGGTTGCAATACATAGGATTCTGTAAACATTCAGAGCCCATTATGGTTTGAAACAGGAGCATAGTGTAGTTACCCAATTACTAATGTGTTTTTTATGTGGAACAAAATAGGCTCTGAGCTTATTGAAGGTAATACAGCAAACAAGTATCTAAATAATATAAAGGTTACCTCTTTGTGAATCAATGGAAGCTACAGATTGAGAGCTTTGAAAAATTGGTCATTTTTGTAGTGACTGAACATATAACCCTGTAATAACCTATATCCCTATAATAACCAAGGTTGCAATAACTCTGTAAATAAATTAATTATGGTTCTTGTTTACATTTAGGGATCAAAATGACAACATTTTTTTGTCTATTGAGTAAATGTAAACTAAGTTCCATTGACCTATACTCATTTTATTGCCTTCAAACTAACAGACCTGCAGATAAAATGAGAATAAACTGTTGAGTGGATATTCCTACTGAGTATCACACTGCACTCTATCCTTTTTTGTGGTTACCAGGGAATGTGATTAATCATGTTCTGCGGTCCAAATCAAGATCAGGCATTTAATACAACCTAGATGAAACATTACAATGTCCCACAAATAAACTGCTTCCTAGGCTTGGCCTACTGAGTGCCAACATGCCTTTGTGTGCCCTGATCCTTGAAGGACCTCTTTCTTCCATTGTCACAAATGTCCCACACACACACCTGTAGAGTCCTAAATATATCCCTCCCACTCAACACATCATAGGGCTAAACACATTTCACATTAGTCATAAGGATGCCAGTAAAAGCAATGTCCCCATAACCCACTGCCCTTGTCATAATCTTCGCATGCACTTATCTCAGGAGCACTGCCATCACAATATGAGTCTCTATTTCCCCAATCAGCAACTACTGGGAATGTAGAAAGCTGCAGCATTTTGATATCATCCCATGTAATCACTCACGCTGAAATACGTTTTTGCTGTCACTCACATAGCAAATGTTAAGCACGTTTTGGCCCATAGTGGGTTCTTCTGGCTTATAAATCCCCACAGGCCATTGCTGTTCATCCAGTCATATCTCAGAAGAATTGCACATACTCTTAAGCTGCAATCAGAATTCATTGTCTAGATATTCCTTGAGAGACAGTTTGGTGTAATGGTTAAGTGTGTGGACTCTATACTCTGGGAGAACTGGGTTTGATTCCCCACTCCCCCATATGCACCTGCTGAGTGACCTTGGGTCAGTCACAGTTTTTGAAAGAGTTGCTTTCTCAAGAGCTGTTCTAGAAAGAGCTCTCTCAGCCTCACCTACCTTACAGGGTGTCTGTTGTGGGGAGGGGAAGGGAAAGGAGATTTTAAGCCACTCTGAGACTCTAAGTGAAAGGCAGGATATAAATCCAGTCTCCTCCTCTTCTTCTCTTACATCATTCAGCTGTTCATCCAATACTAACTATTTCAGAGCAGTAGATACCTTGTCAATTTGTTCACAATATGTGCCTCCACTTCCTTGTACCCTCATGGAATTACCCAACAAAGCCTAAGTCAAAGACTTCACTGTAATTTGTATATGGTAAAGCTGTGGATTGCTCTGGAAAGCAGGACAGCTACATTGCTTCCTTCTTGATTTTTCTTTTCGGACTTGATAAATTGTGCATAAATGTTATACAGTCTACAGAGAGGAGGCTGTCACAAAGGAGGAAACGATCTAGTTTTATAGGTATATAGAGAAGCAATTTGTCAGTTTCACATAATACCTCCACCATGAGAAACAGATTTCAGGGGGGGGGGGTTGAAATCCCATCCTGAATGGCTGCTTAGATGATCCTTCACTCTAGCCATTGGCCCAATTTGTTGTGACCCTACTAGGTAGGCCTACTAGCTACTAGCAACAGCACATCAGTTCTGTGAAATAACATGATATCCTTCATTCTCTGTAGATAATACATCTCATGCAACAGCTTATATAAACTGGTAATAAGCCTAACACTATCTGACGGTAAGGCCAATCTAATTCAGGACTTCGTATTTATCAAGAAATTGAGAAAACACTGGTTTTGGCTTATGTATAATTGAAAATGCATATATATTTCAGCTTAAATCTTTACACAACTTTTCAGAATATTTTTGATATATAGTTTCATTGTAGAAATGAAAGTACCAGGGCTCATAAAATGTGTGTGGCCTAGCTGAGACCATGGGCGGCGGGGGGGTGGGGGGTGGGGGGGGGTGGACTATGAGAGTTCAATCCAGATGCCTTGTTTCTTGATTTTCCCCTTAATAAAATCTAGTATGGTTGACACATAACTCCAAAGTGGCCAGTTGTGCCCAGTAAAGACTGGAAGAGAAAGTTTATGCCAAGAGCTACAGAATACATTCTACAAAGTTAAAAAGAAGGCCTACAGACAGACACACTAAAATCCACTGAATAGGAATCCTAAGTCATGCCTTTTTATCTTAATTTTCTTAAAGTACATTATGTAGTCACATAGCTATTGTGAATGTGTGAATGATGCATGAAGCATTCCAAAAATGAGAAGGAACACCTTTCACTTTATTGTCCATGGAAGGTGTAGAGTCCCCCCAAAAAAGATCTCAATCTGAAGAAGAGTATACTGTGAACTACTGGCTTTAAAAACTTACCTTTTCAAAATATTTATATTAGTTTATAACATGATCACCATTATTACGATTGAAAAATTCTGATGAACCATACGTGCTTAACTCCAGTGATTGACATTCCAATCCTAAAGACTGTAGCTCAAGAGAAAGTCTATTTTAATGACACTTACTGCCATGTAGAAGGCTAATGCATAGGCTGGATGTATAAGTATGTAAAGGACTACAGCCTTTATACAAATAATTGGTAGTCACCAGTACAATGAGTTTGGACAAACTTTGTTTTCAAACTGTGTTAATGATCACAGCCTGAGTGACTCCTGGATATATAACCTCTATTTATTACTCAGTTATTTTCATCTGAAAAATGGGAATAACATTATCCTATTGCTGACCATTTTAATCACAATCAAGGTAAAGGGTATAACCCATATCAAATTATGTTACTAGCTGAAGTTCCTTTGATTCTACTTAATAGAACTGACATTGTAAAGCCATTTGCATTTTAAAAAGCGTTATAAAATTATACATTAGTCTCAAAGCTTTTTCATGCCACTAACTTGGCTGTGGTTACACATAACTTCCAAAATTCATTCTGTTCAGTTGATTGGAAATGAGCTAATGCAAAATAAATCTGCTTTCTTTTCATCTGTTGGCTTCATGTGGCCTCCATCAAAGAGGGCTATACAAAGTGGGGTGAGGGGCTGAGGACTGCCTATTCATGTAGGTTTAAAATAGGTAAATTAATAAGAGTAGCTATTCTGAAATCGTCTTTCTTTCTTTTCCATTATTCACTGTGCAAGATGGAGATATAAAAACTAGCTGGTGACTTCAGTTCAAATGCCTTATCGTTCCTATTACGTTATTAATACAACTTCAGGCAAAGTATGAAAGAACAGGATAAATCAGTGTGTGTGTGTGTGTGTGTGTGTGTGTGTTATCACTGATAGACCTTTAAACCTGGTTCACCCCTGTCCCCAAACTGGCATCCTACATGTGAAACATGAAATCACAGAATCCAACACCCATGAGTATATGATTCTATTATTTTAGTGTAGAAAATCATTTTGGGGACAGGGCTGAACCAGTATTAAAGGACTAGTGCATTGTTTGTGGTCAGTGGGGACCCCCTCCTCCCTTTTTCACCAGCGGAAAACCGGGTTGTTTCAACCACAATGCCAGAGGAATTTCTGCACACGTTTCGAGGGCATGCTCAAATAGGAGTAAATTGGCTTCAAGTATTTCGCCCTGTCCTCTGGTTTTAGCATATCTCTGTCCAGGGTCTAGTGTGAAGGAAGCCGTTCATAACAGAATCAGTTCGCTGACATATTCAGCACCATGGACAGCATCCCCGAGTACTTGGTGCGACGCAGACCCCCCCCCCCTCACAACTTTCACTGAATTGTTTGTAAAACACAGCCCGACCCTGAAATACTTAAAAAAAAAAAAAGTCGGAAGAAGCCCGAATCATAAACTGTACTCCATCCCCCTCCCCAATTTCTTGGTGGTGCTGGCCACCGCTGTCCAAATTCAGTCGCGACAGTGTTAATCCTGAGTAATGACAGCCAGATTAATGTTGATGTGGCGGGATTGGTACCAGGGTTAAAAAACTGATACCAGTATGCTGGTTAAAATCCTAGTAGGGAACCCAAACTCTTGCTACAGGACTCCATATAAGAACACTGGGGTTTACATTTAGGAAGTATAAAAGGCAAAGCCATTTTTCGCATTGAGCAGACTGACAGGGAAGTAAGTCCAATTGAAATACACCGGACTGACTTCCAGATCGGAATTGGGGGTTACCGCCAGCCTGGCGGTGTCTGCCTAATCTCCGCGCCTCAACTCATTACGTGGCTCAATCCCCTTGCTGCCTGGGCAGCTTGACACCTATATATGTATATATTTTAAGTGTGCTTCTTGCGGCCTAAAACATTCACAGCGCAACTACGGGGGTGGGGGGAGAGTAACCAGAGTTTTGCAGGTCACTCCCCTCACCCTCTCCATTGATGCATTTCTTCGAACGCTACCAGCTCTTCCATCCTAGTCAAAACAAACCCAAGGAACGAATTCACCGGCTCAGCTGTCCAGCCAGCTTTCTGACGGCCTAGCAGAGGGGGGGTCGAGTGGGGAGATGTCCACCTGCGCCACGAAGCTGCCTGCATCGGATTCCTCTACCAGCTGGTCCCGATCCCACTCCGAAGGAGACGCCGGCCAAGAGCGCCAGCGCAGGACAAGGAGCCCGAAGCCGGCGGAAAGATACTCACTGTGAAACAAGCTGCGCCCATGGATCATGTCTGTTCCTTACACAAGGGGCTTCGCTCTCCACTAATTCCATTTAGAGACGGGAGGGCTTCCAGCGCTGGGCAGAGGAGGGAGCGGAGCAGCCTGAAGAAGCCCCCGCGCGCGGCACCCCGAGCCCCAGTGGAGCCGCGTCTCGCTCGGCTCTTCTCGCCTCTCGCCCTCTCCCGCTGCTCAGCCGCCCAGCTCTAGCGCTGAGCTCCGGAGCCACCAGCATCGGGTCCTAGCGGCGGCGGCGGCGGCGGCGGCGGCAGCAGCAACTTAGAGCACCACAGGGAGTCTGCATAACTGGCCGAGAAGGGCAAGCGGGGCGGGGAGGGGAGCGAGCTAGAGACACCCGGACGCCCAAGCTCGCCTCCCAGAGCTGGCGGTCCACCCCCGGGAGCCACTGGGGGTGGAGGAGGGCCGGCCTCACTCGCAGCCGGGAACTCCCCCCCACTCGCCAGTTTCGCCCGACGCCCGGAGCAGAGCGGAGTCTTCCCCCAAGACCGTCGAGGAGGCCGACCTTTCCCGGTCCTTTGGCGTGGAAGGCAGGACGATGGGGTCCGACATCAGTCCCCGGGGCCAGGCAGGGGGGAGAGGGGGAGGAAAAAGAGCTCCGGGCCAGGGAAAGGGAGGTCGAAAGGCAAGTGGGCAAAAGACGGAGCTAGCCGAGGGGGTGGAGAGGCACGTCGTTGCACCAAGCGGTCCTTAGGAGAGCCGAAAGCCCTTTACAAGAGACCCCCCCCCCCCAAGTTAGGTGTGCAAAGCCTTCTTATCCCCGCCTGTGGAGCACAGATTAGGAAGCGCAGCCCCCCTCAGGTCTTCGGCTGGGGCGGGTGGGGGGTGATCCTCCTTTCTCCTACCGACCAGCAGCAGCCCAAAGCCCGGGAAAGTGAAGACCGAGAAGGGGACGGGGGGGGGGGGGCTCTCCTGCCTCGACCTCCTTAAATCCGCGATCCCCGGAGCAATGCTTGGGGTCCTTCCTTCTCCCCCTTTCTTCCTCTTCTCCTCTGTCAAACTGCCTTTTTTTCCTTCTTTCGAGAGGGAATCTTCTTCACCAGGCAAGCTGCAGTCTTTCCGTTTCCAAGGGAAAGGGTTTTGGTGGGTGGGGGGGAGCGGGGAGGGAGAGAGAAAGCTGCAATAAAAGTTTCGCAGTTAATCCTCTGGCCGCGGAGAACAAGAGGATTGCCTCTTCCAATCAGTGCGGAGGGAGGGAGGCAGGGCGGGGGGGGGGGCGAGGAAGCCTTTCCCACTCCCACCCCGCGTCTCCTCCCGAGCTCAGTCGCTTCCCTCCTCCCCGTCAAGACACCATCCCAAAGAGATGGAGAGCCAGGAGGAGATCAAGGGATCGGTGAGGAAGGGGACAGGAGAGAGGGGGAGACCGAGAGCTCTACATCCAAAGGGATCGAGGTGGGGGGTGGGGGGTGGAGAGAGGTAGAAACTGCATCGGATGGATTCCTTTCTGGTCCTGGTCCCGGTCCACCGCAGCTGCCAAGGGCAAAGTCCGCAGTCCTCGCTCCTTTTACACACAGGGATTTCCCAGCCTGCAGCCTCTGCTCTCTCTCTCTCTCTCCCTCAAGCTGGCAAAAACATCCAAGCAGGGGGAAGAGGAGAGGGCGGAAACACGGAGGAGGGGTGGGAGGGAAGGAGAGACACCAGCGGACGCAATCGTTTGACAGTTAAGGAATGGGATGGGGTGGGGGGAGGGACAGCCAGGCACCCTTCTGGCTGCTCCTGCCTGCTTCGCTTCCCACAACACCTGCTGCTTCCAGAGCAGAAGCTGGCAGAGGAGAGACTGAGGTAGGCGCTGGGAAGGAAAAGGGGTCCCGATTCTCTCCTACCAAGGGCTTCAGCAGCAAAGGGGATCTTCTTTTCCACACGGTGTGCCTGGACTACAAAGCCATTTGTGGCTGGACTATAGACCCAAGGAAGGGACAAGAGAAAACTCTCTGGTCCTTCTCCTGATGCGTTTGCTGGGAAGTAAGCCCCCCCCCCCCCAATTCTCCGGGACTCACTCTCAAGAATGTGCCTGGAAGACTGCAGCCTAAACTGTCCTGCTTATTAGAACTGAAGGGGCTGTTTGAGCCAAGAGAACTTGTCAAGGCCTGGGTGCAAAGCCCTCAGGGGACAGCATAGATTCACTCCTTTTTTGAGGTCTGCTCCTCAGCCCTGGGATGCTAATCTCCCCCTGCTTTGTAAAACAAAGTGAATTTCTTGCAAGCGACCTTCCCCAAGGAAACAAGTCAGAGGATGGGTATCTTTGAGAAGCAGGAAGGTGGCGTGAAAAGAATGAAATTGAAACCAGGGACCCATGGCAGAGAAGTCCTAGGCTGGGCCACCCATGGAGATTAGAGCAGGACAAGCTGCCTTGTGAAGGAACCAAGTATCATTTCATAGAGTACCAGGGGCATTAAAAGGAGACTTCTCTTCTGGCACAGGTTATTCCTTTCACTGAGAAGATGTCCGTAACCACCTTTCAGGCACTTTGGAATTAAACTTGGCTCCCCACTGGCTTGAGATCTTTGCTTTTAAACTGATGAGGTCCTACTCACTTTCAAAGTTGGATCCTAATGGCTGAAATGCTTGGTGGCACTTTAAGGACTGGTGGTGGCAGACATTTGACAGACCAGAGCCTTCATCAGATGCATGATTCATTTGCCGCTCATCAGGTTCTTCTCTGATGAAGTGGGCTCACGTCCAAGAAAACATCTGGCACAATAGCAGTGCAATCCTAAACAGAGTTGTGTATTTCTAAGAACACTGACTTCAGTAGATTTCGAAGAGTATCTTTCTGTTTAGGATTGCACTGTACATCTGTTACGTGTCAAGGGGCACGAGACTCTCTCTCTCTCTCTCTCTCTCTCTCTCTCTCTCTCTCTCTCTCTCTCTCTCTCTCTCTCTCTGCAACAAACATGCATGCAACTACCTTGCTGAAAACTGATCCTGGGAAGTCTCTGATACCTATGCATGTTTAGGATGGCAGACTCCTAAGTACAAGGACTCAGAAGTAATCCTCCCATGCAAATCTCTCACATAGTTACACAGAGCATTGCAACCACATCTTACTTTGTTTGGGTGGTGAGTTATGTGAAAGGGGAATTACCTGGGGATCAGCTCAAATGTGTGAAAGTTGCTCACACTGCATTTGCCACACAGGTTAATTTCTTCTCTTGCAGTTCCAGGTGGCAAGTCAGAGTTATCCCCCATGTAGTCTAATGCTGCATATTAGATCAGCCACAGATATCTGTGCCGGCAAGAACAGGTACAGGAGGAGTGAGAAGTCATCTTGGCAGATGGTTTTCTTCTTCCCTCACTTTTGCCCGAGCTGTATTGCATTCCTGCTGAATCCTCGTAGCTCTGCAATCAACCTCAGATTTTTTTTTTTTAGAGCCTTCACTTTGCTGTCTGGAACACGTCTTATTCATCTTCCTGCTGCCAATTAAATTAAGGCAACAGTTTTGTACATAATCTTCCCCTCCAATCAGCTTGGGGTGCCTATGAGTGGCAGCTGACTCAGCCCTTAGAGATCAACTTCCCCCATGTACACAAGCAACACATCGTGAGCCAAACAGAGAAGTGCAGGTCATAGCAAACAATGCGGATTGAGGAGATGGGCAAAGAAACTGAAAAGATCTCCTGCAGGACAATGCAGGCATCAGTATGGCTAAGTTTCAAGTTATGGTTTGCTTACAAAAGATTACAGTACAAAAAAAAAGCAGGAAAGAAACAGCTGAATTGGCTGTTCTGAAGGGAAATGTGCTGTGTTGTCTTTTCTCACAGTAAGAATCCATAGTCTCCCTCTTGCCAGATGGATGCTGTATGTTGCTGAGGAAGGGAGCCACACACTGTAACATAATTCTCAGCACAGGTTAAGCCTGGGCGGCTGGCTGGCTGTGGGTAGTGTGCCATCTGGTGAGTAAAAGAATAAAAGAGAACTAGTGCAGTCCTGCAGCTGCAGGATTGGACTTGGAAGATAGGGGTTCAAATCCCTGTTTGGCCACTGAGTGCCCATTTCCCCTTCCTCAGTTTCCCATGGAGGAGGTCACTCAGTTGATTGCACACATATGGCTATCATTAACTGATAATCCATGCACTTGCTGAAGGATCGACTAATATCTTAAGTTTCATACGCATGTGCCAGTCACATTTAAATATGTGCTTGGCTCTTTTCTATCAAAGTGAATAGGGTTTATTTAACTATGACTGGTATGTGAACATTATATTTATGCAGATGCCAAACTGTCATAAACCTTGACTAGGTCCATACATCATTAGACACTATGAATTTATAATCATTCACCTCCTTAATCTGGAGGGGAAAGAAAACAATCAACACAATGGTCACTTCCAGGTTGGACTACTGTAACACATTCTTGTTGGGTTTTTGGCAACTTCACTACCTGAGTCATGAGTTAATTGATTGTTTATGCATGCTGATGCTTAGCTAGTTAGAGGTAAAGCCAATGAAATACTCTGCACGTATCTCCCACCAGAGGCTAGGTGCCAATATTGGTAAGCTCTAATTGGGTAATCAATTCATTGGGGATGGACTAGGGAGAAAGCATTGGGTTACATTTTTACAATCCTTTGTCTAAATCTCTAGCCTCTCCACACCAGTTGCTGTTTAGATCTCAGAGAGTGAACATGTAGTTTAGAGAAGACAGGTAGAAGGTTAGTCCTTTTCTTGTTTTGCAGAACTCCAAGTTACCCCTTCCTCACTAGAGAAGAAAAGATTATTTTTAAATGTGTGTGGCTGACTACTTTGTATTTGCATTCTGCTTAACTCTGCTATGAAATCCCTAACAATTCTACATCTGGCTGCCTTGAACCTGACCCAGAAACTTCCACTTAGCCTCAACCAAGGCCAGGGCTTTTTCTGTGCTGGCTCCAGCCTTGTGGAACATGCTTCCAACTGAAATCAGAGCCCTGCAGGACTTGTTAGAGTTCTGCAAGGCATATAAAACAGAGCTGTTCTGCCAGGCCTTCAGTTGAAGCAGATGTCTCTATCATCTCTGCCTCCTCTGACCATAGCAAACTTATAGGTATTCGCTATCTTGCTGGTATTCAACAGACACTGGACTGCTCTGAGCAATGTATATTTTTGCTGCCATCTTTCAAAAATTTATTTGGTTTTAATTACATTTATATTCATTGTATTTTATTTGTATTGTTAGCCACCCTGAGCCCACCATGGGTGGGATATAAGTAGAGATTGGCACAGACCAGAAAATGCTGGTTTGGTTCACGAACAGAACCGGACTGGTTCCCAGACCAGTTCACAAACCGAACCACAGCCTGGTTTGCAAACCAGTTCATGAACTGGTCCAGTTTTTAAAAAGCCCCCCACAGGGCTTTGAAGTTCCAAAATGGCAGGTTGTCTCCAAATCACTCTCCACAATGTACCCACCAAGTTTGGTCCACATTGAACTTCGAGGGGCTGAGTTACAGACCCCTAAAAAAAGGTCATTCAGTGCAATGCTTTTCAATGGGATGTCATCTCTGCTGGTTCAGGAGTGACAAAAACTGACCTGCGTGAGCTAGAGGCCTTCAGCACACATAATTCTTCCCTGGGGTGACCCTCCACATGGCCCACATGTTACATGCAAGTCAGATTTTGGGGGATCCAAGTAGCAAACCACCAAGTGAAGTGCCTCCAGGAAACTGTTTTTGGGGGAGTTGTCCAGCATCAGTTTGAGACACTACAGTGTGGACCTGGTTAAGCTACAGGCATGAGACTCCCAGAGTACTTCCCCAGGAACCACCCACGTGGCTGCAGGTGGCTGTGTCTTCCTGGGACCAGCCACCCAGCCCTGGTGACATGATGACTGATTGGGGCCAAGCCTTCCATCCTACCTGGGAAGGTGGCAGGGACAACTAAGCCTGGCAACCGAGACTCACTGCACAGTTATGGGAGGAGGCACTGGTGGACTAGCTAAGGGGATGTGTGGGAATATGTGGTAGAGGAGAAAGGATGACTTTTTTGGAGAAGCAGAAAGGGTACCCCACAGTCGGGAAAGAGGCCAGTTAGCCAAGCCCCCCAGAAATCTGTAGGTAGTTTGGGTGCTTGAGTGGGAGAGGAGAGAGGATGCCCCCCAGGCAGAAACTCAAGCAATCAGGAAGAAACGGGGTGCTTTTTGAGGAGCAGAAAGGGGACCCCACAGCCAGCATGCAGAGAAAAGAGCAGTTTTCAGAACCCACAAAAGTGAACAGTCCACCCCCAAATCAACTCAAAAACATGTTTTAAGTGCAAAAGAAATCTATTCATGTTTTCCACTCCACAGCAAGGAAAGGAGAAAAAAAGAGAGAGGTGATGCTTTTATTCTGGCAGTTTGTATAGAGGCCAGGAGATTCAACAGGTCTCTCCACTCTCCCCAGTAATTCTCCCCCCTCCCTCAGTCCACCAAAAGATATTCTTTCACATGCAAGAAGAACAAGACTCGCAAAAACCAGAGGCAGAGGACAGGAATGTGCCTCCAGTGATTATATGCATCCCCACCCCATCCTAAGGAAGTCAGATCCATGCCTGTCATTGGAAATCAGACTTGCCTGTCATCTTCAGACTGTCACTATTGGTCCCTCAATAGCTGGAAATATCCCACCCATACCCACTTTTCAGCACAAAACTCCATGGGTGGAGTTTCTTTGGCAAGAGTGCACAAGAGGTTCCAAACTGGGCAAAAAGTTCAGAGACTTCCTGGTCCGAACTTGTGACTTTTGAACTGAACTGTCCAAACCTCGAACAAGGTAAAGTCCAGGCCAGATTTTAGTTCAGGTTCGGGTTTGTGCCCATCCCTATATATAAACATAATAAATAAATAAAAATCCAGGAAATCACTGTGAATCTAGTAATACCTCAAGAATCTAACACAGATTCACCTTTAGGGTGACTTCAAAATTGAGTAGAAGTAAGCTAACCAGTTCTCACCCTGGCACATGAATCCAAGTAGTTGTCACTAGTTTATTTTAGTTAGTTAGTTCATGTATAGACTACATTTCACTTAAAATGTCCACAAGGTGCTTTACAGCACAATAAAAATTAGTCAAAATACAATGAAAAACCAATAAAATACTAAAAATCGGTTTCTGAACAGTGCAACTCCCTTATCATCTCTTTCCTTATTAATCTATTGGTCAACTAAAATGAGAACTAGACAGATGCAGCCCTTTCCTATTAAACAGAAAAGGGTCCAGGCCTCACCACCACCTTTTAAAGAATATTATTCACATAACACAGAACAAAGTGAGTAATCTCCAAGGAGAAAAGCCCACAGCTCCATCACTGTGAAGGAGGAAGGTTGTCTTATAAAGGACGCAGAGGGTCTCTGCCTAATAGTACCCATACATAGTTGTATGAAATACATGATACATGGTGATAGCCAGATATAGCAGACTAAGAACTAGGCTTCCGGCTATAGCTGGAATGATAGTACAAAAAGAAAACAGGGTGGGACTTCCGGGGTTGGAAAATGCTGAGCTGAACTGCTTCTCAGAAGGGGAGCAGGCTGCAACGTCTGTTCGGGTTAGTGGGAGGCAATCTAATGCCTACTGCCTACTTTTCTCAGTCAGAGATCAGTCCAAAATATGCACAGGAAACTTTGAGGAGATTTACCTTGGCTAAAAGGGAGTCCTGGGGCGGGGGGGGGGCTCCTTTGAAGCTTTGAGGGGTCTCCAGAGATGAGTTGCACTTTCATCTGCAGAAGTTTCCAGAGTCATTTATTTGACATAAGCTCAACAGGATCCTAATCTTCTTTGATACTACTAAACATCTAAAGCTACACAAGACCGGTGTTGATCTGGATAACTACAGAAAAGGTACAGATTATTATCTTTCATTCCGGCACTAATTAAAGTTAAACAAAATAAAATCAGAAGGTGGGAAATTGAAATCTAGAAAGCTTGGAAGAAGAAGGGAAGAAGGGGCGAAATCTGGACTTTGTAAATTTAAAGGACAGTGCTAAAAAGTGGAAAGGAATTTACTGTTTGGTCTACTTGTAGTTTTTGAGAAAAAGCCCCATCGTCATACAATTGCAGCTCCACAGTCAACACAGGAAATACGTCAAGTATCATGAGATCTCTCTACCAGTAAAAATGGGATTTGGTGGCAAGTAAAGCAGGAAGCATTGGATGGAAAAGGGAAATCATCGAAGCAGCCAGCCTATTCTAGGACTATAATATCATAGAAAAACATCAGCGGCCATTACAAGTAGGCTAAAGTTTTTAAAGTGCTCGGGACATTAAAAATTGGGGAGCTGACAGAGGTGATGATTATAAGGTAAACACTATTGGACATTATTGTTAATAACTATTTTAGAAGCCTCTAGGGAAAAAAGAAAAAAAAATTAAAGTGAGGCAGAAAGTCGCGACCACCATTTTGGAAAAAAAAAACTTTAAAAATTAATATCTGAGCCCAGGAGGAAACTTGGGAATATTTGTGGAAGAACTCTATGAAGCTTTTGACGTCATAGTATTAAAGAGAACTGTTTTAAAATGATGTATAGATTGTATATGACTCCTAAGAAATTGGCAAAGATGAATAATAAGATGCCAGATGCCAGATAGATGTAGGACATTGTATGCGCAGTTGTGGAAGCAAGAAAGAATACCATAGAAATGGGATTGGATTATAAAAGTTATAACATGGAGTGAAATGGACAAATTGACAAGAATTTTAAGAGACTATGACTTAGAAGTTTTTAAGATGGAGTGGAAAAAGTTTAGAAGATATATAGAAAAAGAGTGGAAAATAAAAGGACATTGGACAATTTTTGATAATGATTAAGTCTTAGAAGGAAGAAGAATATTAATCTTTGTTTTTATTAGTTAAGGGTACCTTTAAATATTAGTATTTTAAGTAAATAACACCAGCGGGGGTCAAGTAACGAGGGGGAGGGGTGGTTAGAAAGTAATATATGGGATAGATAAAAAGAAGTTATTAATGATGCAAGAAATAGATATTGTTACCGTATGTTACTGAATAAAATTATTTTAACCACAAAAAGAAAACAGGGTTAATGTCAATAGTAGTAGACAAGACAGCGTCTACCATGCACCACTGGGAAAAGTTATTGTATTTGCAAAAGCATACCATTCTAGTCTGGTTCTTAAAGCTCACCTTCTTTCACTGCTGTGGAGGCAAACACAATAAAGATAATAAATATTTAGCAACTTAAAAGTGCTGTGTACATGATAGGAAGCAACAGGTCAACAGCGACAGAGGCCAATGTGGAGAAGGCAATGGCAAGCATGTGGCAGCAATATCATGGACAAAGAAGCAGAGGGTTTACAAGAATTCTTGAAAAGCAAAAAGATATGTTCTCTCTCTCTCTCTCTCTCTCTCTCTCTCTCTCTCTCTCTCTCTCTCTCTTGCTTTCTCATTCCAAATCAGGAATATGGTGAACATTGTGAAGCAATGCATTCACAGTATTTTTCTTATGAAACATATCTGACAGCAAAACATTATGGAATTAGCTACAACAAGAGTGATTTAACGACAAATTGATTTTGGCTAATGCTCAGTGACAGAATACATATTTTATGAATGCTGTTGACTAAGGGCATTTTTATAAAGGAAACAGGGTTGTAGTTTTAGTATCTGTGTAAATTTTTTTTAAAATGCATTGTTTATTGTATGTTACTTTTGTATTATTTTATCGCATTCTGCATTGTGTTTATTTTACAATTTATTGCTTTGCTTTTAGTTTTGCAATCCACCTTGAGTCTCAATGAGAATGTCAGAGTGTAAAATTAAGTAATCAAGTGTTCTCTGTCTCTTTCAGCTGAAGGGCCCTTAACGTATCCAAGCCAGGTTATGCCTTTTAAAAAGCCAATCTCATTTTCTTCATACAGGAAATTATTTCATACAGTAAAAGTACCATACAATGTACTTCATACAGGAAAAGTACCACATAATGTGAAGAAATGATTCCATGAACCATATTTAAACCGTAGTTCTCAATTTGATGTAGACTGGAAGAAATGTGGCCACATGACAATGGGTGGTTGTATTTTTAAAGGAACAGGGTATGCCCCTTTCCACATCTCTGAAGAAGTTAGAAAGGACATCTCTGCAGCTTCTTTCATCACAGTCTAATAGTAACATTTCAGGCAGGAGGTCTGAATAACACGATGCCGCTTAATCTGTACAGCCAAACAGATCTACAGGGGCCAATCAGAACCCCTGCTAGGCAAAAGCCCTATTTGACCCCAGTCACTTTCTAAAAACACTGCCTGATTACTGTGGTTGAATGGCTGAAGGTGAACAAGCTGACACTAAATTCCTGGAGAAGCAAGTGACTCAACTGATCTATGCTATGCCTGACTATTCTAATACAACCCTGACTATTCTAATACACTTTGAAGGTATTCCCCATTAGGACCTAAACCTGTTTGTTTTTTCCCCCAGAGTTTGATTCAGGACCATTTACCTTCCATTTATCCATAATTATTTATCCCTGATTTATTTCTTTACACCATTCTAGTTCCTAGTCATCAACAGAGGGGAAGCTGAAGTGGAGGGGGGGGGGGAGAGAAACATCTCTCTCTTTAGGGAACCTAGAGGTTGAACAACGAGAAGACCTTCTCAGTTTGGTAGTGGACCCTCCAGAGTAGCAACGGGCAGCCACAGTTGGGATCCAGCACCTCGAAACCCTGGGGATCAACACAGGAGAAGGAAAGGAAGGAGAGCTTCATGGGGGAAGGTATCCTCCTCCCAAGAGGAGAAAAAGGATACCCTGGCAGTTTGACATATGCTGTCCACTCAGGTCTCTTCTCCACAATCAAGAAGGGAGCGGGGACCTGCAGCATATTTGAGTGCCTCAAAGGGATAACAGAAGTGAAAAGATTAAAAACTGAGTTATGCTTCTATACTAATATAACTCAGGATAGCCTATGAAGGAGTGAGAAAACCCTGATACAAACAATATTATGATAACTAGAACAATGGGGGAGACACAGGGTGACCTCACTTTAGAAACAAAAAATAACCTGAGATAAAACCAGGGGTGAACCTGAGTTTAGTATAGAAAGACATTTCAGGGACAAGGTTGAAGCAGGATTAAAGTCCTAGTGGGAAATAACCCTAAATTCCCTTACAGTCAGCTGGAAACTCCATTTGTTACAGACTGCCACAGCTTGGTTACTATCAAGAGCTGGATATATACATACTATGAAAGTTTGTTAGTTTTGAATCATCAGCAGGCCTTCATATGCCATTATCAAATAAAGACAAAAGAAGGATGCTTGTCAGACCTTCATATCCCTAGACTAGATCAGCATATCTCTAAATTCATTTAAATAACTGGGTGGGACAGACAGAAAAACAAAGAAGAAAAGAAAAGGGCTGCTCAGCCAAGAAGATAAAGGCATCCGGTAGTGGTTGTGAATTATCATACATGTATAAAACAGCAATGTTTAGCAGAGCAGTCTTATGAAAGAAATAGGGTTGCGGTATAATGGAACAGTTCAGGGGGATGCTTTTATAAAGGGGTAGTATTATAATCAAGAGCCCCATGGCGCAGAGTGGTAAGCTGCAGTACTGCAGTCCAAGCTTTGCTCACGACCTGAGTTCAATCCCAGCAGAAGCTGGGTTAGGGGGGACAGCTCAAAGTTGACTCAGTCTTCCATCCTTCCAAGGTCGGTAAAATGAGTACCCAGCTTGCTGGGGGTAAAGTGTAGATGACTGGGGAAGGCAATGGCAAACCATCCTGTAAAAAGTCTGCCATGAAAACATTATGATGCAACATCACCCGAGTTAGAAATGACTGGTGCTTGCACAGGGAACTACCTTTATCTTTTAGTATTATAATCACTGAAGGAGCCCTGTGGCACAGAGTGGTAAGCTGCAGTATTACAGTCCAAGCTCTGCTCATGACCTGAGTTCAATCCCGGTGGACGCTGGGTTCAGGTAGCCGGCTCAAGGTTGACTCAGCCTTCCACCCTTCCAAGGTCAGTAAAATGAGTACCCAGTAAAATGAGTACCCAGTGTAGATGACTGGGGAAGGCAATGGCAAACCACCCCATAGCAAAAAGTCTGCCATGAAAACGTCCTGATGAGGTAACCCATGAGGTCTATGGATTAAAAGAAGCCCCATGAGGTAACGACTGGTGCTTGCACAGGGGACTACCTTTACCTTTTTATTATAATCCCTTCACTGTTTTTTGTATGCATCATCTTGATTTGCTGCCTTGTCTTCTACTTTTGTAAACCACAGTACATAATGTGGCAATGCCAACAATAAACATGGGTGAAATTAAAAAGGCTCACACTGACAACAGAAGAAAAACAATGAATAAGTTCATACTGGTGCATCTCAAGTTAAGAACCTGATTCAATTCAAATATTTTTCAGTGCCAAAAAAGCATCATGCCTCTTTAAGCCTCTGGTCTTAGAAGGGGGTGACTCTGTTTAGGATTACACTGCCAGACAATCTTTTATTGAAAGTTGATTTCCACGGAGGTCTTCCTGGAGAAGTGAACAGCTTGCACTTCCATCTGATGGCAGTGTGAACGATAGCTCATCCCACTCAGTACATTCGCTTATCAGCTTTCTTAAAATGAGCAGTCACCAGTTTAGCAGTTTGAAAAGCACCAAGCAGGGTGTTAGTAAAGAAAAAAAATCACACTGTTCATGGAATGTTTGAGTATGTGATTCAAAAAAGCTTCTTTTAATCCATAGACCTGTAAATATATAAGACATGATATGTATCTCGTGCAGAATTAAAGAGGAAAATGCATTCCAAACAGAAGCCTCAAGATGTTAGTGGCTATGTAGTTAAGATGTTAGATCAGGGGTGCCAAACATGTGGCCCAGCATCCAAATCAGGCCCCTGGAGGGCTCCTATCAGGCCCTCGAGCAACTGGCTGTCATCTGGTTCCTTCTCCCTCTCTCCTTCTGCTTTGCCAGACTTGCTCAATAGCACAGGACCTACAGAGCAAAGTCTCTATTTTCTCCATTGGCTGAGGGTCCTCTCTTGGGAAGGAAGGGAGAACTTGCTTTGCCGGGCTCTCTTAATCACACAGTAGAGCTACTGAACCAAGCCTCTCTAACTTCTATTGGTTGAGGCTCTTCCCCCTCCTGGTCCCCCGGGAAAGGAAGAAAAGAACCAAAGCTTCCTTTGCTCCATTCCCCAGATCGCACAAAAGAGATACAAACAAAGCACCTTTAAGACCAACAACTGCTAATGTTTCAAGCATGTTTTATTTAAGTTTTTTTAAAAAAAAAATCTTTAATTGTGTTTGTCTGTGTACTTTATAAAGTATCCACTACCTGGCATTACATTTTATGACACACATGGCCCGGCCCAAAAAGATTTCATTTATGTTAGATCCGGCCCTCATAACAAATGAGTTAGATTTTCGATGTTCTAAAAAAAAAAGGTAAAGGTAGTCTGTGCAAGCACCAGTCATTTCTGACTCTGCAGTGACGTTGCTTTCACAATGTTTTCACGGCAGACTTTTACGGGGTGGTTTGCCATTGCCTTCCCCAGTCATCTACACTTTTCCTCCAGCAAGCTGGGTACTCATTTTAGTGACCTCGGAAGGATGGAAGGCTGAGTCAACCTCGAGCCAGCTACCTGAACCCAGCTTCCTCTGGGATCGAACTCAGGTCATGAGCAGAGTTTAGGACTGCAGTACTGCAGCTTTACCACTCTGCATCACGGGGCTCTCTTTTTGATGTTCTGCCACTATAATATTTGAACATTCTACTTATCATTAAAATTTCTTTCACCAGTCTAAAAAACTGGCACAGAAAACCAACTGGAACATTGTGTGATCTGGACAGATTTCAAAAAAATCTAATGTAAAATGGTTAAGTTGTAGAAGTTTAAAGTTAAACATTTGCTTTAACACTGGAAAAAGGTAGGAAAAGTCCATTGAGTACAGGGCCCAGTCACTGAAAATGTCACCCAAATTGGATGGAAAATAATTTATAGGCCAGCAGACACGTTTTCCATTTTAATCAATTGGAAATGAATGGGATTATTCCATTCATTTTGATGGCCATTTGTGTTTATTACAAAACAAGTGACTCAAATGAAACTTTTCCAGTTCAGTTTTTCATAAATTTTCAAATGATTGCATAGCTATTAAGTAAGTGAGATATTAGAAATGATTTCTAGAGGCTGGCTGAGAAAGTGGACATACTGTTTAAGTAGAGAGTATTACTCATGACAGGAATAAATTTTGTCTCCTCTCTCCAAACATAAAATTTTGTGCAATTCAGTGATTATGTTTTTAATCAACAAGGAAATTCTAAAATAAAAAGCATTTGGTTTAAGAAAAATTAAGAAAATTAAGACGCTTTACATTTTCACTCAGCTTGACATTTTGAACTTGCATATAATTTAGGCTCCTTGCAACTATTTATTTATTTATTCTTGTTCATTTCTAGTCCACCCTATCCTGTGAACAGGCTCAGGGTGGATCACAACAGACTTAAACAATAGCAATAAGCAATAAAATTAGAGGTAAATAAACAAAGCAATAAAATTACTTCATTTCAGGTGGAAGACAACTAATCAGGCCATAGTGCAAACAGAGCTGTAACTGATGATGTTCCAATAGGCCTGATAGACGATGGAATTTTATTCCGTAACTTATTTATTTATTCCGTAACTTAACTAAGTTACGGAATAAATAAATAAATAAATAAATAAATGCTGTGACAGGGAGGCCAAACTCAATGTACTATTGGCATCCGCTGCCTCACTCGAAGGCCTAGTGGAACAGCTCTGTTTTACAGGCCCTACAAAAAGGTAGTAAATCATGTAGGGCCCTAATCTCCAATGGAAGCATGTTCCACCTGGCCAGAGCCATGGCAGAAAAAGCCCTGGCTCTAGTCCAGGCAAGACAGACATCCTTCAGGCCAGGGACAGCCAGCAGATCATAATTAGCTGAACGTAAAGTCCTTCAGGGCAAATATGTGGAGAGGCGATCCCTCAGATATGTCTGTCCCAGGTCACGCATCTTGATTACAGTTGCCAGGCACAGCAAATGGTGGAAAATGGTAGAGGTCAGGACTTGGGGGTGGGATGTTGGGGGATGTTGATGACTTCACTTATGCAAGACCCGGAATTGATGTCATTATGCCAGGGGGATATTATAGTGTTCTCTTGAAACGCTATAGTTTGAACATAGAGTTTGGAGCAAATGCAAGAGCGGCACACAGAATAATGACGTCACTTTAAGGTTGCAATGGAAATGGCATCATTGTGTCAGTTGATGCTGATGATTCCTCCATTCCATCTGCCATCCCCCCCCCCACCGCCAACTTCTGGAGGAGGGCAGAGCCAGCAGCGGGTCAAGAAGTTTCCAGCCACCAGTGAACATCTGACAACCATAATCTTGCTATTTTAGATGTTTCTCCAAATGAACATTATTTTTTAAACCCAGTTTGGTGTAGTGGTTGAGTGTACATACTCTTATCTGGGAGAACCAGGTTTGATTCCCCACTCCTCCACTTGCAGCTGCTGGAATGGTCCTGGGTCAGCCATAGCTCTTGCAAGAGTTTCCTTGAAAGGGCAGCTGCTGTAAGAGCTCTCTCAGCCCCACCTATCTCACAGGGTGTGTGTTGTGTGTGTGTGGGGAGGTGTGTGGAGCCTTCCAGATGGCTAGGAGCTGCCTTGGAGGTGCCCCAATGAAAAGGCACCACTTTTGACGTGGTGCCTTTTTGAGGCGGGTGGATCAGCCCAGAGGACAGGGTGAGTACAGGATCGGGATGGCCGCCAGACGTTGCTGTGTGGACAAGTTTTCTTGGGCTTCTGAAGCATCTCTGGGTCAGCCCAAAGTGCCAGTCTGTTAGCTGTCCAGGTGCCCAGATTTCCACGACACAATAAAACATGACAAACTGCATGGACGCCATAGATGTAACCCCTGTTGCTGCTTCCCAGATCAACAGCTGGATGTCCTTACTGGGCACAATGTACTTCTGTCTTGAGGGTAAGGAATGTAGATGATGCTATTGCCCACTGGAGGCTTGAATGTTCAGTGGAGGGGGTGTGGTCATGAGGAAGGGCTGAACACAATTAGAACTACAGGAGAAAGAGGGAAGAGGATAGAAAGCCTCATCTTCTGCCTCAGTAAGCCTGTTCTCTGCGCATGTACAGAGAAAGCTGTTGTACTTTGGGGTTTTTTAAAGTATCTCCAATATATATTTTTTAAAAAAGATGCAAGATTTTTCTGCACCCTGGGGAGTGTCCCAAGTGTGAAGAAAAATCTCTTTATCCTCCATGTGCCCCCCCATCTGCAGAAATAAGTATCTGCACATGGAGGCACAGTTGGGAATTTGATATATAGATAATGGCTGCTCCTCAAGATTAAGATGTGCCAAAGCCCCAAACTATATCAACTTCAAAAGTCCCCCCCCCCAAAAAATGTATTTTTCTAACATTAATATTTTTATTTACAGGCCCCTCATAATCCGGGGCCCTAAAGTGTAGTTTACTTAGCTTGTGGCCCTACTGCTACTCCACCAAAACAACTACTATCAGTAGTGTGGTTATGCTGACAGAACAGCCATTTTCGATTCAATCCAGCATAAAATAACTTGGAAGTCTTTAGCTTAACATTTTGAGCATGACTATATTTGTAATACCCTTAACTTTCATTTTAAATGCTTTTTATTTTCAAATTCCCTGTCTCTGACTAGCCCTGTGACATCTATTGCTATTGATTACATTTAACACATAAAATGAAATACACATTTCATGACAACAAGTCTACAGCACTCTACTGAATACTAAGGAACAAGCAATGTAATAGTGGATAAAGACAGGACTTGCAATGACTTCAAAATAATGTTAAATGTATTTCTGTTTAAACCCTTTATTGTGCACTTATTTCAGTAATTTAGGTGTCAGACCTTTCAGCATGCAATATATCTTGTTGGCATTATAGTATTCTGCTCATTTTTACTCACAAGCAATTTCTGCTGAGTTCAATGGATTTTACTTACATATGCATAGGAATGCAAACTTGGATTCCCCTTCATGTATTGGCTTTTGATGAAGTATTGGATAAAATATTGAAAGGACAAAATAGCCATGAAAACTGCCTTGCCTCCTTCCCCTGCCTTTTACTGGCAGAAATCAAGACCTGAAATCTGGCGATACTTAAGTGGTTGCCTAGCAATGGCCACAAAGGGCATTTATGTCTTAAAACTACAAGTGCCACTTCTGTTATTTTTGGTGATAGGGGGGAATTAACTTTGCATTTTTTTTACACTTCAGATTATTATTATATATACTGCATATTGCAAATTTAGGGAATTTTTCAGGTTTATAGAAAGAGCTGTCTTCTTTGCCCATGGGTCCAGTCTCTGCATTTAAGTATGCACAGTTTTGATGATGTTGACAATTAGATCTATTGATATTTTAGAGACAGCCTCTGTATTTTCCCTACACGACATATTAGCAAAAGCTCAACCCATAAAAAACTGCAGATTAATCCCAACATTATTTAAATGACAGAGTCTTGTACATTACATGATATTTTTTTTTAAAAAAAACCAAGCTTCTAGGAGGTTGTTTGAATATTTTTAAATCTCTTAATGAACATACAGAAAGCTATTTCCCCTTCTGATCATGTATGGCATGCAACAGAGCAATATTATACTGAATACATTATAATATTATACTGAATACATAATAACGTGGGTCCTGCAGGATTTATCTAAGTTCCACAGGGTCTGCAAAGCAAAGCTCTTCCATTTAGCTTTTCTTTAGTTGGGTTTGTTTATGTGAGTTGCTTTTAGTTTTATTTGTTTTCTGTTTTTAATTGATTTCTGCTAATCTAGCTGTTGCTAACCACCTTGAGACTGCTTGGCAGCAAGAAGTGGCATATAAATCTGATGATGATGATAATGATGATGATGATGACGACGACGACATTATTTTTGTATTCTCTTATATTATATTAATGCCGCTAATTTGCAATCGGTACAAAAACAGGAATCAATTTTAATAACAGTATTTTTATGAACTCTTTTGATTTGGTTTATGTGGTTGGGGGCAAAGATGACCAGTTTCATTCCATTTTTGAAGAAACCATACAAAAAAATTAGAACTTCTGAATCCAACTATAGAATCTGACAATATGAACCATTGCACTTTTCCAGTAAATGAGATTTTCTAGCAACTTTGGCAGGAGAAAAGAGAGAGGGCAGACTTTTTTCAGTGGTGGTACCTCAGCTTTGGAATGCCCTACCTTGTGAATCTCATCTGGTGCCTAATATCTTCCTTTCCTTTGGACACTAAGCCAAAACATTGCTTTCCCTCTAGACTTTTAACTAAAGGGTTTTATAACATTTAACTGCCCCGTGGTTTTTTTTTTTTTTAACATAGGACCATTTTATCTATATTATTTTGGGATGTTTGTTGTGTGCGTGAAACTGTTTTATGCCCTGGTTTGTTTTTATTGGCTTGTTTAGTAAAAAAGTCTGCCATGAAAACATTGTGAAAGCAACATCACCCCAGAATTAGAAACGACTGGTGCTTGCACAGGGGACCTTTCCTTTCCTTAGTGACTTAGCTTGGTTTAAATGGCATTGGTCTAGTTTTAATGGCTGTGTCTCTGGAAAGGCAACATATATATTTTCTACATAAATTCTTTTAAAAGGTAAAGGTAGTCATTACTGACCCATGGGATGGCATCACATTATGACATTTTCTCGGCAGACTTTTTACAGGGTGGTCTGCCATTGCCTTCCCCAGTCATCTACACTTTACCCCCAGCAAGCAGGGGACTCATTTTACTGACCTCAGAAGAATGGAAGGCTCGGTCAACCTTGAGCCGGCTGCTTGAACTCAACTTTTACCAGAATTGAACTAAGGTCATGCAGAGCTTGGACTGCAGTATTGCAGCTTACCGCTCTGTGCCAAGGGGCTCCTACATAAATTCTACCTATTACCTCTTTGTTCTCAGAAGAAATAATAGGACTTCAGAAGCCTGGATTGTCTTAGAAACTTTGATTAGTTCTGAATTCTGCCACTCATCTTTTGCTTGCAATAGATCACTTCTATCATACAACATCTGTTTAGGAGTGATTGCACTGGATGCTGACATGCTTTCAGCTTCGTCAAGGTGCTGGTATTGACTTTCAAAGTCTTCCATGGCCTAGGACCACCTATCTGAAGGAATCTTTCTTCCTGTAGGAACCTAAGCACCAGCTCTGTCATTCTCACCAACTTCTCTTTTGTGTGCCCTCCCACAGGGAGTTTCCATCTGTGGGGGCCTGTTTCAGGACTTGGTTTTTTGAAGGTTCCTGCATTATGGAATAAGCTAGTCTGGCGTATCCATTTTAGGCACCCATATTTTGGATGTTATATTATTTCAAAGGTCGTTGTTGTTGATTTTTCACTGCTGATTTGGACTGGGGCTGTGTTTTATTGTAATGGGGGTATGCTTGTGGGATTTAGCTCTTTTAATGTAGATATTGCAAATGTCTTTTAAACCATTTGGGGGCTATTCTTTGTTATGTTCTTATACAGAGAGTGATTAAAATGTGGAATTCACTGCCAGTGAATGCAGTGATGGCCACAGGAATAAACAGCTTTAAAAATGGGTTAGACAGATTCATGGAGGATAAATCTATCAATGGCTACTAACCATGGTGACTGACAGGAACCTCCGCATTCAGAGGCACTAAGTCTGATATTACCAGTGACCCTATAGCTACACTGCGGGTGCCATCCCACCCATATACTTAATGTATATTGAGGTAAATGTGCATGGTATATTGTAGTATATGTCCCATATAGCCCCCTCACACACACATTCTAGAAATAATGACTGCATGGGGCATATACTGCAATATACTGTGCACATAACTCCAGTATATATAAACTGTACATTTGAAAAGTTAAATGTTTAGACCACATATCTGAATCATATCCAACATACTTTACCATTTAAGGTAGTTGGGAACAATGACAGGTGAAACCAGGTGCTCAAAGAACAGTCATATATAGAATAATCATGACTGTCTACACAGAACTATTGCCACTCAGACTCCAACTAGAGTCCTTTTGAATGGTTTCTAAGGAATATAAATACTATCAGGGCTTTTTTGGTAGAAAAAGCCCACCATGAACTCATTTGCATATTAGGCCACAGCCCCTGATGTCGCCATTGTTTTGTACAGGGCTTTTTGTAGAAAAAGCCCAACAGGAACTCATTTATATATTAGACCACACCCCCTGACACCAAGCCAGCCAGAACTGTGTTCCTATGCATTCCTGTTCAAAAAAAGCCCCGGATTCTATAGTGACATCACATGCATGTAAAGATTGTTTGCTCAGTCAGAAAAGTCTAAATAAATCAATGAAAATATTCCTAATTAATTTGGTCCATGGTCTCAGTATGGTTCATCTAATGACAATGGTTTCTCAGTACTGATCATACCTGTGACTTGCCAGGAGTTGCTTTCACAGGGGCATTTAGGAACACCTTAATATTCCCAGAGGAGGAAACAGAGACTCTACATTCTACTATATGCATCTTGATTTTGGATATAAACCACAAATACATATTAGCAGGAAAGAGATTATATTATGTGATTCCCAGAGTAACTGAGGCTAAGAATTCAATATATCATGAAACAGCACTAGTACCTATAAAGCTTCCCATTAACTCAGATCTGGAACATGCACCTTTCCAACTCCACTGGTTTAAATTTGTTGGTTCAGTTAATAGCATCCTCAGCAAGAGAAATGCAAGTCATTTAGTAGGCAGGGCTGAACATTCAGCATTCAAGTCTCAGCCAGTGATGTCTTTCTGTTGTGTCAGGTTAATGCAGAAGTGGTAATTCAAACAATTCAACCTGGGAAAAGTCATGATTACAGACAAATGAACAATAAATCATTCTGTAGACCAGTTAACTTAGAGTTCTGGTTAAGAATGCTGATTCTGTTTATCAATGTTACCATCTATAAATGTACATTTAATGCCATAGGACCCAATAGTTGATAGAAGATAGAAAAAAACATTCTCAAGAGATAGAGAGAACTACAGTGTTATTTTACAAGAAAATATTACAAGTTATGAACTTTTTGCTTGCATGTTCAAAAACTCATTGACCAAGATTTAAACATGGTTTGTCATGATTCATATTAGCACACTTTCTCTACCAGTCTCTGACTGGGAGAGCATTTTTGCCTCTGCCTCTTTTAGGAGGAAAGCACAAATAATCTTTGGGTAGTACACAGTGTTATACTACAAAGATGTATAGACTAGAGGGAATAGTTTGGAATTGGTCATGGTCATGGGCCCTGCTGCCACAGACGAACCTCTTTAGAGGCATTATATAAACACTAGCAACCAGACCAAGGGATTCCTTATACAGTTACAGTAACTACCTGATGGGTAGCTATTAATTCTTATACAGTATCAATCAGGGCTTTTTTTGTAGCAGGAACTCCTTTGCATATTAGGCCATACACCCCTGATGTAGTCAATCTTCCAAGAGTTTACAGGGCTCTTAGTACAAGGCCTACTGTAAGCTCCTGGAGGATTGGTTACATCAGGGGTACACCAGGCCCTGGTCTCAATTATTATGTAAATACTAGCACTAGGCCAATCAACGGAAGGGATTGATTATATAACAAGCCAGTAATTTCCTGTTGTGTCATTGTCAATTGTCATAAACTGTCAATTATTTGAACATAAAACATTAGGCTACCAAGTACCATTTTAATAAAAAGAACAGACCTGTAGTAAACTTAGAATTGGCCAGAAGGATATTTTTATAAAGGGATAAGGGTTATAACTTATGGCACTGTTTGTTGTATTTATTTTATTTATTTTGTATTAACTTCCTTTTCACTTCACCCTTCTCTTCAATAGAGACCCAGAGCGGCTAACATTGCTCTCTTCTCCTTGTCATCCTTACAGCAGCTTTGTGAAGTAGGTTAGATGAAGGCTATGACTGGCTCAAGGGCACCCAAAAGGCTTCCGTGGCAGAGTGGGGATTTAAACCTGGGCCTGTAACCACGACACATACTGTATGCTTTTCTTGTTTCTCACTGAATTATTTTCTAAATGCTGTAATTCAGCTTTTTGAATTTCTACTTCATGCCTTATACAGTTGTATTTTTCTCTAATCTGTAATCCAATTTTATTACAATGTTTGTTAAATGTCTTGAACTGATTCTATTGTATCGATTAATTTTGTAATCTGCTTTGAAACTTAGTAAGAAAAGTGGGCTATAAAACTAGTAAGTAAATAATTCCACTAATTCCCACTCTCAAGTACAAATAGGAGCTGAGGAAGCAGGTGTTCCAGGTCAGCCATGAAAATGGTGGTATATTGTGGGACCATGTGAGTATCTATGGCTGTGTAGGGTTGCCAATCCCTAGATGAGGGCAGAGAATCCCCCAGTTTGGAAGCCCTCCCCCAGCTTCAGGGTTATCAGAAAGCAGGGGGGGAATGTCTGATGGGCACTCCATTATATAATATGGAGACCAATTCCCATAGGGTATAATGGAGAATTGATTCATGGGTATCTGGGGTTCTAAGGGGGCTGTTTGTCTAGGTAGATAGACCAGATTTTCAGCATAACATCTGGTGTCATTCTACAACCCCCCCCCCCAAAGTTTCAAAAATATTGGACCAGTTGGTCCAATTTTATGAGCCCCAAAGAAGGTGCCCCTATCCTTCATTATTTCCAAATGGAGGGAAGGCATTTAAAATGCATGCAGTATCTTTAAACATGATTATCAGAAGTCCCTTTGGTGTTCAGTTTTGCTTGTCACACCTTGCTCCTGGCTTCACCCCCAAAGTCTCCTGGTTCCACCCCCAAAGTTTTCAGTTATTTTTTGACTCAGACACAGACACAATGCCCTTCTTCATTCTATGTCAGACAAACAGGTCAGTCCCTACACCATCATAAATAGATCCCTCTCAGAGGGGCGTTTTCCAACACCTCTGAAAGAGGCCTTGGTCCGCCCCCTCTTGAAAAAACCTACAGCAGACCCGGCCAAATTGGCAAATTACCGACCGGTGTCTAATTTACCATTCTTAGGTAAAATTATCGAGAGGGTAGTGGCGTTGCAGCTACAGAGGTTTCTAGATGACGCTTCTGTCCTAGACCCGTGCCAGTCTGGTTTTCGGCCAGGCCACGGGACAGAGACGGTCCTGGTCGCCTTAGTAGATGACCTCCAGCGGCAACTGGATCGAGGCGGTGTGGCAGTGCTGATGTTATTAGATCTGTCGGCTGCATTTGACACAGTCGACCATCAGCTGCTGATCCACCGCCTCGCCGACATAGGGGTTAGGGGGTTGGCCTTACAATGGCTCTCCTCCTTCCTCATGGGTCGGGGACAAAGGGTGGCAATTGGGGGTGAATGATCCCAGAGGCGCACACTAGATTGTGGGGTGCCTCAGGGAGCAGTTCTCTCCCCGATGTTATTTAACATCTATATGCGCCCCCTTGCCCAGATTGTCCGGAGGTTTGGGCTGGGTTGTCATCAATATGCAGATGACACCCAGCTCTATCTGCTAATGGACGGCCGGCCCACCTCTGCCCCGGGGAGCCTAGATCAGGCCCTGCAGGCTGTTGCAACATGGCTTAGGCTGAGTGGGCTGAAGCTGAACCCAGCGAAGACAGAGGTTCTCTGTGTGGGTCGTGGCACTCTGGGGAAGGAAATATCTCTCCCGACCTTTGACGGTGCGCCGTTGAAGGCGGCGCGGCGGGTAAAGAGCTTGGGTGTTTTACTGGAGCCTTCATTATCAATGGAGGCCCAGATAACAGCCACTGCCAAGTCAGCATTTTTTCATCTGAAGCGGGCGAGGCAGTTGGCCCCTTTCCTAGAGCGCCGGGACCTAGCAACGGTGATCCATGCGACGGTCACCTCAAGATTGGACTACTGTAACGCCCTCTACATGGGGCTGCCTCTGTGCCGGACCCGAAGATTGCAGCTAGTGCAGAACGCAGCGGCCAGGCTGCTGCTTGGCCTCCCAAGATGGGAGCATATACGGCCGGGGCTACGCAAACTGCACTGGCTGCCGATTGTATACCGGGTCCAGTACAAAGTGCTGGTGATTACCTTTAAAGCCCTATATGGCCGAGGACCGACCTACCTGAGGGACCGTCTCTCCCCGTATGAGCCCCAGAGAGCACTGAGGTCAGTAGGCAAAAACAGATTGACCACCCCTGGGCCAAAAGAAGTTAAACTTCGGACTACCTATGCATGGGCCTTCTCTACCGCGGCCCCATGCTTGTGGAATCAACTCCCAGAGGAGGTGCGGGCCCTGCGGAACCTTGATCAGTTCCGCAGGGCCTGCAAGACCACCCTTTTCAAACAGGCATTCATGAACGGCTGACCAAGTCCACAAAGAAACATCAAAATGGTCCAATCTGGAGATCCACCATCATTACATAAATTGACAGGCATAACGTCGATCAATAACGGTACTGCCAGATTTAACTTAATGTTTTTAGACTTAGTAACTGTTTTAACTAATGTATTAATCGGTTTGGGGTTAATTTAATGTTTTGTTAAATGTATTGTTATTTTGCTGTTGTTAGCCGCCCTGAGCCTGCTTGGCGGGGGAGGGCGGGATATAAATAAAATTTTACTTACTTACTTACTTACACAAAAGAATAAATGGGCATAAATTTCACATCAAAAATCATGACTCTTGAAAATCAATGGTAGAACATTTTAATATTCTGTGCCATTACATTGCTGACTAAGAGTGGCTGTCCTCAAATACAGAAGCTTCAAGGGAAGATTACAATGTAAGATATCTGAACTTGAATTTGTTCACGAGTTCAGAACAATGGACCCTCAAGGGTTGAATAGGGACACTGGATTCTTATCCTACAACAGATGCTAATGTTTTGTCCCTCCGCATTTCTCCCCTGCTCTAGTCAAGCTGATTACATTTTGCATTGTACCTCTGTATCCTGGCACCCTTCTCTGCAACATCCCTCCCCGCCTTCAGGCTGGGATATAAAAGGAATCTCCTTTCCTCCTTGTATCTGAACAAGGGAGCTTTGACCCTAGAAAACTCATACCTCAAAATCTTGTGGGTCTCTAAGGTACTATTGGACTCAAAACTAGCTGTTCTACTGAAGACCAACGTGGCTACCATCAGAAACGGTTTAATTCAGCTTTGTGACAAAATGTTTTTTCCCCTGGAAAAAAATCACAATCATTTAGACAAAGTCCCTCCAATAATTTTAGCGTAATTGAAGTGTGACAATATAAAAAGCATGTGCCCTGACCTGGATAGCCCAGGATAGCCCAGTCTCATC
This sequence comes from Heteronotia binoei, assembly GCF_032191835.1. Lineage (NCBI taxonomy): Eukaryota > Metazoa > Chordata > Lepidosauria > Squamata > Gekkonidae > Heteronotia > Heteronotia binoei. The sequence goes on from NC_083229.1 coordinate 97,072,156, forward strand.
AGATCTTGGAAGCTAGGTAGAGTTGGTCCTGGCTAGTATTTGGGTGGGAGTAGGGCCAGTCCTAGACTGTCTGGTGCCCTAGGCAAGGTTAACTTTTGGAGCCCCCCCCCCCAAACACTGATAATGTCACCAAGGCACATTGGGTGCCCAATTCAGTGCCCCCAGAAGGCCAGTGCCCTAGGCAGTTACCTAGTTTGCCTAATGGCAGGGCCAGCCCTGGGCAGGAATACCACAGTTGTGACACAGAGGCAGGAAACGGTAAACTACTTCTTAATGTCTTTTGCCTTGCCCATGAGGTCACCACTTGATGGTACGTCCCACCACCCCCAGATAGAACATAGTTACATAAACTCTAGGTAGTATAGTTGGTCTTTTGAGACACTGGGATGTGAGACTGGTAGCAATCCTAAGTAGATCTAACCAGAACTAAGTCTCATGTTATCCAGTGGGATGTACTCTCATGAAAGTGCCTCTAGGATTGCAGTCATAGAAACCAATAGGCTCATCTGGAGAAATTAAAACTCTTGAAATTGCAGCTAGAGTTCCTATGGAAATAGCTACTCAAAGTTTAGGAAATGATTGCAAAATGAAATTTCTCCAGCAGGTTTTCCATGTGCCTAATTAAAGGAAAGAGCTTTTTGTCTAAGACTGAAACAGATATTTGCTGTAAATCCTCTTTAGATTTTGTCCTTAAAAGTCAATGAAGTGAGAACAAGGAACATGAATGTCCAATTGAAATAACTAATTGTTCAAGACAATGTGGGTTGTAAAACCTGCAAAATATGAATAAATAATGAACCTAATCAAGATTTTATTACATTACAAGCATTTGTCTGTCCAACCTCTTTAAAGTTGCGAAAGAAAGCAGGGAAACTTCATTCAGATAGGACCAAAATAAGAAAAGCCAGAAGCATCCTACAAAAGTTCTTCTGGAAGCTGTTATCAGTTATTGGGAAATGGAAATAAAGACTGCATTGCAAATTCACAATTAATTCAATTAACAGTTTTGTATAGTTTCTCTTTTACCTGAAAGAAGGGCAGTTGTCTTGTCTGTCTTCTGTGACTCATAAATCCTCTGAAATATTCCACCTAGAGGTTGAAACCAGGATATACATTGTAGCTTAATCGCTTCTTATATGCTTAGAGCAGGGGTGTCAAACTCATGGCCCACAGGCCACAAGCAGCCCAACCAGGGCTTTAATCAGGCCCATAGATCTCTTCTCCCCGCCTCCTTCTTTGCCTGTCATTACTCCTCAGAGCTCAAGCTGGAGCTGCCACTGAGCACAAGAAGCTGAGGGTGGGGCTGCCAAATTTCCCTGGTCTTCTTTGCACAAGCTCCTTTGCGTTCATTGGAAATACATTGAAGAAAAAAGTTGTCTGCAATGCATTTCAATGAAGCCCATGCAAGATAATTTGCATTCTTGGCTCCTATTATTTCCAAGGGGCCTTCAAGCATCTCCCATCTCAAACTTCCCTGTAAAAAAACCTAAGACCCTTCCTGAAGAGCCACTGGCACTGTGAGTAAGTGATGGGGGTGGGGAGAAAGCTTGCAATGCCCATTTGTTTAATGTTTTCCTAGGCTCAGAGCATTTTACATTTTTAGTTTATATTTTTAGTTTCTGATGTGATTTTTGTGCTTTTTTGATGTTTTATTCTTTAAAATTGTATTGCCAAATCCTACTGTTCCCCCACCTCTCCATTTTAGACAGTAGGGTTGCCAGGTCCCCTCTGACCACAAGCAGGGGATTGGGGGCATAGGGTTGCAAAATCCAGATTGGGAAACTCCTGGAGATTTGGGGATGAAGTTTAGAGAGGACAGGAACTTCAATGGGTACAATGCCGTACAGTCCATCCTCCAAAACATCCATTTTCTCCAGGGGAACTGATCTCTGTAGTCTGAAGATGAGCTGTAATTCCTGGGGATCCTCAGGTCTCATCTGGAGGATGACATCCTTGTTAGGTTGGCATCTTTTAAGAAGGAGATACTGGATTTATACCTCACCCTTCACTCTGAATCTCAACATCTCAAAGCAGTTTACAATCTCCTTTACCTTCCTCCCCCACAACAGACACCCTGTGAGGAAGGTGGGGCTGAGAGAACTCTCACAGAACGTGCCCTTTCAAGGACAGCTCTGTGAGAGCTATGGTTGACCCAAGGCCATTTCAGCAACTGCAAATGGAGGAGTGGGGAATCAAACCTGGTCTCCCTGATAAGAGTCCGCACACTTAACCTGTACACCAAACTAGCCGGGGGGAATGTTTAGGAGGTGTCAGATATTAAAGACCATTAAATAAACATAATATTGCAAATGTTACTATTTAAAACATGTTTTTTAAGTTTTAAAGATTGATATCTTTAATTGTGTTTGTCTGTATCCTTTATAAGGTTTATATCTTCTCTATTATTGTATTACATTTTATCATGCATATGGCTCGGCCTGACAAAGTCCCAGTTATGTCAGATCTGACCCTAATAACAAATGAGTTTGACACCCCTGGCATTCCCTGATTCCTTTCTAGGATCCCCTCTAGTTGGCACAAACATGAAAGGACACATTAGCAGAGTAGTAAAAAGTCTTTCCTTGAATTCACCAATACTTTGAACCTTGTAGACAAAAACTCAGCTGTGTGTGGAGGTAAGAAACAGCAGTAAGATAACATGCATAATATATAAAAAAGGAAGTATCCTAACAGTGTCCAATGCCCATTAGTCTCTGGATTTTTTCCTTAAGGAATATGGTTGCAATGATGGAATTGAACTGAATTAATGAGTTTTTGTTTCCTACCTGGCACATGAATTCAAACTACCTAAGGATCAACATATAAGTTTGGATTTTACCTTGGATCTTATTACCAAGTTAGGTTTTAAAAAAAAATTAGAACAACAAAAATGACATAGAATACAATCAGTAATAAATAAAAAAATGCTGCATAGTGGTAAAGACACCCCACAAACTTAAAAGCTGTCTGTTATAAAAACTGTAAATACACTGACAAGAAAAAGCTCTCCAATGTCTCAACCAAAGGTCTTTCAATGCTGTGCTTCCTATATTTACAGATCAAACTTGGGGGCTTTTCTATCACAGCCATTCCACAGATCATTTCTAGACCAAATAATAATTTTGTATACATTCTTAAAGTCTCTTCAGCCATGGACCAAGTCAGAGGAAGTAATGTAATGTTTGGTCCTTCTGCACCACTTCAGTAATACTGAAAAATCCAACACACAGCAGAGGAGTCCAGACTGTGGTTCCTTCCCACATCAATGCTGTTCTAGTTTGCAGGAGGCATAATGTTGACATAAAAAGGAGCTGCAATATGGGCTCTTTTCACATGAAGTTTCCAGCATGATGCAGAAGGGATACCCATTATAGCATTGCCTTTCCCGCAAAGCTAGTGCAAGAAAGGGCATTAGAGAGTTGACCTAGAAGATCTACAGATGGTGGCAAAATATCAGTCCTTTAACATAATCTTTGGGTAATGGCCATTACCCAATGGGAGATATTCACGTTTTCACACAATCCCCCATTCATTGAATTGAGGCACAGATAGGAGGAAAAATGGTCAAACTGACCAGGAGAAAAACCTTTCTCAACTATTGCTGGTGTAGGGAAGGTAATTTAAATAGGGCTGGTTGAATGTCCACCATCTCAATCAAAGGCCTGTTGGAACAGCTTCATTTTACAGGCCCTGTGGAACTATAACAAGTCCCATAAGGCCCTGATCTCAGATGGGAGTGTGTTCTACCAGGCCGAGGGTTACAGTAGAGAAGGCCCTTGCCCTAGTTGAGATTAAGTGATGTCTTTCAGCTCAGGGACTACCAGTAGATGTTGATCTGAAGAATGCAAGGCTTTCTGGGGCACATATAGGGAGAGATGATCCTGTAGGTATGCTGGTCCCTGGTTGCCACAGATTGGATCACAATAATAATCTTTGCTTATGGAAGTCACATACTTCAGTGGAATATAAATTCCCTGGCTGCCCTCTCCTGCTGTAACACATTGATCTGCCTGGAATGCTTCTCCTCAGGGTCATGGGACAACCAGAGAAAGCATGAGGAGAAAATTGCAAGTCTGCAATGGGAGGATAAAATTGGAGAAAATTACTGCCTTTCATTATTGGAAATTACTGTTGAGATCAAACCTCTTGAACACTTAAATATCTATTTTTATTGAAAACTTGACTTCATTCTGAATTGTAGTGTAAATGTTTTACACATGAGCACCTAGGTACCCTAAGTTAAAAGTGTTTGTGTTCCTCAAATGCATTAATTGGATTGCAAATATTTATCTCCTTTTAACTACCACTACATATTAATTGCATTCACTAAATTTTGAATAGACCAACAGCCTGGGAAAGTAATGCAGAGAGCAAGCCATGCTTATTTATTTATTCATTCTATCCTGCCCTCCCCTTATTTATTTATTTATTTATTTATTTATTATTTATTTATATCCCGCCCTCCCTTTACCGGCTCAGAGAAGCTAACAACATTTTAAAATTAACAATACAGCTTAAAAACAATATAATAAAACATCAATATAAAAAACTGTGGAATACAAGCTAGTCATCCAAGATTCATTTATCACTGCTACTGTAGTTATATTGGTGCTCAACATATTGCTGACATTATTACTATTATTTTGTTGGTGCTCAGATGTCGGTATCATAATGCTGGTCGGGCTGTCAGTACTATGGTGTCGATATTGTAATGTAGTGGTTTGCCTCCCTCAGGTATTAAATGTGAGCTGAAAGAGTTTGGTCTTGCAGGCCCTGTGGAACCATAAAAGGTCCTGCAGGGCTCTGATTTATTCTGGAATGGCATTCCACCATATGGCGGCCACCGCAGAAAAAGCCCTGGCCCTGGTGGTAACCAACTGGGCTTCTTTTGGTCCAGGGATTGCTAAAAGATTTTGAGAACTTGAGAGTAGTGCCCTCTGGGGTGCATATGAGGAAAGGCAGTCTCAAAGGTAAGCAGGTCCCAGGCCATATAGGGCTTTAAAGTTTAAAACTAGCACTTTGAAGCAAATCTGGAATGCCACAGGCAACCAGTGCAATGTTTGCAGCACAGGCTGAATGTGCACCCACACAGGGAGATCCAATAGCAACCTGGCTGCTGTGTTCTGCACTAGTTGCAGCTTCTGAATTTGAGTCAAGGGCAGCCCCATGTAGTAATCTATTCTCAAGGTGACTGTCGCATAGATCACTGCTACCAAGTCACTGCCCTCCAAGAATAGAACCAACTGCCTTATCTGCCAAAGATGGTAAAATGCTGATTTGGCAGTGGCCGCTACCTGGGCCTCCATAGTCAATGAAAGCTCCAGGAGCACCTCCAAGTTCTTGACCCTGGACGCTGCCCACTGCAGAGAAAGACTGTCCTTTTCCTAGGTAGAGGCTGCAGGGAGGGAGGAGATGGAAAGCTGAAGTCAGAGGACCAGATAAAGGTAGGTTGATAGTTGGCTGGGAAGGAGAGAGGGTTGCCAACTCTAGGTTGGGAAATTCTTGGAGACTTGAGGGGTAGAGCCTGGAAAGGGTGGGGTTTGAGGAAGGGTGAGAACTCAGTACAATGCCATAGAATTGATCTCCAAAACCAGCCATTTCATCCTGGAGAACTATTGTTGACAATCTCAAGAGACCTGGAGGTAACTCAGAATTACAACTGCTCTCCAGATGGTCAGATATCATTTCTCCTGGAGAAAATGGTACACTCTTATTTATTTTTATTTTAATACATTTATACACTCTGAGACATTATACCCTGATGAGCTTACCCCCTATGACAGCCAGTATGACATGGCAGTTGGTACTTCACAGCAGGGTCTACCATACACAGCTTCTTGCTGGGTGATTTTGGACCAGTCACAAACTTTCAGCTTAACCTGCCTCAGAGGGTTGTTGTGCAGATCAAAAAGGGGAGAAGAGAATGATGTAAGCTGCTTTGGTCTCCACTGCAGAGAAAGACTATCCTTTTCCAAGGTAGAGGCTGCAGAGAGGGAAAAGGAGATGGAAAGAAATCTACCCCCTCTTTTGCCCCTCTCTTCTTTCTCAATCTATCCCACCTTCTCTGATAACTTACCCCACATTTCCCCACTTTCTCCATTTCCCTTCCCAACAACTGTCTTCTTAACATACCTTGCCTCCCTCTGTCTTTCCCTTCTCTCCTCAACTCCACCCAAGGCCGTGACACTCTCCCACAACAAATTTCTAGCACTCGTTGCATTTCTCCCTACAACAGGCCTTATTACTAGTATGTTCATATATTCCTTTGACTGATGCTATTTATTCACAGTTTAAGGAGACAGTCAAAGAACTGATCTGTCAGTGAATGTAAGTCTAGCCCAGAGGGACATCACCTTGCAGGATTTAATTCTTGCTCTTCCTCGCTAGATTAATTCTGGTGTTTGCTAGAAGGAATGTTTCAACTGGGAGCAAATCTCACACATTTCTCAGTGGGGATTACTAAATATGCAAGGAAGTTTTACGGTGCTAGACTAACCCTTTTACAGAGAACATTCCAGCAACAAATGTGTTATGCTAAGGAGATTAATTCTAGTGCATTGAAAAGGATGGGTTTTCCATTTTGTGTTCTCCCTTTAAATCAGTGTGCATTTGCATTGCTAAGATCCTGAGCTAAGGATGGATAAAAGTATACTTGGGTAGGGATGTCACCAATTTCACAGCAACTCTGGTTCATTTTCAGAGTTCAAATGCTTTTTTGGCTCCCCACACTAAGGAGGAAGCCGCAGTCATTCTTTTCCCCCCAACCATGTTAATGAACTTTGATTGAAATATTGCTTGTAAAATTGATGCCAGATTTTTAAAGGGTAAATAAATTATGTAAAAATGACATATAATAGTGGGAAAAGAAATAAGCAAACAATACCAGGAATTTTGCCTTGGAAAAAATAAACAGTCTTTCTGACAATGCATGAAAATCAAAACAATATTTTTGTATACCCCAGTACTTAACAAAGGATTAGAAGTGAGAGGGATCAAATGTTCTGCAGGTACACCTTGCTCTTTGTCCTTCTGTTTGTGAGAAATGCCAATAAAATTATGTTTGTACAGAGTATAGTTAACTCATTCCCTACTAATGCTTTCCAGGCTGTGGAAGGTGTATGGAGAGAATTCTTACATTAGGGGAATCTGTTTAGTGTTTTCCCTGAAAATGAATTTCACATCTTTACCACCAGGTCAGAATGATAAAATTATCATCAAAACTAAAAGAAAAACAGTAAGTTCAATAACTGTCCTAATGGGTGGCAGGGGATTTCTGCATTCAAACTCAGCAGCCTGCTAACCTGAACAGCTCTGGGTATCATAAAATGATCAAGGTGATTTATAGATGATGATGTGGAATCCATGGTATTAAATGCATGACTGTTAAGAGTATACTTTTGTGCTATATGCTTTATGTTACCCCATATTTATTTATTTATTTATTTATTTACTTACTGGTTAATTAAGAATGAAGCAAAGTCCCTCATGTTTTTAGGCACTCTTCACTTTTTGTGGGCAGTTAAGGAACATGTTTCTCCCAGGGCTGTTCAAATCATACTCCGAAGGAATCACTTGAACATCACATACTCATTCTGTGCTGAACTTTTGCAGCCACTGTTGAGATAGGGAAGTGGACTTTGAGGAATGCAAGACACCATTCAAATCATGGGCCAGCCAGCTGTCACCTCCTCTTTGGAGGAAGACTTGGAGGAGTGAGGCCCTGAACTGATGTAATACCCACCTGAGCAGCTGGGTCAAGAAACAGACTCAATGGAGGAGGAACTGAGAAGTGAGAATACTTCCCATCCACAGCCAGGCTGGTCTTTCTAGCAGAATATGACAGTAAGGATGCAGAGGCCAAAGCCTCAGTCTCCACCAGGTTCTCCAGAACCAGCAGAGTGTAGAAGAAGGAAAGAGTGCTTGACAGCTTTGGAGAGAAGACAGAGTGCTTGCCTAATGGCATAGCAGTGATCAATGTTTGTTCCTGGAGCAGATCTTTACAGAATCAGGACTGAGATGCTGATAGAAAGCATCAAGGACCTACACCTTGGAGGATGAGGAATCCATCTGGAAGAAATGACACCTGGGCTTTGAGGATGAGTCAGGAAGGGAGATAGTTAAAAGGAAGATGCTGAGCAAGGTTTGGCATGGAAGCAATTTTACTTGCCACCTGCTCTGTGAGCTGATGCATTCAGTGAAGAGAGTGCTACCCATACCCAGTCCTGTTTAATCTGTGCTTAGTTTTCCAGCAAGAGACCCAGACTCTGTATTCTGCCCTGGTTTTCAAGCCTTAGACTCTAAACCCCAGACCCTCTTTATCCCCTGACCTTTGGCTCCCTGACTCTGGACTGGGTTAGAATAGGCTGTGTTATTGCATTCTGTTTTACTCGTTACTGTTATATTTGTGCATTCTGGAAACCCTGGTGGCAGGATTTGCCTAGATTGTGACACCATCAAAAGTAATGATATTTCATAGTTGCTTCATGCCACACTATGACATTGATATGTTGCTGTTTTGGCACCATTGCTTGTCTTTCAACTCAGGCCTATATCAGAAGTGGATTGGGAGTAAGCCAGGCTGAGTGGCACCGAGATACCACAAGCCAGTGCTGCAGGGTTCTATTCAACTCAGACCTGGCCAGCAGCACCCACAATGGATGTCAGCTCACCTGTTACCTGTTAACTGGGAAGCCAACACAACAAGTAAACTGATGTTCTTCATGGCTGCTGCTGGACAGAACTGAGCTAAATGGGTCCAGGAAAGTTACCAAGGCTTGGCTCTGCTTGCTTGTGGCTGCCAGCAGCCTTCCACTGTGGTGCCCCACTAGGGACTTTCCTATTGTGCTCCAAAGCAAATAAAGTACTTTATTCTCAAGAGGCAGCAAGGCTTTGGGCTGAATAAACTTGGTTTAGGTCCATAGGATTTAAATGGGGATAAGGTATGCTTGTAAGCAGTGCTTGGTGGACTGTTCCCCTTTAGGAGAATTGAAATGCACTCACTTTCAGTTGTTGAAATATCCAGTCACTTTACTTTCTCTGGGTCTCTCCAAGTGAATTTTGATGTAGCCAGTCATTCAGAGACAGACAAACTACTGGGAAAATGAAACCTGTACCTTCTCAAATATTTCTGCTACTGTTTAAAGCTAAGACACAAAACTTTTTAAAAACTAACACCAAGAACTCCAGTTGGCACTTTGTTAAAATTCCTTATTATTCAAGATTTGTTAGCCCACTGAATGCTACCCAAATATCTGCAGTGAATTGCACAGCATAGTTGGCTTCTTTGGGACAAAAGTGTGTCAAATAGCTGGAATAATCTTGTTGCTGTGTCTATAACTCATCTTATGTAACCTGCATTAGACTTGTGAGTTTACAAAGCTTCACTGGAAGATTGCCAACCTCAGAAATTCATTGGTATTTTAAAACTCATGATAATCTTTACAGAGAATAGTGGAGATTTCTTTTCTTTTTTTCTACAAGAGACCCTATTATACTGATTTTTTTTCAGTTAGGAAACAAGTCCAAGAAGTTCTATGCATATGCAAGGAAAACCTACACATGCAACTGGATTCCTCTGTGGCATTTTTACTGCCAAAGCTCCACTTGCAGAGTAAAACCAGATTGCAGCTGCTTTTTGCCCAGTCCAAGAATTATATCATCTCACTTACCAGAGAAACCTCCTGGAGTCTTGATCATTTGACTTATTAAATTAACCAACATAATTGCTTTCCATTCCTTCCTTCTTTGTACCTGCATCCTTTAAATGTCTGGCATCAAATAAATTGCATAGCTTGCTTTTGGCACCTGTTTAGTCAGACGTATCTTTTTGAGGGTTGATTACAAAATTAATCTCAAGATTACCTGGACTCATGAACTAACACTGAAGACACACTAACAGTGCACTCCCAAACAGACTTACTCCCTTCTAAGCCTATTGATTCAGTGGATTTAGAAGGGTTTAAATCTGTTTAGGATGGCATGGTAGCAGAGCAATCTTGAGCTGCAGTGGCTGGCCACTGTGCAATTTTGGCACTGCTAGTTGGCTCCTTAAGAGCCAGGTCACATTGCTTGGAGGGGAAGTGTGGCTGGCTGGCTGCTTGCAAGGCTATGTCCATGGTGATTCTACTGCAGTGTGGCCTTGTGGCATAGTGTCAAGATAGGCATGGCACAAGGGGAGGGGCACTTTGGGTTGACAGAGGTGGCCAGTCACTTGCCTTGCATGGCATTGCATGGAGGGGAGCACTTCAAAACAGATGGGGACAGATGGCATTGCATGGGGGGGGGAGTGTGGCATTGCATGGGGACAGATTGCATTGCATGGGAGGGGAAAGTGTGGCTTGGTAAAGCCCCATTCTCCTATCCCACCCAACTCCCTGACAGAGACCCATGCAGATGACAGGCACATGGTCACCATCATTTGTTTTCCCTGATTGCCAGCTTGTTCCATGGCCACACCCCCAATACTTTGTGTTTGCCCACTGCAGTGATTCCGCCTACTACTGACTCAGGGAACTCCTGTGACCCAGTGCCCCCCAGTGCTACTTTCCTCCTGGGTGCCATTCCTGAAGCAGATACATGGTTAGGAACCTTATTCATGCACTCATTTCATTAGTGACCTGCCCCTTCCTGATAGGTTGTATCATTCCCCTCTTCTCTATTTCACATTCACAAAAATCGTATGAGGTTGGTCAGGCTGAGGGTGTGCATCTGATACCTGGCCCATGGCCACCCACTTAGCTTCCATGTTACAAGTGAGGAACAGACTCTGGGGCTCCCACGTCCAGCCTCATCTTCTATCTGGTGCAATAAGCCAGCTTATTCTCCCAGACCACTCTCTGCCCCTCCCCCTTTTATACAGAAGCCTGCAAGGCAAGTAAGCCCTCCTTCTTAAACCTCAGTAAACCCCTAGGGGGAGTGGCAGATGGGGTAGGGAGCTCATGTCATGTAGCAGAAACCAAACAGCAGAGACAACGTTGGGACACAACATAGACTTTATTGCACTGGAATCCATGGCAAGGATTGATGACTCCATCCACTACCACTCTGGAGACTGAGGATCCCTGGAATGTCATGATCCCAAGTGGGATAGCATCAGAGGTGGAACTAAGAAAGGCTTGCTGGGCACAAAGCTCTGCTTCAAGAGGAGGGCCGGACAGCTGACTGAGTCCATGCGGTGGTGGGACTTGCCACACCAACACGCCTCTCTGTTGAATCTCTACCTTCAAGACAGCAAAGCAGAGCCATGGCAACAGGCCATGAGTGCCATGCCAGCCTCAGCCCTGGATGTCTTGTTCTAACAGCCCCATGGGGAGGCTTGCCACAACCCCCCTCCTTGAGGTACATGAAGGAGCCAACTCACACTCACCTGTCCTGTTTTGAAGTACTCCTGGATTGCTTCCAATCTATCTTCCACAGCAGCTGCAGTTCAAGGCTGTGATCTGGCAAGGGAATGATTTAAAGGGACACTTGCCAAGCTGGTTCACAACAAGCAGCGGAGCAGCTGCCAGACCCAACCCACCCACAGATATGCCCTGTGCCCTTTCCAGGGAAGTTTTCCCATGACATGTCAGGGGTCATGGTGTAGTGTGGCTGTGGCTTGTGCAGCACCATGCCTGAGTTCAGTGCTGGGCTTCGGTGCAGGAGAAGTTGTCACACCACCCAGCCTCAAGTGAGAGGAGAAGGGGGAGCAGGTTCAGGATGCTTGCCTGTGATCACCTGTCAGTGCACTGGGTGCCCCTGTGGGTTGAGTCTCTGAAGGTTGGGTACCTGTTAGGGTTTTGAAATAGGAGTGGTCATCTATGGAGTGTAGACTTTGCTTTTCTCCTTGGGTGTCAGTGCAAAGTGCTTGCCTTGTAGTGCTAAGTGCCCTCTCTATGCATCTCCCACCACCAAAGTGCCTTGATCCTCACCCTAAGTCCACACAACAGGGAGCTCTGAGACAGAGCCTCTAGCTGCATGCCCTACCTACTGAATTGTATGATGTTCTGGTGGAAGCTTTTGAAGCCTTGAGGGGGGGCATGATTGAGTGCTGGGGAGGGAACTTGGCCACCCTGGGTGAGAGGGGATTGGCTGAGGCTGTAGTCAGAATCCTGAGTACCCAGGGAAGACTTTATTCTTGCAATCTATGGGTGCCTATGGCCTGCACTGTGTTTTTTTGATGACATGACTTTCTGCCTCTGGCAGGGGGCATTACCAGGCTGAAAGGGCTCAGGGAGCTGACTAACTCTGGTTGTGCCCCCAGCACCACTCACAACCATGCCAGCACAGGGGCCTACAACTCACTTGTGCCAATGGCTGGCTGCCATGCCACACTGCCAGCAGCCGTGAACAATGGGACATCTCGATGGGCCTGTGCTGATGTAAGTACCAGTTACATCAGTGTAACTGAGACTTATACCAACAGAGGGGTAAGTTTGCTCCCAGAGTGATTTCCCTTAGGATTGCTCTTTGAGACACCTGAGTATCAGCCCAAAATTCCATAATTCTTTTTACTATGTTTCTTTTAATACTGAATAAATGTAGAAAACCAGGTGCAAGGTGAAATAATATTTATTAAGTTCTTGTAGATCCCTACACATTTTGCAGTTTTCTTCTACATGGGATCACTTCCAAAGTTATTCACTGAAAATCCCCTGAAGAAGTAAATTGCAAAATGTGTAGAGATCTACAAGAACTTAATAAATATTATTTCACCTTGCACCTGGTTTTCTACATTTTTTCCTCCTTACTGGTGTGGCCAGTTTTGTCTTCATCCCTTTTAAAACTGGAAATGGAAGCAAAATGGCTGGTGTAAGAAAGCTGTTTAATCATGGAAATCAGTGTAATCATATAAATGTATATATCCACAATCACTCAAACACACCCCAAAGGCTTGTTATGCAGTTAGCTCCCCAGTTGTGACTGGAGAAAGTAACATGAATTGAACAAGTGGTGTGCATGCAGAACTGGTCAAAGCATGAAAAGAAGCAAATTATTGTATATTTTAAAATTATTTTATTCTTATTTTTGTTTCAAAGCCTAGCAATTTTAGGCATTTGGCCAATATAAATGTAATGTTACTATTATTTCCTGTTGCTTCTGTCAGCAAGATGAGTGAAGGAGTTGGTCTGTGATGGGCAGGAAGCTGTCCAGACCAGGTTGTTGAACAACAAATCCCAAGTGATGACTGGAGGATATTTGAAGATTGCAGTTGCATCCAGTCAACTTTTAGAGAACTGATGGATTGATGGGGGATGGGGGGAAGCAGATAGTTGCCAGCAGGGGTGGAATTTGAGAAAGAGCTCCTTTGTATATTAGGCCACACACCCCTGATGTAGCCAATCCTCCAAGAGCTTACAAAAAAGAGTCTTGTAAGTTTTTGGAGGATTGGCTACATCAGGGTTGTGTGGCCTAATATGCAAAGGAGCTTTTGCTAGAATTCTACCCCTAGTTGCCAGTTTAGGTTTGTCTCTGAGAGATGGAAGAATATAGTTAAGGTCTGACTCTTGGAGAAAGCAGAAAGTTTAGAGTGATGGTCTGGAGCAATGAATTCCACAAATGACTACTTTGAGTGAGTAAAGTAGAACTTCCATCTGTTTATGCTCAAAATATTGCCTATTAATTTATATCCAGAAAGTCAATCCAGACAGAGATTACCACAGGCCAATGGACAGCTTGCAGAGTTATGGTCAGACCTCGAGAGACCTTACTAACATACCACAGCAGAGACTGAAGGGTGATCTTTCTTTCTCTGGATGGTGGCTTTGGGAACATGATCCTGTCTAGAATGACTGGACCTGAAACACCCATTTCTCTCCCTTGTCACCCATGCTGTTAATCCTGGTGGAGATGGTGGCTTTTCCTGCCTTCCTGTTCCACATCATCAGCTGCATACTCTGCTCCACTGTTCATTCATTTATCTGAGAACGCAGTGACAGCTGCTAGGAATACCAGAGGCTTCTGCCAACCAGAGAAAGGGCAGACAGGCAATCTCAGCTGCTTCTCCTAGCAACAGCAGCTGCTTGATCCCTCAGACAGGTAAGCAAGCATCAGACAATTAGAAGCAATTGTTTCCTACTGTCCTGATCTATATCACAGCCTTGCCTGAGAAGGGGCCTACTGGAAAGCAATTTGTGAACGGTCCCAAAACCTGGAACCAGCACTGTTGGAGGTCACCATTTTCATCTTACAGCAAGGGCCAATCATTGGCCCCATCCTGAGCTGATAATTGGAACTGAACAATACAGCAGAGTCACAGAGTTCTGGGGTTTGACCACTAAATCATTTAATGGCAAGCAGTTGCAACATTTTTGTTAGGTTTGCTGAGAATAAACATTTTATTATTATTATTTTTCAGATCCAGAAAACTGAAGTTAATGGCTTTCTAGAAAACTGTTACAGGCAGTAGAGTAAGAAGAGACAGAGTGAACTCACATACTCATAATGTCAACATTGATCCAGCATTCCCAACAGAAAGAATTTCCAAGGTCTTTCATTTGTCATTCATTTTAGTAATTCTATAGGATGTGCCTTAAAGCAGAAACCAGTAGAAGAAAGACCTTCTTTTTCCATGCTGTTCAGCAAAATTATTTTTAGCAATATAAGGCCTAAATCTGAATTAACTCATTCTTCTATTAACTATGACTTTACAATCCAGCCATGTTTGTGTTTGCTAACATCAGCATGACTTAATTCTATGCAGATGTAAGATTGCACTTATATTCTGCCTTAGACATAACACCTTAATTATAACCAGTCAAAATCAAAACCAAACACATCCTACTAGTTAGACTTAGAAGGGTCACTATGACACATCCTTTGCCTTTCAGATCCATGCTGAATACCCACATCGGGCCACTTTTCTGGCATTGCCACTATGGCTGTAGCTATATTCTGTTTTCAGTTTTCATTTCCCAGAGGTGGCAAAAGGTAGGGCAGAGGCAGCATGGAGAGAGTAACTTGGTGGTATGTGCCTAAACCAGGTTAGCATGTCCTCCAACCATGTGTGCAGCTTTGTTCCTAGTTAGTTTTCTTTGTAGAACATTTCCCCTAAGCACATTGCTGAAAGTCTTTCCTTATATATGTGGGGATACCCATTGTTGGAACCGTTTTGCCTATCAAGCATTAGCTAGATTGTAGCAGAAAGGGCTTTGTATTCTCTGAGATAAGGCAGTGGCGGAGGACA
This sequence comes from Heteronotia binoei, assembly GCF_032191835.1. Classification (NCBI taxonomy): domain Eukaryota; kingdom Metazoa; phylum Chordata; class Lepidosauria; order Squamata; family Gekkonidae; genus Heteronotia; species Heteronotia binoei. The sequence goes on from NC_083229.1 coordinate 97,087,319, forward strand.
TAGTGGAAGAGGTTTCCACAACTTCAGACACAGGCAAAGGCTTTGCTTCCACACTCTGCAAGGAAGAAGGACTGATCCCTCCTTCAGGCACAGCCCAAGTTCTGGAGGCTCCATGTCTTTTCTACCTTTCTTTCCCCCTCCCCACCATGACAGCCTGCCAGCCTACCTAGCAGAGTAAGATAGAAATCAAGTAGAGCCTTTAAGTCTGACCAAGTCTTCCTCCCCTTCGTAAGCTTTCATGAGTCAGACCTTACTTCCTTAGATGCATATGAAATGGAAATTTTACATGGATATCTATAACAAAATCACAGTAGGGAAAATCTGGGTCAAAGGACAAATAGAGACAGAAGCTAAGACACAAACACATAACCACTTAGTGTGAAGAAGCGTGAGAACCAGGTCTCTCTGAAGGAGAGCGCCTCTTTCCTCATCTAAAAGCAGGGGGACCCAGGTGTATAAGTGTGTGTGTTTATGTGTGTGTGTTTTACAACTGACTGCTTGTTTGAAAAGTAGGTGCGGGGCTGCTTTAGGGTCAATCTTATCTTTTTGTTTTGAGCATTATGCATCTGAAGCCTTATTTGCTCCCAGCCTGATCTACTAATCAGAATTATTATTGCTTCTAGAGTGGGGAGGCTTTGGCTGTGGTCACATGAGCAGTTCATGCTGATATAGTTGTATTACCTTTGTGGATTTAAAGAGCATGATCAGACAACATCTGCCTTCTGTGCCCCGGTCTTCACCCCCACACACACACTGTTTTGGCTTGCTTTGGAAGTGGAGTAATCAGGCACAGAGGAAAGTCGGGTATTTACAGATGCCAGAGCTTCCACTCCACACTTCCAGCTGTCTACACTAGGGGTGTGCATTCAGTTCACCTGAACCGAATAGACCGCCAGATACCCCCTGATTCGGAAGTATACGGCACCATATACTTCCAAATCCAAATAGAAGGCATTATACGGGAGACGTATACGGCTCCCCGTATACTTTCGAATCAATATTTGGAAGTATATGGAACTCAATGTAAAAGGCAGGAAAGGAGCTTCTGCAGCCTCAGGGAAGCTGCTTGCCTCCTTTCCCACCTTTGGAAGCCTTTTCCCACATCTCCCATAGCCTCCCTGGGATCAGGGAGGGAGGGGGAGAGGAGCCCCAGCAGCCAATCCAAAGCATGCATTTGCAAAATGCATTGCAAATTCATGCTTTGCAGGGCTGTTGTGTAGCTGATGGCTGTACTAATCTCCCAGCCATCAGTAACATTGCTGTTCTGTTGTTTACTTGGGTATCCAATCACAGAGCAGTTGTATTTTTTGAAACTGCTCTGTGTAGGACCAGAGAACCTTTTTAAGGAGTCTGCCTGGCTGGACTCCATTCCATTACTGCTGTGTTGGTGTTGGTGTGAGAGAGAGATTGTGCTGCACTGGCCCTTGGCTTCAGCTGCTGCTGCTCTCTCCCAGCCTTGCCTGATCTGCCTGGAGAAGACATCTAAGGTAAGACAGTCTTGGGGTTCTTGTTTTTATTTTGGTTAGGATAAACGTAAAAGGACTTTTGAAGATGCAGAGTCCCTTTACTTATCCAGATTTGGGTGGGTGGGTAGCATATTTGGGGTTACGGGGTTCTGCTGGGGGTGGGAGCCTGGGGTGGGGTGGTTGCCAATTTGCCTGTATCTTACTTTAGTGAGAGGACTTTTAAAAGTGCAGTGTCCTTTTACTTTTCCTGATTTGGGTGGCTTGGATTTCTTGGGGTTAGGGTGAAGGTTTTTTGGGGGGGAGGGGTTGGTTTTCCTGTATTGTTAAAAGTCAAGTTTTTTACTGTTTCAAAAGGATTCTGTGTTTGATTTGTTGCTGCTGTGTTGTGCTGCTGTTCCTTTTCTCTCCTGGTTCTGGCTCTTGGAGCGGGGGGGGGGGGGTGCTGTTTGGCATAATTTTTATTGTTAAAAAGTTCAGTTTGTTAACAGTTGAGTTTGTTGGCCTTTTCTCAGTTGCATTTGTTTGGATCTGTTGTTGTTGGTTTTGCATCCTGTCCTGTTGTCCCTTTTCCTGGTTCTGGTTTTGGGGGTTTTTGGGGCGGGGGGGGGGGGTGTTGACTGATTAGGCCTTAGGTTTTTTATTGGTAAAAGTTGAGTTTTTTAACATTTGAGTTTGTTGACCTTTTTTTCAGTTGGATTAGTTTGGATCTGTTGTTGGTTTTGCATCCTGTCCTGTTGTCCCTTTTCCTGGTTATGTTTTTTTTTTTTTGAGGGGGGGTTTAAAAGTTAAGTTTCCTTCTTTCATGTTTTGAGGTTTTTTTCATTACCTCTGGTTGGTGTGAGGGGGTTGCTGTGTGGGGTGAGTCACTTTCATGTTTTTATAGAGCTATTTTTGGAGTCTGAGGGTGCTTTCGGTTTGCCTAGGGCCACTAAATAGGCTGCCCCACTAATAAGGGTTTTTTTAGAGATTGCGTTTTTTGAAATTTAAAAAAGAAATAATCCAGTTTAGGGCTTTATTTTTTTTTCTTCAAAATTCAACAAGGCCAGATAAGTGCAATTTAAAAAGATTTTAGGTTTCTCATAAAAGGCAGCGTGACTACCAGGTCACATCAGGCTCCCTTTTAAAGAGACTAGGGTTGCAGTGCATCTTGCTTTCAGCCACTGAAAGCCGGTGCATCCTTAGATTTCCATAGGGTAAATCACAGCTTCTCTTTAGTTATAGAGGACACCTGATTTCCAGTTTGCAAGGAAATCCTTGCAACAGAGGTTCCTAGATGACGCTTCCATTCTTGACCCGTGCCAGTCTGGGTTCCGACCGGGCCATGGGATGGAGACGGTGCTGGTTGCCTTGGTAGATGACCTTCAGCGGCAACTGGATCGGGGCGGCGCTGCGGTACTGATGTTACTAGACCTGTCGGCGGCATTTGACACAGTCGACCATCAGTTGCTAAAGCGCTGCCTCGCCGACATAGGAGTTGGGGGGTTGGCCTTGCAATGGCTTTCCTCCTTCCTCTCTGGTCGGGGACAAAGGGTGGCTATTGGGGGTGAGCGTTCCCAGAGGCGCACACTTGATTGTAGGGTGCCTCAGGGAGCAGTTCTCTCCCCAATGCTGTTTAACATTTATATGCGTCCCCTTGCCCAGATTGTCCGGAGGTTTGGGCTGGGTTGCCATCAATATGCAGATGACACCCAGCTCTATCTGCTAATGGACGGCCGGCCCGGCTCTGCCCCAGGGAACCTAGATCAGGCTCTGCAGGCTGTAGCGACGTGGCTCAGATTGAGTGGGCTGAAGTTGAACCCAGCAAAGACAGAGGTCCTTTGTGTGGGTCACGGCGCCCTAGGAGGGGAAATAGCTCTCCCAACTTTCAACGGCGCACCATTGAAACCAGTGCGCCAGGTAAAGAGTTTGGGTGTTTTACTGGAGCCTTCATTGTCAATGGAGGCTCAGATAGCAGCCACTGCCAAGTCAGCATTCTTCCACCTGAAGCGGGCAAGGCAGTTGGCCCCCTTCCTGGAATGCAATGACCTCGCAACAGTGATCCATGCAACGGTCACCTCAAGATTGGACTACTGTAATGCCCTCTACTTGGGGCTACCTCTGTGCCGGACCCGGAAGCTGCAGCTGGTGCAGAACACGTCGGCCAGGCTACTATTGGGGCTCTCGAAATGGGAGCACATACGGCCGGGGCTGCGCGGACTGCACTGGCTGCCAATCACCTACCAAGTCCGGTACAAAGTGTTGGTTATTACCTTTAAAGCCCTATATGGCCGAGGACCAGCCTACCTAAGGGACCGTCTCTCCCCATATGAACCCCAGAGAGCACTGAGGTCAGTGGGTAAAAATAAAATGACCACCCCTGGGCCGAGAGAGGTCAAACTCCAAAACACCAGAGCACAGGCCTTTTCAGCCGTGGCTCCTGCACTGTGGAACCAGCTTCCGGAGGAAGTGCGGGCCCTGCGGAACCTTGACCAGTTCCGCAGGGCCTGCAAGACTGCCCTTTTCAGACAAGCCTATGCTGATATCGACTGCTGAGTTGCTAGGAATAAAAGAACCGCCATCTATAATACTACCATGGAACTATCTAAACTGGCAGAACCAGCGCCAGAACAGTTTTATTGCTGCCAGATACATTTAATGTAACTTAAATTATGTATTTTAACTCAATTAACTGGTTTTTATGTTTAATTTTTAACTGTTAAATTTAAAGTTTTACCTATTTATGTTAATGTATGGAATGTTGTTAGCCGCCCTGAGCCGCCTTGGCGGGGAGGGCAAGATACAAATAAAATCTATTATTATTATTATTATTATAAATCCGGTTTGTCCCAGGATCTAGTTAGGAGAAGTTTAACTAGGAGGATATAACAAGGATTGCCTTAGCCTTTTAAAAACTGTAGCCAGGTAGAGGCTGGATCACCTAGTCTCCTAAACTGTACCACACTACTACTACCCCAACCCAAAGAACACGTTAGGGACCAAAAACACAAACAAGCAAGTTTTGGTGGGAGGGTTTTTAAAAAGAAGTCAGGGCAGCTGTTGGTTCAGGGTACGGTGTAGTGAGGTAGGTTTGTAAAAAATCCCACTCTCAGTTCACATTGTGTGAGACTGTCCAAGGGTAACATGAGTGACAAGCAGCAGAAGAGCAGCCCTGGGGGCAAGGCCAAGGAGAAGACTAGAGGGATGGAGGGGAGGGGGAGGACCCAGTTTTCCCCACACACACCTGTGCGTAGGGCCACTCCACAGCCACCTTCCAGCACTCCGACCTCTGGCCAGAGTGTGATGAAGAAGGCCTGCCTTGGGCCCTTCATTGAGGCTGCTGCTGGAGTGCCCCCAGCAGAGGTGCCATTAGGTGCTGGCACTGAGCAGGGCTCTACTGCTCGGGCAGTCTCTCCTCCAGCTGATGTCGCTCGGCCTCAGCAGCCGGAGGAGGACAGAAGAGCAGCCCTCTTTGGAGATGAGCTTTGGGGACAGTTTTCTGTCCAAAATGATCACCCCAAGGAGAGTGCAGAGCGTCGTGCAGGAGCTGGAGGAGAAGCTGGTTGAGGAGGACCAGACCCCTTCTTCAGTTCCTTCAGGCACCAGCAGTCCTTCAGGGGATGGCCAGGAGGGGAGGCCACATGGGGTGGAGGGGGAAGAAATGGAGACCCACGAGGTACCTCCATCTCTGGCCACTTCCCCCCAGAGGCCAGCCCTTCCTGCCACCCCGAGACATGATGTGTCTGCCCCGAGCATTTCACAGGAGGTGGCTCCAGACACCCAAGCTGCTGGTCAGCTTGGGCATCCATACACCTCAGAAGTCTTGAAGCATTTCTGACTTACGGAGGATCCGCACTATGTGCAGTGCCAGCTGTGCAAGGCCTGGATCAGTTGTGGGCGTGACCCTACCCACCTGACTCCAGGGGGGATGCGAAACCACCTGCAGAAGCACCACCAGGTGGTGCTTCTGAAAGGGGGGAAGCAGACTGGTGCTAGAGTGCCCAAGCAGCCAACACCACGCAACCAGTAGGTCCGTCCCACCATGACTACCTCCAGAGCTCTCCAGGAGAGTTCCACATCTCTGCCTGAGATATTTGCTGGGGGTGGCACCTGTGTGCCAAGAGGGGGATTCAGGTATGGCAGGAGGGTGATTGCCTGGAACTTTGCCAGGTCAGTCACCCATGGGCTTCCATTTTCAGTGGTCGAGAATCTGGGATGCTAAGGTTGCTCGAGTACCTGGTGCCCTGGTACAAAGTTCCTGCTAGAACCACCATTAGCAAGACCATTGTGCCATCTGTTTTCAGGGTGACCAGATCTGTGGTGAAGGAACATTTGCCCCGTGCTGCTGGGGGGACTATTCATTTCACCTCAGATATCTGGAGCTTCCAACATGCGTTCGAGGGGTATCTCTCCCTGACTGTGCATTGGTGGCAACCCAGTGAGCTGCAGGGTGGTGGTGGCAGTAGCAGAAGGCAGGGTCAGGGCCGCCAGGCTGGCTATTGCTGGGCCTTGCTGCATGCCGAAGCAGTCGACGTGCCGCAAACGGCAGACACTCTCGGAGCCATCCTCTCATGGCAGTTAGAGAGCTGGGTAGGCAGGGGCATCACACAGGCTTCGTGGTGACTGACAGTGGCTCCAACATCAAGGTGGCTGTCCAGCATCAGGGCCTAAAACATCTTCCTTGCGGGGCCCACCTTCTCCACCTCATGGTTAAGGACGCAATGGGCCAGACGAAAAGCCAGGATCATCGATATCTAGCTGCGACCCATGAGTACCGACTTATGCTCCAGAAGTGTCAGCACATCATGGGTCACTTCTCATGTAGCAATACGGACTCATATCTGCTGCATGAGAAACAGACACTGAAAGGCGGACAAGGGTACTGCCTGATCGGTGATGTCAGCACATGCTGGAACTCCACCTGTGCCATGCTGGAGCGCATGATGGAGCAGAGAGCAGCCCTGGATGCCTTTGTCTCTGAGATGAGGGTCTTTCGGGATGAGAATCGTCTCACCCAAGAGGATTGGGTGGTCATTTCTCAGACTGTGGAGGTTCTTGGGCCCTTCAAGATCCACACAGAAATGCTCTCATCTGACACGGCGAGCATCACACTTGTCGTCACCATGGCCCACATGGCCCGTGAGGACCTGGCCTTGTTTCTAGTGCCAGCTCAAGGCTGTGCAGACATTCTTCTAGCAGTGTGCGCCCTGGTTGTTAGGCTGCAGGAAGGACTTGAGGCCCACTTTCCGACTTTCACCCAGGATAAGGTCTACATGATGGCGACCATGTTAGACCCGTGCCTTAAGGGCACGATCGCCTAGCAGACCAATGAGCTCGATTGCTGGCAAGATGAGCTCTCCCAGAAGGTCGAGCACTGTAGAGTCAGGGTGGGCCCAGTGGCGGTAGCTGAGGAGGTGGGGGGGTGGAAGCAGCTCATCTGCCACTTCCACTGCTGTTCATCCCCTACCTCCCTGGCTAGGCAGTGTTTCCCACCAGACTCACACCAAGAAGAGTGCCAAGATGACACTCATTGGGAGGCTCATTGGCCCCTCTGGGAGCAGTAGGCTCCTGAGAGTGGAGACAGGTGCTCCAATGGTGAGGGACTATCTTTTGGAGCCCAACGATTCACAGGAAGCATCTCCTTTGGACTACTGGGTCACAAAGGAGGTGGTCTGGCCAGCCCTCTCCTCCGTGGCCAAGGCGTTCCTCTCATGCCCACCGACGAGCATGCAGAGCAAGCACATCTTTTCACATATGGGTGACATTGTCTGCCCACATTGCAATTGCCTGCAACCCTGGACAGTTGAACAGTTGGTCTTCCTGAAGGTCAACTTGTGTCTGTTCAGCTCCCCGAACGTAGACTTTGAGAGTGAATGAGGTGAGCACCTACTTGTGCCTGCATCTTCTATTGGTCCGTGCTTGGAAGGTGGTTGTAAAACACTCTCCCACTAAACATAGACTAGAGTCCAAAGACAGCCCAAAAACTCACTCACAAATTGATTGGCAGTGTACCCCCCACCCCTCATCCATCCCCAAACCAAAAGTGAATGTTGATTTAAAAACTGCAAAGCAATCCAAATTTTCTCAGTCCCATCCACACATGCCTAATAATACTGAAAGGGCCATTGCAGCCCCCAACTGTAACCGACAGCACCCACAGGCCCAGCCAGGATAACCCAGTTGTTTTTTTTCAGGGGGAAGGAGGAAGAAAGAGGGAGGTGCCAGTGATGATGACAGGCAACCAGCAGCCATACCAATGCTGAGGTTCCTCTAATGGGACAGTGATAGCTGGTGTGTTGCTGCTGAGCTGAGAGAGAAGGAATGTTTCCTTCCTCTCACACAATCTGAGGCCCTCCCAATGATCTTCCTCATTTGGGGTGCAACTCTGGCTTGTCTCCTTATGGTGCACCCTGGGTAATGCAAAAGAGCCTGGATCAGCCAACCATCCATCACTCAAGGTAAGTCTAAATGCTTCTTGCTTTGTGTCAGATACAGAATGATGTGGAGCTAGGCGTGGTCCACTGCTTCTCTTGTTTGAGAGTTGTGTTGTTTGGGGCAGGGCTAGAGAGTTGGCATCTGTAGATTGTGTGATCTGTGGCAGGGAAGCTGGCACCTGGGTGAGAGACCCAGAACCAGCATGCCTGTTGTGCTTAGCCAGCTCTCCCCACGTCGTTTGGGGCAGGGCTGGAGAGCTGGCATCTGGGTTTGCTGCAGCCAAGTTGAGCAGATTGTGTTTTGTGTGGCAGTGACATTGGCAACTGGGTTGATATTGGTTCCAGGCCAGCAGGGTTCATAGAGTAGATAGATGGATGTAGTGTATTTAAGTCCTATAGAGATTCTCTTGTGTGAAGTTAGGTTTGGCTTTGGGTGCCCCAGGAATTGGACCCCCTGGTCCATTTTTTTTTTGGCCTTGTGGGTTTTGTGTGGGACAGTGCCCTGAAGCTGCACAGCAGTTTGGGGGGCTCTCCTCAAAATCCCCTGCTCCCCAGAGCCACTTTTCCCATGATAATTACAGTGGGGGAAATTGCTCTAATTATTTTTTTTTTCTCACCATTGTTCCTTTTGGGGTGCCCACAGATGGATGCAGTCTTTTTGGGCCAGGGGGGTTGCATGTGGGGGAGTCCCCTGAAGCTGCCCTGCAGTTTTGGGGCCTCTACCTCAAACTCCCCTCTGGCCAAAGCCACTTTTCCCACAGCAATTATAGTGGAGGAAGTGGCTAATAGGGCTTTCCCCAGCATTGGTGGCAATGGGCCTTTTGGGGAGCCCAAAGACAGGGACCCTCTGGTCCAATCTTTTCGGAACATGGGGGTTTTGTAGTGTAGAGTTCCCTACGCATTCCATGCTGTTTTTAGGGCTCTCCCTCAAACCCCCTGCCCCCCAGTAGCCTCTGCTTATGCCCTATGTTGCCATTGATTTCAATGGCCTAAAGGGTATAATGGTGGGATTGGGGCACCCTCTTTGGGTGCCCCTGGAATGGGAACCCCTGGCCCAATCTTTTTGGGACTTGGGGGGTTTGTGGGGGAGAGTCCCCTGCAGGTTGCCTGCAAATTTGGGGTCTCTCCCTCAGTCCCCCTTCCCTCCAGGTGGCTTCCAATATACCCTATTTTGCCATTGATTTCAATAGCCCATAGGGTATAACGGGGCTGTATATTTGGAAATAGCCATATATCTCCAGTATATACAGCTATTCCAAATACCAATATTCAGAAATATACGGTATTCTGAATATTTTGGCCCTGTATATTTCCAAATCCGATTAATTCTGATTTTTTTTTTTTTTGCACACCCCTAGTCTACACTCCCTTCTTGCAAAGTTCAGCCATTTGGGAAGTCTGAACCTTCTCTACCATTTCAGCCTCCTTCCCCTCCCCTTTTTTGGAATCAGGTTGCGATGGTTGCAGAAGCGCATAATCACCAATGGTGTTGCCAATCACCATGGCCAAGTAGACATTCTGGATCAAGAGTCCCCAGGGGACTAGTTTTTGAGCAACAAATCACCCTCTCTCCCATTTCTGCATAAAAGTCTAAGAGCTTCCCATGTGTGACTCAAGAATAAATGCGCTGAGGCTGACGGAACTACTCTCATGTAAATTTGTACTTCCTCATGTATTCCATGAAGAGAGGTGAAGGGAGGGAGGCTGAAGGGGGTTGGAGTACTTAGCAGAGAGATTGTGACATAATGATATCAAGGAGACTGAACAGCAATTTTAATGATCAAATGTAATAAACTGTGAACATACTTATTTCATGTTAGGATGCCACAAAATTCACTGTCAATCTTACTTTGTCTGACCATGATGATCAAATGTAAGCTGATCACCAGAGCTGTTCCTTTTGCAACAATTACTCAAATGTGCACTGAACAGGGTTGCATTGGATTTTATCAAAACTGTGCTTGCACTGAAACTGCCAATCAGACATATTGACAGCCATTAATATTGCTAAGAATGACTTAGACTAACACCAAACAGTATGACTTTTTAAAAAAAGAATACTGCAGTTATTTAGGATTTATATGATTTGTGATGGATTTAAGTGTCTATGGTTGTATCAGAAGGCTTTTTCAGGCTTTTCTTGAACCAGTGATTTCTATTGTGCAAAGGTGAAAAAACACTCTAATTACCTAATTACCCATTTACCATGATTCTTTAAATTCAATGCTTGCTTGCTTTTTTTTTAAAAAAGAGCAAGTTTGACTGTCAGACTTTAATATTGGAAAGGAAAATCCTGAGAATCTTCCCCTTATTTGGCCCAGTGACTTTAAAAAAAGCAGCAAAGAGGTTTTATCGCTTGAATCTTTTACTTAAGAGATTAAAAGACTACACTAGATCAGAAATGAGAACAGAAATTTGGAAGGGAGAACCTTGCTCTAAGACTTTTTGACAAGTTGATTTACCTACTGCTTTATTGGCCATTACTTGGCATAGCATTGGGTATTGTTCCTTCTGTTTTTAGCATCTGAACAAGAAAGTCAGTTTGGAGGGAAATTCTTGGATCTTATTGCCAGTTAATTTGTGATCTCAAAGTGTCCTTGAAGGTTTTGGCCTAATTACAAATTTATTTTATGAATATTTCCAATCTGTTGTGTTCATTCTCAAATCTCTTTTGGTCTTCTAAACATTTGTAAAAGGACACTGTAAGTGAGAGAATGTCAGACTTTGAGATCACAAATTAACTGGCAATAAGATCCAAGAATGTCCCTCTCCAAACTGACTTTCTTGTTCAGGTGCTAAAAATAGCCCTGGAGTGGCAGAACCACTACCTTTGGGGCTGGTTAGGTATCCCCTTCTATGAGTTACAGTGGTCTAACTCCATATTCATTAATTGATAAGGAGGGCAAATTTTCTGGATCAGGAAGTATATGGACATTCCTAGCTTTCTGGTCTTCTAAACCTTTTTTCCTTGTTGCCCAAAGATCTAGAATTCTTCTTACAAAATACATTGTTCCTCCACAGCCAGGAACATTTTTTTTGCTGTTCTATTTTCTGAAGATATGCACCTAAAGTGTGCACCCTGATCACTTTGATTCACCTTTGGGACTTAAGGCTCCACCTCTTCTAAACTAAGCACTGACAGCGCACTTTTTACAACTGTTACACCATTCAAAGTCCATTAAAGTCAATGGAGTTAGTAGGTCATAACTGCTTAGGATGGTTTCATAAAAGTAATCATTCAGTGTATGGAAATGAAATGGAACAAAACTTTTGGAGGCTAAGAAAGATTCACTCAATCTTCAATTCAGTATGTATTATAGTACAGGGGTGGCCAACGGTAGCTCTCCAGATGTTTTTTGCCTACAACTCCCATCAGCCCCAGTAATTGGCTATGCTGGCTGAGGCTGATGGGAGTTGTAGGCAAAAACATCTGGAGAGCTACTGTTGGCCATCACTGTTATAGTATATTAACTTGGAGGACTGTAGTCTAGGTATTTCAAATAAAATTGACAAAGGCTTTCTTCACCACAGATGTTGTGCCACTGAGATACATAAACCAAAATTGGACCCAGAGAAGGGGAAATTAGCTTTAAAAAGAAAAGAAAAATGCAGAACCATGTAGTCTGTGTATATAAGGGTGCATCTTGGTGGGAATACACCAAAATAAAATTATGAAGAAAGAGTGTGAGTGATTGTAAACACAAGCAAATAGATTTATTGTATATATAAAAAAGTAAATCTGTAAAGAACCTATTCTAAGCACCTGGGAATCATTCCCTAAGTACTCACACACACACACAACAACAAGAGGGCACACTTACAAAAGGCAGAAAGGAGGAAATTGGTAAGTTTTAGGGAAGGGACATACAACCTTGAATACCCTTCTTGATTGAGTTTTTTTTTTTTTAAAGGGAAAAGGAAATTGTTGCTTATTAAAATAGCAACTTCCTTGGGCTGGGCAAACTCTCTGGGATATGTCCAAAATATCGGGGAATGTCTCCAGTGTTAACAATTTGTTTTCTTTTTCTTTTTTTGTCATTGTGAACAATATGCCACTGGGGGAGATTACACTTCATCAGTTTATAATTCTAGCATGCTCTACTTCTTCCCTGGGATTTTCCAATATGATTACTCTATCCAGGTGCCTTTCTGAGACTCCCCAAATTTAATAAGATCCTCTTGGCACTTAGGCTGTAAAAGGGGATGCCTATTAAAGCAACTAAGTCCACAATAAGAGGTGGAGTCTACTATCTAAGGGGGATCTCAGCTGGAAGGGGGAGGTCCTCACAGGAGAGGACTTTTCCAGTGAAAAGCAAGATGAGACAGGGACATGGAGGAATGCTGCCAAAGATGCAGAAACCCAAGCAGCTCATGCAACATAGCTACTTTTAAAAGAAATCCCATGATGATCCACTTAATATGTTCAGCAAACACCATCTCAAAGGTTGCCACTGCACAGACCCAAAACTGCACAGAATACTATTTGCAATCATATCTTCAAGTTGACCAAAAGAGAGGTTTGACTTGCTTAAAAATGGCATTTCAGACAAAATAGCTATGAATGTCAATCACAATGTCTGTGAAATTGTCAACATCTTTGATATCAGTGTACTTGTTACAAGAATGAATACCCTGGGTTAGCAATCTGTGTTATAAGAATACCTATCAGTCAACAGAAAGATCTCATAGCTGTTATGATGAAGTGAGGTATTCCACTCAAAGCAAAAACAACTGTAATGATGGTAAGGGTTCTGTATAAAATTGTCCATGACAAACTGTAGATTGGGAGGACGGGAACAGATGTATATGCTGGTTAGACTTAAGTTGTTCAAAGCCAACATCCCAACTTGTACAGGGTATGTAACAATTAGCCATTACACTATCCAGCAGATCACAGAAAATATATGGAATTCAGCAGTGTATTTGTAGGTTCAACTGAAATGAGTTCAACATAGAATGTGTGTGAGTTACCAAATTCCACCGAGTTCTATAAGGATATAGATAGCATATATAGATAGCATACATAACATGCTCTATGTTTGTCTAGAACAGGGGTGGCCAACAGTAGCTCTCCAGATGTTTTTTGCCTACAACTCCCATCAGCCCCAGCCATTGGCCATGCTGGCTGGGGCTGATGGGAGTTGTAGACAAAAAACATCTGGAAAGCTACCATTGGCCACCCCTGGTCTAGAGACATACAATGATTTATGTGAAACATATATACCGTTTGAAATAGAAACTAGGTGCAAATACCAAGAAGAATGCATTTGGTGTGGGGGCTTCCTGCCTCATTTACACAGGAATAACCTTTCATGTTTGTCTCCTGTAACATGTGAAATGATCCTAAGAAAGACTATGAGATCTGATTGGCGGTGCATGTGCAGAGTGCAATACAGAAGACTGTTCAAGAGTATACTCCGGGAAGAAGTAGAGCCACATACCAGCACCTAGTATAAAAGTGGTGTATTTACAAACTATATGCAATACAACTAGTGTGGTGAATAACATTAAACTGAGTGACAAAGTGCTACGCAAGGAACCAACTCTCGACTGAGAGGAATACAGTCTGGCACTGTAGTGCTTATATATACATGTCAGCCAATCACGGCAGTCCATACAGTTGCTGACTTCAGCAGGTGCTTTCCCCTGGTTACAGTCCAGCCAGAACCGGCTTGCTCACAAGGTTGATCTGACCTGACCTGTCAGATAGATCCACCTGCTTCTTCTTGCTTCTGTCATGCTGTGGAAGGAGGACTCAATACACTGACAAGTATAACATGATGAATGCTTGGAGGGAAGCAAAACAAAATTCTACTAATGAGAAATTTTACGTTTCCTCAGAAAGTACACCCTAAAGCTTATTTCAGATAGTGATATACTGCTTGTCTGTTCTGAGCCCTTCTTGGGGTCTATTCATTGGGGCTTGCTTCCACAAAAGTGTTTTTTTTTTAAGGATGACACCATAAACACACTTCCCTGGGAGTAAGACCCACTGAAAAAAGGTTTCGGCCGAATAGTCAGATTTAGTCACTAAGTCCACTATTCCATGACAACTTTATCTGGGAACTGAAGTGAACACACCATTTAGCATTTTAATTCTGTGTATTCTACATCTGATCTTAACTGGTTCCAACATTTTTTATGGCATTCTTCTCTGATGGTAATTACTGCACATTATAAGTCTATATATGGCTCACAGAAGGTTGCCACTGAAGTTTAGCATGTAGTTTCGATTTAAATCACACAGTACTCAAAATTAATTAGGACAATTTTAAATGGTCAGATAGACAGATACCGGTCATTAAGAAAGATACTGCTTCAAATCCATTGTTTTATTCAGAACAGCCAGACTATTTAAGGATCACATTGTAAAAATACACTAACTATAATCCAACACACACACATTTAACATTGATTTCAGTGAACTTAAATCTACTTAATTCTACACTAGATTGTGAATCCAGAGTAAAACAAGGTGAAAGTTTTGGAAAGTGTCCAAAATCATCGAATTAGAATTAAAGTTGTTCTTATTATCACTGAAACATTGTGACTAGAGTCCTGGTACATAATGATGATTTAAGAAAAATACTTTTCAGCAGATGGTGTCATTTAATGAAAAAGTAAATTGTCATAAAGCTACTAATGAAGCCTGACATCCTCCTACAAGGTTAAACAATGTTACATTGCTGATTAGCCACTTCTGTGAAGGTAAACTATTAAATTTTTGCTGAACGGTAGAAGCCATTTAGCTGTGATGGTTGAGAGGCTGACATGTGATCTTGATACCCTCTTAAGAGCTCCTAAACAATTTAAAGACTGTTCTCATACGATTACAAAACTGTACTCCTTCCAAACGATACGCTTGCCCTTGTGGATCAGAATACACCTAAGTTCACTCTGCTATTTTCACCAGTTCCTCATTATCTCCCACACTCAATTGAAGCTACTTTTTTTTTTAAAGAATTTTAAAGTTTTATTGAGAAAAAATAGTACAAGTAAAAGAAAAGACAAAGAAATGAGATAAGAAATAGACATAAAATACATAAACAATTATCTCTCGCAAACCACAAACAAAATAGATACAAACAATCAACTATGATCTATCATCTAACATCTAACAACTGACATCTACCCAACCATACACACTGGGAGATGGAGAGAGTTAAGTATCAAAAAAGGCAAAGGGGGAAAAACCCCATGATTACTCCGATCTGACACCTCTGCTTTTAACCCATTTATAAATAGGGTCCCATTCCTCTTGACATTTTTGCACATTGCCATTTCTTAATCTTGTGGACATTAGGTCAGATTCTGTGGCTTCCAACAATTTGTTAATAAATTCATCTCTATTGGGAGTTTTCCCATTTTTCCAATATTTGGCATACAAAATTCTAGCTGTGGTAACTATATACAGTAACAGTTTCAATTTAGAAAGAGGCAAGCTTTGTCTACAAATATTTAACAGATACAGTTCCGGCACATGGTTAATTTGCATTTTTAAAATTTTTTGGATCCAAATATTAACTTGTGACCAATATTTTTTAGCATGCTTACATTTCCACCATATATGAAACAGGGAGCCTTTAGCTTCTAGACATTTCCAACATTTGTTGGAGTATGTAGGATAGATTTTTGCCAACCTATCGGGCGTAAGGTACCATCTATAAACCATTTTATATAAATTCTCTTTCAGTTCTGCTGGTTTCATCAATTTTATGTTACGCTTCCATAGTTGTTCCCATTCTTCCAAATCTATATTGTAACCAAAGTCCTTCAGCCAACGTATCCATGCTTCTTTCACAACCTCGTCCTGCATCTTAATTTGAAGTAACCAGTCATATACTTTAGAAATTATCTTCTGTTTGGATTCTAGTATGAGATCTAGATCAATTGGTGTGTTCGTAAAGCCCTTTTCTTTATCTTTGCGAAATCTTGACTTAAGTTGGCACTGGAGCCACCAACTTAACTTAGGAAGTTCCTCCTCAATCAGCTCATTCTGGCTGTTTAACAAGAAGGCATAGTCTTGTAAGATGTCCCAGTTGTACAAGTTTGGATGGGTCAAAGCTTCTATTGGAGATAACCACCTTGGAGTATAAGTATAATGTACTTTAATTTCTTCCCAGGTCACGTACAAAGATCTTCTTATTTCGTGTCTAAGGAACCGGCCAGTTTTGATAGGAGCATGATACCACATATAACTGTGCCAGCCTTCCCCCAGGCCAGCACCTTCAATAGTCAATAATTTTTTATTGTCTAGCTTACACCAGACTCTCAGCCAAGCAATACAACAAGCTTTATAATACAAGTTCCAGTCAGGTAAGGCTAGACCACCTCTTAGTTTACTATCTTGTAAAACTTTCAATTTGATTCTAGCTTTCTTGCCTTGCCAAATGAATGTCTTGGTCATAGAGTTGAGTTGCTGGAAAAATGATTTGGGTAAGATAATTGGGATTGTTTGAAACAAAAACAAAATTCTTGGAAGAATGTTCATTTTTATTGTAGCAATCCTGCCTAGTAGTGAAATTTGTAAGTCTTTCCAGTTAGTTAAGTCATTACGGATTTCTTTCAATATTTTTCATAGTTGTCTCTATATAAAGACTTTAAATCGCTTGTAAGTTGAATTCCCAAATATTTTATCTTTTTTTCATGCTTAAAGCCTGAAAGTTGCTCTAATGTTTCGATTTGGTCTTTTTCCATATTTTTCGTTAGAATTTTGGTCTTAGCGACATTCAATTTGAATCCAGATACTTCTCCAAACTCTCTTAATCTTTGCTTTAAAGAAACTATCGAAGAAGAGGGTTGTTCCAAGGTAAACACAAGATCATCCGCAAACGCCATAGTCTTAAACTCTATGTTGTTTATTCTAGTTCCTCGTATTTGAGAATCTTCCCTTATCTTCTTAATCAACGGTTCTAAAGTCAGAATGAAGAGCAAAGGGGATAACGGACACCCCTGTCTGGTACCTTGTTCTATCTCAATTGAGTCAGTCATTACTTCATTAAAGCTCACTTTTGCAGCCTGCTTGGAGTAAACCGCTTCAACCATTCTAGAGTATCTCTCACCACAGCCGACTGCAGACAATGTCGCTTTAATAAAATTCCAGTTAACATTATCAAAGGCCTTCTCTGCGTCCACAAAGATAGCAGCCAGTTCTTTGTCAGGGTGTTCTCTATAGTATTCAAACGCGTTCAATAATAGCCTCACATTCTGGTTCATTAGTCGACCTGGAACAAAACCAATCTGATCTTCGTGAATTAAACCAGCAATTACTTTCTTCAACCTATTTGCTAATATAGCTGCGTATATCTTGTAATCACTGTTCAAGAGCGAAATTGGTCTATAATTTTTAATTTCTGAAGGATCTGTACCTTCCTTGTGAATAAGCGTAATTAAGGCTTCTTTCCAAGAGTCTGGGATCTCAGCTGTATTGTAGGCATTCTCAACTACTTTCTTGAAAGGTAGCAATAATGAATCTTCAAAAGCTCTAAAGAACTCAATCGGAAGTCCATCCGGACCTGGAGTCTTGTTACTTTTTTGAATTCTGATTACATCCACGATCTCCTGTATTGAGATAGGATTCTCCAAACTTGCTTGCTGTTCCCTTGTTAATTGCTTCATTTCTACCCCTTTATGTAGTCTTCTTGTTTTATCAAATCAATCCTCTGCTATTTATAAAGATTCCGGTAGAAATCTTGAATAATTTCTTTCATCTGGGAGTTTTGGAACACTTCTTCCTTGGCTTGATTTTTCAACATTTTTATAATCTTTTTCTCCTTCTCCTTTCGCAGCCTATAAGCCAGCCATCTACTCACTTTGTTGGCATTTTCAAAATAGTTTTGTCTTGCCCACTTCAGTTTTTTCTCAATTTCTTCCGCCAAGAGAGCATTTATTTGATGTTGAAAAAACATAATTCTGGTCTTCCTTTGGCTGGAATTTCCGGTTTTCTGTTGTCTCTCGCAAAGCTTCAGTTTTGTTATAAGTTCATTGTAGGCTTTCCTTTGTTCTCTCTTTCTCTCTGATGAATATCTAATCGCAACTCCTCTGAAAAAGGCCTTAAATGCATCCCAGATAATTGGGATTTTCGTGTCTTTTTCCACATTGAGTTTAAAAAATTCCTGAATCTCTTTTTTAGCCACCTCCAAGAATTTAGTCTCTTTTAAAATTTGTAAATTTAAGGACCACCGAGGACTTCTTTGCTGTTCCTGTAATATCAGCACAATTGGGTTATGATCTGCATAAGACTGAGGAAGAATATCAGCTTGGTTAACAGACAGTATCATACTCATAGATATCCAGAACATATCTATTCTTGACCAAGATTTGTGTGCATGGGAATAGAAGGTAAAATCCATTGTAGTCGGATATTTTTTGTTCTCCAGGCATCTACTAAATTTAGTTCTTCTACCATTTTCAAAAAAGAACTAGGTAATAAATTCCGATTCTTCTTCTTTTTGCGGGGGTCATCATATTTTTTGTCCATTTTGATGTCAAATATTGCATTGAAGTCCCCGACAATACAGTACCTGTCCGAATTAAATTCTCTAAATTTAAGATACAGATCTTGGTAAAATTTCTCCTGATTTTCATTAGGAGCATAAATGTTCCCAACAATTGTTTTGAGGCCATTTAATTCCAATTCAACGATGATAATTCTTCCTTGTTCATCCGAATACAAACAGTTCGACTTAATGTGGTGAGATATAAATATAGCTACCCCCTTCTTCTTTTTAAGAGGATTGCATGATGAGTATAAAGTACCCAATTTCTTGTTTTTCAAGTACTTCACGTCATCTGTCCTAATATGGGTTTCTTGTAAACAAATAATTTGCGCACCAGATTTAGTTAATTGTTGGAAGGTCCTCTTTCTCTTTCCAGGTTCATTTAAGCCGTTAACATTCAGGGAGAGTATCTTAGTTCCCACCTTAGAATTCATTTTTCTTGGTCAATACTATCAGATATCTTAGCTAAGTCTTTCTTGCTCTGAAGTCTAGTTTTAACCTTCTCACGTTGTTTTTTGGGGGACTCATCCTCAAGGGGTTTCTTAGCACCTTCTTGTTCTTGTTCTTCTCCTGAGTCAGATCACTCCACCCATTCTTCCCAAAATTCTTCCATCTTTGCCTCAGTAGTGATGTTGTATCTCTTAGCTTGGTATGTAAAAAAGAGGCCTTGAGGAATAAGCCATCTGAATTGGACTTCATGTTTAACCAGCCAAGTGGACAATTTTTTAAATTTAAATCTCCGTTGTCGCACACTCCAGGGTATCTCTTTCAAAATTTTTATCTTGGTTCCCTTCCAATTTATGTCACACTCTCTTGCTTTCCGCAAAATTCTCTCTGTGGTTTCAGGGCGGATGAACTTTACTTGGACTTCCCTGGGAAGTTTAAATTTCCTTATATAGCTTGAGGACACTCTTTTGGCCCAAAGAATGTCCTTAGGTCCTTCTTCCAGTAAATCTTCGTCATCCACTATCAGGATACTTGTAATCTTACTAATCAGATCTTCCTCTTTCTCTTCTGGTAAATTTTGAAATCGAAGAATGGTTGCGGCTTTTTCCATTTCAAGCCTCATCACCCGATCCTCCAACCCCATCAGTTCTGTTTGGTTTTCTCTAACTATGTTACAAGTTCGCTTATCACGATCTTCCATTCTCTCAACCTTGGCAGTTAAGTCATGAACTTGTTGCGTGTTAGCCAAAACTTGTTTCTGAAAGTCTGCCAACTGGTCATTGGTTTTCTTAATCTGGAACATCAAATCTATTTTCATCTCATTGAGAGCTTCTTGGTTCTTTTTAAAACCAGCCGTAACAGTATTCTGCAATTTTTCCAAAGCATCATGATCGGTGGCGCCAGGGACTACTTTACCTCCCCCTGCCGGGGGGGTACCCTGCAAATACTTTTTAACCTTGGTTTCTGTCATGATAGTATACTGCCACGTCCCAGTACCTTTAACTCAATTTCAAAGTTGTCGTAGCCAACCCCAGGCAGTATGTACTACAGTGATATGCACAATCAAAACAGTGAATCTACAAGTCAGATCAACAATTCCAAAATTCAAACTCCCCAGCCCACAGAAACAAGGAACAATAATACTAAGCACTTAAATTTTGAACTTCAAAAATTAATTGGGATCAAACAACTTCAATTAATTAATTAATTAATTAATTAATCAGCTACCTAATACTTAGTACTTATTACTTGTTACTTATTACTTATTTCATTAAAAGCACTACCCTGTAAGAATATAACAACAATAAAGGTGCATGGTAAACCAAAAGAGACAAATTGCTGAGTCCAAAGAAACAACCAATAAATTTATAAGCACAGTCTTATCTTGCTTCCTCTTCTCTGGTTTCTCTTCAGATCGTATAAATCCCCAATTGAAGCTACTTTTTATCTGTCTAGCATATACATTCCTATGCCCCCCTTTTTAAAGGCCATATAGACTCTTGTGATGCTTACAGTGTAATCCTAAACAAAGTTATGCTCTTCTAAATCAGCTGAGGTCAACAGACCCAACTCTGCTTATGACTGCAATAACAGCCTCTAAAACCAACATGTCATTTGTGTGTTGAGTTTGTGTATTGCATGACACGGAAGAGCATTATTGTCACTGCACCTGAACTATGGAATATGACAGATATATGATAGTCAGACATGCAAATCCAAACACAGTTTTCTAATTTCTTTGAACACAGAAATGCTTCATTACAGGAAATTCACAATTTTTCATTCTACCTTAAGTATCTCACTTGGAGTTTTATATGGCTCTTGTCCTTACTAAAAGAATTCCTTTTCAGTTTTCACATTGGTTCATCAATAGAAATACTTTTTAAATCACTACCTGCATACACGCAGATTTAAATGCTTTCTATTAGCTGGACATGAAAAGAATTTGAAAAATATATTTTATAGATCCTGATGGGTTTTTAAATTAATAACTCAAGCCCCTTTCTACACATGCCAAGAGAATTGAAGTTTGCACTGAAACTGTTTAAAAATCCCATTACAAGAGAATTAAAATAGCACTGCAAGGAAGAAAGGAAGAATCTCTCTCAGATCTTAATTACTTCTGAATATATTGTTTTAAGCACAATCATGTCCATATTTCACTGCAAAGAAACTTTCAACTACCCATCACACAATGGGATGTCTTTCTTTTACAATACATCAGTGCACTACCACAGAAAACAGAATGAAATGCTGCATAAGAATTTTGAGTTAGTGGGAAGTGAGCATATATAAAGAGAAAAACATGTGCCAGCAGCTCTCATGTTCACTCCAGCCTCTAGAAAAGGCACAAGACTGAAAAGTATGCACATGGAGTTACAACTTTTAAGCTTTATTATCTCCCAGTCCCAGACTCAAGTGTGTGATCCAACTGAGCTCCATAACCCATAGCATTATTCCTTGGCCAAGCAAGATCAGCAGTAATATCAGCAGCAACTTCAGCAAAAATACATTCTAGCTCAAGGAACTGCAAAGCACCCATCAGCTGCAAAGCATGCAGTACCTCTAACCCACCTTTATGGAAGGCATGACATTTAGGGTAGGATGCTTCCACAGGGCTTTTTTTTTTTTTTTAGCAGGAGCACACAGGAATGCAGTTTCAGCTGGCTCAGTGCCAGGAGATGTGGCCTAATATGCAAATGAGTTCCTGCTGGGCTTTTTCTACACCCCCCCCCCGTGCTTTCATAATGAAATTTAAGACTGAGCTGCCAGCTGTGATGAGGACTGTTTTCTTCCTGTCAGGAGAACTGCCTTCGATATCTGGAAGCCTTAGTTACAACAGGGTTATGTCCTCAGAGACTTATCAAAAACACATGAAAAGAGCAGAACCCAGTTGCAACAGGACTGGGAACTCATTAGGCTCATCCATTTCCTGATACATAGGTGAACTTTACAGACCTGATGGAAGAAGATTATCAAAGGTTCCCACTGAAGAAGTAAACTGTCATTTCTTCTACAGTTTTTAAAAGTGGCACATTCCTCATTTGCATATACTAGTACTTTTAAATATATACAAACTTCAATCAGTCAAACTAAAAAGAGTTTGGAAAACCAAATAAATAGCCAAGTAGATTATTAATGGGCCAACATGTCCATAGTGATGCCTGTTCAGAAATCTATAATCTATATATAGTCTATATATAGCCAAATAATATATGAAATTCTGATGTCCTAAAATCGTCACCATTTAGCTATTTCTAGTAACCATTTAGCAATGCCTTAATTTCATTATTTGATGCCAAAATATATGCACTATAATACAATATTATAGAATCCCACCCAATACCTAGTAATTTAAGCAATAAGAATCTTATTCTGAATTCCTTTATTTTCGGGGTTAAAAATAAACGCTTGGTATTCTGTTTTCTCAGTCCCTCCCATCCAATGGGTTCTCCTGCCATGCAGTCTAACTTTAATCACCTTTTCTCCAAAACACCAAACCTACGAACCAATAAAAAAGAGAATAGAAATTACATTCAGATAGATACTGGCTGAATTAGTCTTTCAAATGAGCCCACTCAGACATAGCCAGTGTTCAAGATCTAAAATAGAAACAGTAGGTACATCGTCATGGTGACTCATATACACTGTTGAAGCCCCTGTTGGCTTTTCACCTCCTCCTACCTTTGCATGTATGCTGACAAATATAGAAATAACACCAGGCACATCAAGCTCCTTCCACTGGCTGTACAGTTGAACCATCACCAGATCCAGATGCTGCCACTGATGCTTCTGCTGGCTCCATCTCATCTTTTTATCTTCTCATTATTTCATCAATAGATACTAGAATCAAGCGCTAGCACAGACCATGTGTAAGCCAAATTGCCCTCAGTTGAGGTAGGGGAATTAGTCAGGTGGGCAAAAGATGGCTAACTTAAAATATGGCTATATTGTTATCCAGTGGTCATTTTGTAGAAAAATAGATGGTGGAGCTCATCCAGGGATTGTTATACAGTTGCACCTACTATTCAATGGACAAGGAGGTGGAAATTTCAGAAGCAGGAGGTTGAACACTCAAAAAGGTGCAGGAGCTGCACTCCTGTGAGCTCCCACTGAATCTGAGGCATGTTGTTATGTGATTTTATAGGTTGTGAGCTGCCCTGAGCCTGCCTTGGAGGGGAGGGCGGGATATAAATCAAATAAATAAACTTAAGTGGGGCCAATAACCTGTGTATACAGGAGGTGGTTTCCCAGAAGCCCAAACCCAATAATGAGAAAGTAATTGACTAAAAATGGATGTTTTATTGGAAAAGTCATTCAAGCATACAAGGAATAAAGATCACACATCAACCACACAGTTCCTAAGAAAAATAGAGGTGAAGAGTTGATAGAGAAATACAAAGCAAATAACACAGGCAGGGTTATACTACCTCACCAAGTCTTCAGGAGGAAATGTCTTCCAGAAGAAATGACGGAATAGGGAAGGGGAAGCAACAATGACCAGCGTAGCTCACAATAATGATCAGATTATGGGGATGGCTCATATGGGGTACTGAAAGAGACACACCAAACTGGCCAAAAACCAGTCTATATATAGCCAAATTCATAACCCCAGGCAATGGTATCAAGCAACCCATGACATGGCGACATGTAACACATGACATCATGGAGGGGCAGGCTCCCAAGATGTTTTTGGAGAAAGGATTAATGGGTACTGATGAGTTTACCTATTATAAACCCTTGCTAAAAAAAAAAAAAAACCATGAGTGGGGAATTTAGAGTCAGTTGCTATCTATTGTAACACCATAGCAAACCCAACAGGGATAGTCTGTGTGACAGAATTAAGTCCTTGGCAATGATTTTTCTCTCAGGCTTCTTCTTTGCATTCAGCGATCTCCTAATGGTTGATAGGAACAGTCTTTTGTCAAGTTTGATGGGACGACAGCAAGTCTTTTGTTGACCATTGGCTTCTCATTTGCATCTCCATTGACACACCTGGAGTACGTGGTGCTCTTGCTTTGCCCTCATGGCGGTAGGCAGCGAGTTGTTGAAGGATCACCCTAGAACATGGTCCCTAAGAAAAGCTCTTCTTGACACTATCTTCAGATGACCGGAGTGCGATTTCATTCTATTGGGCTTGGCAGCTCTGTGGTGAAGCACGAGCTGGAGTCCTTCTTTGCAGGAGAAATGTACACAGTCACACCAATAGCAGGGGCAGGCAAGGGATCCATTGCAGTCGATACTGGAAGTTTGCTGCCTGGGTTCACACTGGTAAAATGTCCATATTGGCTTAATTCTTATACCCAACATTTTCTGCTTATCACTGAATGTCCATAGAAGCAGTTCGCTTGTACTTGTATTGGCACAAGTCCATAACATAAGTCCATAATAGCTAAGAGTCTTGTATCTCTGGCACAGAGCTTTCACATGCTACTAGCATTGTGCAATGGTGGCTAGCAATGGTAGGCACATCATCTGTCTCTGGTGATTGCTAGAGATAGGCCAGTTCTACTTGGCATGATTCAAAATTGAGCATGCCTATTTTTTTTGGGGGGGGGGGAGATGACAAATAGCCACTAGGAGGGAAAATGAAAAAAATAGTTCCCCCCCCCCGAGCCCAGTTTCAACATTTTGATTCCTTCATGCTCTCAATGATATCACTGGGAACCTGATGAGAGTCAAACACATACTTCCTACACACCCACACTTCAAGCACAGCACAGCTCTAGAATTTGTCTTTCCCTTCCCATTTACCTGCCCTGACCACTGAAGGTGTTCCTCCTGAGAAATTGGATACTAAAACTGTACAGCCATAGTTGCCAGTCATCCTGTAAACTTCATGACCCAGCCTGACTTCTGTTATAATAGATCACCTAAATATCCTACAAAAATATTTTCAACTTATAAATTTACAGCCTAACAAAATTACCACCTGAAAACATACAGTTTAACAACAGGTGGGCATTTGGGGAGCAGTTAAAATAATGTCCTGAGTCATAAAATATTTCACTGGAACACTGCTTGTTTGAATAAACTGATTTTTGATGGTTACATTCCTAATAGTAATGAATTGCCCCCATGCCTAAAATAAAGATGCCACACACAAAATACGTGGGCTTAACTGAGATTTATTTATTAACAGCTGATATGAGCCTGATTGAAGAACCAACCCTCAGCATGGGCACCCTACCTGCTAGTCTGCTGAAGGCATTCCAGTGATATGCAGGGCCATCCCTAGACTGTCTGGCACCCTGGGAAAGGCTAAGTTTTGCCCCGCCCTTGCACTGATAATGTCACCAAGTCACATGGGAGAGATGCCTAATTTCGTACCCCCAGAAGGCCAGTCATAGAATCATAGAGTTGGAAGGGACCTCCAGGGTCATCTAGTCCAACCCCCTGCACAATGCAGGAAACACACAAATACCTCCCCCTAAATTCACAGGATCTTCATCGCTGTCAGATGGCCATCTAGCCTTTGTTTAAAAACCTCCAAGGAAGGAGAACCCACCACCTCCTGAGGAAGCCTGTTCCACTGAGGAATCGCTCTAACGGTCAGGAAGTTCTTCCTAATGTTGAGCCGGAAACTCTTTTGATTTAATTTCAGCCTATTGGTTCTGGTCCTACCTTCTAGGGCCTAGTTTGCCTAGTGGCAGGGCTGGCCCAGGTGATATGAGCAATCCAACCTTGGCTCTAAGTGCTGAGCAGCTTTGATCCACCACCAACCCTTCAGGCTGACAAACATCAATTCAAAGTTCAAACTTGTGCAGCCTTAGAAAGCCCCATTTCCAGCCCCCTCCCCAAATAGGTAAGCCATGATAGGATGGCTAATTAATCCGCCCTCCAAAGTTCAACATACTGGAAGCTTACAAGGCCTCATTTCCAACCCTCTGACAAGTAAGCCATGACATGCTGGTTGATGAAACCTCCCTCCATTATAAGACACCTCAGGGTTCTAGCCAAATAAAACATAACGAGCAAAATCCCATACTGTTCCAGCCTCTTCCATAAGGACCATACCAGTCTAATTAACAAAAGCAGCATACATCTTGACAAAGTGACAAAACAAAGCAGTTAATCTGAAAGAGTCCTCAGCAACAAAGCAACCAGCTGGTCCCAACTCCGCTAATGAGTGAGTCAGCAGGCACCTCCAAATAGCAAATGCCGTTCCAGGGGAGGAGCAAGCATATAAACTAAAGCTTGCTTCCCCACCCTAGTTGGCAGGGAGCTCAGTCTCCTGAAATGCCCACCTGTATCTTCCTTTTTAGGAAGAGGAAAGTGAGGCAAAGACAGCTCCCAAAACATAAATGATGGAAACTGGACTTCAGTAACCAGTTATTTGTAGTGTACTGAAATGATGATGGTGATAGAAAAGCAATTCCTTGAGTATGTATTTGAGAATTATAAAAAGGTCACTATCAACTTTAAAACATCCTCAAAGCAAAATGTGAAGAATTTAAAAAAGAAAATTTGACTGAAATGTGAGCTAGAAGGAACTGTGTTATATTTGTGTTATATTTATTGTAACAGATGAATTTTTAACTAGCATAGTGCAGTCCAGAGTGAAATGCTGATGTTGGCCTTGAGTCAGTCACAAGTTCTTGCAGAGCTGTTCTTCTCAGGAGCAGTCTCTGTTAGAGTTCTCTCAGCTTCACCTACCTCACAGGTGTCTGCTGTGGGGAGGGGAAGGGGAAGGAGATTGTAAGCCATTCTGAGACTCCTTCGGGTAGTGAAGGGTGAAATATAAATCCACTCTCCTCCTCCTCTTCCTCTTCTTCTTCTTGCCTCTGTGTGGAAGTCACACTCCAAGCCATGTGCCTGGGAAAGGGGGGGGGGGGGGCAATAAGGACAATTCTGGGGGCATAGGCCCAACTTAGCTGTAAGCCAGGTAACTCTCAAGTGGCTTTTTGTAGCTTGCCTACAAGGGGCCAGCAGGGGCCTGGAGCCCCAGGTTTCCCCCTGGTCCACAGCTTAGGAATTGGCTGAGGGTGGTGTGCCATTCTGGAACTTTCTCTTGGTTCCAAAGCGTAACTATCACAACTGTAAAGAACATAACTGTCACAACCAACTGCTGGAGTTGAGGCATTGGCGGGGAAACACAGCGCAGGTTGTGCAGGGTAGGCTCCCTGCATGACCAATGAGGAGCCCCCTTAAGAGGCTCTGAGGGGTGGGGCAAAATACAGTCAATCTCAGGGCTGGCCACACCCCCAAAAGGATTATGATAGTTAGGAATAGTCCTAATACCAGCCCTATGCCCTCAGTTGCACCAACAGGCAGGTTGGGGAAGGTGATGACAGTAGCTGGGTAGTCAACCACACACATTGTTCCCAGCTTTTGCTGTGCCAAGACCCAAGGAACCATAATCAGTAGAATTGTTGCCTGAACCCTCCAAACATGATGTGTCTGTGTTGTCCTTTACTCTCCCACCCCCAATGTGCTTGTCTCCACGATAGGCACATACAGAAAATGAACACAATGTATGTATGATTCTTTCACTTTGGGGGGGGGGGGGGTGAGGGTGAGGGGTGGGAATCCTATGGGTGAAGATTCAAACAACCACAAAATGGTTTCCTTAGACCACATAAAATTTAGAATTCCCCCCCAAACAGTAACCCATGGTGTATGACAAAGTATATTTGTATGACAACATATATTTGAAGCTGGTAAGAATTTCAAAAACTGTTTGCAGTGTGCCATGGAGTTCAGCTGTTTAAAGAGGGAAGGGGGGCAGGAATACACTTTTCAAAAGGACCAAGTACTTAAGGTCTTGGAAGGGCACTTGGAATCATGCTGAGAATTGGCAAAGTGTCCAAGCACTTCAGTGATACAAGAGATATATTGTGAACAAATGAAAATTACAGAACTATGTATTCCAAGCTCTGCAGGGCAAATTTATTTTTCACTGTACAAGTGAAAAGAAGAATTAATGGATTATAACGCCAGAGAGTACTATTTCACAGAATAATTCATGAATATTAATCATATTGAAAATCACTTAATGAAAAGTCCAAATTTGACTGTGAAGCAGTCTGAAAGTCACTGTTTCATCATGTAGGTTCCATATAATAGTAATTCACATAAAGCTGAGGTGAAAAATAATAGCAATTCACCTAAAGCTGAGGCAGCTGGACCTTATCCAACAAAGGTCTTTGAAGGTAGTTATAGAGACAACTGTATGAAACCTCCCTTTGTGAAATGGTGCATAGGAATGCCCGTAGCAAAATTCACCTACAGATTCCATGTCACTGGTCACATCACATTTCCCTGGAGTTTGTAAACAACTGATGGACAGCCATTTGTACTGCAACAGCAAAATGTGACAACTTACTCCATTTTAGCAAGAGATGGTTTAAAAAAAACTCCATCATAGCAGTCAAGTATATCTTTAGTGATTTGATTACTGGAAACTATTGCATTTGGCATAAAGATGCCCGATAGCCTCATGTTTCCAATTACAAAGAATGAGTAATTACCTCTTAAACACATTTTTACAGCTACATTAAACAAAATCCTCTTAAAAGGATGCTAAAATGAAATGCCTGAGTAGGAATAACAGTTAGATCCTGTAAACTTATATCTCTGTAGTCACAAATGCTAACCCATAAACTCATTCTCATTTTGATAGTAAAGATTGTATTTTCATGTTTGAAAAGTTCTAATATTTTTCCTAAATGCTGAGAAAGGAAAGTGTGTAGCTCCCCGCTGCCCCCAGCCACCCTGAATCAAAGACACCAGGCACAGCGCATGGATTAAATTAGAGTTTATTGAACTCTGAACTGTGCAATTTACCAACTCAGTCCTCCTGTTGTGTGGATTCCCTAAACGGCTGCCTGCTAGGTTTGCCAGGCTTTCGTCAATCCTACTTTGGTAAACCATGAGAGGCCGGATTATCTAACCAATTTAAATTAGCATTCACAGATGTTCCTGCTTCATACTTGATATCTCTGTCAATAAAGTATGTTTGATGAAACTCAGATATCGCTTTACTGTAGGAGTAGAAACTGCTGTACTAAATGACTGAGAAGTTACACATCAGTTAATATGCTTTATTTGCATAACTGGTGGTGAAAAGTGCCATATATATAATATGCAGAGGAGGAGGAGAAGTTTTAATACTTTGCTTTTATCTACCCTTATGAGTCCCATGCTGCATACACTTGCCTTCTTTGAGGAGGGACGGTGACTCAGTGGTAGAGCATCTGCTTGGGAAGCAGAAAGTCCCAGGTTCAATCCCTGGCATCTCCAAAAAAAGGGTCCAGGTAAATAGGTGTGAAAAACCTCAGCTTGAGACCCTGGAGAGCCGCTGCCAGTCTGAGAAGACAATATTGACTTTGATGGACCAAGGGTCTGATTCAGTATAAGGCATCTGCATATGATCATCTTCATATGTTCTTCTTCTTCCCCCAACAGTTACCTTATGAGGTAGGTGAGACTGAGAGAGTTCTGAGAGAACTATAGCTGGCCCAAGATCACTCAGCTGGCTTCATGTGGAGGAGTGCAGAATCAAACCCAGTTTCCAGATTAAAGTCTGCCGTGCTTAACCACTATACCATTATAGAGCTTGAGAATAGTAATCCTATTCTTTGGTGTATGCCAGAGAGTGATACCAAAGATCTCTCTGGCAATATTCACAGGAAATACAATATTCACAATGTAATAATGGTGATATTTCAATTAATTTGTTAAATACACCAGCTAAAGCAAGTGTAATTAGTTGTGATAACCTCAAAGTATACGATAAGATTATAACCTCATCATACCCCATTTGACAATAATTTGTTTGCCCCAGGCTCCCTTCAAGGAAGACAAAAGACAACACCTTGGAGTTAAATAGGGTATTTAATTAATTTACTGATCTATGACATAATTAAATATGTTAATGTATGCCTTTCTTGGCAGACCCACTATGACTCTAAATACCACCAGCATCTTCTGTACATAATAAGAAGATAGGCACCTGGTTCCATTACCTTGCCTGATGTGCCACTCAGCCACTAGCAGGTTTAGCTTTGTGAAGTCTTTACTCCCAACTGTGTTTACATTCTCACCCCCACTCACTCCAACAAACACCACAGCCACCCCTTAAACACTGCCTCTAAACTAGGGTTGCCAGGTTGGAAAATACCCGGAGACTTTGGGGGTGGATCTGGAAGAGGGCAGGGTTTGGGGAGGAGAGGGGCCTCAATATGGTAGAAGTCCATCCTTCAAAGCAGCCATTTTCTCCAGGGGAGCTGATCTCTGCTAGCTGGAGATCAGTTGTAAATGTGGGAGACCTCCAGGCCCCACCTGGAGGCTGGCAATCCTACTCCAAACCACAGTCCTCTCACCAATAATAGCAATCCTCAATTTACAGCAGGCTCTGAGCAGCAGATTTCCACTGCAGCCAGCTGCAAATGCCTGCTAGAAGGAAGTGCAGCTAAAATATAGCTTGTGCAAATGTGTCTTCCCATTGGCTGCTACAGTTTTAACACCCAATAGTGATTTGAACAGACTTTATAGGATTAGGGTTGCCAATCCCCAGGTGGGGGCAGGGGATCCCCCAGTTTGGAGGCCCTCCCCCCGCTTCAGGGTCGTCAGAAAGTGGGGGGAGGGGAGGGAAATGTCTGCTGGAAACTATTATTCCTTACGGAGATTTATTCCCATAGAAAATAATAAAGAATGGTTCCACGGGTATCTGGGGCTCTGGGGAGGCTGTTTTTTAAGGTATAGGCACCAAATTTTCAATACAGCATCTAGTGCCTCTCCCCAAAATATCCCCCAAGTTTCAAAACGATTGGACCAGGGGGTCCAATTCTATGAGCCCCAAAAGAAGGTGCCCCTATCCTTCATTATTTCCTATGGAAGGAAGGCATTGAAAAGGTGTGCTGTCCCTTTAAATGTGATGGCCAGAACTCTCATTGGAGTTCAATTATGCTTGTCACAGCCTTGATCTTGGCTCCACCCCTAATGTCTCCTGGCTCCACCCCCAAAGTCTCCTGGCTCAACCCCCAAAGTCCCCAGATATTTCTTAAATTGGACTTGGCAACCTTACATAGGATGGTGGAAGACAAGAAATCCTGGCGTGACTTGGTCCATGGAATCGCAAAGAATTGGACTCGACTGTGCAACTGAACAACGAAAGGGACTCATGCTTTGTTTGAATCCCAGTGCTTTCTTTGAATTCCTGGGACAAATTGCTCCCCAGCATTCATTCTGGAAATTCTACTATGCTATGCACTTATAACTGGGTTTCTGTGTAAGAAAGGGAGACAAGGAGCCCATACTCATTATCATTCTATCAAACCTATGGGAGCTGATGTGAGATAAAGTCTTCCTTAATACTGGGCAACCCCCCCCCCCCCCCAACAACCTAGACGTCCCTAAAATTGGTTGGATAATGCAGGCTTTCGGTTGCACATTGGGTGTGATGGAGAAGGCCAAATCAAAAGCCAGCTTGATTTTCCTAATTGAGCCAGCCATACACCATTGCTAAAGTTTCTATGTCGCAAAGGAATTAAGTCTGAAAGTGAAGCATTTTGCACAGCAAAACAAATTGACTATAATTATGTAGTTTTGTTGTGCATGGAGAGTTTTCTGACTTTAAAGCCATCTGAACAGTGCTGAACAGTGGACTGAAGTCACTGGATATGAAAGGCTTGTTCCAAGAAAAATCCTGAAAATCTATACCTGGTCTTTAGATGAATCACTATAGGCATTTTAAGTTAAAATGCTCAAAATGTACAAAAATGACTGATTTTTTAGGACTGATTTCTTGCATATTTTCCATGTACCTGTAAATAAATGAAAGATGCATCCACATTTGAATTCCTATTGCGATGATTAAGTTGTGAGTGGGCAGGAAATCCAACAGCTAAAGTAGTCATTCTAAAAGCCACACTCAACCATAATGCATATGCTTTTGAATTTTCCACCTTCCACTGCCGTTAATTTCTTGGCCTAGCTCTGTAACCATGCCATTATAGAAGCAACTTGACCAACTTGCTGTGAAATCATATTTATCTGCCAACAGGAGATTTTCTTTTGGAACTGTCAGCACTGTTTGCTATATAAAAGCTGAACTGAACTTAGGATAAAAAAGTAAACAATTCATATTTGTTCCCTCCTTTTTAGTAATATGAGCAAATACTGGAACATGACTTAAGCAAATACTGTACTGATACCAAAAGTAGAAATTAACTGAATTGCATCTAAAGTTATCATGACTTTTAAAGAATTAGTGTTGTATCAGAAAATATTACTCCAGCTACAAACTTTATAAATTATACTACCAGTTCCCAGTGGCCTGATCATGTAAACTATGGGGCACAATATAAGGACAGAGCACAATTGCTGACAAGCTAGAAACATATGGCCAAAGGAAAGGTTACCATGGCTGGCAGCAGTACCCAGTAAGACAGAAGAGATGCTCAAGGCCTAAGGCTGATTAAAAGGCCTGCCAGATACCAGATTTTGCAATATCTCTAATCCACTCTCCTTGAGGCTGTCCTGGTGTTCAACAGACCACTGGAGAATGTGGAAGGCAATGATGGAATAAAACTAAATAGCATCCCATTGTGGTAATGGGCCTTTTCCCTGTGAGAATAGAATGCATACATTCATTTCATTCCAACACAACCCCTGATCTTTTCTGCTGTCACTGATAGAACTGGAATAAGTTATGAACACTGATAAGGGAAAGGCTGAATCACTTCTCTACGAGGAGGGCATCCAGGGTGTCACTTGTTCTGAAGGCTACAAACACCTGGAGCTAGCTTAGCGTTTATTATTTAAATATTTTATATTTTTAAATACTTTAAATCTTTCCAAATATGGTTCAGGCTGAGTTGTGTTAGCCATAACAGAGCCATAACATAGACTGCAATAAATCCATGTAGTTAAAGCCATATTATATTATCAGTGTAATCAGCAGCTGCATATAAAATGATCAGTACATGACAAATGCACATCAGAGCCCAAAAAGCCTTCTTGTTTGTTCTGCAAAGGTATAGCTGATTTTTTTAAAAAAAAATAACATCCCTGTTCTATGAACTTGAAAATTCCTGTTTTGATTTCACTTCTCCCTTTGTCAGTTTCAATCCCAATAGCCTTTATTTTGTCCCAGCACTCCCATGGCATTAACTAATTTTTATTTATTTAAGATGATTTAAATTAATTAAATGGCAGGCCTGTCTTTTTCAATAAACTCATGATTTTGAGGGTGGATTGCACTAGGCATCCACCTGGTCTGACTTTGGGCAGATCCACCTTGGCTCCAAACTCAGCCAGTGCTTCTGCTGGTCTTACTTATCACATCTGCATAGCCATATGTGCAGAGCCAGTTTGGTGTAGTGGTTAAGTGGACCAATTCTAATTTGGGAGAACCGGGTTTGATCCCCCACTCTGCCACATGCACCTGCTGAGTGACCTTGGGTCGGTCACAGTTCTTGAAAGACCTGCTTTCTCATGAGCAGTTCTTGAAAGAGCTCCTTTAGCCCCACCTACCTCACAGGGTGTCAGTTGGGGTGCAAAGGGAAAGGAGATTGTAAACTGCTCTGAGATTCCAAGTGAAGGGCAGGATTTAAATCCAATTCCTCCTCCTCAGAAGTGCCAAACTTGTCCCACTCCCCTAACATGCTGTAAAGCTCCTGTGTGTGTTAAGTTCCACCAAGTCACTTCTGACTTATGGTGACTCTGTGAATTAATTACCTCCAAAATATTCCATCATTGGCAGCCTTGCTCAAGTCTTGCAAACAGAGGGCCATGGCTTCCTTCACTGAGCTAATCCACCTCATATTGGGTCTTCCTCATTTCCTGTTGCCTTTACCTTTCCAAGCATTATTGTCTTTTCCAGTGACTCTCATCTTCTCATGATGCGTTGAAAGTGCAATGGCTTGGTTTGGTAGGGAGAGCTCAGCCACCATGCAACTGGGCCCGTCCTGGTGGCCAGGGTGACACAACTGGACCATGGTATTCCCAGGCAAAGGCTGCCAGGGGGAGGGAAGGAGGTAAAGCTGAATAGAGGAAGCAGATAAATGTAGGTTGGCTTGTGGTTGGGAAGGAGGAAAGAAAGCAAGAAAAGGGAGGGGGGGGTGATTGCATTTTCAAATAAGGGAAATATTGAGGGAGGGAAAAATGAGATCTACATTGTGGCTACCCTATTTTTTGGCACTAAACATGAGTGTTATGTTTCTACTCATTCAAGTCCCTGCAGCTCCAAGCTACATCAGCTACACAGCACAGAGAAGCTGAAATAAAAGCTGGGCTAAAATAGAAGTTGATATAAACGTCTACTGCTTTACTTATTTAATTAATCATTGGTTTTTCAAACATTTGCAGAATTTTTATAGAAATGTTCTGGATGTAAAATGTTACCAATGTGGCATTATCTTTTTTTTTTTTTAACTCTCTCTTTATTGTCTGCTGATTCAACACAATGGACAGTTATCAGAATTAGTTGGGGACTGGAAGATTGCAGATGGTTCTACAGTCCAGCTCCTTCAATTGAAATGGGATCTCTGATGCTGAACACCTCAATTAAACTAGAATGGAAAGAAGGCCCTGGTCCATTTGACCTGGACTAGGATGAAAACTGCACTCAAAACAGATTAGAAACACTCACCAGAAAAACTGCTGCATCACTAATGCTTTCTGAAAATGCAGCTGATTTCCTTATGATGGCAAAATGAAGTGGTATTTCAGTATGGGGCCTGGCTGGCCCCTTCAAAGGTAAGTTCTGTAAGTACAAATAGACTTTAGTGGGAAACTTAAACAAAGCAAAAATCTCTGCAGCTGAAAATTCCAACCCTGTTTGCCAAGCACAATCAATTATTTTGGAAGGGGGAATCTGCCCCCGGCTGCCAAGTGGAGCATTTGCTGTTTGCTTCCCCCCACCCCTCCCCTTGTTACTGCTGTTCTACAAAATATCACTTTACTTGGACTATTGCTCTATAGACATCATTGAAAGGAACAAAGCTTTATTTGAGGCTTTATGTCCAACTATAATATTTTATTGACAAACAAGACAAAGAGAGGGACAATATGACAACACAGCTTATATTTCAGGATACAGAAAAGACTTACTGCTTATTCATTTCTCCTGTCATGTTACTGACTTTGGCTCTTCATTCTGAATTGTTAGAATTTAGCCACTGTAAGTAGGGTCATCCCTTTCTAAATGCTTTCATGTTATTGTCTTTGGTTTGATTCTCCTGTAACATTTGTGTGACAGATGTCTGGAAACCTCTATAATGTCGATGTATAAATGTAACACAATACTGCAGACATTTTTTAAATTTTCCACTTGCCAGCAAATGACGTTGAGAACAGTGAGAGATAGAAAATTTGTTCTGCCCTGACTTTTTTGCATTTTTGTAAACAAAGAATAGCTGCAGCGTAATTACTATGCATAGTTTCACTTGCAATTTAACAATAACCTTTGGTTTTTGGTGTCCTAGAAATTTCGAATCTCTTTTTTTTAACTATATCTGATTTTAGATAATGTGTTCTTTGCCATGAACAGACCATTTGGAAAATAAGTACAACTTTCACCACCATTTTGAGCATCCATTTTTGCTAGGAGAGTAATTTAGGTTGTTAGCAGTTCTAAGCAAGCCTATTTTATTCAAGCTACTGCCATTTTATTCAATGGGACTTACCCCCAGGAAAGTGTTCTTGGGGTTCTAGTCTTAGTCTAAGAAAGCTAGACATTGTCCAGAATATTTTAATATCTTGAGTAACTCCAACCTTTACAAAAAATGTATGTCATATTTGCTACGCAATGGGTATTGCCAGTTTACATCAAAAGCAAAGCATACTGGGAAACATTGAGGAAGAATTGATAACATATGTCAGTAACTAAATGAATATTGTCCTTGTGCTATTTTTTTTCACAAACATCAAATCCTAGTGCATCTCTTGTACTCTATTTTCTGTATACTCTATTCTTATAGAGCCTCTCTTATATTCTATTCTCAGTGCTGTAGGACGAAGAAGAGGAAGCAGAGGTAATGAGAGGTGTAAAATATAAAGACATTAAAGTATCCAGTGTTTACATCTATGTATGTTCCATCACATGACTCTTTAGCTATCTTGGAAAGAATCCTTACTTTCTAATTAATGAGCAAGAGTTAATCCAGTTAATGAGTAAGAGCTGATGTTTTTGCCATAAATGTGCACCTCCATCAGAATCCTCATAGTTTAACTTTCCACACAATGAAAATATAATTTTAGGTGATTAATAGCTCTTACCAGATACAGAGTATCCATCAATTTTTGAGCAACCTTTATCACCCACTGCCCAGTGATGTGAAACAACGTGAAGGTTGTCCATAACACGATAAGAGCTTGTTACTTTGTGCATCTCTATTCCCAGATGCATTATTTATTTTCTTTCTGCTTCCTATGAAGGTTGGCGAACAGAAAAAAAATCACCTAAAGAATTCACAATGCACATGGATATCTTACCATGGAATAGCTAATTACAGGGAGGTGTTAAGCAGTCTTTGACATGTTTTCTGTCACATCTAAACTCAGCCTTGGTTGTCCGAAGAGAAGAGACATCTCTCACACTGTGACAAATGACGGTAATCAAGCTCCATATTAGCATAAGATTTCAACTGCTCCTTAGAACAATTGCATTTAATATGCAATTAATTTTCAAGTGATGCCATGCCTATTAATAGCTATTGAAGCAGCGATAACCATGGTGTCTCTAGAGCTGTTTGGCTGATTGTGTAAACATCCCTAAGTAGTGTTCATGTAGCAACTGGATTTATGATTGTTTATATAGCATTAAATTTGTACCAGTCAGTTTCTGCACGGAAAAAAACTATAGGAAAAGTGGGAAAATATTACCTCTGTGATAGGAACGCTGACATAAAATGCTCATGTAATAGAGACCCCCAACATGATTGCTTTCTGCAGAGGAGCATTATATCAAACTAGGATTAAAGACCCATATTTTCAACCGATGTCCTTATCATGAGTCACATCAGTGCTTCATCTCCTCCTTACTATCAACAATGTCAGCTGCTGCTATCTGTGTCAGTTCACGTTTCCACTAAAAAGGTTTGTGTTTTCTTTCATGATGTCCCTTATGCATAAAATCATTCCAAAAAAGTTACTTCCAGTGTGCTTTGTTCATTATGTCTGTGATGCATCTAGATGTTCCTCTTCAGCTGTGACTGAAATATGACATATTCACATATCTCTCTGCCTTTATAATGAAGCAGGGGCAAAGTGAGCCTTGGGCTCATGCAGTCTCCCCACTGTGAGAAATTACATCCCTCTACTGTGCAGTTTTCTTAAAAGATCACCTCATTGGGTGTGCCACCCCACCCTGGTTACAAAGCCAGCAGAGCCTCCAACTGTGCCTTATTTCACCTTGTCTGGACTGAAACTGAGCAGGAAGATGCTGCACATCATCCCCATCTGCCACACTGTACAATGCAAATATCCAAATCTTGCTGCACAGCACTGAAGGATTAATCCCTCCAACCACCATCCCCCCTGCCCAAGACCTTTTAGCCATGAGGGATGGGTTTGGATGCCTCCCCACATTCTCAGGGTGCTTGCCAACCCAAGTTAAAACTAATGCCTGACCCACACAATTCCTGTTAGTCCCAGTTAGGCCTGCAATCTCTACGGATTGGGCCTGTTTATACATCCCCAAACAATCACAGCAGATGTGAAGCAGGCATCCAAAGGATCCCTTGCCCAGCCCATCAGAGAAAAACCAACGCATTCCTTTTTGGCCCTAGAGCAACTGGCTAATCCCACATTGTTGCAACAGGGAAGGAAGGTTGGGAGGCTCCAATAGCAAAGTATTGTTTTCAAGGAATGCTGAGAAGTTAATGAAAAACAGGCCTGGAAGCCTTAAAAAAGGAAACTCTGAAGATTTCCAAATGTTTCTGATTTTTCTGCAATTGGTATCTGACATTCCAGAATCTAGAATATGTTCTCAGCTGATTAGGATGCTACTGAAAAATACAGATATGGTATTTTGTGGAATATATTCATCCTGTAAATATCCAGGTACACATCCCTAGTGGTTTGCCTTTTTTGTTTGTTTGTTTCAACTTGTGAAATCACATAAACTTCTTTTAAAATGAGAATAGGGTCCAGAGTGGAGAAGCACAGTGAGTTGCTTTAAACCAGATTTTATGCTGGTGAAAAAGGGAGTGCCCTAACATCTGTTCTGGGTATTAAGTGAGATGGGGCTGTATTTAGGAGGAGAATAAGAGGCGATTGAGTGAAAAAGTTGCCTGGATCCAACCTGTTGTGTTTAGTGGTGTTACATACTTCCACAAGAACACATGTGATTGTAATAACTCCAAAAGCTATCAACTTTTAATGAGAATCTGATACACCACTTACTCAGCACCTTCAAAATACTTGAGTTAAGCTACGACTGTTTATTAAGGTTAGGACAATTTCCAAACTTGTTTAAATTTATACCATCTATACATATGATACTTTTCTTAATTTTCAACATATAATGACTCTAGGAATGCAGTTTCAGATATGAACTTTTAGGTTAACTGGATGAACATCTGCATCTATAACCAATGGTTTCATTGTGGGGCTTCTTACATTTTTTTATATTGGAATTCCATCATTTTACAAGAAAACTATTCATTTCTGAATTGCACAACTCTGTTGGATATTAAGGATGTGACTTATTTCAGAACACTGGAGTAGAAGTATAGTACCTTTTCTTTTGAAAATACTGGCAGATGCCATTTTTATTGACAGATTTTAGTGCCCAGTATTTCTAGCATCTGTTGCTCTGCAGATCTGGGTATACACAGGGGTGCTTTGATATTTGCAAAGCAGGTGTTTGAAACTTGAATTTACCATGTTCATAATGCCCATTGGTTAAATCAAGCATGTCATATAATCCTCAATGAACTGCAATTCAAAATAAGCAGCATTTCAAGTAGTTTTATATCTGCATATCGGTAGCATTGGGCATGGCATCTGGCTGAATACCTTTTGTTTGTTTGTTTTTATAATATGTTGGGTTCCACACAATGAAGAGGCGAGGTGGTAGTGAACATAGCTCTTTTATTTGTATAGCATCATATAGGGCTGCACTCAAAGACTAACTACTGCATCAACAGGGCTAACTATATATACATTCCAGGTTCCCACACTAGCATCCTATTGGACCATTCAAACCAGCAGGGGGGCCATGACTGGAGCATGGCAGCAGGGATTTGGATCCTACAGGCTCCAATGAGCCAGGCAAAAACTCCATATAATAGACACATTACCTATCCTATATATAACAGTTTTATAACATTTTATTGAAGGATAATAAGCATGTACAATTATATATAACCAGGGCTTTTTTCCTGAGGGAAGTTCAAGTTCAAGTTTATTTATATCCCGCCCTTCCCACCGAAGTGGCTCAGGGCGGCTCACAACACATACAAATTTAACATAATTTGAATTTAAAACATCTTACACAGTTAAAACAGTAGAATAATAAAACATATAAAACATATAACGGCGGTCTATCAGAACTACACTCAGCTTCCAATGCCAGTTAATTATAAGCCAGCCGGAAGAGGGCTGTCTTACAGGCCCTGCGGAACTGACCAAGGTCCTGCAGGGCCCTCACCTCTTCCGGCAGTTGGTTCCACCAGAAAGGAGCCATTATGGAGAAGGCCCTGTCCCTGGTGGATTGCAGGCGAGCCTCCTTTGGCCCAGGGATAACAAGCAGATTTTGAGATCCCGATCTCAGTACTCTCTGGGGAACATGTGGGAAGAGACGGTCCCTAAGGTAGGCAGGTCCTAGGCCATATAGGGCTTTAAAGGTAATAACCAGCACCTTGTACCAAACTCGGTATATTATTGGCAGCCAGTGCAGAGTCCGGAGCCCTGGCCGAATGTGCTCCAATCTTGGGAGCCCCAATAACAACCGGGCCGCGGCATCCTGCACTAACTGCAACTTCCGGGTTTGGCACAAGGGCAGCCCCATGTAGAGGGCATTACAGTAGTCCAACCTCGAGGTGACCGTTGCATGGATCACCATTGCTAGGCCGTCGCTCTCCAGGAAAGGAGCCAGTTGCCTCGCCCGCCTAAGATGAAAAAAATGCGGATTTAGCAGTGGCTGCTATCTGAGCCTCCATCGTTAAGGAAGGCTCCAATAGTACCCCCAAACTCCTGACCTTGTGCACCGCTGTCAGTGGCGCACCGTCAAAAACTGGCAGGGGGATTTCCCCTCCCGGACCACGACGACCGAAGCA
This sequence comes from Heteronotia binoei, assembly GCF_032191835.1. Classification (NCBI taxonomy): domain Eukaryota; kingdom Metazoa; phylum Chordata; class Lepidosauria; order Squamata; family Gekkonidae; genus Heteronotia; species Heteronotia binoei. The sequence continues at coordinate 97,127,368 of NC_083229.1, forward strand.
AAGGACCTCTGTCTTCGCCGGATTTAGCCTCAGCCCGCTCAGCCTGAGCCACCTGGCCACGGCTTGTAATGCCCAGTCCAAGTTTTCTGGGACGTAGGCCAGCCGGCCGTCCATAAGCAGATAGAGCTGGGTGTCATCAGCATACCTTTAGGCAATCTGGGCAAGGGGGCACATATAGATGTTAAATAACATCGGGGAGAGAACCGCTCCCTGAGGCACTCCGTAATCAAGTGTGTGTCTCTGGGACAGCTCACCCCCAATCGCGACCCTTTGTCCCCGACCCTCAAGGAAAGCCATTGTAAGGCCAACCCCTGAATCCCCACGTCAGCGAGGCGGCAGGTCAGTAGCCGATGGTCGACTGTGTCAAACACTGCTGACAGGTCCAACAACATCAGCACCGCAGAGCCGCCCCGGTCCAGATGCCATTGAAGGTCATCTACCAGGGTAACCAACACCGTCTCCATCCCATAGCCCGGGCGAAAGCTGGACTGAAGGGGATCAAGGATGGAAGCATCCTCCAGGAAACTCTGTAGCTGCAATGCCACTGCCCTCTCGATAAGTTTGCCCAAAAAGGGTAAGTTCGAGACCTGCCCGTAGTGTGCCAATTCAGCCAGGTCTAATGTTTTTTTCAAGAGGGGGCGGACCACTGCCTCTTTAAGCAGTGTTGGAAAGTGCCCCTCCCTCAGGGATCTATTTATGATATCCCGTACAGGATATCTAAGCTCCCTCTGGCAGGATTTAATCAGCCAGGAAGGGCATGGGTCCAAATTGCAAGTTGTTGGGCATGCAGATAAGAGGATCCTGTCAACTTCCTCCAGGCTGAGAGCACTGAAACCATCCAGAACATGATCCGAAGACAGGCATGGTGCCTTGGGTTCACAAACTGTCTCTAATATGGCAGGGAGGTCACGGCAGAGCGACGCGATCTTATCCACCAAAAAATTCGCAAAAGCCTCACAGCCAATCTCTAATTCGTTAGAATTTGGTCTGCCTTGTGGCAGCATTGTAAGATTCCGAATTATATTGAATAGTTGTGCCGGGTGCGAAATTGCGGACGCAATCTTAGCTGCAAAGTATATTTTCTTTGCGGTTTTGACTGCCATCTCATAGGACTTCATAATCTCTCTATAAGATGTTCGGGTCGCTTCGTCTCGAGTACACCGCCATTGCCTCTCTAGTCGTCTGAGTCCCTGTTTTAATTGCCGCAACTCTTGATTATACCAAGGTGTCGGCTTTAAACGCGGGCACAGAGGATGCCTAGGTGCGATCTCATCAATGGCTCTGGAAAGCCTATAATTCCAAGACTCCACCAGATCATCCAAGGAATCTCCAGGGGGCCAGGGATCCCGTAGAGCCATCAGGAGCCATCAGGCAATGTGGTGGAATGCAGTTCTGGAACCTCTTCATGGAAACAAAATTCTCAAAAATGTTTAGAAGTTCATGAGGGGCACCTGTGTGTTTGTCTTTCATTTTCTTCTTGAGAGTTCAAGCACCTCTCTTCCCAAAAAATAGCCCTGCATATAAGAAATAAATACAAAGTTAAAAGAAAATATTTTGTTAATGGACATACACAATTTACATGCTTGCTTGAATATGTATGCCCTAGGACTTGTATGCCCTAGAATCTCATACATCATTTGCAATCAACTTCATTAAATAGAGTGTATGTGCTGCTTTTGCATGTATCTAGTCAGCAACATTGACCATACTGGTGCCATGCTTGGAATGTATTGGACAGAAGTAAAGGTCCCAGCTTGTAGTGAAGGAACATATAAATATGATCCAGTTAATCCAGATGAATATATTCAGCTTTGGGAGTCAGGGGAAACGAACAAAGCTGCAACTGTAGGAAACAATCTATGCAACTTCCTCCACCCATATGATCCACCTAATTCAACCCAACACAGCAGGATTAAGACAGCCCAAGAAAGATTCGCACCCCCTTCCCCCGTCTGACATTGTGTAGATAGAGGCAAAGTTCCCAGTAGTGTCTAGGCAAATGCCAGGAGATTTGGGGGATAGAGACTGGAGAAGGTGGATTTTGGAAAGGATGTGATATCACTTTCAGGTGATGCATTAGAAATTTCTTCAAACTCTATGGTAAAGCATCTAGAACATCACTGTAGAACCATTTTTTTCTTCCAGCTCCTCAATTTCTCAAAAGCAAGATGTTGGGGCTGGGGATGAAGAATACCAGACCAAGGCAAATGGGAAGCCTAAACAGAGGAGAACATGTATGGGAAAGCAGTGGAAGAATGCATGTGAATGGCATCCATGAATGAGCATTGATCCAAGCAGACTAAATGGAGAAGGTTAGAGTAGTGAGACAAGCCATGCAATTTTAATTCCCATCTTGGCAGGATCAAAACACCTCTTATGTTATTGATTTTTTGACATATAAAGAAGATTAAAGGCATGTTTACCATGTTAATTATTGTAGGAAATGGTTTTGGTGCTCATTCCCCTCAGAGATCTAAAGGCACAGGACACTGGGTGGGAGAAATTAAGAGCTGCTTCATTCAGGTTAGCCAATGATAGAATGATTTCAGGCAGTCCTGCCTCACCTAAAAAGACCTTGGGAGCTGGAGGGATTAATCCTTCAGTGCTTTGCAGCAAGATTTGGATATTTGCATTGTACAGTGTGGAAGATGAGGATGATGTGCAGCATCTTCCTGCTCAATTTTGGTGCAAAAAAGGTGAAGCAAGGCATGGTTGGAGGCTCTGTTGGCTTTGGAACCAGGGTGGGGTGACATATTCAATGAGGTGATCTTTTAAAGAAACTGCAAATTATAGGGATGTAATTTCTCACAGTGGGGAGATTGCATGACCCCTGCTTCATATAAAGGAAATATCATGAATATTTCCAAAAATACTGTCCACAGTACTGGCAATCAAAGCAAGCAGACTACACTCCAGGGACTAAGGGCCCTCCTTGTTTTCCACTCTTCCTTGGGAGTTACTCCACCATTCAGGAATCTGCTCCCTTAAAGCCAAATTTTCACCTTCCAGCAGGATTTCTTCACCATCACCTTCCTCAGCAGACATCAGTGGAGTAAAACAATCTGTTGTCTCTACATTATAGGCAAGGTTTCCCCTCACACCTTCTGAGATAGAGAAAAATCATTCAATTTGGATTGCTTTGAGGTTGGGACATGCAAAATGGGTTCCACTTCTCTTAAGCATTTGTGACATTTACTGGGCACCATAAAACCTCCATAAAACCTCCAGCAAAATCCAGTCAGCCCACGGTTGTAAATTGCTCTTATTCTGCCATCTTCTTCCCCCCATCCTTTTGTTTTGGTTAGTGAACTCCCCCACAGCAGCTCAGCAAAAACAGATTTCTTTACTCTTACAGTTCTTAATTAGGTTGCAGCAGAAAATAACTGGAGGAGATAGTACCAGAACAATTCCCCCTCCCTGGTTTCTGGCAACAAATAGACAGACCGTTTGAGCTTAAACTGATAAAGAGGGGGAGGCTGTCAATAAAAACAAATCCAACTCAAAACTAATTTAAAAACTTTAGTCTTTAACAATAAAACATTGAAACCCATGAAGCACGAGGCCTGCATCTACGTTCCCCAGCGATTTGCCCGAGGGAGGAGATACAGAAGTAGGGTACATTACTAATGAGAGGTTGCTGCAGTATTCCATCATTGATAAAGCTGGTAGGAAGTTTCTGGAGCTACTCTCAATGCTCAATCTGAATTTGTCAAATGGTTCAGGTTTGGATTTCTTGGGAGGGACCTTTACATATATTTCTGCCCATCAGTCAAGTGTAACTGATTGTATTTCTGCCCATTGGGCAAATGTAATTGATTACATAGTGGTCTCTATGGAACTTGTTAAAAAAATTATTCTTTTGAGGTGTTAGACTCAGTATATAGTGATCATAATCCTCTGGGAATCACTTTTTGTTGTTGGAAAGTTTTGCTTCTATCTCCTTGTTGCATCGTTCCATAAGTGGCCTATTTTATCGGTTCATACCCAGAATTTAATTGCTAAAATTCTGGTCAATGCGAGAGAGTTGCAGGAAAACCTGGATTTTAAAAAAGATGATTTTGATGAGATTGATTATTATGAAAAAGACTGTTCAGTGTTTAAAATTCTTACTTATGTATAAGGAACCAGTTAAGTGTTCTAGGCTTGCTGGAAATCCTTGGTTTGATCAGGAGTGTCTATAGCTGAAAAGATACCTCCAGAAATGTGTTAGGATGGCTAGAAGGAAATGGGTTTTGAGATCCCTAAGTCTTCTAAGGAGGGTAAAAAAATCATTATAAGGAGCTTTTAAAGGAAAAGAAACAGGAATCTGTCATTCGTTATTGGTCTGAGCTTCAAGAGGCAGTGGAAGTAGATTTTGGAACCTGGTTACAGACAGTTTTAGGAGTGGAACCATGGACATTGATTCCCCTTTTTGGCCAAAACTTGGCATGATCATTTTCTATAGATATTCAGTTCTGAGTATGGGAAAACAATGCTGTAGGAATGACTATTAACTGTAACAAATTGGCCTCCCATGTTAGAATCTGAAGTGAGATCTCTTGCCAAATATTTGCCAAATGGCAAATCCCCAGGAGAGAATTTGATCTCAGTGGAATGTTTTAAAGCAAATATTGATTGGTGTGTTCCTCTATTGATGGAACTTTTTTTGCCAAGTTAATAACATGGGCAGGCTCCCTAAAGGTTGGATTACAAGTATTGTCTTACTGATCTATAAAAAGGGTGACAGGAAGGACCCCCATAACTTTAGGCCGATTAGCTTGCTTTCCATTGCTCCTAAATTATATGGTAAACATTTTTAAAAAATAAGAGGACTGTGTCATTGAGAACAATTTAATTCATCCCCTGCAAATAGGATTTTTAAAAAGCCACTCTACATGAACACTGTCAAACACTACATACTTTAACTGTTGAGGCTATTAGAGGTCCAACGAAAGCTCTATATGTGGCCCTTAGTGACCTGGGTTCAGCTTTTGATTCCCTCGATAGGGACAGATTATGGCAGAAACTCCTTAATATTAATATTGACCCCAGGCTGGTTTATTTGATAAGCCAACTGCATTGAAACACTACTGTGAATTTCAAAGTTAGAAAGGAAGGTATGTTAATGGATGATATTCCTGTGCAAAAGATGGTGAAACAAGGTTGTATTTTGGGCCCCACCCTGTTTAATCTGTATATAAATGCTATAGTTGATAGACTAGAGGACATGGAATTTATACATTAGGTCAAACTAAGGTACCAATAATGTTATATGAAGATGACATGGTTTTATTGTCATTGACTAAAATTGCCCTGAGAAGGCTACTGAATAAATTGGGTCAATATTGCAATGAAGAAGGCTTGCGTATAAATTATACTAAGTCTGAAGTAATGTTTTTTAGGAAACAACATAGGAAGTTAATTTATAGAAAATTCTGGGTGTTTAGATTGAACAGTGTAGCACATATAAGTATGTAGGAATAACATTTTCAGAAATTCTTACATGATAGCCTCACTTGTCTATGTTAAAGCCCTCTTCCATGAAGACCATGGGGGTGATAGTGATTTTTTTTCTTTTCTAAGGGAGGTGGTATGGCTGATCCGGTGATCAAACTGTTTCACAGTATGGTTATTCCCAGTTTATTTTATGGTACTGGAATATGGGGCCGCTCTGAGACTCTGATTCAGAGAGAAGGGTGTGGTATAAATCTACGGTCTTCTTCTTCTTCTATATATATATATGTATATAATTCTATGATTCTATATAATGAACAAGAATGTCAATTGAAACAAACAAACAACTCTCTTCATGGACAAACATACCCTTGGTGACAAAGACTGTGTTTTACCATCTATGGCCAGCCTGGCTTCCTACCTGTCTTGGTCAACTTGCCATGATAATGAACTCAACATTCACCTCAAGAATGGACTACTACAACATGGTCTGTGCAGGGCTACCTTTGAAGATGCTTTGGAAGCTGCAAGTGGTCCAGAATGCAGCTGCCAGAATGCTGACAGGAGTATCCTCATCAGTGCATATAACAGCTATCCTACAGCAGCTGCACTAGTTCTCAATTAGTTTCTGGTGCCAATTCAAAGTGTTGGTACTTACCTTCAAAGCCCTAAATGGCCTGGGACCTTCGTATCATCTGGACCACCTCTCCTGGCACAATCCTCCCCATCTTCTCCTATCTTCATATTGGAATTTATTGAAGATCCCTGGTCCATGAACTGCCCACCTTGTTTCAACAAGGGTGAGGTCTGTGAAACCAGCTGTCTGAAGAGCTGCATGCCTTGCATGCCTTGCAGGACCTCCTTAGGTTCCACAGAGCATGCAAGTCTGCTCTTTTTTTAGGTGGCCTTTGGGTGATTGTGATCCACCAGGCAGCTGGTATACTTCAGATGTGTGTTTACTATCCATGCATGCTACCCTGCTTGATAGTGGATAGATTTTAATGGGGATAGATTTTTAACCATATTATATTTTAAAGATTTATTTATCATATCTTTATATTGTATTTATTGGTGCATTTTAGATGCCGTTAGCTGCTCTGAGTCCCTTTTGGGGAAGAGGGAGTGGGATATAAATTTGATAAATAAATAAGTAATAAAGAACATCAGCGGCAACTCTGTCTCTAGGGTTCTTTCAACCAGTGACAATATAGGTTACAGACTGCAGAGAGAGGAGAAGTAGTGTTCAACTTCTCTTCCTTGTTTGCTTCCTTGTTTGCTTCTCTTCCTTGTTTGCCTTCCTTGTGGAATTGATTTTAGTGAGTGTGTGTCCATGTCTTCTCACATCAAAATGCCTTCCTTGGTATGGGCTTATCAGGTAGATTTAGCTTGGATTCACTGGTCTGATATTGGTTGTGATTGACTTGCCCCATTGGCCTGTGGTACTGCTGGAATTTTCTAGTTTGCTGGCTCTGTTGGTCTTGTTGGTCCTGTTGCATCAAGAGGCTTTTGGCCAGTGATTGCTTGCTCATGTGTATTTGGCTATTAGCGCTGCCTTGGAGAAAGCATATTTTTTTATCTCTCTCCCCCCCCCACCCCCATAAGGGACCATGGAGATAAGAAGGATACTAGGTGGCAACTTATTCAGGGACCCATAGAAGTAGACCACTTGGTCCAAGTCACTTGAAACTGTTTTTTTTAGTGGACAGACTATGTTCCCTGAAATTTTAGTGTCATTTGGTCGAAAAAATAGTGACTTCTCCTCTGAAATTATTTCCCCATAGAGAAAAATGGAACCTGAATAATTTCAGAGTTCAGACAGCTGAAAAGGCAGGGTGAAAGCACTGGCCATCCATAAAGACCAGACTTCCCCAGTGTCTGTTAACTCCACTTTGAAGAAGAGGCAGAACAGGATGGCAATGACTGGGGCATGGAAGGCAGATGTCACTGTCTGATCATGGTTTGTTTGTTTGTTTTTAATCCACAAGGATATCACAATTATATTGGGTCAAACTGTTAATGTGACCTTAGTTGGTATTTCAGATTTATTCCTTTAACAAGAACATGTTACCGACCTGCTCTGTGCATTTGCTAAAAACTGTTTGAAATGTACACATCATGTTTTTTTAAAAAAATCTTCTGAACACCACAGAAATAGGTTGTATGGGGGTCATAACTGAAATCGTCTCCTTACTGTGTATTTCTGTAGATTTCAATATTATAGTCAAAGTGAGTTACAATGTTGTCTGTTAAATATACCCATGAAGATAGTTCCTGTAAGACTAGTGTGCTTAAATGGTAGCACTATGCATAAATGGTGCTAGTGTTGTGCTGGAGAAGACTCTTGAGAGTCCCTTGGACTGCAAGAAGATCAAATCAGTCAGTCCTAAGGGAAATCAACCCATACTGTTCTCTCGAAGGTCAGATGCTGAGGCTGAAGCTCAAATACTTTGGCCACCAAATGAGAAGGGAGCACTCACTGGAGAAGATCCTGATGCTAGGAAAGACAGAAGGCAAAAGAAGAAGGGGACAGCAAAAGATGAGATGGCTGGACAGTGTTACTGATGTAACAAACATGAATTTGAGCAGACTTCGGAGGATGGTGGAAGACAGGAGGGCCTAGTGTGACTTTGTCCATTGCATCGCAAAGAGTCGGACTCGACTGTGCGATGAACAATAAAAATGTATAAATATCAGTACAAGAGATTGCCCTACTCATTGCGAACCACAAATCACACACATTTTTCACTTGTAGCAGCTCTTAATGTATGTTTTTTTAAAAAAAAACTGGTGTGATTATTCTTGCAACTGTTGGCATCTATATCTTCTTACAATTATGTATGCTTTATTCTCTTCACCCCATTTAAAAACTTATGTGAGTTTGATTGGTCTTAATTAAAGAGGCATTGATTAGGAATTCAGCAGCACTGAATATCTGTATGACTGCACAGATCAAGCATTTTATGAAATAGTATGACTTGGATTGCTGCACTAATAACATCTAAAACTTAACCAGAATGTTTGAACAAGCACTCTGGCTCATTAATTATTATTTTTGCTGGGGAAGTTAATTATGTATACCCATGAACCAGTTCCAGAGCTTGTTCTCTTTGTCAAACTTTAAAACAGACTAAAACATAACGCTTAGAGATGGGCTATTCAGATGAACAAGTGGACAAAAAAAATAGAAGGAAGCTTAATTGTTAGCGGCTCACAAAGCCACTCCCTTACTACAAATGGTGTTTACACAGATACTCAGGCAATTTGGTGCAGAAAGGAAGTTGCCTCATTTATGGTGCATGATAAGGCATCAGGGCTTTCTCCTAGATGACAGGCTTTGCCTGATGATTGTTAGGGGAGCTTTGTAAGTTCTAGTACAACCCCTCCTCTCAAGTCTATTTGAGATAGAAAAAGATTCGCTCATGGCTTTTCAATAACAAGCAGATGGATGCATTAAATATGACGCAAGCAAGGAGAGATCACCCTAGCATACTGAACAAGATTCAAAGTTCTTCAGGATAAAAAAGACCAAAGGTCAGGGTCTAGAATTCCAGAAGAAAGTTCACCAATTCCATTATCTGACATAATACACTTTTATCTCTCTTTCAGAGTACATCCTGCATTCCTTCTAGGGAGAAAAGGAAAACAAGCCCTTAACACTTTTTTAAAATGGGAGATAATGATGGAGATAATGGTGGAGTAGACCCTTAACTGACATAAGGATGCTTAGTGATCCACAGGTCAAATAACAGGTTTGGGGTAAGGGTGGATGAGAGAGGGAAACATCCTAAAATATAGCAGATCAACCTTAGGCTCACTAATCAAAATCGTTGCAAGAATCTTAATTTTTTTTACTTAACTTCTAATGGTAAAAAAATACTTTTACAGTCTTCCTGCTCTTCCTGTTGAGATTAGCTGGTCACTTTAACCAAGACGGAATTTGAACGGGGCTTCTGCAAACTGGCTCTTAGAGAGACCTCTTTTTTGCCCAATCCACAATTATGCTTGAACATTTAAACAGGTGTGGTCCTGAGGGCTGGTGAGGGACTTGATGTGGTTGGCAGGATTCTTGTGGAGTAGTTTTCAAATTTTAAGTGATCACTTTGAGATATCTGAAGATTGGAGAACTACCCAAGGCAGCCATTTCTGGTTGACTGGTCCAGAGGGCTCAGGATGAAAATCCCTTGGTCACCAGGTTTCAAGACTGATTTTATGGGCAGGCAAAAGCCATGCATGAGTGTTGTCAGCTCTGAGTCTGGGTGAAATTAGCCAAACACTTGTAACACCATTGGGCAGCTTTTCAGAGATTTGCATTGGGAAGGCATGAAAGTGTATAATTCAGCCTTAAATAAACTGTAATTTAATCTACTACTGTGTCTGGGGTCTTTATTCGGGGTATAGAGGAAATAAATTCTATGAAAAAAAATGATGCAAGGTGCAAAGATGGGAGAGGAAATGCTGTCTGCAAGAAACTGGATTGAGAAGGGAGAAATCTTAATGGCGTTGTAGAATGTGCTCCTTTATATTCTGAAAGATATCAAAATGATTAAATATAGGCTATCACAGGCTACAAAAAACAGTTATCTCTTGGCTTTTTAAAAGTACAGCTAGATAATGAGACATTGTTTACCTAGGACAGCTATGTTTCAATATTCTTCTGAGACATGGAATTGCTTTTTGAGTAATTTCTCATGCATAATTATATATTTTAGCATTTTTCTGGAGGGGCTTTTTCAAAGGCTTTTCCAGTAATTCTTTGCTAGGAGAAGATTACCACTTCTATCAGTGGCAGAATAAAGAAATTGTATTTTTATTTCTTATTCAGATTTTTCATTCTGCTTTCAAGTCCAAATGTCCTTACATGATCTTACATACAGATAGAAATCAAACTCTGAAATAACAAAAATAATACACCAACATATTAAAACAGGGTATGATTCAATTTTTGCAAATAAGGCATTTGAAAATTGTAATTGGCTTGTTTGTAGTGTCCATTGTGCTGAGCATCAGATGCAATTGCCTCATTGAGTTGTTTGTGATTTGTCTCTGTACAATAGAAGCATTTAGCATGGTGGCTGTCAGGGTAGTTGCTGCTGATGCAAATTCATAGTTCACTGACTCAAGTAAATCAGTCTCGAGGTGCGAGTAGATGCCACAGTATCCCTGATTGCAGGGCAATGCTACCCTTTGAATCTCCTGAACCTTTTCAAGCACCAAAATGCTACCACAGCTGTTTCATCACTTGAAAAGGCATGGGGGTGGGGGCAGCTTTGAAAAAGTTTTGTACCAAACAGCCTTCTGTATGGAGCGGGCAACAAGAGCTTCAGTCACAGTTATTCATGAACTTGTACGTATCTTTGTTTACACAGCTGGGAATCATGGGGAGTTGGCTCTATCTTGTGACGTGTGGTCTGCACTAGAAATGAGATTCATGCAGCAGCCCCTTTAAATAATGACATTCCTTGAAACTGTGATTTGTGAATGAGAAAAATATGTAAGATTGTTGCCCGTGCTATTTGTTATTGTATGGAATTGTGTATATGGTTATGAGTGTCCTTTGTGAATATGACAGTGTATGTTTATATACCTACTATATATCTACTATATATCTACTATATATTCAATATATATATATATATATATATATATATATATATATATATATATATATATATATATATATATATATATATATATCTACCTACTATATATTCAATACAGTGTTTCCAATTACCTATTACCACAGGCTTGAGAGGGACTGAATGTAACTTGAATGGAATTCTGATAAAGCCTTTTAAGAAGTATTCTGTATGTTATATCAAATTTTGATGGTATTAGGACTTCCATTTTTTCCCTGATTTCACAAGTTATGCTGGATATTTCCCCAATATATTCTGACGTTCTAGTCTGAGAAGGGCATTTGAGATACATTTTGGGACTCTGTGAAGAAATGCATTATCTCCTGGAAGCTGGCAGTGAGCAGTTTAACTGCATTTTAACCATTTTTTCTCTGAGTTAGGACCAAGCAGGAGGGGGGAGGAAGTTAGCCCATGGCCTTCTAGACACATCTCTAAAGAAACATTAATGGGTCTTGTGAGAGACGATAGGATGGGCCAGTTCACCCCCCCCCCCTTCTTCAAGCAGGGAATAGAGGTAAAGGTATTGCTAGAGATGTTACAAGAAGGGACTTTCTGGAGACAACAGGAAAAGTCTTGACCTGGGTTGACCGGGGTCAAGGAAAAAAAGATGCAGATTTGTTAAAACTGCTTTGCCAAGGGGAAGCATCCTTGGGATGCTGAGCTGAACAAACCCCTTGTCTCAGGTGGGGAGCAGGCTGCCATTTTTGGACCATGTGGCTAGCCCAAAGATCTGGGAGCAATCGTTAACTTAATGGAAGATCTGTAGAGAACTAGGACACCTAAGATAAAGAGCCTGTCGTAATTCTACCATCTGGTCAAGGTATGTTTTAGAGACAGGGACAGAAGATTTGTGGTTCTTCCTTGCTTCAATCTGGCATAGTACTAAAATATGCTTATAAAAAGTTTTATTTTAAATACATACTTTAAACTTTTAATTCTAGAAGTGGTTCTCTGTACCACATAGACACATGTTTCAGACATACTATTTTAAAAGAGAATCCTAGGAGGGAGAAAAGCAAGCAGTTGGCAACTGGTTATTCCCTAGGGGTGCACAAGGCATTAATCTGTCCCTGTGGTAGCCAGGCATTTGGCTAGTGGGGGACACTGAGGCAAGACCTCTGGGCTTGGAATGGGAAACTGGGAGTCCTGGGCATCTCAGTGGGAAACCTTTATATTGATCAGGTGGTGATGGCAGCTACTGGGAGAGAGAATGGAAAAGCCCCTCCAGGGGAATTGGAAACCCCAAGGAAAGCAAGGCAAATATATGGTCTGAAGGTCACAGACTCCAAAAACTATCCTCAGGAACTTAGATTATACTGCTTTCAGTAGGTGCCCTTCTTTCTAAATACAGAGCTGAGAACCATACAAGAGCTGGGTGACAACTTTCTCTTGGAAAACATTGATTGCTGTAGCGATAAAGGAGCCCTCTTTTGTGAAGTGAAATCTTACAATGGTGGAGGTTATTCTGTGGGTAGACTCTGCAGTGTGCAGTGCCTGAACTCTTCAGTGTCCAGATGACTGGAAGACTATGCCAAAGTATTCAAGGATTTTTGTTTGGTTGATGTTGTCGTCCTCAATTTGCCATCTTCAATTTCATTTTTTTTTTTTGTAAAGATGAGAACTTTTGTTTTTTGGTTGTTTATCAAAAGCTGCTCCTCTTTACTCTATGTGGTGAAGGCAAGGCATGGTGTGGGCTCCTAAGGCTCACTTTTGAATGGGATAAGGTAAAAGTATCATCTGCAAATAATAAGGCAGGGATTGTTTAGTCAGCAAGTTTTGGAGAATGGAAGCTTGGATTACTTAGTTGTTGCACCAATGGAAGCTTGGGTTTCTTAGGTGTTGTACCATTAGACAGGTGCCTCAGTTTACAGAGAGGGACAGTGCTTCCAAGACTTGAACAGTAACTACACTATCCAAGGAAGAGGAAATGGGGAGGGTAATGGGAGACTGGCGGGTAGATGAGAGCTGATGTGGTGGCTGATTTCCTGAGGAATGGGTTAAAGGTAAAAGATTGTAACCTATCTAGTTAAACAGAGGTGCCAAGATGAAACCTGCTTAACTCCTTTGTCAAATGGAATCTTATTGGAGAGGTGGTCTTGAGGACTGCATCTTTTAGGAAATTTAGTTAATGTAGCAAACTGAAATTAGTAAATAAAGAGATGACAGGCAACTGGAAACTTTGCTTGAACTCTGGAAGATAGATATGTAAATAAAACCAACTCTGAAATCACATCCAGAAAAAGCAAATGAATATATTTTAATTATGCTCTGTGTAGGATATATGATAGGGTACAGGGGTGGAATTCTATCAGGAGATCCTTTGCATATTAGGCCACACACTCCTTATGTAGCCAATCCTCCAAGAGCTTACAAGGCTCTTTTTTGTAAGTTCTTGGAGAATTGGCCACATCATGGGTGTGTGGCCTAATATGCAAAGGAGCTCCTGCTAGAATTCCATCCCTGATAGGGTATATATAAAAATGTCATTCTAAGATTAATACAACTACATTTGTTTTGTCTTGTATGTTGTATGTTCTAGTGCTATTAGTCTTTTATATTTATTAATTAAGAAAAAGAAGGAATGCTATTTAAAACTCATAGAACAGAAGGACCACAGCAGTGTAACTAAAACTCATCAACTGCATACCCATAAATAAAAACTTTGCAGATATGAAAAGTTTCAACAACTGTTAGAATTAAGAATGCCTGTCAGGTTTAATTAGGAAGGGCATTCTTGTACCACCCCTGAAAAAGTTTTTTGCCTGGCTGAAGACAGTAATAACTGACAGGAGAGACATCTGAATAATTACCTCCAACATCATTTACATGGATCAAGAACTGAACTGTACTTTTTCAAGCTGTTTCTGAACAGGCTGTAAATTACCTTATTTGCTAGCAGACCGGGCCTGATGAACTCTTCCTCCAGTCCAGGGAGAGGGGAGAAGGAGTGGCCTGTGAGGCCAAAGAGCCCTCAAAATGTCCCTGCCCCCTTCCTCTGCCTTTAGAAAAGATACTGTGATTACTAAGAGCCAGTATCAGTTCTCAAGAACAAGTCATGTCAGACTCTCTCTCTCTCAGAAAGTTATTACCTTGCTGGGTCAGGGAAATGCTGTAGACCTAGTTTATCTTGATTTCAGTAAGGCTTTTGATAAGATTTCACATAATACTCTTGTAGACAAATTGGTAAAATATTGTTTGGATCCTATTACTGTTAGGTGGGTGTGTAACTGGTTGACAGATTGCACCCAAAGAGTGCTTGTTAATGGTTCTTCATGCTCTTGGAGAGGAGTGACAAGTGGAGTGCCTCAAGGATCTGCCCTGGGAACTGTTTGTTCAACATCTTTATAAATTATTTGGATAAAGGTATAGAGGAAATATTCATTAAATTTGCAAATGATATTGAATTGGGAGGGATAGAACATATGGTAGAAGACAGATTCAGGATGATGTTGACAGGCTGGAAAACTGGACTAAAACAAATAACATGAATTTTAACAGGGATAAATGTAAAGTTCTGCATTTAGGTAGGGAAAATAAAATGCATGATTATGGGATGCGGGTGACTTGTCTTGGCAGTAGTTTGTGTGAAAAGCATCTAGGTGTCTTAGTGGGCCATATGCTGAACATGAGCTAGCAGTGTGATGTGTTAGTTAAAAAGGCAAATGCCATTTTGAGCCATATCAACAGAAGTATAGTATCTAGATCACATGAAGTGATGGTACTGCTTTACTCTGCTCTGGTTAGAATTCACCTAAAGTATTGTGTACAGTTTGGGGCACCACAATTTAAGAAGGATGTAGACAAGCTGGAACATGTCCAGAAGTGGGCAACGAACATGGTGAGGGGTCTCAAGACCAAGTACTATGAGAAACAGCTTAAGGAGCTGGGGGTGTTTAGCCTGGAGAGGAGATTACTGAGAGGTGATATGAGCACTGTCTTCAAGTACTTGAAGGACTGTCATATAGAGGACAGTGTGGAGTTGTTTTCTGTTGCCCCAGAAGGATGGACCAGAACCAATGGGTTGAAATTAAATCAGAAGAGGTTTTGGTTAAACATTAGGAAGAACTTCCTGACAGAGTAGTTCCTCAGTGGAACAGGTTTCCTCAGGAGTTAGTGAGCTCTCCTTCAGTTTGGTGTAGTAATTAAGTATGCAAACTCTTATCTGGGAGAACTGGGTTTGATTCCCCACTCCTCCAGTTGCAGCTGCTGGAATGGCCTTTGGTTAGCCATAGCTATCTCAGGAGTTGTCCTTGAAAGGGCAGCTGCTGTGAGAGCCCTCTCAGACCCACCCACCTCATAGGGTGCCTGTTGTGGGGGGAGAAGATATAGGAGATTGTAAGTTGCTCTGAATCTCTGATTCAGGTAGCAGGGTGTGGTATAAATCTGTAGTCTTCTTCTTCAGTTTTTAAACAGAGGCTAGATGGCCATCTGACAGCAATGTTGATTCTATAAACTTAGGCAGATCATGAGAGGGAGGGCAGGGTTGTGTCAGTTCTATTAGTCCTGACTTACATGTCCAAGAAAATGCTAATAGCCACATTGAAGCCAGAAGGCAATTTTTCTCCAGGCCAGTTTGACCAGGGATCCTGGACATTTTTTTTTTTTTTGCCATCTTCTAGGCGTGGAGCAGATGTCACTGGGGTTGTGGGGAGAGGTATTTGCGAATTTCCTGCATTGTGTAGAGGGTTGCACTAGATGACCCTGGAAATCCCTTCCAAATCTATGATTCTAAAAACAGAAACCAAGACTTCAAGGCTGGCAATATTGTTGTAGTTACCTAGCAACCTTTGAGTGCCTACTAAATCTGAGTGGGCACCCATTTTGTAAAGCATAGTACTGTTTCTGTCATGTGGAGGGTTTTAAACTCCAAAATATTTTTCTCAGATTTTAGATTTTTCCATAAACCTGGGGCTTCTCTCAGAACTGGAGAAAGAGCTGTCTATGGGTTCTATCTCTGTGTTCCATGTAAAGTTCCATGTAAAGAATTAGATATATCAAAATTAAAATTTTAAACATTGCCGCAATGTTTAAACTGTATCTATTTATTTTTGTTGTTCCAGGGAGCTTAGGGTAGCAACCCTAATTCTACTGTCCATTTATCTTCACAACTATTTGTGAGGCAAATTAGGCTGAAAGAGTTTCAGGGCTGAAGGGGTTCTGAATCATTCACCCCTCTCCAGCCCTAATCAGATATGCCAACCACTGTTTATAATACTTCATTTTTACCTTGTTTTTCTCCCCAATGGGAACTCGAAACATTTTACATCAGGCCAAACAGTGATTTTCCATGGCAAATGGGGGTTTTGAACTGGAGTTTCCTAGATCCTAGTTCAACACTTTAACCACTACAACCCACTTCTCTATTTTGTGAATGATTATTTATTTATTTGGGAAAATTGTATGGCTTTAGCGTTGTCACTTACCTTGTTCTGGCAGGGAAACTTCCTGACAATGTTCCCTGTCCCCTGCCTTCATGCAGTGAAACAGTGGAGAAATTGGCTGGGAATGACATCAGGTAAAATTCAGAGCCAGTTTGGTGTAGTGGTTAAATGCGTGGACTCTTATCTGGGAGAGCCGGGTTTGATTCCCCACTCCTTCACTTGCACCTGTTGGAATGGCCTTGGGTTAGCCATAGCGTTTGTAGGAGTTGTCCTTGAAAG
The DNA here is from genome assembly GCF_032191835.1 of Heteronotia binoei. NCBI lineage: Eukaryota > Metazoa > Chordata > Lepidosauria > Squamata > Gekkonidae > Heteronotia > Heteronotia binoei. The sequence goes on from NC_083229.1 coordinate 97,144,097, forward strand.
GCCCCTGCTGTAAGAGCTCTCTCAGCCCCAATCACCTCACAGGGTGTCTGTTGTGGAGCGAGAAGATATGGGAGATTGTAAGCTGCTCTGAGTCTCCGATTCAGGGAAAAGGGCGGGTATAAATCTGCAATTCTTCTTCTTCATAGTGATCTGGAAATTTGTAGAGCATCATGGTGTCACTTCCTGTTCCAAAGCACTCTCTTCCCCCCAATTCTTCTGAGGATTGTCAGCCAAGGACAGGCAACCCTATATACCATCTTTCCAAAGACCTGGTCAATGTGACTACATTGCAACATCCCTGAATTATCATGCCACAGGAACACACAAGATAAAGAAAAAAAAATGTGCAGAAGAGTTGCAATATAGCCACGTATTAATCCTCTCTACCACTGATTGACACACCTCACTATTGTGAGAAAAATACCCCTAATTCCAGAGCATCGTAGTCACCCATTTGGTTGCCAGGGTGCCTGGAGACTCAACTCACACACATCTGCCAGGAGAACGTAGGTTTTGTCTACCAGACTGGAAAGGACTTATGAGTACTAGCAGCCACAACATTGCAGCAGCACTCCGTGTCTCTTGAGGAGAGCTAACAAGGAGAACAGATGGTTTCCAGTTGCTCTGTGTGATCCCCAGCTCGGCCATTGTAGTGGAATAAGTTGCGCCACCAGGAACTGTCCAGGCAAGCGGTTTCCAGCCTTGACCAGAGACTCCATCTTGGAAGGCTAACACCACCAGCAGCTATCTTCCTGCAGTGCCAGACTCCATAACAGCGAAGCGGGAGGCTCATGTACTCAACAGATGTCACCTATGCATAAAGCCATCAAGCTTATCTTGCTGAGCAGACAGGTTAAGACGGATAAAAGGAAGTACTTCTTCACCCAAAGGGTGATTAACATGTGGAATTCACTGCCACAGGAGGTGGTGGCGGCCACAAGTATAGCCACCTTCAAGAGGGGTTTAGATAAAAATATGGAGCACAGGTCCATCAGTGGCTATTAGCCACAGTGTATGGAGCACAGGTCCACCAGTGGCTATTAGCCACAGTGTATGTGTGTATATAACATTTTTTGCCACTGTGTGACACAGAGTGTTGGACTTGATGGGCCGTTGGCCTGATCCAACATGGCTTCTCTTATGTTCTTATGTTCTTATCTTAGGCTTGGATCCTGCCAGACTGCCTAAGCCTTTGTCCAACAGAACCCAAGACAACGACTGGTGCCAGTAGAAGGATGAAGAAGAGGAAGAACAAGTGTCTTTGTATAGACCGGGTATTACCTTAGGTAGCAATTTGGCCATCTATTGTCACCTTTTTAGATAAGCTTGATAGTTTTAATCACCCCCCCACCCCAATCATTTCTCCCATTCTTTCCCTTAATGGTCATCCTGGAGCCTCCCCCTTGGCCCATTGTTACGTGGAAGTCCAATCAGGTAACCAGGGCCAAGCCTGCACATTAGCCAGATATGGGCAGCCAATCAGGTGCCCCCAATAAACTGGCTATTGGCTAACACATAAGTCCAGCCCTTATGGTCATTGCGGAGCCTCCCCTTTTTCTGAGGTCATGTACCAGCTGACCACTGTCATCCACCCCTGTACCTCCCATCCCCTAAGGGCTCAAGGTAGTCCTTATAACTTGTGGTCCAGCTCCCCATAGGTGTGCATCTAGAAGTACCCCAGTTCCGCTGTCTAGATACATCCCCGATTCCTGATCAGTTGAGGGTCCCTTCCCCCCTAGTCCTCGTTCATCACCCATTGGAGCCTTCCTTGAAGACTATGATTGGTAATTATCACCCTGTTTGTCCATCCCTGTGTTATCTCTGCATTTCTTTGTATTTTTATTAGGACTGTTTGTGTGTTGTATGTATTCATTACCTTGTATGTGCGTTCTATATTTTTCTGGAATAAATTTTAATTGTTTTACTTAATTAGTGTCCCTGGTGAATTTAAGCAATAATTTCTGGATGTGTATCCTGTATACATAGATTCAAGATCCTTTTTTAAGCCAGGTGCCCACCTGTCAATTCCCCAACCTCGTTTTGAGAGCATTTTGGCTTACACTATTCTGCTGCTTTCTCCAGCACAATATAAAGAAACGCGGGAGGCATGGCACCTTTGCTCTTTACACAGCAGGTCCTTCTAAAAGTAGCAGGAAAAGCCCAGTTTTGTAGGTTTTTATGACCTAGCAAGTGCTATTCTGCAGCCCACCTAACAGCCCTGACCCATGGATGGAAGACCATCATGATAAAATCAATGGGGGGAAATGCAAGTAGAAAAAAAACCATCTGTTCAAGTTTTAAACCAGGGATTTCCTCCCCCCCGCCCAAGACTGCCATACTTTCCTTGGGTCACAACATGAATTGTATGTCATACAAAGCGGACTTCAGTTTATGACCTGGCAGCAGTTAGCTATGTTTTTTTCTAAGAGAAGACTTCAGCAGGGGTGGGGGCTTTGTGATTAAATAGTATCTTAGCAGTAAATGATGATTACATGACAGTTTAAACAAGAACAACTGGTGGCAGGCAAAGATTATGTGAAGTTGCATCAAAGGAGTTTAAGGAGTTACTGATTTTTTTCTTTAAAGACATAGCTTGACATTACATCTCTGGATGTGAAGCAACAGTAGGTTAAATCTAGACACTAAATTGAAAAATCTTCAATGTCCCAACATCAAAGGCATGAACTCACCAGGTACTTAGATGAAAGCTGCTCAAAAATAGCCCAAGGGTACATACTAGAGATTATGTGGTCCTGAATAATAATAATAATAAAGATACATATGTGTATGTCTGGGTATGCATTTGCCCCCCTAGTCGAAATAAGAGACAGACACGAAGTATTGGGTTTAAACCGGGCCGCTTTATTAAACTCAATTAATCTGTGAACTCGGCAGGGGTAAGACCTAGCCAGACAGGCCCCTGGGGTCACCCACGGACCCCGCCCTGTCAAAGGGCGAGCAACCCTGCCCCCAGCACAAACCCGCCATATTCGGGTTGTAACTGAGCGGCCAGGCCTCCAGCCTTTCTCCACCTGGGCTAGCATCGATCCCCCATGGAAAGATCCGCCCCAGGTGAGGCTCCCCGTGATCTGCATTCCCCGCACTGAGCCGTGTAGCCCATCTGCGGTTCATACAGACCACACGCACCAAAGGTGCTAGGCCATAGGTGCTCCCCTGAAACACTGTGGCCATCCCATCCCCGGCCAGCGACCAACTTACAATCCACCCCAAAACCTAACACTATAAGGCAGTACAAGGTAGGCGAAAAACAACTCCACATGGGCCAATTATGCGGAGATGAAAAAATTCCTACCTGGCCCCCAACAAGGCGACCGGTTGAAACCTGTACTGCCAAGGGAGGGTGGGTGGGCAGAGAGCCAAGAAGACAGCCTCACTGAGTCGGGCGGGGCCAGGGCTTATATAGCCCTGGTGCCACGCCCCGCTCAAGCCCCGGATGGGCTGGGGCTGTCAAAGCCTGCTCTCCTTCTTCCAGGAGGGCAAATGCGGCCCCCAGCCTGAACGCCGGCGATGCCGGCTTGGCTGGGAAGGGCCGAGCCTTGCCCCCCTAGTCGAAATAAGAGACAGACACGAAGTATTGGGTTTAAACCGGGCCGCTTTATTAAACTCAATTAATCTGTGAACTCGGCAGGGGTAAGACCTAGCCAGACAGGCCCCTGGGGTCACCCACGGACCCTGCCCTGTCAAAGGGCGAGCAACCCTGCCCCCAGCACAAACCCGCCATATTCGGGTTGTAACTGAGCGGCCAGGCCTCCAGCCTTTCTCCACCTGGGCTAGCATCGATCCCCCATGGAAAGATCCGCCCCAGGTGAGGCTCCCCGTGATCTGCATTCCCCGCACTGAGCCGTGTAGCCCATCTGCGGTTCATACAGACCACACGCACCAAAGGTGCTAGGCCATAGGTGCTCCCCTGAAACACTGTGGCCATCCCATCCCCGGCCACCGCCAATGCCAAGCCTCTGCTTAGGCATTAGCGCCCCAACGGGCGGCCCAGAGCCGACCGCCACCCTGCCGAATCTCATCCTAAAGGCCCGGTTGCCCAACTCTGACAGATGAACCCGATCCGACCGATACAGGTCAGCATCATCGACCCGTATGGCCGGATGAGGGAGGAAAATTCCCAAGCCATCTTCCCTGGCTTTCGTAGTGCCCTATTAGCCTTGCGCCTAGCTCGCTCAATCCCTCCAAGGGAAAGAGCCTACCTCCATACCCTGCGTGGCAAAACTGCTGACCACACAAGGATCACCCCAGGCCATCTCCGTTTAAACTCCCGGAGATCAGTTGCCACCTAAGTGAACTACCCTCCAACTCCAGCCTGGCGATCTGGCCGACCATAATAGGACCAGCCAAAAGGACAAGCCCTGGGGTCGCCCCGGACCCCGCCTTGTCCAAAGGGGGAGCCACCCCGCCCCCAGCACAAGCCCGGCAGAGTCGGGTTGTTGCTGAGCGGCCAGGCCCAAGCCATTCACCACCTGGGCGTGCATCAATCCCCCATGGAAAGATCCGCTCGGTTAAGGCTGTCCCGTGATCTGCAGTCCCCGCATTAAGCCGTGTAGCCCATCTGCGGTTCCTGCAGAGCACCAGCACACTTGGTGCTAGGCCATGGGTGCTCCCCTGAGACCGACCAGGTGGACGACCAAGATGTGCGAAGGAGGTGCCCTCCTCTCTCCGCACGGCAATGGCCCAACACAGGCCTCGACGACCCAGCCGTTCCTCCAACTGCCCCATCACTGACACCCAGCTGGGTGCCTGTTGGAGAGCGCCCGGCATGATGGACCGCCCGGAACACCTTGCTGCGTCCGCAGATGAGACCTCTCACTACAAGCCACAGCACCTGAAAAACAAAAGATTGTCAAAACCAATAATGACCAACCGGCGTCTCCCACGCTGCCCTCTAGAGGACCAACGGGTGCACCAACGGGTGCACCTTTTTTTTTTTTTTTTTATAAAAGCCACCAACCGCCAAAAGGCCAACCAGTTTTTAACATTCCGGGCCTGGGGCGCCTGCCCCGCGGTATCGCTCATCAACTACATAACCAACTCGCTAAACATAGCACTGAAAAATTTGGAGGGCCATCAACGAGGCCGCATGATGCAGAGTGGCCCCGAAAAGGGGTTGCATAACCTGTGCCCCAGAACAGCCCACTATCCAGCGGTCCCACGGTGCCCTTAAATGCCAGAATTGGGAAGCTGCTCCGTCGTATGCCCCTCCACTAGTGGGTATTCACCGCAGACCCATGAGCTATACTAGCAAAGGCCCACACCGCCAGTCGGCCATCAATAATGCTCAACCCCAGACCTCTCTCTTTCCAAAACAGGCAGAATGCCTAACATGAGCTGGCGAGATCGGCAGGCCATCCTGCAACATAGCGGTGCACTCCAACTGCCAGAATCGGGAAGCCGCTCTATCCTAAGCCCTCTTGGTACCAGGCGTTAAAGCCCATCGAATGGCCCGACCAACTTCAGCCTCCCCAGTTACCAGGGGTCCAGGGGCAATTGACTCATCGCTTCACAAAGACGCCTCAAAGAAAAGGCCAGAAGGGGGGGGGCACTTTCCAAGCAAAGTTAAGGTGACCCACCACCAACTGCAATTCCAGCAGCAAAACCTTGCCGTGTTTTCTTAGGGCAGCCAACCGGGCTTTAAGATCCATCGTTTCTGCTTCCGGCAGCCGCAGCCCGTTTGTGGGTATCCCACCCGATGCCTAAACGGTAAACACCGAACTGGGCCCAACAGGCTTCACATGTGTACCCCCCGCTTAATGGCTAAGTCCATAAAGGAATGTAACCCTCTGGCGCATTACCCTGTGCCAGCAGGACCGACAAAAGGTAGCCGCCCAGGTAAAGCGCCGTGTCATTAAGCCCAGTTCTGTCCCGCAGCGCCCCACTCATCAAAGGAACTGAAGCGCTAAAATGCAAACCCATCAGGAGGGCGTGAGCCATATGGAGGGGCGCTATCCAGTAGAATTTGCCCTCTAAGCAAAAACCCGATTCCTTAGGGGCGGTGCCCCCTTTGGGTAGAACAGGTGATGAATGAGGCGATACTCCCCAGTCGCCTTCCTAAGCACCACCCCTAAGCACCAGACCCCAGGGAGATACCCACGATGTGGGTACAGGCGGCGTCTCAATGGGTCCTAGAACCCTACCCTCCTGGCAATCTTGGCCCTGACTAAGAGCTCAAGACCTGCCACTGACCGAACATTAGAAGCTAAACAGGGGGAGGGGCGAGGCCCCTGATAAGGGATCCTAGACCCAAAAGAAACCCTTTTCACAAATATTGCCCATCCGCTTTATATGTGTATTCCCTCAATAAACTATTGAGTACCCACAGCTGAATGGGACTATTGACCGGCACCGCCGCCACTGGGGCGCCTACCCCAGGCCAAGGCTCCGACCTGCCGCAAGCAGGGAGGGCATGAGGCCAGCTACCAAGTGGCACCCGTGTTTGAACATACAAGGCTTTCCGGGGCCCGCTGTCTTCCAAAGCAAACTCCCAGCATAACAGCCGGGGCTGGACCGGCCGGCCCTCCGTGGGGCGGGCCCCTGCAGAAAGCTGCTGGTGTTGCCTCTGTACCACGTGGCCGCTATCGGACTGATCCCCAATATTAGGCTTTGCCGGGGACATCAGCCGCCGCCAAAGCTGCTGGCTGACATGGTCCCAAAGTAACCCCGGGGTAACAGCGGCCATCGTGCGGAAGGCTTTTCCGTAGTGCCGCCATGCTGCGCCGCAGAACTTCCGTATCTGCCCCAGCGATGGTGCCTGCCTAAGAGCTCGTCTGTACTCCTCTTTCGAGCTCCCTGTGAGGTGGGCTGAACACGTCCACTACTCCCCACGAAGGATGTAGACACGCGTAACAGCCATTAAGTGAGCTCCCAGCGGCCATGAGGTGTCGCCATATTGTAGTATGTGGAAAGGTATGCTGGCATTAGGATTTAGAAGGTGAAACCACCCACCTCCTTGCCCCCTGGCCACGTCCCTTCCGTTAGTGTATACTGCCGCCCGCCACAAGGCAGGACCCCTTGGGGAGGGACGGCACCTGAGAACTGCGGGCGCCACCGCCGGGATCACCTGTAGACCACGCACCTGGAATCCAGAGCTGCCCCAGCCAGACCCTTATGGGGCGGAGCTCAGCAGGCCCCACGCCCCAAGGCAGCCCAGGACCCTACTGCACAGCGGGTGTTCCAGGCCTTCCTGCGTCCCAAACCCAGCTCCCCGTACCTGGGGGGAGTACTGGAACATGACCCCAGGGCCACCCGGGTGCCTGCAGCAACAAGATCTTACCAACAACGTCCAATGGCGTTCCAGACCCGCCCGGAATCCACTGTAACAAGATCTTACCACCAACCTCCGATGGCATTCGAGCCCGGCATGGAGTCTGTTGTACACCGCCGCCATGCACGCTGTTTATCGGCTGTTCACCCGACGGACCCTCGCCCGGGTCGTCGGCCTTTTCCGGCTCCGGCAATGGCTTGTGCCCCGCTGCACAACCCTATAAGGCAAACAAACGAACTAGCATCTCCGCCACAAAAGTTAGACACGCCGCCGCCCTGAAGCGCTGCGATGCCCCTCCCTTATGGGCGCCCCATGGCAACCCTCTACTGCTCTCGCGCCTCCCGTGGCCGATGATGGCTAGCCGGGACCGCTCCCTTTGGCCTGTCTCTTCAACAGAACAAGGCTGCTGACCCTACCCACGTAACGGGCGGGCCGGCTGCTTGCCTATGGAGCCTCCCCACCCCTTCCAAGGGGCCATGAGTATGACCTAATCTTGGCCACACACACCCATGGCCCTAAGAATATGCTAATTTGAACCCTACTGACTACTAAGCCAGAGAGGGAGGGGGGGAGCGAAATGAGGCAAAGCCAGGCCCTAAATAGCCCCTACGTATGCCTGTCAGCACAATAAACCGGGGTATGGAACATCTTAATTATGGTTCCTGGACAACTGTAAAAGAAATACAGTCTTCACCACCTAGAATGTGGGGGGGGGGAGGGGTGTGTTCGCCTGAACCCCTGTAAGACCAAATTGGTCTATTCCGACCAGCTGAGGCTCTCAAAGCTCTCAGACAGGTCTTACCGGTGCCTACTGCCTGCCCTGCCCTGTTTAACTGGAGATGTCAATGAACCTAGGCCTTCTGATTTGGCAGGCCAATACTCGCCACAAGGAGATACCCCCCCCAACAAGGCGCCAGAGAAAAGGGGGCAGCTGGCTGTGCCCAGGGCCCGGAAAAGGCCCCTACTCCTGCCCACACAAGGCCCCTGACAGGCCCGCTGCGCAACTCGGAAGCACCTAATACGGGGACCTAACAGTGACCACACACTCACCGTAGGGAGTGCCCTCCCGCCCAAATGCCCCGCTGCGCTCCAGAAAATGGCCGCCAAACGATCATCAAAATGGCCGCCGCGAGCGCCGAGCACAGGGCCCTGTGCTATTGTTTGCCGCCCAATGTACCAGCCGAAAATGGCGCCGTGCGCTCCTCGTGTGAAGCACGGGGCCTCCCTCCTGCCAGGGAACGACGACTCTCAGAGCAGAGAACCCAGCTTGAAAAAATGCCCGCCGCAAGCGCCTAAAGCCCTCTCCCCGGGACACCCGCCCCGTGAAGCGACCGCCTATAGCGCAACAGAGCGCGCCCACTGCTGGCTGCGGACCGGACCACCCCCTGTAGGGCCCGAAGAGCCCACTAGAAAGCAGCCGCCGCCCGCGCCAAGTGTTCCCCGCGCTTGCAACCAAAGCACCTTGAAAAAATGAACGCCGCCACTACTGCACCGGCCGTAGAGCGGTTGCTTCGCTCGCCTCGAACTGAGGCCCGCTTCTACTGGCCATGGACGATGCCTCCCAGCACCCAATAAGCCCCCAAAACAGCCGTCGCCAGCGCCAAGAGCCTCCTAAATCAGCCGCCGCAAGCGCCCAGGGGCCCCCCGCGCCTGTCACCAAACCGCGTTTGGAGGAAGAAAAGCCGACGATCAGCACCGGCCGCCGCGCGCTATCTCCAACGCCTGCGCCCGGCCGCCAACGCTCCGATCCCTTGCTGCTCTGGGGCCCGCCGGCCCAACGACGACGCTCAAACCCGCGTGGCTCTTCGTCAGAGAGCCAAGAAGACAGCCTCACTGAGTCGGGCGGGGCCAGGGCTTATATAGCCCTGGTGCCACGCCCCGCTCAAGCCCCGGATGGGCTGGGGCTGTCAAAGCCTGCTCTCCTTCTTCCAGGAGGGCAAATGCGGCCCCCAGCCTGAACGCCGGCGATGCCGGCTTGGCTGGGAAGGGCCGAGCCTTATCTTAGTGTTTGGCTATATTGACATTTTCCTGTGAACAGATATAAAAACGAATAGCCAGTCAAGGTCAAATGTTGCAAATGAGACAATCAGAAGACAGTAAATTGAAGATGGGGTGACCTTTTGGAAAATTCATCAATGATTTACATACAGTAATTTGTAGTCTTTGCTGCCTCATTCTTCATCAGGCTGCTAGGACTGCTCGGCAGTGCTATCACCAGAAGAGGCTGGCCAGATGCAGTCAATGCTGCTGAAATAGCATGAGATCCAAAACATTCCTTTCCTGCAGGGTAAGCAATAACCCAGTGGATGTTTCTGAGCCAGATGCATTTAGCAATACACAGTGTTGCCAAGAACAAAAGCAGTGACTTGATTCTGCATAAGCTTGAAGAGGTAAGGCAGGCCAGCAGGACTGGGGCTAGGTTACAGCGTTGTGTACTAGACTGTGTTCTGAGGTTAATGTATTATTATTGTTATTAAATATCATATATTTAGCATGAACAGGATGCCAACTGTTGCCCAACCAGGAAGTTTAATGTCTATGTCCAATTCAAAATGGACTGGGCAGAGAAGGGAGGTTGAAGATTCATTTAAAAGAATAGTGCAGACAGGGGCCAATTGCACCGGTGTCCAAGAATGGTGATCAGAAGGGTTTCTGCACATCTCTTCACCAAAAGAAAAGCAAGCATTCAGAGAAAAATTGCACATCATAGCATGTGTGAAAAAGAGAAACCAGACATAGCATATGGGAAAGAAAAGAGGAGCTTGATAATCCCCTTAGTAAGTAGTAGCAACTTTACCCTGAAGTAAAGGTAAGCATCCAATGAGCTGTCTTTGGCCACATACAAGAATTCTATTACGGATGCTGTCAACATTGGATACTATCAGCTTTTTTGCAGATGGATGGCAAGAGGCCCTTTTGACCAGTGAAAAGGCTATGCCAGTGATAAAAATTCAACCAAATATTTATGTTGCATTACTTAAAAGAATTATTATGTAGTGATATTTCCTATAATAGTATGTGAGCATGAATATGCAGTAGGATTTCAGATAGGTCTGCATTTCTGGAAGACAATTTCCCCACAGCTAAATACTTCCATTTTTGTGCTTATAAAAAACACAGAATGGAATTTTTGCAGTTTGCTGTTCTATTTAATTTTATGGACTGATCCCATAGACACATGGCAAAAGAAGCCCTCTCTTTAGTTCTCCCCTTGGTAATTTTAAACAATCTGAAATATACAAGTAGCTATGAAGCTCTGGAAATTGAGACACACATGAATGCAAGGGATGTCAAAGTAATACTGGATTGTTTCTGCTTTCTATTTTGGAGTTTCAACTTCTTTTACCTCAAATTCCTATATCTTATTTTAGACATAAATGTAATGGCATTTATTGTTTTGGTATCAGGAACAGTAGTTTAGTTCCATGGACAGCTAGTTCAGCTATGCACTACATTTATCCTTAGTACATGCAGTGCTTCATGTGATTCATTAATTCTTATGTGGCTGGTCTTAAAATGTGCATCATTGTGATATATAAAAGATATGTTGTATCTTCACTCTTTACAATCTGCAGGAAACCTGCCAGCCATGTTATTTTTCAGGGACCATAAAATGCATCCCTTGTTGGTTCGCAGTATTCAGCAAATGGATTTATCAAAAGCTGTATCAAAGGACTATGCCCATTTTGGGTGCAATCTGTAACAACAAAAAGTAAATTTAAGTTTTGATTTTTAGGTCAGCAATGCATGAATTGCAATTGCCCAACTTCAGTTTTCTTTTCCTAAAAATACAATTTCCTCCAGGCAATCATGATTGGATAGAGGGGCTGAAAATGCACAATTGTTTGTCCTGGTACCTCCCTCAATGGTGACATGGGACAACAAGACATGGGGTTCAACTAGTTTGCCCCCTCAGTTGGAATGAAGAGGCTGACACAGTGTGTTGGATAAAAACATAACTTGAACGAATAAGGATGGCAAGAGGTACAGGCCTACAAGAACAAGCCCTGGGGTCAAAACACAGGACCCCGCCTTGTCCTAGAAGGGCGAGCCACCCTGCCCCCAGCACGAGCCCAATATCATCTGACTGGTGCTGAGTGGCCAGGCCCAAACTCTACCTCCACCTCGGCCGGCATCAATCACTCAGGAAAGATCCGCCCCGGTGAGGCTTTGTCATGATCTGCACTCCCAGCATTGAGCCGTAAAGCCCATCTACCGTTCATACAGACCACTTGCACCCACTGGTGCAGAGCCATAGGTGCTCCCCTGAAAAGACTGTAGCCAGTACCTCATCCTGCCAAGTGACCAAATCTACCAAACTTCTCCCCAAACTTCCTACACTGTCAAGCAGGACAAGGTAGGCAAAAAACAAATTCACACAGGCCAATTCTGTGAAAATGAAAAAAAATTCCTACCTGGCCCCTAAATAAGGCAACCGGTAAAACCTGTACTGCATAGGGCGGGTGGGTGGGCCGAGAGCCACGAAAGAACTGCTCACACGGGCAGGGGGCGGGGCTTTATAGCCCCGACACCACGCCTCGTCCTCTAACTCCTGGATGGCCGGAAAGCCAAAGTCAGCCTCCCTCCTTCCGGGAGAGCAAAGTGCGGTCCCCAGCCTATGACTGGCGTTGCCAGAGCAGCTGGGAAGGGGCCGACTTATTCAGATACTTTAAATGGCTTATCTATGTCATGACTTATTTCAGCAAGTTTAAAATGTTAAGGGTGGGCTCCACTAGGCAATTTCCTGGTCTGCCTCTTGGATGAATCCACCCCAGATTCAAACACATCTGGCATTTCCACTGCGCTTGCCTATCACCACCTGCACAGTCATATGTGCAGAGAGGTGCCAAGCTTCATCCCTCTCCAGAAGACCTGTGCTGGTCTGATCTAGATATGCCCACCATCACCAGCTGCCTCAGGGAGCTTGCCAATTATCCTTACCTGTTATGCCAATTATCCCTAACTATCTTTGCCCTATTTCTGCCAAACTAGCCGTGACCTAACCAGTTATTACAACCAGGCCTATTTAATGGAAGAAAACCCAACCCACAAAAATAATGCAGAGCAATCTAAAAAGGGTCTTTGTATCTACCCCTCCCCCCCGCTTGACCCTAAATATAGCAACCAGCTAATCTCATGCTGCCCATAGCAAGGGTGGGTGGATCAACCACAGTGAGTATGTTATAGATAGAAAACTCCTCTCTCCTGAGTGGCCAGCCTCCTTTGGCCTAAGCTAGTCACAGCCTTGTGCCTCATTTGAAGCAAACAAGGGGCTGGGGCAAATCAATCCATAGTGTGATCTGCTATGAACATCCCTACTCAGTTGTTGAACAGAATACAAAAAAGAATATTAGTGGAGAAGAAACCACATTTTTACAACATTACAATATTAACATTGTTTACAGACTATGTGGATTCCATAGAGATATCAAATCAGTAGGCACATAACCAGCACTGACCTCTGGAGAATTCTACTACTGTTAATTGTTACAGTCTGTTTCCCAAATATGATGAAGAACAACAAAAAAAGTACTAAATCTCTTAATAAATGTGTAGAAGATAATTTAAGTCGGTGTATTTTCCTTTGTCCTCATCTGCACCTGATTCCCTAGAGTGTATATGTGTAAGCATCTGCAGTATTTCATTTTCTCAGAGTGAAACCAGACAAACTGAGAGAATATACTGACAATCACTTGGTGTTTAGGACCATGTGACCGTTAAAAGTTTACTGTGGGAGCAAGAAAATGAACAAACACTAAAGGACCAATTAGTGGGAGTGGAGATGTCCAATCTTCCACTCTGATTTTCTATCCATTTTTAAAACTGGGCCAACCAGTGTGATTTTACATACATAAATTGGAGTCAGTTCCAAATAGGTATTCATTAAGGCTAGGTTGTTCGTGGAATTTCTACAGCAACACTAACAGAGAAATAGAAGACAGTGAATATTCAACAGGAGGATTAAAAATGTAGGTTCCTTTACTTGGACATCATCATAAATTGAAAGTGTTCTCAAGGTGGGAAGGTTAATGAGAGTTATTTACAGAAACCAATTTAAGAACCTATTTAACTTCAACATCATGCAGAGAGGAGCCCTGACCTAGTAAGTTAATAAGTAGGGGTTTCCACATACACAAGACAGAAGCCAAGCACATAATTAGCAGCCCGTTACATCTGAGTGAGCAGGCACATTGTGCAAACATTTTATTCCATAAAATTGAGCATCAAAAAGAGAGCCCAGAGAGATGGACATCAAATCTGGGTTGATTCTTAGGTCTTCTCCTTGTAGTTTTCAGGACTGTTTACACAAATCAGAATCTAACCATGAAGATTTGAAATTTGCTTTGGAGGAAAAAAATCAAAGTATCTACTACAGATTTTGCATTCACTTTTCTAACTTGACTTCCACTGTTCAAAACATGCCTCTGTCATAGGTGACATTTGTGTGTGGGTTTGTGTTAAGTGCTGTCAAGTCATTTCTGACTTATGGTAACCCTATGACATTTGGCAAGACCATTATATTAAGCCTTAGCCCCACATCCATTTCCAGTATACAGATAAACTGACCTGTTTTACAGAATTGGAGTGAGGATTATAATGACAAAGTACATGCCATGCTTTGATGCTTGAAAGCACTATGAAAATAACAACCATTATTAATGATGCAATACTATACAAATATATCTGGAAGCAAACTTTGTTGAACAAATTAGGGCTTACTTCTGAGTAAAGACGTAGTAAATAAAGGAGGATGGGTTGCTGTTATCTGACATATCTCATGGCACACTCTGTTGCCTTGATTTTTTCCTAGTTATCTTTAGAAGGATAGTTTTGATATGATTTTTCTCTATGCCACCTTTCACAAATCTGGTTCTGTCTTCTCTTACCGTCATCCTGCATCTGATTTCCAAAGCAAGATTCATCAGGCTGTAGTACTGAGCTTCAGTGGTGGTACTACACACTGAATTTGTTGTTCTGTCTCCAAGGAAGGGAGTAATTCAGCCTGCAGCTGCTTTCAGCTTAAAAGAGGGCAAGATACTACTGAAGGCAACTCTTGCATCTCATTACATTTTTAAAAAAATACTATGTCATCCCAAATAAAATATTAGTGTTTCTTTTGTCACTAGAATTAAACACAATTCTTTCATTTGGACTTGCACACAATTGTTCAGAAGCAAATGTGATCTCTTCTCGTAATATTCTAAATAAAGATAGACATTATGCTGTGTCACACAGACATCACTGATTCAGAAATGCTGTTGGACTAGAGTTAGACACTGATTAGATTGTGTCACAGAAGGAGGCACACACATCTGGAAGAAACATAGATTAACTAGGGCAGCAGGTCAGCAAGTGAAACAGGGAAGGGAGCAGAGAAGCAGAGCAAATATACAGACTCTGGAAATCAAGCCATTCAAATCTTGTTAGCTGAAATGGAAACAAAATCTCAGGCTATCATCAGTCTGTCAGGCCACACTTACTCCTAATAAAGGAACAAGATGTGGCTTTGTTTCCATGAGTGGCAACCACCCTGTCTCTCTCACCCAAGAAACCCACATAGAATTCTTTCTGTAACCAATGTAAAGAGGATATGCACATTTTTATTTAATATATTTGTCAGGCTCTTTGCCCCCCAAGGTCAGAATAAAGAGTCAGACACAAAACATTGGTATAAAATTGGGCCACTTTATTAACTAACACAGTAGACAGCAAGGGTACTCCACCAGCAGCCTGGCCAGGGCTAGGGGTCACCGCGACCGCTCCCCTGCCATTAACGGGCGAGAGACCCAGCCCCCCAGCCAGAGCTGAGCGACTCAGCTCCCTCCGAGCAGGCCCAGCAGGGAGGCCCGCACCAGAGGGCCCAAACCCAGGCGTACGTCTCGGCAGAAAGGCACCCTCTAGCAGAGCCGCCTGGACGGTCTGCATTCTCCAAACCCAGGTCTCCAAACCCCAAGGCTGCTCATGCCAGACCCCAAATCCCCAAAAGGGGGGTGCTTCACAGTCCTCCCCTAGCCACATAGTGTCCTAAACCCCCAAAACCTGCCACAATTAAGGCCAAGTCTCTACTTAGGGCTGAGCGCCCACCAGGAGGCCTAAAGTCACCCGCAACCCTTGCTGCAAATCTCCCAGGAAAAGCATATTACCCTTTTCCGAGAGATGGACCCCATCCCCTCTGTAGAGGTCAGGAAATTTCACCGAAATGTCCGGATGGGGCAAATAGTGGCCCAACCCCCTCTCAAGTACCTTCTTAATTTCCTTGTTGGCTTTGTACCTTGCCCTTTCTATAGCCGTGGGGTCCCAAGCATAACACCACACCTGGTGGGGCAGCATGGCTGACCACACTATGATGGTCCCTGGCCATTGCTCCCAAATGTACTGAAATTCATTCCAGGCTTGCCATACTAAGGCCTTACCCTTCAATAACCCCAGATCATTACCTCCCAGGTGAACAATTTAAGACCTGAGGAGGAGGACCCACTCTCTCCTTAAACAGCAAAGGCAGCAGGCCCGGCCACTGAAGGCCCTGGCGCCACTGCCATTCGATAACCGCATGCTGGCTGAGTCCCAGCTGAGAGCCGACCACAGTTCTCCGTGTTTGCAGAGCGGCCCAAAACACGTGGCTATGGCCACAGATAAGAACCCGGATCCGGCTGCTCTGGCCAGAAACAGCAGCATCTAAAAGAGAGAAACCATTAAACACAAACAGAACTGAAACATTCCCCAACCCAGAGCACTCATGGCCCGAAAAAAGGTCGTACATAGGCCTTATAGGCCGAAGAACGCCAACGACCCAACCTCTGAATAGAGGTGGAAGGATACCCCATAGCAGCCGCTGTTGAGGCCGCCCCAATTCTAAAAGAGTGGGTCCCAAACCGCACCCCCAACAACCCTAGCACACCCAATGCCCGTGACGTAACAGCCCAAAACTGGTGTTTCGTCAATGGGTTACCATCCCAATGTATAAACAAAAACCCCTCCTTGGGCCCCCGGACTGTGAAGTAAGCGGCCAACGTGGAGACTGGACACAGCTCGAGCTCAGAGCAACTACCAAGCTCAAGCACAGTACCCCGCTGCATCTGATTCGTCTTAGAGCGACCGACAGTAATGACCGCCTTACCACCAAACAACTGCAAATCCCTCAACTGCAGAGCCCTACCAGAAACATCGTTCCTAGACTGAGCTACCAGCTCGCTCACTCTAAGAGCTCCAAAAAAGGCTAGCAAGGACGCAGCGTGAAATAAACATGCTTCAAATGACGAAGCACACACCACGCCCCATATCCTCTTCAAACCCTGCAGAATCGACGGAGACACCGGATTCCACGTATCAACCCTGGGACCGGCCTCTCTAGACCACCCATCCAGCATCTTTCGAAGACGAAAGTCTGCTGTATCCTCCCCATAACCCATTGCCTTGCTTGCGAAAGCCAATGCAGACAGGTGCCCCCTAATGGATCGCACAGCCAACCCCTTACCTCGTAACAAAACACAGTAATGGAGCAATTCCTCCACCGGGATGGGCCAAACCCTGTGATACCCTACCTCAGCCCGAAAGTCCTCAAACTGCCGCACAGCCCGTTCATAAGACTTCCGTGTGCTAGGCGCAATGGCTAGACCTATCACTCTGCAGGCCTCGGCTCTCCAATCTGCCATAGCTCCTGGGGCATTGGCACCAGCTCTCCGTCTGCCTCCGGGGGCAGCTGACGAAACCTCTCCATCTGTTTACGAGATAGGGCATCAGCCACCCCGTTACTCACTCCAGGAACATGCTTGGCTAAAAACAAAATATTAAGACGCAAACAGTGCAGAGTGAAGGCCCTCACCAGTATCATAACCCGCCCCGATTTGGATGAAAGGGAATTAATGATGTGGACCACCGCCATATTATCACACCAAAAGTGTACAGTGTGATTGGCCATATCCTTCCCCCACAGCCAAACCGTGACTAAAATGGGAAAAAAACTCGAGAAACATAAGATCTCGGTTCACTCCTACCTGTACCCTGGACTCGGGCCAACTATCCGCACACCAATGTCCGCGGAAATAGACTCCAAGGCCCAAAGATCCACCAGCATCAGACATGACCTGGAGCTCGGCCTCGAGCCTCAAGTCTTCCCTCCAAAAGGAGACTACATTAAAGGACTCCAGAAATCGCTGCCACACCCTCAGATCGTCTCTCATACTGCAGGTAACCCTAGTTCTGTGCTGAGGCGAGCATAACCCTGCCATAGCATCACACAGCCATCTAAGAAAAGCCCTTCCAGGGGCAACCACTTTGCAAGCAAAGTTGAGGTGCACCACTATCTGCTGCAACTCCAATAAAGTAACCTTCTTCTTAAGAAGAACGGTAGAAATCCTAGCCCTCAGCTCAACTATTTTCTGGAGGGGCACCCTAGATAACTGTGCAATAGTGTCTATCTCAATCCCTAAAAAGGTCAACCTCTGGGTCGGACCCCCTGTTTTTTCTGGCGCTAAAGGGACCCCAAGCTCCTCTGCCAGCTCAGCAAAGCCAAACAGCAGCTGCCCACAGCAGCCAGACCCCTCAGGACCCACAAAGAGGTAGTCATCTAAATAATGAACCACCTTTTGCAAACCCAATTTCTCCCGCACAGCCCATTCTAAAAATGTGCTGAAACGCTTGAAAGCAGAACAAGACACAGAGCAGCCCATTGGCAATGCTCTGTCCATGTAAAATTGCCTTTCAAAGGAAAATCCTAACAGCTCAAAATCATCGGGATGGACAGGCAAAAGATGAAACGCAGACTTAATGTCACACTTCGCCAATTCTGCCCCCACCCCACAACGCCTCACCATGGCAATAGCCTGGTCAAAACTGGTATAGCTAACAGAGCATAAATGCTCCGGGATCCCAGCATTCACTGACCTGCCCTTCGGAAAAGACAAATGGTGAATCAAACGAAATTCACCAGGCGTCTTTTTAGGCACCACACCCAAAAGTGAGACTCTAAGAGTACTCACTGGAGGATGTGAAAAAGGACCCAATATCCTTCCTTCCGCCAGCTCTTTGGCAATTTTATCCCTAACGACCTTTTCCAACCCATGAACTGACTTAAGGTTACCTGACATGAATGGAACTCAAGGCCCCTGAAAAGGGATCCTAAATCCAAACTTAAAACCTTCCAACAAATAAAAAACATCAACCCTCCTAGAATACCTAGCCAGCCACTGCTCAAGCAGTCCCACCCTTATCGGGCTGGGTACCCTTCTTAGCTGGAAAGATTTCACCGCTCCCCCTGGGCTTCCTTGAATTCTTCCATCCCCGGGCTTTAGGGCAGTTGTCAAAGGCATGTGATCCACCACACATGGGGCACCCGTGCCTAAACTGGCACGCTTTTCTATTGCATACCCCAAGGGATCCGAACTCCCAGCATAGCAAGCGGGGTTGAATCGCCTGCCCCGCTGCGCCACGGGGAGAGCCAGAGGAAGCGGAAGCCGATGTGGACACCCTACTCACCAAGTGACCGCTATCCGAGCGGTCACATAGATTAGGTCTAGCCGGGGACATAACCTGCAGCCAAAACTGCTGATAAATCCTATCCCACTGGAGGGACGGATACAAGGCAGCCCTCATCCTAAACTCCTGGTCATATTGCAACCAGGCTGGACCACTAAAGGCTGTATAGCCTTTATAAATAATGTCCAGGTACTGAAACACGGATGCCACCCACCATGGCTGTGCCCTGGCAATCACCCCGGCATAAATACAGAACCCAGGAAGCCAATTAGCCCAGGTCCTGTCCACCTTTCGCTTCTTTAACTTCTCTTTTTCTCTGTCATCTAATTCTTCCTTATCCCTTTTCTCTAACTCTTGATAGAGAAGAGAAAATACGTCCACGTACTCGCCTTTTAAATTTTTTTCCCTGGTTGCGGGTAGCAAATGGTCCCCCAGAGGCAAAGCCACCTCTCCAAAAGGCAAGGCTGCGAAAGGCACCATCCCGTAAGGAGAAGGTGCCCCCATAATGGGACCTGCCAAATTCACCTGCCCTGCACCTGGATAGGTACCATGAATGCCCTGCCCACTTGGCCAAGACCAATTTTGCACCAAACCAGCTCCAGAAGGAACAGGCACCCCTGAGCTGACTCCTGCCACACCTTGCCCAGTCACCAAAGCAGGCCCCCAAGCCCCCCATGGCCAGACCTGCCCGGGCCCACCTAGCAGACTATCACCACACCTACCTCCAAATCCAGCAGGAACCAATGGCAAACCAATGCCCGACATCCCAGCCGCTGCCAACGAACCCGCATCAGAACCACAGGGACCGACATCCCTGCCAGGCGTGAGTCCACCAGTCCTGCCCTCAAGAAGAGGCAGCCTCGTGAGAATGTTAGCCTGTCTCGCCTTCTTGGACTGCCTCACACCTTCCTCCCCCCTTAAAGGAGGGATACCTGATGCCTGCTCTAATGCCCTCAACCTGCTTAAAATATTAGAATCCACCACTACGTTGCCCTCCTCATCCGAAGAAGATGCTGGGAGTGGTGGCCTCTTAGCAGGTACTTTAGATGGCCTGGGCGCAGGCTTCTTTCCTTTAGGCTTACCTGAGCCTTTGACCCCCGCCATTTTGAATGGTTGCCACCCTCCTTCACCCAGAAAGGCACCTGAAATGGCTGCCCAACTGCCTTCTGCCCCACCCTTTCCCCTGACAGAGGCCTAAAATGGCCACCCACCCAAGCAGCAGCTCAAGAGCAAAGCAGCCAAAAGCACTGCCTCCAACCCCAAGCACTTAGCGCCAGCCCAGCGCAGTTGCAAGTAGCCCGGGAAAAAAGGGGACCCGAAGAGCCACCTTGCCACATATCACCCCAAAATTGCTTTCCCTTAATACGAAACAGTAGAGGGGGGGTGGGACGGACTCCGCTCCCCCCTTCCACCAGCGAAAGAGACAGCTAACCACCCCCAGTTCAAACTATCCGGGCCACCCGACGCAGAAAAAAACCAAGCCCCCAGGAAAAAACTCAGCCGATTCTCCGCACTGCAGGACACCTGCTCTGCTTCATCCCGACGCCACTGAAGCCTTGCTGCTCAACCGAGCACCCGCTCAGCCTCGTCCCGACGCCGAAAAAGCCGCTCAGCCCCGTCCTGACGCAGAAAGTGCTCGACACGACAGTAGGCCTCCCGATCTCCAAAGGACTGCCACGAGGTAATAATAATAATAATAATAATAATAATAATAATAATAATAATAATAATAATAATAATAATAATAATAATAATAATAATAATAATAATAATAATAATTTTTTATTTCTATCTCGCCCTCCCCGCCGAAGCAGGCTCAGGGCGGCTCACAGCATAAAATACACATTACATCAGTTTACGTTATAAAAACATGGTTAAAACAGTTATAAATTATTAAAATTAACATAACAATATGGCGTTGTAAACATTAGATTTTGTAACATCAGATAATAAAAACATTTCCAGCAGCATACCTAGCTGGCTGTTAGACCAGCCAGCCCCACCCCCAACTTTGCGCGCCCGAATGGGCGAAATCAGACTCCTCCCTCCCAGGGTGGCAAACGGAGCTAAGGCAGCCTAGCAGCTATGCTGCAGGCTGCAAGCTCTAGATTCTCTCTAGGCCAAGAATAGCAAACCTTATTCTAAGATACAACAAAAGCACTATTTATACACAAGTGTCATTGCATAAGTGAAGCACAGCATGTATGGATTCTATTATCCTGCACTACAACATTTAAACATATTTAGAGATAAGCAATTTCCATTTGTTTCAGTGAATCTACTTCAGGTGAGTCTGTGCAAGGTTCCATAAGATGTTTGTAAGGACTTTTAATATGGCATAGTCACAATAAACAAATGCTGTTGAGTTTCAAAATGTCAATGATTGGTATAAAAATCTCACCATCCCATTAGTCCTCCTCCTGATTCTGTGAGTTTAGGCAAGTAATGAGTGGGAGGGCCAGAAGGGTTGCATTAGTGCTTAGTTCTCGTGACCCTTTCTTACATGTCCAGAAAAATGCTGATTGCCACTTTGGGGTCAGGCAGCAATTTTTCTCCAGGCCAGTTTGGCCACGGATCTTTGGCGGTGGGGGGGTTTGCTATCTGGGCATGGAGCAGAAGTCACAGTGAGTGGTGGGGAGAGGTACTTGTGAATTTCCTGCATTGTTCAGAGGGTTGGATTAGATGACCCATGATTCTGTGATTGCATACATTTCCAGAGACCTAGTCCTGGGATGCTGTATTAAATTTCAGTAATGAAGGAGATAATACATACAAAGCATAAATGAAGAATTTAGGAAGACAGTTGTGTTAGCAATAGTTGTAGTACTTAGATTTTTAAATACAGATACACAAGGTTCCAAGGATATAATCACAAATTATGCATGGTATATGGTGAGAAGACTGACCTTCCTCAGGGATGCTACCAAATTTTATAAACATGTCTGTGAATGAGTGATTTCATTGTACTCAGAATATTGTACTATTGATTAAGTTTATAATCTGAGATCTCAAAGGAACAGGCCTTGGATTCAGCAGGAGCTCACAGGAGCACAGCTCCTGAAACTTTCTGATAGTTCCACCTCCTTCTTCTCATCTTGTCCATTGAATAGTAGGTGCAGCTGCATAACAATCCCTGGATGAGCTCCACCATCTTTTTTTTCTACAAAACGACCCCTGCAAAGGAATATTTCAAATAGTTCTGATGGGTTTATAGAATGTTGGTCTCCAGTATTCATAATGTCTTTGGCAGATGAAGCTAGAAAGAAAAAAAAATATTTCCATTTGTATGATTTGTTATGATTTTATCTTTTATTTTTTCTTGAATTTTGTTTTAATTGAATGATTTCTGTTATGTGAATTCTATTTTGAAATTTGGAAAAAAATCTTTTTAAAAATCGTGAGCATGCTGTTTAGACTCAAAATCCTCAGGGTCTCATAGGAATCCTCTCCACTTAGGATAACACTGTAGTAATCCTCTTTTCACATTAATGAAGTCTGATATTAGCAAGAAAAACATAGGAGCAGGGGCATTTGGTGTTTTGAACAGTATCAACCACCTGCATTAGAGAAGGCTGATGAACTGGAGTGCCAAAGCATCTTTGATGGCAGCTTGGGCTGGCAGTGCTCTGGAATAGACATGAATCTTGTTTGCTTTCTACATGAAGCCAGCTGTATTGTTGGTATTCTCCTCCTACACCGACTGTCATTTGCTAGGCTGCCTATTTGTGTATACATACGTTGGATTGATGTCTTTCTAACAAAGCAAAACCCTACCACTCCCTAGTTTGATATTCTGAACAACTATCTTTTATAACCTTCCAGACAGTTTTAAATCTGCGATAATGGGCTTGCCCCAACCAATTAAAATATATTTGTCAAGCAGATTTTTAAAAGGCAAAATTAAAGGCTTTATTTGCAGTACCCATAGTACATCTTCTTAATCTCCTTCATCTAGTAAATTTATTATGGCTATTATCAAAACAACGATGACAACAACAACAACTCCTTATCAGGCATGGTTGTTTCAAAACTAGAAGGGAATGAACCCTCCTACGTTACTGGCTTTCTTGCTCAAATGTCCACTTGTTCCTTTTAATGTCTTCAGTGATTCCAGTGAAGGAAAGTGTCATATTCAGACAAAGCCTGGCACTTTTACTACACCCAGGGTTTCCAGGATACACAAAATACAACAGTAACAAGTAAAATAGGATACAAGAACACAGTCTACAAACCAGTCCAAAGTCAGAGAGTCAAAGGTTCAGTCCAGGAGTTAGGGTGAAAGAGGGTTCAGGGCCTGAGAACCAGTGCAGAATATGGGGTCTAGGTTTCTAGCTGTAAAAGCAAACAAAGATTAACAAGAACAGACTACAAGGTAGCAAGTGAGGGTAACAATCTATTAATGAAGCTCTCAGCTCACAGAGGGATATGACAAGTAATGTTGCTTCTAAGTCTTGCTCAGCACATTCCTTTTTCTGCTGACTCATCTTTCAAGGCCCAGGTATGACTTCTTCCCAGTGGGTTCATCTTCCTCCAGGTGTAGGTTCTGGGTATAGTTCTATCAGCCTGTTAATCTTGATCCTGTAAAGAATCCACTCCAGGAATTAATATTGATCACTGCTACACAGTGCTGCACACTGCTGCACTGCTTTTCTTTCTACAGTTGTCAAGTGCTCCTTCCTTCTTCTATGCTCTGCTGGTTCAGGAGACCCCAGCAGGGACTGAGGCTCTGGCTTCTGTGTCCTTTTTTATCCAGTCAGAATGAGTAGCTTGGGCATAACTGGGAAACACATTTGCTTCCCGATGCTTCCCCCACTGGGTCGCTTTTCAATCCAAGACTATGTGGCAAATGGCAATATATCCTGTACTGGTGCAGAGGCCAACTCCTCTGATTCCTCCTCTGTCCCATGACAGAAAGATAATCTTTTGGTTCCTAATGTAGTCCCTCATGCCACACTCCACACTCGTTCTGAATGTTCTTTGACCACAGAGATGGACTGGTAAGTTAAAATGGTCCTGTAACAAACCAAGTTGAGTGACTCCTGGAACATTACAAGCCAGCTGGGCAGGGGCTACTCAACAAAGATCAGAGCAGTGGTGGCAACAAAGCCCACACTGCTGATATGATGCTTATCACTGTTGTCACTGAAAGGTCCAAGCCAAGTGGATTCTATTGCACTGGCAGAACTTCTAGGGTTTGACTATGCTTGCTTCTACCTGCCAGGAACTTGTCCAGTCTGCCTCTGCCTGAAGTAGCTTTCCAGAGGGTTCCTAAGTAGCACCTTCTAGAAATACTATCCCTCTTATTACATTATTGCTACTTTTGACTCTGTAGCCCACTTCACATGCCACTTCACAAGCCCACTTCACATACATACATCTCATGGGTACATGCATACATCTGCTTCTAAGAAAGAGCTTATTCACATTCATTTTCTGACTGATAAATGAGAGCTTTGTATCACACATTCAGCTGTTCATACATTGAGTTCACACTATACACATTGTACTTTCATTCGGTGTAACTTGTGAACAGGGCTTGTTAGATTTCCAAACACAGCAAAACATTCTGAACTTGCTGAAACAGGAGCTTTATTCTGCTGCCAAGAAAGTAAAACAATGCAAGGTGCCAGAGGTCTAATGAATGCATCAGATTAACATGCTTATAAAAAAGGAAAGAAATAATTTTGTGAAAGACAAATAAGAACTATGTGAGCATGTAAAGACAATGTCTATCAGGATAACTGAAAATCCTCTAGTCAGTACAGGTAAGACTATGTGGCAAATGGCAATATATCCTGTACTGACAAGACTTTAGTTCAGTAAAATATGACAAACAAGTAACAGAGATGCATAGATATGCTGTTTAGGTTTTAATTCCTTCTCACTACATTGTCATAGCGGATAAATTTAGGCTTTTATTTTGTTGGTGTCATTCACAATTGGTTTGTTGCTTTTCTGTTATTATATGCCATTTATGTGCAAAATGCAATGCAATATATACACACAATGAAAGGACTGGATCCCACAAATCCATTCTCAGAGCCCTCCCCAGCCTCCCAAGTACTAATGTGCAGTATCTTTCCTTTCAAGGAAGAGTATCAGAAGAGACAGAGTAGGTGCATTATTCAAACCATACAAAATGAATGATATTATTCCTGTTCTCCAGATTTTCAGGTAGGGTAAAGACTACTGCCAAGAAAAAGGAATTTTCATATCATACAAACTCTGTACTTTTGGCTCTGTAGCCCACTTCACATGAATGTGTACACTTAAGATGCTTGTTGCAAAAGGAAAAGTAATGTCATCAGGTTCTTCGGTGGTAATCAAGAATTATGTCCCTTCATCTGAAGGTTCTGAAGAAATGAAGGCAAAAAAGGAGAGTCAGAGTGTTTGGACAGTTTCACTGACAAAGTAGAGTCCTGAACCAATCATAACAGAGGGTCTGTATCTAAATTTTACAGTTCAGTCCGAAGCAGAGTTTCTAAACCTATTGACTTCAATTAAATGTGAAGGATATAACTCTACTTAGGATTGCACTGTTAGTTTAATATGTCTTCCTTTTTTGTATTTGATTTAACAGCACTGTTGTGGTACACTGCTTGAAAGTTAAACAATAAGATCTTGCATTTCTGCTGCTCGCAATTTTGAATCAATAGGAATCCTTTTTTATAGATTCTACCAAGTGACTTACTTCTTAACCTTTGTTTTTCCTTTCTGCTTTTCAATTGCTTTCCCAACTTGCAATGCCTAAATTCCCACAAAATCTTCCAGACCTAATAAACGGCTTGGAGAAAAGTTTTTGAGTACCCTTCCAACCCCAACCCATTCCATAACAAGATGTCCCTGTCTCATCTTTCTCTACGTCCTGTTACCATTACTGTCCTACCATGCCCACAATTGGTTTTGTGCCAACAGCTGGGACAATAAAGAATCTGACTAAATCAGTCGAAAGAGACAACTCTAAACTTCCAAGATATTTTGAATTTCATCCCCTGCCTCCCACCTCACCTTGAGTTGTCTTTGTTTAAAATAAATATTAATAAATTACATTTGGGGATGTTTCATCACAGTTGGTCCTTGGGGCTAAAACACAATTTTCAGTAAAGGTTTTATTTTGTCTATAATAAGCATTCTTGTTTGAAGATGCTTCCTACACACAATGACAATAATTAACAGTTCTATCTGAATAGATTGCTTTTCCCCCCATTCATTTTCAGCCTTCATATATTGGGATTTGCCTACTTTATCTCCATGACTACTTTACAAGGAAATGAAAAAATATCTACCAAGATGTAGCTTTTTTCTGCTAGAGTGTAAAAAATAATTTCAGTGCGTATTATAAACATGCCTTGCCTTGGCAAATTGTTAATAAACACATGTAATTGAATTAGATCTCAGCTTGTTAAATATTACTGAAACAGTAATCAGTTCATCTACACTCCTGCCTTTCAATGCACCGCAGGCTTGCACAATAACTGTCCAGCTCGGCACACCCTACTGTGTCCTATTATTTAAGCAAATTAATTTAGATTACTTTAGGGGATCCATAAGGTTTTTTTAAAAAGAACTATAGCAAGAGCTATGCTTTATTTAGGGAATTTTTAGCTGTATTCTTCCCATTCTATAGCAGCTTGTTAATACGCTGCCTGATTCACAGAACAATAAAGTTTGTATTTGTGAGTTTTTGAACGTTGATAAGGAACACTGTCTCACCTTCTAGGAATATCTGCTAGTCTCTTTTCAGCCCTTCCTTGATTTCTTCACTTTTTTGCATTATTTTTTCATTTTGCTCTTTGATACAATGATTCTGATAAGTAAAAAACAGCTGCACTTTGTTCTGGAACCAGGGGTTTTCCTCTGCAGAATGTCTTTCTGGGTGCATGACCTGGGAACCACAGATTCGGACTATCTCTCCTGATGTTCTCTTATGTTTGGTTAGATCTTTATAACAGTTTTCTCCTCAAAACCTATGGTTTTATATTCTCCATAACAATGCACTTACCCAGTACTAAGCAAAAAGCATTCATAGCTGTTACAGGTAGGGTTGGTTGTTATGGCCCCCTAGTTTCAAATGAAGCACAGGATTATATTTGCAGGGCTGGAGATGATCCAGCCAATTGGAGTGTATATGAAAGCTAGTTAAGCATATATGTGTGTGTATAAACACACACACACATACTAGTAATAAGGCCCGTTGTGATGAGAAGTACAATGGGCACCAGCAATTTGCTGTGGGTGAGTGTCATGGCATTGGGGGGACGGCTGGGAAGGGAAGGGAAAGATAGAGGGAGGCATGGTATGTTGAGAAGGCAGCTGTTGGGAGGGGAAATGGAGAAAGTGGGGGAACATTGGGTATGTTATCAGAGAAGGGGGGGGAGATTGAGAAAGAAGGGATGGGGCAAAAGAGATGAAGGTAACTTGCTTTCCATCTCCTCCCCCCTCACTGTAGCCTCTACTTAAGAAAACTAGTCTTTCTCCACAGTGAGAATTAAAGCAGTTTACATCATTCTTCTCTCCCCCTTTTGATCTGCACAACAGCCCTGTGAGGCAGGTTAGGCTGAAAGTCTGTGACTGGTCCAAAATCACCCAGTCAGCTTCCACAGCAAGAAGCTGGGTCTGGAAGACCGTGCTCTGAAGTGCCAACTGCTACATTACAATGGCTGTCATGGAGGGGTGACCTCAGCAGGATATAATTACTCAGAGTGTACTCAGAGTATTGGTTGTCCAGGAGAACCAATATCTGACCATTTGGAGTAATTCTGAGTGATCTCTATCCCTCACCTGGAGATTGGGAGCAATGATTCCCCAGGAAAAAACGGCTGGTTCTACCCTGTTTTCTGTTCTCTTTCCCAAAACATGACTTGATAACAATCTTTTTTGAATAATTGAAGTCAAAATGCCATGTAGATGGGAAGTGATACATTTTTAAGGTCCTACCCATGCTGGCATTATTTTCCTTGCTTCAGTCCTTCATGACCACCATTCCACTCCCCATGGTTTTTTTCAAGATTTTAAAAATCGTCGGTTGCCTGATAGCTACATTTCATAATACTATAATATTCTGTTACCATGATCTACTAGCTGCTACTACTAGCTCTTTGAATTCACAGCCTTCGTAAAAAAAAAAAAAGGTTCCTAGTCATTTCCATATAAAAGTTAGAAGGAGAACCCTATACAGTCACCACAAAGCAGTATATAGGTTTTTCAGGTATGAGGGTCTCAGGCCATGTAAGACATTATAATTAACATCTGCATTTTAAATTGAACTCAGGAACAAATAGGTAGCATGTGCACTGCTGTTAAGATTTATGTTTGTGATGTGTATGTTCCTACCAACTTTCCCTCACAAGTGGGCTGCTCCAGCCTCAAGGCTATGGTGACAAAGATCAGCATGCTTAGATTGGCTGAATCGAAGTAGAGGGGCCAATTTCCATGCCAATTTCCATTCCAATTTCCATGCCGCCCTGAGCCTGCCTTGGCGGGGAGGGCGGGGTATAAATAAAAATTTGCTTACTTACTTACTAAGTATAGAGAATCAAAAGACACTCTTGGCTACCCACTAACCTCTTTTTCCTTCAGGAGGGTAGGATTCAGCTTCATCCCAGGCATATAACTTCATCAGGCAAAGGCAATTTTACTCCCATCAGAAGTCACGAGGTCTTCCAGGACCTCAGCCTTTTGGTTTTACTGCCAAGTTTCTTGTGATGTCTAGGGAGACACTTTCAGGATGTCACTTCTGAGATTTTACTCAACTGATATCATGCCATCAGTCCAACAGCCATTAAAAAAAACCCCTCCCTCCATAGCTCTGAGGGACTAGCAACCCCTCCTCTCCTCTTTTATAAATGTATCATTCTATGTATATTGTTTAGCACAATTACCATACGCATTCTGATGACAATCTTCCCTCAAAACTGTGAATTATTGTTGCTAAAGGCTTCACATTAGTGTCAAAGATCATTAGGGGCAGCACTTGACTCTACAGAAGATCAAAGGAAATAGGCCAGATTGTTGATTCATTTTCCATATCTACAACCCTGTGAAACTGGTCATCAAGAACAAATGCAGTGCTGTTCCTCACATACTTACCTCACACTCCAAGCACTTCAGTACAAGAATAATTTATACTATTGATTTTATCACCAAATGCTTCAGGAACCACCACAGTAAGGTGATATATAAATTTTATAAAATAACATGTTTTTACAGAAGATACTTCATTTGCATAGTATCTAGGAGCATTTAGGGCACTTCCCAGGCATTTTCCAGATCCTTTTTATTTCTGTTCCCATGTATACACTTAAATGGACTCTGGGAACAGAACTAAAAAGATTCTGAAAGTAGCTTCTCCCTGACGAAGTTGCATGTGAAATGCATAAAGACCCTTTTCCACCGACGCCAATTTGTTTCTTCATCTTCATTATATGAAATTACCAACACAAAGCAGGAAGCCAAATCTTTATGTCATAAGTGTGGCTGCAGCCTTGTCACCAGCTGAAATTAGTAAAAGCCACCCACACTGATCCAACCCCCCTCTCATCCCCCCAAAACCAAAACATCCACAAGCTATGAATTTCTTGCCCAAGGGGAGTATATTCCAGTTCAGAAAAAGTATAACTTGACGACTTCCGGACCCTGAGTCAGTTTACCATTATGACATATGTCTTGTCCAGGAGAAGCATGCACTTTAATCATCGTTATTGGATATGCCTTCCCCAAACCCTCATTTTCAGAATATACCTACTCCTGGCTGCCATTAACACAATCCCTGACAAATTAACTGTTATCATGAATTCACTCTGGGGCTAGATTAGCAGGTAGACTGACATACCATTGATTAATTCAAGAACATTCCGCTGTCATCAATGTGCGTCCTCTGTTTGTTCCTCAACTATAATGGGTTATTGACTTGAAAGTTTTCAGCCACTCAGCTAATTCATATTCCCTTTGCAAGCAATCTCTTCTATGCAAATATCCAAGCACTGTATGTTTTCATGATTAAAAATGTCAATTTTTATCTCCAGCTCCAAATGGAATTTTAATAAGTGAAAGGTTAATAAATCTGCTCTTCAAATAACTTATCGTAGCTTATATGTGCTATGAGGATGAGATATATATGTCCTAGATTAGCTTTCATTTAAGTTACTGTTTATTTGCCATTAGCAAAATACTGTCAATACAATTTCAATATGCCTATCTGCCATCTTAAAATGTACTGCTTTGAACATATATGAACATATGAAGCTGCCTTATACTGAATCAGACCCTTGGTCCATCAAAGTCAGTATTGTCTTCTCAGACTGGCAGCGGCTTTCCAGGGTCTCAAGCTGAGGTTTTTCACACCTATTTGCCTGGACCCTTTTTTGGAGATGCCAGGGATTGAACCTGGGACCTTCTGCTTCCCAAGCAGATGCTCTACCACTGAGCCACCATCCCTCCCCTTTGAGTTCATAAACCATTTTCTGGTCTTTTTCTTTATATGAAAAAAAATCATTATGTTACAAGGTGAAAGCTCTTAGGTTTAGCAGACTGGAAATAGCTCAGCTATGCTTGGATTTGAATCATGGAGACCTGAAAATTAATTTCCATTGGCCATGGCCATTATTTTTAAAAACATAACAAATATCAGTTCTTGGTATTTCAATGTTTCAGAGCTTTGACAATGCAACCCTACATACACTTACTGACAGTAAATTCACAGATTACAGAGGGATTTACTTCTAAAAAACCTGAATAGGATTACACTGCTGGTTCTTCATTTATGACTGTACTTTAGCACAATGCTTAATAATAATCTGAATATTGATACTAATTTTAAAGCATATTTTTTCTTTCTGCAGCAGTACTATTTTACATAACAGAAATAATGGCAATGGGGAGAGACAAATAAATGTTAGTAGTATTTTAACAAATAAACATATACTTTTTTAAAAAAAATCTGGTTACTTGCATCTGTTGTTTGGGGACAATTTCCCCTTTTATGGTTATGCAGACCAAAGCCTACCATCAAACCAGATGAGAATTAAAACAAGGAGCTGAGGAGAAGCCTGACATTTCTGTACCTTCAGAAACCAGAACCCTGGATTTTCTGGTCTTCCCCCCCCCCCCCCAATCAAGCCGGAATTAAGAATGACTAGAATTCAGTGCAAAGCAGAATTCCAGAATAATAAAGAAACATAACATGGAAATGCCTGCTTATTTCCCACTCCCATCCCAGTGTATTTTCATCTGAATTTGGCAGCCAACAAATTTTCAAAATAATGATGTAGTTTATTTAGACCCCAGTTCTATGCATCTTAAAAGACAGCCATAAGACCTTTCACTCTGTTCTTGAAAATTCAGACAGAAGGATGCTTCCCACATATTTCATTTCTTTCTGCAGCAGTACTATTTGACATAACAGAAATAATGGCAATGGGGAGAGACATGCAATGTATAATGAGAACTACATACATTAGGTTCCTTTTTAGATGATGGCTACAATTAATGAGCCCATCATGTACTCTGGTAGAAAAGACATATGTCAAAGCATATGCTTGTTTCCTCCTTTTTATTTCCTCTTTTTCTACCTCTGAACCAAGATAACATTGCAATGCCCTCAGCAACTATTTATTAAAATATGTCTCTATCCTATCATTTCTGTTCAATCTTATTGCATCATCAATAAAAGCATAATCACAACACTTCAATAATATCTAAGAAACCAGCAACAGGAATAATAAAAAAATCAGCAGAAATCAAGAAAAAAACCCAGAATTCAAAACCTATGCAATAAAAGTCAAAGAAAGATTTTGACAAGAAAGGTTTTAATTGATTGATTGATTGATTGACTGAAGTCAAACCACCAGTCATTCTTCTGCTAAAGAGTTTTATGTTTCCAGTGACCATCCATTTAGCCTCTGAAAGTGAGGGTCTAACGAGGACCTAAAATAAAATGTAAGTTCATAAGTAAGAAGCTCATGCTCCAATATTCTAATCCCAGGATTTTGAACAATGGCCAGAAACTTACTTGTAATTCAAGCAAACATGTAGGTGAAATATGATCAAAGCTGTGGGTCTCTGTTAGCAATTTCATTGTAATATTCTGGAAGACCAATGAAGATTGTAACCTCTCTTCAAAACCAGCTCCACAAATAACCCAACCATGATCTTACAAAACAAATCACAGGTTACCCATCCATGCTTCATTCTCTCACCATGCAGGCCTGGAGCAGTGAGCCTGTGT
This sequence comes from Heteronotia binoei, assembly GCF_032191835.1. Classification (NCBI taxonomy): domain Eukaryota; kingdom Metazoa; phylum Chordata; class Lepidosauria; order Squamata; family Gekkonidae; genus Heteronotia; species Heteronotia binoei. The sequence goes on from NC_083229.1 coordinate 97,176,085, forward strand.
CAGATGAGCTAACCTTTCACTCCAGGTTCATTTGTTATTGGTGAGGCAGCTGTACATTTTAGTGTGAGGATGAGGCTGCAGCAGGCCTCAGCCCAGTGATGCCACATATTTCTCCTTCCCAAAGGAAAGAGCTGGTGGGTTTTGCTTCCCTGCTCACACACCCTAGGCTCAGTCCTTTCTATGGTTCTTCCTGGGATCACCAGACAATCAGACTGCCACAGCTGCTTGCAGGGAAGGGTTGTTGGGGCTGTTTGCCTTTGCCAGCCTTGTATCCCAGTCTATAGTCGTTCTCTTTGATGCCACTCAGTTCTGTCTTGGAGGGGAGCACACTATGAGTCTAGGCACTGCTTTGGAATCCAGCACCCCACACATGCAGCAGTGCCGCTCTGGCTGAGGGGTGGAGACTGGCTACCTCTGCCAGCTATATTTTTAATTTTTTTTAGTTTATTTATTTTTACAATGTCAGTCAGTGATGTCACTCCCCAGCACCTCCACACAGCAAAATTCCTGGCTACAGGCCTGGTGGCGGAATGGGGAAGTTGCTCATCCTGTAAGTGGAACGAGAATTCAAACCAGAATATATAAAGCACATAGGTCATCCCTGACTCAAATTTCACATGATATAATTTAATTTTTTGAAGCTTAATTTTGCCCCTTGGTCCATCTTTATTTATTTTTGACATCTACTGTATGATCCTGTTCAAGGCTATTATAGAAAATTTTAGGCACAGCCGCAGTCGTTACGAATGCTTCTATAGGGCTAGCAAGAAATTTTAATTTCATGCATCATTTGCAGCTTGTTCCACTAATCCCACAAACACCGAAGGTGTTCATAAAAGCTAATGAGGAACTAAATAATTGTATTTTGTTGTTCTTAGGTACTGTATGAATTACCATCCTGTTTAGCTTTTCTTCTTTCTGTTAGTTTAATGCCTGCTCTTCACAGCTCACCCGAAGCAGTGCATGCCAGCTCTCTGTTTGAGTGACTATCAGTATCTTATATTCACATAGCAGAGAAAAGAAATTGGGAGGGGGGAATCTCCAGAAGCTGAGAGCATAGCAACTACTACAATGGAGCCTATAGCAACATTGCCTACACTCCCCCCCCAGTCGAATAGCAGTAGTTCCCATTACAAACATATATGGAAGCAGACAACCAGTAAAAAGCAGCACAAGCACAACACCCTGGTGCCATGCTGCTTCCACCCACATAGCCTAACAATAAAGGAACACAGGAAACACAGGACCTTCCACTTTTGGAAGGGATAGTGGCATGCTTAGTAGAAGTCTTCCTTTTCAGAAGGAAAATGAAATGAATGTAGACAGGGTTTTGCCGGAGCTTTCCTGCTAGGCTGCCGCTCGACTACCATTTTAGGAATTGGAAGAGAGAAGTGAGGCTGCACTTTGGAGGCCTGTAAACTGAACCCCTTTGTTCAATGTATTTCAAACCTAGGGGGTCTTTAGATTAGAGGAAGGACTGTGCTCTGTGTAAAACAGGTGCCATGATCATTATAAGCAACTGCCTCAGATCTCTGTATTCATGCACCATTGGAAATAAAGCTCCCAAACTTTGGAATCTGAAAAACCATACAGACTTGAATTAGGTAACGTCCTACCTAAAAGTAAATAATCATGGTAAAAATTCCTCCCCTGAATCTCAGATCTGAAATTGTAACAATTTTTTTCTCATTGCACACCCAATATTTTGGATGACTGAGAAGAGGGGGGGGGGGGTACTTGTAAAGATGATGGCATGTAAAAGAAGGTACACTGGAAATTTTCAACAATCATGCTTATTTTAAATCCCATTTGATGCAACATTCTTAAATATTCATTTTTTAAAATATCTGATTATGGTCTCTTCTTATTTGTTCTGCCTTATCTTCCACCAAATTTTGGTCCCTGAAGGCAATTAATGATTTTAAAAACAGATAGGAAACAAAAAAACCACAATAAAAATAAAAGTAAGATTATGCTTTTTAGATATGGATACTTTTAAGATAAAGATATACACAAAACTTGCTGTTTTGTCATTACTGTGGTTTTCAGAATGGCATTAGGAATCCAGGATTCTCAGTGAAATCAAAGTACCCTCCCCATAGAGATGTGTTTTGTTTTCAACATTGGGTGCTGTAGTGCTAGCAGGAAGCATATGCTTGTGTTCTTCCTTGAGTGTCCAGATTTCTTGAGCAATGGTATTTCTCGCTTTCAATTGGATCTTTGCAAGGGAGGAGCACACATTGTCCAGCCAGTTGCTTTCTGAAACAAGCCAAAGAGAGGAATAGTTCTTTATCTTGCCCTTCTTGGGGGAGGGGACTTTTTTCTTCTATGGTTGGATAAATAGAGAACTGGGGCAGGATTTACTAAAACAAATGGCAAGAATGCCCACTGGGAACAATGGGAGACACTTGAAGGACCATTGGATATAATGGGAGCCAGGAATGCCAATTGGCTTATTCGGGCAGTACTGAAATACAGTATGGCAAACAAAAGTTGCATAAAAAATGAGAAATGCGTTTAGAGAGACCTGCCCTGGGCCTAGAATGACTGTCCTCAGAGTGGAATGATGGTATCTGGGCCCAGATAGACTGTCCAGGACTGGAATGACAGCCTTCACAGTGGAATAATGTTCCCTGGAGGCAGCCTAATTGTTCTGTGACTGGAATCTTTAGTCTGGAATTGTAGTGATAGCCCCAGGAGTTGTCATTCCACACTGGGGGCTTCATTCTAATCCCAGAGCATTTTATCTGGGCTCAGGGACCATCATTCTACTTAAATGGATCATCATTCCACTTTGGAGGCTGTCATTCCACTCCCAGGAGAGGTTTCTTGTAATCCATACCACATTTTCATTACAACCTTTGTGTGATATAATAACATACTTCAGTGGTGCCAATGCAAGTCAATAGGCATTCTAGACTACCATAACTGTGAAAGAAAACAGATTACAACAAGGGAAGGTGGCAAAAAAATGTTTCAGTGGAAAGGTAAGCATTAGAATCAGAGAATCTTTGAAAGATCAGGAAATAGCTATCACAGTAAGCTATAACAAAATTTTTCTCAATGCACACCCCTAATTAAAAGTTGAAAGAAATAAAATAAATAAAATTTAAGATAGTTTAAAGTTAACTTCAAGGAGCTCTAAAAGCTGGTATCATTTAGAATAAAATTACAGTCACCATTGATAGGATTAAGAAAGGCAAAATACAAATTAAAAATATCAATGCATATACAGCACCAATAAAATGAACAGAACGCTGGAGGGGGTGGGGGGAGAATGTTTTGACCTGGCAATGAAAATTGAACAGATATCAAATACACGTGAGAGAGGCATTCCATAACAGAAGTACCAAGAAGGGACACTGTCTCCTCTTGGTACTTCCATTATGGAAGGCCTCTCTCACTGTCTCTTGTAGCCACCCATCTTACTTGGGGAATTAGAGCAACAAGAGTAGAGCCTTTGAAGTGTTGTTACCTTCAGGCATGTTCAAGTCTTCTGCAGTGGAGGCGTAGACCTCTGATCCCACTTGTGGTGATGATAGCTAATTGCACACTTGGAACTGCCTTCTCTGCTGATTAAAATGGGAAGCTCTTAAAGACAGAGAGCCACAAGGGGTCATTGAAGAAGAATGCTTGTATTTGAAAGGAAATTTGATAGTTTTCAATGCTTTAGACCAGTATAGCATTATTGCAATATGGCTTAGATTATCTGGTCAATGGAGAATGTGAATCATAATCATTCCAAGTCCCACATTATGCATTGGGATGGGCATGAACTGAACCAAAAATCCATCACAAATTGTGGCCTATTCATGGTTTTTGAACCAAAGTTATGGATGGGTCTACCATCACAAACTTCCATGAACTTTTAAAGCAGTTTGTGGCGGTTTAGGTGGTTCATGGCAGTTTGTGGCAATTCATGGCCAAAGCATAGATCAGGGGTTTACAGGGACTGAATTTTTGTTTCCTGAAAAAAACTGCAAAAATAGTTGAATGGTGAAGAGCAGCCTGCTTCCCAGCATTCAGCTGTTTCAGGCTACTTTATAGGGAGTGCACAAGACAGCCTGAAATAGCTGAGCTTTCTGCAAGCCCTGTTTAAAGGGCCTACAGCCCAGCTGTATAGGTGTCCCACCCAGTTGCTTACATATATGGATATATGCTGACCTATCTAAGGGAACCAAGGAAATAATTAAAATCCTTCTTTTTTCTTTGTCTCATAATGGCACACAAGAGGCTGATGGTAATCCTAAACTAACTAACTGCTTTATTTCACTTTTGAGAGGAATTATCAGGTAGGTTTAGGGCTTAGATGGTGATAATTATATAAATGTATAATTGTAAACAATAGATAGTTTGTCACAAACAAGTAGCTGTTTGGTTCTGCAGACAGGTCTTTAAAACTATGAGAAAAGGTCTCTTGGTAGTCATTGCTTAATAAATTCAGCCCCTTCCGACCATGCTGCCGTTATGGCGGCTTAGGGCAGGGGCCGTGTTTGCCTCCCCAGAAGGATGGGAGGCTAAGAGCCTTCCCGGCCATCCGAGGAATTGGCGGGGGCAGAGCACTGGGGTTTTATTAGGTCCATCCCTGCCCCAAATGTCACAGTTCATTTTGCTCTTGACCCACCCTCCCGCCCAGCAATAGTACAGGTTTACCAGTTGCCTAGTTATGGGGCCAGGTAGGAATTTTTTCACCCCAACTGATTGGCCCTGATTGAAGTGTTTTTAGCCTACCTTGCACTATTTGTTTGTGGAATGGTTTAAGTCTGAGGCAGTGTCGTATAGGTTGGCTGCATGGCTGGAGTAAACTATGGGCTATTAAGAGCACTGGTGTGAGGAAAAGCCCCCTTTCCAAACATCGTAGTCACCAGTATGGTTGCCAGGGCGCCTGGAGAAGTGAGCTCATACATGTCTGGCCAGAGAGTGTGGGCAAACCTATCCAGGAACATAAGGGACTTATGTGTACAAGCAGCCACAAGTTATACAGGCACTCTAAACCGGTACAGAGTGCCTGCTAGCACAACGGACGTCTTCCCGTTGCGTATGCCAGCCATGGAGCGGAAGAGACTGCGCCGCCAAGGAGCTATCCAGGTGAACGGTTATGAAGCGCTGAACATGGAATCCACCATGGAAAGCTAACACCACACGTAGCCATCTTCCCGCCAGGCTTGACTCCATTTCATCATAATAGAAGGCTCACGTACACACCAGATGTCACCTTTGGCCTGCAAGCAACCCATCTGCCCAATGAATGAATGGAACTCAACTGTCATTTCCTTTGTCCAACGGAACCCTGGACAAAGACTCATACCCAGAAGAAGATAGAAAAAGAGGAAGACCATCTCCTGCCAGAGCCAAGTCTTTTGTCTAATCTGGGTGATACCTAGGCCAATATTTGATTCTCTATTGTCACCTTTTTAGATAAGCCCATCTTTTTAGATAAGTCCTCCACCCAATAGTCACTTCTATTCTTCTCCCCAACTGTCACTTTGGAGCCGCCCCAGGGCCTGTTTCAATCTGAAAGTTCTCTCAGGTATACAGGATCCAGACAAGTTCATTGGTTAAGAGAAGGTACCCAATTAGGTGCCACCAAGGAATTTTTTATTGGCTACTGCAGTAGTCCAGCCCTTATGGTCACTGAAGAGCCTCCCTTCTCTCCTCCCTCATACTTCCCATCCTTTGAGGGCTCAAGAGAGTCCTTATAACCTGTGGACTAGCTACCCACAGGTGTGCTTCTATCAGTATCCCACCTTCTGCTGCATAGATCCATCCCCGATTCCTGATCAGTTTCGGGTCCCTTACCCACTTCCTCACTCGTCACCAATTGGAGCCTTCCTTGAAGACTACGATAGGTAAATATTACCCTGTGTGTCTACCCTTTATGTTTCCCTATCCATCTATCTATATTTCCTAGGACTGTATCTGTGATTGTATGTGTATTTTTATCTTGTATGGAAGACTATATTTTTCTCAATAAATTATAATTGGTTTTACTAAATTAGAGTCCCCATTATTAAAGCATCACTCTCTGGTTGGTTAATCTTGTATACATTGGGAAAACGATCCCTAGTGAGCCAGATGCCCACCTGACTAATTCCCCAACCTCGTTTTGAGGGCATTTCAGCTTACACTGGTGAGCTCCCATGGTTTACCGCCCCCCCCTTTTGGTGGGAAAGTGGTAGACTTGAACGGCAGCTGGGCTGAATGGTGCTCTGCTGTGAGCACCTGCCACAGGGTGCCTTCCTCTGTGATGGTCTGTTCCAGGTAGGCAGCAGAGGGTAACTCAGGCTTTGTCTGACCTGGCATTAGCCAACCTGAATGAAGAAGAAGAAGAAAATATTGGATTTATATCCCGCCCTCCATTCCGAAGAGTCTCAAAGCAGCTCACAATCTCCTTTACCTTCCTCCCCCACAACAGACACCCTGTGTGGTGGGTGGGGCTGGAGAGGGCTCTCACAGCAGCTGCCCTTTCAAGGACAACCTCTGCCAGAGCTCTGGCTGACCCAAGGCCATTCCAGCAGGTGCAAGTGGAGGAGTGGGGAATCAAACCCGATTCTCCCAGATAAGAGTCCGCACACTTAACTACTACACCAAACTGGCTCTCCCCCAGAATGGCTCATGCTGGGGGCTGGGTGGCTCGCCCTTTCAGGACAGGGAAAGGTCACAAGTTTCCCTTGGTCTGTTCTGCTTGGTAGTTAGCCCCATGTTGGTTGAAATTGTTAATAAAGCTGTCCTGTTTGTTACCCAATTATCCTTGTGTTTGCCTCGTTATTCTGACTGGAGGGGCAAATAAGCATAAGCTTCTTTGTCTAAAAATAGTTGGTGAAGACAAGAACATTCACATAAAGTTCCAATTTTCCTCTTTTACTACTTGATCCTACTAGGAGCTATTTTCTTTAGGGAAGGACTACTCAACCCATTTCCCTAATTCATGATCCTCTTTGATCCACTTGTTCAGCTGAACTCTCCTTTACTGTTCTCACTCCACTCTCTTCTGTCATTCTTAATTACTTCTCTCAACTGTAGAATTCCATTTGAATCCAATCACTCAGTGTTCTCAGACTGGGTTAAAGTTTAACCAGTTACTCACCATTATTGTGACAATTGTGCATAGGAGCACTGAAAACATGGTGTCTGAAAATGGTGTTGCAGCTATGTGTAAGTATGCTTTCCTCTTTTTCCAAGGGATTCTCAATGACTTTGAGGAATAAAATTCATGGGATTATTGTATATGCAAGTCTTTTATACAAGGGAAGGTGTATCAAGGAGAAAGAGAGAGCCCTGTTTTCACTGAGATAGGAAAATTTAGATTGTTTTATCCTATTAATTATTAGGAAGAACTTTCTAGGGCTTTGGTAATCGGTGGGAGGTACTTCAGATGTTAGAAGATGCCTCCCTTTATGTCCAAATAACTGACAACTGTACGTATAACCTATGATGCAACTGCAGTTTTTAACCTACATCTATCATTATAAGCTTTTTTCTCCTACAGAAGCCCACAATTTATTTCCTTTGCCAGATTATGACCTAATCTACACACTGTGTCTTGAAACACATGGCTTGGTTTCATTGGGGTTTGAATGTAGCCAAGTCTTTCACTAAACACATTACTGAAGTTCTTAGACCAGCAGCTGTGATGTGACATTTAAGAGTTGGTGGATCAATAGCAGGTGGAACCACATCTGCCACTTCTCTGTTCCAGTTGCAAAATGTATGCCAGACAATTATGGGAAAGGTCAGTGAATCTTGGAGTACTTCAGACATCTACCAAAACCAATAGTAATGCATCCCTCTCAACATAGCTCATGATAAAATATATCTGAAAATGTGAAGAAGGATTTGGATATTGGCAGCAGAAAGAACTATTGGATTTGAGACTCACCATATCATCGATGAAAATCATTCCCCTGATTAAAAACTGATAGTAAATAAGTCACCTTATTTGAAAAGAAAGGGCATAAATTACACTGTGCCAACTGCTAGAAATCAAAATTAGCCCAACCTGCTCTGACCTGGATAGACCATGCAAGCCTGATCTCATCAGAACTTGCAAGCTAAGCATGGTTGGCCCTGGCAAGTACTTGGATGGGAAACCTTCTTGAAATACAAGTAATCAGGAGGACAAGGGCTTTATTCAGCCACCTCTCTGAATATCCTCCAGCCCCGCCCCCCAAAAAATAAAAAAATAGCCCAAGTTCAGGATTGATAACCTCACATTGCAGTCAGCGAATGGGTTTAGAAGGATGTAATTGCTTAAGATCACATTGTCAGAATGCAGACTATCCCAATTCAAAAGTAACAACTTCTCCTATTTTAAATTAATTACAAGCCAATCCTGACTCTCTGTGGAATTTGTGCTCAGTTTATAAATTACTCAACCTGGCCCTGGAACCAGTACTCCCCACCATTATCAAACTTCATTATCCTTTCCTGCCCAAACCTATAAACACTGTTTTCTGTGAAAATTAATAGACTTTGGGTAGAAAAGTGTACATCTGAGTCCTCTCCTACTGCACGATTCATAAGAAGACATTTGAAGTCATAATGGGAAATATCCAACATACACTGAAAGGTGTGCAATTGTTAAAGATACTCAACACTAAGAGCTACTTGTCAGACTTCAGTGTGGTACCCATCAATAAAGAGTCACAATCAGAACTACCACAGGATGTTCCTTCACTGTATCAGCCACTGCCAAGAGGAAGAAAATGCAAAACCTAATTATTTTTAATCAGAAACGCATATACCATAATAGCTGTCATCAATGCAATCAGCCATGTTTCTAAAATCACATTCCTTTCCTACTCTACTTACTTTGTAGCTAGAATGCTGAATTAGGATGAACTATTTTTACCCTTGTTCCTCTTAATGTCGGGAGTGTCATCCTAAGTGGCTGTAAGAATAACACCTCTACAAATGAGTAAAATAAACCTCAAGCTGTTCTGAATCATAAGCAGGATTGTTTATAGGGTAAGCTAATTTAACATATATTATTTTCATAGATCTTGCATTAGCTTTTTTTTTTCCAGTTGCCATGCTTTACTGAAGAATCTCTAATAGAATATGTGGTGTGAGAGGTACTAAGGGCATATGTAGGCATATGTCATCCTGAAGCTTTGCTTCCAAGGACAGTGCATATTTTGGAGGCAATAATGGACATCGGCTCTGTCTGTTACCTCCTTCCATACCCTGGCATGTGGGAGCAAGCTGAACACTGGTTGTGCTACTGATTCTTCGGGACCTCACTTTCAACCTTGGCAGTATCAACAAGGATCTGGTGGATGATGATAGGAACAAACCATACACTTTGCCCCATCCCACACTGCCAGCTTGGATCAAGCCAAGACAACCAATTTCTGAGAAAGTAATAAAGGAGAGTCCTGCTTAGAAGAGTTTGTGATTTTTTAGCCAGCTGTGTAAGTCTGAGACACAATAGTAGGCATAATAAGCCACTCCCGTCATCTCTTCCTGTGCCACCTATACCCAGGAGCAGGGCAAGACCTGGAAACGCTTCAGGGGGTTACCATTGACCTAGCCTCTCACAGTACAGGTCTGAGTGGCAACTACAGGCATTAGCTATGGCCATCACTTCCTCCACCACTGCTGAGGGCTTGGAGGAAACTGAGCTCCTAGGAGGTCTGTTATGAATGAATGAATGAATGTAAATATGGGTTGGCAGCATTTTGTCAGATTCAGCTTGGTACAAGAAGATAAAGATTTCTACTTTAATGTTTATTTAGACGTCTATTTGTCAATAATTCCATCACTGATCATTACTGATGACTAAAGCTAATATTAAAATTGCCCATGAAATGATTCAAAAAGATTGTAACTGTAAACATCAAGCTGCAGTAGATTATTTGTCTTGGATTTCTGCTTGCTTCAGATGGGTGGATCATGAGCATCCTCCCAGATCAAAACCCCATTTCTCACTAATCTGCAGCCCAGTCAAAGGAAACAGAAGCAACCCATCGGCATCTCATTCATCAGTGGTCTATATCAGCTCTATGATAAGCCATATTGCAATGAGGATTGTAAAAGATGACTGGCTAAAAATTAACTATCTCTTCTAAGCAGAAGATTAGTTTAAAATAGTTAAAAGAAGATAGTTAAAAATTAACTATCTCTTCTAACTATCTCTTCTCCTATGCCTATGCCTCCTGGGCACTTCACAAAGCACAAGAAACAATCCCTTCAAAATTAGCAGGAAAGCTTGTAGCCGAGCTGACATCATATCAAATTCTTAAGAGTCAAAAGGAAGAAGAAGAAGATATTGGATTTGTATCCCACCCTCCACTACGAAGAGTCTCAGAGCAGCTCACAATCTCCTTTACCTTCCTCCCCCACAACAGACACCCTGTGAGGAAGGTGGGGCTGGAGAGGGCTCTCATAGCAGCTGCCCTTTCAAGGACAACCTCTGCCAGAGCTATGGCTGACCCAAGGCCATGCTAGCAGATGCAAGTGGAGGAATAGGGAATCAAACCCAGTTCTCCCAGATAAGAGTCCGCACACTTAACCACTACACCAAACTGGCTCTCCCAGGACGGATGCTGCCTGCATAAGCAAGATGTTATCTCTTAGCTTTCAAAGGTTTTTTTTTCTGAAGATCTCCTTGTCTTGCAAACTTTATTCCTTCTATAGGAACAAGGAATTCTGAAGATCCTCACTGATTTTATACAATACTTTAAATATATCTGTTCATTTCCTATTCAGCTGTGGAAGTTGATTTGCATTGCAAAGAGTCACCCACTAGGGATGGGCTTAAACCTTAAGTTAAAAAGTTTGGTTCGGGGCAGCCCATGATCCAAATCTCAAAGTGACCCAAATGGGCCCTGCCTGAACAAAACTACTTTGGAAAGTTTGGTTCCCCCTTTCTCCCGTCCCCAGCTTGCTGCAGCTAGGAGAAAGAAAGTGGGGACTGCCCTGGATGGGACTTCCCTTCCACCTTTGTCCAGGTTGCAGTCCGCCAGGGTCAGGAGAAAGGGGAGGGATCACCCAAGAAAGAACTTCCTTTACCCCTTTCTCCAAACCATGTCAAGTTAGGACCAGGAGAAAAGGAGTGGGGTTCATCCCAGAAGGAACTTTTCTTCCACCTTTGTCTGGGTCATGACTTGCTGTGGCATGACTTGCTGGAGCAAAGAGAAAGGGCGGGATCACCTGGGATAGGACATGATTGTCAGAAACAGGCAGATATTTTGCTTGCACATCTTACCACAATCAAATTCCACAAACACTGGAGTGTAAATTTCCCCTCTTCTGAGGTTTCCATCTTTCAGGAACAGCTTGGAGTTCTCCTAGAACTACACCTGATCTCCAAACTATACAAGATCAGTTCACCTGGGGAAAATGGCAGCTTCAGAGAGAGAATAAAACCTTGTTGAGCACTCCCACTCCCCAAACTCTGCCCTCCCCAGGCTCAGGCTCAAAATCCCTAGGAGTTACCCAATTTGGAGCTGGCTGCTATACGCAAAAAGGAAGTGTGTGTGTGTTACAAAAACAGAGCATATGGGGAGATTATCCTTGCCTTTCTTCACTGTACTTGTATGATTTCACCATTTTTCTTCCACTTGGCCCAGCTTCCACTATCAGAGCCATGCTAGGTGAAATATGTTACAAAGAAAAGAGGATGAACAGAAAAGTAAAGCATAAGATTTGTTGTCTTGTCAGTGCCAGGTAAGTGTTCCAAAACTGTTCTCTCAGATGCTGAGGTGATTATTTTTGTGGGTGGAAGATTCACTTCTACAGTATCACTCTTGATTCAAGGTTTCCTATTTTTACTGTTGCCATTTCATGCCAATTTTCATGTCTTTTGTTGTGTGTATTTGCCTGCTATTTTAATTAGTTTAGGAACATATTTATTATGGTGAATTTAATTTCACTGAAGATTGTTAGCTGCCCCAGGAACCAGGGCTTTTTTTTGTAGCAGGAACTCCTTTGCATACTACACCTCTGATGTAGTAAGTCCTCCAAGAGTTTACAGGGTTCTTAGTACTTGGACTTACTGTAAGCTCCAGGAGGATTGGCTTCATTAAGGGTGTGTGGCCTAGTATGTAAAGGAGTTTCTGCTACAAAAAAAACACCTTACCAGGAACCAGCCTTTTAGTGAGAAGCAGGTTAGGAATGATCAAATAAATAACTTAATCTCCACCCCAACCCATTCCCCCTCATTGAGGATCATCCAGTTTGGCACTGAAATAAAAGGATTGCCCATCTCACTACCCAGCTGTTTTAAAATGCAATTAACAAGTAAATACAAACAGTGATCTCAGATCCTCAATCAGCAGATCTCTTTCATAATATAAAAATGAACACTTCCATGCCTTGCCTCTGATCTGGGCTAGTTCCTCTTCTGTTTTGTTTCAACAGCAGCCCTGAGTGGTAGTTTTAGACTATAACTAAACTACATGTTACAGATCACACAGGTCTGGTATGGAGTTCCCAACCTGTGTAACAGTCACAGGTAGAAGATTCTCCTCAGTTCCCATGCAGGGGTGTCTGATCCATGGAGAAGGGGCTTCAGCCTTAAGGTTTGGAAATTCCTGATGGGAATGGGGGTGCTTCCTGGGCAGGGCAGAATTTGGGAGGAGAGGGATCTCGGCAGGAATGTAATGCCATATAATCTGTTCTCTAAATCTGCCATTTCCTCCAGGGGAACTGATCAGTATACTCTGGAGATCAATTGTAATTCCTGGAGAACACAAGGTCCCACATTGAAGTTGGCATCCCTGTTCATCCATCTCCACAACACTGATCTCCCTGATCTAAAATAGTCCTGGAAGTGGCCTTTCTCCAACAGGCCAAAAAGGCTCCAGGATCACTTTTTCGTTAGGAAGTGGGATGGGGTGGGAGCCCCTTCTTCATTTGTGCAGTCCTAATCCAAAACAGGCACTCCATACACAGAAACTGAGAAGAACCTCCAAATCATGGTTGGGAGTCTCCCCAGTTAGTTAAATTTATCATCTTGCAGTGTAGTCAGGAGAAAGGGGGCAGAAGATTATCTGGCAGCCAGAGGCTCTAGCTTTGCACACACACACACACACCCCGAGTCGGAATGAAGAGGCTGACACAGTGTGTTGGATAAAAACCCGGGCCGCTTTAGTGAAACATAACTTGAACAAATAAGGATGGCAAGAGGTATAGGCCTACAAGAGCAAGCCCTTGGGTCAAAACATAGGACCCCGCCTTGTCCTAGAAGGGCGAGCCACCCTGCCTCCAGCACGAGCCCAATATCATCTGACTGGTGCTGAGTGGCCAGGCCCAAACTCCACCTCCACCTCTGTTGGCATCAATCACTCAGGAAAGATCCGCCCCAGTGAGGCTTTGTCATGATCTGCACTCCCAGCATTGAGCCGTAAAGCCCATCTACCGTTCATACAGACCACTTGCACCCACTGGTGCAGAGCCATAAGTGCTCCCCTGAAAAGACTGTAGCCAATACCTCATCCTGCCAAGTGACCAAATCTACCAAACTTCACCCCAAACTCCCTACACTATCAAGCAGTACAAGGTAGGCAAAAAACAAATTCAAATAGGCCAATTCTGTGAAAATGTAAAAAAATTCCTACCTGCCCCTAATAAGACAACCAGTAAAACCTGTACTGCATAGGGCAGGTGGGTGGGCCGAGAGCCACGAGAAAACTGCTCAACACGGGCAGGAGCCGGGGCTTTATAGCCCCGACACCATGCCCCCTCCTCCAACTCCTGGATGGCCAGGAAGCCGGCGTCAGCCTCCCTCCTTCTGGGATCACAAAGCACGGCCCCCAGCCTATAACTGGCATTGCCATTGTGGCTGGGAAGGGGCCAATTTGCCCCCCCCCCCCAGTCGGAATGAAGAGGCTGACAGAGTGTGTTGGATAAAAACCTGGGCCGCTTTATTGAAACATAACTTGAATGAATAAGGATGGCAAGAGGTATAGGCCTACAAGAACAAGCCCTGGGGTAAAAACACAGGACCCCACCTTGTCCTAGAAAGGCGAGCCACCCTGCCCCCAGCACGAGCCCAATATCATCTGACTGGTGCTGAGCGGCCAGGCCCAAACTTCACCTCCACCTCTGTCGGCATCAATCACTCAGGAAAGATCCACCCCGGTGAGGCTTTGTCATGATCTGCACTCCCAGCATTGAGCCGTAAAGCCCATCTACCGTTCATACAGACCACTTGCACCCACTGGTGCAGAGCCATAGGTGCTCCCCTGCAAAGACTGTAGCCAATACCTCATCCTGCCACTGCCAATGCCAAGCCTCTTCTTAGGCATTAGCGTCCACCAGATGGCCCAGAGCCGACTGCAACCGCTGCCTTAGCTCATTCAAAAAGTCCCGGGTACCCAGTTCAGATAACTGAAAACCCATCCGACCTATACAAGTCAGCATTCTCGACCCGTATGGCCGGGTGGTGAAGAAATATGTCCAACCTCCCCTTTCCATGGTGAGTGCTCATATTTAAATTTTCATGCCTTCCATGAGCATACTCCCTTAGTCATAAATTCCACATAGCAGCTGGAGCTGACCCACCTGGCCCGCTGCACTGCGGGCACCCACGCTAATCTGTAGTTTATGCACTATGTGCTCGCTATTGGCCCTATCACCTGAATTGGGCTTTTCCAGGGACATCAACTACAGCCAAAGCTGATGTTTAATCGGGTCCCAAGGGAGCCCTGGGTTGACCGCAGCCCTGATCCTAAAGGCCTCATCATATTGCAACCACATCGCTCTGGTGAAGTCCGTATATACGCGGTGCACTATGTCACCACCTAAAACAGGGCTGCGGCCTATAAAGGCTGTACCCTAGCTAGTACCCCAACATAGATCAGGAAACCTGGCAGCCAATTGGACCAAGTCCTATCCACCTTTCCCCGTTTCAGCTTCTCATTCTCCTTGTCAACTAGGTCCACCTTTGACCTACTATTCCACCTCTCCAAAGAGGGGCTGAACACGTCATGTGTTCGCCCCACAAAATCTTATCCCAGGTAGCCACTGCGAAGTGGTCCCCCAAGGGCAACACCAGATCACCATATGGGAAGCCATGGAAGGGGACGTCCCCAAGGACTCAGAAGGTAATTCAAGGCACCCCACTGATAACCCAGCCACTCTCCCTGCTGTAACCACTAGTGTTGCCCCCGCAATGGTAGCTCGCCCGGCACTGCTTGAGAAGCAGAAGCGCCTTGCAACGACGCCTTAACCACTGTCAGAGGAGGGAACTGCGTGGCGGACGAACAACTCTGGCCTTGAGGTGATGCACAAGCACAACCCCAGGCCCAGAAGGTCCCCCTTTATCACGTTCTTGCCGCATGTCCGCATCCTCGGCTTCACCCTGCAATGCAGGAAGATGAGCCAGAACCTCCCTTTCAAAAGTTATCTGGGACAACCGGCCTGTTACCCTAAGGCACCCTTCCCATGCGGGAGCACCTGCTGCAACCCTCTGCCTCTCCTAATCATCTCTCTGACCCCTAATGGCCTGCTGAAACTGAGCTTCCGTGCCCAAGTCACCCGGGGAACCGGGTTGCTGTGCCCGCCTCTTGTCATGCAGTTACCCTATGATGATGCTTGAACCTAGTAGCACCTTTAAGACCAACAAGGTTTTGTGTTCAAGATATCAAGTTGTGTGTGAAATTATAAATCCTCCTTACCTATAGGTAAAGGGAGGGGGAGCAGTAAAGTAGCATATGACCATATGAAGCTGCCATATACTGAATCAGACCCTGGATCCATCAAAGTCAGTATTGTCCACACAGACTGGCAGCAGCTCTCCAGGGACTCAAACTGAGGTTTTCCATGCCTATTTGCCTGGACCCTTTTTAATTGGCGATGTCAGGGATTGAACCTGGGACCTTCTGCTTACCAAGCAGATGCCCTGCCACTGAGCCACCGCCCCTTTCCGAGACCACAAGCGGAGGAAGGAGCGCCTACTCACAATGCCAAATGATGGCAAAAAAGGGAGCACACGCACTCCTCAGACCACCCCTCTAGCTCAGCCACCGGGGGGGGAGGGAAAGGGGGGCCCTCCAGCCTCACCACGTGCCCTATACACACACACCCTGACTCAGGCTCCCTTCGCCCCCGCAATACAACTCCGTGTCCCCCCACACCGAACCGGCCAAACTCGTGCCGCCATGCAGCCGCCGCTCACACGATAGCCCTGAGCTGCCCCGAGTCGCTCCTCACGTCCCCGACCAGCCGTCGCGCTGAAAAGGCCTGCACCACGCCTGCTTGTGCCTCGCGCTCCAAAGCCTCGGCCTGATGATACGCCCGAAGACATGGCTCTCCCTGCCGCGAGCCACAAGAGAACTGTTCAACACGGGCGGGAGCCGGGGCTTTATAGCCCTGGCACCACGCCCTTTCCTCCAACTCCCGGATGTCCAGGAAGCTGGCGTCAGCCTCCCTCCTTCCGGGAGCGCAAAGCACGGCCCCCAGCCTATAACTGCCGTTGCCAGTGCGGCTGGGAAGGGGCCTATTCTTTACATTATGCACCATTAGGTGGCAAGCTAGACTTGTTTTTAAGGCAAAAGATGTTTCAGAGAAGGTTTTCCATTGCCTGCCTCTGTGTCACACCTCTGGAATTCCTTGGAAGTTGCCCATCCAAATACTAACCAGGGCTGATCCTGCATAGTTTCTGAGAACTGACAAGATTGTACTAGCTTGGACTGTCCAGGTCTCCCCACTCATAGCCTGGCACTCATTATATCACCCAAAAGTGATTGGTCTGTGTTTACAGTGACAAGCAGAAGAAGCACAATTGCACATATGGACTATATTATTGATCTTTGTTGTAAGTTAACAACCAGATACAAAAACCGGGCAGCATGCGCACCAGAGCACTCCCAGAAGAAATGAGCCCACCCATAGTGTTGGTTATAAAAGAAGGGTCAAGCTGCCTGGTTCCTTCTTACATATTGAATTGAAGTGAGTAAAACAGCAGGGATTGCACCATAAGGAATATGACACTGACACACTCTTTAACCATTTGTTCTGTATTCTGATAAACACTACCAAAATATACAATGAAAGATGAGTTAAGATGATACTGAACTACTCTGGCAGGTTTTCAATCATATTTATTTCAGCCTCATCTCTCTCAGTTGCTTTTAGAGCTGTTGTTATGTTCCCTGATAGAGTGATACAGTGCATTTTGGAATGTGGGAAATAAGCATGTATCATAGTAACCTTCAGAGTGCTGTACAGAGCATATGCAGGGCTAATGTATTTATATTGGTTTGTAGTAAACATTTGGGTATTTTCTTTATAACCTACTCTAAATTATTATTCTTACAACAGAGTGTTTAAAAAGATCAAGACATTAGTTTTCCATCTGCGTACCATGCAATGTAAATCTTGGAAATGAATAGGCTCTTTTAAATTCACGTTTTAATGGCTTTTTTCTTTGTATCAAGTGCAGATAAGCAAATACATTTTTAAAAGTTAACACGTTTTATGAATTGAATCACCATTTTTCTATTATCATCCTACAAGTGAGTTCTTTATCCCTAGCACTAAAGAAGAAATCTATTTACAGTGAATGGATATTTAAAAACGTATATGACAAAAAAGCCACTCTACGTTTTCTTGCCTAAATAACACTACTGTTTTGCAGACTGTGAGAACCGTTGTTTCAGTTCTTTATATCTGGAGGATACCTTGCCTTATATTACCTGGCGATCCAATGTGGTGTAGTGATTAGCATTTCAGACTAAGATCTGGGAGACCTTGCTTCTAAACCTCACATTGCCATGGAAGTTTGCTGGGTGACATTGGGCCAATCATGCACTGCCCGTTTAGCCCACATCTCAGGGTTGTTGTAAGGATAAAACGAAACAGAGAAGATAAAATGGAACATATGAAGCTGCCTTATACTGACTCAGACCCTTGGTCCATCAAACACGGTACTGTCTACTCAGATTGGCAGTAGCTCTCCAGGATCTCAGACAGAGGTCTTTCACATCACCTACTGCCTGGTCCTTTAAACTGGAAATGCCTGGGATTGAACCTGGGGCCTTCTCCGTGTCAGATGCTCTACCACTGAACCACGGCCCCTCCCAGTATAAGACACTTTGGGTTCCCATTGGGGAAATGGTGAGGTATAAATGAATCATATAATCATAGAGTTGGAAGGAACCTCTAGGGTCATCTAGTCCAACCCCCTGCACAATGCAGGAACCTCCCCCAAAATTCACAAACACCTCCCCCAAAATTCACAGGATCTTCACTGCTGTCAGATGGCCATCTAGCCTCTGTTTAAAAACCTCAAGGAAGGAGGGCACACCACCTCCCGAGGAAGCCTGTTCCACTGAGGAATCGCTCTAACAGTCAGGAAGTTCTTCCTAATGTTGAGCCGCAAACTCTTTTGATTTAATTTCAACCCATTGGTTCTGGTCCTACCTTCCAGGGTCACAGAAAATAATTCCACACCATCCTCTATATGACAGCCCTTCAAGTACTTGAAGATGGTGATCATATCACCTCTCAGCCGCCTCCTCTTCAGGCTAAACATTCCCAGCTCCTTCAACCTTTCCTCATAGGACTTTGTCTCCAGACCCCTTACCATCTTCGTTGCCCTCCTCTGGACATGTTCCAGCTTGTCTATATCCTTGTTAAAATGTGGTGCCCAAAACTGAACACAATACTCCAGGTGAGGTCTTATCAGAGCAGAGTAAAGCAATACCATCACATCATGTGATCTGGACACTATACTTCTGTTGATACAGCCCAAAATTGCATTTGCCTTTTTTAGCCACCGTATCACACTGTTGACTCATGTTCAGCGTATGATCCACTAAGACCCCTAGATCCTTTTCACACATACTACTGCTAAGACAAATCTCTTTCATTCTATAACCATGCAATGGATTTTTCCTACCTAAATGCAGAACTTTACATTTATCCCTATTAAAATCCATTTTATTGATTTTAGCTCAGTTTTCCAGCCTGTCAGGGTCATCCTGTATCCTGTTTCTGTCTTCTTCTGTGTTTGCAACCCCTCCCAATTTAGTATCATCTGCAAATTTAATAAGCATTCCCTCTATTCCTTCATCCAAATAATTGATAAAGATGTTGGACAAAACAGGTCCCAGGACAGATCCTTGAGGCACTCCACTTGTCACTCCTCTCCAAGAGGATGAGGAACCATTCACAAGTACTCTTTGGGTGCGATCTGTCAACCAGTTACAGATCCACCTAACAGTA
The DNA here is from genome assembly GCF_032191835.1 of Heteronotia binoei. Lineage (NCBI taxonomy): Eukaryota > Metazoa > Chordata > Lepidosauria > Squamata > Gekkonidae > Heteronotia > Heteronotia binoei. The sequence goes on from NC_083229.1 coordinate 97,195,258, forward strand.
ACAGGATCCAAACCACATTTTACCAACTTGTCAACAAGAATAGTATGTTGAACCTTATCAAAAGCCTTACTGAAATCAAGATAAACGATGTCTAGAGCATTCCCCTGATCCCGCAAGGTAGTCACTTTCTCAGAAAAAGAGATCAGGTTAGTCTGACATGACTTGTTCTTGAGAAACCCATGCTGGCTCTTAGTAATCACATCCATTCTTTCTAAATGTTCCAGGACCGACTGTTTGGTGATTTGTTCTAAAACTTTTCCAGGTATAGACATCAAGCTGACAGGTCAGTAGTTACCTGGATTTTCTTTTTTCCCCTTCTTGAAGATGGGGACAACATTCGCCCACCTCCAATCTTCCAGCACCTCTCCTGTTCTCCAAGAATTCTCAAAAATAATAGCCAGAGGCTCAGAAATTACATCTGCAAGCTCTTTAAGAACCCTTGAAGTTAAATAAATATAAATGATAGTCTAATGTAAGAAGACAGCCCCGTGGCACAGAGTGGTAAAGCTGCAGTAGTGCAGTCGGAGCCCTCTGCTCACGACCTGAGTTCAATCCCAGCAGAAGCTGGTTCAGGTAGCCAGCTCAGGTTGACTCAGCCTTCCATCCTTCCGAGGTCGGTAAAATGAGTACCCAGCTTGCTAGGGGGAAAGTGTAGACAACTGGGGAAGGCAATGGCAAACCACCCTGTAAAAAGTCTGCCATGAAAATGTGAAAGCCGCATCACCCCAGAGTCAAAAACGACTGGTGCTTGCACAGGGGACTTCCTTTACCTTTTCTTAAATGTAAGAAGATATTGGATTATAGTGTATCATTTATATTTTACAGGAAAAAATCCACATGGTATAACCATAATTTGCTGTTACCCACTTAATTTCAGACTATGAGAAACTCATTCATAATTACAGGCAGAAATGTGAAAAGAACAGATAGCATTTAAAATAAATGACAGTACTATGACAGGAAATCCCATAACAAACAACTAAGTGTTGCTGGTTCTTTCTTATGTTATCAGCATTCAAATTACAGATCACACAAGTTTGGTACAACATTCAAGTTATTCAATTACCTGTATTTCAAATATACTGGAGCCCAGTTTGCTCTGAACATTTTGCTAGACTGATCTTTATCTTACATGTGACGGTGCAAGTTTTCCTCAATTCATCTAAAAATCACTTTTAGCCACCCCCTGACCCTCAACTATAGAATTTTTGCAAATCCTAGATTGTACCCCTGATATCTTGATGCTACTGTGATGCTGGTGTGCATTCTCTTCATCCTACAAATGTTTCTAGTAGGCTGTAGTCTGGCAGCCCACATAAAACATAAGCACCACAGCCATTGTAACATCTTTTTTTAATCTTACAAAGAAAATGAAAGTGCATACCATCTCTCAGAATCTGATTGTATATCTTTCTTCAGGAGAACAAGATTCATATAGACAGTCCATTAAAATCTACTGTCACAGATATTCCTAAATATTTTATCTGTAATCCAGGAATTTGAAAAACAGTCACTGACTGATATCCACATTCTTCTGTACATCCCTAATAAATTTTGATTTCTTTCAGTTTTATCTGTGAGTCCAATAACAAAGGAAATCCTAATATTATTGGTGAAATACCATGCATTTGGGAAAGAGAAAACTTGAAGTTCCTAAAATGGTACTGTAAACTTATTGCTTTTGATATATTGCTTGAGTATAATTGCACATTATATAATTTCAGAACAATTCTTCCCCCCACCCTGACTTTGTAGCTATGATTTTATGCAAGTAGTAAGGGATTCATCTACCAGATGGAAAGTAATGCCAGCATTTCTGATTGGAATCTCCCTGTAAATGCTAATTTTCCAGTGTCATACCAGTCATAGTGACCTGTGATTTAAGGTGACGGTGCAATATTTTAGCCGATTTGATGTACTGCAAACTAATCTGAAGCAAAACATGAAATGAATATTAAAAGTTAAGAAGATCAAAGGCCTTAAAGGCATTCAATAATAATAATAATACAATAATAATACGAGTCTCAGTTTGCAGTGCTGCTTCAGTGGGCCAGCACTTCTGCCATGAAGTGCATCCATCTATGTTCCCAAAATATAATATGAGAAGAGTGTATTGTTATGCCTATTGGAAGTGTGGTGTGATATCTAGAGCGCTAGACTTACAGGGTCACTTTAACAGCACTTTCTGGAGAGTGAGCCCAATTGAATAGACTTGAGTTGCATTGACCCCCCTCCCCAGCCGGAATAAAGAGGCTGACACAGAATATTGGGAAATGGGCCACTTTATTTAATTAACACAACTAACACAGCAAGGGCAACCTGCAGTTGGACAAGCCCTGGGGTCTTCCTCCGACCCTGCCAAGTCCAACAAAGGGGCGAGCCACCCTGCCCCCAGCATGAGCCATAAGACTATGGCTAATGCCAGGCCAGCCAGGCCAAAACTACCCTCCCCTAAATTTCCACCCCGATACCCAGAAGGAGGCAAATTTAGGGGGAGGCACAACTACGATCCGCATTATACAGCATTGAGCCATAAAGCCCATCTGGCGCTCCTGCATATCGACTGCATTAACAGGTGCAGATGCCTGGGTTCTCAACTGCAAGTTATAAACCCCTTGCTCCTTCTGCCACCGCCAATGCCAAGCCTCTGCTTAGGCATTAGCACCCCACCGGGCAGCCTAGAGCTGCCCGAAGCCCTTGTTCAAAGCTTGATCAGGACTTACTGGATGATGGCCATCTCTCAATTTAACCTGCCTTACAAAGGCATTATGAAGATAAAGCAGGAGAGGCTAAACGGTTCCACTAGCAGCGGCACTTTTTTTTCTGGTACAAGGTGGTCTTCCCTGACAGAAGAGGATTTTCTGCTGGAGGAATCCATTCCTCACCGGCTCTCTCCCCACTTTTCTACCAGTCTGGTCTACTTCCCCTATAGGAGCCTATCTGATAGAGAAGTGTTTTTGAAGGGGTGGAAATGACCTCTTTTCTTCCTCACACACTGCAGCTTTGTTTAAAAACAGACTGTTCCTCCTTCCATTTTTGTTTTACAGCAACATAAGGTTATTCTCCTTTCCTCCTTCTGGAATCTACAACAATTGGGGGGGGGCAATTTATAGCTGAGAGAAGTTGTGACTTTTAATATGAGTTTAATAATATCAAAAGAGACTGTGGATCCTAAGTCAATGGAGATTGCCATGCTCTGGAGATGTAAGGTGCTTTGAAGTGCACCAGAAAATGCCTGGGATCCTGTTAGTCACTTGGTTTCCCAGGGAAGACACCAGATTCTTCTGATGAAACAACATACCTTCCAGGTATATGTGTGCCCCTTTGCTTTCCATCTCACTTTCCAGAAAACGCCAAACCAGGAAGCAAGATCTGAATGCTTTTGTTACCAACAGTAAATGGATTTGGGAGGGGTACAACTCTTCTTACGACTGCACTGCAAATGTCACAAATTATTGTAGATGGTTTGTTTATGTTAATTATATTCAAGACGGGATGCAATTCAGGTCAGATTTAGTGATTGTACAACTATATATCCACATATACTTTAGGATTAGGTTTTAGTGTAGTCCATGCCAGTGAGAAAGTATATTAAATAATTCTATTCAAATTATCTATGAAGAAGATGCCTCAGCTCATATACCAAATGAGGTTTTGTTGTGACAACAAAGTCTCTAAGTTGCCAAAGATTGTAGCTTCAAGGAATTAACATTTACTGCCAATTTTTCGAATTCTTGTGGATCAACACAATTATACATGTACCTTTAAAAACACATTAAAAACCATTAAAGTTTCTATGTAAAATTAAATTTTGAGAAGTTCTATGACACAAGGTACATCTAAGAGGTACATCTATTTTTGATGTTTTTTTCCTTTAAAGACTTCACCAACAATTGCCTTAATTTTCTGGTAATATTTTTGGCAGGGCTATATCTGGTAGCAGCAACATTTTATGGGATGATTGTAGGCAGCTGTATGCAAATTACCCAGGAAGCTGTTGATTTCCCGGGTATGCTAATTTCGCAACTCAGACTGAGTAGGGACTTTGTTTCCCTCTTCTATCTATGGCAGCTTCTTACAGAAGAATTCTGTTGGACACATCCTGTGGAATCTTTTTCAAAACTATTCTGCATTTGAGAAGAAAAGATTTTTTATCCTCACTTATTGATGTTTTTACATTTGCTCCTTCCAGACATAGTTTAGACTGTAATGAATGTGTTTCAGTAACGTTAGAGAACTAGCATGGTTAAGAATTAATCCTATTTTAAACACAATTTCTCCATATGACTTTAAGGAAACCACTGTTTTTGCAATCTCAGCTCCTCCATCAGTAATACATATTTAAAAATAATGGCCTTATATGGCTGTATTATTTTTTATTATTTACAAATTTATATGCCAGCTTTCTGCCCTTACAAGGCTGCCAAGGCAGCTAACAATTCAAAATAAACAATTAAAATCACCTTACCTCCCAAACATCATTTAAAAATCCTTTAAAAGTAAAAAAAAAAAAACAAAATAAGTTAAAATATACATGTAACACAAACACATTGGTTAGGAAGGAGGGATCACTGAGGGAATGCCAAAAGAAACAAGAAAGTCTTCACCCACTGGTGGAAGATGGCAACAAAAGGGGACAGACAAATCTCCCTGGGGGTGGATTTCCACAGTTTTGATGCAATAACCAAGAAGGCCCTGTCCCAGGTTGTCACCTGCCTAATCTCAGAAGGGGCATCCAAAGCAAGGTCTCTGGAGATGACCGTAATGATCGGACAAGTTCATAAGAGATTAGAGGGGCCTTCGGGTATGTTGGTCCCAAACAATATAAGGCTTTTGCTTGCTTGCTTTTTTTTTTTTTTTACTCAATCATTAATGTACACTCCATCCTGTTTCAGGAGCTATCTTGACTCACCGAAACTTTTTTGTCCATGCAGATCTGGCTCACTTCAAACTAATCAAAGCATTCCTATTATATTGACTGTTTGTGCCAAGTCCAAAGGAGCTGAGCAGTTTACTCCCTGACATTCACCTGTTTTTCAGGCTTTCTGCAAACCTTATTGAAAGGAACTGCTACCCTTTCCAACTGGGTTTGTGGGTCCACAAACCATGAACCAGTTTGTTTACAAATGAATCTCCTGGGTTGACTCAGTTTATGGTTCAGTTCATGATTCAGACATAAAACATCAATTGACACAAACCATATTTTTCCTGTTCATGCCCATCCCCATTCTTCACTGATGACAAGTCTGTGGCTTTTCATACCAAGCTGTTTAATATAGCACTATTTATTCGAAAAGTTAAATTAATGCCATTTACAAAATACTGGGGAAATGTCAGATAGAACTATATGTGCACATGCCAATAAGCCAAAAAAAAAATGTATATTAAGCCAAAAATGTGCCATCTTGATTTTTTAAAATATCCTGCCTTATGGAGATGTCCTCTGGACCACCTTCAGCAATGTACTCTTGGTTATAACAATTCCTGCTCCAATATACAAATTCATTTCCTAAACACAGTTACCTGGGTTTCTTTTCATAAGGTTATTATCAAGTAATCAAATCTATAAAGATTTATAAAGTTCTCCTTTCATCTATCTAGTCTAACCTTCTCAATTAATAAAATGTTCATTAAAGAAGGTACACCTGGGTAAAGATGAAAGTGGCATCATCTTAACAAACAACCTCTTGCCTCTCCACCTTTATTCGCCAGTTGATCACTTCAGCACTACATTTTTTGAACAGCTCCTCTTCCTCATGCATGCTTGGCAAAGAAAGCACCTGCTACTATAAAGTGTTCCACTACTAGCTGCAGATTGAAGGGAAAATAGAGCAGGGAATAAAATCCATTATAAAAAAAAGTTTCAAGGAGAGAGAGACAGCGACAGAGATGACAGAATCACATCTCCATAAAAGCTTTGTGCTTTATGTTGTGGTTGTGCTCATTTAGAGTTACATCTCAACTTTTATGGAGGACATTATTTACCTGTTTAACCTACCCAATCCATTGTTATGCAATCATACCTTTGAAATGTACTCCATTCATGTATCACGTTTTCCTCTGTTTTTAAACCTGCCCTTGCCTTTTTTCCACTGCTTTTTCAAAGTCCTTTATCCAGTCTACATTTCAGCACCCTCAGTTTCTCATCCTGAGCCATCACATACTTTTTTAAAATGAAAAGTTAAAGAGAACAATTCTGTTCTCTTAAAAATCCATTCCCTTATTGCGTTAATTCAAAAGAGAGTAAGGACAAGCACAGCTGGAGCTCTCACCTTTGCTGTCGTTTACGACTCCTGGAGGTGGGCAATGTGGGGGGGAGTCTGTAGCCGGCTTTTGCGTCACAGCCAGGAAGGTGGTGAGCTCAGTCAGTCCAGACCAATCTTCAGCTGCCACGGAAAGTGCTGGGATTGGTTTGAAGCCAAACGCGGGCACTGAGGCTATTTAAACTTGCTAAGACGCAAGCTTGGCCTTTTTGCCTACACTCACCTGCTTGCCCACCCACACCCGCCCTGTAGGTTTTCAGTCTGTTTAGTTTCCTGTTTTCCCTGGGTTTATTGGTCACAGCTTTTATTACTGTTGTTATGTAGTTTTGTTTGCTGCTTGTTTTGTCACAGCTTATGGTTGGGCATTGGGATGGATCCTTTGGGAGAGGAGGCTGTGCCTGCCTCTTCCATTTTCGGGGCCTCCATAAGGGGCCTTGGAGGTAGAGCTTCTCAGCTGCATGCCCAGGCAGGAACTGCCCGCTGGCTCGCACCACCAGGTGGCAGGAGGGGGGAAAGCAGAGGCTGGCGCCCATCTGTGTCCCCAATGTCTTGCCACTTCTCAGTTTTCCCGGCAGGTGGGCCCGGTAGTGGGATCATCATGCGACAGGCAGGTAGCCTGATGCTTGGGTCCATCCCTATGCTACACCCCTGCTCCTACTTCTCTCTGCTAATAAATAAGCTGTGGCCCTGTTTTCACCAAAAGTATGGTTATAAGTGTGTTATTCCCCACCCCCCGGCCATATTGCCCTACTACCCTCCTTGAGACCACGAGGAGTGATAGAAGGGTAGGAAGTGTAGCCCATGTGGTGGGAGAATGCAGAAGGGAAAAAATTGAACACTGAAGCCAGTGAGATTTAAAATTATGTAATTATCCAGGGTTCCAAAACGATTAGAGTTTGATTTGCAGGGCATGGGATACATCACTAAAGGTACAGAAAATCTCAAAAAAATGCATAAAAATCCATTTATGACAATGGTTCTCAAACTGTAGATCAGAACCCCAAAGCTGGTTACAACTCACTCATAGGTGGGTTCTGACGCCACTTAAATGAATAAGGTGGACTGGGAGAGAAGGCTCAGCTGTATGGTGACAAATATTCTTCGCACACACAGACACAAAACACTAGCTTGTTCCTTCATACCTTATGTGAGAAACTTGAGTTTTATTTCAAGAGGGGAAAGAAGTGTGGAGTTACTATACAATTGGGTACTATAGGGTGCATTCACACTACACTAAATAATGTGTTTTGCAACTGGATTTTTGCTATTCTTACACAGTAAAAATCCAGTTGCAAAACACATTATTTAGCGTAGTGTGAACGCACCCATAAAATACCATTAAATATAGAAGTGAGTCCCATTTTAAAAAGTTTGAGAACCATTGGCTAATGATGATTTTGTACCCGAAAAATAATCTTATAACTGATCTGACTAGAGTCCCTAAATAGTAGCAGGACCCCTTCAATAACACTAGAACACTGTACTTTTCCCTATAGCCATATTTGCACTATTTATTAAGATGCCGTAGGAGCCCCGTGGCTCAGAGTGGCAAACTGCAGTACTGCAGTCAAAACTCTGCTCACAACCTGAGTTCAATCATTCAGAAAACACTTCAAAGAAAGAAAAAAAAAACAGCAAAGCAAGATTGATGTGATTTTAAGGCTGCATTGACTGCTAGGGGACAGAATGCCAGACTATGATTGTGATGTTGATTTAGTCACTGTGTACCCTACCTTAAAGGGTTGTTGTGAAGATAAAATACAACCACATTACAGTGAGTATTTTTAAGGGGATACAATGAGTGTTGGTAATGCAGAGGAGGCAAATGAACAGAAAGACATAACCATGTTTCAGCTTTAGGATTAAGTTTAGAAATTCTCCTAGTTCAAAAATAAAATTCAGGTGGAGTGGAATACAGGTAAGAATGAAATTCAGGGAAACACAAGACAATTAAGAAACACAAGAAAAAGATTACAGGCTACAGTCATCCCTGCTTCCAAGTATGTGTGCTAGAAGTGTTGAAAAGAAGCATAAGAATGAAGAGAAACAGCTGTTTCTGATAAGGGCTGTGAATGTAGCCTGTCATTTATGCTTTATATGTATGCTCTTATGCTATGCCTTATTACTGCTCAGCACTTCCATATTCACTTTAACCTTTCCTCAAACAGCCCTGTCTAGCACTGGAGGAGAATAGTTGCAAGGAAATACAGCTTGCCCAGACATTTACTGGTGCAGGGCTGACATTTTCATCTTCTGCTACAAGAGGATACAGACAGAAGATTAAAGAAGTGACTTTAATTGATTCCCCATTATTGAATTTTTTTTGTACAGCAAGCAACATTCTTACTGTGCATTGTTGTCTCTCCTGTACAGGGGACAGCACAACTATTAAAATGAATTGTTACTGTTTGATAAATGCAATGTGATGCAGTTTCCCAGTGTATATTTCTCATTTATAATACTTGCGTGAGGTAAAAGAAAACAAATAATATACGGACATTGACTGTTATTCAAAGTAGCCCCATTTTTTACTTTGCATGTATCAGTCTTTTTTTTTTCCCCAGAAGAAAATAATAGCTGTATGAAACCTGGTATTCCAGAAGAAAAATGCACTATGTTGCAATTATTTAAATTAAAAAACAATAAACAATGCATTGCTTGCAGAAGCCTAGATCAGTAGCTTCCTGACGATTTCCCTGGGTGTTTGAGTCAGATGTTCGTCCATCTCCCAGAATGTGAAAATTAGGACTGTCATCAGTATAGGAACAGCTGCTAAGGTAAGGGTGGCAAAGCTGGCAGAGGGATGTGATACAGGATCTTAGATAATATTGCACCAGAATTAGCTTTCTAGCTTTCTAAAGAACACTTTTGTCATTCAAAAGTATGTCTCACATGCTCTTCCCTCAGCTTCTTTGCTGTAAGATGCCGAGCACAAAGGGCTAGCTTTATAAACAGGTATCCCAAGAGATGGGGACTAAGTATCCTGACCGTCTAATCAACCTAGGGGCCCATGGGAACATACATGGCTTAGATTTTGAGATCTGACAAGCTCAGCAGGGTTGGCCATGTTTAATACTCATATGAAAGACCGCCGAGGAAGTCCAGGGAATGATGCAGAGGCAGGCAATGGCAAACCACCTGCATTCATTTCTTGCCTTGAAAACCCAATGGGGTCGCTATAAGTCAGTTGTGACTCGATGACACTTTCCACCACTGTTTGTGTATAGAAACTGCCTTGTAGTGAATCAGATTATTGATCCAGTCAGCACCATCCATTCAAACTGTCAGCAGCATTCTGAGGTCCAGGGGAAAGGTCTTTCACATTAGCTACTACCAGATAATTTAATTAGAGATGCCAGGGATTGAATCTGAGACCTTCTACATCTCAAGCAGATATTCTGCCACTGGTCCCTTGTTCCAAATAGGCAAGTCATGTATTTTGATTTTATAGGATGTTTAAACTGTGTTTGAGGGCTATGGAAGGGGATTCTATAGGAAACATTTACCTGGGGTCTGTGATAGCGCTTCACAGTTCTGTTTAGAAATGGGAGAATTTCAAGACTAATAAAGCCTTTAATATCCTTACATCATCCTATTATTCATTAAAAAAGTTCTACAACCAATGCACTAGTGCACATAACACCTATATTTGGGGGGTGGGAATCTGCAATTTCCCTTCCAGTGAAAATTTGCATAACTTTGTAGACCCCTTGAACTAATGACAAAATTGGGGGGGAGGGCAGGGGTCTTTCAAGGGATATGAACATATTCACAAAACTCAACCCCAACCACTACATTCAGCCAATCTGAGGACCTTCTCTTGTGTTTATTTATTTATTCAACATAATTATATGCCACATAGGGTTCAAAGAAGATCACAAGCTTTGAAGTCCATAACAACTAAGATAAGATTATAAATCATTAAAAACCCAAATACATTTATTTATTTAGAGAACTATCCAAAGGCACTCTACTACCACTGAAAAGCTCTGTCTCTGGATATCACCCACACTCTCTGCAAGCACTTTACGAGTGGCATTTTTGTTTATACACACACACAAAAAAAAATACTCCCCAAAATTATAAAAACATAATTATAATTATAAAATCAATTGCATAAGTAAAACAAAAGATGGCAAAGCATAACTAATTATCATTATAATTGTGTGTGTGTGCATACGCATGCGCACCTGGAAGTCATGGTGACCTCTGGTGACTGACACTTACTGGAGGCCTGGAGGATATTCAGGGAGGTGGCTGAATAAAACTTGGCCCAAACTCCTGACTCCTGGTATTCTGATGAGGTCTCCCATCCAAGTACTTGTCAGAGTCAACCCTGCTTTACTTCCAACATCTGACTAGATCAGGCTTTCCTGGGTTTTCCAGGTCAGGGCCAGAAGAAAATTTTAACTGGCTGAATAGACATTTCCCAAGTCAAGGTCATAACCAACTTTCAATACAGCCTATGTCCCACCCTACCGTTCTTCTCCAAAAGATCTTCTGTACAGAAAGTAGTATTTACCTCCTCAACTATCAGCAACTGAATATGGGATATCCAATTGCCATTATAGGTGCTAGATTGCTATTTCCATGTTCCAGATCTTAACAAAGCATCAAATAATACACCAGACCATCCATTGCCCAGACCTATACATACATAATGTTAACACTGGATAAAAATACTATTCTAGCAAAAACACAGAGACAAAAAGGGAAAGGAAAGGAAAGGAAAGGAAAGGAAAGGAAAGGAAAGGAAAGGAAAGGAAAGGAAAGGAAAGGAAAGGAAAGGAAAGGAAAGGAAAGGAAAGGAAAGGAAAGGAAAGGAAAGCTGGCAATCTGCAGGCCAAAACATTAAGCAGACTGTTCCACATAGCAAGTGGGTCTTGTCATGGGAACTACTGTAGTGGTTCTTTGTATTATTGGGCAACATAAGAAACCCTAGGCCATGTGGAAGGAACCTACATTGCAATAGCTCCCTCATGTTTGTATATCTAGGGTTTTCAGCAGAACAACACTGGCATAGGAAGGACCTGAAGTGTGAGCCCTTTCTCAGACTATCATCACAAAGTGGGAAGCAGCTATATTTCACCTCACCAAACCTATTGATTAAATGTGAGGGAGGGAATTGAAAAGTTCCTGTACTAGTTAGCTCCAAAAGCATTTATATTGCATAGTTAATATGTAAATGTATTTAAATTTAATCAGTGAATTAATCAGTGAGTTAAAAGGTGTATTATTAATCAAGTAAAAATTTGTGTTCAGTTGATAGCCATACTCCAAATGCATCCCTTGAGATACTGCAAAAAAGGTCTGTGTGACACTATGATAACCATGCAGAACTAAGATATAGTTACCTGAACTGGCAGGAGACCAGTTAGCAAGACCAGATGTTCAGGCTATAAATATAGAGAACATATCCTGTATTGTCCCCTTACTGCAGAAAAGCATACTTACTGAGGCAGCAATTGATAATAGTTTATAAAAAATATTGAGCACAATCTGGAAATGTCTGAGAGTTTAAGTACACTGAAATCAATCAACAAAAGCAAATCTGTCAATATATCAGAGATATTTAAAAACAGAGATACCATGCCAATAACCCCACAATTCCTCAAGAACACATTATGTCCCCAGTCTTTAAAGCACTCCTCATATGTATTTATTTATTATTTACTCAAAATATTTATATCTAGTCTGTCATCACAATTTCTGTAGCAGTTCTGAACAATGTAATTCAATTAAAACAATGTGTACTACACACAATAGCAACTTTTTATTTAATCAGGAGGAACTTGGACATGTGGAGCTCTCAAATGTACTGAAACAAATGGAGAGATCCATTTGTACAGGTATATAAGATGTGATAGATGCATTCTCTAATTTTGTTCATCCCTAAAATATAGACAAAATACAGTACATTGTAAAAGAATAGTAATATTGTTAGCTGTAACTAGGAATGGGCAGGAACCGACTCATGAACTAAAGTTCATGATGAATTTTGACAGGTTCATGGTTTACAAAGTGAAGTTCATGTCAGGTCAGTTGGCACAAACATTCCAAGAACTTTCAAGCTGTTTGTGGAGGTTCATGTCAGTTTGTGAATGGATACATTTCCAGACAGACAGTCTCTGTTCAATCTAAATGTTTACCAAACTTTAAACCCACAGGGGGGTACAGAACATGGGAGGCATGTAAAGCAGCATTCAGGGGAGATCTCCTATGACTTTGATGTCTCTAGCTTGCACAATCCTGAACCTCCTGAACCTGCACCTGTCAATGGCAAGCAATCATTTTGACAGGTGAAGGTTCAGGGGGTTCAGGAATACATAGAACAGGTCCTGTGCAAGCTAGAGACCCCAAAAGCATAGGGAATCTCCAGCTGATTCTCATCTATAAACTGTCCAAGATTGGTGAGGATTGAATTTACAGGCTCCAAATTTCAGCCCTCCCAATGAGGGTAATCCCAGGAAAGTAATTTTTGAGGAAATGTCATTTTTCCAGAAAGCACTTTCCTGGTGGCACTTTCTTTAAAAAACCATAATTCAGACCCCATAAATCCAATCCTGACCAGACTTGGAATCCAGGTAGAGGAGATTCAGCCTGAGATCCCATGTTCTGCATTCAAGGCCAAGGCCTGACTGGGGGTTTCCAAGTAGATACACAATACAGGAGGGTTCATGTTAAGAGGAGTCATTACTCATCTATAAAAATAGCCATAATGGCCAAATCATTTTGCATCTAAAAGTCAGAGGAAATTTCATTTACAAAGATTGATTACCCTTTGAAGTTAACTAAAAGGAACCCTTTTAATATGTTATAGTAAAAGCTTGAACTTCCCATGTGGTATACATACCATGTCAGAAAGAGCCAATGTGTGTTCACTTTACAAGTGAAACTGGGAACCAGTACCTGAATCAATGTGTAATTTCAATCACATATTAAGTTGTATGTGCACTGAATGTAAAATGAAAATTACTCAGTGCATGCATAAAGAAAAATCAAATGTACACGGTACATTTTTACATGTGTGTTCATTTTAACTAGCAAACAGGGTGAGGGCATTTTTTGATCAGATTTTGATTAGCTATTTTCTGAATGCAAATCCCTAGCAGTATTCAAGTTCAACATGTGGCTGGTACAGAGACTATTTTGGGCAACTGATGCACATTCAGGTGGAAAAATAATAAGTGTGGGAACCCCAGAAGCCAGAAAATGGTGAAGTTGCATTTTCCAGTTGCATAACATTTATCTCCTCTCAAAGTACACAGCAAAATTCAGTCTCCTTTTGAATAACTAGAAATGCATGCCCAAAGTAATCAAAGATAAATGTGGACTTTGCTATGGGCTTCCCATTTGATTTCCAAATAAACATCAAGAGCAGGGAAGTTTTAATAATTCAAGCGCTACAAGGGAACTACCCTCAGAACCTGAGTAATGAAACAGGAATGCAAATCACTTGGAACTAGTGGCCTTGGTGGTTTATGGGTTAGGAACATTTAGCAACTGAGATTTTATTTCACTCAGAGATGTGTAGAGTAGATGTCCTTTTTATAGTGACTCTACCTCGCCTCCATTAAAAAGGTATTAAAGTATACTGCAACCAGGTTATTAGACAGCCTAGTTATTAAGCTGTATATCTTGATGTGAGAACCTGACACCTCAATCTGGAGCTTGTACTGACTGTCTCTTAGTCTCTTAGTTGAACATAATATATTGGTATTGACCTACTGTTGCATTTTATGGCTCATCAGCTGCCCACGGAGACTGTAACATGATGCAGATTTCTACTCTCAACCCTTTTTTGACACACATTATTATGATGTCAAACCTCTGAACTCCTCAGTGGAAGTTCAAAAGAGACACCAAATTAACAGGTGAGGTCCTATTTGTTATTTGGATTTTACTGATTGCTTACATTTGGAACATGCTGTTTAATGGGTATATTCTTGCTACTTTTATAGTAGTTTGGGTGGTGGGAGGGGATTAAATGAATTTAATGTTTTCAATGTGATTTTATCTTTTTGTGAACCATCTTGGGTATTCTTAATCAGAAACAAAAGATGCAAAGTATCTATTACATAATTATATAATTATATGATATTAGTTTTATAAGTTAAACCAAAATGACAATATTCCACTGACCCTGCTTTTGTAGGACATTTCTTCATAATGGTGATGAAGGACATCTCAGAGGAAGATTTTTTTTTTTGCATAGTCTGTTAATTCAGATGGATTGAAGTGCCAGAACACTGACAATATGCTACACTGTGCCACCTACTCAACTGCCCTTCTCTTTTGCTACTCAAATAGATTTGCCAATGCTTGGTATTTGGTCTGCCCATCTGATATGTTTGCCCTGAATTTTCTATGAGGCATTCTGCTTTAAACTACGTATTCTATACCAGGGATTTAGGGAGTAGGTTACTTTTTCCCCTTTGAGTTCACACCCTTTATCCAGGGTGCCAATACCATCCACCTAATATGATGAGATCCATCTTTCCTCAACCAAAACCCAGGATAACTTCCAGCCTCTAGTCACTACCATCAATCAAATCCTCTCCTGGCCATGTTTCATACAAAATTTACCTATGTGAAGAAATGCATTTTTTCTTTGGAAATCGGAACTCAGTAAACCTTCCCCAGTAGTTTTAAAAGTTTTTATCTCTGGGTAAAAAACAGGCAGGAGGAGGAAAGACTTGATTTTCCAGCCTTACTTCAGCCACTTTTAAAAAAAATGCTAAAAGGCCTAGCTAGAGACAATGGGATGGTCAAGTTATGCCCCTCTCCAAGCAGGAGATTTAGGAGTATTAACTACTAGAAGGACTTCAGAAAGAAACTCCTGGAGATTTCAGGATAAGCTTCTTTGACCTATCCTGACCTGGTCAGTGAGTGGGGAAAGAAGTATGATAAAACTCTTGAATGCAAGAAAGAAACTCTCTTTGGTGCTGATTCCATTGAAGCAGACAAAACCCTTAACTAAGGTCTACAATAAGAAACAAGGTTCTAGATGCCCTCCACATTCTAGAATAAGAAAAAAGATTCTAGATGCCTCTCTCATATCATATTATACAGAATTTTATCATGATATTGACAAATCATTGTAATTTATGACGATGACCCTAATCTGGAACAAGATATTCAAAAGGTACTATTAAAAAAGAATGTTACTGGATTTTCAGACCGAATACCTTAACACCAAGTGAACAATTATCATGTTTTCTATAATGAGTGGCTTCCTGGTGAAATTAGTCTAATTACTTTTGGAATATATGGTGCCTGTCACTTTAAGATATTTTAAGGTTTGACTTTTCAGTTGTAATGAATTAATGAGGTACGTGTAAAATGTTGGGAATCTGAGCAAAAGTTGGTGCAAGAATTTATTGGAATTTGTTAGAGATTTAACAATTTACAACAAAATAATGTTAAGTGTTCAGTTCTTTAACAAATATTTTGAAGAAAATTTATGATATGAATAATTTTTTCTAAATTGGAATTTTGTTGTAGTAATAAATTTATTTTATTGTATTTGTTTATTTAATTTGTATAATTTATATTTGTTCATTAGTGGACAAATCCACCTATGATAAAACATCTTTGAGAAACATGCTAAAACTTGCAAGTGCGTCAGACGGATCATTTTCCAAGAGGATTGTCGATGCTGTAATTGGTGTTGGGAGAGCTTACACAGAAAAAAAATTATTGCAACTTTTAAAACGTTCTTCCCATTTCTTTTGGGTATCATATCTTTCTTAAAAGAGTTAAAAGGTTTATTAACAACTCAGGACTTACAAGAATGACTATTAAGAAAATACAGCATCAAGTCACTTTCATTGAATCCTATTCAATAGGGTTCATAGACTGTACTATTGTTTCTATATATTGAAATTTTTTGAATAGTTTTATACATCTTGATGGAATCTGTTGTCTGAATACTTACTATTGAAATGCTGTAAACAACTTTGAATTGAAGTAATATATGCATTTAAGATTATTTCTTCCAATTTCATCATGTTACATGTTGGCATTTTTATGGGTTGGGTTGTGCCATATGCTAGCCTGCACAGCTGAAGGAGGCTTGAAGGTAATGGACTTCTATTGAAATCTATAACTTTCCAAGCTAAGGAGACAGCCTTATATTTAACAACTGATAAGGGCATGTATAGAGAGAGGGACAGAGGAACTGCATTTTACCCATTTCTTTTGAACCTCTTGTTCAATTTGGTGCTGTGCTAAGAATATACTTGTGAACATTTTCTTTTAAATACATATGTTATAACTTTTGATCCTTGTAGGGGTTCTCTGTGCCATGCAGACCTCCACCATCTTGGACATGCTGTTTTAAAAGGAGTGCCAGGAGGAAAGAGAGGACAGTCAGTTGGAAGTGGCTACTTCCCTTGTGGTATATA
Organism: Heteronotia binoei; assembly: GCF_032191835.1. Lineage (NCBI taxonomy): Eukaryota > Metazoa > Chordata > Lepidosauria > Squamata > Gekkonidae > Heteronotia > Heteronotia binoei. Next base: position 97,211,927 of record NC_083229.1, read on the forward strand.
AGGCAGTAAGCTATCTCTATGGTAACCAGGCACTGGGCAACAGGAGACACAGACGCACAGCCTCACAATGTGAAAAGAGATGCTGAGAGTCCTAGGAGTAAGGAATTATTATAATGGTCAGGTGGTAGTAGTTGTTGGAACACCCAGAGAGAAAAGCCACTCCCAGTGTCAGGACCATGGAAGGCAGAATTGAACAGGCCTGCAGGCCAGAGCAGGAATGTTCCACCACAACCTGTGATCCAACAAGCAATCCACCAGCCAAATATGGAGGCCTGCAGGGTCTCCCTACTGGTGTCACATTTTGGCTAGAACTGCAAAAAAGGGCAGGGTGTCCAATACCTGAGAAGTGACAATACATGGTTTGTTTTTGTCATTTAAAGCCCTACTTGGTTTTGGACTGGGTATCTGAAGGATCATCTGCTTCCATACTTTCCTGCAGGGGAAATAAGATGACAGGGAGAGGCCCTCCTGATTGTCCTACCAGTCAAATAAGATCATCAAATGGATTGTGTCCCAATATTAATTGGATTAGATTAGATTAGATTACTGGTGCAATAACGACATACCTGCTGTAAGAAGGGATTTGATAGCTACCCTTCCCGTGGCAGCCAAATCTACAATTGCTGCTGTTTGGAAAGATCCTAAATCTTCATCCATAACTCTGTGGTATAAAAGAATGGGTGACCGTGGGCCAATGATTTTCTTACAGCCTAATCAACTTCATAGAGTTGTTATGAGAATATAATTAAGAAAAAGCACCATGTATAAGGAGTGCCCTGAGTATGTTAGAGGAAAGGGACATTTTAAAAAACTAGTAAAAGACAGAGTTTGTGTTCCTTTAGTAATACCATAGAAAAGGGAATTTGGGTCAAGTGTCACCTTGCTGAGCCCTGCATGACAAGCATTGCCAACTAAAATTCACTTTCCTTTTCCACATGCAGGAGCCTCATGCTTCTTTGCAGCTGGTTACCCTAGGCAGAACCTTCATACATCAGTTTCTCTTCTCCAAGCTGCAGAGTGCCATAAATAGAAAGCAGGAATGAAGTGCATCATGACAGCCTGCCTGCAAGGAACAATTTAGTATAACAATTCCAAAGAGAGACGCATAGGGCAGGTAGATCGTATTCTAGGGGGAATATGTATCAGATTAAAATAACACTGTTCCCTCTGAGTTGTTAATGATCACCTGCCAGTAGCAACACCCAAGAAATGCAGAACTATTTATTTTCTAAGCAGGAGTCCTTAGAGAAAGATTTGCAAAATACAGTTTGTTTATTATGGCAATTATTAGGCCACCTGGCATGAATGGGAAAAATTAAGTGGAAACAAAACAATGGCAACATTATCATGTTCCTAAGAGAACCCAGCAGGACTTGAAGTGGGAAATCATATTAATTGAAAAATAGGCTTAAATGAAATAGATTCATCCTCTTAGGTGTGATAATGATTCAATGTGACATGATAAAAACAACATCAAGGTAAAGTAATCTTGAGAAGATATGAAACTGCTGTATACCTAGTCAGATCATTAGTCTGTCTAGCTCACTATGGTCTGTTCTAACTGCTGGTGGCCTTCAAGAAGAAAGGCAGGGACAGCCTGCCTACTAGGTAGTCCTATGCCTATAGTACCGGTGATGAAAAAGTGCCAGCAAGACTGGGTGCCCCTTGCCTGACCACTGACTCAAGAGAGGGATAAGGAGGACAGGCAGTGGCTTCTTGCCTACCTGAAGCTTGGTGGAGGGTGAAGAGGACAGACAACATCAAGCCCCACTGAACTTGTCCACTAGGGGATGAGGAGGGTGGGTGGCTTCTTGACTCTTCACAACCCAGCAGGGAGTGATGAGGACAGCCCTTCTGTGGCTCACCTCATCTGTCCTCCAGAGGACAAGGCAGGTGGGTGACTGCTTCTCTCATGCCTGCAGTTTGGCAGGGGGAGGAGGGGAGGCATCACCCCACCCTGCCTTGCTCATCCAATGGGGGATGAGGAAGAAGGGCAGCAACTTCTCACTTTCTCATGGCCCAGCAAAGGGCAGGGAGAAGACATGGCAATTTGGTGTAGCCAGTTTGGTGTAGTGGTTAAGTGTGTGGACTTTTATCTGGAAAAACCGGGTTTGATTCCCCATTCCTCTGCTTGCTGTTGCTGTAATAGCCTTGGGTCACCCATAGTTCTTGTAGGAGTTGTCCTTGAAAGGGCAGCTGCTGTAAGAGCTCTCTCAGCCCTATCTACCTCACAGGGTGTCTGTTGTAGGGGGGGAGTTAAGGAGATTGTGACCGCTCTGAGACTCTGAGATTCAGAGTGTAGGGTGGGATATAAATCCAATATAATCTTCTTCAATTTCTCACCTCCCAGTAGCCTGGTGGTGGTGAGGAGAACAGCTAGCAGCACCATGCCCTACATCACATTCCGAAGGCAAAGAGGGCAGTTGATGCTGGGAGAGGAGGGTAGGTGCTGCTTTGCCCCATTTTGCCTGTCCACCAATGGATGAGGAGGGCAGGCTGTGGTTCCTGCCTCCCTAAACCTGGCAGGAGGGAGGACCATGAAAGCAAACCTCCCCACAGCCCAGCAGAAGGCAGGAGGTGAGAAAGGTGGGCACAGCCTACCTTTGAGGGGACAGCTTGGGCAGCTGAGACCAGGGCACTCAACTGCAGAGCAGATGCTCTACCAGTGGGCAACAGCCCTCCCAGCAAGTGTGAAATCCACTTTGTTCAAAAGAAACTGTCTCAGAACCTCTTTCTTTCTCTAGGACAGAGACGAGGATAGGAAAGGACTTCGTCAGATTGCTGTAGGAAAGAGCAAGCAGAGAACAAGCGACTACACAGGAGAAGTAAAGTCAATGAGTGTAGCAGTTCCAAGCCATATATTTCCATGGTCAGGGAGTGTGAAATACTTTGACATAAGACTTGGTGCATGTGGAAGACCAAAAATCTTGAAAGTTTCAAATTATCAAGAGCAGAAAAATTGAAATGCCTAGTTTCTTGTCTTTATACTGCTTTAACTAGTTAGGATGAAGGTACTTTGCCAAGAATATTATTTCATTTATTTTTTTAAAAAAAACCTCAGTCCTTCATTAGAGTTGTAAAGATCTTTGTCTTTGTCATCATATGAAAGTAAATCATATGACTTCTATGGCTGCATAAAATGCCAGAGTGACCAGGAGATCTGGAATTACAGCTGCTCTTGGTCCCCATCTCCCAGACCACAGTGATCAGTTCCCCTGGAGGAAATCACTTTTTTGGAGGGTGGACTCTATAGGACTATACCTCATTGAGGTCCTTCTTAAGACTCCATCTCCAAATCCCCATGAATTTTCCAACTTAGAGTTGGCAACTCTACCAGTTACCCCCACCCCAGAATTTTGTCACTCTTTCTCCCCACACTTGGCTTCACCATGAATTCTTCTCCTGAATTTGACCACAACTCTGAGCATTAATTTCAAGCAGGAATTTCCATAGCAAGAAAAAAGACTCAGGATTGCCAACCTCCACATTTTCTGGGATTAAAACTGACCTCCATGTGACAGAGATCAGTTCAACTGGAGAAAATGGCCACTTTGGAAGGTGGACACTATGGCATTATATCCAACTGAAGTCCCTACCCTCCCCAAACCCTACCCTCCTGAGGCTCCACCACCCAAATCAGGTATTTCTCAATCTAGATCTGGCAGCCTAATCTCAGGTGTGCAAATTTTCTGTATGAATCATTGTAACCCAGATTTTACCAAGTAAAAACTATGAAGATCTGGAGTTAAATTTGCACTGGATCCCCATGTCACTAATTCACACATTATGTTCTTAGTGGTTTGCAAATATAATCAGTGTCATTTGCACTTTAATATGTTATTTTATTTCTATTTTTAGGAAGATTTAGCATTTAGGCCCCGGGGAGCAAAAAGTCATAGGTCATGGGCAATTAGTAAAGTTGCTCCTGTATTGTCCACTGCAAGATTTCCACTCCTTCAGTTAGTCTGGCCTTAGGGTTGCCAGGTCTGGGTTGAAAAATACCTGGAGACTTTGGGGGTGGGGTTTGGGAGGAGAGAGGCCTCAGCAGGGTACAATGCCATAGAGTCCACCCTTTCAAACAGCCATTTTCTCCAAGGGAGCTGATCTCTGCCAGCTGGAGATCAGTTGTAAAAGTGGGAGATCTCTGACAATCCTATCTGGCCTGCAGGAGGAGAGAAAGGTCTAGAGATTGACTGAGAGAACTGCTGTTTTCCTTGCAGACCCCAGACAGAAATAAAGCATCCAGAGCAAGAGCCATTGAACAGCATATGGGAAAAAAGCAGTGCTGTACTTATTTAAATTAGCATTTTGGCCTTTCTATTTTTTTCTGTTATTGGGCACTGTTTGCCTTTGTTGTCAGTATCCTTTCTGAAGGGCACTGAAGATCTTGTCTCTACAAATCTTGCCATGATGTAGTTTTAAATTTGTTGGGTTTATAATAAATGTGTGTTGCATTGAAAGCTATAAGATCTTGAATGTTTTCTTTTTGAAGCAGTTTTGTAATAATTTGCCAATCCACAAAGATGCTTGTTGTTGCACACAACCTATGAGCCAAGCATGCTCCCCTGCCCAATTCAGAGCACACTTGGAGTCCTGTGAAAATGGACATTTATTTATTTATTAATAAAAGAGAAACTGTACAGAGGGATAAAGACCCCCAGGAACCAGCAGTTCCCTGAGGAATACAGGTCATTTTATACCTAAAATGGTATCACCCAAAATTATATAAAAGTTATAATTGGTCCATCAGGTGCCTGACCTGATGACCTGTCCCTATCTGATTGGATAAGTCCCCCTTGGATTACTTGAGCTGATGTGAAAATGTCTTTCATGCATTTTTCAGAATTGCATCCTATAGTCTGATACTGTGTACTGTATAAAAAGGTAAAGGTAGTCCCCTGTGCAAGCACCAGTCGTTTTCGACTCTGGGGTGATGTTGTTTTCACAACATTTTCGCAGCAGACTTTTTATGGGGTGGTCTGCCATTGCCTTCCCCAGTTATGTACACTTTCCCCCTAGCAAGCTGGGTACTCATTTTACTGACTTCGGAAGGATGGAAGGCTGAGTCAACCTGGAGCCAGCTACCTGAGCCAGCTTCCACTTGGATCGAACTCAGGTCATGAGCAGAGGGCTCCGACTGCAGTACTGCAGCTTTACCACTCTGTGCCACTGTATACAGTTCTTTCAAAGTACACATGTGTCTAGAAGTCCTTGGCTTGCAAGTTCAAGATGTAACTTTGCTTGCAAATTCCAGATGGCACATTCTTTTGTCCTCTTAAAAATGCTATCTCCTGCATCAAGAACAATGGCCCCTCAGGAGTGCTGGCTACTGTCTTAACATTTTGTGTTTAGTTTGTGTCTAGCTAGTTTCAATAATCCAGCTGGAGCTATACATGAAAAATGAACTCTAATACAGAGATGCTATATGCCTAATTAATATGTTTCCCATATTCTGATATAATTTTGAATGTGAAATATGATTTCTTGATGTGCCTTTGGTTTTGCAGTGCAAGCTAAAATGTGCAAATAAGTGACTATGTCTATCATGTCTATCACTGTCATTTAGTGGGTTGAATCCCCCCCCCCATCTAATTGGAAATTTTTTTGGAGAGGTATCTATATAGCCAGGGGTCTGTTGAGTTACACAAAGGCATAACTTAATATTGTTGTGTCCTCATAACGAGCATGCAAGCAGCATTCCAAGTAAAGGTACCATGGTTAAATTAGGTTGTGAATACAACTTGTCTTTCTGAATTTTGTACAGTGTTTAGGTTTATTTTAGGATTGATGATGATAATGATGGTGTGTCCCAGACAGAGGTTACTGTTTGGTGTTCGTGACCTCCCCCCCCCACCCCGTTTGATACCTAGACTCAACCTGAGTTGACTTCCCTTCTTCTGCTTAGTTGATTGATAGATCAGAGAATCTGGAAGGAAATGGTTGATGTAGAAAGTTCTGCCCATTCTCATAATTACCTTACTGACGATGCAGCTTTGCCTTTCCCATTGTAGAGCTAAAGTCGTACTCTTGCTGATAGGCTGCTACTGGCATACAATGTGGTTTGTGCTATTTTAATGAAGTCTTCATCAAAGCCCAGTTATTCCTCAGAACCAAATTAAGGTAAATTCCATAATTAAACTACGTATGATCTCTCTAACGAGACTACAAGATCAAATAACAAAGCAAGCCTAACAAAATTCCTGCTTTTACAGATGTACTCACTTGGGGCATGCATTAAAATAATTTAAGAATCTTTACCCTCTAATAACATGGACTCTCCCCTTCACATTCACATTCCTTTCTTTAATTAACTCATGTTCTACAGCTGCAATTACCATACCACAATTATGGTGAATGATGAATTTAAAAAAAATGGAAAGACAGAAAGGGCTTATTGATCTCTGAAGCCATAACCATCTATAGGTTACAATGTTACAAGATTTGCTGCTTGTTTGCTTCAAATGTCTGTTCTGATAAAAGGTGAGCATCTTATTAGCCAAGAAGAAAAATATGTCATCTGTATTTGACATTTTCTGCCAAAGGCATGCCACACACATTATTCCTAAAAGAAAATACATTTTAGGCAGATGTTCCAAAACCTAAGTGGCTTAAACACAGAGTTCAGTAATTCATAGATCAATACGCCCACATTAAAAGCCTGCAGCTTCATTTTTGGGTTCAAAATAGTGGTGTTAGTCATCAAAAACTTTTAGATCACTCAAATAATTATATTTTTCCCACTTCTTATTTGGCCCTGTCATTTCTAGATGCATACAGGCCATGATGTAGCTCAGCCAAATGAACATCACAGCCTTCAGATGCACACCATTGTAGCTATACTGGTGATACATATTGTACAAGATGGAAATGTGTGGGATACATTCACCTCCATCATACAGAATTGCCCCCTGCAGTGCATTATTGGCCATGGTCCAAGCACACTCAATCTGAGCAGGCTTCTGAATCCCCACCCCCACCCTCAGGTTCTCCTTTGCAAGAAATTGAACCAAACCAAGATTGTCCCCAGACATGCTTCTTTAATCTTTTTTAAATCCCTAAGAATTCTCCATGTCAGTGCCATTTCTTTCATCTGAATCAGGTCATTCGCAATCAGATGCAGGATGAGGGCTTTGGGATGACTGCTCTCTCTCTCTCTCTCTCTCTCTCTCAGAGGAGGATGGAGAGAAGGAAGGAGCTGGCTTCATAACATTCCATCGCAGGCTCCAGTCCCAGCTGCATCCCCATTTCACAGAAAGCCACCTTTGTGAGTTTCCTACACAGTGCAGAAAACTCACAAATATCTTCCCCACACACATACATGCCCAGTGCCCCTACTCCATGTCTCGAAGATTGCAAAAAAAAAAAAAAACCCTACAGGATCCCTTGCCAAAATGACCTAGAGAAAAATTGTTGGCTGAGCCCAAAGTGGCAATCAGCATTTCCCTGGGCATGTAAGAAGGGGCCACAAGTAGTAAGCATTGATGCAACCTTTCCTTCCCTCCTTCTCATTCACAGAATCAGCATTGCTGTTAGATGGCCATCTAGACAGGGCTGCCCTTAGTCTGTCTGGCACCCTAGGCAAGGCTAACTTCTGCCTCCCCACCCCCACTGCACTGATAATGTCACCAAGTCATATGGGTGCCCAATTTGGTGCCCTAGGTGACCAGCACCCTAAGCAATCACCCAGTTTGCCTAGAGGCAGGGCCAGCCCTGCATCTAGCCTGTGTTTAAAAACCTCCAAGGAAGGAGACCTCACTACTCCCAAGAACGCCTGTTCCACTGAGGAACTGCTCTGTCAGGAAGTTCTTCCTAATGTTTAGCCAAAAACTCTTTTAATTTCAGCCTGTTGGTTCTGGTCCAACCTTCTGGGGCAACAGCAAACAATTCTGCACCATCCTGTACATGACATCCCTTCAAATATTCGAAGATGGTGATCATATCACCTCTCAGTCATCTCCTCTCCAGGCTAAACTTGAGGACATGCACCATTTAGGAGAGGGTCAGTCAGTCACTAGAGCTGATGTTGAGTTCCTCTTCCTCATACAGGATGGTCATAGAGGAGATGACATCCTGCACCACACTCTTCTGCTCCTCCAAATGTGCAATCATGGCAGAGGTGGAGTGGGTAAGTCCAAGATATCGCCTTGTCAGCACTCAGAGTTGCCTGCTGGGGGAATATACGGAAAATCTGCTGTACCTAATGACTTCCATCGGAAGTGCTTATTATCTGAGCCCATGTTTCTGTAACTTTTTATGGTGTTTTGCATGTAAGTTTCTTTTCTTTCCTTTAGATTATTTCTACACTATAGTCATGCATATTAAAATCATAAACACACACATTCTACAGCCTTGGGAATCTCTTCATTTTTTCAATTATATAACTATCCTTTTTGTTCTTTCAATTCCCACTGATGTCTTTGAGATCCTTGGATGCATGAACAATAGAAGCTTAGTGTGAGCTTTCTGTTTTGTGATAACTACAATAGGCGTTTGATGTTGGATTTGTGTTAATACAGTCAATCAGCACGTTTCATGGGCACGTAATTAAAATGTTGCCCAGTGCATTTTAAGTTTATGCCAAATGAACAACACATTTACTTTATAGAGTACTTTTAAAGAAAGTCTGTGTGCTGGTCATGCAAAAAAGAAATCAAAGGCAAATTTTCACAGAAGCAAGATCAAGTCTTTGTCTACAAGACCCAGTTGAGATGAGATTTATGTGTTTTCATCTTAGATGTTTGTAGTTATTACAAATGTGCCATGTTACAGAAGATAAAACTCACTTTTATTATAGCCTGTGAAACTGCACAACCTTCCTGCAATCATAATACATTCACGCTATACATTTATCTTTATGGTTTCACTTAATTGTTGATATAATTAGCAAAGCTCTAGATGGATGATGCTTTTTTTGCCAGTTTAATATTATTTTGCACACAGTGTCCTGTACTTATGTTCTTGGGGGTGATATATTAAGAAAAATGTTTCTGCCTCTCTAATCATGAACTGTCCCTCTATGAGAGGAAGTATCAGTTTGCTAACACCATGTGAGTCCTCCTTATCATCTACATAATTCATTTGCTAGTTTAGTTTTCATGTGGTTAACTTCCTGTCATTAAAAAAAACCTGGCTGTGATATGCAGGGCTTTTTTTTTTTTTTTGTATCAGGAAATCCTTTACATATTAGGCCGCACACTCCTGATGTAGCCAATCCTCCAAGAGCTTATGGGGCTCTTAAAACAGGGCCTACTGTAAGCTCCGGGAGGATTGGCTACATCAGGGGTGTGTGGCCTAAAATGCAAAGGAGTTCCTGCTACAAAAAAGCCCAGGTGATATGGATAGCTTCACACACAAACTAATCCTGGGTTAGCAGTCAAACAAGCATCAACAATAAATGGGCATCAAGAGATGAAGTGGACTTACAGAGGCCAGCTCCAGCCAAATATTTCTTCTATACTATATTTCTTCTATACTGGAGTTTGTGGTTCCAGCCTTACTGTACTGTGGCTACAATGTAAAGTAGTGAGTCTGCAGCTTGTATAACAGTGTAAATGTGCTGTCCCCTCAAAATTATGCAACACACAGCCTCTACATTCTAATAGCTAAATCTAGGGGACTAATGGGCTAGTTTATTTATTTATTTTTATTTTATTGGATTTATATCCTGCCCTCCTCGCCGAAGCAAGCGCAGGGTGGCTCACAATACATAGCTTACAATAAAAACATTTACATTAAAAGCATTAGTTTATGTTTCTCCCCATGCAAGTTATTAGTTTATGTTTCTCCTCATTCATCAGCTGTATGACCCTCTGTTTTAGAAATGAATCAGAAGCATTTGTTCAGATTACTCCAACCTTTATAGAGATATAAACATATCAACAATTCTAGACCTATATTTATTTATTTGACATTTCTATGCTACCTCTTCAGAGTTTTGCTCAAGACAGCTTGCAATTAAAACAATGTAGCAATATAAAAACAAACCATTAAAAACAAGCTGCTGGACATAAACAAACTATGGATAAAACCTATCCATGAAACAGAAGCAAACCATTTTAAAAGCTGTTAAGATAAAAACTCCAAAAACTCTAATGCTTGGGTAAAAAGATATGTTTTGGTCTGGCACCTACCAAAAAGTAAAGTAGACTCCAGGAGGGCCTTATTGCAGTGGCCTAAGTACCACCCCAGGAAATGCCCTTTATTTATATTTATACACATGCACATTTCTAGCTCTTTTTTTTACTATATACAGTATGTCACAGAAGTGAGTACACCCCCTCACATTTTGTAGATATTTAAGTATATCTTTTCATGTGACAACACTGAAGAAATGACACTTGGCTACAATGTAAAGTAGTGAGTCTACAGCTTGTATAACAGTGTAAATGTGCTGTCCCCTCAAAATTATGCAACGCACAGCCATTAATGTCTAAACTGCTGGCAACAAAAGTGAGTACACCCTTAAGTGATAATGTCCATATGGGGCCCAAAGTGTCAATATTTTGTGTGGCCACCATTATTTTCCAGCACTGCCTTAACTCTCTTGGGCATAGAGTTCACCAGAGCTTCACAGGTTGCCACTGGAGTTCTCTTCCACTCCTCCATGATGATGTCACATAGCTGATGGATGTTAGAGACCTTGCCCCCTCCACCTTCCATTTCAGGATGCCCTTTTAGGTCTGGAGGCATGCTTGGCCAGTCCATCACCTTTACCCTCAGCTTTTTTTAGCAAGGCAGTGGTCGTTTTGGAGGTATGTTTGGGATTTTTATCATGTTAGAATGCTGCCCTGCAGCCCAGTCTCCAAAGGGAGGGGATCATGCTCTGCTTCAGTATGTCACAGTACATGTTGGCATTCATGGTTCCTTCAATGAACTGTAGCTCCCCAGTGCCGGCAGCACTCATGCATCCCCAGACCATGACATTCCCACCACCATGCTTGACTATAGGCAAGACACACTTGTCTTTGTACTCCTCATCTGGTTGCCTTATGGTTTGAACACTAACAGGCTGCCCCCTCACCCCTTCAACCTCTGTAGCAATGCTGACAGCACTCATACATCTATTTCCCGAAGCCAACCTCTGGATGTGATGCTGAGTATGGGCACTCAACTTCTTTGGTTGACCATGGCGAGGCCTGTTCTGAGTGGAACCTGTCCTGTTAAACTGCTGTATAGTCTTGGCCACCATGCTGCAGCTCAGTTTCATTACTTTACATTGTAGCCAAGTGTCATTTCTTCAGTGTTGTCACATGAAAAGATATACTTAAATATTTACAAAATGTGAGGGGGTGTACTCACTTCTGTGACATACTGTACATTGTTCAACATCAGCCAGTCTGTGAAAGTCAGTATAGTTTAGTGGTTAGAGCGTCAGAGCTCACTGGGTGATTCTGGATCACTCACATACTTTCAGACTAGCCTACCTCACAAGATTGTTGTGTAGATATAGAGGTGGAGAGGAGAAGCTGCTTTGTTCCCCACTGTGGAGAAAGACTGCAGTTTTCTGAGGTAGAGGCTGCAGGGGGGAGAGATGGAAAGTTGAAGACAGAGGGTCAGATAAAAGTAGACTGGCTATTGGATGGGAAGGAGATAGGGTTGGCAACTCTAAGTTCAAAATGGTTACGAGGATGTATTGAATTGCAAAGAGGCTTGCAGAGGGAAAGTGCCTCAGAGTTCAGTTGAACTTTAGTACTGGAACAGTTCAGTTCAAGCTGAGTACTGGAGGAGTTCAGTCTGAGTGCTGGAGGAGTTCAGTCTTGGTACTGAAGCTGTTCAGTTGCGAGAGCAACTGGGAAGGAGCTGAGAACAGCCTGTGGACTGAGTTCTTTGGGAGACAACAGAGTTAAAGTTTCTGTCTGTGAGAGAGTTATTGGGAAGAAGGAGGCAAGACCAGGCACCTTCTGTGAGGAAAATCTCTCTGAGGAGATCTGTCAGTACATCAGGGCAGACTCCTGGTCCTATTTAGAATACTCAGACACACTGAAAGAAAGACTGGATTCTTGTTGCTAGAAAGGAATCCCAAGGATTCTAGCAGGATGTGACACACAGGATTGAAGGGCTGGTAATAGCACTAAAAAGTTGTGAGTCCTGTATGCTAGTGAGTGAGTCTGTTAGGGAATATTTATCTGGCACAAGTCAGAAGTCCTCAGTGTGTATGGCAAAGGATGTGTGACCATTTATTATTTTTATGATTTAAGAAGCCCAAGCTTAGGGGATAATTCCATCTCTGCATAGTGTCCCAGTGCCAAGTAAGCACTGTCTGCCTGTTCAAGGTTCTTAGAGATTGTATTAAGCCTGCCAGTGTTTATATGGTGCCTAGTTTATTTTTCTGACAGTTTTCTTTGGTGTGCTGAGGTAATGGGTGGAAGTGACAGGAAAAATCCATAGTGGTCACCCTCCCAAGCTGACCCTGACTGATTCCTCACACAAACATATGCAGAATACAATAAATGATCCATAATCTTGAAAATTTGCATCTCCCCGGTCCTGCATATTACTGATTTATAACCATACAGCCTTTTAATTTTCACAGGTTGTGATTAAAGTACAATCACTATAGCAACTGAGGATTTATCCCAATTCAAAGACATACGGCTAGTATTTAAATGATGTGCACGAGTAAGCATTAGAAAGCAGGTAGTTTAACTACAATGTCCAGAAGGTGAAGAGTCTGAACAGCTATTTTCCATTCTATTCTACCATTCAAAAGATTCTCCATTATTTTCAATTTTGCTATCTACAGTTAGCATCCGTTGTGTCATTCGAAGTCAGAAAAGATTTGTCACTCTTTCATTAGTTTCTCATACTTGCTAAATTTCTGATGCAAATCTAGAACAGCAGAAATCAGAAATGAGTCATAAAATTTGGTGGGGATGGGTTTTTGCACAAACCAAATTGTTGCTTGGTTTTCCAGTTATGTTTTCAAAATATATATGCTTGTTCTGCAAAACTGGTCAAAATTTATTGAACATCCTCTAGGTAGAGCATTTACTTCCACAGGTATAGAAAAACAGATAATGTGTACTTATTCCTTAATTGTTCCTCATTGTTTTGTAAACTTAAAAGTGAATGTGCTATATGTAGATGAACCCTACTTGAAGGAGGCAGGGTTAGCACAACATAGAGAAAAAAGACTTTCACTATTCAAGATTCTGTTAAAAAGATACTTCCAATGAAAGACTGGTCAGATATCAGTCCTGCCAGTTCACTGTGTCCAGGTTCCACAAGCCTGGGAGCTCTGTTAAACCTAGATAGTGCAAATGATCAAGCCTAGATTTTGCTGTTGTTGTTATTTCCAATTCACCTTCCAGTCTGCATTTTCGATTATGAAATAATATACTTTACAAAGCACCCATTCAATATGTCTCTCGCACGTGCATAAAGATCTGCACTGCAATCTAACAATGAAGACCTGTGGGAACCAATTGCACATAGTTACTCTGAATTATTTAAGCCAGATGCAATTAAAACCAGTTGCCTTCTGCTGACTTTTCTGTCTATCAGCACCAGGACAAGAGGCCAAGTCCCAGTATGTTGAAGCAGTGGTTCTGAGACAATAGGAATGTACAGCTGGATATTAATTAATAAGAACCTGAACTAAATACAGCCTGCACTTTAATAGAGTTATTATTGTTATTAATATAGTTATTATAACTGGTGTGGAATACTGGTTGAGAATGTTGGATTAGAATCTGGGAGCCCCAGGTTTAAAGTCTGCTCATGCCATGGAACCTTGCTGGGTGACCATGGGCCAGTCACACTCTGGGCCTTACCTATCTCACATGGTGGTTGAGAGGATAAAATGGTAGAGAAGAGAATGATGTAAGCTGCCTTGGGTCCCCATTGGGGAGAAAGGCAGGATACAAATATTTGGAAAATTAAGGAACATCAATGTTAATTAAGAAATGTCACTAATTCTTGCATTGCTGTCATATAGGTATCACAGAGAAGGGCATTAGGCACAGAAGGGGAAACAAAGGAAAATTGAATCTATCTTCTTCTACTGCTACCCCTTACCTCCCAGATTCCATGTCTCAAGATTGGATATTCAGGAGACCCCAAAAGCACTATCTAATCCTGAAGGAGTCACAGGGGCAACACAGTGCAATTCATCAGTAAGCTGCACATGTGTTGAACTGTATCTGAGTTCTATTCTGATTACAATTGACCAGTGTGAGGAATGTGTAATAAGGACTTGTTTGGAATAAAAGCTACTATTTGGAAAGGAGCGAAACTTCCCTCCAGATCCCATTCCTTTGAGAAACTTAACAATTTTAGCAGTCCTTTCGGGCTGTTTACCTAATACAGTGATTATTCAGTGTTGTTATGTTCAGTGTTATGTTGGATAGAACCTTCTCCTTCTCTATGTGATCATAGCCAATCAGAGATTACTTAGTAGATGAGAACATGGTGAGGCTACAGCACCTCATAACAAATCATACTTAGCTAGAAGACAAAAAGAATTTGCACTGCCCTCATTCTGAATAGGTAGTGAAAGAATATATCCCTTTCCCAAAATAAGAGAGCCAATGTTCTTTGTGTTAGATCATTGTGCTATACTGTCAGCATTGTAGTCTGGCAATACCATCATACTTGCCTCAGTTGCCTCACAGCAGAGATGCATCCCGACCCTGTCTGCCCCTAACTGGACAAAACACTTCCGTTCCACTCGTTGAGTGGCTCATTTGCTCTTATATTTCAACAACAGCATACAAGAGATTGCATCTGATAATAAACAAACATTTGAAAATCTCTAATGCTTGCGTTTTGTGTGGGGATTTTTGATCTGTTTTTCATTTATGACCTGGCAGTGATTTTATTTAACCTTACTATGATTAATTCAGCATTGGCAGTTAATATTATTCTCCAAGGTAGCTGTGAGAATAATCAGCTTCATTTCAGTTGTTTCTCCTTTTTAAAATTATTCTCAGTGTTTTAAAGAAAAGGCAGCACAATATAATTTTTACTGTACCTCAGGGAACAATTATGTTATTAAACTGAATATTTTTGCTTTTCAGTTATATTTCAAATTTAAAACTTCACTGATATCCACCCAATGACAGCTCAAAGAGTACCAAGGTACACCTTCTCAGTCATATGAACTCTTCTGAGTTGAAACATTTTAGCAATGATACACATAAAAATGGTGGCTGAATGTAAAATGTATGCTGAAAATAAATCCTTATACTTTGAAACCAGTGTTCCCTCTAAACTGAGTTGGCGTGAGCTACCTCACAGATTTTTAGCCTCCAGCTCACACATTTTTGTGTTAGCTCAGGAAGGATGACCCTAGAGCACATTAATTTTGTAGTAGCTCACAACTTTAATGCCAGTAGCTCACAAAGTAGAATTTTTGCTCACAAGACTGCAGCTTAGAGGGAACATTGCTTGAAACCATCTACCAAATTTTAAATCCCAAGATTAAATTTCTAGAATGAATCAAAGGCTATTCTACTTGTGCAAGGAAGGAGTTTTTCCAATTTCTACCCATTCCTGTCCACACCTGTAACCCTTGAAACATATCACACACTATTATTGAGGATCTTCCTGATCTTCATGATCCACTTTTGAAAGATACAAATATCTCCAGGATGAAATAGATGTGCAAACAGAACTCTTTCCATGGTTTTTAGGATCCAAGCCATTACAATCAAGTCAGCATAAGGTTAGTGGCAATATACCTCTTAAATATAATGATATAAGGCTGTTTATATTTATTTGTACACTATTTGTATATTATATGCAGAATGTGAGCAAAAGACAAGGCAGAAGCAACTACTGCTGTGCAGGGTTGTTTAATTCTTCATGTCCTTACAGCCATTCCCTGCACCACAGCATCTTGTGCTCCCCTTCTCCTCCCATTCCTTCTGCATGCTTAAATCCTCACACCTGTCTCCCAACCGGCTTTTACCTGCATGTTCAGTCTGCCCGGCCCCTCACACACCCCTCCCCTTAGAACAGTCCCCCGCCCCCAGAACCAGTGGCCATCCAGCGTGACAGAAAGTCCGCATTGGCCTGTGCTTTCCCTGCATGGTGGTGGACCGTGAAAGAATATGGTTGCAGGGCCAACATCTACCACTGGACTCTGTCGTTCTGTCCTCCCTAGTCCTTCATCCATTGCAGAGCTGCATGATCTGTTATAAGGATGAAAGGGTTACATAACAGAAAATAGTGCAGGGATGTCATGGTCCATTTGATCACCTTTTTCTAGGGTTGAGTACTTCTGTTCCCTGGGGAGGAGTTTCCTGCTCAGGAAAGTAATGGGGTGCTCTTTACCTCTTGAGTCAAAACTGCTCAGAGTTCTGTGCCTGAAGCATCTGTGAGTAAAAGGAAAGGTTTCTCAAAGTCTGAGGATCTAAGAACGGGGTCCCTCACTAAGGTGGACGTTAGGTGATCATGGGCCATCTGACACTCCTCCATCCAGGAGATGGGTACTTTAACTGACTTCTTCAACAGATTTGTCAGTGAGGCCGTGATGGTTGCAAAGTGGGGCATGAATCTCCCATAGTATCTGGCTAACCCCAATAGATGATGTACCTGACTCCTGGGGCAGTTTCTGCAAGTGTCAGTCTTGGAGTGGAAGGGCCAGATCTTGCTGCCTCCCACGATGTGACCTAGATATTGTAAGTGGGACATGTGAATGTACACTTGCAAACATTCAGATGTAGCCCCACTTTGGCTATCAGCTCTCGGACCAACTCTAAATGTTGCTTCGGACACAGGACTCTAAGCAGTTTTGGCTTGTTCTGTGGTGGTCCTGCAACAGAACAAGTGAAGGACTGTATGATCAAATGGATAAAGAACTTTGGAGAGAATATTTCTATGAGCCAGTGGAAAAACTTAAGGGCAAAAGAAATCATGTTTGCTGAATCCCAAACCCTAAGAGGGTAGTGGTATAAAATGTTATTTAGATGGTTCATCATACCCAAAGAAATTGCAAAAGCTAACAAGAGCTGCAATATCAGATGTTGGCAATGCAAGAGTACAGATTCAGCATTCTACCATATGTGGTGGTCCTGCAACAAAAACAAAAAATATTGGAGAAAGTTCCATTAAGAAATAAAAAAAGATATTAAAAGGTAAATTCCTGATGAATCCAAAATACACTACTAAATATGTTACTATTGAATGTATCAAAATTCATTTTAAAAAACTGTTTAAATACATGGTGACAGCAGCAAGAGTGGCATTTGCATTTAAATGGAAAGTTGAAATATGCCCAGAATTGATTGAATGGAAAAATTAATAAACTGATTATATGACAATGGCAAAGCTAACATCTTATTTGCACAACAGACCAGAATTTGAATTTCAAGAAAAATGAAATATATATATATATATATTCATATGTTGATGAAAATTAGGCTGGAAAGCTTTAATTATTAAAATAAGAATAAAATGATAGTCCAGAAGGATTAAGAGACAGAACTGAGCAACATATGTTTCTAATGTTTATGCTTACAATGACTCAAGGTCAGAAATGTTAGGATTGAAAATGTAATTGTATGTAGATCAGACCAAAACAAAAGTATGTAAGTAATTTGTTATAAAGTAAGATCTGTTCAACATCTATAGATAGAAAAACGTTACTAGTTACAATTCATTACATAATATTGATTATGAAGAAGAATTGCAGATTTATACCCTACCCTTCTCTCTGAATCAGAGACTCAGAGCTGCTTACAATTTCCTATATCTTCTCCCCCCACAACAGACACCCTGTGAGGTGGGTGGGGCTGAGAGGGCTCTCACAGCAGCTGCCCTTTCAAGGACAACCTCTGCCAGAGCTATGGCTGACCCAAGGCCATTCCAACAGGTGCAAGTGGAGGAGTGGAAAATCAAATCCGGTTCTCCCAGGTAAGAGTCCGCACACTTAACCACTACACCAAATTGGCTCTATATAAATGATGGATTCTCTCTGATTTTGATGATTTTGTCAACCAAAAATATGACTATATGTATAAATGAAACACTGCTATTTCCATCTTATCTTACCTTTCTCATTGTTTGTACTGTTTATATAAGGAGAACATACTATCCAGAATAACATAGCCCAGGGGTGGCCAACGGTAACTCTCTAGATGTTTTTTGCCTACAACTCCCATCAGCCCCAACCGGCATGGTCAATGGCTGGGGCTGATGGAAGTTGTGGGCAAAAAACATCTGGAGAGTTACCGTTGGCCACCCCTGACATAGCCCTTCACTGTGGATCCTCCATTGCCAATCTTCATGCAGCTGATGTGAAACCATACTTGGCTTGTGGAGAATGACTCCAGTATAGAACTGGTATTCTAAAAAAGTTCTACAACTGGAATGATTTGCATTCTCAATTTTCCTTGTTTTTGCTCCATATTCAGATTCTCTGAAACAATTAAATATTTTTAAAGGTCCAATGTCAATCAAAACAAAGTTTAAATTTGGAACACAGAACAAATAGAAAAGTGCACAAAAACAAAACATTGACTTGCACTTCATAAAACAGTCTTCTAGGCTAATGTTACTGGCTGTTGGTTATATCAAAGAATCAGCTAGAGAAAGCCTCCTTCATGTAGAAACTTGAGGGAATACACACTGCAAAATAATCAGAAAACTTTTTCTAATTAAACTCAAGGCTATTCTTCAGTCAGTTAAAAAATTCCTTTTGAGGAAAAAGTTTGGTTTCATACAATAACAACAACAACAATAATAATAATAACCTTTTATTTATATCCCGCCCTCCCCGTCGAGGCAGGCTCAGGGCGGCTCACAAGACATGGAGTGTACCATAATTATAATAAATACAATTTTACAATAAGATACAATTGAAACACATTAGATAAATAAATTAATTAAAACCACTACAAATTAAAAGGTGCTACAGTACAGTATATATATATCCAGATGGTTAGATGTCACTTTCAAGATTCCATCTTATAGGCCAGTTGAAAAAGGACAATTTTACAAGCCCTGCGGAACTGATTAAAATCCTGCAGGGCTCACACCTCTTCTGGCAATTGATTCCACCAGTGGGGAGCCATTATTGAGAAGGCCTGTTCCCTCGTTGTTTTCAGTTTGGCCTCCTTTGGTCCAGGGATTTTTAGAAGATTTTGAGAACTAGATCTCAGTGCTCTCTGGGGGATATTTGGAGAGAGGCGGTCCCTAAGGTAGGTAGGTCCTTGGCCATAAAGAGCTTTAAAGGTAATAACCAGCACCTTGTAACGAACTCGGAACACAACTGGCAGCCAGTGCAGCTCCTGCAGCCTAGGCTGTACATGTTCCCACCGAGGTAGTCCCACTAACAGCCTGGCTGCTGCATTCTGGACTAGCTGCAGTTTCCAAGTTTGGTACAGGGGCAGCCCCATGTAGAGGTCATTACAGTAGTCCAACCTCGAGGTAACCATTGCATGGATCACTGTTGCCAGGTCGCTACGTTCCAGGAAGGGGGCCAACTGCCTCACCCTCCTAAGGTGGAAAAAGGCGGATTTAGCAGTGGCTGCTATCTGTGCCGCCATTGTCAAGGAAGGCTCCAGTAGCACTCCCAGGCTTCTGACCCTACGCACTGGTATCAGCGACGCACCGTCAAAGGCTGGTAGGGAGATCTCCTCTCCTGGCCCGCCATGACCCACGCAAAGGACCTCTGTCTTCGCTGGATTCAGCTTCAACCCACTCCACTTGATCCAACCTGCCACGGCTCGCAACGCCCGGTCCAGATTTACAGGGACGTCGCCAGTCCGGCCGCCCATCGATAGATAGAGCTGGGTGTCATCAGCGTACTGGTGGCAACCCAGCCCATGCCTTCGGGCAATCTGGGCAAGGGGGCGCATGTAGATGTTAAACAACATCGGGGAGAGAACTGCCCCCTGAGGCACCCCACAATTAAGTAAGCGCCTCTGGGACAGCTCTCCTCCAATCGCCACCCTTTGTCCCCGACCCTCAAGGAAGGAGAAGAGCCACTGTAAGGCCCCCAAATTCCTGTGTCAGCAAGGCAGTGGGTCAGCAGCCGATAGGTCTAACAACAGCAATACTGTCCAGATGTCGCCAGAGGTCATCCATGAGGGCGACCAACACTGTCTCCATCCCATGGCCCAGGCGGAAGCCAAACTGGTATGGGTCTAAGGTGGAAGTGTCATCCAGAAAATCCTGTAACTGCCACAGCCCTCTCAATGATTTTGCCCAAAAAGGGCAAATTTGAGACCAGCAGATAGTGAGCCAATTCAGCCGGATCAGATGTAACCTTTTTCAAGAGAGGGCAGACCACTGCCTCCTTCAGGGGCATTGGAAAAAAGCCCTCCGAAAGAGATCTATTTATGATGTCTCATATAGGACATCGTAGCTCTTCCCGGCAGGCCTTGATTAGCCAGGAGGGGCATGGGTCCAGATCACAAGTAGTTGGGCGTGCAGTGACAAGGATTCTGTTGACTTCCTCCAAGCTGAGTTGGTTGAAGTGGTCCAGGATCAAACCAGAAGACACGCATGGGCCCTCGAGTTCACTTACTGTATCTAATATGGCAGGGCAGTCGTGGCGGAGCGACTGGGCCTTGTCTGCAAAAAATTTCGCAAAAGCCTTGCAGCCTATCTCCAATTCCTTAACATTTGGCTTGCCTTGTGGCAATGTGGTGAAATTCCAAATTATCCTAAATAATTGTGCCGGGCGCGAATTTGCAGACGCAATCTTAGCTGCAAAGTAAGTTTTCTTTGTGGCCTTGACTGCCATCTCATAGGACCTCATAAACTCCCTATAAGATGTTCTAGTCGCTTCGTCACGGGTACGCCGCCATTGCCTCTCTAGCCGTCTGAGACCTTGTTTCAGCTGGTGTAGCTCTGGGGTGTACCATGGAGCCAGCCTAGTCCGAGGTCGTAGAGGGCGTCGAGGTGCGATCTCATCAATGACCCTAGAGAGCTGGCTATTCCAGGTCTCAACCAGGCCATCGAGGGGGTCGCCAGAGGGCCAGGGATCCCACAGAGCAGTTTGGAACCATTCCGGGTCCATCTGGCTCTGTGGGAGAGCCATAATAGGCTCGTCGCCTAAACAGGTTTGGGGTGGCATATCTACACAAGCCTTAAGGGCAAGGTGGCCCGACCATGGCACCACTTCGGTGGTTAGATCATCCACCTTAACCCCGGCCACAAAGATAAAGTCTAACATGTGCCTGGCCTGGTGAGTGGGGGCTGTGACAAATTGAGAGAGTCCTAGTGTCACCATGGATGACACTAGGTCCGCCGCCTGACTAGAGACCGGGTCATCAGCATGGACGTTGAAGTCACCCAGGATTATCAGCCTTGGGTGCTCCAACGCCCAGCCTGTCGCCGCCTCGAGTAGGGACGGTAAGGCGCTGGCTGGTGCGTTAGGCATACGGTATACCAACCAGACCACCAACCCCTCTCCAGCCTCCCATGCCGGACCGGCACATTCAATACCCTCGATCCTTAGGGCCAGGAGTGCCCTAAAGGAGTAAGCCTCTCATATAAATAACGCCACTCCTCCCCCCCCCCTGCACGCTAGTCCGCGATTGGTGAAAGACCGAATAACCTGGGGAAGCTGTTTGTGAGAGGGCCACTGTATCTCCCTCTCAAACCCAGGTTTCGGTCACGCATGCCAGGTCCATGTCCTGTTCGAGTATAAACTCTCGAAGGACTGAGGTCTTATTATTAATCGACCTGGCATTGCATAACACCAATGACGGAGGCGGGTTGTTTGACCTGACCCTACTACCTGTCACTGTTGGGATGGGACACAGATTGGAGGGCGAACCAGCACTGACTTGTCTCGGTCTCCTTCCCTTATGTTGCCTGCTCCCACCGCCATACCTCCCCCTCCCCAGGAGCACTGGAATCCCTAGACCAGCCATTCCCCACTGGTAGTAGCCGCTGTCTTAGACACCACCGGTACACAGTAATCACTAATACTCTCCAGTCCACTCCGCCCTACTAGGTCCCAACAATCAAATCAACCCAATAAAACCCAACCCTCAATTTCTCTTATATATTAATTGGTCAAATAAATAATTTAAATCTGATGGCAGTAATTAATTATAGATCCCACCCTATTAATTATCTTCAATTTAATTCACCAATAATATTTATGTAAATTCAAACCCAATAAATACAATAAACAATCAAATGAGTTAATTAAAAATCAATTTACACTAGTAGTTCATGAGTGTGGAGGTAAGATGTTGTTAAAGTGCAATGTAAGTTCTTCCAGGTTAAAGTAAGTGCAAGTGCAAGTGCAAATGCAAGGAAGGGTGTTGAGTGTGGTATAACATGAGGTAGGATGTTAGGAGTGGTAAAGTGCAAGTCAGTGCGAAGCCAAGCGTTGGCATCGAGGCAGTGCCGTGCCCGATGTAACACTGAGAGCTGCAGTCGCCCTACCGGTGCAGGATCCAACAGCCAAGGGTCCAGGTCTGGTGCTCTCCACGTAACCTGGCGAGCCCGGGGAGGGCAGAGACCCCCCTCGTGTTCCCCTGTCATGTAGCGAAGCTCCACTGTTCTCCTTGTGGAGATAGCCGGTCCACTCAGGGCCCCCGCTTTGTCCGTACACCTGGCTGCTCTCATAGGCTTTCCTCTTTGGCAGTGGCACCCCGGCTTCGTCCTCCGACACCCCCAAGCTTTCTCCGGCGGTGCGTCTCTCCTGGCGCCCAGCCACGTCAGCAGCAGCAGTTTCTCAATGGTTTTATTTTTGAAGTATCCAAATTCATTCTTTCTTAAATTCCCTGGATAGTGTCCCCCCCCACCCCAGAATACATTGGGTCTTGACTTGTCATCCTAAAACTCTCAGAGACTCAAAAAAGTTATTCTAGTGCATTCACAATGGTAAATGTGGTAAACAAACAGCCTCTCTGACATAATTATCTTTTTAAAAAATCCCAACCACCTCTTTAGAAATCATCTGGGGATTTAAAATGAAGCTGAATATGTGCTTATTTCATTGCCAGCCCCCAACTTCTTCATCCTGTTGACTTGCCATTGATATGACAGAGAGCTTACATCTGGGCTCTTTAGGGGACTCAGGACTGAGACATGGTCTTTAATTGGCTTCCCTGATCCACTGATGAATAAGACAATTCCGAATATTGTGGAACTCACCTTTCTCAGTTAGCCCTCATTCTCAAGTGATTGTTCCACTTCCTGCATCATTTCAGGCCTTTAATATTGCCTGGGAGAAAGTCAAACTGCTCGGTTTGCTAATATTATTGCTTAGAGCAAGAGAGGAAGCATTTTGGCTGTCTTACACACAGGCTGCCATACTTGTATTTTTTCTGCCTTCTCCTTGTCAGTCTGCTATCTGTCTTTTACACTCTCTTTCACTAAGCATCTCATCACAACATGTATGGTTTGTGCTCCTTTCATTTAATCCTCACAACAATACTGAAATTGGATAGGTGCAGAAAGAGAGAGAGATTAGCCAGTCTAGTGTCATCCTAAGGTCACTGTAGTGTAGTGAGAAACATCTGAGAGGCCACAATTCAAATATCCAAGACTACCATGAAGTGTGACTTTTCAGTCTACCCTGCCTCATAGGGTCATTGTGAGGATGACATAAGGAAGGAGAATCATGTATGCAACTTTGAATTTCTTAGAGGAAGGGCATCATAAAAATGTACTGGGTGTGCTTATAGTACTAAATAAGGAGCTAGCAAAGTGGAATTTTAACCCAATACTCCCAGCCTAATATAGCACTCTAACCACATTGCTAGCTAGTCCATGGGAAACCCAATTACACACAGCTGAAATAGTCTTCAAAAACTGTAGAAACGGTCTCCTCTCGAGCATTTTTGCATGGCAGGAATTTCACAGCCCTCATAGTTCTGGTGCATTGGAGTGATGAATCACAGTGCCTTAATCATTCACTAGCCAAGACAAAATTGTCACCAAGAGACTCATAAAACAGACACCACAAACAACTAAAGGTCCCTAAAGTGGATAATGATGTTTGTATCACTGTATAGAAGGTGAAATAGATTCTGCCCAAGTTGTGCAGCTATGCCTTCCTGAACAGGAAGAAATTTAATTCTCAGCCTCTTTATAAGATTACAGCTTTATTAATTCCCTGCTTATGGCACATTATCAAATATTAATTTTCCATTCTGGTAAATAATGCACTTTGTACTTTCCAGAGACATTGGTTTATCTATAGTTTGTTCTTAATAGGGATCAACAAATGGGCAGTGCAGATAATTAAATATCAAAATGAATCCGAGGCATTTACTCACCTCTTCAGCCATTTGCCTAGACCAGGGGTGGCCAATGGTAGCTCTCCAGATGTTTTTTGCCTACAACTCCCATCAACCCCAGCCATTGGCCATGCTGGCTGGGGCTGATGGAAGTTGTAGGCAAAAAACATCTGGAGAGCTATCGTTGGCCACCCCTGGTCTAGACAATCTTGAGAAAGAACACAGCTTTGCCACATGTACTGAGGGGACTTCGTCCAAAGCGATAGTAAGTTTCTGGTTATTATTCATAATTACAAATAAGAGTGTTCATTTAGATAAACCTGAGTCAAAAATATACCCCAAAAATGCCTTATCAGTATTTTGGGGGGTATATTTGGCATTCCAAACTGAAAAAAAACGGCAACAAAAAAAATCCCAGAATTACCGTATTCAGGATTGACTAGGAAGGTCAGGGGCCTGCATTTGCAAGCTACTGGAAACTGTCCCTCCCCACCTTCCCTTTTCTCCCTCCCTTTATTTCTGGGTCTTGGGATTCTATGGGCTTCCCAGCTGCTTTTGTCAAATGCAAACCTATCTTTGTCAGTTTCAAGAGGATTTTTTTTTTTGCCAACCTTAATTTGTATCCCCCTCCCCCCTTTTTTTGCTGAATGATTACATTTTCCTTGCTTGGCTTCTTTGTGATATTGTGTTTTGACATCAGTCCTATTGAGCTTGCACTGCCATAAGGGGACTGGTTCTGCTTGGCACTCTGTACATTGTAACTAGTTCTGCTTGGTGTGCATAAATGCCATCCTTTCAGTTTCCTCAGACTATTTCTCTTCAGCAAACAGCAGATATATAGTTGCCCCCACCGCCTACCTATATTTCCTTGAATCTCACAACACTATAAGGGCCTAGCTAGGAGTATGTCCCTACCATCTAGAGTTGTAGAGGTGAGGTATAAAGGAACTCCTTTATACATTTAGGCTCTGTTCCTGTTCCCAAGCTGAAATAGATTCTCTGGAGCATATATTCTTTAATTGTTCTTTTCATATGGTGAGCCAAAGGGAAATTATCAGCCCGCTGTTGGAAGGGTTTTTTGGCAGGGCAAATAAACTCACATTAGATTATCTTCTGTCTGATAGGAACCACCAGACAACAAGACAGGTGGCTAGGTTCTGTTTCCAGGTTTATAAAGAATGCAAAAAGCAAGACAAATAGGTCAAACTGTAAATCTTTTAACACATTTTAAAGTGACTTTTTAAAAGGTTTAAAGGGTTAAAAATAATCTTTTATATTCATTTTTATTGTTATAACCCTTGAGTTATCTAATCTTAACATGTAGACTCTTTGTGGGATTTTTTATAAGGTACTTTTAAGGTTGTTCTAAATGACATACATGTTCTGGTCAATGACTGTAATAATAATAAAGTGAACTGAACACCCTTTCTGTTTCTACTACAGATATGCTATTGTTTAATTTTGGTAATGTTTGGTTTGGCACATTGGCTTGTGGTTCTGCTGGGATTACTAGGTTCCAATGGGTTTCTGTTGGTTCTCAGTGATTGCTATTTACTGGCATGGCTTTTCGCCCTGGAAGCAGTTTGCAGGGCTCCCCCCTAGGGAATAATAGAGAACATCAGAGGCACCCTTTTCAGGGGCCCATAAAATCAGACCCCTTGGTCCAATTGAACTGAAACTTAGGAGGTATTTAAAGGAGAGGCACCAGCAGTTTTTCTGCAGTTTTGAAGCCTGTGCCTTTAGAAAGCCACAGTGGGAGGAAGTTGAGAAGAATGCTGAACAGGAGAGTACACAGTCAGCCTTGGGCACTCTATAGTCTGATGAGAACCAGCTTCCTTGAGATCAGGAAGGTGGGAGACCAGGAAGGTGGCATTCCTGGCCATGGGTACATCAAGTAGCACATCCCCCAGTAGGGTTGCCAGTTCTGGGTTGGGAAATACTTGGATGTTTGGAGGGTTGAATGAGTCTAAGAAGGGTGGGATTTGTGAAGGGACTTCAATAGGGTATAATGCCATTGAATCCACCTTCCAGTGACCATTTTCTCAAGTGGTCTTTGTGACATGGAGATCAGTTGTAATCCCAAGGAATCTCCAGCCACCACCTGGAGGCTGTCAATTCTATCCCTCAGACCATGGCACTTCGTGTTGTGGTCAGGGAAAGAAATTAAAAGACCCAATGAATGGCTAGAAAGCTGATAGTGAGCCTGGGATGGAACAGATGGAATAGGGTAATTGTTCTGGATGAAAGACTAATACATTAATCTTTATTGAAATCCAACCACTTGTCCTTTACTGCTCATGGAAGATCAGATGAACCCAGCTCTGTTTCAGTGAGATTAATTTAATTAGTGCTGTGTATTCAAAGAAAAGCTATATGGCTGCCAGTTCTTCTTACTCCTTATCTGTTTCACAGTTCTATGAAAATATTAAGAAGGCTACATTTTTATTTATTGCTCTTGAACTTCTTCATTAAAATGATTAGGTTTCATCATACAAAAAGCTAACATTGCTTCCTCTAATATTTTGGAAAAAGTACTCGATGTAAAGGTTGGCCATTGCCTTCTATTGTCTAAATCTTGGGGGTGGAGCCATGTTCACAGCTATAAAGCAGAGTTCATTAGATCAAGGCTTTTTTTGTAACAAGAACTCCTTTGCATATTCGGTTACACCCACCTGATGTAGCCAGTCCTCCAAGTCAAGAGCTTACAGGGCTCATCTTACAGGGCCTACTATAAGCTCTTGTAGGATTGGCTATATCAGGGGGGGGTGTAGCCTAATATGCAAAGGAGTTGCTGCTACATAAAAAGCACCCCACATTAGATGTTTGACTTAAAAAAAGGCACAGAGTTTTTGTAACGTACTCGAGGCGGAGACGAGAGTAGGGCAACATGGTTTATTAGGAGCACGTTGCAAGAGAGCGAACACGCGGGCCGGGTCCCGCTTATATACAATCCCCGGTACAGCCTACAGGGTTGGTCAGGCCAATCCTGACCCGTTGAACTTCCCGCCACAGCTGTTGATGGGCGGGGAGATTCGCGCCCTGCGCTCGGTCGCATATTATTTACTGATACACTACACCCCTCCCCCCCTGGTTAATGAACATAGTCTTGCAGATATGCGGGAGGTCGGCGCTCTCTGGTGGACCGTCTGGGGGGGTCCTGTGGGGGAGGCGCCGCCACCGCATCTGATGCTGCGGGGGATCCTGGTGCGGACGGTGGCGGCCGGACTGGTTCTTCGGCACCTTCGGGCTCTGGCGGTTCCGGTGCTACCTGGGCCGGCGTTAGGGGTGATGGGGCCGCGTCCTCCGGCCGGTCCTCTCCGGCTCTTGCCTCTTCTGTGTCTGCCAGTTCCTCTGGTAGCGTGCGGCGCCTCAATTGGTCTATGTGCCGCCGTAGTACCTGGCCCCCCTCAGTTGATATGTCGTAATGGCGGGACCCGGTGACTCGTAGCACTCGGCCCGCCACCCAATTGGGCCCCCTGGCGTAGTTTCGGGCGTAAACCGGGTCGCCCGCGAAGAAACCCCTGACTGCGTCCCGGACCTCGGGGCTCTCGCGGGTGTCTGACGCCCGGTCAGGGTGTAGTCTGTCCAGCCGAGTTATGAGCTTTCGCCCCATGAGGAGCTCGGCCGGGCTAACCCCTGTGACCGGGTTGGGGGTGATCCTATTGTCGAATAGGAATGCCGCTAATCGGTGGTCCCAGTCTCCCTGTACAATACGGCCCAGGGCTTCCTTGGTGGTGCGGACCATCCGCTCTGCCTGGCCGTTGGTGGCTGGGTGGAAGGGGGCCGACCTTATGTGCCTAATAAGGTATCACTGGAGGAACGCCTGGAAGTCTGCGGACGTGAAAGCGGTCCCATTGTCCGAGACTATGGTGTCCGGGATACCGTGTGTGCTTAAGACCCTGCGTAATGCTCGGATTGCGGCTGCGGACGAGGTGGACCCTACGGGGATGACCTCGAGCCATTTGGTGTAGGCGTCCACAATTATCATGAAGATCTGCCCCTGGAATGGCCCCGCGAAGTCGAGGTGGAGTCTCGACCATGGTTTCCTGGTGGACTCCCACCTAGTGGCGGGGGCGCTGGGAGGCTCGGGCCGCGACTCTTGGCACGTCTGGCACCTGCGGACCCAACTCTCTATTTCCCCGTCCATTCCCGGCCACCAGACGTAGCTTCTGGCCAGGGCCTTCATGCGAACTATGCCGGGGTGGGTCTCATGGAGGGATTCTAGAACACGCCTTTGCAGCGGGGGCGGAATCACCACCCTACTCCCCCATAGTAGGCACCCCTTGTGTGCCGCTAGTTCCTCCCTCCTGACCTTATAGGGTTTGAAATCTTCCCCCATGTTCCCCTCTGGCCACCCCCTCACCACCCAGTCGAGCACCCGTGCAAGTGTCTTATGTTTCTGGGTGGCCTTGGCGACCTCCGCTGCGTGAAGGGGCGGCTCTGGGAGGCTTTCCATCAGCATGACCTGGTGTGCGGGGGCGGGGTCTGGACCCGTTTCCGGAAGCGGCAAGCGGCTGAGCGCGTCAGCGTGACCCATAGCCTTGCCGGCCCGGTGTACCAGTGTGTAAGTGTAGGAGTTGAGGAATTGATTCCACCTCAACACGCGCTGTGACAGGATTTGGGGGGTTTGTCGATCTGGGGCCAGCAGGCCTAAGAGGGGCTTGTGGTCCGTGGCTATGGTGAACCTCCACCCGTACAGATACTCATGGAACTTGCGGACCCCCGCCACGATCGCCAGAGCCTCCTTGTCTATTTGCGCGTAATTGCGCTCTGCCGGTGTCAGTGTGCGGGAGTAGTACGCTACCGGCACCTCCCTCCCGTCCGGGAGTTGGTGCCCCAGGACTGCTCCCACCCCATACGGCGACGCATCGCAAGCCAAGATGACGGGGAGGCCCTCGTCAAAATGGTGGAGCACCGCGTTGGACACCAGAACGTCCTTGACCGCCTGAAACGCGGCGGCTTGTCGTTTGCCCCAAACCCAAGGGGCTTTTTTATCCAGTAGGCGGTGAAGGGGCTCTGCTAGGGCTGCCTTGTGGGGGAGGAATGAGTGATAAAAGTTAAGGACCCCCAAGAAGCTTTGTAGCTCCGCTTTGCAGGTGGGGGCCGGAGCTTGCACGATGGCCCGTGTCTTTTCTTCCGTGGGGTGGATACCTGCTGCGTCCACGGCGAACCCCAGGAACTCCACCCGCGGAACCCCCAGCAGGCACTTCTCCCTCTTGACTTTTAGCCCCGCAGCCTGGAACCGGCGGAGCACCTCTCTTAGGCGGTTGCCGAATTCTTCGGGGTCCGGGGCGGCGACTAAAACGTCATCGAAGAGCGGCTGGACTCCGGGGATCCCTTTAAGGAGAGCGTCCATTATACTCTGGAAGATCCCCGGAGCGACGCTTACCCCGAACTGTAGCCTCCTCACCCGGAAGGCCCCCCTGTGCATTACTATCGTTTGGGCTTCCGCCGTCTTAGCATCTACCAGGAGCTGTTGGTAGGCCTGTGCCAGGTCCAGCTTCCCGAAGATCTTGGACCCCGCTAGGGCCGCCAGAACGTGGTTTACCACCGGCACTGGGTAGGGGTTATCCTGCAGTGCCTTGTTTATCGTGCATTTATAGTCTGCACAGATCCGCACCTCCCCGTTTGGCTTGATGGGGGTTACGATGGGGGTCTCCCAGGTGGCATAGTCCACAGGCTCCAGGACACCCTGGGCTGTGAGGCGGTCTAGTTCGGCCTCTATTTTTGGCTTTAAAGCGAACGGGACCCTCCTTGCCTTGAGCCGGATCGGCCTGACCGTGGGGTCTAGGGGCAGGGAGATGGCCGGCCCCTTGTAGCTTCCCAGGGACCCATCGAATACTTCGGGGAACTCTTTGCAAATCTCCCCGAACCCGCTGGGCGTTAAGGTTTGCCCCACCCCCTCCACGCGTATCCCCAAGGGTTTGAACCAATCCAGCCCCAGCAGGGTGGCAAGTTGGCGCTTTACCACCAGGATGTCCAGCGGCCCGTAGAAGGACCCCCTCTCAACTTGCACCCGCGCCCACCCCGCGATTTGCACCGGGTTCTTCTGAAAGTCCCGGAGTATGAAGTTCGCCGGCCGTAGTTGCAGCCGCTGCCGGGGGCACAGTTCCCTCAGGGTCTCCTCCGCTATGAGGGAAATGGAGGAACCTGAGTCCACCTCCATTTGGCAGGGGTTCCCTTCGATGAGGACTGCCACTTTAATTTTATCGGGGGTGGCGTGGGGCAAGTTCAGTACCTGTAGGGACGTGGAGTCTGCTGAGTGGGACTCCGCTGACTCGTGGTGCGTGGTCGGCCTCCGACGGTTGAGCTTGGCCCGGCAAGCCCTGGCGATGTGGCCGGTCTTCCCGCAACTCCGGCAGTCCCAGGTCCGGTACTGGCAGTCTCTCCGATCGTGGGAGTCGCCGCAGCTGGCGCACTTGGTGGCCGGAACCCTCTCCGACGCTGGTGGTCGATCGGCCGCTCGGGGGCGTTGGGCCGCTCTGCTGGGTGGGCCGGCGGGGCGACGCAGCTGGTAGGCTTCTCTCTCCTCCATGCGGTCGTGGTCCAGCTCCTCGTGGTGGACGGCGTCTGCCCGGGTCTTGGGAAAGGTCCTGGAGGTCCTCTCGAACGCCACCGCTTCGCTGAAGGCGCTCTGGAGGGTGAGCTCTTCTTTGGCGAAGAGCTTCTGTTGGAGCCTCTCATCGCGGAGGCCCCACGTGAATCTGTCGGCCAGGGTGTCTTCCAGCTGGGGGAAGTTGCAGTTCCCGGGGGGTTGCATCTAGTACTTTCAAACCGAACTTCAAACAGAGAAATTGAGCTCAAGGGGGAACAGGAGTTTCTTGAAAAACTGAGTTAGTCTGAGTTTCTTGAAAAAAAAATGAATGCAAGCTCCAAATAGCAAGGAGGATAGTGTACCACATTATACTTACTGCTGTGGAAACCTAAACAGAGTCAGGTAAACATCCTGTTTTAAACCGAAAATGCTTTTCAACAGGTTGCCAATTATGAGGGTAGAAAGCTATTAAGGGAGTTGGGGCTACCCATTGTTTTCTAGAGAGTGTATGATTATCTGCCCAGTGGACAGAAATTGTGGGTGTCTGCTTGATGCACGGTTCTCTTGGTTTTCGGGAAACATGCTTATTGTTTTGAGGCTGAGATTGCTGACCTGGAGAAGTGAAATAAGAGAGAAAGGTGTTTCCAGATTGCCTTAATGTTCCACTTTCATTATCTGATGTTACCAGGGGTTTTTTGTCTTGTTTTCAGAAAATTTTGCTAATGTCCCCATGCTGCCCTGGTCTTTCCTTATCCCCCCCCCCCACACATTCTTACCTAAACTAGTTTAAGAGATAGGCAGAAACAAAACAAAAAAGTGGTTCAGTTGGTGGTTCATGCCAAGCCCAAACTGACTCTGAACTGAACCAGACCCCCAATAGCCTCTGATGAACTGAACCAGTTCAGTAAATTTCAGGACACAGCAAAATGCCCCCCTGGGCAGGAGCCCCCCCCCAAAAAAAGCAGCCCAGTGGGCTGTTGAAAATGATGGAGAGAACAATCCCAATTCCACCCCCCCCTTTTCACAACAACAACAAAAAAAAAACAGAATGGGTAACATTTAGTTGATCCAAACAGAGGAAGAACCAGGGGTGTGCAAAAAAACCCCCCAACAACCTTATTTTTTCCCAATTTGGGTCTATTGGACTAAAAAAAAAATCAGTGTTTCTGAATCCCAATACTGGGATTGTATTGGGATTTGGGTGAATATTTGGAAACTGAGAATTTATTCAGCTCCATTACACCCTATGGGGACTTCCTTCTTCATCTTATAAATAAAGAAGGGGGGTTGTTTTGATTAATCCTGTAGGCTGCATGTCTAAGGGAAAGAAGTGCACACATACACAATTTTATATCTTGATCTATACACCTATGTTACAGGACATGAATGAATAGTGGCAGCAACTGATTGGAACAGTATTAGAACCCCATCCCCAATAGCTCATTGTGAGTGAGAGCTGGGAGTGAGAAAGAGGACCTGAGGTGTGAGATAGTCATGACTCTGTAGATTTTAAAAGAGACAAGGATGGTGAGTGTGACATCTTGACTACTCATAATCCATAACCTGAATAAAAGAGGTCATAGAGGGTGATAGGCACTCTGCGTGGGCGGAGAACAGGTGTCACAAGAATATTAACAATTTGAGATATGCAGATGACACCACATTATGGCAGAAAACAGTGATGACTTGAAACATTAAAGCAGACAGTGCTAAAACAAGATTATAGCTGAATATCAAGAAGACAAAAGTAATGACTACTGAGGAATTCCAAATCTTTAAGGTTGACAATGAAGAAATTCAAATTGTTAATTTTTTTATTATTATTCCTTGGCTAAATAATTAACCAAAAGGAAAAAAATGCAACCAAGAAATAATGAGATCAAAACTGGGAAAGGCAGCCATGAAGGAGCTAGAAAAGATTCTTAAGTGTAAGGATGGGATGCTGATGACCAAGATCAAGATAATTCATGCTATAGTATTCCCCATTACTATGTATGGGTGTGAAAGTTGTACAATGAAGAAAGCTGACAGGAAGAAAATTTATTCCTTTGAAATGTGATGTTGGCAGAAAGCTTTACAGATACCGTGGACCACTAAAAAGACAAATCAATGGGTTCTAAATCAAATCATGCTGGAACTCTTCCTAGACTAAAATGACTAAACTGAGACTATTGTGCTTTGGTCACATTATGAGAAGACATGAGTCACCGGAAAAGGCGATAATGTTAGGAAAAGTTGAAAGCAGCAGAAAAAGATGACGTAGATTAACTCAATAAAGGAAGTCACACCCTTCAGTTTGCAAGACCTGAACAAGGCTGTTAATGATAGGTTATTTTGGAGGTCATTGGGGCTTTTTTTGTAGCAGGAACTCCTTTGCATATTATGCCACATACCCCTAAAGTAGCCAATCCTCCAAGAGCTTACAGGGCCTACTGTAAGCTCCAGGAGGACTGGCTACATCAGGGGTGTGTAGCCTGATATGCAAAGGAGTTCATGCTACAAAAAAAGCTCTGGGGGTCATAGGGTCCCCATAAACTGAAAGCAACTTGACAGCACTTAACACACATACAGCTATTTGTCCTTAATGTAATCTGCAGTAGGAGAAAAAGAAATTGTTTTGAGCTGGGCAGAAGAGTTCAGAGAGAATGTTACCCATTACGAATGTTTCACTTCCTCATCTTTTCTTTCTCCTTCCCTTTTTCATTTATCTCCATGCATGGAAGAAGATAGGCACTTCATGCATAGATTACTGAGCATGCAATGAACAAAACATGCTAGGAAGACACCTTAGGCTACAAATAATAAATAGAAGAGTCCTTTCATTGAATCTGACTGGCAATTTTAGAAGATAATTTTGTATTTTGCATTTTTTTACATATGAAGGCAAAGTATGTTGTCATTTGCCAACTATGGCAGATGTCCTTTCTGAATCCATATACTGCAAGTGGCAGAGGTGAATGTTTCAAGCTACATATGGGATATATTCAATACTTTCCTTAACTAATTATTTGTCAGTGGATGAATAAATCACACTAATCCCTACAAGACTATCTAAATATAGCAGGATCATAAGATGCATTACATACTTAATAACAGTAAATTGGATAGCTTGAAGGCGAGTGATTTCTTATTCTTAAAGATAGAGCATATATTACTTAGCCCTAAAAAGGAGCTTTGCAGCAAGATTGTCTAAATGAATGGGACATATCTGTTTTCCAAGAAAACTCTCTCTGTAGGTAGTACTGGTATATACATTCTGTTGGTGCCTCAATTATGAACATTACCATATTTCATATAAGGAACTGTAGATCAATTTCACATGGCCTGTATCCACCCCAGAATACTAGCCACAGCAGATATCCACTTGGAAGTCCAGTCTCTTGTTCCTTAACAAGACACACCTGATGTGAAACACTTTTAGACAGATTAAGAAAAACAAAAGGGATTTATTTATTTATTTATTATTTATTCAATTTGATGTCTAGACCACCCTCCCCTGTGGAACAGGTCTCAGGGTGGTGTACATCAATTTAAAAAAGCATACATTAAATACATAGTTAAAACAATAAAAGTACAATAACCCTACTCATCAATAGCTGAGTTCAATAACGCTATAAATTTACCTACATTGAGAAGATAGGCTGTTTAGCTAGGTAATGCAATTCATAGGAAAGAACAAGAATTTCATTGTTAACAAGGTATATTTGACATTAAAGAATGTATGCTTGTATGCTTGCAAAGCATCTGGGTTGGGGAAACTGGTCTACTGAATGATGACTGCACATGCACAGAGTCTGATTTAACATTCTGATCTGAAGGTGAAAAATTGGGGAAAGGCTCACTTAATAATATAGTCAAGCCATGAGCTGAACAAATATATCAAACAAAATTATTACAAACGTAATTGAAATCACTAATTAGCAGATGGATCGGGTTTAAGGAATATCATTCATTATATAGTTCCAATAAAAATGTACATGATTCAAAGCAAATCAATCATATACCAAATAAATCTAGTGAAGTGGCAAGAATTTAACTATGTGGGTTTTATATATGAATGGACAGTAGATAATATCCCCATTTCAGGACTGGTAAAATATATTTGTTCATGATACCCCCCCTTTTTAAAACTGAACAATCTCATGAAATTATGATAGTTATCTTTACATAATGATTCTTGGTTAATATTCTGAAATTGCATATCAAAACTGGATCTGGGATTTTGATAAAAGGTACATATCTTTGAATTTTTGCCTGGGCGAGACATAGGACTATATAATCTTTTCACATTAAAAGCTCTGGGACCAGCAGGGGTTAACAATCTTGGGGGGCCTTACCTGCTCACCTTTTCTGCTTAAGGCCACACCACCTGATCCTCAGCCTTGGATCACCACAGCTTTCCCTCCCCCCTCCTCTGTGATTCAGTTACTTTACTTTATTTGATTTATATCCCGCCTTCCCTGCTGAAGCAGGTTCAGGGCAGCTCACAACATAAAATCACAACGAACAATTAAAA
Source organism: Heteronotia binoei (assembly GCF_032191835.1). Classification (NCBI taxonomy): domain Eukaryota; kingdom Metazoa; phylum Chordata; class Lepidosauria; order Squamata; family Gekkonidae; genus Heteronotia; species Heteronotia binoei. The sequence goes on from NC_083229.1 coordinate 97,247,130, forward strand.
TTCCACAACAATTACAAAAATTTAAAATTCCAAATTTAAAATTAAAACAATCTAAAAACAGTCTGGTGCTAATATCCTTCAAGATAGTTCCAATGGCCTCAGTATTTCTTAAGTTTTCCCTACAGTAGCAATGGCTCAGCATCAGTTAAATGCCAACCGGAAGAGTGTGGTCTTACAGGCCTTGTGGAATTGGGTGAGGTCCCGCAAGGCCCTCACTTCCTCCAGCAGTGGGTTCCACCAGTAGGGGGCTGCTAACGAGAAGGCTCTCTCTCTGGTAGACTTTAATTTGGCCTCCCTCAGCCCCGGGATTGCTAATAGATTTTGGAATTTAGATTTAAGTACCCTCTTGGGAACGTGTGGGAAGAGACGGTCCCTAAGGTAGGCAGGTCCTTGGCCATATAGTTGTTATGGGTTTATAATTTTCACAAGAGTCACAACTTTGGATGGTTTGGGCATGGAATGGATCTTTTTGGTTAGGTAGGTGATGCCTGCGTGCCTGCATCCTGAGGTTCTAGGGACTCCCTTAAGAAGTCTTGAGGACATAGCTAATTCAGTGGCATGCCCAGCTCAGAGGCTGTCAGCTGGAGTCTCAACACCAGGTAGCAAGGGAATCATGCAGCAGTCAGTGCTTTCTTGGCTCCCTGGGGTTTGCCACTCCTTGGAAGCATCCCAGCAGACAGGCTGGGGGCATAGGGATTCATTGGATGGCTGATGGGTCATCCATTCAGGATCCATCCCTATGCTGTGCCAACATTCTGGCAATGCAATCAATAAAAGCTATGGCCACTTTGCTTCTCCAAAATCTCTCTGGTCTGTTTCATTCCTCAGCTGTGCCTGCCTATATGCCCCCGGGCAAAAGAGTAATAGCCTCAATAATGTCAGTGATATTTCTCAATATTTCTGCTCTATTTTGTATAAACCTTCCAAATCTCCAGGCTACTTTAAACATTTGATAACACTTGTTTGTTAGTCTTGAAGATACTGAGGGGAGTGAAACTCTTCTGGTGAAAGACAAACATGGTATTCATGAATTTGTGTTTAAACTAGCTAATTTACTGGTGTCTCTTATTCTGAAAGAGACTAAGCAATCATTTTCAGTTTCAGCTATCATCTTCTTTTTTTTTGCCTCTGGCACACAGTGTTGCTTTGTCATTTATTTTGGTTTCTGAAAAGATTTGTCTATTTTTCCCCTTCTTTTTTTCTGCTCACAGGGATACCATTCAAACATTGAAACTAAGGACAATTACAGTCTGAAGTTCTAGCCAAGTATACAGAGTCAAATAAAGCAGCAATGATATGTTCAATGACTATTATCTTGGCTTTCCAAATTGCAATTGATTTGAGACTTTATTATAAGAGGGATATATAACCAAGCTTTCTTTTCAACAACTTTATATTCAGATTTCTCTGAGTTCTTACTTGTGGGCATATAAAGACTCCATAGTATGTCCACTATGAGGGGGGAAATATAAAAATAGGGATAATGAATCTGAAAATCACTGATATATGTAAAAAAAATCTTTTTTAAAGAACTTTTTGTGGAACAAACTGAAACTTTAATAAGTATTATTTGATTCTTATATCCCAAGGGGAAAAAGAAACAAACTGCAGAATGGCATGAGACATTCTTCTTCATGAGACAGAAGTTGTACAGAGCTTTCTTCTACAATGGTTTTTAAAGGTTCTCTATGCTTATTTTGATAAATTTAATAGTCCAAAGTGGTAAACACATATACAACCATATATCAAACTAACTCATATGCCAGTTATGTGCAGCATATCTGAAAGCTCTTAGCAGTGTTATATTTTGTTTTAAAAGATACAATACCCACCTTAAACACATGCAAACCACCATTTTGCAATTCAAAAGGCAACTGCATATATGGCCAGCACCTTGTGCAAAGATCTTTATACATAATGCATATGGATCTTTATACTCTTCGAAAGCTAGGGTGTTACCCAGCAGTAGAACATCTGCTCAGCATGCATGAAGTCCCAGGTTCAATCCCCTGCATCTCCAGTTAAAAAGACTGGGCAGTAGGTGATATGAAGGACCTCTACCTGAAACCTTAGAGAGCAGCTGCCACTCTGAGTAGACTGTATGACCTTGATGGACCAATGATCTGATCCAATACAAGGAAACTGTGTTTTAAGCTGCCCAGGAAGAGAAGCTGGTTCCGGGATCTCTGTGGCTTAGGGCTGTTGTATGCTCCAGTAAGGAAGGGGGAAGGGAGAACCTAATCTCCATTGCTGCTGCTGTGTATTGACAACTTGCCATAGAGTGAGTTTCTGTTTCCTTTGGCTGTGTTCTTCTCTGCTGTCTGTGTCTTGGCCTTGGCTGCTGGTGTTCCTGACTGGACCAATGGATTGGAGGACCTTCATCTGGTGAGAAAAAAACATTTACATCAGGTGATGCAAGTGTCCCATCTATATGTTGTAACTAAAGCCACTGATGTACCTCTGCTCCGTATGTTAATCCAGTCGTTTCTTGAGGCTGTCTATGCTCATAGCTACATCCACTTCCTGCGGCAGTGAATTCCATGTGTTAATACTTTCACATGCTCAATAATAGAGCTTGAATTAATAAAAAAGTGCCCTTTCATCTTCTTTCTCTGATAGTCTGGGAGTAACGTGGCAAAATTCCCATCTCTTAGAACAGTTCTGTGGAGAACTTATATTAAAATGATTAGCCATACTTCATCTTAAATCTGGTTTTATGTTGCATATAAAAACAGGATTCTGCCTTAAATTTGGTTTGTTTTTCACCAGCAGTTACTTCCAATTAAACCTGGAATGTAAAGGACAGATAGAGATGAATGTGAGAGAAAGTATGTGATTTGTCTGTACAGTTTATTTAAACTTTTTTATTACCCAAAATGGCATTCCTCCACACAGCGTTTTCAAAATTATGGAACATTTCATTTAACTTCTTGCTACTTTTCAGTTTTGCTTTTTTTCCCCAGAAGCAAGACTATAAGTAAAAGGAGTGAAATGGTTTAATGAAGGCAGGTCTTCGGCTATGCCTGTGCTTATTGTGAACCTTGGTCCACAAATTCCTTTTGATTACAATTCAATGCATCTAAAAAGGTAAAACACACTTCAATTATCCCAGAAATTATTCCCTGTCCTGACAGTTCAATGTATACTTTGTCAAAACTATTTGGGATATATTCAGAATGAATTAAGTTGTAAACCAGCAGCAAAGCACCATGGAATATTTAACAACCAGAAGGTTTCATGACCTCAGTTTTGTGTTATGCCAGAGAAATGCCACACTCCATTCTCTTTCTTCCTGTGCCCATTCCTGTCTTTCCTCTGAAGTTCAAAGGACTGGAAAGAATACCACAATAGCCTGGAACAGTGGCTTTTCAAAACTGGCTATTTCAAGAGATAATAGCACTCTTCTACTGTGTTTCTTTCTTTCTGAGTGACCAGATTCATGTATCATTGACATACCTGTGCTGTGTTTAAGAAAAAAAAAACTGTGTCAGAGAAATGTTCCAGATCTCTTGGGTAGTGATTCTAAGACTGGGAGGGAGGGGCTGCTCTGTGGATGTAGGTTGGTATGAGCATGTGTTATGAATTCTGATTTCAGGAATCCTGTAGAGCCACCAACAATCCAGTTTCACCAAAACCAATCTGAAGTTCACCCTGAGGTATTAATACCTGCCCCTGCCCTGAGGATAGGGGTTCAAAATTCCTCAAAAAGAATGGCCATACACAGGTTTATCATCTTGATAAATGCAAAAATCCTCTCTCCCTTTAAGAAGAAAAGATGAAGGTTTCAGTTGCAGGCCATTCAGAATGCAAGCCTCCAAGTGAGGGGCTGTCTCTTTAAGCTCTTACTAGGTCTCAGCCAATGTTCCCTCTAAGCTGTAGAGTCTTGTGAGCAAAAATTCTAATTTGTGAACTACTGGCATTAAAGTTGTGAGCTGCTGCATAAATTATTCTGCTCTGGGGTCATCCTTCCTGAGCTAAGACAAAAATGTGTGAGCTGGAGGCTAGAAATCTATGAGCTAGCGCACGCTAACTTGGCTTAGAGGGAACACTGGTCTCAGCAAAGGAGTACTCAGTAGGTCAAATCATTGCTATTTATGGTATACATTGTGTCTGCAGCCCTAGCATTGGTTGAGGACACATTAATATTGCTTCTAATGCATGAGAATTAGAGAGAGCACATGCAGAACTGTGCAAGCCAGATCATGACAAAATGCATGGGTCTTCTTCTGAATGTATATTGAATTTATTGGAGGAAGACCAACTGTATGTTGGAGAGCAGCAATTAAAGTATCACCATGACAAGGGAATAGGACAGAAAGAATTATTTGGGGAATAAAGGACTGATATATAACTAAAAGGAAACAAAATATTGTGTAGCATAGTATTCGCTCTTTATGAACTGAAAGACTTTCTCACAAGGAGTAAGTAATGTCCGTGTCTGCTGCCTGAATTTTAACAGTTTGCAGTAATGTCTAATAATGATCTTATTTGCATTGCATGATGAACTTGTAATTGTAATTATTCAGTACAGTGAGATTGATTTCCACTGGAAGCATGTTTAAACATTCACCACGTACTATTTAAATATTCACCATGTACTGTTTCAGGATGTGAAAGGAAAACCAAAGAAAACTAATGTATGGAGTAAATCCCACAGTGAAAAATAGGTATTAAAGTATGTAGCCAAGGCTTTGTAGACTGTGGTTCAGCTCCCAGTGAAAAGACCCAAGAAAAACCTACCCCACAGGGTTGTTGTGCAGATCAAAAGGGGGAGAGGAGAATGATGTAAGATACTTTGGTTCCCATTGTGCTTTTCCTAGGTAGAGGCTTCAGGGATGGGGAGGAGATGGAAAGCTGAAGTCAGAGGGGCAGATAAAAGTAGACTGACTGGGAAGGAAATAGGATTGCCAACTCCATTTTGGGAAATTCCTGGAGATTTGAGGGGGGGACCTGGAAAGGATGGGGTTTGAGGAGGGGTGGGGCCTCAGACAGGTACAATGTCATAGACTTCAGTCTACAAACCAGCCCATTTCCTCCTGGGGAACCACTGTTATCAACATCCAGCTGAGGGCTGGAGATCACTCAGAATTATAACTGTTCTCCAAATGGCAGAGATCAGGTCTCCTGGAGAAAACAGCTGCTTTGCAGGGTGGACTCTGTGTCATTATATCCTGCTGAGGTCTCTTCCCTCCTGCTTTGGTCCCCACTGTGGAGAAAGACTGTATTTTTCCTAGATACAGGCTGCGGAGAGTGGGGAGGAGATGGAAATATGAAGTCAGATCAGTTCTCTTGTAGAAAATGACTGTCTTGAGGTGCATACTCTATGGTATGCCATAACACAACCATGCCAGGAAACAAAAACCAGATCAAGTCACGAGCATATGCTGATGCTAAATGCTGCAAGGCTGAATATGACAGGAAAAGGCAGCAACAACACACTGCAGATGAAAGGAATGCTGAGCTTCAGTGTCTGCATGATTGCTGACAGGCTATGACACCACAGCAAATTGACGCTAAGTGGCCAAGGCCAGGGCACTTGCCCAAAGCCTCTTTCTAGAGACTATTGTATTTATTTTCACAATGGGCCTTATTCATTGTGTGTGTGTGTATCATATGCAACACAAAGCCAGATTTAAGATGAACTATGGCAAGACTCTGTGTGTGTATGGCATTGCAAGCCATGGCGGGATGGCCCAGGCTGAGTCAACTGAAACTGAATCCAATGAAGACAGAGATCCTTTGCTTGAGTCATGGTAGTCCTGGCAGGGAAATCCTACTACCAGCTTTTGATGGGATGCCAGGGTGAGAAGCTTGGGGGTGCTACTGTAATTATTGGAATCCCTAATAATAAAGACCCAAATAGCAGCCACTACCAAATCCACCTTTTACCATCTTAGGCGGGAAAGACAGTTCCTCGAGCATGATGACCTGGCAACTTGAAACATGCTATGGTCACCTCTTGATTGGACTACTGTAATGCCCTCTACATGGGGCTGCCCTTGTCCCAAATCTGGAAACTGCAGCTGGCACAGAACATGGCAGCCAGGCATCTTTGAACTGTATGGGAATTAGCACCAAATTGTTTTAAATTATTTTAATCTAATATTTAATTTAACTGTTTTATTGTTATTTTATTATGTATTATGAGCCACCCTGAGCCTGCTTTGGCAGGGAGGTCAGGATATAAATCAAATAAACTAAACTAAACAGTGTGTGTGTGTGTGTGTGTGCATGTGTGTGTGTGTGTATTCTATGTATGTATGTATAGGTGAGCTGGTAAAAACTAGTAAAAGCAGATGAATAAATCCTGGTTGTGTGCGAAGTTTTCCCCCAAGAAAAGCAACCCAAGAGTGCCAATATATACCACAATGTATAGAAAATAATAATAATAATAAATTTTATTTATACCCCACCCTCCCCGCTGAGGCAGGCTCAGGGCGGCTTACAGGACATGGCATAAGCCATCCTAAAAACAGGATAATACAATTAAATACAATTCACAATTAACATTAAATAATCTAAAAACAGTCTAAAACAATATAATTTAGTGGTGCTACTATCTCAGTTGTGTTAAAGATGGCGTGATGCTTATGCCAGGTTCCATCTTAGAAGGCTAGTTGGAAGAGGGCGGTTTTGCACGCCCTACGGAATTGATTAAAATCCCGTAGGGCCTGCACCTCTTCTGGCAGCTGATTCCACCATTGGGGAGCCTTTATAGAGAAGGCCTGTTCTCTAGTTGTTTTTAATTTGGCCTCCTTTGGCCCAGGTACTTCCAGAAGATTTTGTGAGCTAGATCGTAGTGCTCTCTGGGGGACATATGGAGAGAGGCGGTTCCTAAGGTAGGCAGGTCCTCAGCCATATAGAAAACTGAATTAATTATTTTTCCCATTTACAAAACATGATGTAATGAAATATATCTAAAACTTTTTTTAAAAAAGGGAAAGTCCATAAGTTTAAACAATTGAAGATACTGAGTTTCCTGATTATGCAGAGCTATATAGTAGGGGTGTGCATTTGGTTCGGCCAAACCGAATAAACCTCCGAATACCCCCTGATTCGGAAGTATACGGCGCTGTATACTTCCAAATCAATATTCAGAAGTATACGGAACTCTATAGAAAAGGCGGGAAAGGAGCTTCTGCAGCCTCAGGGGAGCTGCTTACCTCCTTTCCTGCCTTTGGAAGCCTTTTCCCACCTCTCCCATAGCCTCCCTGGTATCAGGGAGGGAGGGGGAGAGGGAGAGGAGCCCCAGCAGCCAATCCAAAGCATGCATTTGCAAGGGCTTTTGTGTAGCTGATGGCTGGGCTAATCCCCCAGCCATCAGCAACATTGTTGTTCTTTTGTTTACTTGGGTATCCAAGTAAACAGTGTTCTCTGGCCAATCACAGAGCAGTGGTATTTTTTGAAACTGCTCTGTGTAGGGCCAGAGAACCTTTTTAAGGAGTCTGCCTGGCTGGACTCCATTCCATTGATACTGTGTTGGTGTTGGTGAGAGAGAGAGATTGTGCTTGCCTGGCCCTTGGTCTCAACTGCTGCTGCTCTCTCTCAGCCTTGCCTGACCTGCCTGGAGAAGAGAAGACATCTAAGGTAAGACAGGGTTCTTGTTTTTATTTTAGTTAGGATAAAAGTAAAAGGACTTTTTAAGACTCAGAGTCCCTTTACTTATCCAGATTTGGGTGGGTGGGTACTAGGTAGCTTACTTGGTGTTAGGGGGTTCTGCTGGGGGTGGGGGCTGGGGGTGGGGGTGTTGCCAATTTGCCTATATCTTACTTTAGTGAGAAAACTTTTAAAAGTGCAGTGTCCTTTTAGTTTTCCTGATTTGAGTGGCTTGGATTTCTTGGGGTTAGGGTGAAGGTTTTTGGGGGGAGGAGTTGGTTAAGTTCCTGTATTGTTAAAAGTCAAGTTTTTTGCCATTTTAAAAGGATTCTGTATTTGATTTGTTGCTGCTGTGTTGTGCTGCTGTTGTTCCTTTTCTCTTCTGGTTCTGGTTCTTTGGGGTGGGTGGGTGCTGTTTAGCCTAATTTTCATTGTTAAAAAGGTCACTTTTTTAACAGTTGAGTTTCTTGGCCTTTTCTCAGTGATTTGTTTGGATCTGTTGCTGTTGGTTTTGCATCCTGTCCTGTTGTCCCTTTTCCTGGTTCTGTTTTTTTTTTTTTTTTTTGGTGGGGGGAGTTAAAAGTTAAGTTCCTTTCTGTAACGTTTTGTTTTTTTCAAATTACCTCTGGTTGGTATGAGGGGGTTGGTGTGTGGGCTGTATGGGGTGGGTCACTTTCATGTTTTTATAGAGTTATTTTTGGAGTGTGAGGGTGCTTTCGGTTAGGCTATGGCCACTAAATAGGCTGCCCCACTAATAAGGGTGTTTTTAGGGATTGTGTTTTTTGAAATTTTAAAAAAAATTAATCCAGTTTAGGGCTTTATCTTCTTTCAACATTCAACTAGGCCAGATAGGGGCAATTTAAAAAGATTTTAAGTTTCTCTTAAAAGGCAGTGTGACTACTAGGCTACATCAGGCTCTCTTTTAAAGAGACTAGGGTTGCAGTGCATCTTGCTTTCAGCCACTGAAAGCTGGTGCATCCCTAGATTTCCATAGGGTAAACCACAGCTTCTCTCTAGTTATAAAGGACACCTGATTTCTAGTTTGCCAGGAAATCCGGTTTGTCCCAGGATCTAGTTAGGAGAAGTTTAACAAGGAGGATATAACAAGGATTGCCTTCATCTCAAGGTAGCCATTTAAAAACTGTAGCCAGGTAGAGGCAGGATCACCTAGTCTCCTAAACTTTACCAGACTACTACTACCCCAACCCAAAGAAGGACAGGTTAGGGATGAAAAAAACAACCAACAAATTTTGGTGGGAGGGTTTTTAAAAAGAAGTCAGGGCACCTGTTGGTTCAGGGTACTGTGAAGTGAGTTAGATTTGTAAAAAAAAAAAAAAAACCACTCTCCATTCAGGTTGTATGAGACTGGCCAAGGGTGACATGAGTGACAGGCAGCGGAACAGGGGCCCTGGGGGCAAGGCCAAGGAGAAGACTAGAGGGATGGAGGGGAGGGGGAGGACCCAGTTTCCCCCCCCCCTCACCTGTGCATAGGGCCACTCCACAGCTGCCTTCCAGCACTCCAACCTCTGGCCGGAGTGTGATGAAGAAGGCCCGCCTTGGCCCCTTCATCGAGGCTGCTGGGCCTCAGCAGCCAGAGGAGGGGCAGAAAGAGCAGCCCTCATTGGAGATGAGCTTTGGGGACAGTTTTCTGTCCAAAACGATCACCCCAAGGAGGGTGCAGAGTGTCATGCAGGAGCTGGAGGAGGACCAGCCCCTTCTTTGGTTCCTTTGGGCACCAGCAGTTCTTCAGGGGATGGCCGGGAGGGGAGGCCGCATGGGGTGGAGGGAAAAGAAATGGAGACACACAAGGTGCCTCCATCTCTGCCCACTTCCCCCGGTGGCCAGCCCATCCTGCCATCCCGAGACACGATGTGTCTGCCCAAAGCACCTCACAGGAGGTTGATTCAGACACCCAAGCTGCCAGTCAGCTTGGACATCCATACACCTCTGAAGCCTGGAAGCATTTCCAACTTATGGAGGATCCATGATATGTGCAGTGACAGCTGTGCAAGGCCCGGATCAGTCGTGGGCAGGACCCTGCCCACCTGACTTCAGGGGGATGCAGAACCACCTGTGGAAGCACCACCAGGCAGTGCTTCTTAAGGGGGAGAAGCAAGCTGGTGCTGGGGTGCCCAAGGGGCCAACACCGCCCAGCCAGGAGGTCCATCCCACCCCAAATAACTCCAGAGCTCTCCAGGAGAGTTCCATGACAGGGCAGGGATGCCAGCCATCTCTGTCTGAGATGTTTGGTGGGGGTGGCACCTGTGTGCCAAGAGGGGGAATCAGGTACGGCAGAAGGGTGATTGCCTGGAACCTTGCCAGGTCGGTTGCCCATGGGCTTCCATTTTCAGTGGTCGAGAATCCTGGGGTGCTAGGGTTGGCGCCCTGGTACAAAGTTCCTGCTAGAACCACCATTAGCAGGACCATTGTGCCATCTGTTTTCAGGGCGACCAGATCTGTGGTGAAGGAGCATTTGTCCCATGCTGCCGGGGGGACTGTTTATTTCACCTCAGATATCTGGAGCTCCCAACATGCGTTCGAGGGGTATCTCTCCCTGACTGCACATTGGTGGCAACCCAGTGAGCTGCAGGGTGGGTGTTGCAGTAGCGGCAGGCAGGGTCAGGTTCACCAGGCCAGCTATCACTGGACCTTGCTGCATGCTGAAGCAGTCGACGCGCCGCACACAGCGGACACTCTCGGAGCCATCCTCTCACAGCAGTTAGAGGGCTGGGTAGGCAGCAGGGACGTTGCCACAGGCTTCGTGGTGACTGACGGTGGCTCCAACATCAAGTCAGCTGTCCAGCGTCAGGGCCTAAAATGCCTTCCTTGCGTGGCCCACCTTCTCCACCTCGTGGTTAAGGATGCATTGAGACAGACGAAAAGCCAGGATCATCGGTATTTACCCGCGACCCATGAATACTGACTTCTGCTCCAGAAGTGTCGGCACATCAAGGGTCACTTCTCACACAGCAATATGGACTTCGTATCTGCTGCATGAGAAACAGACACTGACAGGTGTGCCAGGGCACTGCCTGATCAGTGATGTCAGCACACACTGGAACTCCACCTTTGCCATGCTGGAGTGCATGGTGGAGCAGAGAGCAGCCCTGGATGCCTTTGTCTCTGAGACGAGGGTCTTTTGGGATAAGAACCGTCTCACCCAAGAGGACTGGGTGGTCATTTCTCAGACTGTGGAGGTTCTTGGGCCCTTCAAGACCCACACGGAAATGCTCTCGTCTGACACAGTAAGCATCGCACCGGTCATCCCCATGGTCCACATGGCCTGTGAAGACCAGGTCTCGTTTCTAGTGCCAACTCAAGGCCATGCAGACGAGAGCCAGTTTGGTGTAGTGGTTAAGTGTGCGGACTCTTATCTGGGAGAACCGGGTTTGATTCCCCACTCCTCCACTTGCACCTGCTAGCATGGCCTTGGGTCAGCCATAGCTCTGGCAGAGGTTGTCCTTGAAAGGGCAGCTGCTGTGAGAGTCCTCTCCAGCCTCACCCACCTCACAGGGTGTTTGTTGTGGGGGAGGAAGGTAAAGGAGATTGTGAGCCGCTCTGAGACTCTTCGGAGTGGAGGGCGAGATATAAATCCAATATCTTCTTCTTCTTCTTCTTCTTCTTCTTCTTCTTCTTCTTCTTCTTCTTCTTCTTCCAGCGGTGCGTGCCCTGGTTGTTAGGCTGCAGGAAGGGCTTGAGGCCCACTTTCAGACTTTCACCTAGGATAAGGTCTACATAATGGTGACCCTGTTAGATCCGCGCCTTAAGGGCATGATCACTGAGCGGCCCAACTAGCTTGATCGCTGACCAGAAGGTTGAGCACTGCAGAGTCAGGGCGAGCCCAGTGCCGGTAGCTGAGGAAGAAGGGGGTGGAAGCAGCTTATCTGCCACTTCCAATGCTGTTCATCCCCAACCTCCCAGCTAGGCAGTGTTTCTCACCAGATTCACGCCAAGAAGAATGCCGAGATGACACTCATCAGGCAGCTCGTTGGCCCCTCTGGGAGCAGTAGGCCCCTGAGAGCGGAGACGGGTGCTGCGATGGTGAGGGACTATCTTTCGAAACCCAACAAGTTGCAGGAAACATCTCCTTTCGACTACTGGGTCACGAAGGAGGGGGTCTGGCTGGCCCTCTCCTCCATGGCCAAGGCGTTCCTCTCATGCCCACCAATGAGCATGCAGAGCATCTTTTCGCATATGGGCGACATTGTCTGCCCACATTGCAATCGCCTGCAACCCTGGACAGTTGAGCAGTTGGTCTTCCTGAAGGTCAACTTGCCTCTGTACGGCTCCCCAAACGTAGACTTTGAGAGTGAATGAAGTGAGCACCTACTTGTGCCTGCATCCTCTCTTGTTCCGCGCTTAGAAGGTGGTTGTAAAACGCTTTCTCACTAAACATAGACTAGAGTCCAAAGACAGCCCAAAAACTCACTCACAAATTGATTGGCAGTGCACCCCCCCCCCCACCCCTCATCCATCCCCAAACCGAAAGTGAATGCTGATTTAAAAACTGCAAAGCAATCCAAATTTCCCAGTCCCCATCCACATATGCCTAATATTACCGAAAGGGCCATTGCAGCCCCCAACTGTAAGCGACAGCACCCACAGGCCCAGCCAGGATAACCCAGTTTTTTCAGGGGCAGGAGGAAGAAAGAGGGAGGTGCCAGTGATGATGACAGGCAGCCTGCAGCCATACCAACGCTGAGGTCCCTCTAATGGGACAGTGATAGCTGGTGTGTTGCTGCTGAGCTGAGAGAGAAGGAATGGTTCCCTTCCTCTCACACAGTCTAAGGCCCTCCCAGTGATCTTCCTCATTTGGAGTGCATCTCTGGCTCGCCTCCTCGTGGTGCACCTTGGGTAGCACAAAAGAGCCTGGACCAGCCAATCATCCATCACTCAAGGTAAGTCTAAATGCTTTTTGCTTTGTGTCAGATACAGAATGATGTGAAGCTAGGTGTGGTCCACCGCTTCTCTTGTTTGAGAGTTGTGTTGTTTGGGGCAGGGCTGGAGAGCTGGCATCTGTAGTTTGCGTGTTCTGTGGCAGGGAAACTGGCATTTGGGTGAGAGACCCAGAACAAGTATGCTTGTTGTGCTTGGCCGCTCTCCCTGCATTGTTTGGGGCAGGGCTGGAGAGCTGGCATCTGTAGATTGTTTGTTCTGTGGCAGGGAAGCTGGCATCTGAGTGAGAGTCCCAGAACCAGCATGCTTGTTGTGCTTGGCCAGCTCTCCCTGCGTTGTTTGGGGCAGGGCTGGAGAGCTGGCATCTGGGTTTGCTGCAGCCTTGAGCAGATTGTGTTTTGTGTGGCAGTGATGCTGGCAACTGGGTTTTATTGGTTCCAGGCCAGCAGGGTTCATAGAGTAGATAGATGGATGTAGTGTATTTGGGTCCAATAGAGATTCTCTGGTGTGAAGTTAGGTTTGGTTTTGGGTGCCCCAGGAATTGGACCTCCTGGTCCAATTTTTTTTTTTTTTTTGGTGTGCCCTTGTGATTTTGTGTGGGACAGTGCCCTGAACATGCACAGCAGTTTGGGGGGCTCTCCTCAAAATCCCCTGCTCCCCAGAGCCACTTTTCCCACAATAATTACAGTGGAGGAAGTGGCTCTAATTGGTTTTTTCTCACCATTGAGAACAGTGTTCCTTTTGGGGTGCCCACAGATGGGTGCAGTCTTTTTGGGTCAAAGGGGTTGCATGTGGGGGAGTCCCCTGAAGCTGCCCTGCAGTTTTGGGGCCTCTCCCTCAAACCCCCCTCTGGCCAGAGACACTTTCCCAACAGCAATTATAGTGGAGAAAGAGACTAATTGGGCTTTCCCCAGCATTGGTGGCAATGGGCCTTTTGAGGAATCCAAAGACAGGGACCCCCTGATCCAATCTTTTTGGGACTTGGGGGTTTTGTAGGGGAGAGTCCCCTGCAGGTTTCCTGCAGTTTTGAGGGCTCTCCCTCAAACCCCCTGCCCCCCAGTGGCCTCTGATTATGCCCTATGTCGCCGTTGATTTCAGTGGCCTATAGGGTATAATGGTGGAATAGGGGCACCCTCTTTTGGTGCCCCTGGAATGGGAACCCCTGGCCTAATCTTTTTGGGACTTGGCCGGTTCATAGGGGAGTGTCCCCTGCAGGTCCCCTACAAATTTGGGGGCTCTCCCTCAAACCCCACCCCCTCCCCTCCAGGTGGCTTCCAATATACCCTATTTTGCCATTGATTTCAATGGCCCATAGGGTATAATGGGGCCATATATTTGGAAATAGCCGTATATCTCTTGTATATATGGCTATTCTGAGTACTGGTATTCAGAAATATACAGTATTCCGAATATTTTGGCCCTGTATATTTCCAAATCCGATTAATTCCGATTTTTTTTTTTTTGCACACCCCTACTATATAGCTCAAAGCAAATTAAATGCTTTATTTGTATGAACCATATCAAGGCAAGAAAAAGCTGTACATTTGTTATCAAATATTCATGCCAGGCTAAGCATGTCGTGAGCCTATATCAGAATCTTGGCGTCCCTTCCACTACTTAGAGTTGTGTTTCAGATTCAGGGAGGTGGGGGGTGGGGGAAGGAAAGATTACTTTTGTAGTTGTTATAGTAATGTTTGAATCTGTAACAATAACTAAAATGAGTGGTACAAAGGGAAACTGTACTGCTTCCAAGCTTCCATTTTAGACTTTCTCTCAGCCTCCATCTTAATGACTTGGGATTGGGATTGGTCCAATAGATATAATTGGTCTCTGAATGTGTATTTATAGGGTTGCCAAGTCCAGTTCAAGAAGTAGCAGAGGACTTTGGGGGTAGTCAGGTTGTGACAAGCATAATTGAACTCCAAAGGGAGTTCTGGCCATTACATTTAGAGGGACCACACACCTTTTAGATGCCTTTCCTCCACTGGAAATAATGAAGACTAGGGGCATTATACCCTATGGGATTTGGTCTCCATAGGGAATGATGGAGTGCCCAGCAGACATTTCCCTCCCTCCCCCCAAGCTTTCTGATAACCCTGAAGTGGGGGAAATTCAAACCAGGAATTCCCTGCCCCCACCTGGGGATTGCCAACCCTATGTATTTAATACTGACTGCTGACTTTGTCTCCTCCCATTAAGTTTCCATCATAATAATAATAATAATAAATTTTATTTCTATCCCGCCCTCCCCACCTTAGCGGGCTCAGGGCGGCTAACAGCATATTACAAAACATACAGTGATATTATAAAAACATTTAAATCCAACAATATAAAACATCAACAATAAAACTACTAACATTAAAAACCAGTTCAATGATATAATTATTCTGCGGTGTGAATCTTCAGACCGCATTGGCGGCTCCTTAATTCTTGATCTTCCTAACAGTCCGGATGTGCCAGTTTAAAAAGGACGGTCTTGCAGGCCCTGCGGAACTGCTCAAGGTTCCGCAGGGCCCGCACCTCCTCGGGGAGTCGGTTCCACAGAGTAGGAGCCGCACTCGAGAATGCCCGTACTCTGGTGCTCTGATGTTTAATCTCCTTCGGCCCGGGGATGGTCATCAGATTTTTCCCGACTGACCTCAGTGCTCTCTGGGGTTCGTATGGGGAAAGACGGTCCCTCAGGTAGGTGGGTCCTCGGCCATATAAGGCTTTAAAGGTAACGACCAACACTTTGTACTGGACTCGGTATATAATTGGCAGCCAGTGCAGTTCACGTAGCCCCGGCTGTATATGCTCCCGTTTTGGAAGTCCCAACAACAGCCTGGCCGCCGCGTTCTGCACTAGCTGCAGCTTCCGAGTCCGGCACAGAGGTAGCCCCAAGTAGAGGGCATTACAGTAGTCTAGTCTTGAGGTGACCGTTGCGTGGATCACCGTTGCGAGGTCCCGGCGCTCGAGGAAAGGGGCCAACTGCCTTGCCCGCTTCAGATGGAAGAATGCTGACTTGGCAGTGGCTGCTATCTGGGCCTCCATTGATAGTGAAGGCTCCAGTAAAACACCTAGGCTCTTTACCTGGCGCGCTGCTTTCAATAGCGCACCGTCGAAGGCCGGGAGAGCTATTTCCCTTCCCAGGGCGCCGCGGCCCACGCACAGGACCTCTGTCTTCGCTGGGTTCAGCTTCAGAAATGTTTTGTTTTCCAGAGGTCAATACACAGAGTTTTTGGCCATTAGACTGAGAGCCAAAACAAGAGTGAACCTTAATTGTATCACACTGAAGAGAGTAGCAGCTCCAGAGAGACCCCAAGTCACAGGGAGAATTTGAGATCTCACACTCATCTGAGGGGCATAGCAAACATTGCCTTACTTGTACCCAAAGAAATCTATATAGGATCCAAGCCATAGCCTTCAGTATGCATAGTATTTTTTTTTACCTCAGAGATAATAGGAAACACTAGAGGTTCAGGTTAAAGTTCATTTGCATAGTGAGCAGAAGTGACAAAATCTTTAAAAAAATGGAGGAAAAGCATGTGCAGATCTTTGAAAAATCTGCCAGTTCAGTTCATATCCTGTTTGCTAGTCACATAGAGGGAGAGGATATTTGATGATCAATTCAAAAGTTTGTCAACCCGTTCATGGCTGTTTGGCAGCTGATTCCACCATTTTCATTCCTAACCATGCAGTACAGTGCAGTTAGATTTTTGTATATATGTATTCTCATACAACCTGCTGCCCCTGTCCTTGCTGCATAGCTCAGCAGGCATTTGCTCCAAAAAGACAAATCAGTCTCACATCAGGTAAATCAATCATAAATGTTGTATTGTAATAAAATCTTACCCTTTGATATTTACCTAAGTTCATCTAAGTTCACCTAATGACTGTAGATTGATTTGAATCAGCAGCATCTTTGTGCATGTGCAGTTCTCCAAAAACCCAATGCAAAGCTGTTTGGCAAACATTCACTACTGTTTGGCTCAAACTGAACACTGTATGCTGCTTTTTAGCAGCTAGCTGCTGCATCATCATCTCAGGGGCACAAAACTTTGAACTACATCCAAAAGATAAACTCAAAGGAAAATTCATGCACTGAAAAAAATTCCAGGCTGTTCCAAGATGGACACCTCAGCTCAGACAAGTCTGAGGCAAATTGGGCTGAACTAACAATGAATGATACAAAATGAGCATTGATTTATTGTGCAGCCACATACTGAATTGTTCCAGGGAATCTTCGGATTAGTTCCCCCCGCCCCACCCAGTGTTTCTAGATATACTGCTGCTCCCCAGCATAACACTTACTGGATATGCTGGATCATTTTCATCATGCAACACTAGCAGAGCCACAGATCATTGGATTACTAACTGCATGTTAAAAATCTGGTGTATATTTATATGGGGAAAAGGCAATCCCAGAATGCTACCAAGGCTGATAATTCAGTTACTATGACTACTTGGACATTGTGCGTCATGGATTCAAGAGCAAAATGAGAAAGAACAGTTTCACTATGTGTATCTACATAAATGCTTTCTACACATTGCAGTGGAAGTTGAATAAATGCATTGATGGTGGTTTGAATATAAATAGTTGCTTTACACTGAGTCTATTGATCCAGGTAGTCCAATCCTGACTACTTTGACTAGCAGTAACACTACAGTGGGTTTCCCTGCTCTGTTGCTTGACATAATTTTAACTGGAGATTAGGAGAGCACATTTCAAAAAATTATTCTTTCAGTTCCACATCGCAATTTTTCCTAACTGACCTGTTGGGGTAACCAAGGGCAGAAGGCTGGTATTAGAGCTGGAAGTGGCAGAAACCGCTATTCTTAGATATCATCATCCTACTGGAGTCATGGTTATCCCCAAGATTGGCTCTCCTGTGCCTAGGGCTGGTGTTAGGTTTTTTGGTGCCCTACGTAAGCTGGCCATTAGTACCCCCCCCCCCAAAAAAAACCCCCAAAATTTTAAGAACAGATAATTGTAGGCAAAATGAAGAAACTTGAACATTTACAACAGAATTTACAGTTTTTTATTTTAAATTTTATTTTAAAAAAATTGTGAGATTACGCAATAAAAATTGTGAGAATACTACCTGATCCTTCTAGCTGGAGGTGCCAGGGCCTTGGCCTTCACATGACCATTTCTACTTGACCCTTTTAGTTGGAGGTGCCAGTGACAAGACCTTGTACATATGCGAAAGATGGTCTACCACTGAGCTATGGCTCCCACACCATGGCTCTGTTAAAGCAGAGTAGAAAGAATGAGTGGCAGCATACAACTTCAACAGGAGCCAATTTTTAGAAATTGTAATTGACTCTTCTTCAGCTTTTACAATTGGTTAATTTATCCCTGCCAGGTTTCAAGGAGCGCACTGCGCAGGCACTGTCTGCTTTCGCATTTCCTGGGTCTGTAACAGACCTGGGGAACATGAAACTGACTGGGCAGTGTCTGCGCTCCATGAAGCCTGCTTTCCATTGGGGAAGGCAAGCTCCAAGGAGCACACGTGCTGTGTGTGGGAAGAGGGGGTGCCTGGCTGTGACCCTTGGTCAGGTGGTGCTTTAGGTGGCTACCTACTTGGCCTATTCCTACACACCAGCCATGCCTGTGCCCCACCTCCCAGACCCCCCCTTTTGGCAATAATTTAGGGTTGCCAATCCCCAGTTGGAGCAAGGGATCCCCTGGTTTGGAGGCCCTCCCCCCCCCCACTTCAGGACTATCAGAAAGCTGGGGTGAGGAGGAAAATGTCTGCTGGGCACTCCATTATACCCTGTGTAGATCTATAGGGTATGATGGAAAATAAATATGTGGGTATCGGAGGCTCTGTGTGGACTGTTTTTTGAGGTAGAGGCACCAGATTTTCAGCATAGTGGTGCCTCTCCTCAAATCTCATCTCCAAGTTTCAAAAAGATTGGACCAGGAAGTCCAATTCTATGAGCCCCCAAAGAAAGTGCCCCCATCCTCCACTATTTGCAATAGAAGGAAGGCATTTAAAAGGAATGTAGTCCCTTTAAATGTGATGGCCAGAGTTCAATCATGCTTATCACAACCTTGATCCTGACTCTACCCCCAGACTCTCCTGGCTCCATCCTCAAAGTCCCCACCCCCAAAGTCCCCTGAGTTGGACCTAGCAATCCTATGGGGACTCCTTTTTTGGTCATGCAGGGCCAGGGAGTCCACCCTGCACTATGTTCCCCAGCCATTTTCTAAACTCCAGCAGCTGGTTGTGACAGCTACACCTTTTCTAACAGTACAAACAGGCATACACAGTAAAAATATTCTTTGTTATAGGGAAGGCAAAAACCCCAGGGCCTATCAACTAATTAACTATGAATAAGAATCCTTCCCAGCACTGTTAACCAGCAACTCACTGCAGTCATAGCAATGGATGAGAAAAATAAACCCCATGACCTTGGAAAGCAAGGGTGGGGCCTTGCCAAGTTGCTGGAAGCCAAGCAGCTCTTCAGCCTGCTCCTTTCAGTCTGAGCTGTGTGCCAGAGACGACCCTGCAGCCTGCAGGTCTGAGTGCCTCACCCATTCCATGATGGACTGAACTCTGGGGTAGGCTTCAGGAAGCTGCTTGAGAGCTGACTGGCTGACAGCCAGTGTTGGACCAAATTGTTCAAAATCATCATCCTGCCTCTACCACTCAGACACAAATGCCCTCTCCCAGCTCATGCCTGGGAGACAAAATCACAGTATATAAGGTTTTGGTGAGAGGAGGCTGCACTTTGTTGACAAATAATAGGAATGCAGCTAGTGTAATTCACTGACTGGTTACTAGGTGTAATTAGGAGTTGGTGAGAAAATACACATTACTACTTAGCATCCTTCCATCATACTTCACTCAGATTGATATTTATAGTTCTTCTGATATCTAATATTTGAACTTAAGCAGTTTAGGGCAAAAAGTGTACTCACCATCTTATGCTACGGTGCAATCCTAAAACATTACACCCTTCTAAGCCCACTGAAATGTATGGACTTAAAGGGGTATAACTGTGCTTAAGAATACACTGTAAGAAGCATTGCAGAAAAAAAAAATATTTTGTGGAATATCTCTTTGGTCAGAAGTAGCAAAAAAAATAATTCTCAAGGAACATGCGGCTCGCTGCCTTCATCAGTGAATGAGAAAAGCTTCCCTATATTGGGGTTTTCCATCTACCACAGTATTTTAATTCAAATGGTATACCCCACCATTCAAGAAATTTCCAAGTGCCTTACATAATGAAGATATTTAAAATATAGTATATTCAATAATAAGATCAATCAACAGCACCAACCATAAATCACAAGAGACTATCACAATACCCTGCTAAAGACAATAATAATGAATTCAGCAATAACCACTAAAGCCTACTGATAAATTTCAATTTGCATAATCTGTGGGGAACACTTAGGAAGCAAGCTTTACAGATCCATTCAGAGGGAGCAGTCCAGAAAAGTATATTAAAAGATCTTCTAGCTGAAGAAGCACCATACCTGATGGACCTTTTAAAAGCAGTTGTTGTGAGGGCCTATGTTGGTGGGTGGTTGATACGGGGAGAGGCCATACTTCATGTATGGGTCCAAGGTCATGAATAAAGTGCTTTATAGGCAAAAATCAGCAAAAGAAAGACACAGTAGTTAAAGCACATGTATCAAGATTGCTGTGATATGCTGTCAAAAGATGGGCAGCCACATTTTATCCTAATCTAAAATGCCAAAACTGAGGACAGTTCTATGAGGCATGTATCAAAGTTTAGAAGCCTTGAGGTTGCAGAAATATGGATCAGCATGATTAGGTCAATAAGAAAAGGGAGAATTTATATACCAGATGAGACTAACAGAAGACATTTCTAGAAACAACACCAACCTGTTCTCCCTGAGCTAAAGATAGACCCAGATGCCAAATCAATCCTTTCAAGAATACTTGATTCCCCCAATAGCATGAAGTCCATCTTGTTGGATTCAGTTACAGTTTGTCCCCTTCATCCACCTAAGCAAAGCTTCTAAGCAATAATTTAGGACAACTGTAGGATGTGGAAACTTTGACCAATATATATTTCACCTACATGGTACCACTTCTGTGTAGAACTGCCAGGTCCCTCCAGGCAGCTGGTGTGCTATGGGAAGTGGGCTTACCAGAAGCAGGCAGTTTCAGCATTGCGCCCACATGACTTCCAACATGACTTCGATGTGATATAGGCATGTCAGGGATATAGGCATGTTAGGGCAAAACTTCTATGATAGAACTAGCTTCTACCATAGAGTTTTCGCCCCAAAGACAGAGCATCGCGCTGATGTCCCCAGGTCATGTTGGTCACATAGACATGCAGCTAGAACATTGGACGTTTCTCCCTTTTTTGTGCTAAGCCCCCCACACACACCGCTGGCCAGCTGATCAGCAACAGAGAGATGGAGCCTGGGAGCAGGAGAACCCTGCACCAACCAAGGCTCTGATGTCCCTACTTCCTGGCATAGCTGCGTAGGATGCCTTTGCTTGTACTTTCAGATACAGGAGAAGGTTAATGTCTTGAGGCAAAGTAACTGTAAAGAGCTTGGATGTTAATGTTTTGCAGCAAGGTATTTATAAAGATTCTGGCTTGACAAGGATTTTGATGATGATCTTTTTCTTCTCTAGCTGCTCAGTATTTTTCCTTGAATAAAGCACTCCCTTTGTGTGCAAAACCTCCCTACAATGTCTCCAACAAGTCCGCACTTGTGTATTCATAGTTCTTTAGATATATAGGAGTGGAATGATGGGATCTCATTCCATATGTCCTGAGATATGTGATCTATGTTCCCTGACTGGGTCTTTATATACTCCTACTGGGATGCTATGAATGGCAAAAGAGTTATTCAGATGTAAGGGTAGTTGTCTGGAGTTTTCTATTAACTTCAGCTACTGAGTTCCCCTTAATGATCAATGACTGCAGATTTTGATGAACTTCCATTCTTCTCTGCCATGTTCAGTGGGGTTTTGGTTGCTGATAGAGTTCTGCAAACACAAGAGCTATGCACAGGCACAAAATTATCTGTATGTTGATTTCTTTCTGGATTTAAAAGAGGCACTGATTGTGAGCCTACCCTGTGAAGTTAGTGCCACTCAGTGAAAGGATCACTCTGAAAATCTGCTTTCCCACTCAAACCTACATATATTTGATGAATATTGTTCACTTCCAGTTTCTTGCACTTGCTTCCAACAAGCTAGTTTAACTACTTTGCTGGTACAAATTATACTTAGATTGCATGCACTTCATTGAACGGTGCCACACTCCAACGGCTCTTTTGATTTTCCACTTTCATTTTGATCAATAAATTCCCACTTGGAGTTTTCTCAATCAAATACTTGCAGGTTGCCAATTTCTTTGAAAAGGGAAACAACAAATTTCAGATTACAAAGAAATTTAAATGTTCCACAGACTAATAGCGGTATTAATAGCTACAGAAATTATCTAAATTAACAGTTCCCCTTTCAATATAAAAATGACTAGCAGAAACTATTTTTTTTTTCATTGCAAGACTTATATTTTTACAGCTCCTCAACTATTCAGGTTAGCAACTGAGAATGATTATATTTAAAACCAAAATGAAGAAATTAAATGTAAGGGGAAGGTAATGATAAATTGGAATTACTGGCCAGGTACCGTACACCAGTAAGCAATAGATACATGACTGAAAACATTTATTTAGTTATTAAACTTTTAAAAAGATCAGTTGTTGCTGCCTACTTACTTGACACAATATGTTTCATTATGGAAAAATACTATGAAACTGCCTCACTACAAGTTAAAAAAGAGGATGTTTGTAGAATAGACATAGGAATTATTACTTAAATACTGATGTTATTAGACAGTGTGGTTAATGTAAATTATGTTATAGTTGACCTACAGGTATGTTGAGTAGCCTGCAGAGCCTCGTTAGAATTTAATTTTTCAATTTCAAATAATAATATTCTCATTATGGTGGTGTGTTTATCTACATGACAATCCATTTTGATTTCATCAAAAATATTCAAGCAAAAAGCCCAAATTCATGCTGCCTGTGAAATATTATGCTCTAAAATAAACATTTTAGGGCCTCCCCATCCCTTTATTTAAGAACACATTCAAGCTAAGTAGAAAAATGTCTAGTATTTTCTTTGTGCCCACCTGATTTATGAAAGGATATGCAGATTTTGTTAATCTACCACAACACCATCAAGTTTACAGTAGTATTTATTCACACTGCCCCAGTGTGCCCTCACTCTGCCATCTTGGCTAGGATCAGCTGGGCTTCCCGCCTATGGTCCTCTTGCTGTTGTGGTGGATGGATTTGTGGGGTGTTTCGGGAGAGGGTAGGATAGCTTGTGAGATATCCCCTATACAATTGTTTCACCTGGAAAATGATATCACACTGTCAATGTTGTGCATAATGCTCTGGCTTTTGGGCAAAACTCTATGGTTTTTTGCATTCAAAACCATAGAGTTTACCCAAAAACCAGAGCGTCCTGGCATGGTGACATAGCCCAGAAGTGATGTCATCATATTGGGGACATTACAAAGTGACATCCCTGTTTGAAGGTGGGGTTTCCCCCACTGGCCAGCTGGCTGGTGGTGGATCAAAACCTCAAAGTGGGTGAAACCTCACTGGGACTGAAGGATTGGCTATCCTATTCCAAACCTCTCAGAATGAGAGGAAAAGGAGGTTACAATACAATTCTCTTTCTTTCCTTGATTGGTTCACTTGCCCTTTCTCCTATGTCAGGTGTTCATCCTGTTTCCTCCTCAGTCTGGCCTGGAAGCCTCCATTTTATTTGACCCAGGGACCCAATGCAGCCAGCCCTGGCTCCACTTTCCTCTGGGACAGGCATAGGGAGGCAATAAATTACCTGTTCCCTGGACTGCCAGTCTTCCATCTCCCTCGTCTTCTTCATGTTGCTTCCTTCCCTGTCTCTCAGTCAGGGTCAGCCCAACAACAGGCTCTCATTCCCCAGAATGTACACTTTTTCTTGGGGTGTGGGGTGTGACTTCCTCACCCACCTTTTTGCTATTACAGCAAATTTGATTGGAGCCCTCACTGCTCTCCTCACTGCCACTGACAGTGTTTCCATGCCTGGCTGTTCCAAGTAAGCAATGTCCTTGCACTTCAGATGAGCGGCTTGGTCTGGAAAACCTCTGTGCTTAGAAATTTACAGGATCTGATGTATTGGTGTTGGCACCAGGAATCAGCTGGTTTGAACTTAGAAAAACCTAGTACTGCTGCCAAGCAGTGCCCTTGAAGCCCAGTATAGTGAAAGCCAAGGGCCAGTGACTTAAGAGAAAAAGAGCTGACATATGGTTGTTAGTAGTCCTGGCTCAATATATCTCCCCCCGGAGACATGTACAAATTACCATCTCCCTCTCTTCAAAACCTACCTTTTCCATGTCGCGTTGGTTTTCCCCTCAATCCTCATTCCCATCTGTAACCACTTTTTAAAAACAAGGAAATGCTGAAGAGTCTGGGACTTTTCTGTTAAGATAAGAGATAACTAAGGGAGCACATGATAGAAGTTTTTAAAATTTTGCCTAGGTAGAGAGACAAAGCAAATACAATTTTTTATCCATTTCCTAAAATAAAGGTTACTGGACTTTGATGGACTGGTCTAATTCACCTGGGGTCTTGTTATGTCCTTAAATTCTTATCTTCATGTTTGTATTTTCCCACATTCATCCCATATTTCTTCTTCCTCTTCCTCAGTTGTTCTCTCAGTTAAGGCCCTTGGTAAAGCACCAGCCATGGTATTAGATTTTCATAAGCATGTACGCATAAATGACTCCGAGAATGGACTCCAATATGCTGGAGGGGGATATGGAGGCTGTCTCTGATTTGGAATGCAGTCAATGCTAACTGAATTTACAGTGGGAATAATTTCAGTAGTAGGAGGCACAGAAGAGCTCCATTGCACAGTACTAAAATCTCCTTTTTTAGATGATGATGTGATAATGCTGCCAACACAGACTGACTTCCAGTTCCATGGAAGTGGACCATTTTCTGTACAATTCTCAAGTGAACATGGGCCTGGAACTTCTGATGATGACTGATTCCCACATTGCAGAATACACAGTTCTGGCTGGATCCCAGACTGTTTCACATTTGACTGATGTGAGTTGCCACATGTTTTCTACACATGATACCTGATTCAGATCAGGATGGGGTTGTCAGGTCTGTGTTGGAAATACCTGGAGACTTTGGTGGTCAATCCAGGAGAGGGTGGAGTTTGGGGAGAGGAAGGGCCTCAGCATGGTACAATGCCATAAAGCCCACCGTTCAAGGGAGCCATTTTCTCCAGGGGAGCTGATCTCTACCAGCTGGAGATCAGTTGTAAAAGCGGGAGATCACCAGGCCTCACCTGGAGGCTGGCAACCCTAGATCAGGATCTCATTGGATATGGAGAAAGGTTTTCAGCTTTATTTCTGCACCATTTGCTTATCTTGATACAGTCCTGAAGGAGCACAGTTTGTTCCACTGTGGAAATTTATGTGTTCTCATGCAATTATTTTAGGTTGGGAAAAATCTTGTGAGGGGGCAGGCCGAAGCCTGATCTCTGTGTGCCATGGCTGCAATCAGAATGGGGCATTATACATGTGGGAATTCAGGTGAACTCATAACTCATTTAATATTTTTTCAAAGGGTGAGGACCCTAGACCCAATCTGCACACACCAGAATACATGAATTATCCTCATGTTAAACTTGAGGTTGTATGTTTTCATTACTTCCACTAGCCTTGTAGGTACAGGGTTTTTTTTTAAAAAAAAAAAATAGTAATACATAGCTATCTGCAATAAGTTAGCTTTAAATTGATTACAGACATTCAATCATTTTGTGCTGGCAAAGCAAATCCTACACCCAGTCCTCTGTACTCGGTTTCATCTACAGCAGTACACAGAATAGGCTATTTTCAAATAAATAATTTGCTCAAGCATCTAAAGAGACAGAATGTGGCAATTTGGCTGGAGACAGCAATTTTTCTCAGAGAGTAAAGTATGCTAAGATAGAGGCATTATTGTTGGCAAAGCACACAATTATCCCACTGCTGTATCTGTTCACAAGTTTTTCAGTACTTCAAAACATGCAGAAAGCTTGCTTGGTCAGAAACAACAGTAGAAGACAAGAAATGCTTGTTTAATGGTATATCTATTGTGTCACTTTCTTAAAAGCTCTCTATTTCTCAGGTGCTCCAACTTTTATGCCAGTCTCTGTTATAAATGGGGCAAGAGGGAAAGAGGAGAAAGAAAGTCACACATTGCCTCCTGAAGAGAAGGATCTAGTGTTGTCTGGTCTGGGGGTTATGCAAGGTGTTTCAAGAATAGAACCATCTACCATGATGGGGTTTCTGTGGTCTCAGCAGTGGAAGACGTCCCGTACTGGTACCAATTGTAATTTGAACAGTGGCAGAAGTTCAGAAACAAAACCAGCTACACAGGCTGAGATCTTAGGGTCTTTTTATGCATCTGGATTTACCTCTGTGAACAGAGGAAACAACATGATTGGTTGAATTTGGTGCAAAACTAGGAACTTGAAGAGAGCTGGATCTAGACTTTGGAACATAGAATGCCATTGGTGGGTCTGAATTTGTGGTGGATTTGAAATTGTAGTAAAGCATGGGTGGGGAGGGGGAAAGAGGATTTTGAGAATGTCCAGTCCCCCACTCTGAGCACTCCTATAGTCTCTTTAAACCTCTACCACCCTGAATCAAATACAATGGAGAGCACAAGCTTGGATGAAAGGATTGGTATTATGTAAGCTATGTACTCCCTAAAGGCCTCTTATTTGGGAACCTGCTAGATCCAGGCTGTAATTATTTGTGAAGTAAATAGAAATATTTTTTCCAAGACAGGCAAAACACAGATGGAGATGAACAACAAAGGTTTATTTAACAGAAAATAAAATATTCAATAGGGTAAATGTTATGTGTGGATGGCTTCAATTTCATCCCCAAAGGTTTTCTCTAATGAGAGTAACTGCTTTGTAGCTGAGCCTCAAACAAAGTGAATAAACCCTGAAGAAAGATTTGATTCCCCTTTCTTCAGACAGCTTACATCATCAGTTTCAAGGCTGTTTTTTAAACACAGAGAGCATATTTCCACAGAATCTGTACATGTAAGTTAAGAATGTAAGGCCCTTAACAGGATGTTTGTTTACTGAAACAAGGTTTCTTCCCTAAATTGACCCCAACACCTAACTAAAAGCCACATAACAGCCAGGCTAAGCTAACACTCTTATCCAGAGCCACAAAATCCTTGTATGAAGAAAAACAAATCTTCACTCTTTTTAATTTGAGGCTGGATCACCCCCTCCCATCCACTGGGCTCTGACTGCCTGACAAACACTTCAATTTGCATGAGGCCAAAACCACAAGGTGACTGGGACTTTTGAGGATGATTGTCATAGATGTAGAAGTCCAAATATGGGAATAGTAGCCATCAGAATGATATAATTACCTGAGTGACAGGCCAGCTAGGGCTGGTTTGATAAAAGCTAAGCAGTGGTTTGTTGGCCTTCCCTGAGCCTCTGATTGAATTACTGGAGAAGGTTGTATTTTGGAGGAGACTCTGGGACTTCAGGCTACTGTCCTGTAAACTTGAATTGTTGGTTATGGGAGCTCTGAAGGCTTAGGCAAAGGCTGTTGATTAATTGGAGCATTCAGGAAGTTGGGCTAATTTCAGTAAGAGAACATATGAACATATATGAACATATGAAGCTGCCTTATACTGAATAAGACCCTGGGTCCATCAAAGTCAGTATTGTCTACTCAGACTGGCAGCGTCTCTCCAGGATCTCAAGCTGAGGTTTTTCACACCTATTTGCCTGGACCTTTTTTATTGGAGATGCCAGGGATTGAACCTGGGACCGTCTGCTTACCAAGCAGATGTTCTACCACTGAGCTACAGTCCCTCCCAACATCCAGAGGAATTCCTACATGTTTTATTATCAAACTGGGTATTCCATCCAGGTCTCTGACAGTTTAACGCCAGAGAATCTTAGGATGCACACAGATACAAGGGACCCAGGGCTGTGGCCTCATAGGTAACACTACACGGAACTTTATTGCCCTCTCATCCAAATTAGAGAGAGCTTCTTGGAGTTTTTTGTAATCTGCCTTGGTTTTCACCAGCCTGAAAAGCTTCATGTAATCAGCAAACTTGGTCACTACATCAATCAGGTGGAAAGCTACTCCATCTCTCTGATTTTCTAGCCTATTCTACACTTAGGAACCTTCATAATTCTCATATATTCACTATGACTTTTATTTGTTGATTTTCCTTTCCTCTTTAACGTTTTGTATTTCATTGTAATTTAAATGCCTTAAATCTTTGGTATGAAACCTAATAAATCTCAGTTTGCTCCAGGAGGATTCAGTCCAGGAGGATGCTAAAAATAAATGGACACCAGTCTGATATTAGAAACCACGACATTTAAAAACTAATGAGCCTACTCATGAGTAGGTGGCAGCCACAGGGCTACTTGCAAGTAGGCAGCAGGTGTGGGGCTAGGGGTGTAAATTCGGTTCGGCTGAACCAAATAGACCACTGAATAACCCCCTGATTCGGAAGTATACGGTGTCGTATACTTCCGAATCCAATTAGAAGCCATTATACGGGAGCCGTATACAGCTCCCTGTATACTTCCGAATCAATATTCGGAAGTATACGGAACTCAATGTAAAAAGCGGAAAAGGAGCTTCTGCAGCCCCAGGGAAGCTGCTTGCCTCCTTTCCCACCTTTGGAAGCCTTTTCCTGCCTCTCTCATAGCCTTCCTGGGATCAGAGAGGGAGGGGGAGAGGGAGAGGAGCCCCAGCAGCCAATTCAAAGCATGCATTTGCAAAATGCATTGCAAATGCATGCTTTGCTGGGCTAATCCCCCAACCTTCAGCAGCATTGTTGTTCTTTTGTTTACTTGGGTATGCAAGTAAACAGTGTTCTCTGGCCAATCACAGAGCAATGGTATTTTTTGAAACTGCTCTGTGTAGGGCCAGAGAACCTTTTTAAGGAGTCTGCCTGGTTGGACTCCATTCCATTGCTGCTGTGTTGGTGTTGCTGTGAGAGAGAGATTGTGCTGTGCTGGCCCTTGGCCTCAGCTGCTGCTGCTCTCTCTCAGCCTTGCCTGACCTGTCTGGAGAAAACATCTAAGGTAAGAGAGTCTTGGGGTTCTTGTTTTTATTTTAGTTAGGATAAAAGTAAAAGGACTTTATAAGACTCAGAGTCCCTTTACTTATCCAGATTTGGGTGGGTGGTAGCTTATTTGAGGTTAGGGGGTTCTGCTGGGGGTGGGGGCCTGGGGTGGGGTGGTTGCCAATTTGCCTATATCTAACTTTAGTGAGTGGACTTTTTAAAGTGCAGTGCCTTTTTACTTTTCCTGATTTGGGTGGCTTGGATTTCTTGGAGTTAGGGTGAAGGTTTTTTTGGGGGGATGGGTTGGTTAAGTTCCTGTATTTTTAAAAGTCAAGTTTTTTACTGTTTTAAAAGGATTCTGTGTTTGATTTGTTGCTGCTGTGTTGTGCTGCTGTTGTTCCTTTTCTCTTCTGGTTCTGGTTCTTGGGGGAGGGGCTGTTTGGCCTAATTATTATTGATAAAAAGTTCAGTTTTTTAACAGTTGAGTTTGTTGGCCTTTTCTCAGATTTGTTTGGATCTGTTGCTGTTGGTTTTGCATTCTGCCCTGTTGTCCCTTTTCCTCGTTCTGGTTTGTTTGTGTGTGTGTGTGTGTGTTTTGGGGGGGTAAAGTTAAGTTTCTTTCTGTTATGTTTTTTTTTCATGTTTTATGTTTGTTTTGTTGGTGTGTGGGCTGTGTGGTCACGTTCATGTTTTTATAGAGCTATTTTTGGAGTCTGAGGGTTCCATGCAATTTTGGGGGCTCTCCCTCAAACCCCCTGCCCCCCAGTAGCCTCTGATTATATCCTATTTTGCCATCGAGTTCAATGACCCATAGGGTATAATGGTGGGATAGGTGCACCCTCTTTGGGTGCCCCTGGAATGGGAACCCCTAGCCTAATCTTTTTGGGACTTGGGGGGTTCATAGGGGAGAGTCCCCTGCAAATTTGGGAGCTCTCCCTCAAACCCCCTCTCCTCCAGGCGACTTCCAATATACCCTCTTTTGCCATTGATTTCAATGGCCCATAGGGTATAATTGGGCTGTATATTCAGAAATAGCCATATATCTCCCATATATATGGCAATTCCGAATACCAGTATTCGGAAATATATGGTATTCCGAATATTTTGGCCCTGTATATTTCCAAATTCGATTAATTCCATTTTTTTCATACCCCTACTCACGAGTAGCTGGCAGGTATGGAAATACTCAAGAGTAGGCGGCAGCCTGGTGATTCGGGGCGGAGCTGTGCTGCCTAGGGTGCCTGAAGGACTAGGGCCAGTCCTGATGCCTGCTATTGTCATTCAGCATCTGAAATCACTTTCCACTCTAAAAGATATAAGGAAAGATGGACTCACATTCTAGCTATATCTGAAGAAGTGAGCAGTCCCTCATGAAAGCTCATGTCTTGCCACAAATGTTGTTAGTCATTAAGGTGCTCTTGCTCTTTTCTACTTATAAAGATTGCAAACTTTAGGGTTTGTTTGCTGGTTTGTTTTAATCTGTTAGAAATGGAGGGGGATCTCTCCAAATCAAATAATGTGTTGATTTCAGACAGGGCAAAACCCATTCAGTGCTAGTAATTATAACAGAACAGCTAAAAATGCAAAGTGGTGAGGGAGTTAATGTGAAGAAAGGCAGTCAGCAAACTGGAAGGGAAGATAAGGAGACATGTTGAACTGGACATATGGAACACGGAATGTATTTTTAAATATTTAGCCATCTACTTCCAGTCATTAAACAATGAAATCCAATCCAAGCGCTGTAATTCCTAATAAAGTCCTTTTGAAAAGAATAAATAAAATCCCAGATAGACATAGAGAAATCTAATCTAAAAGAATTTTTTTTCCCTGGAATAAACCAAAATCATTTCCTTTTAATTATCCTTTTTCTTTATCCCAAGGCATCTCTTTCCTATGCCCTCTTCCTTTCTTTTAACATACATGTGTGTGTGATCGGGTCTCAAAGTAAACAGCAGAGCAGGGCTATCTCAATGTATATTGTACTTGTCAGAATAATTTCCCCTCCATCCTCTCAGTGAAGATGTGTTCGTGTTTATACCTTGAATAAAACTTGCACTTGAATAAAACTTCCACTGAACTTGAACTTTGTTCTCTCTCTGGCAGTTACTGTAGGAACTATCATCAGTGTGATCTGTTATGGAAGTCTGCTTGAGTCTTGGAGAAATGGAGCTTAGTCGATCCTAGAACTTTTTGCTATGCTCAGACTTCCTTGTCCCCCTAGTGACTGCAGCCAGAACTGCATTTTAAAAATAAAATAAAATGTTTGGCTGGAGGCAATGGGATGATCCTGGATTCTAGAGGCCCCTTCAAAGGCCTTCCTTAAGCTGCACCTGGGGTGAACTGCACCCCCTCCACCTCTATTGGTACACCATTGGAGTAGATGATGTGTATGCACTTATGATGAAGCTATACTTTTTGTAGGAGATCACGAAAAAGTTCGGTACAATTTGAGTAGATCTATGTGGACCACCAGGAGGGAGGGCAGCATGACATAGACCGATCTTGTCAGATTTTAGAAGCTAAGCAGGGTCAGTACTTAGATGACAGCCTTCCAAGAAAGATTGTGCAGAGGAAGGCAATGGCAAGCCACCTCTGATTCTTGCTTGCTTTGAAACTCCTTGCTGGGGCTACCATAAATAATCTGCAATTTGGCAGCACTTTAAACACACATGTGGACCCCCAGAAGCCAAGCAAACAGATCTGTAAGCTTGAGCGTAGAGATGATTATTTATCTTCTGGTGTGATGGGAACTGCTCTTACCACTGCTTTGGTACTTGCCCAGGTCTGGCTTTAGTATCATGATTACTCCCTTTGTGCATGTCAAGGATGCTTTTTGGTCTATTATATATTTCCTGTGTGCTTCTCTAATGGAACTGTGGATGTGGACATTAGCTGAGAGTTGTCAAAAAGCATGGGATACCTGTGCTGGAATGGCACTATGACTTTTGTTCTGTGTAAAGGTACATTCGAACTGTCTGAACAAAACAACTAGACATGAGTAAGGGGTAAAACAATTGGTGGCCAATTTTGGGGTACAAAAATATTTGGCTTATCTGGTCCCCCCCCCCCTGTTATTAAAAATAATAGAGGCATGTGTGTGCAGGCAGGGGGTTCATGGGCCAAAAACTCCAGCACTGGAAAGTTACTATTCCTGGCTGCCTAGGTAATGTTTGACCAAAGCCTTAATTTCCCACATTGTTGCTGTGCTATGTATGAAGGAAGCAGTGCCAGCTGAATCACTGCTATTGGCACCATTCTATGGTTTCAAATTGTTAATTGGCTAATTCTGTGGAGGCAGCACACTGAGCAAGAGAGCACATGGTAATGTTTTTGTGAACTAAACAAAAGTGTCCATTTGGTTTCTTTTCTGCCCCCATCCCCGGCAGTGGGCTAATTAACACTTGATACTTAACATCCTCCTGTGTTTGGCTGACAATATTTAAAAGGTAAGTCAAATAACTAAATTGATGGGATGACTTTCTATGCCTTTGCTTTTGTAGAGCATTAGGATGCAATGAGGGTAACTAAAAAAAAGTGTAGAAGCTGATGAGGGGGAAATATTTCACCAATGTTTTTAACAGTGACCTTTGCAACATTCCCACAGAAGCTGTCGTACTTTATTTGCATATTTTAATTATGATTTACATGATTTATTAGTGTACATTCAGAGAGAATCTACGTAATCTTGTAATATTGGGGTGTGGGAGCTGGCAGATAATAGTGTCATCCCTGAAAGTACCTGTTGAATTATTTAATCTATATTTTCTAAATGTGTCAAATAAACTGTGCATTCACATTAAACCACTGAGAAAAAAGAACCACATGAATGTCATGCAGAAAGAAGATTTAAATTATTTTAATTATGGTATTATTATGGCTTCTAAGGGACCTTGGAAATTGTACTTCTGTGAAAACACTCATGCATGATTTCCTTAAATAACTGTGTTCAAAGAGCCTCTGGAGGAAACCAATGATAAGTTAAATCTGTTTGTTGCCATCGTCGTTGTCATCATCATCATTATTAAACCACCTTCCCCTGGAGGGCTCAGGATGATGTACAACGTAAACTACAAGGGTTGAAATACAGTAAAAAAAAACCAAACACCCAGTTAAAACAGTACACTGACGTGCACATTGTCCAGTTATCGATGGCCTACATAAATTATGCTCCCTCCCAAGGGCAGGTCATGGTGAAGGCCATAATAAGGCTTAAAGAAGAACTGTTGCTGTCCACAATCATAGGCCTGGTGGAACATCTCTATTTTAACTCTAATGATTTTAACTACCAATTTATAATTAATTATTTATTAGTTATTTAATTAGTATTTATTGACTAGCTAAGTGGATTTATTTATGGCAAATTAATTGGAGATAGATAGTTGGGGAATGGTTTTTAAATTAGTCTAAATTAAGGAGCCAATGGACGTTTAATTTATTTATTGTTAGCTAGGATTCTTAGGTGTATTAAGGGAAGGGTCTTAAACTAAATAACTAGGGGCTATTGGTAGTGGTGAATTATAATAAGGTTGAAGAGGGAATAGGTTTAGATACTGCTGGTAATGAGCTGGTTTCCACCAGTAGGAGATGACTGGCCTGGGGATTCCAGTACTCCTGGGGAGGGGAAGGTATGACGGTGGGAGCAGGCAGACCTATAACGGAAGGAGGCCGATACATGGTAGTGCTCGACCACCTTCCTGCCTGTGTCCCATCCCGATGGTGACAGGTAGTGGGGCCAGGCGAACTTACTCGCCTCCGGCACTGGTGTTATGTAATGCCAGGTCCATTAACAATAAGACCACTGTCCTTCGGGATTTCCTGCTGGAGCAGGAGGCGGACCTGGCATGCGTGACCGAGACCTGGGTGCGCGATGGGGAGACCGTAGCCCTCTCTCAAATGGCTCCCCCGGGATACTCGGTCTTTCACCAGTCCCGGACTAGCGGGCGGGGGGGGAGGAGTGGCACTATTCATACGAGAGGCTTACTCCTCTAGGGCTCTCCCAGCCCCGGAGATCAGGGGCATTGAATGTGTCGGTCTGATGTGGGACGTTGGGGAGGGGTTG
Organism: Heteronotia binoei; assembly: GCF_032191835.1. Taxonomy (NCBI): domain Eukaryota; kingdom Metazoa; phylum Chordata; class Lepidosauria; order Squamata; family Gekkonidae; genus Heteronotia; species Heteronotia binoei. The sequence continues at coordinate 97,280,783 of NC_083229.1, forward strand.
ACGATCTGGCTGGTGTACCATCCGCCTAACGCACCGGCCGACACCTTATCATCCCTGATGGAGGCCGCAGCAGGCTGGGCATTGGAGTACCCAAGACTATTGTAGTACCCAAGACTTCAATGTTCATGCCGACGACGCGGCCTCCAGTCGAGCGATGGACCTGGTGTCATCCATGGCGACGCTGGGACTCTCCCAAATTGTTACAACGCCCACCCATCAGCCGGGGCACATATTAGACCTGGTCTTCGCGGCGGGAGTTTTAGTGAACGATATTACTCCTAAAGCAGTGCCATGGTCGGATCACTATGCCCTTAAGGCTCGGGTGGATGTGCCGCCCCAAACCTTTTTAGGCAGAGAGCATATTTTAGCTCACCCGCGGAGCCTGATGGACCCAGAACGGTTCCTGATGGCCCTGCGGGATCCCGGGCCCCCTGGCGATTCCTTGGATGATCTGGTGGAGTCCTGGAATGATAGACTCTCCAGAGCCATTGAAGAGATCACACCTAGGCGCTCTCTACGCCCTCGTTTGAAGTCGACACCCTGGTATAACCAGGGGTTGCAACAACTAAAATGGAGACTTAGATGGCTAGAGAGGCAATGGCGGCGTACTCGAGATGAGGTAACTCGAACATCTTATAGAGAGATTATGAAGTCCTATGAGGTGGCAATCAAAACCGCAAAGAAAACATACTTTGCAGCTGAGATTGCATCCGCAATATCGCGCCCGGCACAACTATTTAATATAATTCGGAGTTTAACAACGCTGCCTCAAGGCAGACCAAATTCTAAAGAATTGGAGATTGGCTGTGAGGCTTTTGCGAATTTTTTTGCGGACAAGGTCGCGTCGCTCCGCCCCAACCCCCCTGCCATATTAGAGTTAGCGAAACCGAGGCTCTGTGCCTGTCTTCGGATTGTTTTCTGGATGGCTTCAGCCCTCTCAGCCTGAAGGAAGTTGACAGGATTCTCTTATCTGCACGCCCAACAACCTGTAAATTGGACCCATGCCCCTCCTGGCTTATTAAATCTTGCCAGAGGGAGCTTAGATATCCTGTACAGGATATCATAAATAGATTCCTGATGGAAGGGCATTTTCCAACACCACTTAAAGAGGCGGTGGTCCGTCCCCTCTTGAAAAAAAACATCATTAGACCCGGCCCAATTGACACATTATCGGCCGGTCTCAAATTTGCCCTTTTTGGGCAAACTTATCGAGAGGGCAGTGGCGGTGCAGCTACAGACTTTCCTGGATGATGCTTCTGTCCTCGATCCCCTTCAGTCCAGCTTTCGCCTGGACCATGGGACGGAGACGGTGTTGGTTGCCCTGGTAGATGACCTGCAACGGCATCTGGATCGGGGCGGCTCGGCGGTGGTGATGTTGTTGGACCTATCGGCAGCGTTCGATACAGTCGACCATCGGCTACTGGCCCGCCGCCTCGCCGATGCGGGGATTCAGGGGTTGGCCTTGCAATGGCTTTCCTCTTTCCTCAAAGGTCGGGGACAGAGGGTCGCTATTAGGGATGAGCTGTCCCTGAGGCACACGCTTGACTGCGGGGTGCCTCAGGGTGCGGTTCTTTCTCCAATGTTATTTAACATCTATATGCGTCCCCTCGCCCAGATTGCCCAAAGGTATGGGCTGGGTTGTCATCAGTATGCTGGGTTGTCATCAGTATGCTGATGACACCCAGCTCTATCTGCTTATGGACGACAGGCCGGTCTGCGCCCCAGAAAAATTGGACCGGGCATTACAGGCCGTGGCTGGGTGGCTCAGGCAAAGCGGGCTGAGGCTAAATCCAGCGAAGACAGAGGTCCTTTGCTTGGGCTGTCGGGGTCCAGGAAAGGAAATCCCCCTGCCAGCTTTTGACGGTGCGCCGCTGACTGCGACGCATAGGGTCAAGAGCTTGGGGGTACTACTGGAGCCTTCCTTAACGATGGAGGCCCAGATAGCAGCCACTGCCAAGTCCGCATTCTTTCATCTTAGGCGGGTGAGGCAGTTGGCTCCCTTCCTGGAGCATGACGACCTAGCAACAGTGATCCATGCAACGGTCACCTCGAGGTTGGACTACTGCAATGCCCTCTACATGTGGCTGCCCCTGTGCCGAACCTGGAAGTTGCAGTTGGTGCAGAACGCCGCCGCCCAGTTGTTATTAGGGCTCCCAAGATGGGAGCACATTCAGCCAGGACTTCGGGCTCTGCACTGGCTGCCAATACTTTATCGAGTTCGGTACAAGGTGCTGGTCATTACCTTTAAAGCTCTATATGGCCTAGGACCTGCCTACCTGAAGGACCGTCTCTCCCCACATGTTCCCCAGAGAGTACTGAGATCGGGAACTCAAAACCTCCTTGTTGTCCCCGGGCCAAAGGAAGCCCATTTGAAATCTATGAGGGATAGGGCCTTCTCCGTAATGGCCCCTTCTTGGTGGAACCAGCTGCTGGAAGAGGTAAGGGCCCTGTGGGATCTTGCTCAATTCCGCAGGGCCTGTAAGACAACCCTCTTCCAGCAGGCTTACAACTAACCGACACTGAAATTTGAAATCGAGCGTAGTTTTATAAGACTGCTGAATGTTTTAATATTTTAATTATGTAAATTGTCTGAATTGTTTAAATTTTAATCATGTAAATTGTATGAAATGTTTAAACTTTTATGTTCTCATGTTAGATTTTATATGCTGTAAGCCGCCCTGAGCCACCTGGTGGGAAGGGCGGGATACAAATTACAAATAAATAAAATAAATAAAATAAAAAATATTTTGCATGCCCTGCAGGACTGAACTAAGCCCCACAGGGAGTGGATGTCACTAGGCAGAGAGTTCCAACAGGCCAGGGACCACCAGCAGATTCTGATGTCTCGAGCACAGGGCTTTTCTGGGGACATACTGGTATGCTGGCCCCAGACCATTAAGAGCCTAACAAAAGTGATTGGTTATTTTGTGATTTTATCGGTTGTGAGCCGCCTGAGCCTGCTTCAGTGGGGAGGGCGGGATATAAATCTAATAAACCTAAACCTAAAGTCTTGAAATGGAGCTAGTATTCAACCTGGAGCCAGTGCAGCTGGGGGAGCACAGATTAAATGTGTGCCACTCAGTGAACATAAAAGCATCCCTGATAGTCTGCCTAATCCAGGATTCTGTTTATGCCTCTTGAATGCCTACGGAAGGATATGGAGGCCCAGTATAGACTCCTGAATGGAACACATCTGGTGGGAGGGGGCAACCTAGGGTCCATGTACTCACCGTGTACTTGCTGCAAAGTCAAGGGAGTTGGAAGGAAAAGCCAAACCAAAGGTAGGTGAAGGATAAGGAAGCAGGAGCAATGTCATTGAACATGAACCAAGTCATTCTAATTATGAGGGAGTCAGTGTTCCTCACTACTACTGGCTTGGCCTTTCATGCTACATTTTCCTCCAGCAGCAGAGCTTTGTACATGATAGCTGCCAGCCATTCCCACTCATATCCTTCATGTCAAGAATGCCTTTGAATCCAAAGGGACTCTCTGATTTCACCTGCAACCATCCAACCCAATCATGTGGGGAATATTTAGTTAGTTATATTTTCCAATTTTTGCTTGCCCTCCCCACAAGTGAGCTCAGGGCAGGTGACAACAAATCAAATTTAAAATCAATCAAACAGTTAAGAAAACAAGTTACATAATAAAGTGCCAAATAAACAAGTAATTTACCAATTTAAAAAATTTCACAGTTTAAAATTTTCCACAGATTAAAATTTCAAGATGGTGAACATAAAATTGTCATCCTTGTATAACCTCACAGATGGGGGGGGGGATCAAATGGAGTCCAGTTTCCTCAGTATTAGTGCTCCTATGGACAGAAGTAAAATAAGTAAATAAAAAGAGTTGTCTCTCCTATTCTTTCCATCATGAGAAAAAAATTATTTTCATCTGACAACCAGCCAGAAGGAAGGGGGGATCCAGTTATGCTGAAGGCAAACTGGTTGGCACTCCTCAGGACCCCAGCAGCTGATATTCAGAGGTATTCTGCCTCTGAAGAACCTGGTGTCTCTTCATCACTATTTTGATCAAATATCACTATTTGATATTATCATTACTAGAGCAATATGATTTCTGCTTTCTCTGTACGGTACTATTATTCTCCATCCATTGCTAACATTATCCTACTTTTTGCCGATCATGCAGTTCTCCTGTCAAGAACAACATCAAGATTGTCCTCTCTGATAGAGGCTTTGTCTCTAACTGTTTGGAAAAATATCTGATAGTTAACTATCAGAAATCCAAGATTCTTGTTTTTGGGGGGAAATCTCATGTACACCATGTGGAAAATCCATGATGATGATACTGAGGAATTTCCCTATTTTAAATTGCGGAAAGTTGGTTGATTGGAGATTAAGTTGGCCAGTGCAAGCTGTTCATGTTAAAAGATTGGCAACAACAGCATCAAATATTGTCTGTTTCTTTTATTCGTCTTGGGCTTACTATATCCTAGCTGCCTCAAACTGTTTAATGTCAAGGTGTCCACACAAAGTTATATGGAGCTGGTATCTGGATTGATAAAATAGGGGAGTCCTTAGATTCTGTTCTTCTTAAATTCCTACATTCCATCTGCAGAATTCTAAATTGTGAAGTGGGGGTGACCCTCTGAGCTGAATTGGAACAACCATCTCTTGAAGCTTGGGCTTGGTTGAAGGCTTTCCCCCTTAAAGTTTAAATTATACACACCAACACCCCAGAGGACTACCTCAGCTTAGTCAGAAAGGATTCTTACGTTAGCCATTGGGATAAACTTATTGAATAATTACTATAGTTTCTCAGTCTTTCCTTGGACTCACTTTATTATTATTCTTATTACCAGAGAGGAAGCCATGAGAATGATTAAGAAACATCTATTTAAGCATAATTAGAATGATACCATCTGTAGATCACAATGTCTTTGTTCTACTCAATTTGCTGATATTCTTGGAGAGTTTCCTGATTACTGTTCATATCTCACTGTTCTTCACTATAGGTGTGTCTTTATGTTGGTGTACCTTCATGGCTTACCATCTAGAGTTTTGCAAGGGAGGTATCTTAAGATACTTCATTCTGATAAAGTATGTGACTGTGGTGTAGAAAGTGTCTGTGTTGGAAAATACCTGGAGACTTTGGTGGTGGATCTGGGAGAACATGGGGCTTGGGGAAGGGAGGGGAGGGGAGGGGAGGGCTCTCAGCATGGTGCAATGCCATAGAGTCCACCCTTCAAAGCAGCCATTTCCTCCAGGAGAGCTGATCTCTGCTAGCTGGAGATCAGTTGTAAATGCAGGAGATCTCCAGGCCGCACCTGGAGGTTGGCAAGCCTAGTAGACACCCTGTATCATACTACCTTTGAATGTAATTACTTTTCTGAGCATAGAAATCTTTTAATTATTCCTTTGGTCCAAAATATAGATCATATGGAGACATTACCTCTTTTATTAGAAGATAATAGCAGACCTATTACTCTTTTAGCTGTGAAATTTCATTCATCTGTGATAGATTTCATGACCATTCAAATTGGGTCTAGCTTTTTATATATTTTAGTAATGTGCTTAGAACTAATAAATTAAGAAGCAGTATGAGGTAGAGGGGATCTATTCATCATTTGGATACCAGTTTGAATAATCAGTATGCTTATATTCTGCAGAAAATACATGATTCATTCCATCAGAATTTAAGAAGAAAAGGAACTCCTGTTGTCTGAATTTTGTATAATGTGTTAGTTATAATATGTGAACAGAATTCTATCCTTTTTCTGGATAGGAATGACATCTGAGGGCAATAGCTTTGCTCAGCTTCTTTTAACTGGAAAACTCCAGATAATTCTGCTTTCCATATTCTAGTTACTCAAAACATTTCAAAGCCAAATCTCACTGACAGTCCAGTGGAAAGATAATTCCTGGAAACTACAATGAAGTTTACTTCTTGATTGCTGTTTTCACAACAAAAGTCACAAAAGGAAAATCTAAAAATTACTACAGAAGTTATCATGTAACTTAACAACTGTCAGAAATTTCACCACATAAAAAGTAGTTTGTTTATCTTTATCCCTGAGTAGCCAAGATGATTTAGCTTCTGAAGAGATAAAGTCCTGATTAACCAATGGAGAGATAATATCGGCTCTTTGATCTGAAAATCTGGGCCTGTCAAATAGAATATGCAGGGCCAGCTTTAGAAGAAGAAGAATTGCAGATTTATACCCCACCCTTCTCTCTGAATCAGAGACTCAGAGTGGCTTACAATCTTCTTTATCTTCTCCTCCCACAACAGACACCCTGTGAGGTGGGTGGGGCTGAGAGGGCTCTCACAGCAGCTGCCCTTTCAAGGACAACCTCTGCCAGAGCTATGGCTGACCCAAGGCCATTCCAGCAGGTGCAAGTGGAGGAGTGGGGAATCAAACCCAGTTCTCCCAGATAAGAGTCCACATACTTAACCACTACACCAAACCGGCTCACTTAGAGCATCTGGTGCCTGAGGTGAGGCACCACCTCCCACCCCACTGCCCGCACCCTGAAAGAGGGTGGTCTTGCAGGTCCTGCGGAACTGGTTAAGGCTCCACAAGGCCTGTACCTCTTCTGGTAATTGGTTCCACCAGTGGGGAGCTGTGATCGAAAAGGCACTTTCTCTCATAACTTTCAGTTTGGCCTCCTTCGGCCCATGAATTGTTAATAGGTTTTGCAAGCCAGATCCCCTCTGGGGAACATATGGGGAGAGACGGTCCCTAAGGTAGGCAGGTCCTTGGCCATATAGGGCTTTAAAGGTAATAACCAGCACCTTGTAATGAATCCAATACACAATTGGCAGCCAGTGCAGTTCCCGTAGCCTGGGCTGTATGTGCTCCCACTTAGGAAGTCCCAATAACAGTCCGGCAGCCGCATTCTGCACTAGCTGGAGTTTCCAGGTTTGGCATAGGGGCCACCCTATGTAGAGGGCATTACAGTAGTCTAACCTCGAGGTGACCGTTGCATGGATCATTGTTCCCAGGTCATCATGCTCCAGGAAAGGAGCCAACTGCCTCACCCGCCTAAGATGAAAAAAGGTGGATTTAGCAGTGGCTGCTATCTGGGCCTCCATTGCGTGCCGTTTCCAATGGCGCACCATCAAAAACTGGTAGGGGGATTTCCCTTCCCAGGCTGCCACAGCTCAGGCAAAGGACCTCTGTTTTCATTGGATTCAACTTCAACCTACTCAGCCTGAGCCAACCTGCCATGGCTTGCAGCACTAGGTCCAGATTTTCTGGGACACTGTCAGGCCGGCCGTTCCTCAATATATAGAGCTGGGTGTCTTTAAGAGGCATTGGAAAAAGTCCCTCAGAGAGTGATCTATTTACGATATCCCATATAGGACACCTAAGCTCCCTCTGGCGAGCTTTAATTATCCAGGAGGAGCACGGGTCCAGACCACAAGTTGTTGGGTGTACAGTAGAGAGGATTCTGCCAACTTCCTCCAAGCTGAGTGTGTTGAAGTGATCCAGGACTGAACCATAAGGCTGGCACGGTGCCTCGAGTTCACATACTGTATCCAATGTGGCGGGAAGGTCGTGCCAGAGCAACGCAACTTTGTCTGCAAAAAAATTTGCAAAAGCCTCACAGCCTATCTCTAATTCCTTAGCATTTAGCCTGCCTTGCGGCAGTGTTGTAAGATTCCAAATTGTCCTAAACAACTGCGCCGGGCCTGAATTTACAGACGCAATCTTGGCCTCAAAGTAAGTCTTCTTTGTGGCTTTGACTGCCATCTCATAGGACCTCATAAACTCTCTGTAAGATGTTCAAGTCGCTTCGTCTTGAGTATGCCATCATTGCCTCTCTAACCATCTGAGTCCTCGTTTCATCTGTTGCAGCTCTGGGGTATACCACGGGGCCAGCTTAAGGCTGAGGGCACAGAGGGTGTCGAGGTGCGATCTCAGCAATGACTCTGGAGAGCCAGCCATGCCAGGACTCAACCAGATCATCGAGGGAATTGCCAGGGATCCCATAGAGCCATTTGGAACCGCTCAGGTTCCGTCAGACTCCACGGGTGAGCCAAAACAAGCTTGCCACCCAAACGGGCTTGGAGTGGAGCATCCACACGAGCCTTAAGGGCAAAGTGGTCTGACCATGGCACCGCCTCTGCAGTTATATCGTCCACCATAATCCCGGCCGCAAAGATCAAATCTAACATGTGCCCCACCTGGTGAGTGGGCGATGTAAGAAATTGGGAGAGTCCCAGTGTCGCCATGGATGACACTAGGTCCATCGCCTGACTGGAGGCTGCATCATCAGCATGGACATTGAAGTCACCCAGGATCACAAGTCTTGGGTACTCCAATGCCCAGCCTGCTACGGCCTCGATCAGGGATGGTAAGGCGCTGGCTGGTGCATTGGCGGATGGTACACCCCTTCCCAACATCCCACGCCAGACCGGCATATTCAATACCATTGATCTCCGGGGTCGGGAGAGCCCTAAAGGAGTAAGCCTCTTGTATGAATAGAGCCACCCCTCCCTCCCGCCCACTAGTCTGTGATTGGTGAAATCATGGTATAGAGTCAGTTCTCATCTATTCATTGTTTCTGTCACATCATCAGCAATGCCAAGTGTGATAACTTATTATCCAGTAATCTGTCCCAATCACTTGTTTGATGGTCCAATTTGACTAGTTCAAGGAGGCTTGATTCAGTGTTTGATTTTAGGATCCTAATTTTCAGATTGAATACTCTTCCCCAAGACTTTGCTTCAAGAGACAGCTCTCCAACTTTGGCTCTCAGAGCTGTTCCTGACACAAATTGAGGGATTCCCAAAATATTATAGAAGAATCTTAACAGTGAACTACAATTAAAAGATCTCTCAAGAAAATATGCTAAAATGAAGACACTAATACCACATCAGCTATTGCTGACTTGAGGTCTCTTTGTCGCACTCTCCTCTATCTGCCCCCTAAAGTTAGGAAGAAATTTTCCTTTCTGTCCCACTAATTATTCTTGACACTTAGTTGGCATTGGCAAGTCTATCCATAAGAATTCATCTGCATGGCTTTATCTAAGAAAGGTAAGCATAGTTATTCTGGAAATGTCCTTTGCCATCTTCTTATTGTAATTTTAGGACTTCTCTCAGCTAGCCACGCTGTCATTCAAAAACACTTCAAGCCATTTACTGTGGCTGATGTGATGAATGTTATACCTAAATCTAGAGGGGTAGTCTGTCAACACAGATCATCATACTGCAGCATATAGAGTAATATACTTCATCACTAGCACAGATAAGTCCTGTCTCTTCGTGTCTTTTCTGTTTCACAGTCCACGGTTAGGAAGGTGAGACTGTGCAGAATGTGCTCATAACAATTCACTTTCCATCATAATTTGTCATCATTCCCTCCCTTTTTGCATATTGTAAAATATTATTGTTTGGTCCTTCATACTTGGTAGCCTGGCAATCTAATTAGGAGGAGGAGGAGATTGGATACCTCATCCTTCACTCAAAATCACAGATTGGCTTATAGTCTCTGTGACGGTAGGGTATGGGTTAAACAGAAAACTGAAGACGCACAGAGCCTGTGTCAGGTGACCTGAGGGTGGGGGCCAGAGTGCTCAGAACTCTCAGTGAGATTGACAGCTAATGGCTGAGGGAGTCAGTTGGTGCCTGACAGAGCCAGAGAGAGTTGGTGCCTGACAGAATATGAGAGAGTTGGTCTTTGAGGGAGCTGAGACAGTAGCTAAGGAGAGTCTTCGTGAGAAGAAAAGCTGACTGCTAGCTCTATAAAAACAGCAAGGGGCTGTGTGTGACTAAGAAGGAGAGTCACTGTGAAGACCTGAACAGTCACAGACACTAATATACATCTCTTAAGATCTAGAGAGGTGGTTGAGGGAATATATGTGGGTCTGGAAGTCAGAAGGGCTGGGAGTAGAGGTTCCAGTCGACTTGAGAGACTTGGCACAGTATACCCAAGAAGCCAGCCTATACTAGTGGTGGAGAGTGTATTATATAGGAACTGTGAACCTGAGAGACCTAAGAAGAAAAATATATTAGAAAGCCTAAAACAACTGAGCAATTTGTTAACTGTGTGAGATACATTATAGCCCATGTAAATATCACCCATATCCCCAATTTAAGACTTTGTGTTGAAATAAATATCTGTGCTTTATTTTAAAGTTCTCTGGTGCTGTGGTCCCCTACAAAGTGAATATATACATCCATCTGAAAACAAATACCCCGTAGAGACCAAGATAGAGAAATCCATATAATACCCACCCCTTGAGTTCTATAATCCTGAGGGGAAAGTTTTAAAAGGAAGAACTGAGGCGACAGAGGGGCTGGGGTAGCCATAAACAGCACATAGAAGCGATCCAGTGGGACCGTGAGGTGGGTGCTGTTATAGTCTCCTTTCCCTTCCTCTCCCCACAACAGACATCCTGTAAAGTAGGTGGAACTGAGAGAGCTTTCAGACAATCACTCTTGAGAGAACATCTCTGCTAAGAAATTGTGGTTGACCCAAGGTCACACCAGCAGCTGCATGTAGAGGAGTGAGGGATCAAACCTGGTTCTCCCAGATTACAGTCTGCACTCTTGACTGCTACACAAAACTGAATTAATGGAGGAATCAATGAGGAATCAATGGCTTGTATCCCTTGGATATGTTCCACTAATGGTGACATAAAACTCCTTGCCCCGGAATAAACTGATGCCATCAGTTAATAGAACAGATCAGTTGAGTTCAACCCATAACTTGTCTTTCTGATAAGGAGCACAGTAGAATATCACTTCAGAACAAGAAAGTAGCTTTGACATGAAAAGCATAATGAGAACTAGAATGGTACAGTTTGAAACAGAGCATAGCCCTAATAGCTGGTTGAAAAATCACAAGGTGTTTGAGTCCTGTGCATGACATTCTAGGAAGTCTCACCTGAAGGCTGCATGTTTGCAGAAGTAGAAATAGTTCCTAGTTCTGGAGGAGGCCCTAGAACCAGCTAATGCTGGAAGTCAGCATAGGCTGGCTCCAAAATTAGGGGAGAGACAGCTGGACTATAATTAGAGAGTACTTATTATCTATACATAGAAAGAGAGAAATAAATGATTCACACCAGCAATTCATAAGCATGGACACAAATGGGGAAACACCTGGGTGTGGGTGTCCCTGCCGCCTAAGGGCCTGTTGAGTGTAAGTATCGCATATGGCTGATTGCTTTCCTCCAAAACCCCACTTTTCAAAATGAAATCTGAACGTTAGCAAACCAAGAATTCTAACTTATCTAAGCTGGTTAAATAAAGAACAATTTCTAAACAAGTGTCATATTACTTGTCACTGTAGATCCAATTCCAGTTCCAAAAACCTTTATTGGCATAACTGTCACTGTAGATCATTCCTACGTTAGTTACAGAAGAACTCTGCTAGAGTTTTCCCTTCTCTGTCAAGGTAATGCTTCCTGGAGATATATATATATATATATATATATATATATATATATATATATATATATACTGCCCTTTTCTGAGTTCTTTAGTTCCCTTTTTGAACCCAGCTCTAGCAGCTAGTACATCACAGATTCTCAATGTGCATCCCTTTCCCCAATAACTTTGTCTTGTTTATATTAAATTGTATAATAAAATAAACAATGACTCATCTAGAGGGAGTTTTGGAGATACAGCATTATGTTTTCCTGCTAAATATGGGGAAGTGGTAATTTGCCATGGAAAGATTGAATTAGATTGGTCTTCTGATACAATGTGTAGGAGTGACCTTTCAGAACAGACTTGCTAATGAAGGTTTGCAAGGACATAATGGAAACCTAATTATTCAAGAAAATAAGAAAGACATGAGTTTGAAAGCCATTTTATCCTGTTTGTATACTGGAGAAATCAAAAGCAGCTAAGGGCCTTCAAACCCCTCAGAGAGAGATGGGGAGAGGAGTTAAAGGAGTAAAAAGAAGCCCTTGAATTGCTACTTGTTTAGACAAGCCATTCCATATAACAAGGGCCACAACTGAGAACACTCAGGCAGTGCTGCTGAGAGCCATTATGGTCCCCCCAAAAAGTTTCATCTTCCCTCCCCCATTCTTCTGATTCAAACCAAATATCACAACAAAACAAATCACTTGGCTCTCCATTACTGTGAACAGAGTAATAGTTGTTCGTTAAGTAGAAACATTAAAGAGGAAGGGACATATGAAAGAATAAATTCTACTTTGTATAAAGCAGTAGTTTATAAGCCTCTATATTTACATAGCTTATGTCTCTATATAAGCATTCATAAGTGTGTAAAAGAAGCAGAGACAGGTTTTCTCATTTCTTTTCATCCAAACTCCCCCAAACTTCTATTTATTAAAGACTGTGAAAACTCCCTTGGTCTCTCTGTATCAGCCCCAAAGTTTCTCTATATCATCAACTCCGTTTGAATATCATGTGCCTCTCAATATTTCTCCCTTTGGCCTTGTGTCTAATTTTGTAATTTTATTTTTACATACATACATACATACATATATATATGTATGTCTACCAGTACAGAATACACTTCTAGTTCTAACTTCTAATCACCTGTGCTTTAAATAAGTCTAAGATAAGATATATTTTAAAACCACTAATTATATAAATAAGCTTGTCTGCTTTTATATAAACTAAAACTGAGGCATACACTTTCCTACACCTCTAATAGAGATCAATACAAATCACAATGTGTGTAAAGTCTGTGTGTGCAGAGTGGGGGAATACCCATTACTTTCATTACTAGATTATCGAGAAATATTAACTCAACCTTGCTACTCTTAATATGAACACACATTTTCTGTTTTACTATTATATATGTTTTAACTCCCCAGCCAGGATAGAGATGAGATTAAATGAGGCTAGAAAAATAAAGAGGGTGATTAAGGCATACAAAGTTGCTTGATGGTCTTAGGAACAACTTGTGATAGAAAAACTTTTTTCTTATCCTATAGTTTAAAAAGTTTGCAGCATAGGCTTGCCAGCCCCAAAGTCCTGGGTGGGGGATCTTCTAGTTTTTCAGGCTCCTCCCTTCTACCAGCCAGCTGGCTGGCGGGGGAAAGCTCCACACCAACAGATCTGGGCAGGTGTAAAAGAAACTTGCAAACTCTTTGTGTTTTGGACTGTGTGTGTGTCCCTTTAAATCTCAGCAGGACAAAAGCTGTATGGGCAGAGGTGAGTAGGCAAAATCACATGGTTTTAATCTAAATGCCAACAATTTTCCAGCTTTTTCTCCCGATTCCCAATAATTTTGCCTAATACATTTCAGCATAAATTCATCTTGAAATGAAAGCAATTTGTTAATTTCATATCTGAATTTCATCACAGTGTTATAATTTTCAGAGATGGGGTTGGTGTTATAAGCATATATGACATCTTTTAATTTGCTTTCTAGTATACTTAGAACTTCATTATGTTGGTGTGTTCTATAGGAAGCATAAGCAATAACGAAACCTCCCAGGTATACTTTGAGAGTATCTCATAAAATGGACCAGGTGATTTCCTGTGTGATATTAATAAATAGGAAATCCTTGCCTAGGAATTGATTGAATTTGCACCAGGCAGTCTGGAGAACAAACTGCAAAAAATTTACCAAATGAACCACCAAAGAAAAATGTAGTTTATTTTTTGGTTCAGGAATGATGTGACCAAATGAACTGTTTCAAAATGAACTATGAACTGGCCTGGTTCAGGCTTGAACCATGGTTTGTTTCTTGGTTCATGCCCATCTCTACTTCATTATTGTTCTCCCTTAATTCAATCCATATAACTATCAACCCTATACATTTAACTTGTTATTCCTGTTTCATCTCCATGGATCTTAAAATATCTTCATCATGTTATATTCTAATTTGCTGTTCAACCTCTGTCTATAAGTTTGAATCATTTCCTTCCATTTGATTATATCTGAAGTGTGCATACACACAAAAGTTCATAACTTTAATAAAAACATTGTTGGTCTTAAAGGTGCTACTGAACTCAAACTTTGTTTCATGGCAATACTAGTACATTGGTTTTTAACACTGCATGATATTTGTTTATGCTTATTGGGGCTCCCAAGACCTTTAGCATTCTGGTTCAATTTTAAGTGTTATGACAATATTGTCTATGAATATCACTAAGTAAACAAATTCACCATCAGCTCCATTTAGAAATAATCTAGGCTCAATTTGTCACCGCTGAAGTTTGGGAAATGAGAGGGAAAAGGAGGGAAAAAACTAGAAAGGGAAAACAACAAAGAAAGTTGCAAGAAAGACACATGCAGATGAGGAAAAAACAGTTGAAAACATTATGAGAGTGTTGTTGAGTCCACCCGGTCTTGCTTCAGGCTCCAGTTTTTCCCAGCAGGGCCAATCGATTTTAAATAGAGGTATAAATTTGAGTCCAATACTGATAGAAAAGATGGTCAGTAAATTATGCCAACAGATGCAGTAGTTCCTTGGAGGGGGTCTCTTCCATGTTGGTTATTATTGTCAATATTCAGAAAAGTAGAACTTTTCTGGAGTCAGTTAAAACAGAGGATCTTCACTTTCACAAATGTTTCCAGGAATGCTCATAGTCATCAACCTTGTAAAGTTCCATCAAACCATAAAGCAGAGCAGACACAGAATTTGCAAACAATTGTATTAAATATTCACTTCTGTAGTAAATCACTCAGAATCAAGAAGAATAAAATGAAAGTTCAATTATAAGAAATTTTAAAAGGCCCCTGCTTCAGCTGAGGCTTAAAACTTTTTGATCCTGTTGTTATATGTTACACAGAATCTTGCTAGGTATTTCATAAAGGCTTCAACAGCTTTTTCCCTGGTCAGAGCCCCTGAATGTATAAATCCTTTATGAAGGTCAACCATTTCTTTAGCAAAATCGTTGAAGAGGGATATCTTGATTTGATCTGGGCCCCATTTCAGTTGACCCAGCTTTCTAGCTCATTTTAAAAGATTTTCTTTGGTGACAAAGTTTAATAGACAAAAGATTATGGCCCCTGTATGGGTTGCTGTATCCCAGATCTAACCCAACGACTTGTGAACCCTCTCTATAAGATCATAATCTTCTGGCAACGGCAGACTGTCTCTTAAAATAGATTGAACAAAGGCCACCATGTCTGCCTCTTCTAGGTGATCTCTGACCTCCCCACTAGGCAAAGATTATTATGGTGGTTTCTGCTTTCTAGGTCTAAGAGTTTGGATTTTAAAGCTGTTGCCTAGGTTTGAAATCGTTGGATGGAAGCAGACATAGAGTCTTCTAGGAATGAGATCCTGCTCTCTGCATTTGTTAGCTGATCAGAACCCTGCTTCTGAAGAGATTTCAGTTCAGTGAGCTCAGATCTGAGAGAAGCAGTCCCTTCTGTACTTCTTTAATGTCTTCGGTGTCCTTGAGGGTTTCTCTTAAGAAGGCCACAATCAGTGGATCATTGATGGCCACAGTAGGGAGAGCAACCTTGTTAAGTTCAGATGCAGTGGCTATTTTGGATATGAGCTGTGCAGGCTTTTTGTTGTGATTTCTTCCTCCTGCTAGCTTAAAATGGTTTAAATAGTTCAAGCACTGTCTCTAAATGTGCCCAAGAGCAAAATATACAAAATGATGCTGGCCTTAGTTGTGGCAGATTTTTGGGGTTTAGGACACTATGCGGCTAGGGGAGGACTGAGAAGCATCCCCCTTTTGGGGAATTTGGGGTCTGGCATGAACAACCTTGGGGTTTGGAGACCCGGGTTTGGAGATTGCAGACTGTCCAGGAGGCCTGGCTAGAGGGTGCCTTTCCACCGAGACGTGCGTCTGGGTTTGGGCCCTCTGGTGCGAGCCTCCCTGCTGGGCCTGCCTGGCGGGAGCTGAGTTGCTCAGCTCCAGATGGGGGGCTGGGTCTCTCGCCCGTTAATGGCAGGGGAGCGGTCGTGGTGACCCCTAGCTTTGGCCAGGCTGCTGGTGGGGTCCCCTTGCTGTTTATGCTGTTAATTAATAAAGTGGCCTGGATTTTATTCCAATGCATTGTGTCTGACTCTTCATTCCGACCTTGGGGGGCAATCGTGAGCCTGCAGCCGGCAGCATAGCTGCTAGGCTGCTTCAGCTCTGTTTGCCTCCCTGGGAGGGAGGAGTCAGAGCTCGCCCATTTGTTCTGTTTGCCTCCCTGGGAGGGAGGAGTCAGAGCTCGCCCATTTGGGTGCACAATGTGGGGGGTGGGGCCAGCCGCTTTAACGGCTGGCTCCAGCTTCCCCCCAGCAGTCCTTCATTGATCGGCCCTCCCGCCCGCCCTGTCTGTTATGTAGGCTTCGCTGGTTGCCTCATTTGAGGAGCCGGGTAGGGATTTTTTACGCCTTGGCTGATTGGCTGTTGCTGGGGTATGTTTTTCGCCTACCCTGCATAGCAGTGCAGTGGATTGTGGAATTGGCTTAGGGAAGGTGCCTTTAAATAGGTGGTCACTTTAGTTGGCAGGTTTTTGGGGTTTAGGACACTATGCGGCTAGGGGAGGACTGCAAAGCATCCCCCTTCTGGGGAATTTGGGGTCTGGCATGAACAACCTTGGGGTTTGGAGACCCGGGTTTGGAGATTGCAGACTGTCCAGGAGGCCTGGCTAGAGGGTGCCTTTCCACCGAGATGTGCGTCTGGGTTTGGGTCCTCTGGTGCGAGCCTCCCTGCTGGGTCTGCCTGGAGGGAGCTGAGTTGCTCAGCTCCAGCTGGGGGGCTGGGTCTCTTGCCTGTTAATGGCAGGGGAGCAGTCGTGGTGACCCCTAGCCCTGGCCAGGCCGCTGGTGGGGTCCCCTTGCTGTTTATGCTGTTAATTAATAAAGTGGCCCGAATTTTATTCCCATGCATTGTGTCTGACTCTTCATTCCGACCTTGGGGGGCAAATACATTTGGCTGATATAGGGCTGCCAACCTCCAGGTGGTAGCTGGAGATCTACTATGACAGCTGATTTCTAGGTGATATAGATCAGTTCACCTGGAGAAAATGGCCACTTTGGAAGGTGAGCTCTGTGATATTATATAGCACTGAAGTCCTTCCCCTCCCCAAACCCCACCATCCTGAGACTCCACCCCCAAAATCTCCAGGTATTTGCCAACCTCAAACTGACAACCGTAGGATGATTCCAGCTTCAATGGGCCCTCAAGTTGACTTGGGCCCTGGGAATTTGTACCCCCAGTTCCTGTTGTTGGTGGCCTCAGGCCTAGGTGGTTCTAAGAGGTGGCACCCCCAGCAGCAACTGGTTAGAGGAAGGCAGTTGCTTCAGGGATTACATAAAGTGATGCAGGGCAAGTGAATAGGGTAGAATAAATCTCTGAGCTCTTTTTTAGCTGATTCTTTGATAT
The DNA here is from genome assembly GCF_032191835.1 of Heteronotia binoei. Taxonomy (NCBI): domain Eukaryota; kingdom Metazoa; phylum Chordata; class Lepidosauria; order Squamata; family Gekkonidae; genus Heteronotia; species Heteronotia binoei. The sequence continues at coordinate 97,298,018 of NC_083229.1, forward strand.
ACAGTGACTGTATATCATAGAAACATTGGGAATGTGAGAAAAATTCTTCCTGACTGAAGTTATTGCAGATCTGAGTTTTTACCAGTGAGATGCAAATAAAGCCTTAGCGGCAGTAACTGAATACTCAGCCTTTCTCTTTGGCATAAAAAATGTATTGTATTTTGGCTTTGCTTTAGTAGATTTGCATATTTCAGCTTCTATGATTATTCACTAGAGTTTTACAATGTCATTTCTCTTCCATGCCCGCTGTTGGTTTTAGTGCTATGCAAAAATGATCGTGTAGAAAATCTGTTCCTTCCTTGATGTAGCTGCCAAAGGGTCTCTTAATCCATTGAAAATCAAATTTTGGTTATGCTTTCTTTCTGATACTGTTGTGGCTATGCTGTCATTCCACATTTATAATACTCCCTGTATTATTGCTCCCTGTTTTTGATGCACAGATGCTATGAAGTATATCTGTTGCTATAATTGTCCTGGGTTCTGAAAGCTAGCTTCTTCTTGAAAGCCAGTCTGGTGTAGTGGTTAAGTGTGTGGACTCTTATGTGGAAGAACTGGGTTTGATTCCCCACTCCTCCACTTGCACTTGCTGGAATGGCCTTGGGTTAGCCATAGCTCTGGCAGAGGTTGTCCTTGAAAGGGCAGCTGCTGTGAGAGTCCTCTCAGCCCCACCCACCTCACAGGGTGTTTGTTTGCGGGGAGGAAGATAAAGGCAATTGTGAGCCACTTTGAGACTCTGAGATTCAGAGTGGTGGGCGGGATATAAATCCAATATCTTCTTCTTTGCTTCCTGCCACTTAATGACAGAACAGTCCATGTTTCTGGTGCCGTGATCTAAGTTAGGCCTACCTTATCAGGTCCATCATAGGTGGACTGATATCTGTCATCTTATGTTATTAATTTTAGGAAAGAATCTATCACCAAAAAGTCAATAAACAGAAAGGACATTTCAGGCTATGTACAAGAAAAAGCTTAATTTTATTTTAGACATACAAAGATTTGTGATATCAGTTTGATTAACACAGTCCTTCCCTACTGTATTTTGACCTTCATGGTGGCTTGGATGAAGATTTCTTTAACAGAACACCATATCCAGAAATCCTCTTAAAGGAGAAATAACATTCATTCGTCCTTCCTTCACAGTTTTAAATGTCGAGTCTTTAATGTGTTCAGCACTCACAGCAATGATTTGATTAAGGACAGTGGGTTGTATCCAACGGAATATCTCTACTACTTGGCATTACATTTTATGACACACATGTCCTGCCTGACATAGTCCCGTTTATGTCAGAACCGTCCCTCCTAACAATTGAGTTCTACACCCCTGGATTAGTGTAAGGGAGAAGCAGATATTAGTAGAAGTATGAACTTCAAAACAAATGTTTTAATTTTTTGCAACTTGTTGTTGTCTGCTTTTTTGTTAAGTTTTAAAATTGTATTATAAACAGCCTTGGACACCAGATGCAGTTGAAAGATGATGTATAGATTTTCTTAATAAAGAAATAAGAAACAATATACTAAGAAGATATCTTATTCTTGCTAATTATTAGCATTAAGAGGTTTAGAAAATATAAGCAGAATTTCTCTTGAGCGAAATTTGGGTGGCATGCTTATTTATGCTATGATAAAGTTAATGTTGAATTTAAAAATCACCACATTAGACATGCCGCTCTGAGAACATGGAACAAATATAAACCCTGGTTGTATCCAAAAACTTCATTATGGAATTTAGCTCAAGAGGCTTTTTAAGATGAGAAATGGTTCCTATACATAAGTATTTAACTTATTGGGATATTTTAGGTTTTTCTAAAGGTGACTGTAAAATGAAAACAAGAAAGTTTCTGTTAATACAAAGTTACAGTTGCCATTGGTTTTTCTATACACAATTATTAAAAAGATCTAAACTCAATAAAAGGATGGGTGGTTTTGATCAAACCATGACTGTATTTGAAATAGAACTGTGTACGAATGACCAACAAAGTATAAACTTTTGTTGCAATTTGAAACAGAAGAAAAACAGGTAAATTAATTTATGATAAAATGGTCAAATAATTTTGGTTATTCTATTCAAATAGAACAGTGGAAACATTTATGGTTGAAAGCTTAAAATTTATCTTAACTTCCAACTTAAAATATTTTTTTTATAAATTTATGTGCCAATGGTATACGACCCTGGATAAACTAGCCAAATTGCATAAAAATGTTAAGAATAAATGCTGGAAATGTCAATATCATGAAGGGACATTTTATCTTATATGGGGGGCGTATAAGAATGCTTAAAAATGGATACAAATACATTCGATTATGCAGAAGATTTTAAAGACTGATATATGAATGAAACCAGAGGCATTGTTGTTGGGACTAATGGATAAACAACTCAAGAAGATAAATGGAACTTGGTTTTTGTATATGACAACAGGAGCAAGATTGTTATATGCTCAGAAGTAGAAAACCGCATGTATACCTACAATTGAGGAATGGTTGGTTAAGATAATGAAATTTGCAGAGATGGCCCAACTGACAACTTTGATAAAAGATAAGATATTACAATTTTATACATACATGGAAGCCCTTTATGAACTTCTTTCATGAAAAGGAACAAAATGAATTATTTATGGTTTTGAAGAGTAAAAGGTAAAGATAATAAGCTTATACAAAATGGTGAAAAATTTCCCTTGGTCTGATTGTGGACTAAGGTCATAATGAGTAAATGTAAGGATTCCAATAGCAGAGAAAATCAAATATGAATTCCTTCTTTTATAACTGCAGTAGTTTCTTCTTTTGTATGTAGATGTTAATCTATTCCCTTTGTTGCCTTTTCTTTTTATCATGTGTATTAAAAAATGCTAACAAAATATTATAAAACTATAAAGAAAATATAAGCAGAATTTAATGCAGATGAGACAAAACAAATTTAAAGACCATATTACTACAGTAGGAAAAGATATAAATTCAGTATTCTGTATACTGCTTCTAAGTAGAATTTACCATTTGTACATTTTCTCAATTTGTACTTTGTACAGATTCAACACAGAACAGTGTAATCTGATAGCCAGATTTTCTCTTTCACACCAGGTGTTCATTACCATCACTCCTCCCTGTGTCACTATCTCTGCACTGTCATGAATCCATGCCCATGCTCTTTTCCCCTTAAAATATATATATTTGGGTGCATGTGTAGTGCTGAAGGGGACTATGCAATATTGCAAGCCTTTTAAAAACCTCTTCCATGTATTTACATAGTACTGCTCAGGAAAAAGACAAAACTTGACGTCTTTGAGCCTTGTATTTGCTTGCCTATTGTAGCACAACTCTTTTCTTCCCCACTTTCGCGAGTTTGGTACACTTGCCATTTCCCCTTTCATGAACTTGCCATATTTCATTATTGGACAATAGGCTATGTTTCCTCCCTACTTCAAGGTTAATTATACAGCACTGGAAAACTTACAGGGTGAACCCCCGCCCCCCCAGTAATAATTAATGTTTTCCTTTCCTGAGCTCAAATATACATTGTTCAGTGTTTATTGAACAATGCCATGTAGGCAAAACTTTTCTCCCAGATTTTTTAAAAAATATTTATTTCAGGGGGGAAATGTGCTGCCCATGGTTGGAGTATGAAGGCTGTATGATGTCATGTGGAAGCAGCAAAAAAGAGGTTTCATTCATCTTTAACACTTGCTGAAAGAGAAATAAGATATCAACGGAGCTATAAAGAAACTCAGACAGTATTTTAGAGGTCTTTTCTGACCTACAAATCTTTCAGCCTGAGTCAAATCAAAATAATGCATTCCCCACATGATTCAGCAAGCATAAAATTTGGGGAATTTCATAGCTGAAGGTCCATCAATAATAATAAAAAAGCTTCTCTTCAAAGACAGGTCAAGAGCCTGTATTTCAAAACTGAAATCTGATCTAATTGCTTCATTAGCATCTCTGCTTGTGCAACAACAGGTCAACAGCTTCTGGAATGTAATCTATAACTTTGCTACCCTCTGAATATTTAAAAGGGTCCTAGTGAAAAGACCAGAACATTGCAGAACTGCCAAGCATGCAACTATGATTTTTTTGAGCAAAGACAAAACTGAAGCCCAGCCCAGATAAGATACTGTTTGTTTATAATTTTCAATTTCTATCTCTCCCTCCCTGCAAGCAGGCTTAGGGCAGGTAACAGTACATCAAAAACATTTTAAAACCAGTCAGCATAGTTATAAAAATAATTGCGCAAGTAAAACAATTAAAAGATGGTGAAGCATAAATAATTATCATCCTGTGGTCCCATTTTATATGGAGTGGATAAGATGGATCAGACCAGATCAGTGATCCACATGGGTAAGTGGTAGGTTATAGCAAGGAGGCCAAATAGCCGAGTGTCCACTTCCTCAACCAAAAGCCTGGCAGTACAGCTGGTTGATAGCAAGGCTAATAAAAGCATGTAGAGTCATTCTTGGCATTGTGGATTTGGTGGTTTTCCCCAATTTGGAGTGCTTTTAAGACAGGGGCTTCTGATAGAAGTGCAAATTGACTCTGCAGTTCATGTCTTGTTAGTATCTTAAGCTCTTCATTGGCTGCTGATTTCCTTCCAGGCACAACTCAAAGGCTGTGGTCACATGAGCAGTTTGATCTGATATTGTTACAGTACCCTTGTGGATTTAAAGAGCATGATCAGACAGTGACATCTGCCTTCCATGTCCCAGTAGCTGCCACCCTGTTCTGCCCTGTCTTTGAAGCAGAGTTAATGGACACCAGGGAAATTCCAGTCTTTAGGGATGCCAGCACTTTCACCCTGCATTTCCAGCTGTCTGAACTTTGCTCTTGTGAAGTCAAGCCATTTGGGAAGTCTGAGCCCTCCCTTCCATTTTTTCCTCTTTTTTCCTTCTTTTGGATCAGGTAGTGATGTGTGCATAAGTGCATAATCGCTCCTGGTGTTGTCAATCACTGCAGTCAAGTAGTCATTCTGGATCAGGAGTTCGCAGAGTTGTTTTTTGAGTGACAAACCCCTCCTGTTTCTGCATCCCATGATTGACACAAGGGCAAGTGTACTGAAGTCAATGGGATTAATCTCATGTAAATTTGCTCTTTAACCCGCCCCCCCCCCCAATGTATTCAATGTAAGAGAAGGGAAGGAGGCTCAGAGGGACCAGAGTACTTGGCAGATGGCTTGTGGAGCTGTCAAAAAGAAGCTGGAGCTTTGGATATACACTTATGAACATGAGTGAAAGAGGGAAAGAAAAGGATGTCACAACAATCTGAATGAGTGACCATGGGGCAAGGGTGCAGTGAAGCCAGTTCAGGGTGGGATGTCTGATCAAAACTTCCCCTTACAAAATAAAATGACATAATTAGAGGCATGTTCAGATTGCACCAAGCCTCTAGTTTGACTGCAGTCAAAGTGCCATTTTTGACCAATAATGTCTGACACAGTCTAGAACCAGAGTACCTAAAAGATCATCATCTCCTCTGTTAACATGCCTGCCACCTGAGTCAACATCAGAAACTCTGTTCTGTGTACCCACAGAAGCCAGGAGTTGGGTTGCTAACCTCCTAAGAATCTCCTGGAATTACAACTGATCTCTAGACAACCAGTTCTCCTGAAGAATAGCTGCTTTGGAGGGTGGAATTATGCCCCACTGAGATCCTTCTCCTCTCCAAAGCCCACCTCCCCAGGCCCCTACCCCAAATCTCCAAGAATTTCCTGAACCAGAGTTGACAACCCCAAACATCAGAGATAGGGTCTTTTCACTATCAGCAACTAGGCTTTGCAACTCCTTCCCCACAGAGGCTCATCTGGTGCAAAGTCTGTATTCTTTTAGGTGCCAGACCAAAATTTATTTTTTTTTAAGTTTCTCAAGGCTTTTATGCACACTGAAGAAGATTTGGCTGTCCTGTTTTATTATTTGTCTAGACTGTTGTTTTAAAAGAGATTTAGTACCATGTTGGAATGGGTCTTCCCACAGAAAGCTGGGTCAGATGAGGTCACGCATTTTGAGATTATTTTCTTTTTTGCAGGCCTGGTTGGGACAAGGAAATGTGCTAGGCTACTGGATGTTCTTTCAAGAGCTGGCAGTGGAACTGGGGGTTCTGCTGCAAAGGGGGAAAACCAAGGGCTCAACTCATTTTTGGCACTGAGATCAATCCATTAGTGGAGGCTTCTAGATTGAGAGATGTAAGGAGTTATTGCAGGATTTATGTGGGGCAAAGAATGTGACTCTAAAGCAATTGCAAGTTGTTTTAGGGCACTTGAATTTTGCATGGAAGGTGATAGCACCAGGCAGGACTTTCCTTAGGTGTATGACTGATGCAACTAAAGGAGCAAAGAAACCTCATCATTTGATCAGAGTATCTGGTGCAATGAAGGCAGATGCTCATACATGGTTTTTCTTTCTAGAAAGGTTTAATGGGTCTAACGCTACTGCCTTTCTTGAGACAGTAGCATCTCCAAACGGCACAATTTCAGATTCAGACTCATGCTGCAGGGAGGTTAGGTTTTGGGATTTAATTTAGGGGCCATTTGTGCACTCAATGGTGGGCACAGGGATGGAAACTGTTGCCTCCCACAAGTCTTTGAGGGTTCCCTATCATGCAAGTGGGCCTTGCCCCATGGCTGGCACCACACAACTGGGCCAGAAGTAGGAAAGGGAAAGCTGAAGTCATTTGGTACAGCTAAAGATAGGTTGGCTGTTGGTGGGAAGGAGAAAAGGAAGTAGGAAGAGTGGAGAGGCCATGGGAGCTTTCAGTGTAGGGAAAGAAGAAACAGTGGGGGAAAGGAAAATGAGATGCCCCCACAAGTTCTTGTGGATTCTCTCTTGTAAATATCCAAATAAATGAGCATATTTGGTGTGGATTGTCACTCTGCCCCGAACAGACATTGCATATAATAATGATAAAAGGGGTAGAATTTCAGAAGGCATGTCCTCAAGCAAGTTCTCATAGTTAAAATCAAATGCTTCCCCTTAACTTGAGAATCTCATATTTAACCACCTCAGATTTGTTTCTAAGCAATAGGCACTTGTCAAAAGAAAACTTCAACTCAAATGACTACTCATTCAGTGTTTAATACCAGGATTTCACCATGGATCCAGTGATCTGTAATCAAGACATTTTTCTATAAATGGCATTCTGATTCACAGTAAGGGTCAATTTATGTGTTCTATTCTGCCACTTACCTGCATATTTAACTAATTAAAACTGCTTACCAATTCTGGGGGGGTATCTTATATAAATTGTATCCGGCATTTATCACCCCAGATGAAAAATCTTTAGATTTTTGTGGGGTTGTTTTACATCCTGGTGATTTTTTTTGTTTATAAAAAGCAACTGTAAATAGTAAATAGCTGTATTTTGGTGGCATTGTTTTCTAATGGGCCCATGATGCCATCTATAGAGATTTCTCTTGTTTTCCTTCCTGCAGCAGTCTTTTCTGACCCCAGGAAGAGGTACAACATAAAATAACAGCTGCTGGAGTGCTAGTGGTGAATCTTCAGCAAATCTCAAAGAAAAATGTCATCAGATCTTGGTTTGCTGAGATCCATCAGCAGTTTTACTACTGCAGATAGGGCAATAAAATCACAGTTTTAAAATAATTTGCAAACATTTACTGACTGAGAATAAGGCAGTATAATCTTGATTCACGTTTCATGTAATTTATACCTACTTGAGAAGCCTGCCTATTGTAATTAGCACATTCTGGAAATAACTTGTTTTATTTCTAGTTACATTGATTTACTGCCTTAAATTAATTTTTAAAACATTAAAAAGGGGGAAATTTGCTAGATGTAATTCGGTTTGTTGCCTAATAAGCTATTTACTCATTTGTTGAGCTAAAAGCATGCCAAACAGATTGATGCAATTTCACTTTGTGACTATAAAAATATGCTGGTGAAATCTGATTGCGCAAATCTTCTGAAATGATCTATAACGAGCAGGTGATCTGAAAAAAATTAACACTTGAAACATGATTAAAAAGGAATTTAATTCTGAAGTGATGGCTATTAATCCAGCCCCTTTTCCAAGTTATGATCCACAAACTTGGAATACTTCTAGCAAATCCGTCTTGCTACAAAAGTAACCTATTGATTGTCCAGCTTGTGGAATATAAACTTCCAACTGAATTTAGTAAGCTAAATGATTGTCATATGGTAGAACATTTTAAAACTAGTTAGAGAAAAAAAAATCAACATTTCCCACAGGGATTCAAAAGGGTTCTTTCTCCCCAGTTCAAACCAGAAATTTAGGTGCATCATCAGCCCTATAACTTTCACAAAACAAGTACTTGTTCTATTTCCTTCAAATCTACTACCCAACCTCAAGGGGCATGACTCCTACTTAATCTGCTTATATTGATGCAGATCTCCTCATTCCACAACCTTTCTGCACAACCTATGCAATGTTTTCCAGGACCCAACATACTATTTGTTTGTTTGTTTATATATGTATTTATGATATTTCTCTACTACCTTTCTACCCAAACAGGATTCCCAAAACATATGATTCTTCAGATATACACTATTTTCACATTGAAACATTAAAACAGCTTTAAAAATTAATTTTATTTATTTATACACACACATATGCTAATAAAACATATACTCACACAAATGTACACAACAGCACAATAAAGGAGGAGGGCAAATAAGTTACTGAGAGTATGCCAAACAAACAAACAAAAATTCTTCACTCATTGGCAGAAGACAACAATTGAAGGGACAAGTGGAATCTCCCTGGGAAGGGAGTTGCAAAGTTACAAAGGCCCTTTCTTGAACTGCTACCCATCTAGCTTCAGATGGCAGGGGCACCCCAAAGCCTCTGAGTATGACCAGAGTGGACATGGAAGAAGGCAGTATTTAAGGTATGCTGATCCCGGGCTGTATAGAACTTGTCAAGTCATGGTCAATACAAGCACCTTGACTTGGGCATGGAAGAAAATTGGGAGCTGGTGTACATGGAACAAGACTGGAATGATATGGTCCTTATGCCCCACTCCAGTCAACACTCTGGCTGCAACTGCAGCTTCCAGACAGTTTCCAAGGGCAGACCAACATATTGCACATTTTAGTAATGTGATCTAGATGTTAGCAGGACATGCATCACAGCAGCAATATTTTTCCTGCCCAGGAAGGGCCACAGCTGGCTCACCAGTCAAAGCTGATGAAATGCACTCCTAGCATCAACAGGAGGCCTTGGTCTAGCAGCTTCCCAAGTTACAAGTCTGCTTCTTTATGGGGAGTGCAACTCCATTCAGAATAGAAGTTATCTCAATTCCTGGGTCAAACCTCCCCCTTCAAGTAGCGCTTCGGTTTTGTCTGGATTAAATTTCAATTTGTTAGCACCCAACCTTCCCAAAACTGGCTCCAAGCACATGTATATGGTTTCCACACCCTCCAGACAAAATCTCTGGGTGACCTCTCCTAACAGCTTTATATAGATGATGGAAAGCCTGGGCAACAAGAGTCAACCTTGCTGGACCCCAGAGGCAGCAGTCCCCCAGTACTACACTCTCAAACCTACCAATGAGTTAGGAATAAAAACACGACAGAACAATCCTGAAAGGCAGTCCAAAATGATACCATGACAAAGGTATCAAAAGCTAGAGAGGTCCAGGAGAATTAGCAGGGTCGCACTCCCTGATCCTTCTCCCAGTGCAGGTCATCAATCAGGGTGACCAAGGCCATTTCAGACACATAATCAGGCCAGAAACACGATTAGAACAGATTGAAAAATATACTTCATTCAGCAATCCTTGAAGTTGCCCAGCTTCCACTTCTTCAATCACCTTCCTCAAGAATGGTGCATTTGATACTGGACAGTATTAGCCCTGGGTCCAGAGTAGGTTTCTGTCAGAGTGGACACACCACTGCCCACTTCAAGTCGGGGTGACCACCACCACCCTTTCTAAGGGAGGCATTTACTGTCTCTTGTACCTCATCAGCCAGCTCCCAAAAGAAGATTTAAGCAGCCAGGAAGGGAAAGGGTCATACAAGAAGGAGGTAGGTCTTAATCTTCCAAGAATCCTATCTGCGTTTGTTTTCTTTCTGCAGCTCACACAAGACAATCGCTGGCTTGCCCAGAACTAACCAATGGTATAAAAATGTCACAGTGAAAAAAAATTAAATGCTTATTGTTACCAGTAACAGCTGTGGGTTTCTTGTTCACACCTTTCTTTCTAAAGGCGGTGAGTGTAAACAGATGGATTTCACATTTCATCTGCCAGTTTACTAGATTGCCATATGCAAACCATTTTTCTCTCAGCTTTATCTCCCAAATCAGTGACATTGAGCTAATAATAACAGCCTATTCTGGAAATCGTTTGCAGGGGGAATAATATGTGTAAAGCACTTGAGTAGTTGAATTGTGCTATATACATACTAAGTATTATTATCATTTTCAATTCATTTTACATTCTACCAGCAACCCAATGCACCATATAGCATTTCTTTTTAATAATTATATAGCTTGCCAAGTCATTTCCAGAATTGTTTCTACTAATCTTTATATGAGTCACCATGCTACATTACTTCTTTGTTTTGTGAAAAAATATTATTCTCTAGAGAAGTCACTGTGTGGACTAGCAAAATCCAGCTTGAAAGTGCATTGAAAGTGGATTGAAACTGCATTATTGAGCATGTTCAATCACAGCCATATTGTCTCTTTTGCTACAACCTTGGATTAATAGAGGCAGAAGGGCATTGCTCTGCTCACAAGCAGTTGAACCAGTTGCTGACAATGGTGGTCAAATTTTGCCCTTACTTCTGTACCATCTTGAAAAGAAGGACTTTACTTCCCTCAAAATAGATCAATGCTAGAGCATACAGGAGAAAATAAAGGGTTGGATTCAATAATGCCTGGCATTTGGACTAAATTTGCCACGGGTGATCCTAGTGTTTAGAGTGAGGGCTGATTCATATGTTACAAAGTTGTCATGGCTGCCACATGGCTGCCACCAGGAGTTCCAATAAGATGTGTGCTGAGAGTTTCATGCCTGGAACTTAATTCCCAAGTGCATGTGGGCATGATTTGGATCAGGACTGTGGCATACCAGGAGAAGAGACTTAAGCCTTTCCCCCATATTGTCTTCTCAACCTGAAATGGCTTCAGGGAGCCACTGTTTTCCCTACTGTGGAACTGTACTGCAGCCATTAGTACAAGTGTACTCATTCTGAGGCTCACAGAGAGCCCCATTCACAGTTGCTGTCAACCAGGACAGCCACATTTACTTCCATCCCTGGGATCTGGTCTGCATCTCAAGGAATCTCACAGCTTACCTATTCCTTTCTCAGCAGCTCTTTCAAGCAGAGAACCACCTGCCAACCACATGGGGTCATATTCAATCTAGCATTAGAAACATGACTTAACCCCTTTCTTCTTGTGCCATGGTCCTGATCCACATTGTAGCCCCACATGCTGATCATTCGGAAAAAAAATATTGCTGTGAGCAGGGACTTTGCAGCTGCTGTCTGGCAATCACCTAGGCACCAGTGGTGGAAGAGTGCTAGCCTGCCCTGCTGTCCCTCCACCATAACTGGCAGCCTTCCTCCAACTGGCATTCATTAATTTTAATTATTTTTTAAATGTACTTATGAAAATATTTATACTGCACCTTTCCTTTTGGCTCAAGTTTGAAGCTTCCTTCAAGCCTAAGGAGTCTTCCTCCAAGTTTTTCTATTGAAAGATGATCTATTTAAGCCAGAGGAAGGCTCCTTAGGAAGGCAAGTTAGAGGGTGGTTGGATCCAACCCACTTCAGCCGCTTGCACTTGCCCCAGCAGCTTTCATTAAATGTCTACTGGAATTCACTGAAGCTTGGCTTTGTTCATTAGCATTATAAAGAAATGGTAGCAGTAGAATGCTTACAAGCACGTCCCTGATTTCATCCAGGAAATATTGAAAAGTACTGATGACAGCCTTGAGCCTTATAAAGGTAAGTAGTCATGGATCTCCCTTTCTTACAGAGATCATGCAGGCCACATACATTCTTTAGAAGTGTTGCCTCATTTTGTTTTTTGAGCTAATTTGGTGAGTGCAGCAGTGGTTCTTTAACATTCATTTTGCTTTCATTACTGCTACACATCTGAAATTGTCAGAGTCAAGAAGCATTACTAATGTTTTAGGAATGAGCCAATGTTCCCAATCACATTGCTTTTCAGGTTCATTTACATTTTCTCAGCTAGTTCAGCTCTTCGCTTCACTATTTGTTTTGCAGATTCATTTGTAGTTTGTAGCAACTTGTATAGTTTTTATATGCAGCTCACAATGTATTTATATACTCAATGCATGTTATTTACATTATTTATTTATTTTACTTTATTGTTGATTACTAATGCAAAAATTGGATTTAAAAAATGAGTACCTTTTGCCTGAAGATTGTGATGTAAGGAAACAGAAAACGGTGTGAAAATAAAGAACCATAGGTTAAATGTATGTAAGGAGTAAAAGGTAAAGGTAGAGCCCTGTACAAGCACCAGTCGTTTCTGACTCTGGGGTGATGTCACAAGGAGAGGTGATATCAAAACAGATATTTTAGTGTCAGATCAGTATAGATGAGAAATCTGAAAGGGTCCATAAAATACTTGTTTAAAATTTTATCTGTGAGTGTTAATCTAGATTGCCTTCAAAATCCAACTAATCTGACAGTGCAATCCTAAACAGAGTTGAAGTAAATGGACTCAGAAGTAGGGCTTTTCTGTGACAGAACTCATGTACTCAGTAGCAGTATCTTTTCTGGGACTCTTCCAAGTCTTGATCCTTATGCACCATCCCACCCCACCCAGCCAGAGAAAGAGAAAGCAGACTCTCAGGAACCTAGTTGGGATCTACAGAAGAACAGGGGAATTGGTGAAAATGGGTACAACCTTATATACGAGTACCAGCACTTTAAAAAATATTTTTATGAAATATAGCGTTGCTAAGATCGCTATAACACTTAGGATTGCCAAGTTAGTACAGCGATCTGGGCATTCTATTTCTTAGATTCATTATTATATCTATTGTAATTTAACACTTTGGGCACCGAATACTTGAACTATAGCACAAAGATTATCATACGCAAACTTTCCAAAAACTAATTTACAAAGCTCAATTAGAAGCAGTGCTAAAAGTGTATTTGTCCAATGTTGTTGTTAAATGTTGACAAGAGTGGGCAGTGGAAAAAAAGAACCCCTTGTGCTTCAGAAGGCCCTAATTACAAAGATTGGTATGACTCAGTCTCCAAAAAACTTGAAGCAAAATGAGTAACCTGTTGAGTCATACAGCTAACAGCTAGGGAAATACAAGACTGAAAACACTGGTCAACTGTTATAGCCTTTTAGCCCTTTGGAAATAATCATAGAAATTCTTTTTTAAAAAAATCAGTGTACCATTTTACAGAAAAGGGCACCAAATGGAAGAGATGTCACTGAAATAGCAGTGATACAAGTTAAGGATTAGAAAGGTAAACTGCAAAAAAGTACAATTTCTAGAAATAACAAGGTGAGCTGGAATGACAGGACTTGTGGCAGCACATATATCTCAGCTTCAAAAAAGAGGAGGCGAAAGGCATCAACTGATCAAAGGCTGTAAACACTTTTGGCTGTCAACGACTTCAACCTAGATATTGTTTCTTCCATGATTTGTTGTGGGCCAGAGGAAATGAGCACTGATCCTTGGTACAGATTATTGACTCCAATAGGTGAAGAAATATATATGGGGATCATGCATATCAATTGCTAATTCCTGAACCTCATGTCAAGTGTGCCCTATATGCGCATACTACCACTGTAAGTTTGATTTCATCAGTTTAAGGACATTTAACTCTACCAGATTGTTGCCTTTGTGTGAAATTTATGTCCTCCTGAGCTTGATCAAAAATATGCCCACATAAGCATGCTTAGAATCATTGCCTAGATATTCTCAATATTGTATAATTCTCCTAACTGTCTATTAATGGAGCTGATTCTATTTATATTGCAGTATAAAGTTGAAGAAGGAATGTCATATCACCAGGTCTCTCAGCCACTGAATTACTGTTATTCATTTTCTTTTTAATGTGGACTCTAATTCTGAATTTCTTCAAACTCGCATACATGCACACACACAAAAATCAGTAATTTGATGTTCTTGTGCATAGTTTCAAGCTTTCTCCTATTGCTGTGTTAAGCTATTTGTGATTTGGACTGTAAAATTCCAGCAATATCATTAGAATGGGATAGATTGAATGGGATACAATCTACCAATCCAGTATGTGGGCAGTTGACATGCTTTTCACTTGCTTTAGGACCTATCCCTACATGGATTTTATACCCTCCTGATTGTGAAGGGCTGGCCATCCAAAGCAATCATCTCACCAATGGCCCCTCCACATGGCCCATTTGACCTCTTAGAGCAGTGGTGGCCAAACTCTGGCTTGGGAGCCACATGTGGCTCTTTCACACATATTGTGTGGCTCTCTAAGTCCCCCACCCCACTGGGCAGCTTGGAGAAGGCATTTGTCTCTTTAAATCACTTCTCCAAGCCAAGCCACCTCTCTCTTCCCCATGTACTTGTCTTCCTTCCTTCCTTCCTTCCTTCCTTCCTTCCTTCCTTCCTTCCTTCCTTCCTTCCTTCCTTCCTTCCTTCCTTCCTTCCTTATTTTTGTATTTTGTGTGTGTACCTGGAAGTCATGGTGACTTCTGGAGGATATTCAGAGATGTGGCTGAATGCAGCCTGACCCTGTCCTCTTGGCTATTGGTATTTCAAAAAGATCTCCCATTCAAGTACTTGCCAGAGCTGACCCTGCTTTGCTTCCAAGATCTGTTGAGATCAGGCTTGCCTAAGATATTCAGGTCAAGGCAGAAAGGTGTTTCTTTTCCTCTGCATAGTAGAAAAATTTGCCTCAGGTTGTTTGAGGGGGGAGCTGTGATAGTTGTATGCATTCTTCCCTTGCTTGTATGGTGAGGTTGGGGTACTCACCAAGTTGTCATTGAGCTACTTTGGAGAGCTCCTGTTGGAAGTCTTGTCATGTCTGCCTTTCAGTCCTTCCAAATCCGCCTTTCAAGAACTGTGGGTGGCCCAACCATCCCAATAGGTGTCCCTTTCCATTTTTCTGATGGACCTGGGATGTCTGCCTAGTTGTTACAGGCATCTTTGGGGAGCTCCTGTTGGAAGTAGCTTGTCATGTCTGCCTTTCTGTCTGACCATATATGCCTTTGGAGAACTGCCAGAGAGGTGTTTCTTTTCCACTGCAGAGTAGAAGAATTTGCCATGAGTTGTTTCAGCCTGGGGGGCAGTGGGTGGGCAGGAGAGTTGTAGTCATTGGGCACTCTCCCCTTGCTTGTCTGGTGGGGCTGGGATGCCCACCAAGCTGTCATGGAATAATGTTGGGAAGCCCCTGTAAGGTCTGCCTTTCTGTCATTGCATCACTAATCACTTAAAATGGAAAACTCTGATTTCCACTTGTCCAGTGGAGCTGGATGCCTACGAAGCTGTCATGGGGTAACTTTCAGGAGCCCTGTCAAAACTCTTTTATAATTTCTGCCTTTCAGAACCTGCCTTTGAAGAATGGGAGGGCTATGAGCACTGGAGTGATGCTTGCCTTGCTTCCAGTGTATGCCTGGGGAGTGTCTGCCCACGTGAAGTTTTCCTGTGAGTTTCCTGGCTTGACTTTAGTCCTGGCTTGACTTTAATCCTGTTGGGTTTGCTGTACCAGAGTCACACTGGGTCTGCTGGGCACATTGCACTGGGTCTTCTGGACTTGCAAAAATGCCCCGCCACTTTCAGTTTCTACTACAGAGATTTTGAGGGACTTTGTTTCTGTTTTGCTGGGCTTCTATTGCCCTTGCTTTTGTTGTTGGTTCTTTCCCCTCTTCAGTGGAAACAATGGAGATCAGGGCACCTTCTTTGGAGGGCTGTAACTTGGACCCTCTACTGCCAAGTACCAAGAGTCAGTTGGAGATCCCCTGCAAGTTTGATGCCTCTAGCTTGTACAGGGTCCATTCTATACACTTCTGAACCTTCTGAACCTGCAGCTGTCATTTCCCCAGAAAGCATTTTCCTGAGGGGGCCTTCTTTGGGGGGGCTGTACCTCAGACCCTGTAAATCCAATCCTCACCAAACTTGGAGGGCAAGTAGAAGAGACTCAACCAGAGATTGACTGTGAGTGTGATGTCTCTAGACTGCTGAAGGGCTGTTTTACTGCATCATGAACCTTACAAACTAAAGCAGTGTCAAGCATCAGAAAGTTCATGAAAGTCCGTGGTTCACATTCCACACAAGCCACAAACCAAACCAATACAAACCACATTTTCCTGGTTCATGCCCATCCCTAGCAATGATGGTTCCTGTTAACTGTAGTAACAAGGACTATTGCCATGACAAAACAACCTTTTCAAATGCACACTTCCCTAACACTTTATTTAGATTTTCATGCCATGTTTGTTCTTTGTCCAAAACAGTTCAGTGTAGGAGTTAAAAAGGGATGAGACAATTCAGCTTCCTTCACAATACATGCCCACAAATTTATCTAAACTTAGAAGGCTAACCTTTCTTCTCCTATTTAATTATGTCAGTTCTGGAAGCTGCAGAAAGTGACAGCAAATTCTCCTTTTTTTTTAGTCTTAAAGTCTGACATCACTGTTACAGAGCTCTCCCAGGCAACAGGCCCTGTTCTTGTGTTGTTGGACTTTCTATAGAAACCATGTTTGCTGTTACCACTGTGCTAAATGCCAAATAAACACAGTCGTGACAGCATCCTGTGATAAAGGAAAGCCGTGCTGTCCCTCATGTCATAGGACAACAAAAAACAATGATTAACTGGGGGGAAAGATTATTCATGTGATGCGATCTGAGGAATTTAAGCTTCCAACAACAAGCAGACAAAGATGAGAAAGAGCTGGATTAAAACATGATTGTTCTTTATACAATGCATTGGACTGCACATGTGTCACACTGTTTAGGCTTCTATGAATACCTGTCCATCCAACAAATATACCATCCTTTTGTCTGAGTGATTTCCACTCAAGAAGGTGAACCATGCTAATACCGGGTTTAAATTGCCACTGTTTCTTGTTAATTGACACTGCTGCATTTCAGCAGATCTCCCACAAATACAAATTCAGACTCTAGACTGTCACTGAATCGTGCTGTGTCTCTGATGTATGATTTGTGATCCCAGAAAATATAATTTAAACATTACAAATGTGATTTTTATTTCCATCTCTGGAGCAATAGCTAACTCACATTAGCAGTGAGATATAATAAATGGGTTGAAGGAGCTTTGAAATTGTTAATGCAAATCAAGTCATTTGATAGCTTCACAGTAAACAAACACTATTTTTCTAATTATGGAATTCACACCCTCAAATAATTCACAAATATTAAATACAGTCTGTCATTAGCACTAATAAAATAAAACCTTCAACATTTAATTACAATTTGCTTCAGTGACTAATTACTAATGTTACTTTTGTAGATGGTTAAACACTTGAAGAAATGAAATATGTTGTCTTTCAAACCATGAATAAGAAATGAGAGAGAAAGGCTCCCTAATCAAGGCATGTATACTCAGATAATTACTTTAAAATCTAAATTGAACTCACTTTATTTTTAAAAAAACTGAATCCAACTGCTAATATTTTGCTTCTGTATGAGCAATTGGGAGAAAGTTATAGAAATTAATAATACTGGGTTTTCTACCCTCATTTTACTATTTTATAGGCTTTAATAATTTGCTAAAATTTCCTAGATTTCTGCTCCATCCATCCCCTTACCTTCTTTTTATATTTACCCTAGTCTAGAAGTCCCCAACCTTTTTGAGCTGGGCACCTTTTCCATTCCGACACAGGGTAATGGGTGCAAACACAAAACAGCCATGGGAGGTAAAGCAAACTACATACACATAGGAAGCCCAAGGTCAGAGGATGAGAGGAGTGAATTTTTTTTAAAATACACAGGGAAAGAGGAGTCAGAGAATAAAACAAACATTGTAGCAGCAGCAGTCTCTGAAAGGTTATTTTAATCTGCACAGCCAATCAGATCTCAAATAGGCAATCAGAAGCCCTACTGGGCAGAAATCTACCTGGCTGCACCCACTTTTTAAAAACACTTGCCAGCAAAATTGTCAGCCAGCACCATGGCACCCCCAGGAACCATGCTGGGGACTCCTGCCCTAGCTTCTGGAAACCTTTGGAAATGGCTATTATTCTGGAACTCCCATTTATACTTGATGTTTCCATCTGAGCAACTTCCAACCAAAAGATTAAACAAATATTACTGACAGAGATTATTGTCTCAGTAAGTGTCTCTACCCACATTTTGCAATCACTGCACTGTCTGAGTCACTATGTGTGGGGGGTGGATCTATTAAGCAAAAGTGGGTTTCTCTAACCATGGTCCAGAGTGAACATGAGGTTGTGTATTGTTCCCCAGCCCTGGCAGCCTCCATAAGCTAAAGAGATATATTTTGTTACTAAATAAACATTTAGTATTATATAGTAAATATTTTGACACATTAGTTATAAATAATGTGAACCCTCTCTGAATAAGCAATAAAGCAAATATTGGAGACTTTCGTTGAACTCTGGAAAAATTATAAGTTCTCATAATAATGCAAATTTGCATTATTCTGACTCTATTCCTTAAAATGGAAAGGGGTCAGAAGTTTATTAAAAACAACACAGATTTAAGCTTTTGTTTTAGCACTTATTTAAGCAAATGAGGCAAGGGGACTTGTGTGAGATCATAAAGTTTAATGGAAACCTGATTTCCATAATGTTTTATCATTTGTTTCTTTTACTAAGTTCTATTTTTTGTTAGGGCAATATAACCAGGGCCAGCACATGGGAGTAGGCAAGGCCACCAAGGATGCCACCTTGCCACAGGGATGGGGGGAAGGTGCCCCCTCCTCATCTCCGCTCGGTCTGTCCCTGATCAACTGTGTCATTCTTTTTTGGCTCTGAGCAATCAGAGCCAAGAAAGAACGATGCATGAGCGTTCTTTCTTGGCTCCGATTTCTCAGAGCTGAGAATTATGCACCCCTTGCCCAGCTCCCTCCAAACCCAGAGAGGGCTGGGCAGGGGCAGCACGGAGTTCTTTCACAGCTCTGAGCACTCAGAGCTGAGAAATAACCATGTGCCTTCTGCACAACTCCCCCCAAACCCAGAGAGGGCTGGGCAGGGGGCATGCCCAGCATTCTTTCTGGGCTCCAAGCAATCAGAGCTGATAAAGAACAACACGCCCCCTGCCCAGCTCCCTCTGAACCTGGAGAGGACTGGGCTGGGGGTGTGCCAAGCATTCTTTGTCAGCTCCGAGCAATTGAAGCCAAGAAAGAATGCTTCAGAAAAGTGTGCCAGTGCAATGACATCACTTCTGGGTGATGTTATTGTGCTGTGCGTGCATGCTTTGCGCATGCATGAATAAAGCCAGAGGAGCAGCACGGGGTTCTGCATGGAGCAGCAGAACCCCTTGCACTGGGACTGAATATAATAATCACAAGTGGTCACACAGTACAATGAAATTAAAAAACCTGTAAGAATTCAAAATAAAACTTCAATTACAAATAATTAGTAATTTTCATTCATGTACAAGCACAACTACAGAACACGGAATGCTCCAAAAATATGCAATACAATATTCACGAAAATGAACAGGTTCGAGGTAAATGGCAGAACCAATAATCCACGGAAACCAAAATTCAAATTCTAGTAATGGATTGGAATTTCAGAGTCCAAATTCCCTTTCATCCAATGCTTCCAATTTTGTTGGACCGAGTTCTCATTCAAAAAAAGGGCGCTTTGGAGATGCAGATGTTCTCTCAATGCATTGCTAGCAATATTGGCTGTGTTTCACAATAAATTGCTTTCTCACAAGCCAACAATTGAAGACTTGCTGAGGTGTCCACATATTTGGCTGCCTATTCATTTTTCATTCCAATTCAAGGTACTGGTATGTTCAGGTTTCATCTCTCCCAGCTTCTCTCCTTGGTCCAAGGCTTATTTAGCATGCCATCATGCAGGCAGATTAGATCTCCACCTTCCTGCTTCAGAGTTTTTTTTTTTTTCCTGTGTTGTAGAATAGCCTTTCTACTGAAGTTTGGGAGATCCTAGCATTTTTAGCATTTTAACATTAGCGTTAAAACAGAAATTCAATTCCTATTGCTGCATGGGAGACTCCAGCTTTAATTATTTTAAAGACCTGCAATTCTCCAATGCAACGTTATCATATACTACCTTAAATTTACTTTTTAAAAGATCAAGCATGAAATTTGAGATTGCCATTTGTGTTGGAAAGTGACTTTTGAAATATGTTGTCCTCAAGATGATTAGCTAAATTTGCTTTTATTATGTTTTTCTCATACCTCAAAGATAGTTTGTTCATCTGTGAATCTGGTCACACACCATAATGCGGCATGTGTTGGTGTATCAAGTAGTTCAGCTCTAAGTAGGATCTGCAAGGTAGGGTCACTCTTCCATAGCCCACCACAGATTTAGCTACAAAATTATCTGCTCTTGTATTCTGATGTCCTATTTTTGCCTGGAGGAGTAGACATGTTCTCATTTATAATTGTAACAGTAGCTTATTGTTAAAAGCAAGCAACACTGATTGGTTCAAGAAACATTCTGATTATTCCACTTTTTGAATATATGGCTTGGTTTTAAACTAGCTACTGTTCAACACCATTCTCAACTAATATTTTAGGTAGTCAAATCTGAGAAATATTTTGGTTGTTCATGGCTGTTTTGTGAACCTAATTTGACAAAATTCTAGGTTTATTTAAAAATGAGACATAGTCATCAGAGACAATGGGAAATAATATAGTGAATATATAGTGAATTATAGCCTGTTAAAAACACTATGAAATAAACCTATGTAATATAAAAATGTTATCTAAGAAAAGCTCTGCAGACCAAGGATCCATCTAGTCCACCGGTTACTGCTTATCTCTTGTTTTAGACAGGCAAACCTGAACCAAATGAGCTAAATGTTTATTTGATTTCATTTGTAAAACCTACCAATTCAAATCATACATAACAAAAATTATTTAATGTGCTCCAAGGTTCCCAGTACCCACTATCTGCCAACTATGATGTCTTCAGTGGTGTATTCTAATGAATAAAAATAAAAGTGTGAATTACTGTTCAAGGCATTCTGCTCAACATACTGATTGATTCTATTGGGTGACTGCAGGGCTGGTGCTTTGATTAGTCATCCCAACTATGGTACTTCAACTTTCAACCAACAAATGGAAATGTAAAGCTCATACATATGCATGTGGAATAGAATATCTTGCTTTAGATATCTAATTCTACCATTCCCTGAAGTCTTAACATCATTAAAAAACACAAAGCACAGAAAAATTCAAAATAAATATAGCACAAACAGCACTTGAAAAAGCTCTACTATTCCCAACAGATTAAAATCGCAGCTAATCTTTTCTCTATGATTTCCACCCTTAGGCACAGGGAAGGAATTTCAACACCTCAGACAAAACAATCCAAATATTCTCCTCTTGAAGCAAAATGCTCAATATTAAGTGACCTTAGTGAAACATTTACACCTTTTATTGACATAAATATTTCCCTGATGCAGTTGTCTTACCTTACCTCATGATGGGCACTCTCCACACACGTGCACACACACACACTGCATTCAACCCTGATCATCTAAAAGCAACTCCAATAATAACACTTTCTTAAAGCACTTTCAGAAGAATTCAGATGCTGGCATCTGATCACTGGCTGTGACACAGTAATAAGCCACGATGACCTTGGGAATTGCATTCCATGCCAGATTTATAAACAGTGTCAACAAAATAAGGCTTGATGAAATTGGAACCAACAGCAGAACTGCTCATGATGCTGGAAAAAACAATTATGACTTTTTCTGTATAAAGTGTTTTCAGTTTACAGTAGTTTCACTAAATGTTATCACAAAGCTAAATCTGACTAAGGTAAGACTACAGTGCTGCATCAGCTAGTTTTTATGTATACAGATCATCTTAAAAACACTATGAAATAAGCCTATCCATACACACACACACACACACACACAGCCCTGTGGTGAAGCTAAATCTAGGTCTCCCATTGATTGGGTGTGCATTAGTTTTGTTTTTAATACTAGCCATGCTATTTGGTTGATCTCTGGGCATAATTAACAGATAGACAGCATTCTAGTAAACCACATTATTCTCGATGAAAGAGGGAGAGTGCATAGAATGGAGCCCTGGATCACTATGGCTATGAAATTTAAGAGCTCACTGAGTCTGAAGTGAAAAAAAAAATTGGCTGCATCCAGCAACACTGGCAAGGCAGCAAGGTGTGTTGTTGTGGTGTTTTTTCATCTTTAAATGGGAAGGGTGTTCACTGAGGTGGGGGAGAGACATCAGATGCCACTCCTGGTTGCAAGGATCAACAGACCTTGGGACTGTGCCCCAATGCAAACAGAATGCTTCTAATGAAGAAGAGCTTCATAATACTTCCTGCATTGTCTATCATATATACTGCAGACACATAAAGATCAATATTCTGCAGCACCAGAATGCAAAAGGGGACATTTGTGAATGACACAGGGTGTGATGGAGGATAAACAAGAAGTTTATCACAGCTTCCATGGTTCATTGAGAAACTTCATGTGTACTACATAGCATACATGCACTGAAGATGCCATGTGTGCACACATGCTGTTGTACAAGACATGCTGCTCCCCAATGAACTCTGATGAATGACTTGGCAAACACTCAATCCAATCACCAGTCAATTGGGGAACATATTCACAACTGGAAATTGCAACATGATGACCCCCCCAGTCCCTGAACTCCATCTAATTGGGTCCCAGAGAGTGGTGCAAATCCAACCATGCAGTTCCTCCAACTTCAAACCTGCGTAGATAGAAGCTGCACCACCATGTTGAACTCTATCACCTGATTTGCTGGTTCCTTGGCTACCACCAGTACAATAATTCTTCAGCAAGAATTTTGTTTAATTTTCATGTTCTTTTTACTGTAATGAAACATAATATTATATGAATGCTGATGAAGTGTTCTGTTCCCATTCCCCCTACAGAAAACTGATGTACTACAATGTGAAGCAATATTTTGCTAAAAAGACTATTTTCACAATGAAAACAATGATGTTGTTAACACCAAGAGCTGAGGAAACTGTTCAGTTTGGGGATATAAACCAGAGTTCTCAGAGACATTACTGAACTTCCTAGAGAGATGTAATAAGCAAAATACAGTCATCAGCAATAAAATAAAGATTAATTCTGTTCCTTACATTAAAATACTAACATGTAAAGACCCTCAATTTTTGGTGAAATTTCATCCTTCCTTCCCACTTGCTTACCAGGGCAGTCTCTGGGTAGCCTGGCCACTGGTCCATGCTTCCATCACTGCTTCCTTGTCTCCTCTGGCCACTCACTCACCTGGGTTATATGGACGAAGGTGGAGATGGTGTCTGCTGTTTTCTGAGGAGGAATTGTGTTGATAGCCTTTTGGATTTTTATGCAAACTTAAATTTGTTGAAACATCTCTCTTCTGTCTAAATAGCCCCAATTTGCAGATATATCCACAGATGGGACCACAATGACTATTAGATATATTGATATTAATAATCTAAGCAATAAATATGTGAATGAAGGAAGTTCACACTTGTCTAAAATACCCCCCATAAAAAGGGACGTTCTTACAACATTGTATGAAAACTAGCTTTTAAGATTAATCTCCTAAACCATCAGAACTCTGATATCTTTATTAATCAAGCTCAAATTCAAGCTATCATCTAAAGAAAAAATCATTTAATTCTGCAAACATGGAAAAAATAGTTATCACAAGGGATTCTCATTATTCATACACCAGAGAAAACTCAATTATTTGTAAATCAAGATTTAAAAATGTTATGACTTTACTCAAGTCATTGAGTTTGATTTAGGAATGGTTGGAGTTAGTTGAAATTATGAATTTTCATAATGACTGGATTATGACATGTTTTTAATATGCTACTGTTTTAATGAATTCATCAGCTTGAAATCTAGACTCGTTTTTGTGCATGCAATTTTTTTCCTCCACCTTTACTGAAGAATGTTTTCTGTGTTTTGAAACGTAGTGTGAGTGTTATAGATATATGGAATGGGTACATCACAGATTACTTCCTAGTATTTATTCTTTTGCATATTTCACAATATTTTTATTACATTTTTATAACACATCCTCTCCTCTGTGATCTCAGAGTGGTTTAAATGTAAATAATATAAATAAATAAAATAAATGTAACAAATATTTTCAAGCCTGTTTGTACTACTGTAGGTATAGTGGTTCTTCTGCCTTGTGATTACGGCATATTCTTTAGAGGTAATGAACCATTGCATTTTCAACTAATTTCAAAACAGAATACCCTCTTCCACCTGGTCTTAGGCATTTGTCTTGATTTCCATATCTTAATGATCCCATTGAAGTCAATTATAACAATAACAGAAATAGGCTAAAATCTGTGAGGACCAATGTATGGTATCTTTCTTGCTCAGCAAGCTGTGAACTAGCTCGGTCTTTACACATGGTGGCAACATGTCAAGATTGTGATTTAAAACTCTGTCCCTTGCTCAGAGTTGTAACAATGTGCAGCAGGATATGTTGGAAAATGTACAAAATTCCTTATGCTGGTTTATTTATTTACAGACTTCATTTTGAGTGTACCTTTCCCACTGACCTTCAAGGCGCACCACAGAGCAGTACAGTACATTTGATTCAGCACAAAACTTCCTCTTTCACTAGTGTTTTTGCACAAGTGGGGAGAGAGAGAGAGTTGTAGCTTATTAAATTAAGTAAAACTTAATTGTATTCCTACTAGCATTTCTGCTTGTGCAATATCTTGTGCAACCAATTTCTGGACACTATAATATATAGGGAGGAAGGCACTAGGTATTGCACAAGATCCTTCATTAGCAGAGCAATGCTAAGTCTGTTTATGTTTCTCTTGCTCATTGCTGGATCCAGTATACACAATCAGCAATGCAATAAAAGATTACAAAATTATAGAATTGTGCATACTACATAAAATAAAATAGTTTTACACAAAGAAATAAAACTAGATTATAGATTTGGAGACAGAGTGCAACAATATATAATGTATGTAACAAACAATGCCATGAAAACTTCCCCATGCCAGTATTGACTCAAGAATAGCCTGAAAGTCAGATTGGAGAAGACAGCATCCTTGAGTCCACCACAGAGAAGACTCTGCCATTTCAGGGATAGAATTCCCTCTATTTATAAATGTCACTGGGGGGGGGGGGTGGAGTGTGACCCTGATCAGTTCTGTAGAACAAGAGGAAAAGGGGCTCCTGTTCTCCCCACACCTTTTAATTTTAAACAATTAAAACAACAAAAGGTATCATAAAATGCAAAGAGGCATACAACTCAGGCACACTATGTCAATTCTGCACAGATGTATCTTTGAGTGGTTGTGGTCAACATAAAGGCAGTTTGTATGTGCATAGAAAAGCTCTTCTTTGGGCCATGACAGCCAGTTTAGTAGTTTGTAGATGGGAACTGCAGTACAAGCTAAGGGGCCACAAGAATCCTTATCCTAAGCAGAAAATTTTGGAACACAGCAGCAGAAGCAGAGGGCTTCTGTATAGTCAGCACAGAGTGAGTATATGACTGCTTATTGTGCCAGAAATGGCGAGGAAATTCAACACAGTTTCAACAAAAGTGACTAGCCACTCAATAACTATTCTGCTTGAGGTACTTCCACCATTACCTCTAACTATTGATAGCTCCTGCCCTTTTGATCATCCTGGAATGGGAGCCAGCATTATCAAACAGCAAACCACTCTATCAGCCATCACTAATTTAAGAGCTACTTCTACACAACTGAACACAAATAAAGCTGCTTTAAACGGAATCAGACCATTGGTCTATCATGTTAGTATTGTCTACTCAGACTGCCAGAAGTTTTCCAGAGTCTCAGACTGCCAGAAGTTTTCCAGAGTCTCAGGAAGAGGTCTTTCACATTTCATCACTAGCAGCCGGCAGCTTTGCTGCTAGGCTGCTGGGTCAAACTTTGCCTCCCTGAAAGGAAAGGGAGAATTGACAGCCCGTTTGGGCACGTGTTGAAGGGGGTGGGGCTTGGCCATTGCAACAGCTGAACATCCGCCCCCAGCTTCTGTTCCTCGTCGGAGATCAGGCTGGTGGAACTGTTTTCTCTCGCTCCTGGCTGGCTCGTGGGGTTGCCGGGAACACTTATCAGCTGGTGCCCTTATTGGCTCGGGGTATTGCAAGATGTCGTATAGAAAAGGGTCAGGAAAATCTAAGGGTAAGCGGCCTGCGCCCAAGACCCCTAGGGCCCACCAAAAAGGCCGCCACCACGTTTATCTTCTTCCGAAAAGGAGAGTGAGGATGAAGTTCAGGCAGCAATTTTACAAAGGCTGAGGGTGCTTGAGGAAGCGTCTGGTATTCCTCGGAGACTGTAGGTGGGGGAAAGGCGTCTAAAAGGGCACTTCAGGGAAACTTGTTAACCAGTTCTGGTGGACACATCACTGGCAGTGCCGTGGATCTTGGCGTTTCTGATGTGGGATCAGTGCCATTGTCGGGAGCTGCTGGACCCGGGTCGACATTGGTGCCTATTGGAATTTTAGGTAAGGTTGGGGACTTTTCAGAGGCTTATTCTGGGCTGGCTTGGCCTTGGGGTCCGTGGGGGCAGGCCACACCTGCTGCGCCTGGCAGGGCTGCAGAGAGTTCTGGTTTTTCTCCCTCCACAGGTATTGGCTCGCAGCCAAGTTGGTCTTTGCCGCATGGGCAGGGCAGC
Organism: Heteronotia binoei; assembly: GCF_032191835.1. Taxonomy (NCBI): domain Eukaryota; kingdom Metazoa; phylum Chordata; class Lepidosauria; order Squamata; family Gekkonidae; genus Heteronotia; species Heteronotia binoei. The sequence goes on from NC_083229.1 coordinate 97,324,757, forward strand.
CCTTATGGTGTTTGGCCAGGTATGGGGCAGCAGGGTTTTGCAGGTTCTTTTATGGGGGGTTGGGGTGTCCCTTCTCCTTATGGGATGGTCCCTTTTACCGCCTTACCTTTTGGGGATGTAGCTTTGCCTTTAGGGGATCATTTGTTGCCTGCAACAAAAGACAAGATCCTAAAGGGTGAGTTTGTCTCTATGTTCTCCCTCCTTTTTCAGGAGTTGGAGAAGAAGGATAAGGAAGACCAGGACGACAAGGAAAAAGAAAAATTGAAGAAGTGCAAGGTGGATTGGACTTGGGCCAATTGGCTGCCAGGGTTTTTTATCTATGCTGGAGTGATTGCATGTGCCCAGCCTTGGAGGGCAGCTGCGCTTATCCAATACATGGATATAATTTATAAAGGGTACACTATGTTTAGTGGACCTGCCTGGATTCAATATGATGAGGAATTCAGGATGAGGGCTGCATTGTACCCTTCCCTTCAGTGGGATTGCATTCACCAGCAGTTGTGGCTACAAGTCATGTCTCCTGCACGACCAAATTTGGGCGACTGTTCCGATAGCGGTCATTTGGTGACCAGGTCACCAGAAACCTCTTTAGCTTTGACCGCCTCTTCCTGCAGTTCAGTGGGGCAGGTGGTTCAACCCCGCCTGCTTTGTTGGGAGTTCAGTTCTCAGGGAGTGTGTAACAAAAAAGCTTGTCAGTTCAAGCATGAATGCCCCATGTGTGGTGGCTCTTACTCCTTCAGTAACTGCCCAAAAGCCCGGCTGCGTAAGAATCAAAAGAAACCAGGAGGTGGGGGAGGTAATTATCAGGCTGGAAAAGGGGCCCAGTCCAATAAAGTTGGGACCTCTTGAACACTGGCTGTCCAGCTATCCGCGAAAGGTTAATAGCATTTACCTGCTAAAAGGTTTTAAGTTTGGATTTAGGATTCCTTTTCAGGGGCCCCGGGTTCCATTTATGTCCGGGAATCTTAGTTCTGTTAACGGTTTAGAGCAGGTTGTCAAGGATAAGATTGCCAAGGAATTGGCTGAGGGCAGGATTTTGGGGCCATTTCCTAATTCCCCTGTGCCTAACCTTAGTGTTTCCCCCTTGGGCATGGTGCCTAAAAAGGCGCCTGGGGAATTTCGTTTGATTCATCATCTATCCTTCCCCAAAGGGAAGTCTGTTAATGATGGGATTCCTGAGCATTTATGCTCAGTTAGGTATACCAGCTTCAATCAGGCCGTAGCCGTGGTTCAACACTGAGGTGAGGGGGCAGAGTTGGCAAAATGCGATATTAAATCTGCATTTCGCCTTTTACCTGTTCATCCTGCTGATTTTGAGCTCTTGGGATTTTCTTTTGGGGGTCAATTTTACATGGACAGAGCATTGCCAATGGGCTGCTCTGTATCTTGTGCAGCTTTTGAGTGTTTCAGCGCATTCTTGGAATGGGCTGTTCGCGAAAAAGTGAGTTTGCAGGATGTCTTTATGGGTCCTGTGGGGACTGGGCATTGTGCACAGCTGTTGTCTGGCTTTATTGAGCTGGCTGCAGAACTTGAGGTTCCATTGGCTCAGAAAAAAACGGAAGGTCAAGCCCAAAAACTTATCTTTTTGGGGATTGAACTGGATACCCTGGCACAACTGTCCAGAATATCTTTTCAAAAAATAGTAGATTTAAGGAATAGGATTCATTCTTTTCTTCTTAAATGAAAAATCACTTTGATTGAGTTACAGCAACTGGTCGGGCATCTTAACTTTGCTTGCAAAGTGAAGCTATGGCAGGCCTACGCTTGCCTCAACATAGAACACGGGTTGGCAGCAGCATGAGGAAAGATTTGAAGGTTTGGCAAGAATTTTTGGAGTCTTATAATGGGCTCTCGTTTTGGAGAGATGACATGAGGCTTGAAGCTGAGCTACAGGTCATGTCTGATGCTGCTGGGTCTTTAGGTTTTGGAGTTTATTTCCTCAGACACTGGTGCACAGATATTTGGCCAGATTCCTGGATTCAGGTAGGTGTGAACCGAGATCTTATGTTTTTCGAGTTCTTTCCCATTCGTGTTGCAGTTTGGCTGTGGAGGAACTATATGGCCAATCGCACAGTTCATTTTTGGTGCGATAACATGGTGGTAGTCCATGTAAATTCCCTTTCATCCAAATCTCAGTGGGTTATGAGGTTGGTGAGGGCCTTCACTCTGCATTGTCTGCAGCTTAACATATTGTTTTTAGCCCAGCATGTGCCTGGGGTGAATAACGGAGTGGCTGACGCTCCCTCTCGTAAACAGATGGACAGGTTTCATCAGCTGGCCCCAGATGCCGATCAAGAGCAGGTGCCAATGCCCCAGGAGCTATGGCTGATTGGAGAGCCGAGGCCTGCAGAGCGATAGGCCTAGCCATTGCGCCTGCACCAGGAAGTCTTACGAACGTGCTGTGCGGCAGTTTGAGGACTTTAGGGCTGAGGTAGGGTATCACATTGTTTGACCCCTCCCGGTGGAGCAGTTGCTCCACTACTGTGTTTCTCTAAGAGGTAAGGGACTGGCCGTGCAATCCATTAGGGGGTGCCTGTCTGCATTGGCTTTTGCTAGCAATGCGCTGGGTTATAAGGAGGAAACAGCTGATTTTCGTCTTCAAAAGATGCTGGAGGGGTGGGCCAGAGAGGCCAGACCTAGGCCTAACATGCAGAAATCTATTTTCCCTCTGATTCTTAGGAGTCTGAAGGGGGTTTGGTGCACGGTGTGTGCATCTTATTTTGAGGCCACTCTGTTTCATGCAGTGTCCTTGGTAGCCTTTTGGGGGGCTCTTAGAGTCAGTGAGCTAGTGGCAGGGTCCAGAAATGACGTTTCTGGTAATGCTTTGTTGCTATAGGACCTGAGGTTAGTAGGGGGAAAGGTGGTCATTACTGTCCGGCGCTCTAAGACGGACCAGCATCTAAAAGGTACTGTGTTGGAGCTGGGCACCTTCTCTGAGCTTAAGTTGTGCCTGGTTTCTGCTTTGGCTGCTTATTTGGCAGTTTGGGGGCCCAAGGAGGGGTTTTTGTTTTGTCACATTAATGGTAGCCCGCTGACAAAGCATCAGTTTTGGGCTGTGACTTCCCGGGCTTTAGCTAAGCTTGGGTTGTCTGGGGTGCGGTTTGGTACCCACTCCTTTAGAATTGGCAGCCTCTACAGCTGCTGCCCTGGGATATCCTTCCACCTCCATTCAGAGCCTTGGCCACTGGCTCTCATCGGCTTACAAATCTTATGTTCGACCTTTGCTCAGTTCCTAGCTTTGTTTGTTTGGTTGAAATGTTGCTGGTTCTTGTTCTAGTTTGACTGTTTTTTTTTTCTTTTTTTAGATGCTGTTGTTCCTGGCCAGAGGAGTCAAGTTCTCATCTGTGGACACAGCTATGTGTTTTGGGCCGCACATCAGGCTCGGAGAACTTCAGTCAGCTCTCAGCTGGGACTCAGCCGATACGTTTCTATCAGTGGCAGGGGCGCCGGGGTCTTCAGTGGCCTGGCCTGCTGCCTTTGTTATTCCAAGGGAATGCGGGCCTTCTTCCTCATGTTTTAATCATTCACCTGGGAGGAAATGATCTTGGGCTAGTAAAAGGTAAGGCGTTAGTCTTGCAGGCCCATGAGGATTTTCAATACATTAGGGAGAGATGGCCTGGGACCACTATAATTCGGTCAGCCATGATTCCCCGCCAGGTGTGGCACAGTGCTTTGGACCCTGCAGGTATTGAGCGGGCCCATTACAAAGCTAACAAGGAAATTAGAAAGGCATTGGTAGGGGGGTTGGGCCACTATTTACCCCATCCAGATATTTCTACGAAATTTCCTGACCTCTGCAGAGGGGATGGGGTATATCTCTCTGAAAAGGGCAATATGCTTTTCTTGAGAGATCTTCAGCAAGGGCTGCGGGTAGCCTTGGGCATCCTGGTGGGTGCTAAGCCCTAGATAGAGACTTGGCCTTAATAGTGGCAGGTTTTTCTGGGTTTATGGTGCTATGCAGCTAGGGGAGGACCATGAAGCATCCCCCTTTTGGGGAATTAGGGGTCTGGCAGAATCAACCTTTAGGTTTGATGAACTGGGGTGGGAGAATGCAGACCGTCCTGGAGGCTCAACCAGAGGGTTCCTTCCATTGAGACATGTGTTTGGTGGTTGGGCCCTCTGGGGCGTGCCTTCTTGCTGTGCCAGCCTGGCGGGAGCTGTGTCACATGGCTCCGGCTGGGGGTTGGGTCTCTTGCCCGTAAATGGCAGGGGAGCGGTCTGTTGAGACCCCTGGCCCTGACCAGGCCACAGTTCTGGGTGCCCTTGCTGTTTTCATTATGCCTAATAAAGTGGCCCATAGTTATACCAATACTTTGTGTCCGACTCTTTATTCCGACTTGGGGGGCAATTCGTCGCTAGCAGCCAGCAGCTTTGCTGCTAGGCTGCTGGGTCGAACTTTGCCTCCCTGGAAGGGAAGGGAGGATTGACAGCCCATTTGGGCGCGTGTTGAAGGGGGCGGGGCTTGGCCATTGCAACGGCTGAACATCTGCCCCCAGCTTCTGTTCCTCGTCGGAGACTGGCCCTCCCGCTTGCCCTGTTTGTGATGTAGGCAAGTGCTGGTCACCTCATAGTTTGGGGGCTGGGTAGGAATTTTTTGCTCCCCAGCTGATTGGCCATTTGCTGGGGTGCTTTTTTGCCTACCCTGCATAGCAGTTTAGTGGATTGTGGATTTGGCTACAAGGAGGTGCCATTAAATAGGTTGGTCACTTTAGTTTGGCAGGTTTTACTGGGTTTATGGTGCTATGCGGCTAGGGGAGGACCATGAAGCATCCCCCTTTTGGGGAATTAGGGGTCTGGCAGAATCAGCCTTTGGGTTTGATGACCCGGGGTGGGAGAATGCAGACCGTCCTGGAGGCTCAACTAGAGGGTGCCTTCCATTGAGATGTGCTTCTGTTGGTTGGGCCCTCTGGGGCGTGCCTTCTTGCTGTGCCAGCCTGGCAGGAGCTGTGTCACACGACTCTGGCTGGGGGCTGGGTCTCTCGCCTATGAATGGCAGGGGAGCGGTCAGTTGAGACCCCTAGCCCTGACCAAGCCGCAGTTCTGGGTGCCCTTGCCCTTGCCATTTTCATTATGCTTAATAAAGTGGCCCATAGTTATACCAACACTTTGTGTCTGACTCTTCATTCCAACTTGGGGGGCAATATCTACCACCCAATGCCTTTACCCAGAGATGCTGGGGATTGAACCTGAGACGTTCTGCATGACAAGCAGAGCTTCTTCCACTGAGCCAGGGCCTGTTCCCACAAGGAGACTACATACTAGATGTATATACATGTGTGGTGCATATGTTCATATACGAAATATACTAGTATCGAAGCCTCTAACCCTGTATTGCTTCATAACAAAAATAGACCTTCAAAAGTAGCATAAACTTTAAAATGCCATAATTAAAAATGAAATTAGTTTGTGTGTGTCTCAATTAAGAGCTTAGATCCCTCATTCTTTAAAGGGCATATTTTGAGGTGTCAAAAAATGGTTATGAATATACTAAAATGCAGAAAACAGAGAACAGTAAACATGATTTACCTTTCTAAAATGTATTGGCCACGGATTACTTCCAAACGTTCTGTTTGGTCTGATATAGTTCAGCATTAGAAACTGGAACTTGTGCAGTGGTACTACATAAGACTATGTCAACATGTTATTATATCCATGAGATGTCCCACAAAGAAACATTTTACAGAAAAGGCCCTTTAATAAACCTGACAAAAATGACATGAAGAAAATGAAAATCAAAAAATTGATGGTGTTCAATACCCGGTTGTATTTTCCCCAGCTTTGTAAGTCTCCCTGGTTGATGCCTGTTTATATTCTGATTTTAAAAAAACACAACCTTTCAGTATTCAAAACAAAGTGCCTCTGTAAAATATTTCTCCAAGGTCTTCTTTCTAAGAGAAAAATGCCTTTCAAGACTTATTTGATAGAGCAATTCTTCAAGGGTGAAGTATTGTAGTCAACTTTTGTAGAACAAACCTGGGTCATTCAACCTTAAATAGCATTCAAACAACTGGAACTGAGTTTTCTACTGTTCTATATGTTTTCCAAATTCATATTACCCAGAATCCATGGCTAGGAAGAGTGATTGTTCTTTGTGACCAACCTTACCACCATTACCCATCCCAAACTTCTTGACAGTAAAATGCACACAGCCAGTATAGTTACTACCATAACTGTATAGACTTTGGGGAAAGGTGTAAAACCATTTTCTAATGCAAGTTATCATTTCCCCAAAAGTAGAATTCCACACATACATGTACTGAGACCCAGCATGGTATAGTGGTTTGGAGTGGCAGACTCTAACCTGGAGAACTGGGTTTGATTCCCCACTCTTTCACATGAAGCCTGCTAAATGACCTTGGGCCAGTCACAGTTTTCTCAGAACTCATTCAGCCCCACTCACCTCACAAGGTGCCTGTTTTGGAGAGCGAAAGGTAAACCACCTCAAGACTCCTTAGGGTACAGAAAAGTGGTATAAAAACCAACTTTTAACCAGATTATGGTCTTCCTCTGCCAGTATTCAAGGGGGAACAGAGATGGGCTCAGGAGACTCTGCGAGGTACTCTCTCACCATTGCCTCTGCTGAATCCTCTGCTATGGCATGCCTGGCCTCCCTGAAAGAAGGAACAAATGAAAGGGGAAGAAAGCCAACCACAGAAACAGCATGGGTACTCAGAAGGCTGAGCATAGCAAACTTAAAAATCACAAAAATAACTAAGTATCTTAGTCAACTAGCCATGTGTGCTAGTATCCATGAACTTGTGATTCATGTTCAGTTGACGTACAATTTCTGTAGGTTGGATTTTAGTATTTCTATGTATCTTGTTCTTAATTGTCAATTGTGACACTATGTAACAAATACATAATTATTTTAAATTTTGCTATATGCAGCCTTCTGAGTACCATGCCTGGCCTTCCTGCAACTGCTGCTGACCTCCCACTTCACTACTGACAAACAGTAGTAGGGCTTCTACCTGGTTAGGCTGAAGGAGGTAGAGATGCCTCCTCATTCTTCCTTTCTGTGGCTCCTAGCTCTTCACCCAACTTTTTCCATCCACTGTTCCCTCTGGCTATATCTGCTGGCCTGAAGCTTCTGCACTTCTTTGCAGAGCTCACACTTCCAATCCATGAGCTCTGTGTTATGGAGAGTGGTGCTGCCTTTGATGCATGTGTCACAGATACAGGCCAGCGTGTACTCCACTAGGATACAGCCTGGTGGAGATGCCCACTTGCAACATCTCTACCCATGAGAGTACAGGGCACTTCTGTAGGGCAGAGGCCACGGTCACCTTGAGGTTGGACTATTGCAATGCTCTCTACATGGGGCTGCCTTTGTGCCGAACCCGAAAGCTGCAGCTAGTGCAGAATGCCACGGCCTGGCTGCTGTTAGGACTCCCAAGAAGGGAGCACATCCGGCAAGGGCTCCGGGATCTGCACTGGCTGCCAATAGCTTACCAAGTCCGGTACAAGGTGCTGGTTATTACCTTTAAAGCCCTATATGGCCTAGGACCTGCCTACCTGAAGGACCATCTCTCCCTACATGTTCCTCAGAGAGTACTGAGATCGGGAACTCGAAATCTCCTAGTTATCCCCGGGCCAAAAGAAGCCCGCTTAAAATCTACCAGGGACCGGGCCTTTTCTGTTACGGCCCTCTCCTGGTGGAACCAGCTGCCGGAAGAGGTGAGGGCCCTGCGGGACCTTGCCCAGTTCCGCAGGGCCTGTAAGACAACCCTCTTCCGGCTGTCTTATGACTAGCTGGTACAAGAAACCAAGTGTAGTTATACTAGATGTCTGCTGTCCCTAATGTTTTAAATGTTTTAAATGTCTTAAAATTTAAAATGTATTAATTATTTTAACTGTTTTCATGCTTAAATTCTATTTATGTGAAACTTTGTGTTGTGAGCCACCCTGAGCCACTTGTTGGGAAGGGCGGGATATAAATCATAAAATAAATAAATAAATAAGCCCTGCCCAGCTCTTGAATCAGGAGATGACTTGCCCCAGGCTGGCCTTGTGGGTGCAGAGCACATTGCTGGTGTCCTGGAAGGGCTTCAAGACATGCACCATTTGGAAAAGAGTCAGGCAGTCATTGGAACGGATGCTGAGCTCTCCTTCCCCATGAAAGATGGTCATGGAGGAATGACATCCTGCACCGAACTCTTCTTCATCAAATGCACTAACATGGTGTACTTGGAGTACTAGTGGGTAAATAGGACCTGGATGAGCTGGTGTTCAGGTTCATCCCCCTCACCCTGCCTTTCATGCAGCAAACATGCAGACTTGATGCTGCGTGAGAAGTGGATAGCCAGACATCAGTAGGTCTCAAGCAGGGACCACAGCTCAAGAGGGGCAGCATCCCAGGTAGCTCTCACAGTGCTCCCCTGCCCCAGAGCATCCTTCACAACAGGGTGAAGAGTGTTTGCCAGGCAGACAATGCCCTTGAGGTGTACAGACTTCACCACTGCCAGCATATTGGCATTGGTGTCCATGACCATGTAGCCATGGACAATTTTGCTGCTGCCCTCAAACTATTCTGTATCAAGGTGGTGGTATTTGTCACTGTGTGGTCTAAATCCACCCCCTGCACATAGAGCAGAACTACTTTATAGCCTGGTGGCAGGATTGTCCCCCCCAAGGCCTGGGCTTGATAGTCTGGATAGTTTTATTTATTTATTTATTTATTTTATTCTATCTCGCCCTCCCCACCGAGGCGGGCTCAGGGCGGCTTACAACAGAAAAAAGCTAACGAAGATCAATTTAAATACATTAATAATTATACAATAAAATACATAAAAACCTAAAAATACATAAAACTCACATCGATATACACTATGCTACGTTTCCTTAAATCAGTCTTTCAATTTTTCCAGTATTCAATAATCTGATGTTCGAGATTTAATATTCAGGCATTCTGATCACAATTAATTATATGCCAACCGGAAGAGGGTTGTTTTACAGGCCCTGCGGAACTGTTCAAGGTTCCGCAGGGCCCTCACCTCCTCCGGAAGCTGATTCCACCAACAGGGAGCTGCAATTGAGCAGGCCCTGTCCCTGGTCGCTTTCAGACGGGCCTCCTTTGGCCCAGGGATTGTAAGGAGGTTCTGAGACCCCGACCTCAGCACTCTCTGGGGAACATGTGGGGAGAGACGGTCCCTAAGGTAGGCAAGTCCCAGACCATAAAGGGCTTTAAAGGTCATGACCAGCACCTTGTACCAAACTCGGTATGTTATCGGCAGCCAGTGCAGTCCCCGAAGCCCCGGCTGAATGTGCTCCCATCTAGGGAGCCCTAACAACAGCCGGGCAGCGGCATTCTGCACTAGCTGCAACTTCCGGGTTCGGCACAGGGGCAGCCCCATGTAGAGGGCATTGCAGTAGTCCAGCCTCGAGGTGACCGTTGCATGGATCACTGTTGCCAGGTCGCCGTCCTCCAGGAAAGGGGCCAACTGCCTTGCCCGCCTGAGATGAAAAAATGCGGACTTGGCAGTGGCTGCTATCTGGGCCTCCATAGTTAGAGTAGGCTCCAGTAGCACCCCCAGGCTCCTAACCCTGTGCACCGCTGACAGAGGCACACCGTCGAGGGCCGGTAAGGGAATCTCCCTCCCCGGACCACGGCAACCCAGGCAAAGGACCTCTGTCTTCGTTGGATTTAGCTTCAGCCCACTCAGCCTGAGCCATCTAGACACGGCCTGCAATGCCAGGTCCAGGTTTTCTGGGACACAGGCAGGCCGGCCGTCCATAAGTAGATAGAGCTGGGTGTCATCAGCATACTGGTGGCAACCCAGCCCATATCTCCGGGCAATCTGGGTAAGAGGGCGCATATAGATGCTAAACAACATCGGGGATAGAACTTCTCCCTGAGGAACCCCGCAATCCAGCGGGTACCTCTGGGACAATTCACCCCCAATCGCCACTCTTTGTCCCCGACCCTTGAGGAAAGAGGTAAGCCATTGTAAAGCCAACCCCTGAATCCTCCAGTTGTCCATGGGAAGTGAGGGAGAGGTAGTCAAGCTGAAAGCTGTCTTTGGTAAAGTAGATGGTTTGGCCTTGCACTCTGGAGAATCTCCTTTGACCAGCACCACTGCAGAGCAGTTCATGGTGGGCATGACTCAGCAACTCATGGTCCTTTGTGAGGGGACAGCATACCAGGGAGCCAGGTAGTACAGCAGCTGGCAAAAGGCTATATCCTCCATGAGGTAGAAGGATTGACCACCCACAGCAATCATCCCACTGATGAGGCAAGTGAATTGCCCTTCTGGGTGGTACTGTTGGCATCCCTGAGAGCATGATCTCTTGGAAGGTGGCCTCCCACAATGCCCAGCATAACCTGCCTCAAAGCTTTAGTGTGAGGATAAAATGAATAAGAGGAAATAAACTGATATAAGCTGGTTTGTGTCGCTGTTAGAGAGAAAGGCAATGTACAAATGAATGAAGGAAATACTAAATATACTAAAAAGCTGAGTTTTTAGAAGGGATTGCATTTTTTCAGTGTTGTGTCTCAACTGAAAATGAAAATTAGCTATCAGTCAGTCAGTCAGTCAGTTTATTGCGGCTCTAGGCCAATCGACAGCAACAACACAACTCATCAATAACAGTACAACACAACACCAAGTTGAAATATAACATAACAATATAAAACTTGTACATCCATCAAAGTGGTAATAAAATTAGCTGACGTAGGCAACACTTAACTAAAAGCATCTTCTTTCAAATACAGACAGCATTAAATTTCTTCCTGTCGAGGTCGGTAACATATAGAAACTTAGCAAGATCCAAAGAAAGTTGATCACTCCCATCCCCTAAGAGAAAGTAAATGGTTTGGGCCTGATTTAAAGATTCAGCTAGCATTAGATGGTTCCGCAAAAGTCTGTACCTTGCCTCTGTATGGAAAAGACAGTTCAGAATAAAAAGTGGGGGGGGGGGGTTAGAATCAATGGTAATACTTTAAAAAACCAACCCTAATCATACAAGTTTCTATTTCAGGCTTCCTAGGACTGCATTACTTTTGCTATATCATTATCATAATTATCAGCTTCCACTGAATGGAATATGTATAATATTTCTATGATTGCTTAAACATGAGTAAACCATTGAATTGTTAACTAATGGCAGACGCTAAGAGGAAGTGACTGATTCAGAATCATAAGCCTTTGTTTTTCATTACTGTGCTGCTAATATTGGAGTTCCAAGCGAAAGTAATCTTATGCAAGACTATGCACAGGTGTTGCACAGGTATCGCACAGTTCCCCACCATGAATTTAGTACATCCATAATCAGGTGTTTTTCAGCAGTTAATTAAGAATGTTTGATAGAACTAATTAGTCAATATTTATAAAGTGTTTTGCTCATGTAAATTGCTGGGCATTAAACATTAGCACATACAAAGTAAATGTTTATGTATTAATTACTATGGAAAATAACCACAGAAGGTTAATATATATATTAAAGCAAATCATTTGTAAATAATTTCTTTGTATTCCAACTGGATTCTTGTTATTCAATCACCAAAATGTGGTTCATTTTATGGTTTGTGGGTGAATCATAAACCAGACCATGCGCCCCACGAACTGTGCTAGCATATGAAATGAATTAGGTTTGTGAGGTTTGGACCCCAAACAGCTGAGCCACAAGGGCAGCTTGCTTCCATGGCTCAGTTGCTTTGGGTTCTAAATAGCTGTTTCCAATCTAAACAACTGAGCCATGGGGGCAGTCTGATCCCACAACTCAGGAGTTTAAAGGAGCTTTCTTGGGCAGCCATTCCCAGGGGCTAATGTCCAAGAAAGCCCCTTTAAACAGCTGAGCCACGGGAGCAGGTGACCCCTGTGGCTCAGCTATTTCCAATCTAAACAGCTGTGCCATGGGGGCAGCCTGCTCCTTGAAGCTCAGTTGCTTAAAGGGGCTTCCCTAGAGCCTTTCCCAGCGGCTGGCTGCCTAAGAAACCTCCTTTGAACAGCTGAACCCTACAGAGCAATCTGCTTCCATGGCTTATCTGTTTAAAGGGGCTTTTTTGGGGAGCTAAATCCAGGGGTGGGCAGTTTGCTCCACACAGCTCAGTTGTTTAAAGGGGTTTTCTTGGAGAGTGCTGGCTGCCCAAGAAAACCCCTTTAAACATCTGAGCCATAGGAGCAGGCTGCCCCCACAGCTCAGCTGTTTCCAGTCTGTTTCTTGTGCTGGCCAAGAAAGCCCTTTTTTAACAGTTCAGCTGCTCAGTCATTTTTTGTGAAGGGCAGAAAGAGCAGAACTGCATCAAAATTCATGAAAGTTTGCGGTGGTTCATCAGTTCATGAACATTGCTTACAAACTACGAGCCGGCCAACATTTATGATGAACGTTACTTCATCAGCCAGTCTGTGCCCATCTCCAGTCCTCCCAGCATAAGGTAAGAATGACATCATTGGCAATGGAGTTCTACCACCCTCTCCATGGTGATTGGGACTTGCGAACCATTATCTGGAATAGGAAGCCATGTGTTTTCTATTTCTTCATCCTCCTTTTCCAATCCAGACTGCATTTCCAATCCAGACTGCTATACTCTGGATCAATCCCAAAAACAGAATTTCTTTTATTATTTTGGCACACTTGGCGTGCAACTGTGATTGTCTTTCCCCAAGTTTCTTACTTACAATTTCTCATGGAAATGACTGAGAAGGTACTGGTAGAGCAACTGTAGGTGTTGCTGAGTTACAAATTTGCAATTCACACTTCTAAATGTTGTTTCAGACATGGTTTTAGCACAGACACTGCCATAGTAGTTCTGGTAGACAATCTGCATCTCTTGCCAATATCATTCATTCCCTCTGCTGGTTTTGATATGATGGATCATGCTTTATTGTTGCAATGCCTGAAAGTCAGAGTAGAAGTTAAAGACATGGTTCTGAAGTGGCTTAGCTCTTTCATAACAAGTCAAATTTAAAAAGTGTTGACAGGAAAGAAAAAAATCTGCTTACTGAAATTTATCCTGGAGAATTCCACAGGGTTCACTTTTTTCTATGCTTTTTAATAGTTATATGATATTTTTGCTGATATCATACATATGTTAGGAGGGAATATAAGATCAGGATAAACCCAACTATATGTCTGTTTAAAGAAACTCTAAATGCCACAGTCTCTGGACTGAATCAGTGCCTGGCAACCACAGTCAAGTTGTTGAAGGAGAACAAACTGAAATCAAATCCAAGTCCAATGAAAATGGAGATGTGGAATGGTATAGTATAGCTTTCTCTTGACGGATCTCAGACGCTAAGCAGGATTGGTACTTGGATGGGAGATTAAGGAAGTATTTTAATTTGCTGTGTTTTATTGTCCCTATGTTGTGGAGAAATACAGGTTTACAAATAGTTTTAATTAAGAAATTAATGAATTGATTAATGAGAATAATCCCTGCTGATCATCTCACTCCCTTGCTCATTTAACACATTTTAAGTTTATTTATTACTAAATTGAAAAATTAAGGCGTAATGAGACATGACAAAGAACAAAGGTTGTCAGTGTTGAGGAAAAACCCAAGCTGAGTTCTTCCTTCTCTCCCTTGTATTATGTACCAATTCAAACATATAATGTAATAACATCATATTTTTATGAGATGCTACGTTGCTGTCTAATTCTGGAGTTTAAAAAAGAAACCTGATTTTTTTAATGTACATAATTTTTTATGTTGTACATAATTAGAGTTTAAAAAGGAAACCTGTTTTTTTTATAAAAAAAATAGCCAGCATAATGTTTTGATAGGTGCAAAGACCTCTGCCCTCAGACAATAGCTTTCTTCTCTTCCCCAAGAAAAGAATTTGGGGAGATTTGGGGCTACCATAGGAGTGGGGATTGGGGAGCCAAGTACAAGTGTCCATGAGTAGAAATCCTTTTGCTTCTGTAAGAATGGTATGGCATGGGCATAGCTGCCCCCCCCCCCAAAAAAAAACCCTTTAAACAGGTCAGCCGTGGGAGTAGATTGCTCTGTAGGGTTCAGCTGCTTAAAGAAAACTTTGAGGCAGGTTATGCTGAGAGTGAATAGTTTTCAGGTGGTTGCCGCTGGACCTGGGCAAGTCATACAAGCTGTGTGGTAGTAAGTCACCTGCTGGTTTAGGCTTGTCAGTCCCCAGATCTCGGCTGGGAATCCCTGTTTTTTAGCTGGCTTGTGGGGAGAAGCCCCACCCTAACAGACCATGTGCCTTCAAACCATGGCAAGTTTAGAAGAGGCTTGCAACTGTTTGTGTTTCTGAATATGTGTGTGCCTTTAAATCTCATCAAGAGGAAAGCTGTAGAGGGGGTAGGGTGAGCAGACAGAGCCACATTGTTCTCACTTCCTTTGTTTGAAGGAAAACTCCACCTCCTAGGTTGTTCTTTCATTTTCCTATTAGTCTGAAGAAGTTGGTTGAACAATACAGCAGATGGTTATATTCAGCAATATGAGTAAATTGCCCCAATAAAATCACAAAAGTGTGTCCTTGCTAACTGTGTTTATTTTGGCTGCTTTGTAAGAGTTTGTGTGTTCACTTTCATTCAGTGGAAGTTTAGCTGCTGTGGAGTGAGGAAACCAAGACTGCATTCGGGGAACTGCACTGCTGCATTTTTATTTATTTTAGGGATTGGGAATGTTTCCTGGCTCCCCCCCCCAAAAAAAGTCTCCTGGCTCTACCCCCAAAGTCCCCAGATATTTTCTGAGTTGGACCTGGCAACCTTATGGTGGTTGCTGACAGGCCTGGCCTTGAACAGTTCACACTGCATGGTATAGCCTGATGTCATCACATCTCAGAAGCTAAACAGGGTTGGTACTTGGATGAGAGACCACCCAGGAAGGCTTTGCAGAAAAAGTCAATGGCAAGCTACCTCTGTTTCTCCTTTGCCCTGAAAGTCCTTTAAGTCAGTTGCAACCTGATGGCACATATACATATATGTTCACCCTCAATGTATTTTTTCAGATTTCAGTCTCTGAGTTTAAGTATCCATAGATGGGCCAATTTTGAGAATTAGATATATTGAACAGAAGGTCTGCAAAGACCTGGTGGGGCATCTCATTTTGACCTTTCCCACTCCTTATTCTTCCTTTTCCCTGAAAGCCCCCTTTCCTTTCCTCTCTTTCCTATCCGCCAACCAATGTACCTTTACTTCCTCCCTATCTTCAGTTTTCTACCCTTCTTTACCCTCGGCTTGCCTAGGCTTCCTTTCACTCCAATAGCTGAAAGTGAGCCCACAGCAGCTGCAGCCTCCACCACTGGGTTTGCTAAGGTTTCCTCTCTTGCTGATGGCTGCAAGTGAATCTGGCGTGGTTCCCAGCCTCCACTGCTGGGCTTGCCAAGGCTTCCTCTCCCTTCTCACCATGATTGCCAGTGATCTCGTATGGCTCCTGGCCTCTGCTGCTGGGTCCTCCGAGGCTTCCTTACCTGATGTCTGCCAGCAAGCCCATTTGGGCTCCTAGCCTCTACCACTGCATTTCTCAAGGCTTCATTTCCCCCCTAACACAGCATGGTTCCCAGCCTCCATCTGGCCTGCCAAGGTGTCCTCTCTTCACATGGCTGCCAGTGAGCCCAGTATGGCTCCTGACCTCCACTGCTAGGCTCACAAAGGCTTCCTCTCCACTGTCATTGTCCTTGTTCTCATTCTTGACACTGGATGACAAGAATGGCATTTGAAGAGAGAGAACGTTTTTATTTATGTTAAACCCCTCCCCATTTTTTAATTGTTTTCAGGTTTTTATATGAACCTGGTGGGATCTGCAGAGACAGAATTTTTTAAATTTATATTAACACCCCCCCCCCCATTTTTAATTGCTTTTGGGTTTTTTGATGAACCTGGTGGGCTCTCCCAAGTTTGCAGGACTCTCTATTTTCTTTCTGTGTGGCTTTGGTCTGTGAGCTCTGGCTATTAGAAAAGATGATATGTTATGAAGGTACTCACAAACATTAATGGGACAGTTCTAAAGTCAGCAACTTGAGAATGTTCTTTCAGTCATTTCTCTGAAACTCTGATGGTCTAGCAAGAAATTATTCTCCACCCTAAGATCCCCTGTGCAAACAGAAGCTCTGATGCCCATACAGAATGCCCATCACTGCAAGAATTTTTCCATTCATTCCAGAGAAAGAGGCAGCTTGTTTATTAATAGGGAAGCTTGCATACATGAGTGCTTTGTGTGCACATGTGAATTTGTTCTTGTAAATGTAATATACAAAAGCTCTGTGTGTTAGCAACCCTCTTTGTCAAAAATACAATTAAAACTACAACATACAAATTGTTAAATTAAAGCACAAATTGCACTTCCCAGAGAAAAAAATCCCTCACAATTTATTATACAAATGGGGAAGTAAAGATGAATGTCAGCTCCAAAGAGCTACTCTTTCCTCTGTTGCTTGCTGAAGGTTCAGATCTTATCAGCAATTCTATTAACTCTTACCTTCAGAGACAGTTCTAGGGCTCTTTCACATATTATGAAGAGGCAAATCTATGTTTGCAGCCAAGCACATTTTCAGGAAGAATGGCAGGTCTCATGATTCCCTCAGGAATGTGATACCTAAAAGGTTGGTGTTACAAACATATATTTAAAAGATTAAAAAAAATATATCTACAACATTACAGTACATTTAAATAGTTCATTAAAAACAAAACAGGTCTTCAATGTATACAGGTCATACACTGTGCAGTACACATTACATACAATGCAGAATACTCTTACTAGCACACTTTGCAGTGCACATTACAAACAATACAATATAGTCTTAGTAGCACTGATTGGAACCAATAAACCAATACAATTGGACCAGATGTGTTTTGGCCACAAAGGTGTTCTCCAGTGGTTCCAGTTTAATACCACATATACATTCTATGAAGAATCTGTATTGTAGTTAGCCATGTAAGCTATTGTGGGAGCATTCCAAAATATATACTGTGGCACAGAAATACTCTGTGGGAGTATTATATCTGGCTCCTGATCTTTATAGGTGGGTTGCCAGTCCCCTGGTTGGGGCAGGGGATTTCCTGATTTGGGGGCTCCAATCCACCACTGGCCAACTGGCCAGTGGGAGAAGCCCCACCCTCAAACAGCTCCTGAACAGTCCCCTCCCTCATCAACATCATTGGCATGATGACATTGCCAGGAAGTGATGTCATGATGCCAGGCACATCATGCATGGATGTTTTGGCCAAAACTCTATGGTTACCTCAAAAAATACATTGGGGTGAATACGCATGCATATATGTGCCATCAAGTTACTATAGTTACCATAGAGGTTTTTTGGCCAAAATGCTAGAGTTTCTATGTGCAACATGCCTGGCATCATGACATCACTTCCACTCAAGAACATCCTGGAATGAACCAGGGAGACCACCACTGGAAGCCAGGTAAGACCTGGAAACCCTACAATATAGCCACACTAAAGAGAATGACAGATAGTACTATCAAACTGAATACAGCAGTTCCTTCACCCATAGTGTACATATGCGTGCTACAACCATCCCTGAGGAATGTGTCTGCATGACACTTGTTAGCTAAAATACAGGAACACACCCACATGCAAAATAATCCTGGTTCTCCCTTCCCATATTTTCAATACCATGCAAAAGAATGCACAGGAAAACCAGGGTAAAGGAGGTCTGGGCTTGTATCCCTTCTGGGTATTGCAAGTTACTCAGGATCCAGATTTTGAGAGACTTTCTCAGTACAGTAGGGGTATTGCAGGCATACATCCATTTCACATTCTCTGGATTGCCCTGTCATGCTGCTTCTATGTGACATTTAATGTTGTATAGTGCTTAGAATGTTAGATTAGGATGAGGAAGGTTATATATTCATTCAGCCATAGAGATCACTGATTTCTCTTGGCCCAGTTACTCTCTCAATGTAACCTAACTAATGGTTTGTCTGGAACAAGCAGAGGAGAGGAGAACCATGTATGTTGCTCTGATCTCTATGAAGAAAGGGTGCCTTCAAAGGCAATAGACCAAAATATGACCCATATATGTTCTGGGATACCTCCAGGTTGTCAACCCAATTTTTGTGACAGGGAGGGGGGATTAATGATGTATGTTTTAATTTATTAGCCACTTTGATAGCCTTTGTGAGGGCAAAAAGGCACCATATAATTTTTTGTAAAATAAATAAACTGGGCCTCAAACTACAGGGAAGGGTGTGGCTTTACCCTACGGCTTTCTCTTCCTGTCCATGCTGTCTCAACCTGGTTGCTCAGGAAGCCCTAAAGGAGTTCTCTGACCTTTCCTTTTGACAAAACCATTCTCTGCCAGGAGAAGACTCTCTAGGACACCAGAAGGCTCTAGACTACAAGGAGTGGTAGGATACAGCCCAATGTAGTACATGTAAAGCTTTCCTTAGCTGGTTTCTTAACAGTCCACCAAATGAAAGCATCTATTGGTTTCATTTATCCATTTGTTTGTGTCCATGTGTGTTGCATGTATTGTACACTCATTTTTGCAATAGATTTATAAGCCTTAATTTATAAAAGTTGGCGATGAACCAACTAATCCTGTGGTCCAGACTTCATATAAAGTATTTGGCAGTCTCTCAATGAAGCCAGATTCTTTGTCAGGGTTGAAACATTTATCAAACACAGCACATGCATTTTGCATCAGTGATTGTAAAAACTGATCTCTGCCACTTGTTTTTATTTCTATAGAGCTACAGTGTGTTCAGAATTAAAAGAAGATGGGAATAATATAATCAAGCACTGCTTTCTTTTTAAATTCTATCTCTTGGAAAACAACCAGGCTGATAGTAATAAAACTCCAAATTTGGGGTGCGGGGGAGACGGGGACAGCAGGAATAGAAGTCACAATACATATTAGCTGAGTTGATGAAATTACCAATTGCTTTTTAAAGGATTTGAATTCCATGGCTGACAGAAAAATAACTCAATAGAGACAACTGCTTTCACATACTTGTTTAATTTTGATATTTCCAGAGCCAAAAGCAAAAATCCTTTTGGTAGAAAATCTTATTAAGACACATTAAGCACAAGATAGATTTAGGCCCAAATTCTTGAAGTGGAAAAGAAAGTAAAGATTTTCATTCATTGTCACAGGCACCATTGATACATATCAGCTGCAGTTTAGATATCATACTTGTTTAGGCTCCCTGAACTAGGAAGGATTTGTTTATGATTCCTGATATCTGCAAAAGGCTGCAGTGAGATGGGTCATATGTTTTATAAATGCTCATCAGTTTTCATTGTTGGGCCTGACCCTTGATGTTCTTGCCCTTCCTTCTTTGAAACTTTTGATACTTCTCATTTATAGTAAGGACAAGAGGATATAACAGCCTTCCTTCTTGTCATACGTAGTGCTAAGTATAAAATGTGCACAGCCATTAAATTAGCTGAAACTTGAGCAGATCGACAGTTGTTATGCTGACAGCAGATAGGCATCATTGCAGTCACCTGGCTGTTATACCCCAGTGGGAAGATGACAGAAGAGGACATGGCCTAGATGTAAACTGTGGCACAATGGCTGCATTCCAGAGCACCTTTTGCATGCCAAGATCCCATTGCTGGCCACAGCAGGTGGAGCATTTTGAGCTCAAAAAAGCTAGTTTTCTAGTTCCATAAGTAATAAGGTTAGGGAGGCCCTCTTTCACATAGGAAATTTTGCGCTGAACTACCACCAGCAAGTGTTTTATTTTTCTTTGTTGTACAAGACTCCCCATCATAGGAAGTAGACTTATCTGTTCCTTTTAGGCTTCCAGCCAAATTCTAGTAGGATTGCCAACTCTGTCTTGGAAATTTGGGGGGTAATGCAAAGCAGAGCTTGAGGATGTAACACCATACATCTACCCTCTTTAACTGATATTTCTTCCAGGGCAACCAATCTCTCGAGCCTGGAGAGCAGTTGTAACTCCATGAGAACTCCATTCTAGCAGAATCCAAAGCTGAGTTTGGGATCCATTTGGGTACAGAACATTAAGGAACACAGTAGGCTTCCCAATCCCCAGTTCCCAGTGGGGGATCCCCCAGTTTTACAGGTTCCACCCCACCCCAGCCAGCTGGATGGCAGGGGGAAGCCCTGCCCCACAGCCACCAGAACCTCTAGCTATTGGGCAAGTTTAGAAACCTGCAAACAGGTCCCGTTTTAAAATGTGTGTGTGCCTTTAAATAAGAGCAGGAAGTACTTCATGGGGAAAGGTCAGCAGCAGAGCCCCTCCATTTGTTTTGCTTTCAGAGCAAGTAAGTGTGTATGTGTGTGTGAGAGAGAGAAATATCCTCAAAAAAGAGAGAAAAAAAATATCCTCAAAAAGGATATTATAGCATTGGAAAAAGTCCAGAAAAGGGCAACTAGAATGATTAAAGGGTTGGAACACTTTCCCTATGAAGAAAGGTTAAAATGCTTGGGGCTCATTAGCTTGGAGAAACGTCAACTGCGGGGTGACATGATAGAGGTTTACAAGATAATGCATGGGATGGAAAAAGTAGAGAAAGAAGTACTGTTGTGTCCTAGGCTTAAATGGGAGAACTGTTACTTTTGGAGGGAACTGTTACTTTTGGAGGGAAGCTGAACAAGCCAAAGCTTGTACTCCACACCAGGGTTCCAGAGAAGGCCTAAGCGTGCCCAATCAGGGGAAGGATTGCAACATAAGTAGCCAATCAACATCTAGGCTCATACTGTACCCTGATAGGCCCTTAGGGCCCTGTAAATAGCCAATCCATGTAGATAGTTAAGGACCAATCAGAAGGGGGCAAGAATTGTATAAAAGAGCGGGAAGTTTGAATAGAGCTCAGTCTGTGTGTGTGTTCCTGAAGTAAAGCTTGCTGAAATCACTCTCCAACTCTGGTCTCTTACTGCGCCAACCCCAGTACTTTACAAGTACTTTTCTCCCTTTCTCACAATACAAGAACTTGTGGGCATTCAATGAAATTGCTGAGCAGTCAGGTTAAAATGGATAGAAGGAAGTACTTCTTCACCCAAAGGGTGATTAACATTTGGAATTCACTGCCACAGGAGGTGGTGGCGGCTACAAGCATAGACAGATTCAAGAGGGGGTTAGATAAAAATATGGAGCAGAGGTCCATCAGTGGCTGTTAGCCACAGTGTGTAGATATGTGTGTGTGTGTATATATAATTTTTTTGGCCACTGTGTGACACAGAGTGTTGGACTGGATGGGCCATTGGCCTGATCCAACATGGCTTCTCTTATGTTCTGATGTTCTTATGAAGCGTAGCCCCTGAACTTTTCAGAAGTCTTTGAAGGGGATCCAGGAAGAGTGTGTGTCTGTTTCTGCTCTTGTTTTGCTTTGTTTTCAGAATCTTTGTATAGGAGCCTGTTTATGGGATGGAGGAAAACTCACCTCTCTTTTTATTTGCCAGTGTTAGCCTGAAGAACAGCAGTTCCTGTGGGCAAAGCCCCAGTGAGATCACAAAAATGTGAGCTTGCAAACTCTGTGCATTTTGGCTGCTTTTTGTGTGTTCATACTTTCATTTACTAGAATTGCAGCTATTGGGGGGATGAGGAAATTATGACTATTCAGGTGAACTGCAATGCTGTATTTTTATGTATTTATTTTGGGAATGGGAAAGTCTGGCTCCACCCCAAAGTCTCCTGGCTCCACCCGCAAAGTCCCCAGATATTTTCTGAATTAGACTTGGCAACCCTACACACACAATATATCTCAAAAAAATCCTAAAATTGGCAGCTCGGGAAAATAGCAGCCTGATTAGATTAGTTTCATCCAGGACCATCTGGGTTTGGGAGCTAAGCAGAGTCAGGCACGGTCAGTTCTGGGTTGAAAGATCACTAAAGAACATCAGGGACACTAAGCTGAGGAAGGAAAGGGCAAACCATCTCTGTTCATCTCATGCCTGCAACATCCTGTGGAAGGAGTCTTCAAGAGCTGATTGCAGCTCAACAGCACATTCTTCTTTTCTCCCCAATGGGCACTTGGGGATCCCATGTGGCTCATATCATTCTCTTCTCTTCCATTTTATTCTCGCAACAACCCTGTGAGATACGTTAGGCTCAGAGTGTGTGACAGGCCCATGGTCTCTAAGCAAGCTTTGATGGCAGAATGAGGATTTGAACTTAGGCCTACCAGATCCTAGTCCTACACTCTAACAACCACACCATGTTGTTTTTACAGACCAGATGTGTGGATCCACCTGACAGAATGTTCTAGGGAACAATCGGAATGTTCCTTCTCATCCTCTGTGCCACACCATAGCTAAAGTATCAGAAATGAATATTTCTCAGGAAAAAGAAAAAGGCAGTGAGTAAGAGGAGACTATGGTGGTAACACAATTTCTCCCTAGAACAAAGTTTGAGTCCAGTGGCACCTTTAAGACCAACAAAATTTTATTCAAGGTATAAGTTTTCGTGTGCAAGCACGCTTCTTCAGATACAGAATAGTACACTGTATATAATGTGGTGCCATCTTGGATATCCTAAACAGGTAAAACTTATGAAATAACTGTGTATAAATATGAGGTTCTGTTTGTATAAATATGAGGTTCTGCATGGATGAAACTAGTCTGGAGCATAAAGATTACGAACTGAGTAGCCTGCTTTTTAATGCATATTTTTGAAACAATTCTTTAAAATCTTAATACTTAAAGACCTGGCCACTCAGTCTAAGTCTAGCCAAGCCAATGCAAGATTTTATAATGCTTCTGGAAAAATGCTCAAAGTCAGGTTTTTATAATATCTAAGGCAGGAAATTTTCACAACCACGGAATTTTTTTTTTCCATGCTTGACTGAAAGGAGAGCATAGAAAAGATTCTCCAAAGCTCATGAAAAGTCTCTAAAAGGTAAAGAGCTAATTAGGACATTCCCCCCCAATATTTCTGACTTTATTATTTTTAATTTCTGGGATGACTCATGATGTTCTCATCTATTTCAGTGCACTCTTCCTAAACCTCCCAGGGTGCCAAATGGTCAGCTTTTCAAAAAGCGCTCCAAGATGATCTAATTTGGTTGGCTGCTCCTGGCAGATTGTTGTTCTTGTTCTATTTGCTGCTCCAAACAATTGTCATTGTTGCCAGGGTCAAATTTCTAATGCATGTTCCAAGATCCTGCTGCTTGCTAAACCTTGATGGTCCCTTGCAAGTCCCGAAAACATAGAACTTTAGTGCTTTTCTATTCCATTGCTTTCATAACTCATTTAATTATTGTCAACAGAGAAAGTTGAGAAGGTACAACTGGCAAATTATCCTGTTATTTTAATTTTCTATAATTTTTACACATAATAAATAGTTCATCTTCCATCTGTGTCTTATCTTTGTTAAAATATGGCTAGTTACACAAAGATGCCATGCAAAACTGTGATTTAAAATGCTTCTTAACTCAGTTGGCGATAAGATGGAGTGATCTTCCATTACTTAGTAATTCATTTGCACTTTCTTTTTCTTATCACGTCTCTGATTTATCAACCTTATGTCCATCCAAGATTACTTTATTGTCACCTGTGGCTTCTGTTAATCCTTTCTCTAGGCTAATTTTTCTAGACTGCAGTTAGACGACAGGTTTGGTGTGATCTAGCTGCACTTCTATTATATCCAGTGTTAGTTATTCCAGAGACGTTTGCCCAACATGCCACCCTTAATCTGCCTCACTGCGCTCTCACTCCATGGTTGACCATTCAAATTGCTGCTCTGTGGTAACCACGGAGTGGGTGGTCCGGGGGCATCCTTTTTTTTCTTTCTTTTTTTTTGTCTTTCATGCATGCACATAAGCATGTATCTGAATCTCTGGCTCCTTTTTGACAGCTCCACAATCCCTCTACTGTGGTGCAGCCCCTCTCATCCTCCTTTGCATTACCTCTCTTTCTTAGAATACATGGTGGGGAGTGTAAGCAGCATGCAGATTTATATGAGAGTAGCCCCAATGACTTCAGGATATTTACTCTTGTATCAATCATGGGATGCTGTCAAACAGCAAGTTTTTTTCTGCTAACACAGTTTGCATGGGGGAAAGTGAGATGGGGAGTAGGTTTGCTAGCCTCCTCAGGCTCACTGCTGATATGGGAGTCTAACTAAGGACTATTTCCATAGTTTTCCAACCCCAAGAAACAGGGGGGGAGGTTGGGAGGGGGGACTGCTGCTCAAACACAACTCTCTTGGGGGTTTCTGATCCTGACAGAGTGTTATGTGCAGAGCTTTTCTTTTTTAGCAGGAATGCACAGGAACTCAGTTCTGGCCAGCTTGACATCGGGGGCTATTCCTGCAGGGCTTTTTCTACAAATAAGCCCTGTGTGAAACAATGGTGACATTGGGGGAGCATAATATGCCGATGAGTTCCTGCTGGGCTTTTTCTACCAAAAAAAGCCCTGGTTATGTGCAGAAAATCACAAGCCGAGATTGATGATTCATGGGCGATTATGCACTTATGTGCACATAACTACACTATTAAAGGGGACAGAAACAGATGGGAACGTTTAGACTTCCCAAATGGGCTGACTTCACAACAGGGGAGTTTAGACATCCAGAAATGTGGGGTGAAAATGCTGACATTCTCTGGTGCCTAATAAATCCTGGCTGGACTTTCTCTGGTGCCTAATAAATCCTGTTCAAAGGTGGGTCAAAACAGGGTGACAACAACTGGGGAACTGGAGGTAGATGTTGCTGTCTGATAATGCACTTTAAATACAGAAGGGAACAGCAATGACATCAGATCAAAGTGCTCATCTGACTGCAGCCCTAGATTCTGTACCGAGTTCTGAAACTAGTAAGATTTTTGTGTGCCTAGGTTGTTCTGAAGTTCAATTTTCTGATAACCTATAGTTCTTGAAACAAAGAAGTTCCTTTAAAAATAAAAAGAGTCTGGTAATGAAGATGATAAAGAAGAAAAATAGATGATAAATATTTGCTAGTAGAACTACCATAACCCAGAAATGCCACACAAATGCCACTATCAGAAATATGATGTAAGAATAGCTTTCATTTTTTTAGAGCAAGTCTCTAGTCCTTTTCCTTGCAGGGTTATAATGAGACATATGCACTGCACCTTTCCTCTGGTTTTTCATAGCAATCCCCCCTCCCCATGTTTTAAAAAGCCTTCTGCTGGTACATCAGGGAAATCCAATTGCACCATACTGCACTGTTAGGAAGGAATGAGGTGAAGAAACTTGCCAAGGACCACAAACAGGTCATCAGCAAAACAGTAAAACTGATCATCAGTAAAAATTGACTCCTACTAAGGGAACACCCAATAAAAAAAGTTTTCACCTGCTGGCAGAAGATGGCAACAGAAGGGAACAGGTAAATCTCCCTGAGTTTTGGTGCCAAGACTGGGAAGACCCTCCTGCATTGCCACCCACCTAATCTCAGAAAACCTGATGCAGGGCCTCTGAAGATGATTGTAGTGGTTGGACAGTCTCATATTTGTTGTCACAATCACTTAATCCTTCATTACAGTTGCTGGAGCTAGACCTACA
Organism: Heteronotia binoei; assembly: GCF_032191835.1. NCBI lineage: Eukaryota > Metazoa > Chordata > Lepidosauria > Squamata > Gekkonidae > Heteronotia > Heteronotia binoei. Next base: position 97,350,107 of record NC_083229.1, read on the forward strand.
TTTTAATATGATAGCTAGATTTGTTACAGTTTATGAGAGAAAAAGGAGATATATTACATTGATTGCAATGCATGAACATTGCTTGGAATTTTTAATAATGGCAAAACTAATATACCAAGTTAGAGTCACTCAGATTCAAGCTTGTCTGGAGAATTCTTCTTGTATTTATAAACTATATGGAGGCATCAATGAGGTCCAATACTTTGCCTATACTGATTCACTGCCGTATGCATATAATTCACAGGACAACTAAAAATATTTTCCGTTTAGAAGGAGAGGTGTTGGTTGGAGAACAGATAGTTGTTTCTGTTTTAGTTTTGCTTATGTGAATTGCCTTTTAAAGATTGTTTCAACTAGCTATAGAAACATCTGTGTCTATTGTTATAGAATCTCATTTTAAACATCACTTCTGCCAATGTGTACCTGCCCATAATCAGAGACCAGCTGTTGATGCCCTGCTTGGAAGAGGGCTTTCTCAGCTATTACACCCAGACTAGGGAGCTGTTGTTTTCAAGAAGACTCCCCAAGCTCCTCGTTCCTTGCTGTCCAAGATTCAAAGACCTTTTTATTTTAGAAATTAAAAATGAGTGTTTGGTCCACTGATTTGACTTTTAATGCTGCTGCTATTGCTACTATTTTTTTTTATGGAGTCTTCTGTTTTTAATGTTTTCACTGTATTTGTTTCTATTACATGTTATAAGAGACCAACCATACCATCACATGGAAATGCAGCAAATCATAACAAATGCGTACAGTTATAAAAACAGAAAGTGAACACAAGTCAGAGACCAAAGCAATTAAAGATACCCATAATTTGTAAAAGGACATATAGGGCGTTTTCGCACTGACCTTTTACTGGCGCGACCACCTTCCTCACGCCAGCGGATCTGCAGGGATTTTGCACCAGAAGCGCCGGCACAGCCAAAAGAGCCGGCTACTTCCGTCGCGAAACCCACTCAAACGTTTTCCTGCTTCTTGGCGGTTTCCGTTTGAGCTGGTTTCGCGACGGAAGTTGCCGGCTCTTTTGGCTGCGCCGGCGCTTCTGGTGCGAAATCCCTGCAGATCCGCCGGCGTGAGGAGGGTGGTTGCGCCAGTAAAAGGTCAGTGCGAAATCAGCCATACATTATCTTCCATCTTTTAACTATTTCAGTTCAGGCATTTTAACCATTTTCAGACATTTGAAGTTTACAGAGATGGTACTGTATTTGTTTTATTAATTGGTTTAAGTGTTGTATATTTTATAGAGGGCTTTTTTTAAAAGCAAGAATGCACAGCAACAGTGTTCCAGCTAGCTTGGCATCAGGGGAGTGGCCTAATATGCAAATGAGTTCCTGCTGGCCTTTTACAAGAAAAGCCCTGGTTTTATATATGTCTTTGTGAGCGGCTTTGAGTATGCTCTTTCCCGCTCTCTCATACAGTTGAATGTTGGGATGGAATTATTTAAAATAAATAAATATAGCATGCTGGATTTAAATGATTTAAAATGTATAGATATAGCATTTTCCTCCAACATTGTATAACATTTAGTATATTGTACTAGGACACGGCATATCCAAATTCAAATCCACTCAGCTATATAGTCCACTGAGTGACCTTAGCCAATCTCCCTCAATCTATCCTACTTCACAGCATTTTTATGACAATCGGTTGAAGGAGGGGAGAACTATATATACCTATAAGTTTGTATCACTTTTCCTTGGACCCTTTAATAGCACTAACCTTTTCTTAGCTGATATTGTTTCTGTCTACAGGCACCCTACAACTGTGGCAAGACTGTGTCTCATTTGGCTGTGAGCCATCAAATAAGCATCTGCAGAGAGCCTCAGAACAGATGTACAGCTGAATAAAAACTGATGCAAAAGGGAAAAAGTTTAAACAAATTAAACTTTCAAATTAAAAACTCTAGTCTCTGCCAAAGGAGTCTTTTTGGAATGTTTGTATTTTTATATGTGTGTGTGTGTGTGTTTGCATGCATGCACCTGGAAATCATGGCAACCTATGGTGACTGATCCCTACTGGGTTATGAGGATATTCAGAGAGATGGCTGAATAAAGTCTGCCCCCACCTCCCAACTGCTGGTATTCCAAGGAAGTGTCCCATCCAAGTACTTCCAGAGTCAACCCTGCTTACTTAGCTTCCAGGATCTCATGAGATAAGGCTTGCCTGGGCTATGCATGTCAGGGCATCTCTGCCAAAGTTTTGATGTATAAATGGAACGCTTAATGGACTGCAGAGGTATCATTAATTATAATAATTAATAAAAGTAGATCATTTTTCCAACTCAGCTTTTTCCTGACTTTCATAACTATGAACAACAACAGCATGTTTACAAATGTCACTCTCTGAAAGGTGTCACTCTCTGAGAGGTGGGATATTTTTAATACTTAAAAAAATCTGACATGAAGGGGAATTTCTGTTGCCCACATTTTGATTGCAGTCTATAATTTGCAAAAAAAAAGAAAAAGAACATACTATTTTATGGGTGGATATCTCCTGATACTATACATTCCTATTTATTTGACTCCATAGGCAGGAATGTTTTGTGTCCTGCAAAAGTGCAGAATGTTTTAAGCCTTCAAGCACCCATTGTTCTTGATAATATATATATAGAATTATTCTGGCTGTACAATGTCACCTCTGAAATGATGGCACCTGGGGTTTTGGGCCATCACTTCCTGATGGCACCTGGCACCTGGGGTTTTGGGCCATCACTTCCTGATGGCACCTGGCACCTGGGTTTTTTGGCCATCACTTCCTGATGGCACCTGGCACCTGGGTTTTTTGGCCATCACTTCCTGATGGCACCTGGCACCTGGGTTTTTTGGCCATCACTTCCTGATGGCACCTGGCACCTGGGTTTTTTGCCACTGTGTTGGACTGGATGGGCCATTGGCCTGATTCAACATGGCTTCTCTTATGTTCTTATGCTCTCTTATCCAGTCTGAAGACTACTGTAATAAAATTAGTGAAAATGGTTTCTTTTTAAGAACACCTGAAGGACAGAACTCTACTCTGCATGGGGACAAGAATGACTTCAAAAGAGGGCAATAATAGTAAACAGATCAGACAAGGGATAGATAGAAGGATATATTGGAAGCAAACAGCAGCAATATCAGAAGACTAGTTGGAAACCTGTTCTTCACTATGGTATTTAACTACCTTTAATCCAGTTATAATACTGAATTCTGAGTGATCTCCAGCCCTCAATTGGAGATTGGCAACAATGGTTCCCCAGGAGAAAGTGGCTAGTTTGGAGGGTGGAATCTATGGCATTGCATCTGTCTGAGGTCCCACCCCTCCTCCAACCTCACACTCTCCAGACTCCACCCCACAAATCTCCAGGAATTTCCTAACCTGAAGTTGGCAACCCTATCTCATTCCCAGCCATTATTCCACTTTGAGGATTCCTTCCAGTCCAAGTGCAGCACATCTGTCATTCTAAACCCATTACCTCTGCCATGAGAACCAAAGCAGCTTACATCATTCTCCTCACCCCCTTTTGACCTGCACAACAACCCTGTAAAATAGGTTAGGCTGAAAGTCTGTGACTTGTCTGAAATCACAGTATGGAGCAAAGCAGGAGGGAAGCAACCTCAACAGGATATAATGACACAGAGTCCAGCCTGTAAAGCAGCCATTTTCTCCAGGGGTAAACAATTACACTATGGCCAGTTCTTGCGTGTCAGGAGAAATTCATCAAGATTAGAGGATTATACTAGAGAAGCAGAGAAGCTTACCAACCAGTTTGTGGCCAGAAATTACCCTAAGGAGGTAGTACTGAGAGTGAGAGGAAGAGCAGAAGGAGTGGAAAGAAAAGAGTTATTAATAGACAAACCAAGGCAGGAGCTCACTGGCATAGTATGTGGCTTTCTAAATTCACCTCTCATGTATTAGATAAGTAGATCTATTAAGAATCTATGGCATATAGTGGCACATCTATTATTATTATTATTATTATTATTATTATCATCTCCTGAGGGGTTAGTCACCTTCGAAAATTGGCTATCACAACCCGGCAACTTTAAGGAGCAAATTAGTTACAGCTGAGTTGAAGCAACAAGAGCAATGAGGAGAAAGTTACAGCAAATTTTCCATGTGGTAATGGCTCGGCTTGTTGCATGATGCTTTCCATTAAGAAATTTACAAGCCCTGTGGATGGAGAAAGAATAACATTAAAATATTTTGTAAATTGCAACTCAAAACAATTAGTCAATGCGGCTTTATGTAAATGTGGGAAATGGTACATTGGTGAAACTACACATGTGTTTAAAGTAAGCATTTTGGAACACAAGACGTGCCTAGAGAGAAAGGTGCCAGAAACACCTATGTACCAGCATATCAATGAAAGTGGACATCTGATTAAAGACCTCATATTTCTTGACCAATCTAAACTTTTTGTTAAAGAAAATATTGAGAGAATGCTTTTAGAACAAGTTATTGGATCTATAAGCTCCAGACAGTTGCACCAAAAGGCATGAATTTGACTTTAGATTATTTGCCCTGTTTATAGAATATCTTTTGAGATTGAGGATCATTGGAACAATGAATCGTCAGGACATTCATATTCTCTTTCATCATGGAAGCATAGTATGATGGGCAATGGTATTGCAGGCTGCAGTTCTTAATATTCAGGGCTTTTTGTAGCAGGAACTCCTTTGCATATTAGGCTACACACCCCTGATGTAACCAATCCTCCAAGAATTTACAGATCTCTTAGTACAGGGCCTGCCATTAGCTCCAGACGGATTGGCTTCTACATCAGGGATGTGTGGCCTAATATGCAAAGGAGTTCCTGCTATTAAAAGAAGCCCTGCTTGACATGAAAAGCTTGTTGTTCTTCATATTCAAATTTCTTTAGACCAAGTGTTCTCCCACATTTTCTTTCCTGTCAACAGTCAAAAAGAAATGCTCACACAAAACCATATATATATATATTACTTTTAGTAATACTGAATTGTCTCAGTGTGCTCTCTTTTCCCTCTGTATCTTGGGTAATCAAATATTTTACTCAAGGATCTGCTCAAGAAAAGAAATAACAGCATAAGTTAGGGTTTTAAAGAGCAGGATGGAGTAAAGGTAAAAGTATTGCACTTCCATGAATTTAAACATAGTCTCTATTTCATTTGCCTGGCTATTGATCAGCTGAATCCACTAACTGCTTTCCTTTCATACTGAAGGAAAATGATGAATGATTAATGAAATGATGGTATCCAGAGGAAATTATTTTCCATGGAGCATTTTCACTTCATAACAAAGGCTTCAAAGACAAGAGACTATGTGCTTCACAGAAGGGAGGGGGGCTCTCAAGCTAACATAATATTCTGGTTCCCCAATAAAATATTTTAAAGTGTTCTTTCAGCAGACGGGTTTTTTTCTGACTGACAAATTCTTGCAGACTTACTCTGTAGGCAATGTATGGTTTTTCTGCTCATGATGCTCCGTTCCTGGGCATTTGAACAGGCATTGCATAATAGGTCACAATATTTGCTTATTGGCTCTCCCAGCTTATGGCTCTCCCCATCTTTATTAATAGACATGAATATGAGGGATCAAGGCTATTACACCTGGAACTGCTGAAGCCACCAGCTGGCGACTGGTAAGGTAATGAGCACTGCCTGGTAAGAACGCTGACATCTCACAGCCAGTAAATAAGGTTGTACGTTGCTATCTCCTGGCTCACTCTGCTTTTGGGAAATGGTCTATCTGCTTCCTTCATCAGAAAGAGGTAATTTTCTACTTTGAATGGGGGGGAAAACAAGACCAGCTGATATAATTTAGTACACCTTCCAGTGATGTCTGGGATGTGTGACATATGCAAATGAGTTATGCAAATGATTGTGCTAATGAGCTCCCGCACCTTTTTTTCTACTAAATGACCCCTGACAGTGGATATGTAGAAATATTCACATGAAGACTATTTCCTACTTTTCTAAAATGTTAAAAATATTTTTAGAGTTGCTATGGCGCAGAGTGGTAAAGCTACAGTACAGCAATCATAGCCCTCTCTTCACGACCTGAGTTCGATCCCAGCAGAAGCTGGTTCAGGTAGCCAGCTCAAGTTGACTCAGCCTTCCATTCTTCCAAGGTCGGTAAAATGAGTACCCAGCTTGCTGGGGGGGAAGTGTAAATGACTGGGGAAGGCAATTGCAAACCACCCCATAAAAAGTCTGCTGTGAAAACATTGTGAAAGCAACATCACCCCAGAGTCAGAAATGACTGGTGCTTGCACAGGGGACTACCTTTAGCTTTTTATAACAAATTCTCAGAACACACACACCCCGCGCACACATAACAAGTTAGATTATTCTTCCAAGTAGCTCAGAAACATCTGCTCTCAATGGCAGCCACTCTTAGGGTCTTTTCCAATGCCTGGAGATGATAGGGACAGAATTGTCATTGGTATTAAAGAAAACAACTCAGAAAAAAGGCTTTCGAAAGATGCAAGTTTAACTCTTTTAAAAGGATTTTCAGGGTTGCTGTGGTTAGATGGTTAAGAATAAATGAGTTGAAACTGCATTGTGACAAACTGGAGGAGATGCTTTTTGGGAAGGCTGAGATCTTGAAATGCATTTTGCTTCCCATGTTCACTGGGGTTCAGCTGACCATCATTGACTCAGTTAAGAGTCCTGAGATGACACTTGACCCAAAATTACTGTTCAAGAAACAAGTTGGGTTCCAAAAATTACTTCCTTTCAACTTCCTTCAGCCCAGAGTATGGCTCCCTACCTTGACTCAATTGATTGGGCCATATGGATTTATGTCACAGTAACCTCAAGGCTAGGCTATTGTAATGTGTAGTTTGATCATCCTGTATGACGGTACTGCCAGATCTACTGAATAATCCATAACTTCAGTGTCATTTATACCCAAGATTTTGACAATAACTTGGTCCTAAATGGATACTTAAGGTATGAGTCTTCAACACAATCAATATACCAAATATAAAGGAGTCAGAGACTATTTTAAACTAGATAATAGTTCATCATTTATCTTCTGAAGCTCATAACAATAGCCAAAGCTATGGCTAATTCTTCTAAGATTCACTTGAGTGTCAGTCAGTTTATTATGTTATTACACACATAGTGCTATTTGCTAAAAGTAAGGATTTCCAGGAAAACTCAAATGTACCTGTAGCAATGCAGTGTAGAGATCAATACTATTCTCTTAAAACTTCCTATCAAGGTATGAGACTTGCTACTCAGTCAATAAGATTAGAGATTCATTTAATGTGAAATGAAAGCCGTATTTTTCAGTAACATATTTGTCTCCTTCAAAGTATGGAATATTTCATGGATGATTAGTCTTTGTCTTCCTAATAATGTGATTAATTAAAATACTTTAAGTAGGAATCCTGAAAACTCTTTCCTTGGACTAAGCCCCATTAAAATGGAACTTTCTTCTGAGAAGATTAGCTTCATTGGTAACATAATAATTAACATCTGTATGAATTTATATAAGAATAGAATCAATTATTCTGAAGAAAAAAACATACTTTGTTTAAAAGCAGGCAGGTTTTACAGATACCATAAGTACACTGTCCTGTGTACAAGAAAAGGAAAGCCTCTTTTAAGTTAGTGCCTGTGACACACTGATTTTAGTAATGTTCATGATCATAGATAATGTGATAAAATTATGCTGCAAAATTGTTTAAAATCCAGTAACAGTTTAAAATAGATCTATCTATCAATCATATCATGTTATTTCAAAATAAAGCTATGTATGATATTAAGCAACAATTTGGTGTAGCCACATTTTTACAAGAGATTCACATTATAGCATGGGCTTCTTATAATAGATTTCTGCTCATGTACTAGGAACTGTCCACTATATAAATAGATATAATAAATGACCCATTAGCTCATAGGTTTCAGTCATATAAATTGATGTTATATCCAAAATTGATCTTTGGGACACTGAAGGTAACAAGAATTGGGATCCTTAGCTGGGTTTCATAGAATACCAGCTCATATCTTAAACCATTCTTACTAAATAAGGCCACTATGTTTTGAAAGTGACCCAAGCAATATATGAAATAAGCCTAACATGTCAAGACTAAACTTCATTTGAAATTGGCTTCATCCACTGAATTAAAGAAGCAGTCCTGTTGACCTCTTCTTGTGTTACTTTCAGGCCAGGAGGATTTCATTGGGCCCACTGTGTCACTATAAGAAGATCCGGCAATTATGGTATGACCCTCAGGCAGGGCTCCTTTCCACATGTTGCTGTTGTTGGCATCTGAGACAATCCTTGGTAGAAGTGAACAGCAGCATTATCTCCTCCCACATTGATGGAACTAATGTTACAATAATAATGTGGGCAGACATGCACAGCAGTGGTTCCCAAATCCTAATCATCATGTCAGAAGGGACCAAGGCACCCATTCCATATATGACGAGGTAACAGTGAAATTGCGGAATTCCGGGTTGTATACTGCTGAGGCCATCATGTTTTAGAACTCATGTTTTAGAGAGTAAAACAGGCATCAGATAAGAAATATTGGATAGCCCTCTTTATGGTGTACATGTTTAAATGTTGGTATCCTGTAGAGCAGGGTGAGGAACCTTTTTTCTGCCAAGGGCCATTTGGATATTTATAACATCATTCGCAGGCCATACAAAATTATCAACTTAAAAAACAGTGCTCCGCCAAAGGAGAATGATTCAGGTTGGCAAAATTAATGCTAATAGTTGTTTTTCTATTTGAAGTCATGTGAGAAGAGCCTAATTTGCAACACACCCTGACCCAGCCAGGCCCTGGGGAGGCTGCTGCATGGTTCAGCTGGGCACCATGATCCTTGCCAGCTAACCAGGCCCCAGGGAGGCTGGCTCAGCTCAGCCCAGCAATCCCTGAGGGCCAGACCGGACGTTCCCCACCCCTGCTGTAGAGGCTGAAAAGCTATTTATGGAAGTCTGAGAGAAGGCTTCAAACTTTAATGAAGAGTTTGGTAGGACACTAGTCACTTTTTTAGGGAGTGGTTTAGTGAAATTTACATGGGAGAGGACCCAAAAAAATCTCACTCTGAGACCTGCAGTATTCAGAAGTACAGGCTGGAATCCTCCCATCTCAGAATCTCATTGGAAAATATCCTCTCACTCCTAGAATCATATGAACTTCATGGAAGAATAGCTCTGTGTGTTGAGGTTGGACTGGAGTGGGGAAAGAGAAGAGGGTAACATTGCTCTTCTTTCCTCATCCACAAGTGTAACTCTACTGAGGGAAAATATAGTTTTTTTCCCTTGTCTCTCACATGCCAAACCACCAACCCCCATAGCTGTTCCTTCTTCAACCTCTAGGAATGATTTTTCTAGGGATTGGAAAGGACTGAAGGAATAGAGAATAGGGTGGTAAAACCTCTGTGCATGGATGATTGGACACTGTTTTCTGAGTGTGTGGGGGGGCGGGAATAGACCTCCCATACCTTACAGGATTTCAGGACAGAGAAAGAAAGACCAATAGATATCCCTTTCCTGGTGATAGTTCCAAAGTTGTGAGCAGTTAATAACTTTATGTTGCAAAAAAGGAAGGGTGCCTCATACCCCATAGGGTGTTGAAATCAAAACCAGAAATGAATAATTTAGTATAGCATAAGAGGCTACATAATGAAAAATGATGGAATAAGAATACGAAAATAACTACTACTATTTTCATTGAAAATGAGACATGAATTTTCTGCGGCATCATCTTTCTTTATCAGTACTCACATAATGCCTTGCATAGCGGTGCTCACTCTAATGAAAATACATAGTGAAAGCAGACACAAATGGACATTGAGATTGGCAAAACAGGCCAGTTATTTCCCCCTTTTTAGACAGAAGAATGTTAAGTCTGAGCACTAACTCAGCCCCATTGTTTACAGGACATACTATTTTTCTCTCCCCATAAAGGAACAGCAACCAACCTTCATATACCTAAAATAGCAGCAAACTTCAAATGGAAAAGATGCAGGTTCTAAAGAGGTCTGGAGTCCAAACCTGTTCCATCTCTTAGCAATGAAGCAATAGACTAAACATTCTGGAAGGGCTGGTAAATTCTGGTAAATCAGTATTTGCTCTTTACAGAATCATTGTGAGGGACATCATTGTGTTGTTACTGGGCTAATTTAAACAAGAACACATTACAGTGAACGTCTATGTCATTGTATTCCCCAGTATAATTTCTATGGCTGGATTGCTGCTAGAGTGCATATCAAGTTCTATAACACAATTCACAGATCAGTGGTCTGAAACACCATGCACAGAGGGTTTTTTATTCAATACAGGCATGACATGTGTTCTCTGGCATCATGCTGGTACTTAATGTATGCAGATGTACTGATCACGGAAAAACCCAACAGCCGGGCACTTGTAGACAAATTGCCACATGGCTCAGATAGATGTCATCCAACTAACCTTGTATGACCCCAGGGTATGGATTTTTACCCAAATTGCTATTAGATATAAGGATCATAAAACATAGATCAGCAGAACATCTAAAATTAATAAACTCAGATTTGCAAGTTCAACACAGGTATCCTTTGCATTTCTGCACTAACTGAATCTTCTGAATGACTAATGTTATGGCTTAATTTTGTTCATTTTCCTTGGGATTAATCAATCATGTAGTGGGTTACAAAAATTATTAATAAATAAGACACATTCAGTTTGTTATAAGTTTGTAGTCACTGTCCTACTTAACCTTTTTTAAAAACCCAGAATATTTGACATGAAATTATTCAATTATTGAAATACCTGCAACCAGTCAATAGGATGTAATTCTGAGTTGTATGACTACAGGCTTTAATATTTCATAATCTTTCTGAAATGTTGCTCTGATTCTCCTGCGAATACATTTTACATTTTGTAACTTTGCCTGTACAGAAATTGCCTTGGATGGATAAGATATTGCTGGAATAGCAGTACACAAGTATCAATGGCAATTTGGTCTAAGGGCTGCTATTTGGTTGGATTTGTCACTGAATACTGTTCTTGACTACAGAACCCCAATATAACATTGACTCATCCAAAGCACAATAAATCCAAATGAGAGAATGTATCTCACAAAAGACTTGAAGCAGCTTTCGCAATGATACATGACACCTTTATGCTTGCATGTTAAAAAATGTCTTTAAGCAGCCAAAAGAATTCCCCCTTCAATACAAAGTAAGCCAGGAGCTTAAAATCATCATGCAACTCTAAACAAAATTAGTCAAACTCTATTGCAAATCTCATAGCCTTCTCCTTTGGCCAGGTCCAGTTTTAGCTAACCTAGTGTCACCGTAATCTAGGGGAGTGCACTTTGTGAAAAACACGAAGAACTTTTCAGCTTCAGATTTTGGAAAGGTATCCATACTAGCATTCCAGATTATTTGTGTCCCCAACACCATTTCAGAATTCCAGTTTGGTTTTGTTTGCTTTGGCGGGGGAGAGCAGCCTGTGGAACTGTGCTTCTTCAAATGGTTCCTGAGCCTGCCTGTTGAGAAATTACTGTGAGATTTTGCTCAGATTCATTCAAAGAGGCTTCTATGATGAATGCAGAAAAAGGTTTTATTGAAAAATCAGTAGCAGACACTCAGCAAGGGGAATCTTTGCCAGAACTGGCTTAATCAAAACAGAGTACATAGTTATACACAGATATAACAGTTCTAAATTGTGCACCCAAACTTCATGCTCTACACATATTTAAAAATATTCCCAAGCCTTTACACTATCTATGTTCAGTTCAAGGTTAGTTTTCCATGGACTGGAGCATCTGTCTATGCCAGTCCAGTCCATCACCTTGGATACCAGATAACAACATTCCTGGAAGAAACATTTTAAGGACAATGCTCCTGCCAGGGGAGGGGTTGTAGAAGACTGCCTCCACTCAAGAAGAAAGAATGCTGCAACCTTCCCTCTCTCCTCTAACATACTATTCGTTTGCTTAGCCCTTCCCCTAGCTCCCTGCTGCATTCCCCTCCTACTGCTCACTCTGTCCCCCTGGACTACTTTGCCAAAGTAAACTAACTGCTACACTAGGCTGCACTGCAATTTGAGTCTGAGAACTCGCTAACCTGCTCTTGAACCTGACTTACCAGCCTGAAGCCCTTGACATTATCTGTCTACCTGTCCTTCTCAACACAAACCTGCAATTGCCTTTTTTTCAATCCCACATAATCTTATTTTGATGAAATTACATCTAGGCTTGCTTCAACTGAATTCTCTTTAAAAACCTGCTTCACCCTGAATTTAAAGTCTTTTTAACCTAAAAAATGACTTAAAAAAAAAAAAACTACAACCTGCATTGAAATTATGGAATCCTTTTTAAAAATCTCAGTTAATTTCCACCTACTCCCAAAGCCTACAAGCAAAGTCTTCTTCTTCCCACCCCCCTTTTTTCCCCTTTCAAAAACTAATCCCTAGTATTTCTGAAAAACCTGATTTCATTTTTGGAAGAACAATAGCTCAGCCTAAATCCTATGGTTTTTTAACCATATGGCTTCAATGGTTTTGAAGCCTGTCAGCCTAATAATTTGTTTGCTGTATCCAATTAGTTTTAAGTGGTTTATTTTGGAAACCTAAACAAAATTTAACAGGGTTTTTTTAGAAATAAACCCTAAGGTGAAATTCATTTTTGAGGGGTTTTTAATGACCTAAAACCTTGCCTGTAGCTAAGTACTATTAAAGCATAACCAGATATTTTCTTCAGAATCTGCTGCAGTTATTATTTTTTAAAAGCAACAGAAACTCCATGGAACCACTCTCCAAAAACCACAACAACAAAAAATCTTTAACTCAAATATAGAGCTACTGGAAATCCAGAAGTAGAAAATTTCAAAAGATATTTTTGAACAATAATAACCTATAATATCTCCCCAAAAACACAAACCTTTTAAAATTGCAAACCTTTTTTGAAAAAGATTTATGAGAAACATCATCATGATTTGGCAGACAGTTCTAGTGATCCTTCTAATGTCTGATTGCCTGGGAGAGCTGCCTATCTCCTCATTCCCTCCTACTGCCCAGAAACCCTGTAAAATTAAAGAAAATTAAGCTTGGGAACCTTAAAAAGTTGCCCCCAACTATTCCTAAATATTTCCAGAATTTATTGGGACCTAGTTACTAGTATTTCAGAAAATCTGAATATTACTCTGGATACCTGAATATTACCTGGATACCAATAAATTATATAAAAATTATATATATACTAAATTATATATATATATATATATATATATATATATATTTATATATAAATAAATGATATATACCTTTACCTTCCTCCCCCACAACAGACACCTTGTGCGGTAAATAAGGCTAAGAGAGCTCTCTCAGAAGTTGCCCTTTGAAGGACAGTTCTGTGAGAGCAATGGGCTATAACCCAAAGCCATTCCAGCATCTGCAAGTGGAGGAGTGGGGAATCAAACCCAGTTCTCCCAGATAAGAGTCCATGCACTTAACCACTACACCAAACCGGCACTGGTCTAGCAATGATAGGAAAATATGTGCTTTTAAAAGTCACCTTGTTCCTTCTCTGAATTATTAGATACCTCTGAACTCCCTTTGTTTTTAGAGGTGTCTTAAGACTTCTGACCCTTGTCCTTGATCAAAACCCCAACAAGCCAACAAACAAATACCCATATCTCTCATTAGCATTTACATTGATTCAAAACTTAGTAGAGAAGCACAGCTAAAACCCATATAAACAAACCATCATATTGTATACTGATCGCAGCAGCATCAGAGAAATTGGAAAGATAAATTTCACACTTCTTCTAAAACTTGTAGATACTACCTGGTTGCATTTTCACTCTCCACCATTTCTGCCACTGGGAGACTTGTGAACTTTAGAAACTTATCCATGCAAACTCACATCCATATATAGTTTCCTGGTCCAACTCAGGAAATACCTGGGGACTTTGGGGGTACAGCCTGATGAATTTCCAATTTCCTAAAATAAATGAATAAATAAAAATACAGCAGCAGAGTTCCCCTGAATACAATTTTCATTTCCTCATCTTCTTTTTTTGTCTTCGAAGGGTTCCCCAGCAGCTACACTTCCACTAAATGAAAGTGCAATTTTTCATACCCTCACAAGTCCTTTGGAAGCATTTCCAAGCATGGTTTTATTAAAGGACACACACACACACTCACAAAGCAGCCAAAATAAACACATTTTGCAAGCCCTCACTTTTGTGATCTCACAGGGTGTCTTCGCACTTAGCGTTTGCTCCCCTTATTCCACGGCGCAATTATGTCCGGCTCATTTTCCTCGTTTTCGCACATGGACTCATTTGCGGAGTCGCTTTCCATGAAGCCCCGGCTCAAATCGTTTTCCCACTGGCATCGACTTGAGTTTGATGCCCTGTCAATCATTTTTTTTTTAAGTGCAAGTCTGGTTGCGTAAGGACGTAATAACGTAACATCGAGCAGTCACAGCTGTTCCTTCCCCTTCTTTTCATGGACAAACCGCATCACGTGTGCTGCTTCTGCTCATGGATTGGCTGTAGCTGTAGGATCCTCCACAGCCCTTTATGTATTAACAGAAGCATTCACAGTGGAGAATCCTAGCACTATATTCCCCCCCCAAATTCTGAAGTTGCGAAATATCGCAATAACGAAGAGAGAGAAATCGAGGGGTGTGTGTGTGTGTGTGGCAGCTTCTTCCTTTCCCAGCCTCGCTCCCTCTCGGGTGGCGAAGCTGGGATTTCCTCTGCGCTCTTTCCCCTCCCTGGCTGGCGCTTGCAACGGGGACCTGACTGATTCCTGCCGCCAGAGCTCCCCCCCCCCGCCCCATTCTCTCCTTCCCCTTCTGTGGCACGTGTGAAGAGCGAGCTCGCGTCTATTTTCTAACCGAGCGGAATGTAGCTAGGGAGAAGAATGCAGGACTCCAACTTCCCATTTTATACATGGTGATTTTGTGCAGGTCCAGAAATCCTGGTGGCACAGCTGAGGGAGGCATTGCCTTTTTAAAACACACACACATGAACGCTTTGGCCCACGCCGGCACTAGATTTCTCCCCCCCCCAACAATGTATAATGTAGTTGCGAGATAACGCAACAGCGAAATAACGCAGGAGGGGGGGTTTTTTGTTAATTTCGAAATACCGCTATTACGCAAGAAATATGAAGTTTAAAAAAAAATGGCCGTGCGGGCACTTTTGGGAAGCGCCGCGAATGGCTGATGATTGGCCAAGGGGGTGGATGGGGTGGGAGGACGGAAAGGGAGAGGGTGACGCCCACAAAGCAATCGATCCGGCGTGGATGGATTTCCCACAGCAAACTCCAAGGAGTGGATCCGGTGTGGATCCGGAGGTTTTCAAAAACTCTGGAAGGATGTTGAAAAACATACTCCAGCGTGAAACCCCTGAAGCGCTGGAGCAAACCGCAGCGCCGGAGCAACAGGTGGGAAAACCAGGAAAAGATCCAGAGGTAAATGGGGTGCTACGCCGGAGTAAACGCTAGTGCGAAAACGCTCACAGAGTCAATTGTATACATTGCTTTACTCAGAGGAGTTGCTGAATGTAACAGTCTGCTTTATTTCAAACAACTTCTTCAGACTAACAGAAAAATAAATGTAAGAAAGAGAGCAGTGTAGGGGGTGAAGTTTTACTCCATCCCATAATCAGGTTCTAGTTATCTCTTCACTATCCATTCTACTATACACATGACTTCTGAAACAAATGCAAAACAAACACAAGGATTCTGCTTTCTCTCACACACTCACTGGGAAAAGCCACATGGCTCTGCCTGCTCACCACCACCCATGCAGCTTTTATCCTGCTGAGATAAAACACACACATTCCAAAACTCAGTTAGTTTGCAAGCTTCCTCAAAAATGTCCTGCCAAAATTTAAAGGCAAATCATGCCTGTTGGGGTGGGGCTTCCCCCACCAGCCAACTGACCAGTGGTGAAGGTGAGCCTGCAAAACTAGGGGGTTCCCCCATCCCCAGACTTGAGGATTTATAAACCTAGGTCCATACTAAGATTGGGAAAGCCTTAGGGCAAAACTAGATGAGATGTCTGGCCACTTGTCAGATTAGCTGAAACTGATCATATTATTGCCAAAAGTTATTTGAAGGAACCAAAGTTTTCCAGCACACAGGGCCCAATTCATCTCAGAATCATGGCATGGTGCCATTTTCTCAAGCTGACACAGACCATAGGATGTCATTCGTCTCATTCTAAAGCCTTTCAGTGAGGCAAATAACACCCCCAGGACTGTTTTGCCCCAGGAAAACATTATGGGAGGGGGGAAACAGAAGCACCTCCTCCCCCAACATTGTAGTCTTGAGTAGTCGGGCTCCAGTGCACTTGGAAACTTTGTTACCCTCAAATAACATTTGGCAGTTACACCAGAATCAGGTCAAGGGAATTCCAACCCAATTCATGGGCAAATGTCTCATCTTCCTCTCTACATGGTCCCTTCCTGCCTGTCAGCAAGTGCAACCAAAAGCTTTTGCCTCTGCTGACCCAATATAGACCCAAAAAATGAACAGTTCACCCAATCACAGGACCCGTTTTATATAGGTTCCGAAATCTCTTACACAACTTGTGAATTGCTGCAATCCGTGGTGGGAAAAGGAAACACTATGAACTGAAATGTCCATCTGGGATAATCTTGTATGGTAGAAAGATCAATTGGGTAAGAAAATAAGTTCTGATTGAACAACAGGCACATATGTGCAGGATCACTGTCGTACCTCAGGGTCCTCCCTCATCGTTTCGTCTAGAAAAATGAACCAGATGGTGAGGCAGCAAAATAAATGTCAGATGTGTAGATAATTCTATTCCAATTCATAGCATTTATAATACTCATGAATGGCCAGCATTTGGGTCGGTAAATTCCTTACTGCCTTACTCTATTCTGTAGTAGTAAGAAACAATGGACGAAGTCCACATGATGAATGCTTCATATGTTACAAGACTTTGCCTAGAACACCTGCAATGTCTTGGCTATTTCAAGCAGCCTCTATGTGACAATTAAATGTATAAACCAACTTGAGAAGAAGTTTACATTTCTGAATTACTGTATTAGAGTGAGACTGGATTAATATTTTTTTAAAATAAATATTGTACTCAGTAGGCTAGTTCAGATCAAGTGAATTCTTTCATATAGAACAGACCAGTCATTCCCAAGCATTCCAACACTGAGAGGAAATAATATCTCACCTAGAGTGTCCATGGTCACAGTAAAAAATCTTAAAGGGATTCACATATGCAAAGGCTGACATTTTTTCTATCAAGAAGGACATCATCTTTCTCAATGCCCCAGAATGATATAAAAAAGGTGGGGGTTAACTCCCTCATTCCATGCCCACTCCAGAGCTTCAGTATAGTCACCATCCAGTTTCTCAATAAAGTAGTAAAATGTTATGGAAATTAATTGGATTCATCAGTCTCCCAGCCTTTGACCTTGCAAGTAGAGGGGAACCATCAACCATGCCTTTATCAGGTAGCCATGATAAAGGCCTGATTCCAATGTCTTTATCATATTACCAACATTTTCTGAACAAAAAAAGGGAAATCCAAAGTACCACCTCTTTCATGCATTGTGCTCATAGTGGCAAAGAAGTCCTGATCTTGGCTAGATGAGGAAGCCTCTGCATAGATGTTGACATCATCCAGAACAATCAGCTTGGGGGTCCTCAGTTCAGGAACCCACACTGCCAGCTTACACAGGAGTTCTGCCAGCAAACTATGTGTATGGTAAAGAAACAACCCAAGCCTGATGCCTGGTGCCCAACACAGGAACCATAAATTGGTGCCCAACTCAGTTTGCATCAGAACCTAATAAAGGCGTAAAACTCATGCCCCAACCCCGCTGCATATTCTTCATACTAATGTATCTCTTCTTGATAATAAATAATAACAAAATAAATAATTGAATTGAGGATACATTAGTTTAGAAATATAATAAATAAAGCTTTCATCCACATATTTTTTCTTGAACTATAAACAATCAATAATTAGAGGGGAAAATCAAGATGGCAACCAGAGCAGTTACCTTGAAGCTATGCTCCCTCCTATCTTTCCTGTAAAGCAGTTTCTCTCATCCCAATGGGCAAATTCTGGCATTTACAGCCAGCTTAAAAACTGCTTAAATTTGTTTCTCTCTGCCCTCTCTTTTTGCTACTGTATATTGCCCTGCAGATGTGTCATTTATATTGCAGTACAGGGCTGGCATTCCTGAATTTATGAAGGTGGGTAAATCATAAGCCAAATGACAGGAAGGAAGGAAGGAAGGAAGGAAGGAAGGAAGGAAGGAAGGAAGGAAGGAAGGAAGGAAGGAAGGAAGGAAGGAAGGAAGGAAGGAAGGAAGGAAGGAATTTGCAAACTACTTTCTATTTGCTATCTTTCTGATGTTTAATGGAAGTGGTGAACCAGATCACTGTGATGTCTCAGATGTGCTGTATACTAACCAAATTGTCACTAAGCTCCCTGACAACTCTTTTTTGCTCATTCCTCCTGCCAAGATGGTGTACACAGGTCTCAGTGGAAGCAGCAATGTCAGTTATTCATTATGCCATAGAGATTTTTGTTGTGCAGAATAAACCGCTCAGCAGCCAACGTTTGTTTAAACAGTAGCTTTGATGGGAACTTTTCAGAAAGGACAAATTCTACAGGGCTTTTTCTCATTACTTATATATTTTTTTCATCTCTGATTACTGAAGTGGCAGACTGCAAAGGCATCTCTTGGCATTGCTGTGAGGTGCTTGAAACCTTAATGATCTGAACACTCTATCAAATGGATACCTACTAAATGAGGTAAATAAACCTTTAGTGTTCCTATCCAATAATGCTTTCCTGCATTTCAGAAATGAAACATTTGATTTTCTTAACAAGTGATTTAAATAACTGTTTAAATATATGCCAGTTTTTCCTCTCAATGTAATCTCAGTGAGATGCATTTCTTTTTTATCTGTTTATTATTTCATGAACAGATATTTAGTTCCTCTCACTAGGATAACTCATCTTTCTACTCCATATATTTGCTTAAACTGTCAAAAGAAAATTCCAATTTGAATTTGGGGGGAATGTTTCCAGATATATTTAATACAATTTGCGTAAGGAAGACTAAACTTGACTTACTAGAGACAGGAGTTAACATTCAAACTCCAGATAATGTCACACATCAAATAGTGTATATATCATCATCTTTTTTGAGAAGTGTAACTATGGTCCACTTCTGTTTCTCTTCAAAATACATTATCTGTGGCATTCCAGATACTGTTACTGGGATAGCAACTGTATTACAGGCAAGTGTGGTGTAGAGATTTGAATGTTGGACTAAGACCTGGAAACTCAGGTTTGAACCGCAATTCTGCCATGAAAGCTCACTATGGCTGGGTACAGATGGGCAGCTTGAGGTGGCAGTCTCCCATCTCAGAAGAAAGCCAGTTTAATGGAAAGTGCCCCGGGGTGGTTAGACAGTGCATGGACCACTGCCGGAACAGGGACAGGCTGTGCGCACCCAGAGAAGCGGTCACACTGGTCAAGCACATGCTACCCTGGCACTCCCCAGCCATTCAGACAGCCAGGAAAGGCATCCCAGAAGCACTTCAGTGATTTGCTACTACTTACTACCTGGTAGCTTTTTGAAACAGTAGAGCAACAGCAGAGCACAAGGTAAGGGTGAGAGTGAGGCAGGACCCAGATGTGTGTGTTTGAATGCACTATTTAAATCCAGACATTGGTTGTTCCTGTGTCGGCTCAAATTGGCCATCTGAATTCAGCCTAGGAGTCTTTGGGCCAATCACTCTCTTTTTCAGTCTAACCTTACATTGTAGGATGTTGTGAGAATAAAATGGAAAAAAGAGAGATAAATACCTAAATAAAATTACCCAGCTGAACTGTCTTTTTAGCATTGGAAATTGTGCACACAGTGCCATTTCAGCACATGTTGCTGGCAGTTATATCCAGACAATTCACTACAACACATTATCTCATGATACTTCCAATATGGCCCTCCTTTCTTCATTATAAAATGACCTTCATGTTTCCAGTGGCTACAGATCCATAAATATATGATTAACTTAACCCAATGATAATGGAGAGACAAAAGTACATTCCGTGTTATCTTTAAAGATGCCTTTTCTCAGATAGGTAAGTGATTTATCACTGGAAGCTATTAGACCAAACTACTCCAGAAAGGAAAACAATGTAAATTATTTGAAACTATCTCATGGAGTTCTCTAATGTGACTCCAAATCCAAGCTCATACAAGGTCAAGGGGGTCGAAGGTAATTCTACTTAACGTGTATTTATGCTTCCGACAGACTGAGTTGAGCAGTTACGTTTTGCATTCTCCTTCCAAAGGAAATAAATCAATAAAAATGGGAATTACACAGATAAGATACATGGTTAGATGCAGCTTAATAGAACTGAAATCACTAGGAATTTAAAAGCAAAAGCATTTATCAATGCCTTGTAAAATTCCTCTGTGTCCCTGAACAGCTCCTTCCTACCTTTACTCAAATGAGACAAGCTATATGTGACTGGAAATCAGTTCACCCACTCTTTCACCCACCACCTTCATTGAACTGTGGTTCCCAGGATAATAAACCTCCCTATCACTCAGATAAACATTTCAACAATATATCAGCCACTTCAGAATGCATCAATCCTTCAAGCAAGAATACTTGTCACTCACAAATTTTGAAGGACTCTCTGTCATTTTAATCCTAGTTAGCTGCTTGTGAATGCATTCCAGAAGGGTAGATTCAGGTGGGTAACAGTGTTCCCTCTAAGTTGAGTTAGCATGAGCTGCTCACAGTTTTTTAGTCTCCAGCTCACATATTTTTGTCTTAGCTCAGGAAAAATGGCCTCAGAACAAACTAATTTATGCAGTAGCTTACAACTTTAATGCCAGTAGCTCACAAAGTAGAATTTTTGCTCACAAGAATCCACAGCTTAGAGGGAGTACTGGTGGGTAGCCATGTTGGTCTGAACAGCAATAGAACAACGTTTGAGTCCAGTTGCACCTTTAAGATCAACATGGCATAAACTTTTGTGTGCATGCAGGCTTCATCAGACACCTTTAAACAGTTTTCCTGAAGCCTTACATATGGGTAAAGAGAAGGTACCAGTAAGGGATAGTTAGAAAAACTAGAGAATTTGGTATGTAATGTTAATGGAAGAACTCATAACATACATGTATACATGGGAAAGGAAAGACTGGTCAAAAGACTAATTTAATCAACATTGATGTCCTCTTCAAGCTGCAGTACTTCAGTCCTAAATTCTGCTCACGACCTGAGTTCAATCCCCAGCAGAAGCTGGGTGTTCAGGTAGCCGGCTCAAGGTTGACTCAGCCTTCCATCCTTCCGAGGTCGGTAAAATGAGTACCCAACTTGCTGGGGGGAAAGTGTAGATGACTGGGGAAGGCAATGGCAAACCAACCCGTAAAAAGTCTGCCATGAAAATGTTGTGAAAGCAGCGTCACCCCAGAGTCGGAAATGACTGGTGCTTGCACAGGGAACCTTTCCTTTTCTTTTCCTAATAAATATTGCAATTTTTAAAATTGAGAGCTGGTTTGGTGTGGAGAGCTGGTTTGGTGTAGTGGTTAAGTGTGCGGACTCTTATCTGGGAGAACCAGGTTTGATTCCCCACTCCTCCACTTGCACCTGCTAGCATGGCCTTGGGTCAGCCATAGCTCTGGCAGAGGTTGTCCTTGAAAGGGCAGCTGCTGTGAGAGCCCTCTCCAGCCCCACCCACCTCACAGGGTGACTGTTGTGGGGGAGGAAGGTAAAGGAGATCATGAGCCGCTCTGAGACTCTTCAAAGTGGAGGGAGGGATATAAATCCAATATCTTCTTCTACTACTTGGTAAAGTTAAAGAAGAGGCATTAAAATATATATGACTACATGTAGGTTTTTCCTTGAATAATATATGTGTTCGGTGTAATTTGTATATTGTACTTTGGAATAATAAAAAATAAACAGCACTTTTGAATTTTGAACAGGTTTCTCCTTAAGGTACATTCCCACATGGCCCACTAATGAAAGCTATTAATATAGCTGCACTGTATTTTTTTAAAAAAACTGCAGTGAAATACTGTAGAAATGATTAGATGATACTGAAGTCTAAGAAAAAAAATATTTAATAGCAGTACTAATTTACAAATTGCTTTGATTCCAGGGCTTCTTGGCAAAGCACGCATATCTTCCCACTCACAATTGTTCCTCTATTCTCTCTTATAGGGGAGATACTCATAGGTCCAAAATGAAATTAATGTGGAAGTCTGCCATATTTGGAAACTATGTGCATAACCAGGATTAGCGCTGCCCCCACCATCTCCTGGAAAGGAAATATTTTGACAGGAACCATTGCAGAATCTTACAGTCTTCCTCTTTGGCTCCAAAATTTTCTGTAACTTTGCAAGGGATTCAGGGATGCCCCTCACAAATAATACAATAAAAGCATGTAGATCAGCAATATAAACATGCAGGTCAGCAAGGTTTCTAATATTTATTTATTTACTTATGCACATCACTGGGACCAGCCAAGTAAATAAAGTGCACCCAATAAATCATCATTGTACAGAAAGTGGGATTAATTAATGGCTTTTACAAGCATAGACATTAGTGTGGCTCACAGCTAAAATAATATTTAAGAATATAAATCTAAAATTCAAACTTGAATTCTATAAACCTTTAACAAGTTGGGTCAGAGTCAACTGTTTCCATGAAGTTACACTTGCAGGATGGAGCTTTTGTACCTCCCCCTTCCTGCAGTGATGTAGTGAACTACAGTAGGATGGAAGATCAGCAGTAGTTATACCACATCTAGTGGAAGTGCTCCCATGCAGAACAAACAGAATCCAACCCACTGAAATTATTCTTCTTTCCATCTCACTCACTGTACCGAATTTACTGCTTCATGGTAGATTCGTGGGCATCCAGGCAATCACAGCAAACTCTGTAGACACTGATAGATTTGAACTCAGAGCAGCAACCAATAAGCAGTCTTGGTGCGAAACTTGATTGTTGTGATTTGGTATGGAAATCGGGGGGGGGGGGGTGTTCTATTACATGACTATAAGCAGAGTTTCGGTCCCAAAATGTTGCCTTTTAGTATGTAGTAGCAATAAAGCATGTCCTGCATTGAACTCACTATTTAACACTCAGACCGATTTCACACTCATCCTTATGCCACTCTCACGTTCGTCTTTTCAGCGCTGCATCCTCCCGATTTCCCACTTTTTACACTGGGGCTGCAGCAAACATTGCGGTTTTCACACAGCAAATGGAAACCGCTAAAAATCAGTTTCTGTTTGCTGCGTGAAAATCACGATGCTTGCTGCAACCCCAACGCAAAGAGTGGGAAATCGGGAGGAAGCCACGCTGAGAAGGCGGGCATGAGAGCAGCGTAAGGTGAGTGCAAAATCGGTTTCACTCTTTTCTCTCATAAATGAGGAAGAAGGTGCAAAACCAAGCTCTTAGTAACATAAATATTCAAGAGCTAACTAATGCCAGTTTACCTCAGCTGCTGACTAGAATATAAAATGTAATCATCATTCTTAAGTAACAAATTCTGGTCAGGAGAAAAGACACAGATTAACTATAAAAATGGTTCCCGGGAGGCAACAATATTTCCCAGCCTTTATTCCCTTATATAATCATGATTAGGTTCAAAACTTTATGGCTTTCATTCTAACTAAATTCAGACCTACTGAGGGTTTTGTTTTGTTTTTACATGAAAAGAAAACTTAGCTCAAGAAAGCGTCCAGCATCTTGTACATGAATATATAATTCCTAATGGATTGTATGGTGGCTTGATAAATTTCAAGTCTGGGGATGTTTCAGAAGTTTTTCTGTGTGAGGAACAAAAAGATTAACTACACCAATAGAGAACAGGTTATTTACAGTGGATCATAAATCATATCTTCCTTTCACACAGCAAGTGCGTGGTCCTGAAACTACACTTTGGTCATTTTTATACAAACAGGAAAAAAGATATATTTTATTTCTGTGTTCATTACCTTTCACAAGGAACCAAAGGGCTCAGAATGTAAGAACCACAAGAATACAGGACAGTCAGTTTAATAAACAAATATCCTCTTCTCTCAGAGGAACTTTACAAGAACATTGGTAATCTCCATCCATGTGCCTCAAACCTTGTTTCCTGTGTTATATCTTTCGTGTCACATTGGCTTGTAAAGATTTATGAAAATTTAAAGCAAACTCATTAAGGTACAGAGAGCTCTATGCAAAATGGAAGCATAGGGCTTAATACAGTCCTTATCCCTTTCCTCCTGGTTACACATGGACACCATAGCATGATAGGCCATTATAACAGAACCAGCAAGCAAGGTGCACAAATCCAAATGCAACCCCTCCCATTCACCTTTGGTGCACAGAGGTTGTGAGGACCATAGGGATATTGGAGACATATATGAGCAGAACTGGGCCTGCTGCACTGAAGGGGAAAAAATGTGTGTCTCTATTGTGCCCTGTTCTTATCTTTTTCTACACAGGCAATAATGCCAGTAAGAAAATTGAGCTTGTCATTTAGAACTCTGAGATTCTCTTGTGCTGAATTCATGAATCTTCCATGATTTAAGTCTGAATTATGAAAAGAAATTTAAAAAGCCATCCTTCTTGATAAAAAGTTTCTCTCATTAATGCTTTATCAAGAATATATTTAACTATGCTGCAAATGTCATTCAAAACCAGAGCATATTGATGATATCGAAATTCTGAGACATCTGAGGAGTTGATCTCTCTCAGTTTACCAGTTGTGTCTCTAATAATTTGCAGTCCTCTGTGATACACATGCCTGGATTTTTATGTGTGAAAAGGGAATTTTTATTAACTTCACTGTTTAGTAGTAAATGAAAGTTTCCACTTTAATGTGTTACAGGGCCTTTAATGATAGTTAATTAGCAAATCTGTTCAAAACTCATAGTGGTATATATTTCATTTAGATTGGTTTAAAGCTCAAGTGAACACATAGACATTCTAACAAGAACTACTTCTGAAAAGGGCACAGTGTCTGTTTTACATTCAGAATTTCGTGGTGTCAGAGTCTCTAGCTCTCTAGCTAAGCATTGTCTATTCAGTGAGTGGCCACAGATCTCCAGGATCTTTCCTAACATCTGCTACCAAAACTGAAGATGCTGGAGACTGAATTTGGAACCTTTTATAAGCAAACATGCACTCTACCTTGAGAGCAATATTTACTGTTACCAAATCAATCCCCAATACAGCATAATCTGACTTTGTAAGTAACCATAAAAATTACATTCACAGTTCTATCTAGTGGTTAGAACGGTCAGAAATACCACTCCATGCAAATTTCCTGTAGAGAAGCCTGAACAGGTTTGTCTCATTTGTTATCATTCTCAAATACTGGTATTCTCCTGGATTAACACACTCCCTGGTCTTACTGAATCTTGTAAAACATAGTACATTAATATTTTGCATTTCTATTGCACTGCTGAAATATTCTGCCCCTGAGAAGCTCTGCAAGCTTCCGGTATCATCAACAAAACATCATTAAGTACTGTTATGGTTGCAGCAGCCCCTCACTTTTGATAAACCATTTACAAAATTCCATTATCATTGGATTCAGCCCAGGAGCAATTCATTCCAGTGCTGTTGTGAGATGGAAGTGGTGTAATGGACAGGGCAGGCAGGACTAATGAGAGTCATGAACTGAGAAGGCTGAGCTAAGTATTTGTCACCAGCAGCGGGTGGAGAGGGGTGGCCCACAGGAGTGACACTCCTCCTCTATCTCACACACCCCTTAAAGAGATCAGCTCCTTTTACAAGTCTTGGCCATCCATCAGTGTAGAGGCCCATAAGCCCCATGGCCACTCCATGCTGGTGCCCCACACACAGAGTACACAGATTCCCAGAGAGTGACGATGGCCAAAAATGTGCCCATCAAATATGGGCAAAAATGGGCAAATACGAGGGTGCCCCTGCTTGTCCCCAGTCATGGTGTAAAGAAGAGTGCTGATGCCAACCCACATGTCCCCCTAGTGGAGGCACAGCAGAAGGAACAGGAGTCATGGGGGTGTGGGTGTCCTGTGCACTTGTCCCTCACCCATGCCTCTCGCTATGGCAGGAAGCCCCTCCAGGTACAGATGATGTCAGCCCGTCCATCCATCACTGCCCCCTGGAAAAGGTGTTCTGCTACTTGTGACAGCTTTCTAACCACTCCCATTCAATTGTCATTCACTTAGAGGAAAGGGTCAGTGGGATAAGCTGTGCCCATGCCCAGGAACACAGCAAAGGGACAGAATTCCACCCTCTTTAGGTCACCAGCAGCAGTGACACCTGGCCCAGGGGCCACTGCCCCTCTATTCCCCATCTGCCAAGGCAGGGCCACTGCCAACCAAAGACATTGAATCTGGTCTCTCCATTGCCTCCTCCTCAGACAATAGGGCCAAGGACCACATGATGCCAAGCAACCATGGGACCATGGAGGTTAGAATTGCCATACACCTCCTTGGGGTCAGAGGACATAGTTTGTCCACAATATCAGCAGCAAACATCAGGAAACAGGGACCTGGGCACAGGGGGGAAGCACAACAATCAATTCACAGGAACTCCCAGGCAGCCACCCAGCCCTTGCACCCAGGCAAGCTCTGGAGGTGGCTCATCTCCTTCAGTCTGGCAACCCTGGTACTCCTGCCCATTGCCCAGCTCCATCTCCTTCTCACTAGATACATGGGGTTTGGTCCATGGCAAAAGAATGTCATAGGAGCACCCTGGCTGTGAAGATGTGGGCATACTTATGTTGGAGTTGCCCTCCTCCGTGGAGGTGGGGACTGGTACCCAGCTGCTCTGGCTGCTGCTGTATCCTTGGCCCTCCTCATAGATCTCAGAGGACTGACCTGTGGCAGCATCCCCACCCCACCAGTTGCCTGTGGAGGGTCTGATGTTCCCTGTGGAAGGATATCAATTAGGACAATGTGGGGTGGATGGAGGCAGCAGATAGCAGGACCTGGTCACCGCAAGTGGTAATGGCGACCATGACACTCACCACACAGGATTTCTTGGGCTCAGTAAGGGGAAGGGACATGAGGGTTGGTGGGGCGTGCACAGAAAGGGGAGGGTGCCCATCGCCTGCCTCTGTGGCCAGATGGTGCCCTAGGCAGCTGCCTGCCTGGCCTACTGGGTCGTACTGGTCCTGCCCCCTATGCTTGTGGGACACAGAAGTGCAGAGCCACTAATGCCCTGTGCCACCACAAACTGCCCTTAGTCTGGCGTAATTCTGACTTACACCAGTATAGGAGTCAGTTGGGTCCCTATGCCAATTCTCCCCCCCTTTAGGATTCCTTTGTTAATTAATTTTCAGCTATGTGCCAATAAAAATCATGTGTCCCTGAAAGAGAGAGAAAATACACCATATCAAATAGCAAGGATGTTATGCACAGAGCTTATTCCCCACACACCCCACTGTGTTATAGAGCAAGTGAATCTGAACAGAATCAGATGTGCTTCACAAGAAATAACAAGTAATCATGTTCCATTTATTTCCCTTTTAGTTTTACCATAGCCCAGACATTGCTTTTGTGTGGTGTTTGAAAGCTGTCAAAATTGCTAAAAATATTACAACACACTCTTATACCTCCCCCAGAAAATATGGCCACATTTCAGGCAAGCACAGTGATGTAAGCCTGGAGGTATATAGGAATAAAGGAAAGGGTAGAACTCTCATGCTGATGCTGGTTCACCTTATGGTAACTTTTCCCTAAACCAGGGCTGGCATGCCCACTGGGTGACCTTACATGGTCTCCTAGGGCATGGCCCAGGGGTCGCTGAATTTAAATCACGTGGGAGGGTGCCCAGGAGTAGCCACTGCCCTTCCTGCACCCAGGAAAGATCCTCTGATCAGCGGGGTCTTTAAATTGCCCCAGGAGGCCAGCACCTGTTCCTGGGAACTTTCCTGATCACATGTCAGAAGCAGTCATGCCGGCCTCCCCCTCCACTTAAAGAGCCTACTGACCAGTTGATCAGCAGAGTCTTTAAATTGCAGGAAAAGGGCAGTGGCTGCTTCTGCTGCTCTTCCTGTGTGATTTTAATTGCCAGCAGGAGTGGGGGCAGCCTTCAAGCACCTCCATCATTGCTTGAAGGCCACCCCTGCCAGTGATTCAAATCACACAGGAAGAGCAACAGGAGTAGCCACTGCCCTTCCCACACTATCTATAAATAGAGAGGGAGGCTGGCCTGGCTGCTTTTGACGGCACTCCCACATGATTGGAGAGCACCCAAGAGAAGTTGCCAGCCTCCCAGGTAATTTAAAGGCCCTGTCAATCAGCTGATCGCAGGACCTTTCCTGGGTATGGGAAGGGCAGTGGCTGCTCCTCTGCACCCTCTTGTGTGATTTAAATCACCTGGGATGGAGGGAGCGAGCCCCACCCTCCAAGCCTAGGGAGCAGCAAGTCTGGCTCTACCCCAAGCATTTAATTTTAACCACCAAAGCAGACAGTTCAAGGATCAAACTGCTGGTCAAACTATGAAGTTCACTTTGGCTGACAACAGTTGGTTGGTTCAAGGGTGACATGATGCTGCTCCAAAGAGAACTGTCTGGAAATAGAGCGCCTGGGAGTTTCCCAATGGCGCTCAGAAGAGGGACGGGCCGTGGGCGCCCAGGGAGCATCTGGAATGCTCACATGCCTTATCTGCAGCTCCTCATGTGCTCTCCAGGTACTTCCCGGCCTTCCAGATGGTCAGGGAGGCACCTCGGAGGTGTCCCAGTGAAAAGGCACCACTTTCAAAGTGGTGCCTTTTCAAGCCGGCTCCAGGCAAGCCAGGGGCAACTCGGGGGCGGGATGGAGATGGGAGGTAGATGTGTGCATATGGGTGCACTTTTTTGGGTCCACCTGCCTCCCATCCCTCGGGCGGCTTTAAACACCCATCTGTTATCACCTCTTTGTGTGTTATTGTGCACATCATTTGGCTGCTATTAATTGCCATTGATGTTGCTATTGGAAGTGTTTTCTTAATTTAAAAAAAATCACCTCATTAGCATAAAGGGGAAAGATGCTATTGAACTGAAAGAACTGAAAGTTACAGTATCCGCTCCAATGCTGAGAATAATTTTAGAAATTCTAGTTAAAATACAATTAAAGAAGAGTGTAATGCAGCAAAGTGTGAAATTCTAAAGCAATAAAATAAACCAGAGAACCACTGTGCCTGAACCTAGACAAACTGAGAAACACAGCCCAGAAGATTTTTAATTTAATTTTAATTGTTCTAAATCATTTTGGGAGCCAATTTGGGTTTAAAATGGGTTAAAATAAGTAAATTATAATAAATATATCTGCAAAACAGTAAAATATGCCCATTAATAGTGGCATGAGATTTTCCTTCAAGATTTTCTTTCCACATTTCCTGTTATAAAAATGATGTAGTAGATAAACACTTCTTTTAAAGGAAAGCACATCGAGACATGAGGCCCGTTTCCTCTCTCAGTGAGAAGCTTTTTGTCAAAGTGCTAACACATCAAATATGGATTTGTGTTTTGCTCTTGATGCTGTTCTTGAATTTGTCAAGTGTAATATACCTTTCCAACAGTCTCATTTGTCTTGGAATTCACAGATATTTTCAAGTGAAGTGATCTCCCCTGTGCTTGAAGAACCAGTTTATCTGCATCATCGGTGAAAACCAAAATGTGCTTGATATTGATTGAAGAAAGTTGCCTCTCCAAATTACTGTACTTGGAACAACTTCTTGCCTTGTGAAAGACCATGCCGCTGAGGGCTAACTGGCATCAGGGCACTATGATCAGATATACCTGAAGTAAATAGTTCAAGTGTAGTTGGAAGCCATGTTGAAGTATCAACAATGGGGTAGGACATACCCAAGATATATAGGCTATGAATGGCGTGGAAAGGAGTCTGGGTCTGATCTTGACTAGAATATACATCTCTATTATGGCAGAAAGATTCAGTGCCTGACCTGACCAAAGGTACATCTGCCTGAGAGACCCCTGTCCTACTTTTTCCTGGACCTGTTGAACTGTAGAAAAATGTAACCCCAGGGATGACTCCAAGGGGTTGCAGACACTCCTGTTCCCCCAAATACTTATTACTATACTTCCAGCTTTCCTGATAACAGATTCAAGGAGCAGGTGTGCAAAACAGAATTCCTGAGCCAAATGTATACACAAAAATTCCTGTTTCAGGTTGTTTCAGTAGGTTCCCAGAATGTTGTTCTTTCAGAATCCTTCTTTCCAATTGGATCCTGGCGAGAGAGAAATACAGACTAGCACTTCTTGCCAATCCCTTCTTCAAACAAGCTACAGAGCAGGAATGCAGCATGTGCATGTGTTGTTCTTTAATTCCACTGGCTTCCCAAGCCCTGACATTCTTCCAGTTGGATTCTGGCAGGGGAGGAGCACATTATTTTCATAGTGAACTGCACATGCATGGAAACTCACCTAACTTCAGGGCCCAGTTTTGATGCATGTGCTTGCGATTTGGGGTTCTTGAGAGGAGTGAGAGGACTGTACTTGGTGCAATTTTTGTGCTGTTCTCTTTAATCACTGCTGCCCTAGTCCCTCAAATTGGATGTCCACTGAAAAGAATGGTGTCTGCAGAGCATGTGTGCAGAAAATGGTCCAGAAAATCCAGAAACCAGCAGCATCACACATATTTCTAACCCAAACCAGTAATGCCATTCCTGAAATGAAGTAATTATGGTAAAATCCTCCAAAGCCCAGATCCTAAACTGTAATTGATTGTGGGGGGCTCATGATCCAAGTCATATACCATATTTTATTCATTTTCATACTATATTCTATTTTAATGTGTCTAGTAAAACCCTTGTCACTTGGCTTTTCCAAACTAGTTTTTCTTAACATGTGCATGACAATATCTCACTGAGTCATCCCAGTAAAACTTCATAGATCATTCAGAAACACAGAAGCAGTTATTCCATGTATTTATTTCTTTTTTTCCTGTTTGCTTGCAATGAGAAGTCTACCAATGCCTGATTGGCAAGGGGTTGTTCAGTGTCCCCTTATCTTATATAATTTATTCAGTGGTAATACTGAAGAATCATTTGTTTAATTTATGATCCAAAGAAAATTAGCTATGCTCAACTTCCATTTAAATTAGTAAAGCTGAGGCATAATTTACTTATCCTGTGCTTCATATTCTTAGGGGTGGGGCCTATGCATTTAGTTAGAATGGGTATCTGGTTTAGTTGAATATATGCCAGAAATTATTTTGAATAATTTGCTCATGGAAATGAATTCTCAGAGTCATCTAAACACTGCCCAGAGTTAATCAAAAGACCTGGGGAACCTAATCCTTGGAGAAAGAAGGCATAAAGTGGTTTTAAAATAAATGTAAAAGAAAAGTATTGTTGCATTTTTAGTGCCCAGCTTGTTGAATTAGGACCAAATGTTCTTCCTAATGCTCCAGTGTAAGTATGGTCATGAACAAAGTATTCTGAAATGGGTCACATGAAACTGCCTTATACTGAATCATATCCTTGGTCCATCAAAGTATTGTCATAAGAACATAAGAGAAGCCATGTTGGATCAGGCCAATGGCCCATCCAGTCCAACACTCTGTGTCACACAGTGGCCAAAAATTAATTATATATATATATATACATACACACACACACACACATATATACACACACACTGTGGCTAATAGCCACTGATGGACCTCCGCTCCATATTTTTATCTAACCCCCTCTTGAAGCTGTCTATGCTTGTAGCCACCACCACCTCCTGTGGCAGTGAATTCCACATGTTAATCACCCTATGGGTGAAGAAGTACTTCCTTTTATCCGTTTTAACCTGACTGCTCAGCAATTTCATTGAATGCCCACGTGTTCTTGTATTGTGAGAAAGGGAGAAAAGTACTTCTTTCTTTACTTTCTCCATTCCATGCATTATCTTGTAAATCTCTATCATATCACCCCGCAGTCGATGTTTCTCCAAGCTAAATAGCCCCAAGCGTTTTAACCTTTCTTCATAGGGAAAGTGTTTCAAACCTTTAATCATTCTAGTTGCCCTTTTCTGGACTTTTTCCAATGCTATAATATCCTTTTTGAGGTGCGGTGACCAGAATTGCACACAGTATTCCAAATGAGACCGCACCATCAATTTATACAGGGGCATTATGATACTGGCTGATTTGTTTTCAATTCCCTTCCTAATAATTCCCAGCATGGCGTTGGCCTTTTTTATTGCAATCGCACACTGTCTTGACATTTTCAGTGAGTAATCCACCATGACCCCAAGATCTCTCTCTTGGTCAGTCTCTGCCAGTTCACATCCCATCAACTTGTATTTGTAGTTGGGATTCTTGGTCCCAATGTGCATTACTTTGCACTTGGCCACATTGAACCTCATCTGCCACTTTGACACCCACTCACCAAGCCTCAACAGATCCCTTTGGAGTTCCTCACAATCCTCTCTGGTTCTCACCACCCTGAACAATTTAGTGTCATCTGCAAACTTGGCCACTTCACTGCTCACTCCCAACTCCAAATCATTTATGAACAAGTTAAAGAGCATGGGACCCAGTACTGAGCCCTCGGCACTCCACTGCTTACCGTCCTCCGAAGACTGCCCATTTATACTCACTCTCTGCTTCCTATTAATTAGCCAGTTTTTGATCCACAAGAGGACCTGTCCTTTTACTCCATGACTCTCAAGCTTTCTAAGGAGCCTTTGATGAGGAACTTTATCAAAAGCTTTCGGGAATTCAAGGTAAACAACATCTATTGGGTCTCCTTTGTCCACATCATACATGCATGACAAATTGGGCATTGTGTCTCTATATAGGCAGATCTGTAATGAATCCAATGAAAAGCTGGCAAGAACATAGAATCCTGTTTGTGAGACTGGCAGCACTCTCCAAGGTCTTTCACATTACCTACTGCCAGACCTATTTTTTTTTTAACTGGAGATCTTGGAGATTGAACCTGGGACCTTATGCAATGCTAACCACATATTCTACCACTAAGCTACAGTCCCTCCCATTCATTTGTCTTTTGCAGGGAGAATCTCACAAACAGGATTCTATGTTCTTGCCAGCTTTTCATTAGATTCATTACAGATCTGCCTATATAGAAACACAATGCCCAATTTGTCATGCATGTATGATCCCATGTGCACTAAACCTGTGCACTAGCTGAAAAGGAGGCAGCTAGAGCCAAATAAGTACAGGTCAGGGCAATCTGGAATTATTATTGGGCTTTGATCAAGAATTTATTTTTAATCAGCATCCACTATCAGGATATTCATTAACCCAAAGTGAATACCCAGAAAGTCTTGTTCCCATACTCATTTCCCACACACATTTCTCATTGTTCTGATTTGATAATTGTGGGGCCAGCTGATACTTGTTATGACCTATTGTGATTAGAATTGTATGGATTTAGTATATGATCATTAATATTTCTCTAACAGAGAATACTCAACATGGTCAAAATGATGGAAAAGACCACTGTATCACTGAGTACTTTCTCAGTAAGTCCAGATCTTTGAGTTAGGACTTGTTGCCACTAGCATTTTGCTTCTATGGGGTTTAGAATATTTATCTTATGGAGAAGTCCTCAAATACACACCTCCTGTAATGGATAGGAGGCTGTCTTGCCCCAGAAGGGGAAAATTGCCACTTGGCTGAGCCTATGGGAGTTCTGCTCCAGCATCCAATCACCTTTCAGGAGGATGGGATGCTAGAGAGAAGCACAGCAGGAAGAAATCTGAGTCTGCCTCAGAAAGAGAGCAGTGATAGCTCAGGTATGGCTTCATATAAAAGCAAACAGAATGAAGAGTAGCTCTGCTTTGTAGTGTGGCAGAGTGGTATAGTTCTATCTCTGGGAGAGAACAGATAACCCAATTGTTTGGCCTGTCTCCAGCAATGAGCAGACCTTGTACTATTTAGTCTGACTCATGGGAAAGCACAGGCTGGCGTGGGTGGAATCCTGTGTGAGAGAGAGGATCCACCCTAGTGTCCAGTCAGTAAAAGACATCTCATGGTAACAAACCCAAAGCTTATACACTTGCTACCTTTAGAAGACCTGGTAACAGAGAGGAATGTTTATATTTTTTTTAAAAAAAAAAAACCTTGTTCCCCCCCAAATCATAGGAGGCTGTGTGGGTCCCTTCAGTTGGTAGAAAAGGTCTACCACAGATACACTAGATCAGAGGTGTTGAACTCATTTGTTACAAGGGCCAGATCAGTCATAAATGTGACTTTCTTGGGCCAGGCCATGCATGCCATAAAACATAATGTTAGGTACTGACGATATAAACTTTATAAAAAAGTATCTGGTAAACTCCAAGTTGGTGTGTCTTCACTGAAAGACCCCATGGCACTGCCTGGAGGAGAGACAAACTGCTTCAACAGCCCACTCCTGCCACCAGTGCTGTGAACCTGGGCACCAGGGTAAAAACACAAAGCAGCTGCGTGTTGTGTGCTCTCTCTACCCCCCAAGCCACCCCAGAAAAGGGACTTTGAGTTGAACAAGCCTCCTGTCTGCAGAAGCAGGGGGAAGCAGTCCAAGTCCAAGGCAATGTGTATGCCAAGGAAAACCCAATAAGCTGGAGATGCCTCTAGCTGCCAGGCAATCCATTGCAGGGTGATGCTGGGAGTTCAAGCCAGAAATTGTCAGGAAGCCATGCCACTCCTGTGCAACAGCAGCCACCCCAGGCCAAACGCTACTGGATCATATGATGGGGGAGTAGGCAGCATATGCACAAGGCCATGCATATGGCCACCCAGCAACCAGTATAGCAGGAGATTGCCAGTACCACCCCTGTGAGGAAGGAGGTCTATGGAGGAGGGAGCTCCTGGCTCAGTGGCAGTCCTACGCCTCCAGTGTGTGGAAGTAGACAGAACTCAGGAGTTCTGGGCTACAGTGGGCTATGTTGATGAGATGTTTGCACTAAGATAGCAAATATATAGTTCTGTAGACTAATCTCCCAATACCCTTTAGTAAACTAATACTTAATATCCTCTGACCATTTTGATATATAGCCCATAACAAATATGCACATAGCAGTATGTCAACATGTGAGTTCATGATATACATGTTTTTTCCTGTTTTGACTTTGCATTTTCTCAGTAACTTTTAAGGGTTTTATTTGAATTTCTGTGGCAAGCATTCCCACCAGCTCATTATTGATTCTATTCTTTGTTTTAGTATAAGACAAGGAAACACAGATCCTTCTTTCAAGTGGTAAATAATTAAAATGCAAAGACACTACAATGCTCTGAGGGCCAATTTGAGAGCTGAAGCTATTTTACTTAAAGAGGAAAACTTCAGCATTACAGACACCAGCTTGGATTTTCTTTATTAGTTTACAATGCTACTATTATCTTTCTTTCCATTGTAAGCACCTCCTAAAACTGATGTTGATGGTGTAATAATGGGGAGTTGTAAATAACCATATATCTGTCAAGGAAAATAAATACTAAGCAATGGATGCAATACCTTTTCCTGTTCAGTTGAACTCTCCTAATACTTCTGTATTTAATAAAGTTATACTGAAAATTAGCTAAATCAGGAATAAATGCAGGATGAATTGATTCTTTGTCAAGGTGGAAATATTTTCATTGTATAATCCTCAATAGGAGCATCATTAACTCTTTCCATCATGTTTCAATACGTACATTAAGTACTACTTTTAAATTCTAGATGCAGAGGATCCATATGTCATTAGATACTGCTCTACAGTAATCATTTACTTCTAGGATTTCCTTGTCTGGATGGGAAAATCTGAGTAGTGAGGGAGTACAATAATGCAATAATGTTTAAAGTCAGGAACATTCAAGCAAGTTCCAATTTCCTTTCTTTAAACACTGCCTAAGGATCACCCCTTTTTTAGACTGGATAGGAACCACCCCCTTTTTAAGGACCTATTCCCTCAGGCTTGAATGGGGATCCTTCTCAATCTTCTCATTCCCTTAAACTTCCTTCCCAGCCAACTGTCAGTTCCTAACTGTTAACTCTCAAATGGCATTGCCCCCCCCCCCCAAAATCAGAATGAAGAGGCACACACAATTTTTTGGGTAACAATCGGGCCACTTTATTTAACACAAACTGAATGGCAAGGGCTTACTGATAAGCAGAACAAGCCAAGGGGTTACCCGAGACCCTCTCCTGTCCTGTACGGGTGAGCCACCCTGCCCCCAGTGTGAGCCATCCTTAGTATGGCTAATACTGGGCCAGCCCAGCCAAGCAAGTCCCTCCCCTGCCACAGCCTCGATCATCCTGAAAGATCCCATGTGATTAGCCCTCCCAGCAAGGAGCCATACAGCCCATCTGTTGGTCCAGCTGACCATGTTCCCTCCTAAACTGGGGCTAGGCCACAGGTGCTCACCTTTACCTACCAAATTTCCATAACTCCATCCTGCCAAGTACTGTCCGAATTAGCGACTCACCAGTTCCAATTCCCAAATCCACTGTCAAGCAGTACAAGGTAGGCAAAAAACACCCCAATGCAGCCAATAGGTTTGTGGGGGGGGGATTCCTACCTGGCCCCAATAACGTGACCAGCCGAAGCCTGTACTACTGCAAAGCGGGTGGGTGGGCCGAGAGCACGAAGAAACTGAGCAGTTTGGGTGGCAGGACTGGGCCTATATAGGCCCAGCGCTCCGCCCCATCAGATCCCTGTATGCCAGGGAAGGCTGATAGCCTCCCCTTCCTTCCGGGGCAGCAACTGCAGCCCCCGTCCTTAGCAGCCATTTGGTGGCTCGGCCAGGAAGGGGCCAACCTCTACTGAAGATTCCATTTAAATTCCCTGGTACTCAAGGTTCACAGATCAGGTTATAACATTAACCACTTACTCTCTGTCACAGTTGTAAACACCCTTTTCTTTGAATTAAGTTCCTACATAGTGCAATATGTGCAAAAATTACAATAAAGACTGTAATTGCAAACAAAAAAAAAGCATACAAGCAAGGGATCAAAAAAGGCCTTTAAAGGAGTGCCATTCTTTACAGATATTTCCTACGTTATGTCTTTGTCTTATCACAATTTTTCCTGTTACGACATTTCTGCTGACTTATGGTAACTCTGTCGAGTTTTCAAGGCACAAGACATTCAGAAGTGGTTTGCCATTGCCTGTCTCTGCTTAGTAACCATAGATTTCCTTGGTGGGCACTGATCCCGATACTAACTAGCGCCAACTTGTTTAGCTTTCAAGACCTGACAAGATCAGGCTGGCCTAGGCTCCTCAGGTCAAGGCTCCACACATTAACCATGAGCAAATTTATACAGTCTCAAAATTCCAGGCACTGGCAGGTTCTGTGAAATTCAAACAGAAAGACTCTCATCCAAGAATTCTGAGAGATGGTGATTTGTGTGGATGAAAGTCCTTCTGTTTCATCCTAGTTCTACAGCATGATCTTTCTGGTCACTCCACTGGGACTCTTAAGGGCCAAGGTATACATTATAGTTTTTAAAAAATTAGGTCTGGTTTCTCTGAACCCAACTCATGTTTCCTGTAGGCTCACAGCAGCTGCAGAGAAGAGCTTCTTTTTTAAAAAAATGGGGGGGGAGCCCAAGTCACCTCTGAATAACACCATGGAGGGAGGAAAGTCTCCTGCTTCCCCACAAACCACTTTCCCATGAGAAAACAACGATGGGGGAGTTATTTTGCTGATTTGGCTGTTCCACATGCACTGAAACTCCATGTGGAGCAGCAAAATCAGCTAAGTAATTCCCCCCCCCCAAAAAAAAATGCATTTTTCACATGGGAAAAGAATTTGGGAGGAGGCTAGAGCCCTTCCTCCCTTTTCAGTGCTATTTACAGCCTGTTTGGGCCCTCTGTCTTTTTAAAGAGATGTTATTCCTTTAAAAACTATAGCATATAGTTTGGCTGTAATTTTGAAGCAGAAAAAGAAGATTAGGCTGATGGATCAAAGGAGCTCTGGAGGGAAGCATATCGGAAGCACAGTGCTAGCATCCCACTTGGGTGCCTCAAAGCATTTAAAGATATGGATGCAATTTCTAGGTGAGAAAATGGCATTGCTAAATAATATACTCTGAAAGACATGTGCATGTAGAAGCACATACATATTATGATTATCCATCTGCTTATAGTCTGTTTTGCCTGCATATATACTGATTGGATCCTTTCTTTCCAGCTTCCAGCTGGCATTGATGAAGCCATCATAGGGAGCCGAAGCAGTAGCCATGCATCTCTTTAACCCGCTTGGAGCCTGTTCCAGCAGAGAGCTGCCATTCTGCCAACTTCTGAACTACAGTCAATGAGAACATCAGAGGGAGTGGAGGCAGGAGCCATGCATTCCTTACTGTGTTTGAAGGCAATTTTAGCTGTCGTAGATTCTCTTTAGCTTTTATAACTTTGATGTTGATCTTCTAAAAAAAGAAGGGGAGACTACTGTGAAAAAAAATCATAAACAATGTTAGCAGTTGTGTTAAAAACAAAACAATGGATTGGATCCAGTCAGCATTTCCACTGAAATGGAGAGGAAAGAATCCCCTTTAACCATCCAAGGGATATGCTGGGTATCATGGAATCTACATGGACAACATCTATGTGAAATGGGGGCTGTAGTAACGATGGAAATTAGGTGAGATTAAGTGAAAATATAGAATGGATCCAACCTCTTTGACAGAGAGATGTTATGCTGATTACACATACCATAGATGTTTTCATGTCTATTGGTACAGCCCTGAATTTCAGAAGCTATGTATTGTTTTGTAATTGGAAAATGTAGGTATCTGAAATGTTAAGGTGTATTCAGATTTTCAAAATTCACAGCATTCTTCATCAGAGAGAATGGAGGGATGCCAACAAAGTTTACCAGAAATATTCTTGAAAGCTGCTCTTCTCAGTCTGGTAACTCCAGATAGGTAGCCATGTCAGTCAGTAGATGCAAAATTTAAAAGTCCAATACTTAAAAAATTAAAAGCGTATCTCAGTTTATTCATTAATCTGTTCATGCTAGATGATTATATTTCTTCTTTTTATTTCTGTTTACAAAACATGTTTATATTGAATTTGTCTCAAATATATGCAAAAGTGAACATAAACACATCCTGGGTAATTGTGAAGGTTATATTTTAATTGTAGCTTCCAGTTCTAGATGTTTTTTCCACATTGCTTAGTGAGAGAGTTAGCAAGAGGCAAAAATTACAGAATATTGCACTCATACTAATTATGCAATTTAACTCATTTAATGTTAAGGTGCTTTGGGTGGCATAAACATTTTCACTTCCTCTACAAAAGCCATTGAGCATAAATAATAAAAATGAAAATTATGTTTACAGGGTATGATGGGAACCATGTACTTCATAGCAGACACTACATTTCTACAGAATTTTTTCTGTGCCTGAACCCCACATTCCCGAAGTCAAGCACACTGTTTTTCAAAAATGAAAAGAGAAGAAAAGAAAAGAAAAACTCTAAAGTATATATTTATAGCCACCCACATCACTGTGATCTAGTGCAGTTCTAGTGTTTTAATAGACTATACTCATCTAAGTACTCTGTGAATCACAGCCTAAGGAATATGCACTTCAAAGAAAAGAATGGTTTTCAGGAACATCCCCACTTGTGTGGGCTGACTCATACTTGAAGACATTTATCTACACAGATTATATAACCACTAAAGCACA
This sequence comes from Heteronotia binoei, assembly GCF_032191835.1. Classification (NCBI taxonomy): domain Eukaryota; kingdom Metazoa; phylum Chordata; class Lepidosauria; order Squamata; family Gekkonidae; genus Heteronotia; species Heteronotia binoei. Next base: position 97,389,637 of record NC_083229.1, read on the forward strand.
ATTGTGCATAAATGCTAACATTTGTTTGCACAAAAGTAAATAATACCCATCGCTGGTATACTGACTTCCTCGTATATGGTGCTTTGTGTTTCGAGTAAAAAAATAAATATCTCCATGAGATTCCATACATTATCAGGACAAAAAAAAAATCCTTAGTGTTTACTGCTTCCCCAATGTGAGACTTCAGATTAAAAACAATTCTGACACCTACACAATTGACAGTTTGAATTGGACAGAAAAGAACCATAGCTTGGATATTTTCATGATTGTATATGGACAAGTTAGTGAGGACAATATGGGCATTGATACTGCAGTGCCTGAATTCTCTAGTCAAACAACTGTCAGACAATGAAAAGGAAACAGGATTACTCTTACTGTCCCTGACCACCATGTTTTCAGCCTAATGTCTGAATAAAACCTAAAGATGTAAAGTGTACAAGCGTAGCTTTGATGTTCACAATTGGGTCTCTACATTTTACAGCTTTGCCAGTTACACAAAGAGAGCTTTCATACATATAAATTGTATACTTATGGACTCTGTCAGGCCTTCAATGAATAAGTGGTAGATAGGTACAGGGACAATAAGTACAACTTTAATTCTCTGGCATTATTTGACCATGTGAATTAAGCTCATAAAGGAACCCAATGGCCAGAACAGCTCATGTAATCCAGGAGATAGAATTTTCTCAATAAAGCTGTTGTGGTACTGTCGGTTCTGTCCTAGACATGCCTTTAATGCCTTGTACCAGCATTCTAGTGTATGGGATCAAAGTATTATTAAAACATCAACTGCATCACAAATTATATGCTAGGAATTGCAAGTAATACAGTTACACAGTTCTTCTTGCTTTCCACTATAGGAGTTATGAGGTAAAAAGGGAATTTCCTCAATTCAACAATAGAGGTGTGAGAAACTTCTGCCCGCATCTGCAAAATACACACACACACGCACAAACACAAATGTTCAATTTGCAGTCCATTTGACACTGCAAGTTGCGCCATGCAAAGTGATTCTAATGGAATAAGAACATATAAAATACAGGGTGGCTACAGGTATGCCAAATAAAACATTGGTTACAGAGAAACAACCTCAAGTATAGAAGTGTTACTAAATATTCTAGAATATTTTATCAAGTTATATGGAAACATGTGGTTCCATATTCCTATCAATAATAATTCAGTATTTGAGACTTGTGTGGTTAACATCCAGAGGATATTCATCTTGCTGGAGGTGAAAATGTTAAATATCTCATCTCATATCCATTGCAAACATCTGCTTGTCCCAGTTAGCATATTCACAATGAATGCAACAGATCTTCAAATTAGGACAAAAGGACTTATGCACAGAAATGGGAGTGCTGCCATTGTGGTTTGCTTTTAGGTAAAAGGAGCTCGTTTCATCTATTCTCAGATGTTTAGAGTTAAAATTACAGTTCAAGTAATATTGAGTCGGATATTGAAAATCCACAGCGATTTGCAAAAGAAAATTAAAAAATAAATCTAAAGCAATTTTAGAGGCTTTAAGTTCCAAGATTAGAAGTAAGCTCTGATATATATGGGGAACAAACAGAAGGATTATTTCTCAATAAAAATCAATCCTGGGCTAATCTTAGGGCAGCATTTCTTTGGGCATCTCCCCCTCCCCACCTGCCAGAATATTTAACATTTTCAAGGAGAAATAAATCAGCCCTCCTCCCGCTTCAAAATTCATCACTCTGTCAGAAAACAAGAAAAGGAATGTATGAATAACAGCTTAATCCATGGCATATTTACTTAGAAGTAAGTGATATTGGGTTAATTGAGCAAGCTCCCAATGAGATGCTCCATAGAAGTTTTTTTCTTGCTACTCTTGTTTACTGAATAACAACAATAATAAGTAACTGAAACTTCCTCACTTTCAACATTGGGGTGGAGAGAACATGGGCATTTCATTGAAGACAGTAGAACTTGCTTTCATGTTTGGGGTCATGCTACATAAGATTCAACAGAGGTAGAATTCTAGCAGGAGCTCCTTTGATATTAGGCCACACACCTCTGATGTAGCCAATCCCCTAAGAGCTTGGCTCTTGGAGGATTGGCTGCATCGGGGGTGGCCTAATATGCAAAGGAGCTCCTGCTAGAATTCCACCCCTGGGATTCAAGCTACATTCATAGGATTTGTCAGACTGGATTCAGATCAGCAATTATGTTCAAACAAATCTAAAAGGCCACCAGCAGTCCACATTCTTAAATCCTTTCTAGATGAACTGGATTTTTCTTCTGAGCTGTACTACCTCCGCATGTTTAGAGAGAAGTAGTTCTCCGATTGAATTTAATAGGACCAGAAAGTAAGAATGCATAAAACTACAGTTTTAAAGTTATATGTACAGTAATTTATTAACAACAATAATTACCTATCATTGTATGCAGGGAAGCAGTTATACTATTCTGCATTAAGTCAGGTGAGATGTGCACTCCTTTTTCTGGCAATGGTGAGTAGATAGCCTTTATAAAACAAAAGCAAACTAAAAAGTACATATAATGAGACTGTGTTATTTCAGGGTGCAGGCACTTTTTTTGCTTTCTTTAAAAGGTTACATGAACAATTCCATGCTTCAGTGTTACAGTGGAGGCATGCTAAGCCTCCAATGAATAAATAAGTCCATAAAACAGTTACAAGGTCAAAAAGTGCTGCAGGTATACGAGAGAGCATGTGCCTTCGCTTGCTAATGACAACATACAAACTGTTCAACAGTGGCTCATAGCACTAAAAAAAACCCAAAAAACATGCTGCACAACACTCAGGATGCACACAGCAATTCAGAAGGAACATTTAAAAAAAAAACTAACTACCTCTAGTGAAGATGGCTGGATACTCTTCAGCAAATAAGTAACCACCTTCCAGCGGGTTTTTTGTATCAGGAACTCCTTTGCATATTAAGCTACACACCCCTGACGTAGCCAACCCTCCAAGATCTTACAGTGCTCTTAGTAAAGTGCTTACTGTAAACTCCAGGAGGATTGGCAACATCAGGGGGTGTGTAGTCTAATATGCAAAGGAATTCCTGATACAAAAAAAGCCCTGCCACCATCAACTCCCTTTCACAGACACACACACACATACCCTGTCATGGGAAGAGGTACATTTTGTTGCAGATGTGACAGCATGGAAAACTGGCTCCTTAGGATACATCCCAATTAGCTTAACAAGCGCACTATTCTTGCCATTCCTAGTAGTCAGTGCATAACTAACCCCTAAGGCCTGGATCTAATCAGTGCTTCCAACCATATCAGACAGTGCAAATTAAGTAGAAAAAGGTCCACTTTCATGTCAATCCAATGGGAGTCCCAAATATTCCTGCTTAACCCCAATAGCAATCTCTGGGCGTTTTCGCACAGGGCTTACCCCCGAGCGACATCCCTCTTCACCGCGCAGCATCTGCGTGGATTTCGCACCAACTGCTCCGCAGAACCAGGAAGGGCCGCGAAGTTCCGCGGCTTTTGCGTCGCAAATGTAAACTGCCAAAAACCAGTTTACATTTGCGACGCAAAAGCTGCAGCTCTTCGTGGCTCTGAGGAGCAGTTGGTGCGAAATCCGCGCAGACGCTGCGCAGTGAAGAGGGACGTCGCTCCGGGGTAAGCCCTGTGCAAAAACGCCCTCTGTCTACACATGTTGTTCAGGTAAGGTAAGACAAGCCTGCAACCTGATGAACTCAGGCTTCCTCCATCAGCTGAACCACAGAGGCACCAGCTCAACTCAGTCCACATATGAGAGGCAAACCTCAACAAAAATTGGGTACTATGAGCATGGTAATTTCTGTGTTGAAAATCTCTCTTCATCCATTTTATCTTCACGATAACCCTATAAAATGGATTTGGTTGAGAGAGTGTGATTAGCACAAGATGACCCAGCGAGCTTCCCTGGCAAAGGGACAGTTCAAATCTCCCAAATCCTAGCCCAATATTTAGACCACCACACCACTATTCATTTGTATCCATTGTCTTTGGTTACAGGCAAGTATCTTGGCAAAATGGCAGATCTGACTGCCAATATTCTGCATACAAATATCTAGTTATATGAAAGCTTACATTCTCAATAAAACTTTGTTGGTCTTAAAGGTGCTATTGGACTCCCAACTTTGTTCTATTGCTTCAGACCAACACAGCTGCCCATCTGGATCTTTCTTGTTGACTGGATGTCAATCTCAACCCTGGGTTGTTGTACACTGTGACAGACCATGCCCACTCTGGTCTTTATTCTGCCCTCCCCTCCAAATTTGTCTCAAAGCCCTGGAGAGACATTCCTTTTTTCTTTCAGGTAATGTGCTGCTACCATCTGACCTTTAGATGGAATTGCAGGAATAGATTAGAAAATGCTGAGTTACAAGTTATTACAACACTCAGAACAATGGGACCCCCAGGACTTTAGAGGAATATTGGTTTCTCATCTCTTTACATATGCTGACATCATTCATCCTTACTTCTGTATTGTCACCAATCCCCCGGAACAGCTATATATCCTTTTTATTTTATTTTATTTCTTATATGGAATAGTATGAAATAGTAGATTATAATGTAATGAATAGCAGAATGTAATGTAATTTGGAATGATGGATTGGAATTTATTTCTCTGCTCTGGAGACAGAGGAAATGCACTACACAACTAATCACACCACCTCAAAGAAGAGGGTGCTGTACTGTTGCTTCTACACTTGAGAGGAGATGGATGGAGCATGATAGCAGGGTCTTAGTTAATTACTCTCAGCATTCCATAGTTAAGAAGGATACATTTGCCCATCATTCCCCATTTTGATATATTTATTTCCTTCACTATGTTTTCCCCCAGAATTAAACCCAAACCAATGATGACCTTATAAACCAAGCTTGTTATTCCAATTTGGTCCTTGCATCTGTTAAATACCTTTATTATACTGTATTCTAATTGGCTGCTCACCCTCTACCTATATGTATGAACTGGTAACTTCCATGTGAATGTATCTGTTGAAGTGTGCATGCACACAAAAGTTTAAATCTTGAATAAAATGTTATTGATCTTAAAGATGCCACTTTGTTTTGCTGCTCTGCTGTTCTGCTGCTTTAGGTCAACAAATCTAGCAGAATGAGAATTAGTTTCACAATGTTTGGTTAAGGGTTTAATTTTTGAAAGGGAAAAGACATGGTTTTGTAACAACATAATTAGCAGTACAGCCAGAAAATCCATTTGTGTATAGATTAAAATCTGGATAAGTGGTTTCAAATGTGATTAAATGCTTTCAGAATTTCAGCAAAGTATATGTGACAACAGCAATATCTAATGGGATACATCAGAATATATGAGAATCAGATCTTACGCTCTTATGTTGGGATTATGAATAAAAGCCAAATCTATCCCATTCTATCTATGCTAAATTTCTGGTTCTAGCCTTACAAAAGCTGTTCACATCAAGGCAGATTCAGCCAATATATCGCTTCCTGTCCTGCTAAAATGACAGCAGCTGAGCTGCCTACACAAAAAGCCTCTACGTTGGTTGTTTTGTTTTTGGTTGAACTGGAGGTGCTGCCATGCTGAGTTAAACTGATATGTATGACCTGAAGCTTTAAAAAAAAATACTATCAACTTGTGCTAGAGGAAGGGTGCTGATAGTGTAACCCTTGCACCAGTGGAATTCCACCAATGCAAAGCGGAAACCAGGTGGAGCAGGAGGCCTTAATAGGAAGCAATTCCTCGCTCAATGATTGACTCCACCTTAATGTTACACCCTGCAAAAGAACTGATGTCAGTAAAAACAGTGTTACTGAAATTCATGGGCTATCAATATGTGCTGGCCCTCACCAGCTACAAAGCCACAACAGAAGATAGGAAACCATCAATCATTGAACATCACCAAGGTCACATATGAATTCACCAGAGAACACTGATCTCAGATATGAAGGTATATGATATGGCCATAGAACTCAGAGCTCTTTCATACAAGCAGCCAAGGAGTACAGAATAGGCAAGTGATATCCAATTGTTTTTTCAGCCTAGTATGACATGAAAGGCTCAGCAGCTCCTCTCATACATGCTATAGGTAGGGTTGCCAATCCCCAGATGGAGACAGGGGATCATCTGGTTTGGAGGCCCTCCCACCACTTCAAGGTCATCAGAATGCAGGGGGGGAGGGAAATGTCTACTGGGCACTCCATTATTCCTTATGGAGAACAAATCCCTTAGGTCATAATGGAGAATTGATCTGGGGGTATCTGGGGCTCTGGAGGGGCTGGGTTTTTTTAGGTAGAGGCACCAAATTTGTAGCATAGCATCCAGTGCCTCTCCTTAAAATACTAGCAAAGTTTCGAAAGGATTGGACCAGGGGGTCCAATTCTATGAGCCCCAAAAGAAGGTGCCACTATCCTTCATTATTTCCAATGAAGGGAAAGCATTTAAAAGGTGTGCAGTTCCTTTTAATGTGATAGACAGAACTTGCTCCTGGCTCCACCCCCAATGTCTTCTGGTTCCACTCCCAAGGTCTCCTGTCTCCATCCCCAAATATTTCTTGAATTGGACTTGGTAACCCTAGCTATAGGAGAAGGAATGGATCCAAGCTACTTACCAACGTTAGCCCTAATGTTCATGTAGATCACCTGTGCCTATAGAAATTATACATTAAAACAAATATATCAGTCATTCAAGTTGTGTGACTCTATTGTGCAACCATCACAATGTTTTTTTTTTCCAATAAACAGTTTAAAGCATCATGTTTATACAGAACTGTTTCCCTTGTTGTGTACTTTGTTTTATATAAATATGATACTTTACCAGTTCCGTGAAACTCCAGATCCTTTTAAACCATTAACTGAGTTGGCTTCAACTAAATGCAAATAGACTGAGGTGGACTGAATGTCTGCAGTGAGAAAGGGAAATCAGCAGAAACTGGTGCCAATGGAAGTACTGTTCTATCAGTTTAATTGTAACCTTGAATCTTCTGTCTGTCTCCCATAATCCTCATTGAAATCCCTTGAGTCTTTAACTAACTACCCAGAAATTATCTGAAATAAATCTCTGAAAGGTCTGAATTAGAATTTAGTAGGATTCTATAACTATAAATACCTGAGAACAATCTGGAAACTACAACTGGTCCAGAAAGCGGTAACCTGGCTATTGTTAGGGGCTAGAAGAAGAAGAAGATATTGGATTTATATCCCGCCCTCCACTCCGAAGAGTCTCAGAGCGGCTCACAATCTCCTTTACCTTCCTCCCCCACAACAAACACCCTGTGAGGTGGGTGGGGCTGGAGAGGGCTCTCACAGCAGTTGCCCTTTCAAGGACAACCTCTGCCAGAGCTATGGCTGACCCAAGGCCATGCTAGCAGGTGCAAGTGGAGGAGTGGGGAATCAAACCCGGTTCTCCCAGATAAGAGTCCGAACACTTAACCACTACACCAAACTGGCTCTCCCACTGGGAACATACATTGCACATTTTGAAACAGCTATGCTGGTTGCTGGTCTATTTCTAAATTCAATTCAAGGTGCTGATTTTTGATCTTGAAAGCCTCTTGTGGCCTGGAAACCACATAGTTGAAGAACTTCCCTATGTCTTTGTGTGCCAACTATGGTAATCAGACAGTCATCTGCTGGCTATCCCACTATCTAGGTTGACCTGTCTGGCACTGACCGGAGCCCAGGCCTTTTTCATTGGGCTTCTAGCTCTGTGGAATAGACTCCCTGAAAAGGTGAGAGGCCATCCCTGGAGATTTTTATGAGGTGCTGCAGGGCCTGTATGAAAGGGTTTTTGAAGGGGGTTTAAGGGCAGACATATTTAAAGTGAGGGGACTGCTATATTCTTTTGGTTTCTAGCTGAAGATGTTTTAATTTATTATTGTAAGCTGAACCAAGAGGAAAGGTGGGATATAAAAGTTTAAAAAGCAAACAATAAGCAAATAAATAAATGATCAGCCATCAAGTACCCTAGATGAATTCTGGACCTTTTCTGCATTACCCTACACAGGGGTGACCAGTGTCTGTCTCTTATCATGCTGCTCAGCAAATTTTAAAGCCTTCCTACCATAAAAGACACCTTTGTCCAACGTAAGGTGCTCTCCCTTCAATGAAGAAGATAGCTTAAGTTGGCAGAGCAAAGTTTGAGTCCAGTGGCATCTTTAAGACCAACCAAGTTTGATTCTGAGTATAAATGGGAAGAAGACTTCAGAGTATACAAAGGAAAATGATAGGCTTAAGGCCAATGTGTTTGATCTGGAGAGAGAGAAAGAGAGATGATCTTCCAGTTCCTGTGTTTTGTTGCTGTTTTAAAAGGCCCATTAACCATACAATTCCACCCCCATCCCTGGTAGGAAACAGTTCTTGAGCAAAACTGAAACAAAATCTTTATGACATATGAAATGTTGTAAAGGAGTATAATTAACAACTCAGTGAACTGCATTGAGGCCAATAGTACCAGGCACTCTAGCATATCTTGAATAGATGGCAAAATAAACTGTGTCTCCTGTTCATTTCAATAGAATGTTTGTGCAGAAGATTCCAATGGATTTTTCTGAACAGTTAGCCAAGCATTCTCTTCTCATTTACACACGACTCCAGCCATTGGTATATTATTCATGATCAGCATCTTTCCTTCTTTGGGAGGAAAAAATTGATTGCTATTAGTTACATTATATAAACATTTAGACTATAGTTCATCTTGTCCTGTCTTCCCCACCAAACCCCGTACCTTCAGCAGATGTGCTTACTTTAATAACTAGCATTAAATTTCCTACCTCTCGTTCATAGAAATACTAATTAAGACCAGCCCAGTGAGAATGTATAGGTATTTTATCAACAGTGTTTGGGCATCGTTAACTGAGATCAATGAAGTATACTTTGCCATATATTGCAGCTTGACCTCTAAACAGAATGTGAACGCTAATAAGCAGGGAGGGGAGGTGTTTAGAATGGCCAAATGGTCAAACCACCAATTATCAGTGAAGATCAGCTAATCAGTCTGTGGTGGGCAGGAGCTAGGGGTCACCAGAAGTCAGCCATGACTTCCAGGCATGCATGTGCGCGCACGTGCACACACTCATAAATACTCACAAAATCGGATTTTCTTTAAAGAAGTGGAATTAGCAGCCATGGATATGTTGACCCTGTTCCCTTTCTGCCCAGTGAGGCACGAGGCACCATTGCTCCAGTAAAGGAAGAAGGGCAGTCATGTACCTATTTAGACAAGCTATGCCCCTCCCAAACAGACATTTGTTCTGTGCTGCTGCTGACCCACCTAACCTCCCATGGGATATGATGGAATTAGCTGGTTGATTTTAAAAAGCAAAGCAGGAGGGTTTTTGTTTTTTTTTGTTTCCCACAAGTGTTAAAATTTATTAGAATGGGTCATTGACTGGTTAGGAGCAGGTTGCTCACAATAGGTTAGGATTCATGGCAAGCACTCTGAGGTATCGAGTGTGTCCTGAACAAGCCCTCACTGGCTTTATGGCAGGATGAGGCTTGGGAAGGAGCATCTCTGGTCCTGAGCAACATCTTTCTTATTGTGGAAGTGGCTTATGGCACATCAGGAAAGGGAGATGAGGCTTGTCACCTCTCAGCACATTATCTGCAGGGGAGGATAACCTAGGCTGGGGGAAGCCACTGGCCAACTTTGAAGCCAGTTTGGATTTGCCAAACAAAAGGTAACCACAGGAGGAGAAGGAGAAGATTGGATTTTTACCCCACTTTTCACTACCAGAAGAAGTCTCAGGCTGATTCCACACTCACCTTGCTGCCATTTTGCATGAGGCAAACCCACGATTTGCCGTGCCGCAGTGTAAACATGAAAAAACAGGTTTACACTGCAGCATGGCAAATCACGGGTTTGCCCTGCGCAAAATGGCGGCACAGAGCAACTGGTGCGAAATTGCCAGCTTGCTCTGCATGGAAATGGAAGCCTGCCCTGGAGCAAGGTGAGTGCGGAATCAGCCTCAGAGCGGCTTACAATCACCTTTCCTTCCCCCTCCTCACAACAGACACTCTGTAAGGTAGGTGTGGCTGAGAGAGCTCTGACAGAAACTGCTCCTTAGCAGAACAGCTCTGACAAAGTTATGACTGACACAAAGTCATACAAGCAGGTGCATGTGGGGGAGTGAGGAATCAAACCTGGTTCTCCCAGATAAGAGTCTGTGCACTAAACCACTACACCACAGCTGGCTCTCACAGTTAAATTTTACCATATTTAATAGTGATATCATGGATATGCATTTTTTACTAAAAGAAATTAAACCCATGTTGGCTTATGTCTTTATTTGTGGGTGCCTGGGCATGTTGCAAAATATCTCTTATAGCAAAACATGGGGTGTGAGGGCCCTTTACACAGACTTCAGCTTAATTTGATCCCCTATCACATTGTTGTGTGAACACCCAAATCATTTGGATAACTAGAAGCATTCATTAAATGGAAGTATAGTAAGTGTAAGCCAGCACTCTGTGAAATACCTATTCCAGCGACACTGCAAACAGATGAACTCTAGCAGCTACCTGGGTGCAAGGATACAGCAAGTCTACAGATAATGCAGAAGAGAACTTCCCCCATCTGGCTGTCTATTCCATTCCTTTTAATGGGTGGAAGGGTATAGGAAAAAATGGGATAGTGAGGATGGGAGATGGGGTACAAGGTTTGCAAAGGCCACCCTGGTCCAGACCTGCTAGAACTTGTAGCATCTCATGTCTACCTCCTTGGGTCCAGGGGATGCAAGCAAAAAAGGGACAGCAATTACACCTCAAATGTGCCCTCTTGTGCCTGTACATCCTCCTGGGAACAGGGATTACAAAATCTTGCAATAGCAGCATTGTTCCTGAATTTGCATCCATGGCCATCTGCCTTCCAAGGGATTGCAACATTTAGGAGTTCCAAGGGATTGCAACATCACCTTGCAGTCTTTTATTGTCCCCTTCCCTTTGTCAAAAGCTTGAAAGCTCTGGCAGGTCACAAGCCTTGTCTAGAGCTTGCTCAAAATCAGATTTCAAAACATGAATCAAATACAAGGAGGCATGGGGAAAAGAGAAGATGTGTACAATGTCAAGGTAATAAGAAGAAAGGTCAACCACAAAGCATTAAAAGATTACTTCTCCTTTTTTATAAACTCTGAATAAACATTTGGACATAATATTAGAAGTAGCTTCGGGTGGAAGGAGAAAGCATATAATAAAAAGAATCGAGGAAAAAGGCTGAAGTAGATTTCCTTCTCCATAGTTTAATTTACCATTTTTAATATATCTCTGCTTTTAGCAGATGTCAAACACTTTCCAGGATATGACACAGTTATGTCAAGAGAAAGTAAATTATTTCTGCTCTTGGTTGGACGGTTCATGTCAAGAGCCAACTAACTTTCCATTTTTCTTGATTTCAGAGACATCATTCCTGCATTTGTCAAAACCAGATACAAGATGACAGGAAAGGAGGTTACTTGGGTGAGAGGCAAAATAACGTAAGCTTTTTAGGGAATGATACAAAACAATCCTTAGCTCAGAGATTCTTTTAAACCTTTAAAAAAGAAAAAACTAATGTGAAATACCCAAAGGCTACAACAGCACACTTGCTCACAAAGCAATGTCAAACCAACAAGAATGTATTACTATAATACATCTGTAATTGAAGAAACCACATTCATTGTGCATACTCCTGTGCCAATAGAAGCTGCTTTTGAATAGTGTTGTTCAGAACAGAGCGGTGTATGATTTAACTGTTGTCAATGCTTGGCATAAAAACAAGCAGGGAAGCAGGCCCGTAGCTACAAGGGGGTCTGTGGGGGCACAGCACCTTGACTGCTAGGTGGGGGGCCTCCTGACTTGAGACCCCTAACCAGCCCCCAGTGCCTCTGCTGCATCCTTCTCCATTCCTCCATCATTAAAATTGCGCTGGAAAGGCGTCAGGAAGAGCCACCACCAATCAGCTGGTCTGCAGGGCCTTTAAATTGCCTGTGGAGAAGGCTGGGGGCTGCTTCTGCCACCACTCCAGGGATCAGCCCGGCAAAGGCAAAAGAAGCCAACCACAAGGCATGCCAGGGCTTTCCCTTTGCCACTCTGCTCCCGCCATTGCCACACAGGAACTGAGCAGGGCGGCTGTCCCCACTGGAGATTAGTTGTAAAAGGTGAAGATCTCCAGGCCCGTACTCCCTCCCAGCGGTGACTTCCCAACCCCACCGCTGCTCTGCCCTGCCCTGCGTGAGGTAGCCCCAACCAAGTCCTCCAGCTTCCCGGTTTGGGAAAGCCAGTGCCCTTCCCTGTCTGAAGTGTCAGGAAGGACGAGTGGAATGGGTCCAGCTGCAGAGTAGGGGCACTGGGGGAAGGCAGGAGGAGGATGGAAAGTCCTTCCTTTCTTGCCAAAGGGCCAGGGCGCACCGGGGGCTTCCACTGGGACTGACGCCAGGCGAGAGGGCGCCTGCAAGAAGTGGCCATTCTGGCCCTCAAGCAGGGGTAGGGAGCAGATGGCTCCATTGCAGGCTTTCTCTGCCAGACAGGGCAGGGTAGGGTAGGCTGGGGTACACAAGTGGAGGTCCCAGCTGCAGTTCAGGGCTGGGGATCAGTGATGTTCGCCTGCAGGGGTTTTCTGGCCTGGCCTGGCTGGCCACCTGAGCAAGGGAGGGAGCTGTGCTTGGGCAGCCCCGGCTCGCCCTCCGACAGGAAGAAATCTGAATTGGAGGTCTTGTAGCCCCAGAAGTCAGCTGCGACTTGGTGCTGCTTTCCACCCCTCCCCCTTGTCCTGCCAGGTTTGCCCTGCTGTATCATGCTACTGATAAGGGCAGGAGACCATGCAGCATGTATCTAAATCTCTGAGTGGCTCCCCATCAGGGCTGCTGGAAGAGGGATGGAAAGGGATCACCTTGGAGCAACTAAGGGGAGGGGGGAGGCTGTATGGCAGTGAGCTGACAGCTTTCCTCCTCATAGGTGGTGGGAGAGAAGGTCATGGAGGTTGGGGCCACTATGTGCCCCCTGAAAAAATTCAGGGCCCCCCAATTCTTCAAATCCTGGCTACGGGACTGCAGGGAAGTGAATGTGAACAAAGATGTTGCTGATACGTTGCAATCCAGACAGCAGCTGGCTTTGACCCACTTCTTTTTTCCCCATAAGTCTCAATGGGGAAAAATGTGGAATCAAATACCAGTGTTTAATTTAGAGATATATTTCCATTTGAATGTGTGAGGCAGAATTAACTGAGAACCTTCCTCTCCTCCCCAAGCAATTGCATTGCTACATCTTTTACAGACCGTCATGTCATACTGTCTAGCTTGACTGTCACATCATATAATGGTGTGACATGTTTAAAGCAGGCCTAATATAGAGGCACAAAACAAAACAAAATTCTCTTTTTGCTATATTGTCATAGTGCAAGTTAACAGCAAACGGTTCAATCATATTCCAGTATGTCTTATTGATTTCTGATTAATATCCAGAGAAAGGCTACATAATATTGATGGGAGTAGCAGCCGTTGTTTTAAGGGTATCAAGTCAATTTATTACCTTACCCTAGAGTTAACACAAATCTTTAATGGTCCCTTGAGAGAATAATCATGATTGACATCATAATTATTCAACAACTATATATGAGATAGTATTTTCAAATAACCTTTATCAATTATGAAAGTTAGAAATCTCTTTCCTCCTTCTGGTTTGATACTTCCAATAAGCTTTAAAACTTATGACTGACAATCTCCTTGCTCTTTAAATGTAAGTACAAGCCTTTAAAACAAAAAGAAATCTTCATAAGCCTGTGTGTCTCTCCTGTGTTAGAACTCTGATCTAGTTCACCCCATAAAATTAAAGAAGTTGGATCAATCTGACTTCTATGTTACCATATATGGCGGCTTTTGTTCCTGCTCCTTGTGGGACAAGGTGTATAAAGGGCTCTCCTTCTCTGATAGATCTCCGTGTCAACAGCCTGGTTTCTACAGTTTATCTATGTAACCAAGAAGGCTGACAAAACAGAATAAATACTAATGGGTTACATATGTTAAATTAGCAAAGCTTTAATACATTACAAATAGTAAAAAAAATCCATTAAAATCAAATGTGTTCTAGCCACAAGGCCTTCCTCAGTGGTACAAATTGTTAACAGACTATAAAGTAAAATTATTCAAAATACAAAACTGAAGATTTCCAATTCTGTGCAACCAGGTAACAGTTTTATTAGTATACACAGGCAAATAAAATGAGGAAAGAAAGAGGGGTTTAATGACTCAACTATGGCCACAGGGAATACTTGCATGTTCTCTAATAATCAAGTTCACAGACTGCATGCAAAAAAGTGACCACAAGCTGCAAGTTATTTGCTACAGTTTAGTCTTTAGCAACAGCAACTACTGGTCAGAGACAAAGCTGTTCAGCACAATACTTGAGGGGGGGGGGGGGGAATCAATAGAAAACATTGAAGCCATACAATCAGGATATCACTTTATATGCTAGAGAGAAGTTTGATCGGAGTAAATTCACCTGATGATTGACCGGTGGGTAAATGGTCAGTTTTGTTCACTGCCAATCAATGTTCTGAAGCTTATTTTGAGATTCAGTAGCAATTTAGTATAGACTGAGTGCTTTGAGAGTACTTAATTTCAGGGTGGAAGCATATCTTGCACATAATGGATGCTTTTAAATCATAAACATGTGAGCACTATATAGACAGGAGACTTAGATGCCATTACGTGTTGCAGTTCACATTGAAAATGTCCTGAAAATTTACAGGAGAGATTTTACTGAATGACAGATAGGTTCTTTTGGGTTGCACAAATTATCTTATTATATATGAAAAAAATGTTTATTTACAATTAACCTGGTGAAGAGAATGAAGTTACATAACAAACCATGCAGAATTTATTGTAATTTTTTCTTGACGTTGCAGTAATCATCCCAAAATATGCAAATCTCAGACCCTATAATCAGAACAAAAATGATGGCAGGCACAGCAAGGATTAAAATCTTTGCCCCCCCCCCCCCCACTCTATGATGCCAGCATGCCTCCACATACTGGTGGGACCACCTGAACATCCCCTCCCTCCCCCAGTGCATTCTGTGGTGGATGGAGTGTAATTAAAAATAGTTAGGATTCAATGTAAAAGTGGATAAGTTGGACTTGCAGTGAGGCCCTCTTCTCAAGAGATATTTTGTATTCTGATATGAATACTGAAACATGGGACTCTTGTAAGCCAAAAATGCCCTTGTAAGCCAAAATGCACTCAAAATGAGGTTGGGGAATAGTCAGGTGGGCACCTGGCTCACTAGGGATCTTTTACCTATGTATACAAGATTAACCGTCCAGAAAAGTAATGCTTAAGAACATTGGGACTCTAATTTAGTAAAATCAATTAAAATTTATTAAGAAAAATATAGACTTCCATACAAGATAAAATACTCATAAAATCACACATTCAGTCCTAGGAAACATGATGATAGATAGATAGATAGATAGATAGATAGATAGATAGATAGATAGATAGATAGATAGATAGATAGATAGATAGATAGATAGATAGATAGATATATAATAATAATAATAATAAATTTTATTTGTACCCCGCCCTCCCCCGCCGAAGCAGGCTCAGGGCGGCTAACAATACGGTGACCAATGGTGCACCAACAATAAAACAGTTACACTAGAAACATTAAATTAACATTAAACTAACCTTAAAAGCCTGAATTAAAACAATTAACTAAAACATTTTATGACGCTATCCTTGACACTCTTCTAGTTGATGCTGATGGCGGATTTTCAGTTATTCATAAGCTAATTTAAAAAGGGTGGTCTTGCAGGCCCTGCGGAACTGATCAAGGTTCCGCAGGGCCCGCACCTCCTCTGGGAGTTGGTTCCAGAGATGTGGGGCTGCGGCCGAAAAGGCCCGAGAGCGAGTATTCTGTAGTTTAATTTGTCTTGGCCCAGGGGTAGTCAGTCTGTTCTTTCCTACTGACCTCAGTGCTCTCTGGGGTTCATACGGGGAGAGACGGTCCCTCAGGTAGGTTGGTCCTCGGCCATATAGGGCTTTAAAGGTGATAACCAGCACTTTGTACTGGACCCGGTATACAATCGGTAACCAGTGCAGTTCGCGTAGCCCCGGCCGTACATGTTCCCATCTTGGGAGACCAAGTAACAGCCTGGCCGCCGCGTTCTGCACTAGCTGTAACTTCCGGGTCCGGCACAGAGGCAGCCCCATGTAGAGGGCGTTACAGTAGTCCAATCGTGAGGTGACCGTCGCATGGATCACCGTTGCTAGGTCCCGACGCTCCAGGAAAGGGGCCAACTGCTTTGCCCGCCTCAGATGGAAGAAAGCTGACTTGGCAGTGGCTGTTATCTGGGCCTCCATTGATAATGAAGGCTCCAGTAAAACACCCAGACTCTTCACCTGCTGCGCCGCCTTTAGCTGCACACCATCGAAGGTCGGGAGGGATATTTCCCTCCCTGGAGCGCCGCGACCCACACAGAGAACCTCTGTCTTTGCCGGATTCAGCTTCAGCCCACTCAGTCTAAGCCACGTTGCGATAGCCTGTAACGCCCGATCCAGGTCTTCCGGGGGGGAGGCGGGCCGGCCGTCCATTAGCAGATAGAGCTGGGTGTCATCCGCATATTGGTGGCAGCCCAGCCCAAACCTCCTGGCAATCTGGGCAAGGGGGCGCATATAGATGTTAAATAACATCGGGGAGAGGACTGCTCCCTGAGGCACCCCACAATCTAGTGTGCGCCTCTGGGATCGTTCACCCCCGATCGCCACCCTTTGTCCCCGACCCATGAGGAAAGAGGAGAGCCATTGTAAAGCAGACCCCTTAACCCCAATGTCGGCGAGGCGGTGGATCAGTAGCCGATGGTCGACCGTATCAAATGCAGCCGACAGATCTAATAACATCAGCACTGCTACACCGCCTCGATCCAGTTGCCGTTGGAGGTCATCTGCCAAGGCGACCAAGACCGTCTCCGTCCCGTGGCCCGGTCGGAAGCCAGACTGGCACGGGTCTAGGATAGAAGCGTCATCTAGAAATCTCTGTAGCTGCAACGCCACTGCCCTCTCGATGATTTTACCTAAAAATGGTAAGTTAGACACCGGTCGATAGTTCGCCAATTCGGCCGGGACTGTTGTTGATTTTTTCAAGAGGGGGCGGACCAAGGCCTCTTTCAGAGGCGTTGGAAAACGCCCCTCTAAGAGGGATCTATTTATGATGTCCCGTAGAGGACATCTAAGCTCCCTCTGGCAAGATTTAATCAGCCAGGAGGGGCAAGGGTCCAGATCACATGTTGTTGGGCGAGCAGCGGAGAGAATTCCATCAACTTCTTCCAGGCTGAGTGGGTCGAAGTGGTCCAGCAGTAAATCCGAAGACAGGCGCGGAGCCTCAGTCTGACTTACTGTATCTAATGTGATAGGTAGGTCTTGGCGGAGTGATGAGATTTTATCTGCAAAATATTTCGCAAATGCCTCACAGCCTATCTCCAATTCTCTAACGTTTGGTTTGCCTTGTGGCAGTGTTATAAGATCGCCAATTACCCTAAACAATTGTGCTGGGCGCGAATTTGCAGATGCAATCTTGGCTGCAAAGTATTGTTTCTTTGCAGCCTTGACTGCCATCTCATATGACTTCATAAACGTTCTATAGGATGTTCTCGTCACTTCGTCCCGAGTATGCCTCCACCGCCTCTCTAGTCGTCTGAGCCCTTGCTTCAGCTGGCGTAGCTCCAAGGTATACCATGGAGCCAGCTTCATACGAGGGCGCAGAGGGCGCCGGGGTGCGATTTCGTCGATGACCCTGGATAGCTGATCTTGCCAGACTTCCACCAGGTCATCGAGGGAATCGCCAGTGGGCCAAGGGTCCCTCAGGGCCGTTTGGAACCGTTCCGGGTCCATCAGGCCCCGAGGGCGAGCCAAAATAGGCTCTCCGCCCATACAGGGTTGGGGCGGCATCTCCATACGGGCCTTAAGGGCTAGGTGATCCGACCATGGGACCGCTTCATCTGCGATATCGTTCACCAAAATCCCAGACGCAAAGATCAAGTCTAGTGTGTGTCCGGCCTGATGCGTGGGTGTTGTAACAAATTGAGAGAGTCCTAGTGTCGCCATGGAAGACACTAGGTCCATCGCCTGAGTGGAGGCCGTGTCGTCGACATGGACATTGAAGTCACCCAGGACCATAAGTCCCGGGCTCTCCAATGCCCAGCCCGCCACTGCCTCCAATAGTGATGGTAAGGCGCTGGCTGGTGCGTTAGGCGGATGGTACACCAGCCAGATAGATAGATAGATAGATAGATAGATAGATAGATAGATAGATAGATAGATAGATAGATAGATAGATAGATAGACAGACAGACAGACAGACAGACAGACAGACAGACAGACAGACAGACAGACAGACAGACAGACAGACAGACAGACAGACAGACAGACAGACAGACAGACAGACAGACAGACAGACAGACAGACGGACGGATAGATAGATAGATGGACAGATGATAGATAGATAGATAGATAGATAGATAGATAGATAGATAGATAGATAGATAGATAGATAGATAGATAGATAGATAGATAGATAGATAGAGGAACACATGGGTAGACAAACAGGGTGATATTTACCTATCGTAGTCTTCAAGGAAGGCTCCAATGGCGACAAGTGAGGAAGTGGGAGAAGGGACCCGAAACTTGGCCTTAGAATCGGGGATGGATCTATGCAGCGGAAGTTGGGAAACTGATAGAAGCACACATGTGGGGAGCTGTGATACAGGTTATATAGATTACCTTGAGTCCTTAGGGGATGGGAGGTACAGGGGGTGGATGACAGGTGGTCAGCTGGTACATGACCTCAGAAAAGGGGAGGCTCTGCAGTGACCATAAGGGCTGGACTTCTGCAGTAGCCAATAGCAAGTTAATTGGTGGCACCTAATTGGGTGCCCATGACTGACCAATGAACAAGCATGGTCCATGGATACCTGGTTGAACTTTCAGGTTGAAATGGACCAGGGTGAGGCTCCAAAATGACAGTTGGGAAGAAGAATGGGGAAGGTTACTGGGTGGGGAGATGCTTAAGACTATTAAACTTATCTAAAAGGGTGACACTAGAGAGCCAAATCATTGCCTAGGTAACATCCTGTTTACACAAAGGAACTTGGCTCTGGCTGAAGATGGTCTTCCTCTTTTTTAGTCTTCTTCCTGGCACCAGTCTTTGTCCTGAGTTCTGTTGGACAAAGGCTTGAGTGGTCTGGCAGGATCTATGCCTAAGATATGCTTGATTGCCTTATGCAGAAGTTGAAGCAGCTGTTGGATATGGAGTCAGGAAAACAAGATGGATTCTGGTGGTGTTAGCCTTTGGTTCATGGAAACAGGCTGGAAACTGTTTGCCTGTACAGTTCATGGTGGCGTGGCTTCTTCCACTGCAGCGACCAAGACTGGGCACATAAGGAACAGCTGGAAGCTCATCTGTAGTTCTGGCTAACACCCATCCAGAGATGTAGAATGCTGCTGCAAAGCTGAGGCTTATAGTATCCACATAAGCCTTAGCAACCGTGGGCAAAGTCCACTTCTTAGAGCAGATGTGTGCGAGTTAAAACTCCAGGCACCCTGGCAACCATACTGGTGATCACAATGTCCATGTGTATGAAAAGCAGGGGGCTTTTCCTTACACTCTGGTATGAATACCGAAACATGGAACTATTATGAGGACTGTTTCTTCATGTACCCTCATGTTTGCATGTGAGAGTGTGTTCCCTAGCTACACATACACCTGTTTCCTTTCCAAGTGATGCCGTAATTCTTACAAATAATATACTAAACAATTGAATGTATCCTGTTTGTAATGTCTATTACTCTCTCATACACTTGAACCGCTGATAAGTTCACAAATTTCAGACAATCTGAATTTCAAGTACATGTGGTACTTTTGTGTCTGGACAATTGGTGGCTTTCATTATCACTGTAAGCAGCTGGCTGGAAGTGCCTTTAAAATTCTTTTTTTAAAAAAACTACATAAGATTCTTATTTATTTATTTTATTTATTTATTCCGTAACTTATATCCCGCCTTTCCCACAAGTGGCTCAGGGCGGCTTACAACAAACAATAAAACAATAAAATCGGAACAAATTAATACATTTAAATTCAGACATTTAAAACCTAAAAACCTTAAAATTTTACATTTTACATTAAAACTGTACAGTATAATCACAAAAATCTAAGATCTAGAAAGCTACATTTGTCTAGTCAGGCGTAGGCTAACCGGAAGAGGGTCGTCTTACAGGCCCTGCGGAACTGAGTAAGATCTTCAGTACAAACTGACAAGCAATTACATGTGTCAATCCCAATACAGGATGTTACAATGTGTTATATTTTAGCTCTGGTTTTAACTATTATAGTGATGTGTTTTTGTTAGTTTTAAAAGGTTCTAAGGTATGATTTTATTATGCATGTTTTAATTTGGTAGCCATCTTGGTGGCACTTATGAGAACAGAAAGGATTTCTGTATACATTTTGTATAATAAAATAAATGTAGGAATAGATGTAAAATTTCAGTCAAATATAGCAGGAATTGGCTAACATAAAGTAGTTCCACAATGTCAAATGTGGTAAAATTACTACCATTTAGATACACAATTATAATGGGAATTCAGATGACATAATCAGCCATCTATGATTCTTCCATTCTTTCCCCATTATGATCTCATTTATCCTATGAGCTGTTTTGTTGAGGTTCTGTTTTGTTTTTGCAAAATAGAAGTGCAATCACTGTAGTAGTAGATGATTTGTTCATTACTATTTTGCCATATTCTTAGACTGATGTGTCTTTTGGCACACTAGACCTTCAAACTGCTTACCATTTTTAAAAGATTTTTAAAATGGTAAGAGTGATAAAGCTGCAATGCTGCAGTCTGAGCTCCCTGCTCACAACCTGAGTTCGATCCCAGCAGAAGCTGGGTTCAGATAGCCAGCTTCAGTTTGACTCAGCCTTCCATCCTTCCGAGGACGGTAAAATGGGTACCCAACTTGCTGAGGGAAAAGTTTAGATGGCTGGGGAAGGAAATGGCAAACCACCCCATAAAAAGTCTGCCATGGGTTCAGATTTGTAAAATGGCAGACTCCAGGTTGACTCAGCCTTCCATCCTTCCGAGGTTGGTTAAATGAGTACCCAACTTGCTGGGAGGGGGAGTGTGGATGACTGGGGAAGGAAATTGCAAACCACCCCATAAAAAGTCTGCCATGAAAACATTGTGAAAGCAATGTCACCCCAGAGTCGAAAACAACTGGTGCTTGTACAGGGGACTACCTTTACCATTATATATATAATTTGGTTACTATTACACTGTTGTGAATTGGCACTATTTTTACTAGTGTCATTAGGTGATGTTTCTGGTATCATGATGCAATAAATACTAAATAGCTTAAACTGAAAAAAAAGGACTATATCTCTGCTGACATTAGTAATCAGAGGGGAAAGTGGATTCATGATCAGAACAGAGCAGAATTCATGTGTGGAGGGAAAATCTGAGAGGTAAAATATTTTGAAAGAGCAATACCCAGCAGTATATGAATATTCAGCGTGTGCAAAGAGCTTTGCTTGGCATGAGAAACTTACTGCCCATAAATGTATACACACAGGAGAGAAGCTACTTAAATGTTCAGAGTGCAGAAAGAGCTTTCCAAGAGCAGGAACTACACAGGAGAAAAACCATATACATTTCTCATAGTGTGGAAAAAGCTTTTGTCAGAGGAGTAAACTTTCTGTGCTCCAAAGAATCCACACAGGAGAGAAAACATATATATGCTCCCAGTGTGGAAAGAACTTTAGAGCAGAAAATAGGCCTCACATCATCTCACAATCCACACAGGAAAGAAACTATATCAATGCACACAATGTGGAAGGAGCTTTCATTTTAAACAAACCCTCACTTCCCATCAAAGACTCCACAATGGGGAGAAACCTTATGAGTGTGGAGTGTTATAAGGGCATTCATCAATGAAGACAGGGAGAAGCCACATAAATGTTCACCCTGTCATTGAGCTGCTATTGATTGCTCCAACCCAAATCATAAAACTAGGGAACTGGATCAATATTTAACATATATTCAGTTCTCCATTGAACATACTGTGAACATTAAATGCTGAAAGAACAGTAAGGAAACAGGGGGGAAGAGAATAAAGACATTTAAAATATTTGTAGCAGAGAGGGGGAAATATGTATATCATAGACTCCCCATAGTATTCAAAATTGGGACGAGGGTTAAACTTTCTGTAAAGAGGCCCCATGGCGCAGAGTGGTAAAGCAGCAGTACTGCAGTACTGTGGTCTGAACTCTATCTGCTCACGACCTGAGTTCAATTCTGGCGGAAGCTGGATTCAGGTAGCCGGCCCAAGGTTGACTCAGCCTTCCATCCTTCTGAGGTCGGTAAAATGAGTACCCAGCTTGCTGGGGGGGAAGTGTAAAAGACTGAGGAAGGCAAAAGCAAACCACCCCATTAAAAAAAGTCTGCCGTGAAAACATTGTGAAAGCAACATCACCCCAGAGTTGGAAATGACTGGTGCTTGCACAGGGGACCTTTCCTTTCCTAAACTTTCTGTATCATAGATATATCAAAGATCATATCCTTACTTGGTTGTACCTCTATGCATTTTAAAAGTTATATCATTTTTATAGTTTTATATTTTTCAAGTTAATGGGAATTATTGCTAAGTATATAATTGTATATTATTCTCATTCTGCATCTGAAGAAGTGAGCAGTGACTCACAAAAGCACTTACACTGCCACTAATTTTGTTAGTCTTAAGGTGCTACTGGACTCTTACTCTTTTCTACTACTACAGACAGACTAACAGGGCTACCCATCTTGATCTATCACATTGTGCAGACATGCAATTTGTTACTAGGCTCCATTTAAGGTATTGCCTGTTGCATACAATACTATGAGAGCCAGTTTGGTGTAGTGGTGAAGTGCACAGACTCTAATCTGGGAGAACCGGGTTTGATTCCCCACTCCACAACATGCATCTGCTGATGTGACCTTGAGACCATCACAAGTTCTCACAGAGCTATTTCTTTCAAAGGCAGTTTCTGTTAAGAGCTCTCACAGCTCTACCTACCTCACAGGGTCTCTGTTGTGGGGAGTGGAAGGGAAAGGAGATTGTAAGCAGCTCTGAGACTCCTTCATGTAGTAAAAGGCAGGGTATAAATCCGATCTGTTCTCTCTTTTTCTACTACTATCATGGCCTTGGCCTCTCTTATTTGCGGGACTGCCTCTCTCCTTATGCTCTACCACAACAGCTTCCCTCGTGTCAGCAGGGACTTCTGCAGGTGCCAACCTACAAATGGGCTAAAGCAACAATATGTATATGTGCTTTCTCCATTGAGGCTCCTGACTTGTGGAAAAGCCTACCCAAGGAGATCAGGAAAGCTCCTACTCTCCTGATCTTCCACAAACTATGCAAAACTGAACTCAGGGCCAGCCCGAGACTGTCTGACACCCTAGGCAATGCTAAGCTCTGGTGACCCCCCGCCCCGCACTGATAACATCACTGAGTCACATGGGGGGCAACCAATTCGGTGCTCCCAGAAGGCCAGCATTTTAGGCAATTGCCTGGTTTTTGCCTAACGGCTCTGACTGAACTATTCAAGAGGACTTTTTTTGCAGATAACAGGGTTTCACTATATAAAATGACTGACAAACTTGCTTGGATAAATGATTAGGGACTGGTCTATGCTGCTATGTCTAACTTGTATGCAGGATCCTATTATGTAATTTTTGTACCACATACTGTGTCATTTGAACACTTATGCTAGCCATACAGTGTATTGTTTATAACAGAGAGTTACAGTGTTTTATACATGAGGGAAGACTATATAAGACAGAGAGAGAATCACATGGTTGCTTTGGCAGTACAATGTCTTCCTCCACATATGAATCCAATCAACAGTACAAGACAATATACGCACAAGATAGTGACAATTATATTTAGAATATATTATGAATGCACAAAACAGGACCAAAACACCGTTGGTCAAAATGGACAATTCTGACAAATATAAAATGGTTTAAACCAAAGTGCATGAGTCCATTCCCCACCCCCTACCCCCCACCCCCCAGGCAGTATCAGGATAAAGTCAGACAACCACCACGAAGAAGCAAAGCAACTCTTCAGTAAGCATTTTCCCTAAGTGCTTCTTGATGCTTGGGCAGCTGAAGGGATAGAGGAAACCGGCTGACTTCATTCTGGAAAGATGTTCTCGCCACAAACAACCCATAGTTTGAAATCTGTGATGCAAAGATGTTCTGTCTGTATTACATATTTGCAATCCAGTTTATAACACTCAATGAAAAGCAAGCAAATTATTTTTCAAGGGGGAATAATGCTCACCAGTTGCAATCAAATGACAATTTAGGCAGTCACCTCTCGAAACCCTTTTCCTTTTCCATTCACAGCTGCTGTTTATTTTGAAAGGGAAAATATATGAACGAATACCCTTTACAACTGACATGATACTTTATATTTTATACTCGGGATATTTTATACTCAGGATATTTTATACTCGGGAGTCTATACCAGATAAAAAACACCAGTTATAAAATATCTGGTAACTCTCAGTGAAGGAATATTTTTTTTGGAACAGAACTAAATCTGTTTAACTGGTATGAAAGAATACAGTATACTGCAATTGATTTGACAAGGGCTGTAATTTTTTGGGATAGTGTGGCCTGGCACCCTTCCCTAGCAGCAAATAAATTACAGTTGTGTTCCATCCATTTAATGAAAGGAACATTTACACCTACTACTTCAAGTAGCAGTTCTTCACTCTACACATTCACTTTAGCAGTAAAGTATTTCTACTCATGATAACTAACCCCTAGTAGCCCAAGCTCTGTGCATTGCTTTCTCCGGGGCTTTTTTTGTAGCAGAAACTCCTCTGCATATTAGGCCACACACTCCTGATGTAGTCAATCCTCCAGGAGCTTACAGGGCTCTTCTTACAGGGCCTACTGTAAGCTTTTGGAGGATCGGCTACATCGGGGGGGGGGGGGTGTCCTAATATGCAAAGGAGTTCCTGCTACAAAAAAAGCCTTAGCTCACTCTATCAGATGCAGCCAGTGTCTTCTGGCATTGTTTCTACCAGCCTCTTCATAGGTGAAAATCCATGGCACACCTGCAGCTGTATCCAAACAATGTGCAGCTTTAAGAATAAGACTAGCTGTTTACTTGAGCACTAAATAGTTAAATAAGCAGCAACAGAGAGCAATCCAACTATTGCACAGAACATGGTGACTGTTTCTGACCTCATATCATATTACTTGTTATAACTCAGCCAGAATTACCACTGTTCATGACATATTAATTTGATGTGCTGGGACATTCCAAAATGATGTCAATTTCAAGTTAAATGAAACAGTCACCTCTATAAGGAAGTTACTTGGCATCCTTATAGATCTGAAATTCTAGCCTCAGAGTGTTTCCAGCTAATGTTCTTTCACCCATTGTAGCACTGCCTGTCCCAGACAAAGTGCTAAATATAGGGTTTCACATTTGCAAACCTTGCAGTCACTACAACAGACCAAGAAAGAAAGGTGCTAGTAAATCAATCCCGTATGTAAATTGGCCATTTTGTAGTTCAGCTTTGCTCAAAAAGGTTAGATGACCCTTCAGGAATTCCTGCTGCAATAGAGAACGAGGAGCTATAATCTAGGATTTGGAGAAGGGCATTCAAGATGCTGTGACCTGGATAGCCCAATTTCATCGGATCGCAGAAGCTAAGCTGGGCTGGCCCAGGTAAGTATTTGGGTGAGAGGCCAGCAAGGAATACTACTGTCACTATGTGGAGGCAGGCAATGGGAATCCACCTCTGACCATCTCTTGCTTTGAAAATGTTATGAGGGGGTCACCATAAGTGGGTTGTGGCTTGAGGGCAAAAAGAAATTGCAAGTCAGTGATCGGACAGGCAAAAAGGGACTATGAGGAACATATTGCAAAAAACATCAAGACCAACAATAATCTTTTCTCAAATGCATTAGAAGCAGAAAACCAGCCATGGAGGTCATCCCTTAGATGACCAAGTGATGAGAGGATTACTAAAGGATGAGAGGAAAATGGCAGAGAAGCTGAATGCATTCTTTGCCTCTTTCTTCACTTTGGGAGATGGTAGGTGCTTGCCCACTCCAGAACTACTGGTTTCAGGAAGAGTGTCAAAAGATCTGAGTTGGATTGAGGTGACAAGACAGGAAGTTCTATGACTGATGGACAAATTAAAAACTGACAAATCATCAGGCCTAGATGGCATACATCCCAGAGTTCTGAAAGAACTCAAATGTGAATTTGTAGATCTTCTGACAAAAATATGCCATCTATCACTAAAATCTGCCTTCATTTCTGAGAACTGGAAAGTAGCTAATGTAACCCCCTTCTTTTTAAAAGGCTCTATGAGAGGTCCTGGAGTCGGAATCGACTGTGCAACTGAACAACAAGAGGAGGTCCAGGAAATTATAGGCTGGTCAGTCTAACATTGATACTAGGTATATTGATGGAATATGTTATTAAAGATGATTAAAGATGCATGTTGATGAATGAAAGCTATAGACGAAGGATCAGCATGGATTCTGTAAAGGAACATTTTTGTCTAACCTTTTAGAATTCTTTGAAAGGGTGAACAAACATATGGACAAGGGTGACCCAGTAGATGTTGTTTTACTTAGACTTCCAGAAAGCTTTTGATAAAGTTTCTTATCAAAGGCTCCTAAGTAAACTCAGCAGTCATGGGATAAGAGGACAAGTCCTCTTGTGGACTATAAACTGGTAAAATAACAGAGTGACTATTAATGGGCAGTTTTCACAGTGGAAGGTGGGAAGTAGTGGGGTACCACAGGGCACAGTACTAGGTCTGTTGTTTTTTAACTTGTTCATTAATGATTTGGAGTTGGAAGTAAGCAGTGAAGTGATTAAGTTTGCAGATGACTCAAAGGTTTTAAGGGTTGTGAGAATCAGGAAGCACTGTGAGGAGTCCAGAGGGATGTGTCAAAGCTGGGTAAGTGGGTATCAATGTGGCAGATGGGGTTCACTGTGGGCAAATGCAAAGCAATGCACATTGGAGAAAAATTGTAACTATATATATATTAATATATGGGGTCTGAACTGGCAGAAACTGACCAAGAGAGAGTTCTTGGAGTCATGGCAGATAACTCACTGAAGATGTCAACTGCTATGCTAGGGATTATTAAGAAGGAGACTGAAAACAGATCAGCCAGTATCATAATGTCCCTGCATGTGGTGCAACTTCATTTAGAATAATGTCTACAGTTCTGGTCACCACACCTCAAAAAAGATACAATAGCGCTAGAAAAGGTGCAGAAAAGGACAACTAAAATTATTAAGCATTTAGAATACCTTTCCTATGAAGAAAGGTTAGAGACAAAGGCTTTTAATCTTGAAGAAACAATGATTGAGGGTAATATGATAGAACTACACATGGGATAGAGAAGGTAGAGAAAGAAGTACTTTTCTCTCTCACAATACAAGAACTCATGGGCACTCAATAAGATTAATTAATAGTAGGCTTAGAACAGATAAAAGGAGGTACTTCTTCACCCAAAGAGTGGTTAATATATGGAATTCACTGCTGCCAGTAGTGGTGGTGGCTACAAGCATAGACAGCTTCAGGAAGGGATTTGATAAACATTCAAGCAGAGATCCATCAGTGGCTATTAGTCACAACACTGTCTGGGGCCATGATGTTCTGTATTCTTGAGGTGGGGGCTACAGTGGGAGGGCTTCTGGCCCCACTGGTGGACCTCCTGATGGCACCTGGGTTTTGGTCACTGTGTGACACAGAGTGTTGGACTGATCCAACATGGGTTCTCTTATGTTCTTATGTATTGATATTGTGAATTTTTAATGTTATGCCATTTGTATTTTAATTTTTTATTGTGTTACATACTCACAAGCATTCCCTTCAAGGCTGAGGTTTATAAACACCTTAAATTAATAAATACACCTGCATGATGTGATACAGCAACTCATAAATGTTTCTCAAAATTTCTCTGCCAAGTAATTTGTTCCTATCTAGCATGTTTGGATGTACACTCCTTGGTGTAAGAAGTTTTATTATTCTTTTGTTGAGCTTCTTTTTTTCCCTGTTCTCAGTATAATTGGAATGTTGAACAAAACCTCAAATGTTTTTGCTGTACTTTTTAGTTTATATCATCTGCAAATTCATTGAGAGTACTGCCAGATCTTCCATCCAAGTAATTGGAGAGTACCAGATCCAGGCTGTACAGAACCGTGCTTGCTACCTCTTTCCAATATGATGTTAATTCATCAGTTACCACATTCAGTATCTCAAAACTGACAACAACATAGTCATATGCATTTTCAACATCTTGGGGGGAAAATATGGATATGCAACAAAAATTTCTTTCCTGGAACCACATTGACCTTATCAAGTGAATTTTCATTTTTTTTTCTCTATATTCTGAACTATCAGAACAAGATATGCTCACCTATATTTTTCCGTAGGCATCAACAAATACTAAGTTGTTTGTTTATGTCACATTCTAAAGTTATAACACAGAAGCATGCTCATCTTTTGGCCTCTAAAATATTTGCAGTTATTTAAAGTAGTAATGAAATTTAAAATAGTAATGAAATATTTTTGAGAATAAAAAGCAGGAAAAATTAAGTAAGAACAATATCCTGGAATAGTTATAAGCTGCTTCATCATTAACTAGTTCAGCTTGTCTCCTGCTTCCGAATTGGAGCAGAATATTTAACATATTGTTCAGATGCATCTGGACAATTCTGCTCTGGTTAGACCTCACCCAGAGTATTGTGTTCAGTTTGGGGCACCACAATTTAAGAAGGATATAGACAAGTTGGAACATATCCAGGTTAGGGCAATGAAGATGTTGAGGGGAGACCAAGGCCTATGGGAAAAGGTTGAAGGAGATAGGTATGTTTAGCCTGGAGAGGAGATGACTGAGAGGTGATGTAATACTTCAAGTATTTGGAGGGCTGTCATATAGAGGATGATGTTGAGTTGTTTTCTGTTCACCCAAAAGGTCAGACCAGAACCAATGGGTTGAAATTAAATCAGAAGAGTTTTCAGCTAAACATTAGGGAGAACTTCCTGACAGAGAGGTTCCTCAGTGGAACAGGCTTCTTTGGGAGGTGGTGGGCTCTGCTTCTCTAGAGGTTTTCAAAGAGGCTAGATGGCCATCTGAAAGCAATGCTGATTCTGTGAACTTAGGCAGATCATGAGGAGGACAGGAAGGGTTGCATCAGTGCTTAGTTCTTGTGGACCATCTTACATACCCAGGGAAATGCTGTTCACTACCTTGGGGTCAGACAACAATTTTTCTCCAGGCCAATTTTGCCAAGAATCCTGGGCGGGGGGAGAGGGTGTTTATTATTTTAGCCATCTTCTGGGCATGGAGCAGGTGTCACTGAGTGTGTGTGGAGAGAAGTATTTGAGAATTTCCTGCATTGTGCAGAGGTCCCTTCCAACTCTATTATTCTAAGCTGAACCTGTTCAATTGTAGAAAATGACTGTGCCAGAGATGTCTCCTCCCTGACACTGCACATGTCATCACCACAACTTTCCATTTTTAAAAGGCATATGGCTAAAACAAAAAAGTAATGTTCCACATTTTGAGGCAAGACACTATTCAGATATCTCTGTATGTCTTCTTGAGAATGATTGACCATAAATGCTGCAAAATTAAATTAATGTAATGTTAGCATCACTTGATGGCTGTTAATAGCTGAGATGGCCAAAATCAAATCACTTCATACATCCATATGTTAATACTTTCTTGTACTGTTCAAAGGAGTTGTGATTTTTTTTTTCTGTAAAAGACCTACTGGCTCATGCTCAGTCTCCTGCACCATGATGAAGAAAGCCAACCATGGCTGGACTTCCCACCCCTGCCCTGGCTGCAAAGCAATCCTTGGAGATACACAGATCCAAACCAGTGCAGATGCAAAGCATTGGAACTGAACTTCAAATAATAATATAGAGGCAATCCAATAAGGGAAGCTCAACATGCTGATAAATCCGGAGCATGATAAAGATAACTTCAGCTTCAGGTAAAAATGCACCAGCATTTTTAGCATTCCTCACCATGATGAGTCTTCATGCACTTTGCAGGGCCTATAAAATGGAGATGTTCCACCAGGCCTATGGCTGAGGCAATAATAAATCATCTACTTTGGCCTCCCCTGCCCTGTTCCACCTACTGTGGCTGACTCCCTTGCATGTGTTATTCTATCTTGGCACACATAGATAGGACTTGAAATTTGTGCCACAAACCACCATCTATTGGTAGTATTAATCACTTATCTGATGCTATAGGTTTCAATGATTCTATTGTGTTTTTATTGAAGATCCTGTGAATTTAGGGAGAGGTATTTGTGAGTTTCGTGCACTGTGCAGGGGGTTGGACTAGATGACCCTGGAGGTCCCTTCCAACTCTATGATTCAATGATTCTATATGTTCTTATGGTTGATGTTTATAGTTGTTGTACTACTCTGAGCCTGCAGTGCAGGGAGAGTGGGTTAAAAATAAATAAAAATAGTTCATCTGGCTGGAATCAGCTTACTTTAAAATGACTGGAAGCATCCTAATCAAAACAAGGGACTGCAATATAATGAATGATGCAGCTTTTACAAAACCTGGGGAATATTCAGGGACAAATAAATGATCTGTTTGTTGAAGATTTCTAGGGTTCTGATGCTTTTTCAATGCAGTGGAGTGTTAGAATATAATTCTACTTTCCATGGCAAAACAGATATCCTTAGTCTAGTATATATCTAGCTCCCACATATTGCAGCTTTCAATATCCACTAAACCCTATTAGGTACAACTTACAATATGCTAGGAAAACAAACAGATACTATTTTTCCCCCAAGGAGGTAATCAAGAAATTATTGCAAATACTTGGAGTGACTTGCTGAATTTGAGCAATCTACTTTTGGGGCTTTACCATGCAACACAACATCTTTAGAAATCAATAAATAGCATAATACATTTTTGGGATACAATTTCAGTTCTCTTAGCAAAACAAAGATATTCTTACCCTTTCTGTATGAACATAACTACATTTTATAGTGTGCCCCAGTCTGTTTATCTCACAAAAAAGTATTGACTTCAGCCCAACGCCTGCCTATTGGTAGACAAACAATTGGGTCCCACTATGCAACCAAATAAATGTTTATTTGGAAAAAGACCAGCTGAGGTCCATGGGGTTTTCTCACAAGTTAAAGCCAATAGAATTGTGGCTAGGTTTGTATAGGGCAGCATAGTCTGAAGAACATGGTGGTGTTTGCAGGAAGGCTGCAATGTGACATGCTGATCAAGATGCTTGCACAGCATTTGGTGATCCAAGAATGTATCTGCAAGTCAGTTCTGTAACTTCTGACCAAGAGAAGCAACATGATATTCTTTTAGGGGCAAGCTTTTGATGTGCCTTTAGCTTAGTTCTATTACATGTTTAGGAAATTCTTATAGTTTCCCTAGGCATATTTCATTGCCATTGCTGGCTTGAGTCCTCCTGACAGTTGTTTCCACTTTGAAGAAGTCCCTGCAGGTACCTCTGTAAAAGAAAAAAAAGTCATTTAAAATTGATATGCTCACAAAAGTAATATGTAGCTTCATCCTCAAACTTCCTTACTGCATATTCCGTGGGCATAAGGTCCCGCTGGCAGGCCTTCTGAGCTAAAGATGGCTATCAAAGTAGCCTGAGACTAGGACATAGAATTAGATAGCTAACATTATGAAAGAGTCATATTTTGCTTACCATATTGTTGTTCCAGTGAAGACCAAAGCAGCTTATACCATTATCTTCCCCATTTTATTCTCACAACAACCCTGTGAGGTAGGTTAGTCTGAAAACGACTAGCCCAAAATCACCTCATAAGCTTCCACAGTAATATTGGGATTTGAATCTGAGACTCCTACTCTGAACCTCTATGCACTATACCACATGACTTTCATGGGGTGGCTGATGCTGAACATAAGCAAGCAGCCTGCCCTTAGTTGAGTCATGCAAGTCAGGTGACATCAAGTCACCCAGTGGATGTTGCCAGGCTTGACCATTGTAAGTCCTCCCTCAAAAGCCAAAACAACTCTGGAAAGGGCCCTGCCCCTCCCCCTGCCTTTGACAAAACCAAGCCTAGAATGCTATGGTTGCCTAGCAACTGTCATTGAAGGTTTCCATTTTTTAAAGGAATAGGTGTTCCTTTTATCATTTTGTGTTTCTTAAATCCCCCAATGTATTCATTTTTAAGTTTCAGATTTTTCTGAAAACCAGTTCCATTTTTTAGGTTTCTAGAAAGATCTGTCCTCTCCATTCACAGCTTCAGTCACCAGATTTAAGTATCTTCATATCTGACTGACATAACTATTCGAATGTACAAGTGGTGACCTACAAGAACCTAATGCAGAGAAGGCATTCCCCTGTCTTTCTTTCCTCTCCCCATTTTTCTGTCAAAGTTTTCCCCTCTACCTTTCTGCCCCACCCCTTATCTACTAATCTTCCCTCATCCCCTTCTATGTCAGTTTCCCCCCTCTTTTTTAATCCCACCCATTCTCTTACAAGTAAGGTTGCCAAATCCAATTCAAGAAATATCTGGGGATTTGGGGGGTGGAGCCAGGAGACTTTGGGGTGGAGTCAGGAGACATTGGGGGTGGAGTCATAAGAAAGTTGTGACAAGCACAATTGAACTCCAAAGGAAGTTCTGGCCATCACATTTAAGGGGACCACATACCTTTTTAATGCCTTCCCTACATTAGAAATAATGAAGGATAGGGGCATCTTTTTGGGAGGCTCATAAAATTGGACCCCCTAGTCCACTCTTTTTGAAACTTGGAGAGCATTTTGAGGAGACTCATCAGATGCTACTCTGAAAATTTGGTACCTCCATCTCAAAAAACCACCCCTCCAGAGCCCAAGATACCCCAGGATTAATTCTCCATTATGCCCTATGGTCCAGCAGACATTTCCTTCCCTCTGCCCCCCATTTTGGATGACCCTGAAGCTCCAGAGGGCCTCCAAACCAGGGCTTTTTGGCACCTCTACTCAAGAGTTGCTGAACTTTCAAGTTTTTCACAGTAACACAGGGCAACCAAAGGTTCAAGTTTACCTTCAGACTATGCAAACATCCTCTGCAAAGATTGTGCAACAAAAGGAGGGTCTGGGCTCCTTTCACAGCCATGTTGTTCTGCTTCCTCCCCCCTCCCCCCGCTCCCCTTCAGCCTTAAAGACGAAGACACACCATCCAAAGAGGAAGGTTTTCCAAGTAGAGACTGAAGCCTCCGGAGGGGGAAAGGTATATGATGGCTGTGGGGGTGGGGCTTCCCCCTGCTGGCCAGCTGACTGGGGGTGGGAAGGAGCCTGGGAAAGCAGGAGAACCCCCGCTGGGACCTGGGGATTGGCAAGCCTACTCACAAGCTTCTCTTACCAACCTTTTCCCCCTCACTCCTTGTATGTCAGTCTTACCTCCTCTTACCTCCCAGCCCTTCTCAATGGCCTGACTCTCTTTCCCTATGCTCCTTCTCAATATGCCCCTTTCTCTTCCCTCCTCCCCCTGTTTGTCTCCCTGTTTCCCCCTCTGCTTTCTTTCTCTTCCCTCTCAGACAATCTCCTTGCTTTCTGTCCCCCACCCCAGCTAATCTCCTCCTCTCTTCTTTTTCCCTACCAAAAAAGTCACTGTGGCTGCATCAGGGCCCCCTGAAGCCACAGTCTGTTTGTTGGGAGCTGCAGAGGTTGTGTCAGATGCTACAGGAGATACTGCATGACCATAGGTCAACTGGGGAGCTGGGGAGTCACATAGCTGTGTGAGGGCCCCTGGTAGCTACTGTGGCTGTGGTCTGTCCATTGGGAGGCACAACAGCTTCATCAGGGCCCCAAGAACTGCTGCTGCTGCACCAGCAGGAGATGCTACAACTGCAGCAGAATCCCTAGGAGATGCTGTGGCTGTGGCAGAGCCCCCAGGAACCACCGTGCCAGCTGCAGAACCCCCAAGAGCTTTACTGGTCACAAGTCCCCAGGAGCTGCCATGCCTCCAGCAGGGCCTCCTTCTGGTAAGTGCTCAGTGCATGCACATAAAATGTTTTTTGTTTGGGGGAATTTAATCCTTCCATGTATTTTAAGTTCTGAGATTTTTCTGCAAACCTGTGGAGTCCCCCACACTTGGAGAAAAATCTTTCTCTCCATATGGGGTCAATTCAATCTTTGGATTTAGATATCTGCAAATCTACCACATTTGAGAAGTGTGTGTGTGTATGCATATAATAATAAACCCTTACTAAAGATATATGGCAACAAAAGTTCATTTTATACACAAGACATAATAAATACTTGATTTAAAAGATTATACACTTATTAACTTCTGTTATGTAGTCATTAGTCTATTTTTTCCTACAAGCTACAGGTACCACAATTTTAAGGAAGGATTTGGGGTTTTTTCAAAATATGTTTTAAAGGCAGATGGCTCAAAGCTCTCCAGTGAAAAAAAAATCTCATACAGTGATAAAACAAGTGGAAAATTGCAAGCTATCTTTTACCTCACATCTTTGAAGTGAGCATACAATACAGAAAATCCATTGGGAATGTTAAATTGCTTGCTTTCATTGAGAGAATGAGTGCTTTAAAAATGCTAGTGATAATAATCAATGATAAAAAGATAAAACACATTATATAAAAATAATTAAGGATCAGAATTCACATCACATGAAAATTACATGAGATACAAGAAACCAAAAAATATTTTGCCTTGAATCATGATTCAACATAAAACCTCCACCCCACCCTCAAAAGGAAAAGTTCCTAATTCTGTGGAGTTCATTCTTAATGGAGCGACAACCTGTTTGCTAGGTTGGTATAGGGGAAAGCAAAAATTGATGAGAGGGAATAGACATGGTAAAGTACTATGAGAATTGCACATGCTCAAATTTTCCTAATCCAGATAGTATATCTCCCTTTTTCCTATGCAGCTATAGCAGGGGTGGCCAACAGTAGCTCTCCAGATGTTTTTTTGCCTATAGCCATTGGCCATTCTGGCTGGGGCTGATGGTAGTTGTAGGCAAAAAAAATATCTGGAGAGCTACCATTGGTCACCCCTGCTATACAGTATCTCACACCTGCAAATCACTCACAGTGAAATGTAAACAACATAGAGCATGACAGCAGCAGTAAATGATGAGAGGGAGAAAAGCCGTAGGGATGGGCAAAAACCAGGAAAATGAGGTTAAGTTTATGGTTTGTGGTGTACCCACAGACCAAACACAGATCATCACAGGAAAAAAAAAAGTTTTGTACAAACTGAACCAGTTCAGGAAGTTTGTGATGCAGTAGAATGTCCCCCTCCCCCAGCATGATAGACACACCGAACTAACAGCAGATCTCTGGTTGGTGAGGATAGGGTTTACACTGTCCAAGTTACCACCATCACGCCAAAGGTGCCCCTAGGAAAGTGCTTTTGAGGAAAATGTGGTGCAGGTTCAGGAGTGTATCGATCCAATTCAAGAAACCTTCCAAATCCCGACAGCAGAAGAGATCACTAGAAGGGGGGGAGATATAAAAACACCCCATAGCTAATTCCCTATGTTCATTGTCATGTCCGGCTCGCCCACTAGGCAAACTAGGCATTTGCCTAGGGCACTAGCAGGACAGGGGCACCAAAATCAGCCCCCGCCCCACCCCCTAGGCAAATCCCTAGTTGCCTGCCTGATTCCCCCTCCCTCCCTCCCATCCAATTTTAATGCCCAGGGAACCGGCAGAGAAGCGCTGGCTCCTGGGGCTCTTTCAAGTCATCCCCCCTTCCGCACTGATCAGCTGATTGGTGGGGAAAGCTGCTAGAAGGCCGGCGTCTCCAATGCCGGCCTTCCTGCACTCTTAGGACCTTCAATGCTGGGACAGCTGTGGCGGAAAAAAGCAGTAAGCCACTGAAAAAGTGGCCACTCCATCATTGCTTCCTCCCCACTTCCCTCCCATGCAATTTTTCAGCAGCTTGCTGCTTTATCCCACTGCTGCCCCAGCACCAAAAGTCCCGAGAGTGCAGGAAGGCCAGCATAGGAAACATCGGTCTCCCTGCGGCTTTTACCGCTGATTGGCTGATTGGTGGGGAAGGGGGTGACTTGAAAGAGTCCTGGGAGCCAGTGCTTCGCCACCGGTTTCCCGGACATTAAAATTGGGAGGGAGGGGTAGGTGCCGCAGAGGGGGGCAGGGGCATGGCGCAGGGGGCAGCAGGCATCCAGGCTGCCTGAGGCACCATGCACCCTCAGGCCCGGCCTGTTCATTGTGAGCATAGGAAACGTAGACCCAGATTCCTGGCTCCAAAAAAACCTCCCCGAATCCCTGCAGCAGAGAGCAGAGCAGATGACTAGCAGGAGAGGTGGCAGGGAAGGAAGGTACAATAGCTAAGCCCCTGTGTCAAAAGTCAGCCCAGCAGAGTCCACTGCATCCTAAATCCCAAACCTGAGCAACAGAAAGTAGATCAAGCAAACAAAAAGCAAAGTAATTAATCAGCTCTGATAGCTGTGCCTCTCCTTCACTTCACCAGCCAACAAAAGAAGGGGAGAGAGGGAACTCAATAGATAGCCTCTGAGCCCATAAAGCTGTGGGAACTTTGTTATTGGCATCCAGTAGTGCCTGTTAAGCTTTAGAAGGCTCCTATTGATGTTTCCAAGGCGGAGAATTCTGCCCCCCGCTGTTGCATTGGAGTTTTGTAAACAGCTTAATTGATTGGCACCAGTCTGTCTCCACTCATGAACCATCATAGACTGTGCTAAAAATTCATGAAAAGTCATGATGGCAGAACCTCCATGGACATCACTTCACAGACCATGAACCAGCCAAATTATGGTCTGGGCACCAGTTCGTGCCCATGCCAGGTAAGCAGCATGAGAACATGCATGTGCCATCAGCTGTTTTGTGGAAATGTTTTCTTGAATATTTGACTACACTAATTGCAATTTGTGGACAGTTGTGATTAAGACCTTTGAGTGATGGTTCTACCTTGGACTGGTCAGTTCAGACAGACCAGCTTATTCCATGCAAGCACCACCCACCAAAAAGGAAGGAACAGGGGTAATCTCCCTGTGAACTCATTGTAAGAATACAGGTAAGCACTACAGCCATTCATGAGAAGCTACTTGCCATGATTCAAACTCCAATCTACTCAGTTACACATGAGCATAACCTTCCCCATCCATCTCTTCTGATCCTCTAAACATTAGCTGCAGATTAGTCCTTTCAGCAATCAAGCAGTGCTATGCACTGATAGGCCATTAAAAAAAAAAAACAACAACCATAAGCCAGGCTTCATTGTCTTCATTTGTTTTCTTTAGCTGAACTGTGCTTCATTTAGTACTCAAATAACTGAAGTTGTTGAATAAATGAACTATATTATTTACACAATTCTGAAACTATCCCCTGTTGTAGCCTTATTTGCATTTATTGAAATTTAGCTCACTCTGTTAAAAATAGCTGCATTGATAAAAAGTAATTAGTGGTGAAGTCCCAAGGAGAGTTACATCCTTCTAAATCCACTGAAGCCAGTGGGCTTGAAGGGTGTAATTCTGTTTAGGATTGTGCTGTAACGTCCTTGCCTACTCCAGATGCAAAATTCATTTCACTGAGTTATTATTTATTTTTCATCACCTCTGTACACGTACACAGGCACATTATACAAATAAACCCAAGTGCGCGCACATACCAGTCCAAGTACAATGTTACTGTAATTGTCAGAAATGTGGTGAGTGTTGATATTTACTAATAATACTTAATCTGGGGATGTTAGAAACATTACAAAAACATAGGTGAATAAAGATGTGTGTCATACCAAACAAGTGTAAATGATTGCATTTTGTCCTTATTTCTTTCATTTTTCCATTAATGAATGTCATTTACCATGATTCTCTGTAAATATCCTTTTCTGACATTTACAGATAAGTACAGCATTAATCAGGGGAGAACTATCCAGAATTCTAAAGAAATGAATGGATTTTCACATATGTCATAATACATATTATGGTTATGTTTAGCATCATCAATTTGAATGGACTCCTTGGTGTTTAATTTGTTACTTGTCCATTAAAATGGATAAACAGGACACCTGTCAAATGCCTTAACTAAATATTTTTTAATTCCTCAATAATGAACCATTGAGGCTTCTAGAGTCCAGTATGATGTAACAGGAAAGGGACCTAAAAGATTTTCTGTAGCCTGTGACATTCCTGACCTGGCTGGGATCTTTCCTACCAATCTACCTTTCACTTTACTTACTGGAGACAGGAGCAGTGAAGAGGGCTCCATTCAGAATAGATATGGTACAGACATCAAGCAGGCTTCACGCTCCCCAATGTATATGTGATTCTCTGATGCACTCAAGGTTTATTGAAGCTATAGTAATTATCAAATGCATAGAGCAACTGTAAAAATATACAAACCCAGGGCTTTTTTGTAGAAAAAGCCCAGCAGGAACTCATTTGCATATAAGGCCATGCCCCCTGACATCACCATTGTTTCACACAGGGCCCAGCAGAAACTCATTTACATATTGGGCCACACACCCCTGATTCCAACCCAGCCAGAGCTGCGTTCCTGTGCATTCCTGCTCAAAAAAAAGTCCTGTACAAACCCATTTTTCAACCTAGACTGGCAAGCAACTTGGAAGCTTCTTTAACCAACTTTTCAGCAGATTTATATGCGCAAATCCAATCTAGATTGAGTTTTAGAAAATAAGCATTAAAAAGTCTAAAAAGGATAGATTGGTAGGAGAGATCCCAGCCAGGTCAGGATTGTCACAGGCTACAGAAAATCTTTTAGATCCATTTCCTGTTATATCATACTGGACTCTAGAAGCCTCAATGGTCATAATCTCCATTATTGTCACTAAGTAATGGAACAGTATCCTAGAAAGAAATTCCCTCCTGTGGAAAATTTCAGAAAACACTGTTTTCTAGGTACAGTGTATTGTCACAAGGCAAAAGTTAGAGATGACCTAAATCCATTAGCTCCTTTCCATTAATTCATGCAGTGTGTGGCTTCCCTTGGTTTTGATTAGGTGCCTTTGGCTTTAAGCCAGTGCTAGTCACCTGGAAAGATATGCAGTCATATCCAACTCAATGTTTGACACTCACTAAACACCCTCGCATGTCCTGAAACAAGGTAGTTTCCATCTGAAAGGGCCTTGGCCAATAAGAAATTTAACGCAACTGAAGGGGATGCTTGCCTGTATATTACTGTTGTTTAATATACAGCTTTTGGCTAGGTTCATGTTACTCTAAGTGAGATGGCACTAGTCAGATCAAAAGACTTGTGCACTGTTTAGTTTAACAAATGGACACTGATTCAGTTGGGAAACAGGAAATAGTTCCAGATGTCCTTGAACCAATGCAGAGACCTCTAGGAAAATTTTCATTTCCTGGTGGAGGTAGGAAGGAACTAGCTGGTCAGGTGCACAGTAACACTTCCTGCAGCTATTGAACTAGGCAACTTTTCCCCAAATTGTAATGATGCAAATATGTTTTGTGAAAAAACTCTGGGTTCCTGATTTGAAAATCGATTGCAACAGGTTAGAAGAGAAACAACTGGACAGCTTATTCAGCCTGAAGCTGTTCCATGAGGGAAATGACTTCATCACCGGCCTCCAAGAAGCTAGACTATAGAGAAGACAGCAATGCAGGCTGAAGAAAATAATTGGTACTGTAAGTCAAGAGAAAGTACCTCTCAACAGATTGCACTCGACTGTGGAAGAGGAAAGAATGAGGAGTGTTGTCTTGTATATCTCCAGATGCTTCTTTGTATATTGAGGGGGAAAGGAAGCCTGTTTGTGGTTAAAAAGAAAACTGTCAACAAAACAATCCTAAATCCACAGTGGCATCCATACAGCCAATAAAATAAAGTTCTTCTCCTAGTATTGTGACCCGTCACCCTGGAATTAATTGACTGCATACAAGATAGCTTACTAACTTGATGAGGCATTGCTTCTTGCTTGCCTTCAGGCATGGACCCACTATAAACAGCCCTTATACTCTGAATTGGATTAGCATGCAAAGATCTCTCTCAACAAATCTCTTGGAAGACTGATTTCATACTAGCAAAAGAGTAACTTCTACTATATGTAAGAGCACTTCCTCACAATCTACCAAGATATAAGATAACACTACGTAAGCTAAAATTCTGGTTTCTCTTCAGACCACAAATCTTTCACTAGGCAAGCTCTAAGTCAGAACTTGGGCACATATGGCTTCTTAATTTCACTCAAGAAGGATTGTCAATAAGCATCCCTTTCCTCAGCACCTGGCTCTGTCATTATTTTCCAGTAATGATCTAATACTTTAAAAATAATTCATCAGAATTTTAGTTTATTTATTGCCCCCCCCCCTTTTTGGTACTTCTCGGCTGTTTTTATTATACTGTGGTTGATTTGATTTTCAGTAGCCACAGCTGTTTTTATATGGTTTATAAAATAATTAATAGTTTTAGGAATGTTTTAAGTCAAAAATGTTTGGTACACAGGATGAAGGCTTCTTCCCTCCACAATGACCACCTCTTCCACACACTCTCACCTCATGGTGATGGACTTATAAATGCCCAAAGCCCACAGTAGAGACATAGATAAAAAGGAGGGGGTGAGGGACGGTATATAAATGTGGACCCCCGGTTGAGGCACCCATCAGCTATGTCCCACCACACAGTGTGAATGGAGAGGCTGTGTGGATCAGAGCTCTGAGTCCCACAAACACCCAAAGCCCACAGCAGAGACATAGAAGATCAAAAACAGGAGAGATGGGGGGGGGGGAGGAGATAAAGATCAGGAACCCACAGCAGAAGCAAAGCAAAGACCCAGACTGGGTGGCACACAGACCACTAGCCCAGAAAACATACCTCAGCCCAGAAAGTTGACCAAAAAAATGGAGTGTGGGAGGAATAAGAACCCACAGGCAAAGCCAAAGTGAAGTCCTGGGCTGGTGTCTCACAGACTACTAGTCCAGCAAACACCCAACCCAGAGAGTTGACCAAAAAATGGAGGGATGGCA
Organism: Heteronotia binoei; assembly: GCF_032191835.1. NCBI lineage: Eukaryota > Metazoa > Chordata > Lepidosauria > Squamata > Gekkonidae > Heteronotia > Heteronotia binoei. Next base: position 97,430,610 of record NC_083229.1, read on the forward strand.
GAGAATAGGCACTCATAGCATAAGCAATGCAAAGCCTCAGGCACACAGAGCCATGGCCCAGCAAACACACCACAGCCCAGAGTTGGTTTTTTTAAGGGGGGGGGGGGTATAAATTCAGGCTGTCTTCAGAAGAGCCCAATAGTAAATCTCCTCTGCTCCATGTGAGCAGAAACTCTGGGTGCCATAGCACACACAGAGCAAAGAGCAATCACCTGCCCAGCAAAACTGATCAACTTCTTCTCATCTCTTGCCAATTTCAGTCCTCTCCAACTCTCTGCAAAACCCAACAAAGGAAGGCAGGGCTTTAGCTTGGACTTTATATAGTTTTCAGAAACAAAGAGATGAATGGGAGCTCTGTAACTGGCAATGAGCAGTGCCTTTCAAGCTTTAGAAAACGGCAAAGGTAGTCTCCTGTGCAAGCTCCAGTCATGTCCAACTCTAGGGTGACGTCAAGCTTTGGAGGGTCCTTATTGGTGTTTCCAAGGCTGGATTTCACCCCCACCATTGCATGGGAGTTAACTTGATTGATAATGGGCTTTATAATAAACATTGTTGTTTCCCAAACTATCCTGAACCACCCCTGAAGCTGCAGTCCATCTGCTCCCAGCTTTAAGATTGCTGAACTACAACATATTAAATGCCTACTTTTTAAATTGTTTAAATTATGTTGATATTTCTTTCTAATTGTTTTCATTTTGTAATTTATCATTGTGACCTTCCCTGAGCCTGCTTGTGGGAAGGGCAGGATATAAATCAAAGGAAATAAATAAATTCAGGGAATATTCAGTAAGCACATGCTTCTTCCATGAAGATTGCATGACAAACCTCAAACCAGCCCATGTTCAACATGAAGTTTATTTTGTGCACTGTTCGTGCCCATCCCTACTAAAGGCAAAATGCCAAACAAACATTTAATAAAATGAATTTAACTAGTAAATAAATAAACTAAACAAGTTGAATCCATGTAAGATTTCTGTGTATCCATAGATACAACAAAATGCAATTGTATATCCACCATCTGACATGGCCATCAAGATCATAACAGTGTATTTGAAAGAATACCTTTGTTTTTCATGCTTCTTTCCAAAAGCAGAAAGGAAGATCAGAAAGGTCTGTAAGCGGTACATGTAAAATATGCACAATTATGTTTTATGCCAAAAATTCAAAACAAGCAAACAGCATTTATAAATCTTCAGTTGTTGCCCATTGAATACATTTTGCAAATAAGCTATTTGTTTTTAACCTTGCACTCAGGGAAGAGCAGGATATAAATCCAAATAATAAATAAATAAAGTGACCAGGAAATGTCAATACAGACCTAAAAAGCGTTTTATGCATATGAGTGTAGCATCCTCTGTCTCAATAGGACCTTTTGAGCATTTGCTCTGAATTTCTAAGAAGTGATACCTGGATTTGCTTGTTTTTTCTCTTACCTCTTCTCTTTCCCATCCATTGCATTCATTGTGTATGTGTATGTATATATATATACATATATACATACGTGTGTGTGTGTGTGTGCATTTACCGACCTTGGATGGATGGAAAGCTGAGTCAACCTTGAGCCAGCAACCTGAACCCAGCTTTCCATCCATCCAAGGTCGGTAAATCCACACACACACACAAATAGAGATTTTTTTCCCTAAATGCCAGCCTTCATTTGCTTCTTTATTTCACAGATAAATAGTGCATTGAAAGAGGATTGTTGTCTGCTTTTCTCTGCTTGCCTGTTTTAATCCTTATTGAATGATCAATTGCTCCTTTCATTGATTAGACCTTCAAGGTTATATCATCATTACACTTTACTGATTGTTACATTTATTTAATCTCACTTGAATTTTTTCTTTGACTTTTATTGCTAATCAAGTATTTATTCTGTGTTTCTACATTAGTAAAGTTAATTTGTTCCCTGTCCTCAAATTTTTAGAATGACAGCAATATCAGGGCCTAATTCACTTATCTAAAATCCATATAAAGTGGCTCCATGGCAATAGTCATATCAAGAAAGTATTTAAGTGATGGAACCATGGAACTTTTCAGCACTGACTTATGTGAGCACAGCAGGTAAAAATTGTGGTTGCAAAAATCACTATCATCAGCCATGTGGTCCAGCCAGCTAATCTGTTACCTCTACTGTGTAGCTGCAGCAGTGGGGATGCTCTGCTGGGGATGGGGTAATTAACATCAAATGGGCATTAGTTAAGCAATAAACTAGGAAATCTGTGCTCAATATAGAGATTTTCCAGGATTCAGTTCTGATCTAGTTTGAAGTTTTAGTTCATGCCAATGTTGTACCATAAGCCTAAAATACATCATTTCCCTTTCTTTCGAAGGGTGGCACCACTATATCCACCTCAGATATAGCAGTCAATAACATCTAGATTCTATCCCAGAAGCACCTTAGAGACCAACAAGATTTTTGGGGTATAAGCTTTTGAGAGTCAAATCTCCCGTTTTCAGATACAAGTTGGACTGGAGATTTGTGAGTACTTATATTCCAGTCAGAAAGCGGAAGGGGTGCAGCAAAGAATCAGATCAGGATGCAAAGGTACAATGTGCATAGTAATAAGCTTGATTAGCTCAGAGGGAGAATTCTTGGAGCAACTAGCATCTGTGGTGAGATAAGAAACTTATTTCCCTAGTACTCAGCTGTGAGGGAGTGACCACTTGTGAATGAATAAGTAAGGTTACTCTAAAATTTGAGAGATACACAAACCTGAAGGAGTCAATTCTTTAAAAGAGGAGTCATTTCTACCAGTACAAAGGAAACAGATGTGTATGTGTGGAAGGCCTTAAAGAAAAGATTATTATGATGGCCCTTAAAATTTCTATGAGCATTAAACTTGCTGAGATGAATGAGACCTATACCAGCAAAGCGCTCTGAGGATCAGGATCTCTGAGGCATATTCTTGGAGAAGATACGAAACATTTAATTTAAGGCTTTACCACTTCACCGGAGCAGATAATTAAGAAATTAGAACAATTAAGACCCAACAGAGCACCAGCAACCCCCAGATGAACTGAGCCTGTGATGAAAGTAAAAACAAACAAAAAGAGGCTGAAATGGAGAATAGAGCTGGGATGAAACAAAAGCTGCTCAATGTGGGGATCTCCTCTTTATTTATTTATTTAATTAATTCAATTTACATTCCGCTCTCCCCACCAAGGCAGGCTCAGGACAGCTCACATGCTCAAGACTATACATGAGTATAGACATATAATAAACATAAAAACAATAAAAACAATTTAAAACATAGAAATTGACATTTCAGGCGCTATGATCTTAGTTATGTTGTCCTGATATTCCGGCTAGATGTTTTAGATTGTTTTTGAATCTTCAGATTGTTTTTGAAAGTGTGGCCAACAATTGAAATCTATCTAGGCCTTATTCCCACCTCTTACTCCCCAGTATGTATCATTAATGCCATTGCACAAGCTATGACTATACCTCTGGGTGGGTACCCCAGAATTTTTCAGCAATCTTTTCAGTTTGAGAATATCGGCATGCAGTACCAATTTTCTGCTGCTGAAGAGGACATCTACATGGATTAAGCAATAGGCTTTGAATGTAGCAAACAGGAAACTGTTCAGAAGGACTTCCTCTTAATCTACATAGATAAAATTTGCCACTGTTGTTTAGGAGAGCTGCTGGATGGTAGTGACCAAGGCTGTGGTTAGACAACAGCAGAAGAAGAAGAAGAAGAAGAAGAAGAAGAAGAAGAAGAAGAAGAAGAAGAAGAAGAAGAAGAAGAAGAAGACGACGACGACGACGACGACGACGACTGCAGATTTATATCAGAGACTCAGAGCAGTTTACAATCTCCTATATCTTCCCCCTCCCAGACAACAGACACCATGTGAGGTGGGTGGGGCTGAGAGGGCTCTCACAGCAGCTGCCCTTTCAGTGACAACTCCTGTGATAGTTATGGCTAACCCAAGGCCATTCCAGCAGCTGTAAATGAAGGAGTAGAGAATAAAATCCGGTTCTCCCAGATAAAAGTCCGCACACTTAACCACTACTCCAAACTGGCTTAGCATAGTCTGGCCACTCTTCTAATTTCATCAGTTTTTGGGTTTTTTTAAAGGATAGTTTTGTTCACACATCCCATCCTTAACCTACTACACCATGTGCTCGCCCCATGGTTGTTCATTCAGATTATTGCTGTGCAGCAACTACAGAATGGACAGTTGGACGGTTTGGTTTTGTTTAAAAAAATGTTTTTTGCACCTGTGTATAAGCATGTACCCAAAGCACCAGCTCCTTTTTAACAGCTCCACAATCCCTCCACCAATACGGTGAGCATTGAAAATGACATCTGAAAATGTGGGGTGAAACCAGCTACATTAATAAAGACTGGTCTTTCCCTGGTGTCAAAAAGCTCCAAATCAGAGAAAGGGGGGGGGGGGGTGTTAAACTGGGAAATGGAATACAGATGTCACTGACTGAACATGCATTTTAAATTCAGAGGGCAGCAGCAGCAACATCAGATCCAACAGCTCATCCGATCACACTCAGGCTGGAATGCAGCTTGTGCCCTTCCTGGACAGGCTGGACTACTGCAATGTGGTATGTGCTGGATGTCTTTGAAGAGTGTTCAGAAACTACAACTGGTTCATAATATCAAGATGTTCATTTAAACATGTGATATAGATATAACAATTCCATTTCAACTTCACTACATTTTCTGGGGACAATTTCAAATAAATATTCTGATCTTTGAAGTCTTACGTGCTCTGCAGCCATATCTTAGGAACCACTTTCTCACACATGAACCTACCTGTTCACTCATTGGAGGTCTTGATCTATGTAAACATGCAATCTATTGTCTTGTGAGTATTTGCATTTGGTCAAAAGAGATGCGACACTGGGATGCCCATCAGTAGGAGTACTGCAAATTTTACAGTGAACATATTTGATAGTCAAATTTACCATATCTGAAGGTATCAATAAGGTGCAGGTCAATCACTTTATCTGTGAATTGCCATGACTGCCTGACAAATAGATTTGCATTAGGTTTTCACAAAACTGCACATAAACAAAGACATGTGATTTAAACTGAATGGTGGCAATTAGCATCATGGGTTCAGATCTCAACTTTGCCATATTTCAGCCTTCTCCAAACACAATGATTGAGAGAGGGGATTAAAAACTCACTCCTAGAGAGTGGAAACTGGTTCAGGTAGCCGGCTCCAGGTTGACTCAGCCTTCCATCCTTCCGAGGTCAGTAAAATGAGTACCCAGCTTGCTGGGGGGAAAGTGTAGAAGACTGGCGAAAGCAATAGCAAACCACCCCCGTAAAAAAGTCTGCCGTGTAAACATTGTGAAAGCAATGTCACCCCAGAGTCGAAAACAACTGGTGCTTGCACAGGGGACTACCTTTACCTTTAGAGAGCATTAACCATTGAATCCACACTTTTTATTGTGCAATGTGTGGACATGGATCAGATATGCTAGCTTCCAATGTATTTGGGGGGACCACATGTAAAAATCATAAGAAGAAGACTGCAGATTTATATCAGAGACTCAGAGCCAGTCAAAAATTAAATTAGTGACTGATTACAGAACTGCTTGCCCTCTTGAAAGGTAAGGGATATAGCATGGAGGCATAGTGGTTGAAAGGCACCTCAGGCTCTAGACATTCTCTGTGGACTCCTTCTATCATCCAAACGCAATCCAAACATCACATGAAAACAAACTACATGTCTTGCTCATGGACTCAGTGTAGCCAAGGTAACTGGAATTTGACTGGGGTGTCCAATCAGCAGCTCTAAGGTTTGCAACAGCACAGTGGAATCAAAGAAAGATATTTTCCTCCACAGTCCAAAATGATAACTCCAGATAATGCATGGGTTGAACTAGAGATTGTTAATCGCTGCCTGAATTAAACAAATAATGAAAAGGCTGCCCCATTGGGTTTTCCAGCACATGGATAACTCTGCCTTAGTTCTAGGCTGAACATGGTCATAGCCCATGTCCTGCTTTTTCTTGCCAGCACCAAACTTGTATGGAGAGATGTTGCCCTTTGCAAAGGTTCAAGAACTGATGCACACCAATGAGGAATAAGATCCCCTCTCCCCAGCTCCTTGGGATTGTTTAGTCATGAGGGTCTGGTTTGTTTACATCTCTATAGCTTCACATGCTCTTACAAATCTGATTAAATAACAGACAGCTAACCTTCCAACCCCAGTTAGGGCCCCACCAATTCCTCAGATTGGCTTATCTATGTATAGCACAATTACAAAGAAGAAGAAGAAGAATTGCAGATTTATACCCCACCCTTCTCCCTGAATCAGAGACTCAGAGTGGCTTACAATCTCCTATATCTTCTCTCCCCACAACAGACACCCTGTGAGGTGGGCGGGGCTGAGAGGGCTCTCACAGGGTGTGAAGCAGATGATTTTTTAAAAATTCCATTTCTCCTGCCAGTCAACAGGGACCCAATAAATTCCTTCTCAGCTGTGAAGCAATCAGCTAAATCCACATTGTTACCCCAGGAAGGGAAGGGTGGGGAGCGCTGCAAAAAAAAAAAAAAGCATGCAAGAAAAAGATAATTAATTACACTCCCTTTCCTGACAACCTCACTGGCTGCACCACTAAGTAGCCATGATTTCTGTCCCACTCATAATGTCTACATAAGATTGGAGCAAAACAACTCCTGCCTCCATTTGGGCAGGAATGTGCTTCTTTCTGTCAAATAAACAGAAGCATTCACCTGCTCAAGGAAGAGGAAGTGAATAACCCACAGGATACATTCATAACCAACATATTAGGTTTTAAATATAAAATATATGAAATAGAACAGAAGAATAACGAATGCTATCCCACAATGACCATTGAATTTAGAGGTGTATGGAAACCTTCTGCAGCGTTGCAAGCGCTTTTGAGACCTCCTTTCTAGAAAGTCTTCTTGTGGTAGCTGACAAAATAAAGCATAAATTAAAACATAAAAGTGCATAATAAAAATTGTTAATAATAAATACATTACTAAAGACCCAGCAATAAAACCCACGCAGAACATTAAAACAGCATAATACATTGAACAGCATGAAAGGCATCTCATCAAACACATCTCAGGCTAGAAGCAGGCTGTAAAAATTATTTTAAAAGATCTACTTTTCAATTAAAACCATAGGCAAAAAGAAATATTTTGACCTGGTATCTAAAAGAGAGTAGGGTAATAACCAGGCAAGCTTCAAGGGGAAGACCATTCCACAAGGACGATGCCACCACCACAAAAGCCCTGAATCTGGTCACTACCCACCAAACGTCTGAATGTGGGAGAACACAAAGCAGGCCTTGTAAAGAGGGTCTTGTAGCCTGGATAGTTTGGGAGAAGGCAGTATCCTGGCCTCAAGCAGTTCAGGGCCTTATAGAACCAGTATTAAAGGAGGCAGAATTTGAAATGTACTCCTTATTTCATCTAGCTAATGACAGCCAGTGTGAAGCCAATAGTTTCAAATTTTGATATTCCACAAGTTAGAAACATATATTTTATATTTTTTGAAAAAAGCATTGTTTTATAACAGCATCCATAAGGATTGACAGGTTAAATCGCAGAATAGGCAAAGCCCTGCATAAATCAAGTCAATGATCTATGCAGGGCTTTTAAAATTTTTATTTATTTTATCAGATTTGTTTCCCACTCTCCCCACCTAAGCAAGAATACACAGGAACACAATTCCAGAAGGCTTGGCCAGCTCTCCGGCCCAAAAAATGGTCTGTGGCAGAGGGAAAGCTCTAGGCAGCCATGTGCTCCCAGACCATGTGCTCTGTCCTCTCTGCCACCTCCAAAGGGCTTGAAAAGAGAGCAAGAGCCACCCATGAGCATCCCATCTCAGGAGAAGCTGGACCTGCTGCTGCCCGCTCTGCCACATGCGGCTGTCTCTCTCCAGCCATGGCGGGGAGGCGCAAAACAAGGTCTCTCATCGGTCTGTGTGAGAACACACTTCCATGAAATGTAGCTGATGGCACTGTACTGTTCTGTGTCAATATGCAGAAAGTAACCTACTGAACTGGTGATGTCACTTCTGGTGATGTCAGGGGGTATGGCCTAATATGTAAATGAGATCCTGCTGGGCTTTTTCTACAAAAAAAGCCCTTGATCTATGTTTCTTTTTCTCCAATAATGTATGTTTATTAAAAATCAAGATGTGTACATAATTTTCATGACTTAGCTGAAGAAGCGTTCATGCACTCGGTGGCTTATACTCAGAATTAAACTTTGTTGGTCTTAAAGGTGGCACTGAATTCAAACTTTGTTCTGTGACTTAGCTCATTTGGCCAATTTAAGTCTAGTAGATTCACAGCCATTGGGCATATCTGGCAGGTTCTTTCAGCACTGATACTGATCTGTCTCCAATGCTGACATGTAGCTATAATTTTGTTTTGCACATCCACAAACATTTGTTTCAAATTTCACTGCTAGTAGTAAGCATAGATTTAGCTTGTGGCTCAGAATTTCAGGAAATGAACTAAGGAATTCTGACCCCAGAGCACTTTCATTAATATCAGCAGCAAATATTTTCCAACGATAGGAAATAAAATGTATGCTGCTTGATTTCAGCTCAAGCATCTGGCACATACATGTCATGAAGCATGTGCATGGAAGGCTATAACAGTATTATAGTCTGGATAGTTTCCCAAACTTCCCCCCCCCCGGCCTGTTTTTTTTCCCTGTGGTCCAGGTGGAGGATGCTCAGGGAACGATACAGAAACTGCGTGCCAGCCAGGAGCTTTCCCCATTCTTCTCTGATGTTTCTGAACATCAGAGAGGGACAGGGGAGGGCTTCTGGCCAGTGCACAGTCTTAGTATCTCTCCCTGATCATCCTTTGGGTGGAGGACAATCAGGGAGCAATACTGAGACTGAACACTGGCCAGAAGCTTTGCCCGTCCTCTCTGATGTTTCTGAACATCAGAAAGGGATGTGGGAGGGCTTCTGGCCAGCATGCAGTCTCTGTAGTGCTCTCGTAGCATCCTCCGCCTGGAGGACGCTCAGAGAGTGCTACAGTTGGTGGTGTCAGTGGTGTGGGCAGCGTGGGGGGCAGGGGCTGGAGTGTGGTGCCACATGCAGTGCCAAAGATAGGGGAGGGGGCTGTAAGGGTGCCCCTGGTAACCCAGTATTGAGGCTTGTATGGCCCAGTACTGGGTTGTGACCCTGCAAATGGGAAACACTGGTCTGGATGATTAAATTAGCCAGAAAGAAGATGATTTGGCCTCCAGTTTTGATCATAGACATGTCAATACAATGCCACTTAGTTTATTTTTCAGATATACAGGACTGCAACCATAAAATTTCAGAATTCATTTGATATTCTAGTGAAGAAATTTAACTAATCATTGCAATGCAAGTTAAAGTGAACTACAAGTTCTACTTATATGTACACAATAATAGTTATTCTGATTCACTATCCTTCTATTTATAGAATGAGATAAAAAGGTACTGATGCTGAAGGCAGCACGCTGGCAGCCAGCATATTCCTCATGTGCCTTCTTCTATGTGATAAAGATTTGAAGGGGACTTAATCTTAAAATGAATTCTGAAACCGTGCATGTGTGTGTGTGCGCACAGAAGTGTATGTGTAAGAATGCATTATTTGAATTCACTGTTATTCCAACCTCTAATTTACAGAATTATGCTTACCTTTTGGTTTCACAATGGCATTTAATTCCTGAAATGTGATAAATTAGTGTGATTTCCACCCCACCATAGGTAAAATATGCCTGGCTTTCTTAGTAACAATTACACAATCTGTCACTCAAAATGAAATAATTCCCCTTGTTTCAAATGGAACTATTTCATTCTAATTAACAAGCACATTTCTAAGTCAGTGTTAAAAATGACTTTTTGGCAGATTATTACTCCAATTTTTGATGGCGGCACAGGAATCCTCTATGGAAAGATTACACAAAAAGACTCAGAGAAGCTCTCTCTTTCACACATAGTTTTAAAGAACAAAAAAAGTAACTGGGAAAGCAGGAGAAGAATAGTATGGTTCTGTGATTTATAGTAAGAGAAAGTGTTAAATGTATGTATGGAAAGCAAACTAAAGTGAAAGAGGGAATGATTCATAATGGGGAAAAGAGGATGTAGGTTACATGGAAAGAGTGAATTACTAGTAGCTGCTCAACTGAGGGCAACATATTAAAAATATGTTTATACCAAAAGCAAAACAGCAGAGGAGGAAAAAGTTCAGATAGGGTCCAGCACATCTCCCTTGCCTCCCCAGTCTTCTGGAATTGCCATAAAATAAAATCAACTGGCCTTCTTCAAGGAAATATTGTCAATATTCTTCAAAATATACCAGATCGGAACAAGAGTCGCTTGGTTCACCTTCCTGCAATACTTAGGAAGAAAATAGTATTTGTTTTGAGTATATTTTTGAGTTATTCCTTAAAATATATATTGAGTTACAGTTTTCAATAAATCATTACAAACCTCGGTCCACATAATATCTTTATTGGGACCAACTACAATGACACAGAAGTGTGTACAAGTCTGTTTCAAAAGCAAAAGCTTGCACACACTTTTGAATCATTGTAATTGGTTCCAGTAAAGGTATTACACTGACTGTGGTGCGCTCTTGGCTTTTGATTTTGGACCCATATGACTTGCAACAAATAATCCATTCCAGTATTTTTAAAATACATTTATGCTGCAGCAGAGAATAATATGATGAGGCTTCTTTGTTACAGTCTCTTTCCCATGCAATATTTCCAAGTTCTGCCAATAACAGAAGTTATCAAGGAACCATTGCCTGAGCTAAGCAATAAGGCTTGGCCTAGACAAAGTCACAAAAGAGAGACTTAGGAATACTGAGAACTAGGGTTGCCAGACCCACCACCTCAGTGGGGGTTCAGTTTTCCCACTACTAGGTCCTGCCCCCCCCCCCAGCCACTGATCAGCTGGCTGGTGGGAGAACTTACCTGTCAAAAGAGGAAGATCTGGGCCAGGGGTGTCAAACTCATTTCTTACATGGGCCAGATCTGACATCAATGGAACTTTGTGAGGCCAGGCCACATGTGTCATAAAATAGTAGATGAGATATAAACTTTATAAATGGCACATAAAAACACAATTAAAGATATTATTTCTTACTTGAAATAAAATCTGCTTTAAACTCTTGTGATAGTTTGTTTAAAATGGAAAGTTGGGGGAATAGTGGGATTTTGTAATATAATTTAAAAAATAAAACATAAAAAGTACAATGAATACAGCAGAAACTAGAAATATAAAATGCTCTGAGCCTAGGAAAACATGAAATGGCTGGGCATTGCAAGCTTCTCCCTCCCCCGGATCCACTACTCAGATTGGCTATGACTCTCCAGTGTAATATCCACCTTTGGCTGTGGGTTCCCATGTTAGAGTACACTAGGCACCAGTCCTCTGGTCCATTTCAGCAGAGCCAAGCTGGCTCAAAGCATCATGCCTTTATTTGCAAAGATACAACTCTAGCAGCAACAGCTTCAACTGGCCTTACAAACATTGGAAATAGAAATGAACTCCACTCTACAGACAAAGTTGCAAGAATATATGGAATGGGTACATTATGGTATCTGGGCACAAAGACCTTAATGGAAAATCTTTTTTTTTTTTTTTTTGCAGTTTTGCAAGCCCAGAAGAGCTTTCTGCTGAAGTAAAAAAAGACAAGGCAGAAGGAGCTGGGAACTTCATCAGCCTCAAAGGATGAGGACAGGATGGGGAGAAAAGAGCTGTGGGCCTGATTAAAGCCCTGGGTGGACTGGATGCAGCCCCCAAGCTGCACTTTTGACACCCCTGCTCTAGGCTATGTTGCTGGCATCCCACAGGAAGTGATATCACATCAGTGATTTCCAGGTGACACTGGTATTTGGGCAAACACTGTATTGTAGAAGCCAGTTTACCAAAGAGTTTTTACCCAAATACCAGTGTCACCTGCAAGTCATTGGTATGATTATATTACTTCCTGTGCAATGCCAACAATATTACCTGGCCTTTTCTCTTTCTCTTGGTAAGTCCCCCCATCCCCTGCTGGCTGCCAACCTGACAACCCTACTGAAAACCAGATGACATATGATGTTAGAAAATCCATGAGCAGATATTCCCAGCATTTTGGAATGAAAACAGCAGTTTCATGGGATTCTATTTTTTTTTTTTTTTAAGGAAACAGGGGGTGTTGTTTTGTTTGGTTTTTTGCCTTTCGAGAGGGTCGGTTTGGCTTGGAGAAAACATGTGAGTGTAGAACAAGTAAACGCCCTCTTTTCCCAGACAGAATCTGAATCAAGGACCACAGATTCAATGTTATAAAAAATCCTGGGAAGACCTAGTGATGTTATCCTGTTTGACTCTCAGGAGTAGCAGACTACTAAGAGAGCTGTCCACTAGAAAATGATAAAGCGGAAGTGAGAATAGAAGGCTCCTGTGTTCCTGTTTCTGAATTAGGAAGAGGTTAGTTTACTAAGGATTTAGAGAAGCAGGTCTGGGGAGAAAGCTGAGCTAAAGGAAGTAGAACTTAAATATGAAACCAGTTCAAGCAATCTGCAGTTGAAGGGCTTCATACTTGGGAGTCAGAAATCTTGCAACTCACTCAGTTTTTTTGCAAAAGCACTAATATAGCTTAATTATGGCAATACTTAGCTCTGCAGTTTCTTGAGGAAGGTCCTGAAAGCGTCAGGGAGAAAAGGCTCAACCATTCCTCAGATGCAAAGGAAAAGGATTTGAGCAGGCCAGAAAGAGAGGGAACTGAGTGAAAACAATGCCAGAGGCCCATCTGAGGCCCTCCTGAGATCCTGCCAGAGAAGACGGGAACCCTAGAGGGTGCTACAGCTACAGCCTCTGCACTGGTGGACTTGGTCTCCCCTGCCTTATTCCATCCCTTTACCACTGCACCACACTGGCCTGGTTCCAGGCTAGCATTTTCATGGGCATGGGGACTTCTTGCTGAGCATAATTCCCCCCCTTCCCACATTCTAAAACAAACTAAAATGCAGGGCTTTTTCTGTAGCAGGAACTCCTTTGTGTATTAGGCTACACCCCCCTGATGTAGCCAATACTACAAGAGCTTACAGAGCCCCTTCTTACAGGGCCTACTGTAAGCTCTTGGAGGATTGGCTACATCAGGGGTGTGTGGACTAATATGCAAATGAGTTCCTGTTACAAAAAAGCCCTGCTAAAATGCCACCCCAAATTCAATTCCTGGGTCTCCCTGTCCCTACTGGGATCTAAGACACTGTTTCTTACTTTTTAGGTATACACTATTGTATTATCTCCTTGCTCCAAAAATGGTGTGGGGGGGGGGACTCTTGGAGAAATGCAAAATAAGCTTCATTCCTTATTTGAGTACTTCTACTAAAGAGGAGTTGATTATCTTTTCTGTTTTGTTTGCCATGCTCTAGAAAGCCACCAGCTGTAAGGGTAAGCTGTCTCAGTACAATAATAATTTGTGTTGATTTAAACAAACCTTTTCCCCACCCCCAGATCAAGTTGTATAGTTCTTTGGTTGTATTTCCCCTGGAAGCATATCATTTTATTTCCATTTCTTTCCTACACTTATTAAAATATTCTTTCTTTTCCAGTCATCTGGTTTGAGCTGTCTGCACAAACTTCCATTCCAATAACTGATCAGCAATGACATCTTAGCAAGAGCTGTATCTTTAGAGTATAGCAATGGTAAAATATTGATCCCTTGAAACACACTATAGAATGAGAGATGGAAATCTACAAAATGAATTACCAGCAACCCAGTGTGCCTAAAAATTCACCTCCACAATATTCACTCTAATTTCTTTTGGTAAGACTATTGAAGTCTTCAAAGCTTTAGAACTGCATTATACATGGAGGAGAGGATAGATTTGATAAATGTATCTCTTCAAACAAATTCACTGGTACCCTAGGCTGTTGTATCTTTACAGAATTCTTTATAGTCAGTTGACTTTTAACAAATCTCTTCATCAGAAATTATCTACCACTAGGAATAAGGCCTGTTGTGGAGAAAAATACAGCAGGTTCTAGAAAGAGGCTCCTGGTGAGTGCTGTTTTCCCACCCACCCAAGTGAAGGCATTCACTCCCCCCCCCCCACCTCAAGGGGAGCTGATCTCCATTTGGAGAGCAGTTGTAATTCTGAGTGGACTCCAGCCCTCACCTGGACATTGACAACTGTAGTTCCCCAGGAGGAAATGGCATTGTACCTGTCTGAGGTCCCACCTCTCCTCAAATCCCTCCTGCTCCAGGCACCATCCCTTAAATCTCCAGGAATTTCTAACCTGGAGTTGGCAACCTTATCTCCTTCCCTTTATCTGCCCCTCTGACTTCCATTTTCCCTAATGACATGGTGTCATGAAATGTCCCCCTCCCAATTTTGCACCTCTTACTCTGTTGAGTGAGGGTAGAGGCCAGAGTAGATAGGTGGGCAGTTGCCCGCTGTGGCACGCAATTGGTAAGGCTACTGATGAGTGACATTCACCCCTGCAATCACCTCCCATTTGTTGGAAAATGAAACTAGACAAATAGAAAAATAGCTGTCACATTAGAAGGCTTCTGTCTGTTTCAGAATGTCAAAAATGACTGTGTTAGAATTTAGAAAATTTACCATGTGTATGAATGTCACTGTTCAGGGGCAGTCTTGATTAGCAAATATCCAAATGCACATCCCTAATAAGTGTATTAGTACCCTTCTCAGGTAGTCATTTACATGTGGCAAGATGTTAAGAACTACAGAAAAGAACATAAGTTGATGTGGCTGCATTTAATTTTTTCTTTTCTGTAGTTCTTAACATCTTACCGCTTGTAAATGACTACCTGAAATGGGTACTAATATACTTATTAGTGATGTCATTTCTGGGTATTAATTATTACTTGCAGAAAAAACAACAATATGAGATCACAGTTCATAATAGTGAAATAACAGACAACCAAACATTGTAATATGCTGGCTAACATATTGTGAACTTTTATCAAAAATAAAGCTACTTATAAAGCTACTTATCACATAAGAAGGAAGTGCAGTGTTACAAAAGAGTCCATCTAGTGTAATTTTACTAAAGAGTCCATCCAATGAATACCCAGTTTAGACTAATTTTGTTGAATTCTTTCTTAAGGATGTATGTGTCCATGTCAGGGTTATCAGCTTTTTCTAAAAAAGAGTTTTAGAACTGATTTGCTCCAAACTTAACACTTAAGTGTTAAAAAAGAGAGCATATTTGCCAGCCAAAAAGAGCTTTTAAAGCCACCTACATTCAGACGGTTTTTGCAACAGATTAGGTTTGGGACTGGTTTGCTACTTATAAATTAAAACACTTAAGTGGGACTGAAGGTAAATTCTAAATTAAATTTCAAAAGTTACTCCCATTCAGGTTCATGTTGTATCTTGTTATCACTGCCATGATTTATTCCAGGATGTTAATTTGGAAAGAAACAAAGAGGTTTGAAAGAAATAAAGAGGTTGCAGAAAGCATTTATCAGTCAAATGCAGAAAGCTTTTGCATCTGTTTAAAGGAGAAGTTAATGACTGACTTGCTCCTAATACATACACTGAAATATAACAAGAGGCTGATAACCTTGACATGGACAGGTACATCCTTGAGGAAGAATTCAACAAAATGAGTCTAAACCAGGTACTCATTGGATGGACTCTTTAGTAAGATTACACTGGATGGATTCTTTTGTAACATTTGGGGAACTGATTAGTAGGAATGACCAGGTCCAGCATTTCCATCCTGTGTGGAGGGTTTGATCCTCTGCATTCCTGGGAACTTGATCTGAAAATCATCCATCAAAGTTTACAAACATCAGTGGGCCATAATCCAAGGATGGAGAGGGAATGGTCTTGTCCTTGCCTCTTTTCCCACTCTTTTTACCTGTTATTCCCCATGTCTGGGGAGACTCCAAATACAGGTGGGTGAAATGGATCCAAGTATTTAGAGATGGTTCTAAATCAAGGGTGAGGGCTCATGTGAAGGACCATTAGTGCAATCTCCTGGACTCAGAGGAGTGATCCAGGCATTTACAGAACCAATTCTAAGTGCCAATATCAAGTTTCAGATTCTAATGTGGTTCTGCTTATTGGAATGCCATATGATCTGAGGAGTAGTCTAGAGACCTGGAACATGTTTTGATTGCAACATTTTATCTAATTGGACATTACTACCATCCCTACTAATAAAGGTTTGGTGTCAAGTTTTGATTAGCTTTATAGAGACGGAAGGGTCAGAGTGTAGAAGACTGTCAATTTCTTATTTTATCTTAATCTGAATCAGTGCCTCATATAGCTGTAATTTACTTTCAAAGTTGAATAGCAGTGTGTGATCTCCATATAGTTTGGCCTTCATTTTTCTTAGGTAAAATACTGTCTTCAGTTCCTTAAAGTTACCAACTTCAACAAATTCTTCCATGGATTTCCAACTACACCTTCCAAAAGCATTACCAACTTTGATATGTCATTTCTGGTTTGAATAATCAAATAAAGTATCACCACAGTGTCTGAATCTCCCAGATCCATTTACAGAATATAATCTTATTTAGTGCACTCAAATTTACAGAAAGAATACCATTCCAAATAATAGCATAGCATTCCAATCCAATCAGAGCTAAATAATTCTGTATTCAGCCAAATTATGCTGGGAGTTAACTGGGCAGAATTTATCTAAACAGGCTGAAATTGAAAAGGCTTTTTAAAGAAATCGAATGATAAGGAGTAACAGCTTCAGGCTTAATGACGCATTTGAAACAATACTTTCCCACTGATACATAGAAGTGTTCTTTTGTGTTTTGCTTTTATTAATCACAATGTTTTTTTGTGAATATATTTTCATTTTCCCCAGGGACAGCATTATTGGACATATCTAAGGCATTGATGAGAATAGAAATAAGTATGTTACAGGTTATCTGCTTGTGTAATATTCTACAGTAGGGTACTAAAATGTCAGTGTGTTTTACATCACAGTGTCGGTTAAGCTGCTTGGAAGATGAAGCAAAAGCCATAGAAATAGACTTTGCTAGTATTTTCAATTAAAGGGTAAAGAGTCCAGTAGCACCTTTAACAGATTTTAGCAAAGCATAAGCTTTTGAGAAGCGCAGCTCTCTTCATCTGCCAAAGAGAACTGTGTTTCTCGAAAGCTTATGCTACAATAAAATTTGTTAGTCTTAAAGGTGCTACTAGACTTTTTACTATTTTGCAGCAACATGGCTAACTCTTCTGAATTGATTAAAGGAGTGTTTTCAGCTTATTACCTACCATTGTGGAAGAGAGAGAGAAAAAATTGATCTTCTTGTCAATCCCTGGCAGAATGCTCAATCTCTACCTTTAGCAGAGACTACTGCCTGCCCACCTCTCAAATGGGTTATGGGTTAAACTGGGGGCTTTATTTACACATAAACTAAGCTGAATAATTTTATTACATTTTAATGGATGGGTTGTGCTTGCAAAGCAAGCTTCCTAACAGGCCAAATCTACCCCAACCCTGAAGAGGCCCCCAACTGATTCACCCAGTTTGCCAAGTTTCTAGTTTGAGGACTCCCCTCCCATTACTGATATCTCAGCTCAAAAAACCCTCAACCCATGCCCTTTCCTCCTTCCCAGAAAGGGACTAAGCAGTTTTACCATGCAGAGCAGGCAAAAAAAAAAAAAAGGCCCCCTCATGCCCAATTTGAGTGAGGCTCAAAAAATTCCTGTTCAACCCCGCAACCAGTGACCAGCTAATCCCACATAGTCTTAAAAAGAGGATGACCAGGTGCAGAGCTTGCGCTAGGTTGGAATGGTCAGGAATGGTGGCTGCCACCAGACCTGGCTGACCAGCCCACCCACCCCCCAATTGTCAGCCCACCCCCCCAATTGGTCAGAACTCCCAAGCTGAACCCTGACAGGCTCCCCCAACCCCTGTGATTCCATCCGAGGAGGTAGGAGGCAGGCAAACACTGGCAACTGCTCCATGGGCTGGCACTGCTCTTATTCCAGAAACCAGGCCTACACTGAATCCATTACTGAGGATATTTAAATCAAATATGGTACTCAGTGACTTACACAGTGGATTCCCCTTCCCTGTTAATTATAAATCTGAGCCGATTGACAGGAACAACATGGCATGCTGAAAAACTAGAACAATTGTACAAAGGACAAGAATATATGTTAAATTAGGTTTTATTAAATGAATGACCTGCATCATCAATTTTTAAGTAGAGGTTAAGGCACTGGCTGGATCCAAACTTGTCCAGTGCTAGTTTCAACTTTTGTTATAACTATTTGGTTAATGGTGGAACCTTAATAGATTTGATGAAGGGAAGATTATGCTGTAATACATATCATTAGTCTTTAAGGTACACTGGACGCCTATATTATTTCAATGTGCAAGTCCTCATGCCTATCCACATTGCTCTTTTACTCTCTGTATAATAATTAGTTATGGTCACTGTGATACAACTATCTGAAAGTGCAACAAAAGACCATTCCTTCCAAAGACTAAGGCAAAATTTTAGCTTTGTTGAACTGTAGCACTGGTGATTGAACAGCATGAATTCACAAAGTTTTTAAACTCTAGTGGACTGTTTTCTGAAGCATCATCCAGTTTATTTCCTACTTTTAATTAAAAATCTTTGTAATCTGGTGCAATAAACAGAAGTTTATTTTAAGCTCTACAAACCTTCCAAAATACCAGGGTCTAAAACTGGCAAAGGCAGATACAATTTTAAAAACGACTCTTACATGAAAAATGAGAATTTACCATGGGGACTTTTCTTGAGTCATTAAAAACATTGATTCAATCTAGGGCTCTCATGCTTTCCATCAGTTTGTCAAATAAAATATTACTGACTTCTGCTGAACACAGAACAAACTTTATTTCAAGGGAGAAAGGGACAGAGAAGACATCAGTGCTAAAAGTGGCCTACATGTGGCAAATGATTCCCACCTTGTGTGGAGCATATTGTTATAAATTTGATGAATAAATTTCTGTGAATAGGTCTATCATTTTTTTCGTAAAGTGATCCTAGATAGGAGCCAGGTCCTTGATAGAGATTGGCACGAACTGGGAAAATGCAGTGTGTGTTGGTTCGTTGTTTGTGGCCGAACCACAAATCAAACCATGAACTGAACCAGATTAGTTTGCAAACTGAAGCAGTTTGTGGCCTCACAAGCCCATTTCAACAAGGTTTGCAGAAAGTCTGAAAAATAGCTGAGTGGCAGAGAGCAGCTGTTTTTGTGGCTATCACAAGGAACAGAAAGCAAGGATTTAAAGGGAATTGAAGTCCCTTCAAACCCCTGCTTTCTGTTCTATCTATTAACTTATTTAAAAGTACTATCACAAACTTCAGTTCACAAACCACTAA
The DNA here is from genome assembly GCF_032191835.1 of Heteronotia binoei. Taxonomy (NCBI): domain Eukaryota; kingdom Metazoa; phylum Chordata; class Lepidosauria; order Squamata; family Gekkonidae; genus Heteronotia; species Heteronotia binoei. The sequence goes on from NC_083229.1 coordinate 97,449,904, forward strand.
GATGGCAGAATTTGTGATGAATTTTGCTTCATGGTTCAGTTTGTCCCCATCCCTAGTCCTTAACATAAGTTTCTTAGTAAGTTGGATGGTATGGACATTGCACTGGCCTGAAATTATTTCTATTGGGAGGGAGATGTCTCTCAGTTTCCCATGTAGGCTAGGGAAATACTAGCCGGTTTCCTACTTTAGACCTGAGAAAGTTCCTTCAGCCTAATACTTCCTCCAATTTTAGTGGTTCATCCATTAGAAAAAGAGCCAGATAAAAGGTTTCATACTTTGCTTATTGGAATAGTAGGATATAGATATTTTAAACGGCCCACATGGTTGCATGATGAGTAATCAGCCCTTTGGCTAGCTGCATTCTGAGTCCTGTATAATTGTTAATGAACATGGGCTGTGGACATAACCAGAAGCACAAATGTTTCAGTAGTCGAGCTATGCAATCTTGACCTTGCAAGCTACTTAGGAATAATATGTTACCTGTTTTGAAGTCTCAGGAGAAAGAACACACTACAAGCGTCAGAAACAGAGAAAGAACTTCTATTTTGTCCTAACACTAACAAACACTATTTGTGATTCTTTTAGTCTGCTAAAAACATTCCCATGATTCTACACTATTAAGAATTGCTGCTTCCATTCCCATTTGTCTGATGAAGTCTGTTTAAGAGCATACGAAACCTTACATTCTTACAGTTGTTCTTAAAGGTACACTTGTCTACTACTTTGTTCTAGAAAAGAACTTGTCAAAGACCCAAACTTGTGCCCCCATGAGTCATCATTCCTTTTCCATGAACAGCACCCAGCTCTGTGGTTCCTCAAGGTTAAGTGCACACAAATAAAGCAGACCTTTGTAAAAATATATAAAAGTTTATTGAATAATCTAAAAAGGTATATCATTATGCAGTACAGTTTCTGCCACTTAGTAGCAAAGAAATAAAAAGCTAACTTTCTATCTAATTTTATCTAACATTTAATATCTTGCATTACAGGGCACACCTTCTTTCAGCATAACAGTCCAAGCTGCAGCCTAAAGCCTTCTATACTTCACAGCCCATCATGATGCAGTATAACTTACCAGAGCATTCTAGCATGGCATAATCATAAAGTTAGCATGGCTTCTCACTAGCCTGATAGTCCTTTGTCCTCTGATACCAGATGGTCTCTCAAATCCAACCAGGGATCTTGCTTGATGGAACTCTCCAGAAGATGTTAATATCCATTCCTAACTCCCTCCTCCCATCTAGTTACACAATTCAGCACATGTTCTCAAAATTAACCAGTTACTACATTCTTGAATCCAGTCTTGAAAGATATAAAGATGTTATCAGCAGCAGGAAGACCCAAACTATGGAGCAGGCCTGCTAATAATCACATTAACCCTTGAGGGGAATTGGGATGCTTTGTATCACAGAATTACACAACCATTTCCAGTTGTTTTGAAGGCCCTTATCCTATTGTCACAAGACAAGGTACACTATTCTAAACTGGGCCTTCCTAGGAGGAGAGGATGAATTAACCTTCAGAACTAGATGCTGGAACCAGAAATACATTTTTTTCAAATAGATTCAGAGATGTTTCATTGTTATACCTGTACCCACTAGTATTTCAAGAATTTTCCTAGCTTCTGCTAAAGGACATCAACATTGCACTAAAAGAAGACCACAGATTGACTTAAGGTACTTATGGGTGGTGCTTGCTAAGCAATCTTTACTGACCACTTCAATTTAGCTCATTTTAAAAAATGAAACAAAGTTAATTGATCAAAACTAGAATTCATTTGTCATGTACAGCTTTAAGTAAAATAACATTGATGCTAATTTATATGAAAGGGCCTCACTGACTACTTGACTTTGAGATACTTCAGTCAGCAACTGACTGTGCTTTAGCTGGTTTACCAGTTTGATTTTTTCCCCCAACCATTGTATTGACTGAGTTCCAGCTACTGAGATGAAAACTAAATATTGATATATTTCTCAGGAACCTTTAGAAACTAAGCAGATGTGCTTGGACAGTCCTGTCAGAGATTTCTTCTTTTTGTGCAATGTCCAGTGTACCAATGTTTTATTAGCACTAGGAAGGAAATGTGGGGACAGCTGCTACTAGACTGACAAACGGTGCAGAAGGCAAAGAGCGAAGAGCAACGAAGCTTCACCAGACTTCATGGATGCCTTTGTAAAATCACAAAAGGCAACAGGAGACTATTAAAGTTCATAGATCACAGGCAAAATCACACAGTGCGCCCTTCTAGAAACCACATTTGGCATATGTAAAAATACTCGAAGTCCTGCCACCGCATCTAGATTTAAAATCAGATTAAGGACATCCATTATTCACTGGATAAAATGATCATGATTATTTTTTGTAGTTAATCCTAAACAACTTAGATTAAAGTCTTAATCCTGTATATACTTAAATTCCTGTGGAAAGATTTTGGGCACACACTTTACAGCCATCTGCTTAAGTGGATGATGTAAGGTCACATACAAAGAAATTCTTCAATGAACTTCTTTCCTTCAAAAAAAATCCACAACATTTCTGGCACTGTTGATACTGTTGAAACATTTGTCTGTGGAAAAAGAAATGAGAAATTTCAAGCTGAAACATTTTAGACAGACCTATATTAATGGGATTATATCATGCAGTGCTAAGTTTCCTAAGAATAGGTGGTTTGTGTAGTTGGTATATGTAATTATTTTGATAAAAATGCCAGGATTTACATTTTTAAACATTTAATGTATCCCCTTATCACAATGTAATATCATTCAAGATATTTTTTACACATCAGGGCATCACAGTAAATCAGTGAACTGAAGTAGCTACTGGAAAAAACCTCAGTTCTACTAGATTCGCCGTTTACTGATAATATATCTTTGGCAAGCTACAAAAAAGTCACAGAACTGGTTTAAACTAGACTGGTTTAAAGATGGAACTGAATCCTCAGCTGCCATTAAAGTCCAGGTGGACAGCCAGATCAGGATATTTATTACTTTTAATGCCATTCACAGGAGTTTCTGTTAGTATAATTTTTTTTTTAAAGGTAAAGGTAGTCCCCTGTGCAAACACCAGTCAAATGTACTACTGCCTTATGAAGATTCAATTTGGGGGGTTTATGGTGAACACTATTTACAATACAGTATCCATCATACTAGCTTTAGATCAGTGGTTCTGTAGTGGAAATTAGATAAGTAGTGAGCCATACAGCACTTCTCCATGAGTCAGCAGAATCCAGGACAGCAGGGGATTAAATCCTACACAACATTGTAAATGAAGAACTCCTGGGATGGGAGAGCTGTGTAGATAAGAAGCAGGCAACTGTGGAGAGAGGGTGGTGACAGCATTGGTGACAACCTCGGTGATGGATTTAGCAGCAGCTTTGGAAGACAACAGAGGGAGAACAGCTTCAAGCACAGAAGACAGTGGGGGAGTGAAAAGGCCTCGTAAGGGAGAGGACAAACTTCTAAGCTGTGTGCAAGCTGTAGAGAAACCTTGCAATCCAGCCTGGTTTCCTGGACAGGCTGCTAGCCTTGTGAAGTAGATTTTTCTTTCTCCTTATAAAGCTCACTTGGGTGGGTGAGGGATATTTTCACTGTTACTCTTTGTTAGAGCTGCATTTATTTGGCCTCAATTTATTGCTTGTAGGAATCTCTAGAACCATGGGTAATGCAATTGGCGCAGTGAGCAGGATTCCTGAAGCAATATGGGGAGAGAGGAATGCAGACCATGTGCAAAGTTGTATTCCAGGATGGTCCTGTACAAGTCCATTGGCACCAGCTGCACATATATTAAACCAAGTGGCCCCACCTACTAAGTGGGACTCTGTGTTAGAGAAGGCAGGAGACCCCACGCCCAGGACTATAAAGAAATGTCTAAGGAAAATAAAGGTGGGAAAAGGAGGAGAAGAGGGAAAAGCAGAGGAATGTGGTAAAATAGGCTGGCCACTTCTAACTGCACTCAGAAGGGTCTGGGAGTTATAAGAAGAATCCTGGAAGCAAGTGCAGGAGCAGGCAGAGGAGCTAAGTGCCTTAAAGGAGCAACAGTCTATTTTTTAGGAAGCTCTTAAGAAAGCAAGAGAGAACTGGCATGCTGCTGAAGAACAGGCTGGTATGATGGCTGTCTGTATTGCTAAGGTAAGACAACACACGGAGAAGAAAAAATGCCCCCACAAGGTCAGAACACTCAAAGCCTCTAGAGACTGGGATTCTGCTGACTCATGGAATTCCAGTGAGGGAGAGTAAATGGAGGGGGAAGGAAGTGGAGATAATTAAGTGGAGGTGAGCGCTTTGGTTACTAACAAAGCAAAAGGTCCTCTGGGGGGACAAGCACAGGTTACTTGCACTGTGAGGGATTTCAGTCAGCAGGAATTAACTGAAATTGCCAAAAGTGCTAAGCAGCAACCTAGGGAACTTTTGAGCCAATGGCTAGTGAGACTCTGGGACAAAGGCTGCACAGGTGTGCATATGAGCCCCCAGGAATTGTTGAAATTGGGTTCCCTGTCCAATGACATCCTCATCAATGGGTACTTGAGGGGAGCTAATGGTCAAGCATAGCCCCTTTTTGATTGGATTTGTATGGGGGTAAGACAAAGGTACCCTGCCCCCATGGAGTGGGGAAAGAATTTGCCATCCTGGCATACCATTGCTGAGGCAGCAGCACAGCTTAGAGGAATGGCAATGCAAACTTGGATCTATATCCCCAACTTCCCAGGTCCTGACCCCATGCCTCTCACAGCTGGCATGAGAGCACGGTTAATTAAAGGAGCCCCACCCAGGCTGCATGGTGGTTTTAGCTTTGCTAGGACCTGCTCAAGGACGAGCAGTGGGAGATGTGGGGATTCTTTTGGGTCAGTTGGGGGATGCTCCAGGGGAAAATAAACCTAGGATACGGGCTGCCACAGGAGAGAAAAAGGAATGGCAGAAGAGTAAGAAGCCAAAAGTAACCTGAAGGCAGATATTTGTTGAGCTTCCCAGGGAAGGAGTACCAAAAAAGAAGATAGATGGCCTTCCAACACCTGACTTGTTTCAGATGTGGAAACAGAAGTTTGTTATCCAGGTACAGAAAGGAAAGGTAACACAAGCCAAAGGAGCTCAGGTAAGAGGGGTAACTCCAACTGGTAAGAGGGGTAACTCCAACTTATGTTATCCATCCTCTTTCAGGACAGCAGAGAGGTGGGACATACCCATATCTTTGGATTAGGGGTGTAGCAAGGCTCCAGTGAGAAGGCTAATGAAGACAGTCATACCTGGAGATTGACGTCCACATATACCTCTAACAATACATTGGTCTAAGGGAAACACACAATGTACAATGGCCTTGATGGACACAGGGGCAGAGGCAACTCTTATTCATGGGAACCCAGATAAGCACAAAGGACCCATAGTATACATTAATGCTTATGGGGATGGAGAAGAGCATACTAGGCAGGTGTGGGTACACCTAGCTCTGGGGAAGTCTGCACCCTTTTGAGCTACTGTATTGGTTTCTTGGGTTCCTGAGTACATTATTGGTATTGATTTACTTAGAGGAAGAGAGTTTCAAACCTCTGTAGGCAGGTTTGCATTTGGGATTTGCTCCATCTTAGTGGGGAGAGCTAAGTGGATTCCTTTGTATATACCCCCACCTAAGCTGCCAGTAAATGTAAAACAATATCGTTTGCCAGGTGGGCATAAAGAAATCTCTGAAACCATAAAGGGACTCTTGGAAGTGGGAATTCTAAGACCAGCAGTGTCTTCTTTTAATTCTCCAGTATGGCCAGTGAAAAAGCCTGATGGAAGCTGGAGAATGACTGTGGACTATCGCCTGCTGAACAAACAGGCTCCACCACTGGCAGTAGCTGTACCAGATATGGTGACTTTATTGGAGAACATAGAAAAGAATGCTGCGGTGTGGCATGCTGTGGTTGATTTGGCTAATTCTTTCTTTAGTATTAGTATTGATAAGGCTTCTCAGGATCAGTTTGCTTTCACATGGGAGGGGAAGCAATACACATTTCATGTCCTACCACAAGGGTATCTACATAGCCTCACCCTATGCCATGGACTGGTGGCAAGAGACCTGATTTAGGTAACTTTGAGTCCTGCTTTGTTCATGGCACATTATATTGATGACATCATGATTTTAAGCCCTACAGAGCAGGAGGTGCAGCATGGACTGACCACTGTAGTGGATCACATGCGTCCTTGAGGATGGGAAATCAACCCGAAGAAAACACAGGGTCCAGCGCAATGGGTACAGTTCCTAAGAGTGTGCTGTAGAAGTTGCAATACCCCTAGGTCATTTTGTAAAAGAGCTCTCATTTGAGCTACAAGTGTCTGCTAACCAAGAGGTGGCTGTGTGGAGTTTGTGGCAAAAAGAACAAGGAGGAAAACGTGTGCCTTTAGGCTTCTGGTCACAGAGGCTGCCAGATGCTGCAGCTAACTACTCTCCTTTTGAGCGGCAATTGCTAGCATGCTACTGGACTTTAGAGACTGAGAGACGCACTGGCCAAGAACCAGTAGTTACAAGGCCTAGTATACCTATCATGCACTGGGTAAAAGATGAGTCAGCCAGTCCTCATGTTGGCAGAGCACAGCAGTCCTCCATCGTCAAATGGAAGTGATATATCTCTGAGAGGGCTCACCCTGGTCCCCAAGGAGTGAGTGCTTGGCAGTTTTGAAGGGGGGCACCTCTTGCAGTCTACTTTGTTCTGTTTTGTTTTTAGTGAAAGTTGATTCATTTTAAATGTGGTTTTTGTTGGGTTCTAGATCAAATCAAGCCTGAAATCTCCCTAGAAGCTAAAACAAAAAAACGAGGCTGCTATATTTTGGTAACATTATGAGAAGACAAGTTTTATTTGAAAATATAATAATGTTAGGAATATTTAAAGGCAGCAAGAAAAGAGGAAGACCCAACATGAGATGGATTAACTCAATCAAGGCAGCCATGGCCCTCAGTTTGCAAGACCTGGGCAAGGCTGTTAATGATAGAATATTAGAGGTCATTAATTCACAGGATAGCCATAAGTCAGAATTGATGTTATGGCACTTAACACAGCAGAGAAGGGCTCATGCTATATCTTTATCCCCAAAACTATCTAGTGATTTTGTCATCTGGCCCTTGTTATCTGAAGTTATAAGTTCTATAGTACTTTCCTGCATTAAAAATATTCTACTCTTTTAGCACTCTTTTGATGGGGTTACGGGAAGAATGAAGGTGCTGAATATTTTTGGTAGGTAGGAAGGCAGGATGAGGGAATAAATATCTCTCATTCTCTTGTAGTTGTGTTCAAGGAAAAACAGACTACAGAAAAATATAAATGAAACAATACATAGCTTAGTATTTGGTCGGAAGATGCTGGGTTTCACATTCTTCTCACCTTTTCTTCTGCAACAGTATCAAGTACCAGTACAACAATTACCTCCTGCAATCACATTGAGTACTAAACCTTCTATAACAAGGAAGGGTATGCAGTGGACTTCACATTGGTATTACAGATCTAATTGTTTACAAAAGGGAAGTCTATCAAGAAACCTTTCCCTCCCGGAGTACTTTCAGTTGCAGTTCAATCAAAAAGTGAAGATGGAATCATTTAGTCTCAAGAAAATGAGACAATAGATCATGCCATATGACTGAATGATGGCTGTGAACATATCACCTGAACAAAATTGTCATAGTTTTGTTTTTACGGGATTGCTAGAAAAAATGCAAACGATACCAATTTCATTAGCTGCCTTCAGGAAATTATTGCTAAGCAAAGAGATTTCAGATACTTCCTGAAAGACTGCCTTCCACAAAAGAGATCACCACAAAGACTCAACTCCCATATGCCTGAATAAGAGATTTAAAAGACATCAATGCCCTCAACATGTGAACTTTTAGGTTATGTTTTCAAGCTCTGTGGAAATGACAGTAGAGTAATTGTTTAGAAATTTTGAACAGGAAGACGACTCTTCAGTGTTTTATATATAACTCAATGTCTAGAGCACATTGGTGTAGTACCTCATAGAACAATGAGGTTATTACGAGTAGAATGTCATCACAATGCAAAGCCTTTCCACTCTAGCTAGATACTGCAACAAGCACAACTAGCCTTACAGTTTGGGCAGAGCTGCCATGGAAGAGCCTTTTGTGTGAGCCACTTTATCTATTACTACTTGAACAATCAGGTTAGCTCAAAGAAACTCCAGGAAAAGTGCCTGACTGTCCTGAAGAAAAAAAAGAAATTATGTCTAAAACTCTCTTCCCCCCAATCCTCCAGGTGGGGCCTGAAAACCTCCTGAAATTACAGCTGGTCTCCAGATGACATAGATCAGTCCCCCCGGATAAAATGGCTGCTTTGGAGGGTAGACTCTATAGCAATATGCCCTGCTGAGGTCCTCTAACTCTCTTCCTCAGGCTCCGATTCCTCTTCCCAGATCTTCAGGAATTTCCCAAGCAGGAGTTGGTAACCTTAGTTCTGTAGATTGTGCTAAAACATGGGTCACACATCTAATATACTCTTTCTAGCATAATGTGGAAATCTAGATGTCGAAGATGCATCATCCTTACGTTCTTTTCATTTCCCATCTGACCATTATCACATGGAAGACTTGCTAAGGTCAGTGAGATAGCCATGAATATTTGAATCTCAACAGACAATGATGCTTGTTTACCAGACTAAAGAGGGTTCTCTTTTTTTGCCATCAAAATGAATAAGAAATATTAGAAAGAAGGAAAACACAATTGCTGAGAACATGGCTCTGTTTTTTTTCCTCTACTTACTTCTCTATTTTACCTGTTTTTCATAGCAAAAAAAGCAGCATTTTTGACAGTTTATCATGTTTTGTGACATATGATGTTTTGTTTGCCTGTAAAGTGAATAGTGCTGAAATCTCAACTTGGTTTTCAAACCCAAACTAAGTCACATACCATTTGTCTCGCATTCTGGACAGGTGTCTCACATTCTGGACACTAGAGATTTTCCAGCATTAGTGTTCAACTCATTTAGTCTAACACCACAGCTGAGTGAGTTGTAGTCATAGACTAAACCTTCATGACCTCCCTGCCTTCAGTGTTCTTCTTTGCTAATCATCATCAGTCCCTGAAAAGCAATCTTACATAATCTATAGCAGGCAAAGGAAACAAAGTAATTCTCATCTACCATCCTACTGCTCTCATCCAGTTACAAAACAAAATTCAAAATGCTAACTATACACTTAGAGCTGTTAGTTTAAACATATTTGGGACTGAAATGGCAACTTCAGCAACATACTAGGGTACCAGCTGCGGAGATCAGCTAAAGAATGCATGGCTTAAACAAAATCAAGGGCAAATTTCAGCAATGGCATATATAGTACAGGCAGATCTTTATTCAGAAGGTTTCCTATATGACACAATAATTGAAGGTAATCTGGATTGGCAATAATAGAAAGAGGCAATGGAAGCATTTGTACACTCTTACATTATCCTGACATTCATATTTCAAAGAATATTCATTAGAATTTCACAACAGTTGCACTAAAATCATTTGTGATGTTTGTTTACATAATAATAGTCTCATTTGTTTAGCATTGTTTAGTACATACATGCTATGCTACTGTAATGAACAAAGTCTCTTGTCAGTTTTCTTTATTATTCATTATTGAACTTTCATATCCATGCATACTATAATATGAATTATAAGGAAAACTTCATCTTCTGCTTCCAATTATGTAATCTATTTTATTTCTGTATAGGCCATCAAGTAATGTCTACATATCCAATCATCTCTTTGGTTGCCTGCAACATGTGTTCACAATGCAGGAATTATTTTCTTCACAGAATTCTTTGAGTCACTCTCCTAATTAATTTCATATTCCTAGCCCAAATTTTCTGACAATGATTCTACTTTATTTCCTACTTTTGCATTCTAGTCACCTATAATTATCTTGTTTCTCCTAAGTAATGGACAAAATTAGAAGAGATTTTTAAAATGTACAGTTTGAATAAGAGATCATTGTTAAAAACACAAGAATGCAGTACATAATACAAGTCTCTTTTTATTGAAGAACTATGCAAAAGTTACATTCAATTTAATTTTATAGAAAAGTTGGAAAGCAATGGCAGAGTAGATCTTCCTAACTTTGCCTTTCTCCTTCAGCATTTGAAAGTATTCACTAATGACCCAACAAAATGCACCACAACATAAGAAGGGCTGCAGTGAAGATGGGGAAACAGAAAAAAATAGCCTTCTTTCTCTTCTACTAACAGCTCATTTGCTAATCTAGCATAATGCAACAGGCGGCAGCTGACCCCATGGGATATCCCTTTTAAAAATGTCTAGCCCATTAACAGGTACAGCCAGCTGCATAATCTAGAAGTCATCTTTGCCATCCATACATAGGATATTCTCTGGGCAGTATCATCAATCCTACAATGGCAATAAAAAATACAAAAGGCTACATGCAAAAGAATACTTTTCTGAATGCTTTAGGTAGGTCTAGGTTTTTTTTCTTATCGGGGCACAAAATTAGGGATGCTCAAGGACCTACTAGTTCAGCTCACATTCTATACCAGGCAATTTAGCTGTTAGTGAGTGTCCCAAGCATCTTCAATGGATAACTTTATGCATACTTACAGTGCAACTGGATAGCATTTTATGCATGTATACCATACAATGCAATGGGAGACCTGTCATTGCTGTCCACTGCTCCACCAGCAGAATGCAAGAAGTAGACCATGGGAGCCACTTGTTCCAAGTCAAACATTGCTTATGCAAGTTCTTGTGCAATGAATGCCCAAACACCAGAACATATAGTGAGGAAAATGCTAACTGTTGCACAAGACCTTGCACAAGCAGAACAGGTAAGTCCATTTATGTTGCCATTTGAACACTGCTGGATTCAAGCCATTGTGTGTTTGTAACACAACAATCAAATCAACAAAATCTCTAGGGGAAAAACATGCCTTTTCTTGTTGCCAGAATTGTTAAAGCTTTGGCACTAAATGGGTAAGTAATAGGAGTCAGAATCATGTATCTAGTAGTCTATTATGGCTTTCCACATGGATCAAAAACTCCACAAGAGAAGTGAACACAGGACTAAGGTAAATATTTCTGCTGAAGGATTTAGGGGCTAACATCCTCATCCCCAATGCACATTTTTAGTTTGGCTGAGTTGTAGCAAATGGAATGGCATGAATAAAGTGGAGCAGAACTTGGGAGATGAGAGAGGTTGAAATAAGAAACCTGAGGTAATGAGGGAAGGAGAATAAAGGCCTAGAAATGGTAATGAGCTGTATATAGTGGGCATAAGGAAGTGTGGGAATATGGCATAGCAGGTAAGAAGACAAGAGAATAAGAATGAGGAAAGGGGGAAGGAAAATAGAGGTGAAGCAAAAGAATAGAAGCAGAGATTAGCAGAGGGGAAGGAAATTCCCCTTCCCATACAAATTGGCTTCCCAATCCCCAGGTCCCAGTGGGGGATCCCCCGGTTTTACAGGCTTCCCCCCTCCCCCAGCCAGCTGGCCGGCGGGGAGAGCCCCACCCCCACAGCCATTATGCACCTCCATGAACAATTCCCATAGGGAATGATGGGGAATTGATCTGCAGGTATCAGGGGCTCTGGGGGGCTGTTTTTTGAGGTAGAGGTTCCAAATTTTCAGTATAGCATCTAGTGCCTCTCCCCAAAATAACCCTTAAGTTTCAAAAGGATTGGACCAGGGGGTCCAATTCTACAAGCCCCAAAAGAAGGTGCCCCTATCTTTCATTATTTTCTATGGAAGGAAGGCATTTTAAAAGGTGTGCTGTCCCTTTAAATGTGATGGCCAGAACTCCGTTGGAGTTCAATTTTGCTTATCACACCCTTGCTCCTGGCTCTTCCCCCAATGTCTCCTGGCTCCACCCCCAAAGTCTCCTGGCTCCACCCCCAAAGTCCCCAGATATTTCTTGAATTGGACTTGGCAACCCTACAAACAAATCCTTACAGGTTCCTCTTTTGTAAGAAAACACAGAATAAAGTGAAGACTGGGTATATAAATTACTTGGTCAAGAAGTTTGGAGATGAGATTAAGTGAAATGTTAATGGGTAGGTGGTCAGAAAGGTGGTGCTCACAATCATATTGCAAACACAATCTCAAGATAGTTAAAGAATGGCAGATTCAATGGCACTTTGCCTACCTTATTTACAGCCAGTGTAGACCTTAGAGCATTGGATTTAGGATGGTCACCCCCCCACTACCACCTACAAGCAAGGGATGAAGGAGGTAGGGTTCCAGGCTGGGAATCTACTGGAAGTTTGAGGATGGAGCTGAGGAGAATAGGGACCTCAGTGGGTACAATATCAGAGTATACACATACACCCCAAGCATCCATTTTCTCCAGAGGAACTGATCTCTCTAATTTGGAGATCAGATGTAATTCCAGGGGTTCTAAAAAGCTTCAGATAGTTCAGATCCCTCACTGCTTGAACATGAAATTTGTTCACTAGATAGTCTAGGGAAGAACACTATTTCTTAGCCTATACTACTTCACAAGGATGATTAAAGGATTAAATAGGACAAGCCAAAACAAGCCAGCTACAGCTCTGTGGAGGACAGGTAGAAAACAAATATTGTTTGAGACAGAAGTTATGTGCTCATTAAAAATAACTGTTTAACAGGCCCCTCAAATGGTACTAATCCAAGAGCCACTGTACCAGTATTATAGAAAGAAAAAGATCATACACACCCATTGTATGTTCAGCTATTCAGAACTGCCTTAACAGAAGGTATTTTATTGGATTTTTTTTCATCCATCTCTTTTTGAAGGCATGGGGGGGGGAGAATAGAGTTCGACTTGAGTTCAAGAATCTGACAGGCAGTCACACTTACTGCTTAAACTGTGCGGTTGAATATATCAAAGCTGTTATGTATGCATTTAGACAAGTCACAGAGGAAGCAATGAAACCTTCCTCTTTGGCATTCTAGAAGAACCAGAGAAAACCTTCAGGAATTCTGCCCCAAAACATATAATTTGTTAAATAAATTAACAGAATTTATACTTGATCCTTCTCATCCTTCTAATCACGTCTTAGAAAGTTTTGGATATGTCAGGTGCAGTTTCAAAGCTCCTCTGAGAGTCCATGTTCAGCCCTGACTCGTATGTTTGAATATCTGTATGATTTACAAGAATATAATACCTTCTCATGTGATCACTACAAAGCATGCTTAGTACTGTGTTACAGAAACCTTAGAAGTCAAACATCAGTTTCCAGAAATATCAAAATAAATCATGATGTCTGGACCTGATCATCAGCTTCTTACACAGTACTGGTAACCAGCCAAACTCTTCTATTCCACAAATGTAAGAACATAAATGCTGATTTAAAAATAGATTCTGATCTAGAAGAATTCTGAAGATATTGGCATCATGACCAAAACTATTATCACAATACTAGTTTTAAAGCAGTTCTTAAAAGACCTTGATGTTCAATATGTGTTCCTTACATAACCTTTTATTTTAAAAAATAGCATTCTATTAAGCTCAAATTTTCAATTACTGAAGATTGCTGTACAATTGCATATTGATTACTTGCTTCATTTTGATTTCTTAAGTTGGGCAATTCAGAAGCTATCATGCTCTCCACCAAAGTCAAGGACATTATAATTACTTCAGATGCTCACCTCAATACAGTTCCCGATTTATTCTGTGGATTACTGGTATCCTAGTACCTTGTTGTAGCTTTGGTGAGTTTCAATTAAGTTATTAGCCCAATTTTTACTGCAAAACAGAACCCAATGCAATAGGTAGGACTTCCAAATCTCTTTAAGCCAAAGTTAATATCAAATATTATTTAGGAGGGAATCTTTACGCTTTGACTTATTGTAATTGGGGGAGGGCAATGAAGGAGACTTTAGAATCTCAAGCTTCAATAGGTTCCAAAAGTCTTCCCGATATCCCAAAATTCTAACTACAAGCACAGGTCAGTAATATCATTAGCAGGTGCCTAGAAGCCAACTAAATGGCTCATATAAGTCAGTGACTTAAAATACTAAGTCACTATTCTTCAGGTACCAATTGAAAGCAGGAGTGTTAAGAATAGGGATGAGGACCAAGCAGGAAAATATGATTCAGTTCATTCATGTTTTGCAGAGAATTCAGTTTGTAAACACAAACTGTCACAAACTATTAGCTGCCAAATGAACTGGTTCAATTCATGAGGTTTGTGATGCAGTGGAATGGGCCACCAAACACAAAGGGGATCTCTGGATGACTCTTCTCTACCTGCCGTCCAAGTTTGGTGAGGATTGGGTTCACAGAGTCTGAGTTACAGCCAAGCCTCGGATTCAGCAGGAGCTCACAGGAGAGCAGCTCCTGGATTTTTCTGACATTTCCCCCTCCTCCTTCCTACCTTGTCCATTGAATAATAGGTGCAGCTGCATAACAATCCCCGGATGAGCTCCACCACCTTTTTTTCTACAAAATGACCCCTGGTTATAGCCCCTCCCCCAAAGGAGCTCCCAGGAAAGTGCTTTTTGGGGTAAATGACAGGTGAAGGTTCAGGAGTGCATAGAATGGGCCCTTTCCTATACGGTTGTATGGGCACCACAGGTTAAATAGCCAGGTTTATTTGTAATTTAATTTCAACACTACTCACACAGATAAAAACTATGGGATCATGTATCAGGATTCTGATCTGCAGTGTGAACAGTAATTGATGACCAGCAGAGGAGGTAGATGTAAAAGGCAATAGAAAGTGATCTGCAAAAGTATGATTAGGCAAAAAGAAAAACTCTCAATGAAATTAGTATTAAAATTAGTATAGCATAAGGGGAAATATCAGAGAATTAATATATTTGGCATACTACATAGCCTGTGTTCATTACTATAAAATGTTAGATAGCATACAAAATGAGGAATACATAACTAGCAAAAAAAATAGGGAGCTATGATGGTCTATAGCAGAATAATAAGATATATATTAACTTTTATTACTTGGTTAGTCTTAATAAAAGCTGTAATGTGGCTTTTGTTTTTGTTCATAGCTAGCGGTTTCATTCCCACCCCTAAGTCCCTTGCAATGATTTGATACAAGCAAACAGAAACTGCATGACAGATGTAGACATACGGCTAGTTTTGGGCAAAATTATATGATAGGATTGCAAAAAGCTGGAAGTGAAAGATAATGTTTTCCTAGGGATGAACTCAGCAATACACTCATAAGCAGATCATCAGATCAACTATTTTTTATATAAAATCTAAGTCACACCAATTAAGTTTGCAGAGATGTTTTTTTTAAAAAAAAAATAAAGCTACCTATCAATTCCAATTTTTGTAAAGAAAGTGGAAATCCATTGCTGACTCGTTGCCATTTGTTGACTTTGCAAATCTACATACCCATTTCATACTGAGCCAATCTGGTAGCATTTCTAATTCAAAAAGTGTGTGGCATAAAATCATTTCCTTTAGGAGAAGGTGAGCAGTGAATGTAAGGAAGATATTTATCAACTTGAGCTGGAAGAAGCTTGAAGGATGTAAAATTAAGTGAAGCATCTGATCTCCAAAGTCAAAGAACAAGTAATGAAGATTGTTGTTGCTGTTTCTTTCATACACATGTTCCCACAAAGTATCACAGAACCAAACAGTAGTCTATGGCTGAAATCTTTCCTAGGATGCTTGCCTAGGGATGCTTTCCTAGAAATAAATCCCATTGAATGAGACTTAGTTCTGAGCTTCCTTAATACATTCTACAATTCAGTATTAAATTGATTGGCTCACATTTCCATATAATTTTTTAATAAACAGAGTGGTTTGCTTAACAATATTAGAAAGAACAAATATAAGGTTTTAAAGATATGTAGAAACATCAACAACCTCAGATGTGCAGATGACACCACTCTAATGGCAAGAAGTGAAGAGGACCTAAAGAGGGTGAAAGAGAAGAGTAATTCTGACACATGGGGGGATCCTCCTGCTTCCACTGGACGCTTGCTTCCCCTTGCTACAGACCATGCAGCCAGCATGATTGACTGTCCACAGAGCTCTGTGATGCCTATGCTCTGCAATGAATGCAGTAATGACAAAAGCATGAGATTCAATGAGGCATGCTGTACATAAACATGACATTTTTCCATTCCATATACATGTTTCCACAACCATGTGAGTTTTAAATCTGTCTGACAACTCAAGATCTTCCAAATTCTTACAAAATAGCTGCACCTCAAGGGCAATGACTTTTTTCACAGTAGTTGTCATGACTACATTTCCAAGTATTTTAAATGCATTTCTGGCAGCTCCTGCTCTGGTCCTGGGAATTGTTACAGCAGCTGTCTAACTTGAAAGGTTAGTAGTAACAAATGATAAACTTAATTTTTTTATTTTACTCTAGTGTTTCTCTTCCAGGTCAAACTCAGTACACTGCTAGGGTTTGGCTTGATAGTATAATTTGCTGCAGGAGAGCATTCAGGTCTCCTGAGGTACACCTAAGAGACCCAGCAGCATAAACTCCATTTCTTGTTTTGTCGAGTGAATTTTAGCTTCATTCTAATAACTTTGCCAGGAGCCCTCTTGACTGGCTACAAAACCTGCTGTAAACACAAGAAACATATTGCTACATACTATTGGAATTCCTACTTCAGGTCAGGGGTCATGCCGGGACATTCTCCCTCCCTAGGCAAGGGTGTCACATTCTCAGGTGGAGCTTCAAAAAATGAATGCAGATCAGTGTTTTTTTGTCTGCAGAAGCTGTTGCAAAGCCCAGTGCAATTTAGTGAATTATAAGTTTATTTTGGCGTGTATCTCATGCACTTAGTGAACTATAGTTCTCAAGGCAGCAAACAATAAAACTGAAACCAAAGTGTATACTATTTGGATGTTGAATAATAGCTGTTTTGTGGCCAGAGGCTGCTTCTAATGAATCTCTTTCATCAACAGTATGTTCAAATGTCTGTGATTCCCTTTTCAGCATTCCACCGTGTTCAGTTTTTCAAAGTCATTTTTGCGGCATTATGTAAGCATAAGAACACCAGTGATCCTGGAAAATCTACTTTGAACTAGGGAGGATAATGGTTGGGTAGAAGTAGAAGAGAAAGATAGAAGCAGTTTCTCCTAAGCTTCATAGAATCCAGGATAAGGATTGTAATTTATTTTAACCTTAACAGGACATTTTCACCCTAGTTGAGGGATTGTCTGCTTATAAATTACCAGATTTATTTATTTTGATATTTCTAGCTAATGGGACCAAAGAAACTTATACCATCGTTCTCCCATTATATGCTCACAGCAGCACCTCCAAGAGAGAAGTTACGGTGAGAGTATGTGACTGGCCCAAGGTCAGCAACAGAGTGGAGATTCAAACTGTGGAACACAGAAAGGCCACAAGACTGCAGAAGCAACATCTTCAAGAGTTAATACCCAGGCTTGGCTGAAAAAGACAGAAGAGTTAGTTTCACAGCACAGGTGCTGAGAACAAGACAACTAACATACCATTCTTATCTCTAACAGATGTAACTTTCACTGTGCCCTATTGCAGGGGTGGCCAACGGTAACTCTCCAGATTTTTTTTTGCCTACAACTCCCATCAGCCGCAACCATTGGCCATGCTGGCTGTTGCCAAGTCGTGTTGCTCTAGGAAGGGGGCCAACTGCCTCACACGCCTAAGATGGAAAAAAGCGGATTTAGCAGTGGCTGCTATCTGGGCCTCCATTGACAAGGAAGGCTCCAGTGGAACCCCCAAGCTCTTGACATTGCGCGCCACTTTCAATGGCGCTCCGTCAAAAACTGGAAGAGGGATTTCCCTTCCCAGACTGCCATGACCTAGGCAAAGAACCTCTGTCTTACCGAAACAAAATGATAAAACATGATCGCTCTTTGTCACAGACGCTCCAAAAACTTATTAATGCATACAGTCTCCAAGATGTTTAGAAATTACTCAATCCTACTTCAAGATAATATACGTTTTATTCGCCAATACACAAAATGTATTCCAGAATTGACTATCTTTTTGTCTCACATTCCTTAATAGGCAAATTCTCAGATGGGGACAGAACAATTTCAGATCACGCTTGGGTAATTGGTAAACTAAATTTCCAACAATCCAAAGGCTTTATCTGGTCATTTAACCCTTTACTGCTGCAACAAAACAGTGTTTGTGAAGACATTATAAAACAAATTCAAGAGTTTTTTAAGTTTAATGCTGCATGTGGAGTAGCCCAGGATGTAGTTTGGGACTCATTCAAAGTGGTGTTAAGAGGCAAGTTACTGTCTATCTCTTCGCACTGTAAAAAAGAAAGACAAGGATTAATCTTAGACCTTAGAGCTTCTATTAAAGAGATGGAAATAAAGCATATGAAATTTGAAGGGGAAAAATTGCTTTAAAAACTTAATATGGAAAGGAAGAAGCTTGAAGCTCTTGAGACGTCAGGGATCCAAAACAATTTGAGATTTCTTAAGCAGAAATCTGTAACTAAAACACCTAGAGTGGTTAAACTATTTAAACACAGGATGGGGCAACAAAAATTATCTACCTTAATTCATGCTCTGCACTCTCCCAAAGGAAATATAATTAATACCTCAAAAGGGATAACTCAAATATTCCAAGACTTTTACCAGAACCTTTACTCTTCCAATACCCCAACACAAGATATTGTCAATTACCTTAAAAGCATAAATTTAAATATTAAACTATCGGAGGAACACTGCTTAGCCATGGATGCCCCGATTACCCCACTTGAGGTGGAATATGTGATTAAGAGTATAAAGTCAAACAAGGCACCAAGCCTAGATGGTCTGCCCATAGAACTGTATAAGAAATTTTTACCTCAGGTTTTACAACTAATTACAAATTTATGTAACACAATAATGAATACTGGCACTATCCCAGGCTTGTGGCATGAGGCTAGAATGATCTTGTTGCACAAACCAGGAAAAGATAGGCTGGACCAGGCATCCTATCACCCAATTGCCATATTAAACCATGACTTAAAAATCTTTTCGGCACTGATGGCAAATAGGCTCAACAAAATTATTACATGTTATATACATCTGGACCAGTCAGGCTTCACGCCCAACAGATCAATCTCAGACAACATCAGAAGAGCCCTCAATATAGTTCATTTTTGACAAACTAAGAAAATAGACTCAGTAATGCTTTCTTTGGATGCCGAGAAGGCGTTCGATAAAGTAGAAATCCAAAATTTAAAAGCAGTTTTAAAGACCATGGTTTTTGGGCCCAACTTTTTGAACAGCTTTTCAGCTCTATATAAAAGTCCCAAGGCACAACTCAAGGTTAAGAATTTCAGGTTAGACAGTTTTCCACTTTATAGAGGCACTAGGCTGGGCTGCCCTTTATCACCCATCCTCTTTGCAATATCATTAGAGCCTCTAGCACATATCATTCAAGCAGACCCCCTTATAACAGGCATCACAATTAACAAGGTCACACACAAACTCAACCTATTTGCAGACGACGCTCTAATCTGTTGTTCAAACCCTAGCTCCTCTCTACAGCAGCTGATGAGCAGGATAGAACAATTCAGCAAAGTTTCAGGCTTCTCCATCAATGTCTCTAAGTCTGAGATATTCCCAATCTACTTGTCCAAAGTTAAGGCAGAAGACCTAAAATCACACTATATATTTAAATGGGTGACTTCTGCAATGAAATACCTAGGCATTTTAATACCGCTGCAGCTGAATAACCTTTTCAAAGTCAATTTTGACCCTCTAGTGAAATCTGTGAGGTCTAGCCTGGAGGAATGGAGCAGATTTCCAACATCGTTACTAGATAAGATTCAACAAGTTATATCTTTCATTTTGCCCAAATTTTTGTTTTTATTTCAGAATATTCCTAATTTTATCTCAGACAAGACACTTCAAGACTGGCAAAACATCATAACAAACTATATTTAGTCTAATAAAAAATCTCGAATTAATTTTGGCTTGCTTAACAGACCTTCCTCTCTAGGGGGACTGGCACTACCACACTTAAAGTCTTACTATAATGCTGCTCAGTTAAAAAATATTATCTACTATGCATCTTCTTGTGTAGAAAGGGCCTGGGTTCAAATTGAAAGTCAATATGCTTTGCCAGATATTTTATGTGAGGCAATGTGGAACAAAACAAAGGACAGAAGCCCCACAATACAGCACAATCCTTTTCTTAGCACAACACTAAAACTCTGGGACAAATTTAGACCTACCTTAGACCCCCAAACATCCCCAGTTGCGGCCTTCTTAGGACAAGAGTGGTTTCCTGTGGGCAGAAATTCAAATGCTTTTGTGAACTGGTGAAAAAATGAGTTTTTTAGATTAATTGATATACACAATTCTGGCCGTCTAAGTTCTGCAGACAAACTTTCTCAGAAAATTAATTCCATTGGAAAGGTGTTATCTCGGTTATCTATATAGCTGTAAGCGAAAAATCGTGGCAACAGGTCTCTTCACAGCAGAGAGCACGGAAAAAAAATTGTAAAAAGGAAATTAGAGAGGAGCAATGGCTCAACATTTGATCAAATCCTCTTTTTAGAACTCCAGCTCTGAATTTAAAACTGCAGCATCTTAAAGTATGGACTAGATGGTACCTGACACCAGTAAGGCTTTTCCATTCCAAGCTTAAAACAGACCCACACTGCTGGAAAGGGTGCAAACAAATAGGCTCCTTCATACACTGTTGATGGGACTGTCCCATCATCCAAGACTTCTGGGTTAAAGTTTTACCTACCATTGAAAAGATCATTAATTGCTCCATACCTAGGAAACCAGAAGTGATTTTATTACTGGACTGGTCAGAACTTAAGCTAACTCAACTGAAAAAGGAGTTGGCAGGGTTACTTATCTCAGCAGCCAAGCTTCTGATAGCTTCCAATTGGAAGACATCAGTTAATTCTAATTATTCTTTAAATAGTTGGTTCCTAAAAGTCTGGGACGTTGTAATTTCTGATAAAATAGCTGCACAAATTAAGCATCAAGAGACTCCACAATTTAACAATGAGTTCCTGGAAAGATGGCTTTATTTCTTTGACTATATAGAAAATTCTAACTTAGCATATTGTAAAGTACCTCTAAAATACAAAAACTTTGTTGTTTATTGTCCAAACTGCTTGTAATGAAAGGTGAAGGGGGAGAGGGAGCTATAAGTGAAGATTAGTATCCTTTGTTAATTGAAAAGTTATTATGCTGCACAGAAGTGCTGATTTATTTGGTTTATTGTAGTATTTGTAATGTTCATATATAAAATAAAAGTTAAAAGTTAAAAAAAGATTTCTATCGATACTTAAGTAGTACAATACATTATCTGCACTTTGGGCTGAAATGCTTTAGTGAAAGTTACTGAATTCCATTGGAATATATTTCAACATTAAAGAAGATTAAAATGCTATATATTTACTAATATCTTTGAAGAAGTCCAGATTGCAACAGCAGAGAGGATCTAACCATTTTCCCAGTCTAAGGAGCTTTCTTCCAATAGAAGAGTCACTTGAACTGAAGGAAGCCTATGTAGCTTAGGGGAAGATTTAATCCCAAAGGAAAGGTTTGGAGGCCCTTTCTCCACTTCAGGGTCATCAGAAAATGGGGGGGATGTCTGCTGGGGATTCCATTATTCCCTGTGGAGACCTATTCTCATAGGGTATAATGGAGAATTGATCTGTGGTTATCTGGGGCTCTGGTGGGTGTTTGAGGTAGAGGCACCAAATGTGCAGTGTAGCATCTGATGCTTCTCCTCAAAACACTCTCCAAGTTTCAAAAGGATTGGAGCAGGGGGTCTAATTCTATGAGCCCCAAAAGAAGGTGCCCCTATCTTTCATAATTCCCAATGGAGGGAGGGCATTTAAAAGGTGTACAGTCCCTTTAAAGTTGATGGCCAGAACTCCCTTTGGAGTTCAATTATATCTTTTGCACAACCTGGCTCCTGGCTCGACCGCAGTGTATCTTGGCTCCACCCCCAAAGTCTCCTGGCTCCACCCCCAAAGTCCCCAGATATTTCTTGATTTTGATTTGGCAACCCTACACTGTTGTGGGTGGCACCTTAAATGCTAACAAGATGGGGACTTCAGCCTTTGTACTTTCCATAATAAAATAAAGGGACAAATTATTGGATTGGATGAGAATAATAAACCCCCTCAGGGAGTAAAATAACTAGAAAAGGTGCATCAAATGTTATAGGGAGTCATTTGTGTCTTCTTCCATTCTTGGTTTGAACTCATTCCTTGCATTTGGACTGTAAGGCTCAGACAAGGCATCATCTAATTCATTATCAAGGGCAGGCTTTAAGGTGGCAGATAAATGCACAAGCATATTGTAGAGAGTTGCCACAACTATAGAAATAAGTTTTTGTGTGTGTGTGTGTGATGCTAAAGCAATGCAAGCTTTAGGAACATGTGTTTCTGTAATGCTTTTTTTTCCTAAGAAAAGGGTTTCTTTCAATGGCTGTGATTTTCTTCACTGGGGTGCTACCATCCTTTGTGTAAATTAGCTCTGACATCTGAGACATCATGTCACATTTCTTATCAGGGACACAGGATGTTTGTTGCTCACCGTGAGATCACTTTTCTCTTCTCCACTGCAGGAGCTCACAATATGATTGATGAGTTGGCAGGAATAATCAAATGGTGACGTTTTTAAGCTTCACAAGAAAACAGTAATTCTTTCGAGTCACACTGTGCTGAGAAAACACTTTCTTTAAAACATTAATCTACTGTTTGCCTTTTGTTCCAAGAAAGGCAATTTAAATATTATCACAACTGAACTAAGCATAGTTTTGGAAAAAGCTCACAACAAAGCCTTTTTATCTTTTTAGGGAGCAAGTAAAAATGGAATGTGTTGTTACTTAAATAATTATAGCTGCATTCCGGTATTTGCCTAAATCCCAGTTTACCATGTTGACTGAGTGCTGGATGCACAGCAAATTGTGTTTTGTTGATAGGCAGTCAACTAGAATTCCAGACTACAGAATGCATCTGGCTTATTAACTGTAGTTAGTATAAACTGGTGTTTTGTGTTACATCTGAATTCAGAATTTCCATTGTATTGCGTAGCATTTCCCACCCAGCTGCCTAGATACAGAGTCAGATACACAGAGTAGTAGAAAGGTCTTGCAACCTCATCAGTGTTCAGCCATCAATGGATGATCTCAGCACATCCTCCTAATGTCTGGGTTTTCTCACTCTCTCCCATCCCTAGTACTGAGAGCTCATAAAGGACTGTAGGGCTCTAGTCCAGGGGTGGCCAAACTTGCTTAATTTAAGAGTCACATAGAATAAACGTCAGATGTCTGAGAGCCACGACACATGAACATTAGATATCTGAGAGCCGCAAGACATGACCATCAAATGTCTGAGAGCCGCAAGACAGGGAGGAAGGAAAGCAAATAGGAGAGAGGAGGGAAGGAGAGGTGGAAAGAAGGCAACTTTAAGTTTAAATGCATTCTCCAAGCTGCCAGCTAGTGTGGAGAATGCATTTAAAGAGACGAATGCCTTCTCTAAGCTGACCAACAGGGCAGTGGGGGCTTCAAGAGCCACACAATATGTGTGGAAGAGCCTCATGTGGCTCCCGAGCCATGGTTTGACCACCCTGCTCTAGCCTCTCCCAGAGGCAACAGGATCTCATTTAAACATATGCTTTTATTTACTTTATCAACACAAAATATAAATTGCTCCACACAAACTGGGTTACATACAAAAGTAATTCACAACTCACCTACTGCCATATTCCCTCCCCATATTCCCTCCCATTCTCTCTTAATACCCCTTTATATCCAACATGTGCTCATGTTGATCACATTCTTAAGGTTAGGGGGAAATTCAGGCTGTAAAAAATGTTTAAGGAAAGCAATGAAGTGGATAGACAAAAGGATAACTGTGGCTAAGACTGGCTTAGCGAAGAACATCCCAAAGAATTCAGAGGAAGCTTGGCTTGCCTAAAGTTTCTCCATCTTTATCAACCCATTTATTGACGATAACCATTAGCAAAAAGGCTGTTTACATGGCTAGACTTTACTAGCAACTGGACATCAAAAGAGGATCCAGAGATTCTGCTTGGATGTTAGAAGGAGGAAAGCAGAAGACTAAATTGTATTTGCAAGCAACTGTAGATTCTGAAAATCTGGTAGACCATCTGTGCAACAATGTGCAATTTTAACAAACTATGGTTTACTGTGATGTCTGAATGCAACCTCTGGAAGCATCAGTTACCACCCGGAAGTTGACAGCCCTACTTCAGCCTCTCTTTTTAAAAGTATTGCACCCTCTTATTTAATTATATTGCAGTGCTACATGCCATTTCACGTCAGGCTGTCTCCTTACCATCATACAATGTGCACTGAAAGCTAAAGGGAAGGTACCTAACAAGATATATTAAAAGGAAAAATAGGAAAACAAATAGAGGCATCAATAGAGAAGGCAGTAGAAATTGCCGGTGATTCAACATTAAAGTGACTTCAGGTTTATGGTGCAGTTTTGTAAAGAAGTGCAGGCCATGCATGACTGCTAAATTGCTCAGGTGGGTTCCATATATCTTTCTTTCCAAGCCATTGGATTGTTCTTCTTTAATGTCCCAGAAAGATTGTTTGCTTCTGTTACTGAAGTGTGAGATAGGAAGGAAACAAAAGGAAGCTGTACAAACAGAATCCCATGTAAATGTTAACTGAAAAATTGTGAAATGTTGGACACTATGCTGATATTAAAGAGAGTTTATTTAAGGTAAGAATTCTGCCACCACATGCCTGTCAGCTTGTAGGTGCAGAGGTTAAGTAACTTCCTCAGGGTCATCAAAAGAACTTTACATCATCTTGGCTGAGTCCGACAACATATTTAGGTCTTTCCCTTCTCATCTTGGAGATTAATCCTTGCTGCTCTTACATGGCCCAAGGTCATGGCAAAACATTTTTAGAGACTTGTTTAATGAATTGCAAATTGGGCACACCATTATGCATTCAGGGTTGAAAAGATCCCTTTGCTCATTCATACCTGAACAGCAGCAGCCGGGACTGCATGAAAAACAAGTAATGAGAGCTATTTTGAGATGCTGTAATGTATAACAAGTTAATGTGAACAATGAAATACCATTACAGCAGGTTCTGAATTAAGAGTAATAAAAGTTGAGAGTAAGTGGGTTATTTGCTAAGTGGTATATGTGATTAAGTACTGCATGTGATTAAACACTGCATTAGGGTTGAGAAACAGACAAAACAATAAAAAAAATCAAGCAAGGAAAGGGGAAATGTAAGAGTGAGGGAAAAAGAGTTTCCACTGTGTAAGTAAATCAAAAAGCACAAAACAGAGTGAAAGAGGAAGCCAAGGGCAGAGGTAAGAAAGCTACTCATTCTTTCTTTCCTTCTCAATTTCAAGCTTGCAGTATCCCATACCACCACCACTATCCCAGTGTGATGACCATTATAACTTCAGGCCGTCCCACATAAACTGCCACAGTTGCAGCCAATGTAATGGAACTTCATGAAACTGCCCATCTATTAAGCTGTTCTGACAGGCATTCTTCCAAGTACACCACATTCTGAATAGTTGGATGAAAGCAGAGAACAGGGTCTCCTCAGTAGTGGCATCATGGCCATGGAACTTGTTCTCCCTGAAGCTCCTCCTGGTGTTTTGAACATATGAACATATGAAGCTGTCTTATACTGAATCAGACCTTTGGTCCATCAAAGTCAGCATTGTCTTCTCAGACTGGCAGCGGCTCTCCAGGGTCTCAAGCTGAGGCTTTTTCACATCTATTTGCCTGGACCCTTTTTTGGAGATGCCAGGGATTGAACCTGGGACCTCTGCTTCCCAAGCAGATGCTCTACCACTGAGCCACCGTCCCTCCCCTTTTTTCCATCTTTGCCTCACCAGATTGCTTTACCATTTTAATTGAAATATTTGCTACAGTAATGGCAGGAAGGCCAAGAAAATATATACCAAACACACTGATCAAACAGGATTTGCACCAGCGAGGTATGTGAAATATATTATTCAAAATATGCAATCAAATTATTTCATTCTATTCTATTGTTTTGGTTTTATTGTATTGTTTTAAATTTGAATTGTAGGTTTTTTTATTGTTCAATTTATGTCTTGATCCACCCTAAGCCCATTATGGGAAAGGACAGAATATAAGCCAAATAAATAAACAAACAAATATATAAGAGAAAAAAAGCAGCTTTTTTTATTTCTAGATGCAGAGAAATTATTTGACAATTCAACATTGGCTTTCCTGCTGAATGTACTTCAGGATATGGGCTGTGGCCCTGAACTTTGGAACTGGATGCATGGTAAATATATGAAGCAATTTTGAATAAAAATGGATGATGTAGAGTTTAAAATGAAAAGCTATACAGGTGATGTGGTACTGACTGTCTCGAATCTCCAAATGTCATTACATAACAGTACATAATGGAACACACTGGAAAGCCTGAATCTTTTTCAGGCTATAAAATCAGCAGAAAGAAGGCAAAAATAATAATGAAATTTTCAACGCAACAACAACAAGATATTACATAGAGTACAGAGTGTGCACCAGCTACTGACCTCAGTAAATATTTGGGAATAAATGTGACTAGGCAAAACTGCAATCTATTAAAATAATTACCGGAAGATTTGGATACTGATGCAGGCAAATCATGTGGCTGCGAAGAATCTCTTCAATTAAAATGAATGTACTTCCAAAACTAAATTTTCTGTTTCAAATGTTATCAATACATATAGAAGAACACTGAAAGAATGGCAGAAACAGATTAAGACATTTATTTGGAATGGCAAGAAGTCAAGAGTTTTAAAGTAATACAAGATGAGAAAAAGAGAGGAGAATTAGCAGCTCCAAATACAAAACTATATTACCAAGCAGCAGACCTGGTTTCGATTGCTGATTGAATTAAAGATCCAAGACAAAGAACAGTAAAACTTTTATAACAGACCTAAATGAAGGCCTACATAATTATTTATGAATCAAGAAATCAACTAAAATGATCATATCAGTAGAAACCAGAGATGAGAATATGATTTGCACATCAGAATTTATTGAGCCTTGCAAACTCTCTGCTCATGTCCCCAGTAGAGGCCCACTATGATAAAGACATGAGAAATAAAAATAATTTCCTACATATGGTATGATGATAAATGCTCAGGGGGAAATAAAGTCATGGCAAGATATTAGAGATGAAAAAATAAACGTTCAGTGGTTATATCATCAATCAGCTTTAAGAATCAAGAAAATTAATTACTGCCTAATAATTTGTCAAAAAATTTGGAAGAGGCATTCAAATACATGGCAACAGTGGCTAGAATTATCTATGCAGCAAAAGGAAAATATATTTAGAATGGGAAATAAAAAGGAAGGAAGGAAGGAAGGAAGGAAGGAAGGAAGGAAGGAAGGAAGGAAGGAAGGAAGGAAGGAAAAAAGAAAGAGGGATAGAGGATAGATGGATAGAGCAACATCAGCAGAACCATTTTTAAATAATTAAGTTCAGTTGCTCACCCTGATCTATCAGGATGACATAAACTAGCCAGTGTTCTCACTCCCTGAAAATTGCATGTGATTCTGAAAATGAATAAAAAATTATAATGCTTTGAAATTTAGTCTTCTAAATAAATGGGTAACAGTTAAAATGAATTTGAAGCACAGTTCATTTCAGTATGTTCTTGTCATCAATAGTAGTGTAGCATGGGAAAATAAGTCCTCATGGGAAGAAGAGGAGGACAACTGCTCTCCAAGCCTCTCCTTAGCTGACCCTTTCTGTGAGGCTGGAATCTCAGGCCCCAGCATGGACCTGCCTTTGACCAGACCCACCATGGTCTCCCAAATCTCCCCAGGAGCAGAGGAGAAAAGGGCTATGTGCCTGGCAACTCACAGACTCCCCTTTGCTAAAGTAATGTTAGAAGAGACCTCTAAGTCACCACAGAATGGACCCCAGTATTCCTCATGAGCAGAGGAGCTGACTCAGCTTGTAAGGAAGAACCTGACTGGGAATCAGTGGCACCTGTGGGGAAACTCCTATAAAAGGCTGAAGTGTAATATCAATTTTTCTGTAGTCTTGCTGACTACTCCATCTGTCTGTTATTTGACCTGCTGTGTGTCCATTCTTGTTACCTGGCCTTTGGAGTGCTTTTGAGTATAGACATGAGACTGCCTTCTGACTCTGCCTTTGGTTGTGTTATCGGATCCTGGACTGTGATCTAAAAACTCCTGCTGTCAGTCTCTGTGGTTAATGGAACTAGCCTTCTATCTGGTGGCCAGAACAGCTCTGAGCATGTGCTACATGGGTGCAAAAGCAACATAGACACCTGAAATATAACTGCTTTTAAAGGATGAAAGATCTGCCAATGAGGACCATGGAACATCCCAGTGCTCCATCAAATCATGTTCATGGATCAACACCTGTTACCTGTCCAACTGCCATGTTGAATGCTATCAGCAGATGCAAAATAAATCAAAATATATTTGTATTTCAGTTGCAAACAAGTAACCAATGTGAGGCACTGTGTACAAAATAAATTCAACTCTAACACATTTCTTGCAAAGATCACAGCAGTAGTCTTCCCTAGAACTGGCCAATTATAACAATAGAAAATAAAAAGATCCATGCCTGCCTGAGTGGAAGTCAATACAAAGCCATCAAATAAGTATTTTAAGTTCATTATCACATGGCAGAGACTCATATGAGTTAACTAAAATCTCCAGCTCAAGTCTCAGAGTAGCTAACTCCAATAGAGGCATTTTAAGCCCATCTGGAAGACACTCAAGTTATTAAACCAGATTGTTAAATCACCCTGTTAAACCCAATTTCTATCATCTCTATAAAGTATCAAGTCCAAAGCTGTGATAAACAAGAATGCAGCCCACATATAAACACCCTCACATATGACTGTTTCAAAAGGCAAGGGCAATTGAAAAGGGGTGGGGGGGACCCAACACGAAGAGACAACATGTTCTTATGGACAATTCCTTTCCAGACCAACAAGTAAGCCAGAACTATAGTAAATTCATCATGTCAGGTTTAAAAGCGGGAAAGTTGGATGAACAAGCAAAAGCAAGAGAGTAGGGCAGAAATGGGGACTAGAGGCAGACTGACAGAACAGGTTATTCCCGCCCCCCACCGACACTGTAATCAATTGAACAGCAGATACCATTGAGTTTCAGCACAAGAAAAAAACAGCAGTTCTTCTCCTTGCCCCCCCCAGTCGGAATGAAGAGGCAGACACAATTGTTGGGTTTTAAACCGGGCCGCTTTATTAGAATTAGCAAATATAACTGGCAGGGGGGGGGGGGGAACCAGACCAGACAAGCCCTGGGGTCAACACCTGGACCCCGCCTTGTCCAAAGGGCGAGCCACCCTGCCCCCAGCACAAACCCGCCGTAATCGGGTTGTAACTGAGCGGCCAGGCCTCCAGCCATCACCAACCGGGCTGGCATCAATCCGCATGGAAAGATCCACCCAGGTGAGGCTCCCTGTGATCTGCATCACCGTACTGAGCCGTATAGCCCATCTACGGTTCCTGCAGACCACCGCACCACCGGTGCTAGGCCATAGGTGCTCCCCTGGAAAACCCAGTGGCCAAACCTCATCCAGCCACCGCCAATGCCAAGCCTCTGCTTAGGCATTAGCGCCCCAACGGGTGGCCCAGAGCCGACCGCACCCCCTGCCGAATTTCCTCTAAGAAGGCCCGGTTGCCCAAATTGAATAAATGAACACCAGCCGGCCGATACAGGTCCACTTGATTGACCCGTATGGCCGGATGAGGGAGGAAAATTCCTAGTCCGTCCTCCATGGCCTTCTGAATGGCCCTATTGGCCTTACGTCTGGCCCGTTCAATACCACCCGGCGAAATGGCGTGCCTCCACACCCTGCGTGGCAAAATTGCCGACCACCAGTATAACCCCAGGCCACCTGCGACGAATTTCGCGGAGGTCAGCCAACGCCTGCTGGGAAAGAACCTTCCCACGCAGCAACCCCAAGTCGTTCCCTCCCAAGTGAACGACAAGAATGTGAACAACAGCGGCATGTTCGCTCCCTGAACAACAGCGGCATGATCCCGGGCCAGCGCAGCCCCCGACGACCCAGCCATTCAACAGTAGCCCATGCACTGAGACCGAGCTGGGTGCCCACAGGAAACCGTCTGGCGTAATGGGCAGCCCAAAAAGCCATGCTGTGCCCGCAGATGAGAACCCGCCTTCTCTCACCCCGAGCCACAGCACCTGAAAAACAAACCACAGTCAGCAACATGCACAAAAATTAACCAACCACCCAACGGGCTGCTAGTGACCAAGGGGCACACATAAGCTTATAAGCCGCTGACCGCCATCGGCCGATACGCTGGATGGCAGAGGGCGCGTAGCCCATAGCAGCAGCTGTGGAGGCCAGAAGTGACCGCCCCTGGCTGCACTACCAATTCGCTTACGCGCAGGGCCCCAAAGAAGGCCAACAGCAGGCAGCGTGGGACAATGCAGGCTCCCGTGGGGAAGGGGAGACATTAGGCCCACCCCCAAACAATCTGCGGAGGACTGCATTCCTTAACTATTTTATCCCGGACAACCAGTTCAGTACCCACAACCGATCTTAGATTGGGGTCTACAAAAAAAAAGGGGGGGGCCGAGCCCCCTGTACAGAATCCTAAACCCCCAGATTAAAACCATCCCGTAAATAGCTAGCATCAGCCCTGCACGGGTATGTAGCCACTAACCTACTGAGAGCCGGCAGGCAGATGGGGCTGGGCCCCTTTTCCAGGTGGCTGCGAACCGCCGCCGCCGCCTCCGGGGTGCTTACCGCCCGCTCCAGGCTTTGATCTACTGCAGGCCGAAAGTGCATGGGGCCCACTGCACAGCGGACATTCGTGACGGAATTTACAAGGCTCCCTGGGACAGACCCCCTTGGAGGCAAACTCCCAGCACAACAACCGTGAATGATCCGGCTGGCCCACGGAAACGCGGGCGCTTGGGGTAGTCTCCTGTTGCTGTGATCTCTGCACCAAATGGCCGCTGTTGGACCTATCCCCGGAATTTGGTTTTGCCGGGGCCATCAGCTGCAACCACAGCTGCTGATTTATTTGGTCCCACGGCATTCCGGGATTGACGGCGGCCCGCATCCGAAAGGCTTCGTCATATTGCAGCCATGCTGCCCTGGCGAAGTCCGTGTAAGCCCTATAGACTATATCTATATATTGAAAGAGGGCGGCCGCCCTAGCCGGCTGTGCCCTTGCGATGACCCCGGCATAGATCAGGAAGCCGGGCAACCAATTTGCCCAGGCCCTGTCAACCTTCCTGCGCTTTATCTTTTCCTTGTCCCTGTCGTCGAGCTCATCCTTACTTTTCTTCTCGAGCTCCCTGAACAGGAGACCAAAAACATCGACGTACTCCCCACGTAGGATTTTCTCGCGCGTGGCCGGCGTCAGATGCTCCCCCAAAGGCAAAGAAGTGTCGCCATAAGGGAGAGCATGAAAGGGGATACTTGCATAGGGGTTTGGTGGATAGAACCACCCACCCGCTTGCGCTGCAGGCCATGCTCCCTGCCATTGTGCCCCCTGTTGACCACCCCATGGCAAAATGCCCGGTGTGGCCAGTGAGGGAGGGGCTGCAGGGGGCGCCCCAGCGCCCGCCTGCTGACCAATAGGGGTAGGAACTGCGCTGGACAGCCAACTGGGTGCCTGCAAACCCCAAGCCCGTGGCTGAGCGGGGCCCAACTGTTCACTGGCACCTAACCACCCGGGCCCCCATCCCACCCCGCTCGCCCCCAGCAGATGGGGGGTTGACTGGGCGGGACCCCAAGGCCAACCTTGAACAGGCAGTGTAAGGGGCTTACCACCGTCACCCGGAAAGACGCCCGACCCTCCAGGGGGCTGCGTCCCCCCGCTTCCAGACGCCCCGTCGCCCGATGGCGCACCCGATGGGCCTTCACCTGGATCCTCCTCTTGGTCAAGTTCCAGCGGCGCTTCGGGCTCCGGCTGCCCACCCTGTAAAGCAGACAGCCTTGCAAGCAATTCGGATTCAAAAGTCAGCCGCGCCGACCGGCCGGTGGCACGGCGACGGCCCTCCCAAATGGGTGCACCCCTGGCCACACGCTCCTGTTCGAGGGCAGCCAATTGACTAATAATGGCGAGACGAACCCGCTCACTCTGACCCTGGTCCCCAGCAGGGGCTCCTTGCTGACCCCGCCCCCGGGGTGGGCGAGCGGGCTGCTTGCCCTTAGACTTGCCCTGACCCTTTTTTGGGGCCATCCTCAACTGACGACCAGCACAAGGCTGGGGCTTACAGACGACCCAAAGGCCCCTTTCAGCCCCACCCACCTACCCTTAGGAGGAGATATCTGCACGCTCTACAATGGGGTAGCCCAAGCTGCCTATCCCAAACCCCGGGCAGGCACCGCCCTCGGAGCTGCTAACCCCAAGGTAAGGAAGGGATGATGAGAGAGGGGGGGGGAGTTTGCTAGAGGCACAAGCCCCAGCACCTGGACCAAAAACTCTCCCCTCAGGACGGGCAAACCAGGGTGGGAAAGGGGGGGTAGGAAAGAGTGGCACACCCACCACCAGCAAAGGAACCCGGCTCCCCCACCAGGAGAACGTCTAGAGAAGGGGCCGCCGAATAGTGGCCAGCCTCCCACGCTCCCGTCGACTAGCGGCCGCTGCACACAGCCCAGTAGGGCAAAAGCAATGAGGTAGAAATGGCCCAGCAATGGTCCCTCCCGGCCTCCCTGAAAGCCCCAGATACAACTGCCCTTTCGCTGCGCTTGTTAGCCGCCGCAAGCGCGACCCGCCGCGCGAAAACTCCAAGCTGCGCCGAGCAGCTGATCCTCGGGAAGCTCCCCGCAAGCGCGCCAAGCAGCTGATCCCCCGAAGCTCGCACGCCACTTCAAACAGCCGCTCGAGCTCCGACCCTAGCTGCCCAGGCCACAACCCTGAGCAGCACCGACGGACGTGGCTCTCTCCAGAGAGCCGAAACAAAAACTGCGTGGCAAAGCGGGAGCCGGGGCTTATATAGCCCCAACTCCGCGCCTTGCAAAAACACCCGTATGTCGGGTGATGTTACTGCCACACCCTCCTTCCAGGGATGCAAAGACGGCCCCCAGCCTATAGCCAGCAAGCTGGGTCGGCTGGGAAGGGGCCGGACCTTACTCGAATATTTTGTTACAAGCTCCCACAAATAAGACGGTGACAAGAGAATATAATTAAAACCAGTTCTGTGTGGAGAGTTACATTTGTCTACATGCTGCTCTGCACTGGAAGAAGCTTTGAGATTAGGAGCAGGCATCCTGAGAATGTCAATATGGACATGATCACCAGGCTAACTTATCTTGACTGATATTCTCAAGTGAGCTCCTGAGCTGATTGTCTCTTGTTGGTTTATATCAAAATTCATCTCAACCATTCTGCCTTGGTAATAAATAACAAATGTAACTAAATCTTCTCAATTACTAGAGAAGAGGCACATGTTCCCTTATGTCATTAAAGCGACCTTTATCAAGCATGACATTGCTTGCAGTTTTTCCTCTCTTTACAACTTCACAGTCAGAATGACTACTTTTTTTTCCATGCTTGGTTAATGGGAAGACACCATCTATAGATCTAATTCACAACATCGCCCTTCTGTGTAGATATCTAAATCAGCACATCAGGGGCACATGGTGGGAAAAGAGATTTTTCTGCACATTGGGGGCACTCCCCAGGTGTGCAGAAAAATCTGAAAACTTGAAAAATATATTGGGGGGTTTAACCCCAGACTAAAAAGTGCTGTCTGCAACATTCTTACTTGCTCTCAGCAGCCTGCCTCCATTCAGCCATCAGGACACTCCAAGAACCATCACCACTGGGTCCTGCACATGGTCGCCCTGCAGCCAGCAGAATGCCCTGGGAGCCACCATCACTGAGTCTCTGCTGCAGCCTCCCCAAGGTCAGCGGGATGTCCCAGGAGCTGGCACTCACTTCACTTGATGAGGGAAGGAGGTGTCTCAGCTGAACTGTGACATGTGTTGTCCGCTCAGCCAGTGTCTGAGGTGAAGCAGCAGCACTCCTCTGGCTCTCCCTGCCACCACCTCTTTCTCTGCCACTACCACTGCTTAGCCTGGACCTGCTCCTCCAGCAGCAATGGCAAGCAATGGCCCAATATCAGGGACATGCGGGATCTATTACAGTTTCGCAGGGCCTGTAAGGCAGAATTGTTCCACCAAGCCTTTGTATAAGGACAGCAACGGTTGCTGTGCTGGCACTTTCTTCTTTCCATCCCCTCTTGGGGGGATCCCCCCACCCTTGATGTGATGGAATAACTAAGAGCACTTTAAAGACACCATCAGGGTCTTTAAATTTTAATGTAATTGATTTTATATATGTGTGTTTTCACTGCTGTACATTGCCCTGAGCCTGGCAGTAGCTGGGATAGGGCGATTAATCAAATGCAATAAGTAATAATAATAATAACTTCCAGCATGAGGTGCTGCTGGAGGCAGGTGAGCCAGGATGGGCTGGCCAGAGGAGGCAGGAGGGGAGAGAAAGTGAAGGTCGCTGGGAGCTAGAAGGAGCCTACATAGACTTCCAGGGAGAAGAGGGAAGCAAAGCTGGGGGAATGCCCCCTCCACGCAAGTTTTTTGTGGGTCTCCCACATGTGGATATCCAAGTAGTAATACTCAAAAATTTCAAACAGATTTTTTAAAATTTAAATATGTATCTGTTAACACATGTAGGTAGAAACAGAAGATGGGGGTTAGCAGCTGAGAAAAGCTGCCTTATAGTAAAGAAAACATTTCAACTTTAAATGGACACATCCAAATTGAATTTGATGTAACTGAATAGTTCAGTGAATAATAACTCCTTGATCATGCAAGGGACAAGCTAAACTGGTGAGTGATCAAGTATCCCTGGCAAGGAGGGAAATGTATTACTATCCACTTATTTAGGACTTTACGCATCAAAATGTACTACAGTTCTGCCATAAAGTTACAGCAATGGTGTGTAAATTTGGAAAGAGGATTGCCCCATGAGCATATTCTTCCTCTTCAGACAGAAGTAAATCAATTGAGATATATAACAATATATTCTGTTAAAAATACAAAAAGAGATTCTGTTAAAAATACAAAAAGTAAGGCTTTTGTATAATGGCTATATAAAAAACTAGAATAAAAATAACAGAAAACCCTGAAATCCAAGTGTGGGGCTTTGCACCACTTTAAGAGTCACAATATATAGTTCTAGCATTCCACCGCTAATATACAAAAACTGCATTAGTGGCCCAGCTTCCCCTTATCTACATATTTTGTGACAGTAGAAAATGCATCTGCAATTGTAAGGAAATACCTCTGATTTCCAGAACATCGTATTCACCCATCTGGTTGCCAGAGTGCCTGGAGACAGAGCTCTCACTCATCTGCCGGAAGGACATGGGTTTGTCTACCAGACTGGAAAGGACTCATGAGTACTACCAGCCACACCGCTACAGCAGCATTCCATGTTTCCAGAGGAGTGCTAGCAAGGAGAACGGATGGTTTCCGGTCACGTCAGGCGAACGCCATCTCTATCATCAGAGCGGAAGAAGGTGCATCGCTAGGAGCTATCCAGCCACTCGGTTTCCAGCCTTGACCATAGAATCCACTTTTGGAGGCTAACACCAGTTATCTTCCAGCAGTGGCAAGACTCCATTTCAGCGAAACGGGAGGCTCATGTACTCAATAGATGTCACCCATCCGTGAGGCCATCAAGCTTAGGCGTGGACCTGCCGGAACGCCTAAGCCATTGTCCAATGGAACGAAGGACAATGACTGGTGTCAAGAAGAACACTGAAGAAGAGGAAGACCATCTTCAGCCAGAGCCTTTGTGTAAACTGGGTGTTACCAAGGTAGTAATTTGGCCATCTATTGTCACCTTTTTAGATAAGTTTAATAGTCTCAAGCACACCTCCACCCAGTAATTTTCCCCACTCTTCTCCCCAACCGTCATCTTGGAGCATCCCCACCTTGGTCCATTGTTACCTGGAGGTCCAATCAGGTAACCAGGACCCAAGCTTGTTCATTGGTCAGTTATGGGCATCCAATTGGGGGCCACCAATTAACTTGCTATTGGCTACTGCAGAAGTCCAGCCCTTATGGTCACTGCAGGGCCTCCCCTTATTCTACCCCTGCACTTCCCATCCCCTGAAAGTCTAAGGTAGTCTATATAACCTGTGACCCAACTCCATTCATGTGTGCATCTAGCAGTACCCCAGTTCCACTGTCTAGATCCATCCCCGATTCTTGGCCAGTTTTGGGTCCATTTCCCCCATCCTCTTTTGTCGCCATTGGAGCCTTCCTTGAAGGCTATGATCGGTAATTATCACCCTGTTTGTCTACCCATGTGTTGTCTCTATATCTCTCTCTATTTTCCTTAGGACTGTATGTTTGTTTCATGAATTACTTATCTTGTATGTAAGCCTATATTTTTCTGGAACAAATTTTAATTGTTTTTTATTAATTAGTGTCCCTGATAAATTTAAGCATTAATTTCTGGACGTGGATCCTATATACACAGATAAAAGATCCTTATTAAGCCAGGTGCCCACCTGACAATTCCCCAACCTCAGTTTTGAGGGCATTTTGGCTTACACTATGGCTAAATTCTCTACAGAGAGGAATCAGAAGAATCTATCAGCCATGAATAACCATGAACTAATCTGAAGCAATCTTAAAACTCAGCCTAAATTCACCTTCCTTCTTTTAAATCCTTCCTTCTTTTAAATCCTTCCTTCTTTTAAATCCTTCCTTCTTTTAATTCTTCTTTATAGAGAGCTTAGCTATGCATGCATACATGATATCAAACATGTTCAACAGTATCTTTAGTGGGGTAAGTTCTTTCAGATTTGGGGGTAGGTAGAGTAGGGCTGTGTGGGGAAAGAGCTTTGCAAATTGCATACTTTTATGCCCTCAGAAGTTAGTCCACCAAGGATATTATAATAAGTAACTCTCACATGATAAACATATGCACTGATCTCTGACAGCAGGATATTTCCATGGCCAAGCCAGTATATGTGATGATGTTCACATCTCAAAATGCTATTTTATATAGATGTGTTTCAAATGCTTAGAATCACAGATGATTCTTAACACTCTCTTGTGAACTTCAGAGAGTTTTTGTTAACTTTGATTTGAAACCCTCACTCTATGACAGATGGACTTCAAAAGTTCTCAATTGTATCAGGATAAGAAAATATATATATATACAGATACGTTTCAAAGGCTACTGGTATCTTCTAGTAATAAGTCACCACATTTTCTTGACTGAGAGGACTAGAGAGTCATTACATCCAAATTTATGTTAAATTGCCATGTATATATCAAAATAAATTGAAGCATTTATCTTTTCTCTGGAACATGTCACATTAGCTTGTAAAATTATAATGGTGCATTACCAAAATAATAATATAGCTTCTGGTAATGTACCATCCAATTCCGTTATTGCTGGCCCTGAATGTGCCGCCTTATAAGTTCATTTATTTCATAACTTCATAATGGCTCTTTAATACATAGTTATACTCCACCCTTAGGGTTTAAGATCAATCATTAAAATACTGCATGTTATTAGAGGTAATAACCAAATGTCACCATTTTAGTGGGTACATTTCTGTAATGGTCACATTTTTAGATTTATAGAAGTAATGAGCTATTAGGGACCCATCAATTTTTCCTTTAAAGTCCTGGATGTAAAACTTGATCAAAGTTAAAGAGGGCTTTGAATTGATGAAATCAGAACTTTAACTCAAATTACCTAATCACCCTTTGCCTGTGCAACAACCTGATTCATAGAATGAAACAACTTCAGATTAAATGCTTCGGATCATAGATCATGCTTAAGAAGAAGAGATTGTATTTATACCCCACCCTTTACTACCCAAAGGATTCTCAGAGTGGCTTACAATCTACTTTCCCTTTCCATCCCCACATCAGACACCCTGTGAGGTAGTTGGAGCTAAGAGAGCTCTCCCAGAAATGCTCCTGAGCAGAACAGCTGTGAGAACTTGTGACTGACTCAAGGTCACATCAGCAGGTGCATGTGGAGTAGGGAATCAAACCCGGTTCTCCCAGATAAGAGTCCATGCACGTACACCAAAATGGCTCTTAACAAATGCTTAATACTCTCTCATGAACTTCAGTGGATCTTGGTTAATTTTGATTAGACTGTGAGTTCAGAGGGAATCTCTGACTGAATCTCCTCTACCTGCCCTCCAAGCTTGGTAAGGATTCGGTTTATGGCGTCTGAGTTAAGGCCCCCCCAAAGATGATGCCACGAGAAAGTGTTTTCTGGTGAAATCATAGGAGCAGGCTCAGGAGGTTCAAGAGTGTATAGAATGGACCATGTGCAAGCTAGAGACATCAAGCTCATAGGGGGCCTCCCCCGATGCTCTTCTACATGTCCTTCAAGTAATGTGCAAATTGGACTAAAGAAGAAGCTCTCAGGAAAGCGTTTTTGGGAGAAAAGTCAGGTGCAGGTTCAAAATTGTATAGAATGGATCCCCTGCAAGCTACACACCTCAAATGTACAGGGAGCCTCATCTGCCTGATGCACACACTTCACCTGATGATGAAGAATGCTCTGGGACTGGGGAGCACTGTCAAGGCCACCTGGGATTCTGCCACCTTTGATATGCAATCTTTGCTTGAGACCTGCTGGTGCCTGGCCACCCACTTCTCTTGCAGTAGCAAGTCTGCCCGTCTGCTGTATGAAAGGCAGGGAGAGGGGAATGAGCCTGAATACCAACTCATCTACAGCTTTGGAGTCAGGCATCAATATGTTACACCTAGTGCGCATTTATTTGCCAAAACTTGGGTGGTTAGTGTGAATAAGCTCAATCCAGGCAATACAGAAGTGCTGCTGGTTTAGAAAGCAGATTTCTTAAGGAGCCTGATCTACCTACGCTGTATAAAGTCAGGTAGATCTTGTCCAATCAAAAGAAGGATCTACACCCAGCCTTTCTGACAATTTCACAGGTGTTGCTAGGAGAGCTTCCTATCATTTATATCTATCTAATCAGAAACCCTACTGCCCTTCTTAACCCTGATAATCTAGCTACATTGGCCCATGCAGCTCTAACTTCAAACTATTACAATGAGTTCAGTGTGGGGCAGAAAGATTAGCTTGTAACATTCTTTTCTTTCCTACTTACTTTACTTCTTTGACCTATAGTTCGTACAAAATTCAGGAGCCTGCCTTTTGGCTGAGGTAAGATGTCATTTTTACAACAGAAGTAGCTGAAATGATCCTCTTTCTGTAGCTTCTCACTGGAATCTCCAGGTTTATGGTTTTATAAGCTCTACAAATTGTAGGAAAATGTCATCTTGTCCTTTCTAGGAAAAGATCTAATGCATTTTCATGAAAAAAATTAATTACAAAGTGCTATAATTTTGTCTACTTTTTAACAATGTATTTGTAGATTCTCAATGCTTTCTGTTACTTTTAAGTCCTTACAGAATGCTTCTGCTTATCTGGACATTAATGGAAACTAAAGGCATTCCAATACCAATTTTTTTTAAAAAAAAATCATTTTATTTCTATTTCTGCTGTGTTAAAGTGAATCTGATACAGAATCACATGGAGTGATCCAAGAGGTTAAATGTCCTCAGGCATCCTGCTTCCAGCACTGAATGCGTGGCATGGCATGGCATGGCCAATAATCACGTTTCTCCAAAGGGTTGTAGAAAAATTCCTTCCCCGCCTTTACAAAAAAAACAAAAAACAAAGAAAATTGTTCTTGACAATGAGGGGTCAAAGAAAGGAAGCTGCTTGTGTAGCATTTTCTCCATGATGTGAACAAAATTATTGATTGATAATATTAATTAACCCCTTTTAACTACTCATATCTCTCACTGAATACCAAGGAAGATAGACAATTAATGGAAAGACTATAGGAGAAAAGTGCAACTCTTCAAAAAAAATTACAAGGAGGATCTTTCTTTTTTGCTCTTGAAAGCTAAAGATTTACTTGGTCCATTCAGGGCTAATTGTTTCAGACAGATTACTGTAATAGGCTCTTTGTCTCAAAAGTTATTTATTTTCCCCAGGGCATAACTTTATTAGATTCAAGGCTTTATTCTGTTTTAAACCTGATTTAAAGAGCTATTAAGGGTTATCACAAGATAATTTATAAGCAGTTGTGAAAATGCATTCATGCAAGAAATTTCATATGATAAATGCATAGGCACCACAGATCTCTGGAAACTAACCAAAAATACAGGTGTATCTAAAGGCTCACATGGAAGCCACCAAAACTCACTTCATGCTATGCCTCCTACCATCCAGCAAGTGGCTTGCATGCACCAACTCAGAGGTGTTAGAATATGAATTTATTCACCACGACAGAGCTATCCATCCACATGTAAATGATCTATGGCATATGACAATTTGGACTGGGGTTAGTTTTTTGGGAGAAACCAAGGAGGGCTGGTTCTAGGTTTTGAGGAGCTCCAGTCAGAGAATTCTCAGGGCTCCCCTTCCCTCTTCTACCCCCAAGTCCCCCATTCATGCCCTCCTCCCTTGTTCCCAACTCACCTGCCTCCCACTTGTCTGTGTATCTTCCCTTGCCTGCTTGTGAACTCTTCCAGTGCCCATGTACACCAATGCCCACAACCCTTTTTCCAAGTGGCTCTGGCTGGGTGGGGAGGGTAGATGAGAGCATATTGGGGCACTAGCAAATAAGGGAGTGTGGGTGGATCCACAGCAGTGGGCCCTGCTAGAGCACGGACAGCTGCCCCATCTCAGGATATGCTGGCCCTGGCCCTGAAACCAAGGTTCAGAACACCACTCTGCTATGAAGTTTGATAGGGGACTTTGAGCCAGTCACTCTCTCTCTCTCTCAGTCCAGGCGACTTCACAGTATTATTGTGAGGCTAAAACGAAGAAGACATAACTGACTCCATGGTGAAAGGATAGGACAAAAACGTACCAAACAGGCCTCTCTGTAGCTGCTATAATGCAAGCAATGGCTCTAAAAAACTTATTATTTAAGAGATACATAACATTGTTAAATTCACATGGGTAGCCATGTTGGTTCAAAGCAATAGAACAACATATGAGTAGAATGGCAACTTTAAGACCAACAAAGCTTTATTCAAAGTTTAAGCTTTTATGTGCATGCACACTTTTTGAATAATACCATCTTTAGATCCGGCCCAATTGGCACACTATCGGCCGGTCTCAAATTTCCCCTTTTTGGGCAAACTTATTGAGAGGGCAGTGGCGATGCAGCTACAGACTTTCCTGGAGGATGCTTCCGTCCTTGACCCATTTCAGTCCGGCTTTCGCCCGGGACATGGGACGGAGACGGTGTTGGTTGCCCTAGTGGATGACCTTCAACGGCATCTGGATCGGGGCGGCTCGGCGGTGCTGATGTTGTTAGACCTGTCGGCTGCGTTCGACACGGTCGACCATCGGCTGCTGAAGGGTCGCCTCGCCGACGCGGGGATTCAGGGGTTGGCCTTACAGTGGCTTTCCTCTTTCCTGGAAGGTCGGGGACAAAGGGTCGCAGTTGGGGGGGAGCTATCCCGGAGGTGCACACTCGATTGTGGTGTGCCCCAAGGGGCGGTTCTCTCCCCGATGTTATTTAACATCTATATGCGGCCTCTTGCCCAGATTGCCCGAAGGTACGGGCTGGGATGTCACCAGTACGCTGATGACACCCAGCTCTATCTACTGATGGACGGCCAGCCGGTCTGCGCCCCGGAAAATCTAGATCGGGCATTACATGCCGTGGCTGAGTGGCTCAGACTGAGCGGGCTGAAGCTTAATCCTGCGAAGACAGAGGTCCTTTGCCTAGGTCGCCGCGGCCTGGGAGAGGGAATCCCCCTACCAGCCTTTGACGGTGCGCCGCTGATAGCGGCGGACAGGGTCAGGAGCTTGGGGGTGCTATTGGAGCCTTCCTTAAAGATGAAGGCTCAGATAGCAGCCGCTGCCAAGTCCGCATTCTTTCATCTTAGGCGGGCAAGACAGTTGGCCCCCTTCCTGGAGCGCAACGACCTAGCAACAGTGATCCATGCCACGGTCACCTCGAGGTTGGACTACTGTAATGCCCTCTACATGGGGCTGCCCTTGTCCCGAACCCGGAAATTGCAGCTGGTGCAGAATGCCGCGGCCCGGCTGTTACTGGGTCTCCCAAAGTGGGGACATATTCAGCCGGGTCTTCGGACCCTGCACTGGCTTCCAGTGATATACCGAGCCCGGTACAAGGTGCTGGTTATTACCTTTAAAGCCCTATATGGCTTGGGACCTGTCTAACTGAAGGACCGTCTCTCCCCACACGTTCCCCAGAGAGTACTGAGGTCAGGAACACAAAATCTCCTTACTATCCCTGGGCCAAAAGAAGCCCGCTTGAAAGCCACCAGAGAAAGGGCCTTCTCTGTTATGGCCCCTACATGGTGGAATCAGCTGCCGGAGGAGGTGAGGGCCCTGCGGGACCTTGTTCAGTTCCGCAGGGCCTGTAAGATGACCCTCTTCTGGCTAGCTTATACCTAGCTTGAGAATTTAATGCAACTTGCCAGTTTTCCTCTTTTATATTTAGAATATTTATTAATTTTTAAGGTTTTATCTGTTTTAAATGTTTGATTCTTTCATATTTAAATATTGTTTAATTTTTATGCTGGATTTACTGTTGGAAGCCACCCTGAGCCACTTGTGGGAAGGGCAGGATATAAATTCTAAATAAATAAAATAAAAAAATAAAAATATTGTTAGTTAAGAAATGAACATATTTTACGAGTCTCCTCATTACTTAAATATAGTAATACAATCAGTATCTCAGTCAATATATGATCATTCCATAGCAGTATTTCAAATCAAAAAAGTGGAACCATTTGAATGCAAAAAAAGAGGAGGAAATGAAGACTGTATTCAGGGGAACTGAACTGCTTTTTTTCTATTTATTTATTTGTAGGGAATGGGAAAGTCTCCCATATCCACACCCAAAGTACCAAGATATTTCCTGAGATTAGGGTTGCCAAGTCCAATTCAAGAAATATCTGGAGACTTTGGGGGTGGAGCCAGGAGTAAGGTTGTGGCAAGCATGAACTCCAAAGGGAGTTCTAGCCATCACATTTAAAGGGACAGCACACCTTTTCAATTCCTTCCCTGCATTGGAAATAATGAAGGATAGGGG
Organism: Heteronotia binoei; assembly: GCF_032191835.1. Lineage (NCBI taxonomy): Eukaryota > Metazoa > Chordata > Lepidosauria > Squamata > Gekkonidae > Heteronotia > Heteronotia binoei. The sequence continues at coordinate 97,492,889 of NC_083229.1, forward strand.
CACCATCTTTGGGGGCTAATAGAATTGGACCACCTGCCCCAATCCTTTTTAAAAGTGGAGGGTACTTTGAAAAGAAGCATAGGATGCTATGCTGAAAACTTGGTGCTTCTGCCTCAAAAAACAGCCTTTCCAGAGCCCCAGATACCTGAAACAACAAAACAAAAATTTCACTAACTTGCATACTGAGCTACTTTTTAAGAAACAAAATCTCAATTTTTGCCTCAAGTTTTTCTTTTGGATTGGTAAACAAACAGGATAGTGTGATTAAAATATTTTTATAAAGATAATCCTGGATTAAATTATATCTGATTAGATAATCCCAGATTAAATTATATCTGATTTCTTCATATGTATAAGTAGGAATGCATCCAAGGGGTACTCAGTAGCATTAGCACAATATTTTAAGATTCCTGGGGGGGGGGGGAATCATTCCTTCAGCAAGCATAATGTGGAAGCTAAAAAAAACCCCTTCCTTAATACCAGTCAATGAAGAAATGTCAAAAAATAATATAAAGGGGGGAGGTGTAAGTGCTTGGGCCTTCTTTCTTAAGAACATAAGAGAAGCCATGTTAGATCAGGCCAATGGCCCATCCAGTCCAACATTCTGTGTCACACAGCGGCCAAATATATATACACACACACACACACACACACACACACACACACTGTGGCTAATAGCCACTGATGGACCTCTGCTCCATATTTTTATCTAACCTCCTCTTGAAAGTGGCTATGCTTGTGGCCGCCACCACCTCCTGTGGCAGTGAATTTCACATGTTAATCACCCTTTGGGTGAAGAAGTACTTCCTTTTATCCGTTTTAAACTTTCTGCTCAGCAATTTCTTTTTTAACACTTTCCCCAATGTTTTAAATGTGTAGGGTTTTTCTGCAACTCTGGGTCTCCTCCCAAGTTTGCAGAAATATTACTTATCTCATAAAATTATACATACAGTCCTAAGAAAAATAGAGAGAGATATAGAGAAACACATGGGGGATATTTACCGATCGTAGTCTTCAAGGAAGGCTCCAATGGCGACGAACGAGGAAGTGGGAGAGGGGACCCGAAACTTGGCCTTAGAATCGGGGATGGATCTAGACAGCGGAATTGGGATACTGCTAGAAGCACACTTGTGGGTAGCTAGTCCACAGGTTATAAGGACTACCTTGAGCCCTTAGGGGTTGGGAGGTACGAGGGAGGAGGAAGGTAGTCAGCTGGTGCATGACCTCACGAAACGGGGAGGTTTCACAGTGACCATGAGGGCTGGACTACTGCAAGAGCCAATAGGAAGTTCATTGGTGTCACCTAATTGGGTGCCCATTCCTGACCAATGAACTGACTTGGATCCTGGATACCTGAGTGAACTTTCAGGTTGAAATGGACCAGGGTGGGGATGCTCCAAGGGGATAACAAAGAGAAGAATGGGGGAAATCACTGGGTGGAGGTGTGCTTGAGTTTACCAAACTTATCTAAAAAGGTGACAATAGATCGCCAAATTGCTACCTACCTAACACGCGGTTTACACAAAGGAACTTGGCTCTGGCTGACGATGGTCTTCCTCTTCTTCTGTCTTCTTCTTGGCACCAGTCTTTGTCTTGGGTTCCGCTGGACAAAGACAGTGGTGGTTGGACAATTATCCACTCCTGGGGTGGGTCAATTGTTTGCAATCACAGGTGACATCTGGTGAGTACGTGAGCCGTTGGCTTCTCTGGAATGGAGTCTGGCCTGATAGGAAGATGGATGCGTGTGGTGTTAGCCCTCCAGGGTGGATTCCATGGTCAGTGCTTCAAAACCCCATCCCCTAAGCCTTTTCAAAATAGCTGAAGTCCCATTTCCTCAACTGTTTGGTGGGAAAGGCAAAGTAGGAAGACTGAGATAAGTAATCTACTACATGAACAGCCCATATGAGAATTTTAGGTTTTTTAAAAATTTGTTTGTTTTGTTTTTGATATAGACTCCATGCACTCAGCATGGTTGTTAGTTCAGAATCTCATGATATGACTCAGTTTTGCATATGGTTCAGCTGGAGATATGTACACAAAGCCAATTTACATCAAATAATGCCACTGAAAGGGGCATTGGCATCTACTGTTGGCATTTATAGCTAAATGTTTTGCAACATTTGATGATTCCTGAATATTTGCATGCAATATTTTGACTGTATATGACAAAGCAGTCAGCATTGGAAAGCATCTGTTGAAAGACTTGTGATCAAATTTAACACATTTTCATAAGCTTAAAGTATTCCACCAAAATGCCTAATTATTTATCTTAAAACTGGATTCCATGATTCAGATGCAAGGTCAAGCTGCTACAAAGTAAGTTTTGATATTTTTTATTTCTGTTTTAATACTTAAAGGTGTAAAGGATCCAGGAAAAAGGAAGTCAAAATAGCAGTTTATACATGCATTTACTTTTTAATACTTTCAGTTGATGTTATATAAAGGATAGTATGGACTTATCTTTGTGTGCACACATGCATTGTGTACTGTCAACAAAATTGAAGTGTAGTAAGGAGGGAAATCTATTTTTTGCCAGTTCCTCTCCCATGTCCTCCTGTCATAACTCCAGGGTCGCCCCTGGGTATCACATGGAGGTCACAAATTGGGTATGCTATCCTAGGGAAAATCAGCAAGTAGAAAAATTATGTAGGATACAAACTGAGATCTTGCTATGGTTCCAGCTTCCATTGATGAATGAATGCAACTTCTAAATTATACAGAATTCTTCACTGGAAAAGCAGATCCTACTTAACTAGGAAGAAGACCAGATATGCCTCATATTCAACCATCTTGTCAGGTATGTTCTTATGTTCTTAACTCAGGTATGTTCTTATGTTCTTAACTCTGGGACCAATGTGGTAAGCGCTTTTGGGAACAGAACATAATACTTTTATTTGAAAGGTCTGCTTTTCAAAAGTTTGAGAGCTGTTATAGTGAGGGACTGTCTTTGGGGAAAGGTCCAGGGAAACACAATGATTACTGAAATGTCAGTATATTATAAAGACAAGCACTATGAAGAGGGTGATTCCATGAGAATGGTGCTCAGTATCAACAGACAGAAAGTGCTATTTTGCCAAGAATGTCTTGTTTGGTTGCTGCCTCATTATACTTGAAATCTTCAGGGTTCTTGCCAATCTAAATAATCATCCCTTACAAAACCTGCCAATCCCCATAGGTCCTAATCAATCCAAACCAAAGTGAGGCTAAACAGGTGAAGCACTATATAAAAATATATGTAAATATATATTTGCCCCCATACTTCTAAACAGAACAATATTATAATAAAAAGTTCTGGACAATCAGAAAAGGTGAAACATCCTGGCTAGATGATAACCAGGGACAGAGTTGTGTAAAATAACTCAATACATACCTTCATTATGCTTATAGACTTCCTTTACATTTTCTATGTGCCTTCTGTTGGAAGCCATCATACATGATCCTCCTAACTATGATAACTGACACTTAATGGACAGATGCCCCACATTTAGAATATAACTGCAGTGATGAGCAAGCTTAGACATATATTGGCTGGTCCAAAAGCTAATCATTTTGTAAGTAAAATCTTCTCAGTCTGTTTCCTCCCAATTTCCCTAAATCCAGGTATGTTCATATTCATTCTTTCAAAAATTTAGGTAATAAAGCTCAATTTGTCTTTCTTTTGTTCTCCTCTTAGTGTAACAAAAATGACTGATTGAAAAGATTCATATTATTATTTGATGAAGATTCTTTTAATGAAGTATGGAGGAAGGTTAGACTAGATGGCAAAAAGTTTTAAAATTAGGACAAAATTAGAGTGACTAGAGCAAACAAGTATTAAATAAAGAAATGAAGAAAAGGAAAACAACAGGGTATGAGCATGCTTAGAATAAAACTGAATCATTTTTCAAAATAGTCTGACATACAGTGTTCACTCATTGAATCATTATCATGTAATGAATCATTATCATGCAATATTAATATGACACATGGCTTTTTTACTTATTAGGTGATGCAGGATTATAAACTTTTAATTATGGGGAAAGGAAATTAGTGTTAATGACATCTTAACATAAAAGTCTTTACTCAGAAGAGGAAGTTGCCATAAATGTTAATAAGTAATTTTCCAAGTCTCATGAGTCACCTAATCAGAAGAAAAGGTATTTTTAAATCCATCAAACCCACTAAAGACAGTGCTCTGCAGCTGAGACCCAAAGAATAAGAATGCTCCGAAATTCTCATCCCCACCCACCCTGCTAAGATTCTGATGTTCTGAAATACCTGGTCTCAGAAGTTGTTTCATTTTACATTTCTAAACTTTGAATACAGTTCTGTGCTTGCTTAGTTTGTCACACATTCCAGTTCCTTTCAAATGCCATCATGTGCATTGAAACAACTTTGCAAATAAAACAATCTAAATGTGATTATGTTGTGTATATGTGACTCTTTGTTTCATGTGGATTGTTAGTTTTAAGTCCCAAGGTCTTAAGATTTTAACAGTCCGCATAGCTGAATATGTCCAAGCAGGTAGCCTTCAAATGGTGTAAGTTGTAAAAGTATAATCAACTGTAAAATGACAGTTAGTGCTTGGGCGTTCTTTGCCAGAGTAAGAGATTTTAAAAAACACAATTAAAAGATGCAGCAGGGGCTGTTTTTACATTACAGGAGCAATTCTTAGATTGCAAAGCAAAGACTTTTAGGTTTATCAGACCCCATATAAGTCAAACATCAAGGGAAAAGAAAGAAAAGAAGATAAATCCTCATGGAAAACACAGGCAAGCAGCCGTCTCCATCTGCTGACAAACCAGCAGTTCGGATTGTTAGTTCCTGCCTGGCTCATTGGAGCCTTAGGACTGAGCTTGGGGACTTGGGAACAATGGGAAGCAGGATCCAAATCTCTGCTTCCCCAGTCCAATCACCAGCCCCCTGATGGCTCAAAGGACCCAATGGCATTCTAGCGCAAGAACTTTGGAGTGTATATAGCTGGCCCCGTTGGCCCAGTTTAGTAGTCTTAGTCTGCCTATTACCATGCTGTAATCACCAATAAAGAGCTGTGATTACTCTTCCATAAGCCTCCTCATGCATCGATCTCACTATTTAATAGATTATACATGTGATGGCATCAAGATTATTTTGGTGTAGATTTACTGAATCATAGAGTTGGAGATGGATTTATACACAATCTAGCCTAATCCACTCCTCAGTACAGGAAATCTAAAGCTAGATCATGCCCAACAGGAAGCTGTCTGGACTGATCACTAGCTTAGGTGACTGGTTTTATTATCAAAGTGTTCTAACCTATTCTATGGTTTCTTTCAACATTCAGTATAAATTTGCCCTCCTTAACTTAAGTCTATTGATCTGGTCTCCACCATCTGAAGCAGTAGAAAACAAGTCTTTGTCATTTTTCAGTTGAATAGCCCATTCCTCTCTCCCTTCCCTGGCAGCATAAAATTAAGAAATTTGTATTAAAACTTGTTGAACATTTACATGATTGAAAAGCAATTGTACTTAACTATCAATCCAATGTACATATTTAATAAAGGCAATACATTTCTCTTTTAATATGGAAATATAACATATGAAAGTCCCAGCTTCTTTATGGTTTAAACTTTCTTCTTTAGTGTGAAGGAGTTCAAGCTTGGAAAATTTTTGAATGCCAGAAAGTACAACTTACATCACACTATTCAGGGCTCATCAAAGCACTACAGAAATCTGTGTAAGTGGCTTCCCTCACCTTTAAAAAAACCCCTCTAACTTTCTGTTTGGAGCAGAAATCGAACACATGAAACTCCAGTACATTTCCCCATCTTTTTAGAGGCGTTTCTTAAGTCTAAAATCTTCTTTGCTTAGGTCTAAAATCTATTCTCTTTACTTACCCAGTTTCAGTCTCTCATCTTTTTGTACTAGTTCTCCTCAAGTCTTCTCCTCAATTCCTGAAGCAATTTTTCCTTCAGATATGCATCTCTGAAAGAGCATTCCTAAAAATCCAAGTAAAAGCCTCACACAAAGGACTGCTGTCTCCTTCAAACAAAAGAGACCACAATACTTCTGTGTGGAGGGAAAATACTAGTTGTGTCTGAAATAAAATAAAATAAAATAAAATAAAAGAGGAGAAGAAGGATGACATAGACACACCATGCTGAGAGAAATCAGGCCACAATTGTATTGATCATAGGAGCATTGGTTAGGATTAGTGGGTGAAGCTGACAGTCCAACTGCTGTCAACACCTTTCCCAATCTGCCTGTTAGGGTAGCTGAGGGCAAAGGTCTGCTATTAGGGCCAGAAGTGAAGGAAACTGCTATTCTTAGACTCACTATCCTCCTGGAGGTGTGGCCAGCCCCAAGGTTGGATTGCCCCACCCTTCACTCAGAGTCTCAGAGAGGCTTACAACCTCCTTCCCTTCCTCTCCTCACAACAATCCTGTGAGGTAGGTGGGGCTGGGAGTGTTCTTTTTGAGAGAACAGCTCTGAAAGAACTGTGACTGACCCAAGGTCACACCAGCAGCTTTTCCAAAACTGTTACCAATTTCGCACTAGAGCTTGTCCCAGGTGGAGAGCCCTTTTGCCCCTGGTGCTTCTCTTCGTTTTCGCACAAGCTGCTGCAGAGGGTAGGAGTTGGCATGCTGCTCTCCTGCAGCAAGCAGAAACTGCTTGTAAGAGGATCTTAGTTGCAGCAGGAAATCACCTTGTGCTTGGGCAGGGGCACAGTGGAAGGGCTTCTAGCCCCACTGGTGGACCTCTTGATAACACTTGGGGTTTTTGGCCACTGTGTGACACAGAGTGTTGGCCTGGATGGACCATTGGCCTGATCCAACATGGCTTCTCTTATGTTCTTATCAACACTCCAACTTGCAACTCCACAGCAGTTTGCCAAAACCCGAGAGAAGCACCAGAAGCAAAAGGGTTTTCCACCCAGAAGAAGCCTAGTGCAAAATCAGTCTGTAATTTTTTAAACAAGTTACTTGTGAGCTACCATTTCAACACAGCAGGTAACAACAGGAAAAAAAAATAGCTGTGTGTGTGATAGGGGGGCCAGTTCTTCCACTATAATGAGAGACCTTCCATTTAAGGAGAGAGTCCATTAAGCTTTGGAAAATTCCCGGAGCCACACTGACCCCAAATTGTAGCCTCCACACCTTGAAAGCACCCCGGTGCATAACAGTGGTCTGGGCCTCAGCCGTTTGCTCATCCACCGGAAGTTGTTGGTATGCTTGGGCCAAATCCAATTTCCCAAAAATCTTTGAACCGGCCAGGGAGGTGAGGACATGGCTGACCACCGGGATGGGGTATAGGTGGTCCTGTAGTGCTTTACTAATTGTGCATTTGTAGTCTGCACAGACGTGCACATCCCCGTTCAACTTGACTGGAGTGACTATGGGGGTTTCCCAAGTGGTGTGGAAGACGGGCTCTAGCACCCCCTGGGCCATGAGGTGGTCCAGTTCGGCTATTTTGGGCTTAAGTGCAAATGGAACCCACCAAGCCTTCAGCCTAAACGTGGGGTCCAGCTGCAGCATGATAGCTGGCCCCATGTATGTTCCCAAAGCCCCATCAAATACTCCCGGGAACTCCTGGCACACTTGGTCAAAATTATGGGCCTGTATGTTGTCCGCCCCTACAACTTTGATGCCCAGGGGCTTAAACCAAGCCAATCCCAATAGGGTGGTAAGCCGGTGCTTTACCACAAGTATGTCCAGGGCCCCTTTAAAATTTTTGAACTCCACCCTAACTCTGGCCCACACCATGTTCTGCACTGGATTCTTTTGAAAGTCCCGCAATATCAACCTCGTGAAAGTGCTCCACAGGTAACTGCCTTCGAACAGATGCACACCAGCCCTTCCGCTCCAGGCTGCCACTGCCTCGATGTCGAACGGTTCGATGAGGAAGGGGCACACCAGCTACACTGCCAGCCATACAGCAGGTTGAAAACAGCAAACCGACCACGGGTAGCGGAGAAAACAAGCACCCAGTGCGCCAGCTATGGGTACCCACATGAGCCCCTACCATAATGTGGACTGCAGAAGCTGAGGAAAAGTGGGCCACATCACCCGAGTTTGCAGGGCCAGAATCAACAGGAGGCCTCAATCCGCACACCACAATGCAACAGATGCACACACAAAGGCCGCAAACATCATCCAGGTAATGAACTTGCCCCAGGACACCCCCAACAAGGTCAAAGTGCAGGTCTTGATTGAGGGGGGTCCCTGCCTGATGGATTTGGACATGGGGTCCTCCTTCTCAATTATTTTGGAGGAGACCCTCAGTAAACTCTGCCCCCACAACCGGCCGGCCCTGCAGCCCATGGAGTTCATATTGCAGGACTTTCAAAAGAATCCAGTGCAGATCATGGGGTGGGCCAGAGTTGGGGTGAAGTTCAAAAATTTTAAAGGGGCCCTGGACATGCTTGTGGTAAAGCACTGGCTCACCACCTTATTAAGATTGGCTTGGTTTAAGCCCCTGGGCATCAAAATTGTAGGGGCAGACCACATACAGGCCCACAATTTTGACCAAGTGTGCCAAGAGTTCCCGGAAGTATTTGATGGGGCTCTGGGAATGTACAAGGGGCTACCTTTTGTGTTGCAGCTGGACCCCACAGTTAGGCCTTTAAGGCTGAAGGCTCGGCTGGGAAGAACTCTCCTTACACAAAGGGTGTGTTCTTTAGGGCAGCAGAGTGGTGGTTCCTCCCCCACTCCAGAAGCAAGTGCTTGAAGCCTTGCATGAGACGCACCCGGGGACAGTGCGTATAAAAGCTCTGGTGCGGAGCTATGTATGGTGGCTGAGAATGGATGAAGAGATTGAGGGGTGGGTTAGGAGGTGCCCGCCCTGCCAAGAGTCCCAGCCGAATCCACCCAGCGCCCCTGTTCACCGCTGGGAATCCAATCTGGTGCCATGGTCCCAGCTACACTTAGACTTTGTGGGACCATACCAGGGGCAAATATTCTTTATCTTGGTGGATGCTTACATGAAGTGGCTGGAGGTCATCCCAGTTGCTTCCACCGCAGCCACAGTTAGAGCCTTACGGAAGGCACCCACAGAAGCCCAGACACCATAGTGATGGACAACGGCACCGCGTTTACCTCTCAGGAGTTCCAGGAATTCCTGAATAGGTACCTCATCCACCACATACGGTCCACTCCCTTTCACCTGGCCACTGACGGCCAAGCGGAGCATATGGTTCACACAACCAAGGAGGCCCTGCATCACATAGTCCAAGGGGATTGGGATCACCAACTGTATGCCTTCCTGTTTGGGAACAGTATCAACCCCAACCCGACTACAGGCATAAGCCCTGCCGAGTTACTCATGGACAGGCAGTTAACCACCCAGCTCGATAGGTTATACCCCGACCGGGCCCCAGACCTCCGCAGCTCCCCTGAGATCAGGGAGACCACTAAGGGGTTCTTTCCGGGGCATCCGGTCTATGCCAAGAAATTTGTGAGTGGGCTGGAGTGGATACCAGTTCAGGTGCTGCGGCTCACCGGGTCCCGCTCATATGAGGTCTCGTCAGAAGGGGGGCAGCTCCTTTGCAGACACATAGATCAACTTTGCCGCCACACCCTGCCAGAGGAACCAGCAGGGCCAGGGGAAGTGGGGAACAGAGAGAGCATGGGGCCGCCGCAAGAAGCAACCATGCCAAGCTTGCCAGGTTCGCTGGCAGAGGAGCAGTACAGGGCGGGGAAGATACCTTTGCAGGTTCAAGACAACGCTCCACCGACCACAGTCCAAAGAGAGGAACCAGCAATTTCAGAACCCCAAGCAGCAGCCCCAGCTCTCCAGATCGAACCTCAGTAGTCACTCAGAGAGTGGCGGCCACCCGCTCATTTGAAAGACTATGTATCTTGAATTAGGGGGGGGGGAGGAGTGTTGTGTCTGGTGTTCATCCCAGAAAGTACAGCACAGCGCACCTGTGGGCGGTGCCTGGAGAGGAGGAATGCAGCCCACCTATGACGATCAGCAGCAGGAAGTTTAACTGGCCAGGATTGGACCTGACTAGGAAGAAGGTTGTTCCAGGAAATGTATATAACAGGGGTCCCGCCCCCGCCATGTTGTCTTTGTGATGTACTCGCTAATAAAGAATGTTGCCATCTGAACGTCTCCGACTTCAGTACATTACACTTCCAATGGCTGCCCAGTGCAGATTCAAGAGAAAAATGATGGGAAATTTTACATCATGGCAATGTCAGTTCCAGCAGAAACCTGGAAGTGACTTATGCGCATTTGGGTGATGCAGTAAAATCTTACAGTAAAACCATAAAGAGATGCTGTAAAACCATAGGTAGTATCCTAGAGTAGTATCCAACACGCTATAGGTAGTATCCAACACGCTAACTTCATTTCCAAGGTTGTGCCAGAAGTGATGTCACACCATCAGCACAATATAAGTCTGAATGTCCCTACACCCCAGAATAGCCACCAGTTGCCAGAATTAAGCTGGCAACGCTAGTATGTGTGTGGGCATTTTGCTGAAGATATCTAAAATATCCATCATCACTGGGTAACTTCTTCTGCTTCTTCCCTTGTTCTGTTTTGGCATCCATCCCATCAAAATACTGGACCTAGGCTTGCCATTTGCCTGAAAATGAAGACTTATTTTCACCTCCAGGTTCCCTTTCCTGCAATAAAAGCAAAAAACAGAGGTGGGGAGCAATATTGCAACATTACAGCTAGGGATGGGCATGAACCGGCTCATGAACTAAAGTTTGTGGTGAATTTTGGGCAGTTTGTGGTTCACAAAGTGAAGCTTGTGGCAGGTCAGCCAGCATGAACTTTCCATGAACTTTCAAGCTGTTCATGGAGGTTCATGAGCAAATACATTTCCAGACAGACTGTCTCCACTCAATCTAAATCTAGCCACCCTGAGTCTGCTTGCGGAGAGGGCGGGGTATAAATTAAACGTAATACATAAATAAATGTTTATCAAACTTGGAAGCAAAAGCGGGGTCAAAACTTGGAAGGCATGTAAAGGAGCATCCAGGGAGGTCCCCCTGTGACTTTGATGTCTCTAGTTTGCCCAGGATCCATTCTATATATACACTCCTGAACCTGCACCAGTCAAAATGACACCTGTCAATGACCATCTGCTTTCCCCCCATCTGCTTTCCTGGGGGTACCTTCTTTGGGGAGGCATAACTCGGACCTCATAAATACAATCCTCACCAAACTTGGAGATCTCTTGTGAGCTTGGTGTCTCAAACATGCAGATGATCCATTGTACCAGGTCATGAACTCATGAACTGAATCAGTTGGTCTATCTGCTAAACATTTGTGACAGTTTGTGCCCATCCCTAATCACAGTACTGAAGGAATTAGGCTGTCTCTATGGAAATAACTATAGAAGTGAGTCCATTCCTAGACCATTGTGATGACAGTTCCAGGTGTAAACTGGAAGTGATACCATGAAGCCTTGTTCCCTGTCCCCAGTATAATCCCTTGCTAGCCAAATGTGACAGGACCCCTGTTTTACTATTGGAGAAATCATATTAAATATAGAATCATATGATGAATTAGATTGTGATAAAGAATTAACACAATGATGCTGTCAGTGGCAAGCATTCAGAAGAATTTACCTTCCACTGCTTTAATCACTGTGTTCCAAAGGGAACAGATATTCTGAGCTAGGTTTGTATCACAGTGCAATTCAGAGTTACTCTGCATAGGACTGCACTGTTAACAACCTACTTTACATAGAAAGCATAACTTTCTGTTTTTTGTTCCAGGGCCTCCATTCTAGACTTAGAGAGGGAGCTCCTTCATATAAAATCTTATTCCTCCCTGCATACCTTCATCTGAAGCACAGGTAGAAAAAATATAATGTCTAGCAAAGTGCTGAATCTCTGTAATGATTCTCTCAAAATGATTCATTGAGTGAGTTTTTGCTTGTGTTTCAAGATTGTTTGCTATATTGTTAAATTAGACTAGTCAATTGTCCAGTGCAGAGGAGGAAAAAGGGTTGCCTTCCTATATAATATGTGTACTCTCTCATATATGTACAGAATCCATTACAGAATCCACAGAATGTTCTCTGCTTGCAGTACAGTCAGGACTGAATTTTACTGATTGATGTTTGCATTCCCATTTTTGTCCCTATTAATCTCCTGTTCAGCTTGAGCCACCTTTATGAAGTGCGCTTGTTTCGGGAAAATAAATTTAGCTAATTTCTTTAACCTTTCATTAAGCACGCTGCTTGGGAGGGACTCATACATAGGGTGATATTTTGAGCTATGAATCATGCACAGGATTTTCATCTGCCCACATAAAAAGAACCCTAATAACGACAATTGTAGGCTTATCACCATGCAATAATGACTAAAAATATTTGGTGTTTATCAGCCATCTCTATGAAACACTGAAAAAGCAAAAAAAATAGAGATGAAGTAGAATAAAAGTGCAAACAGAAATAGTAGGAAATTATGACATTTTGGAAGAATAAAGAGAATTAATAATGCAACATTGAAAAATACTCCTTTTGTTTTCATCCTATAGACAGGAGAAAGATTTTGAGATGCTCAATAGTGGAGACTTTTCTGGAGAAACATCCATTTTAAAAGCAAAACTTAGTTTCCCACAATATATCTTACTAAAGCCCCTTGCCCATCAGTGATTCAGTCAAACACACTACATGAATTATATAACAACAAACTCACATGCTGGTAGGTAAGCCAGCGAGAAGCATCTAAGAGTGATGCTACAGCTGTAGTATTTATTTACTAAAATATTTATACTCTACCCTTGCTGCTCAGCCTTTAGCCCAAGATAAGGTTATGGTTGCCAGGTGCCCCCAGACACCAGCAGGGAACTGTGAAGCTGGGATTCTAGATATAGGTTGGAAAACTGCTAGAGATTTGGGGATGGAGCCTGGAGAGGACAAAGACCTCAGTGGGGTACAATGCCATTGAATCCACCCTCCAAAGCTGTCATTTTCTCCATCAGAAATTATCTCTGTAGTTTGGAGATGTTCTGTAATTCCAGGGGATCCCCAGGTCCTAACTGGAGGCTTGCACCACAAGATAAGGTAGAGTATAGATATGAACAGCAAAAACTGCAAGGACACAAAAACATCATAAGCATCCTGCAACTTAAAAAGAATACACAAGTAAATATCAAGTAAATCAACATGCACACAGTTCAAAGCCAATATAAACAATTAAAAAATACAGCCAATCTGTCAGAACAGTTGACCTTCCACCAAATGCCCTCTGGAATAAAGCCAGGCCCATACCCAAGCTTTTTTTTTTCTTTTGGGGGGGCAGCCAAGGGGCAGTTTAGTGTGATGAAGCTTACTTCCTCCTAAGAAAAAACCTCCTAAGATGATCAAGCTATGCAAAGGAATGGAGAAGCTGGTCTTCTTTCATTTTGACTGATGTGTATCCATTCCAGGTCAGGGATCACAAACAAACAAACTTCACATTAACTTTACTTGTGGAGAAATGTGTTCTACTTATGACTTTGGAGGTTTGGATTGTTCAAAACTGTTGCCCCCATTTTTAAAAAAGTTTTTGTCTTTTAGCATAGAATACTCTCCAGTCTCATCCAACAGCGCTTTAGAAATGCTAATGACCTCCCAGGCCATGGACAATGAAATGGTCAGTTCATACCTCCAGCTAGTCAATTTCTGCCAAGCCCAACAATACTTATGATAACTCCTTGAGAAGTAATTATTTTAGTAGTGTTTACCATGTATGTTTAGAATTTATAATATTCTTATCCCTTCCCTCCTCTTTACCTTGGGAAATGTTTACTACCAGAAAAATAAACAGAAAAGCACACAACCATATCATTTAGGAATAGCGTTCATAGAATGAATTCACTATTTGGGGCAAATAAGGAAACAAAACCCCTTACTGAACACAATTTGCAACTGCAGTCCCAAATACACATTCAAAACCACACAATATCTCCGTAACATAAAACAGGGTGCAAGCCTGTGTGTGCTCCAGAGCTCTTCATTAAGCTGGATGTTAAAGGGGGAGGAGATGTTTCAGGTGCCAACCCTAAGGCTCCTTCCTGTCTCCTCTGTAGAAAATCCTAAAGATCAGAACAGACTAGTAGGCGGTGCTATGTAGTACAGGTAATCGCACTTTTTGTTTTTAGGGAAGGGAAAATGGCAACCTCTAATTGTCTGTCTTTCTAAGTTTTGTATCTCTTTTTAGCCTTTTTATCTGAAAACACCATCAACATTACACTCCAAGGATGCATTCAAATTTCTACTCTCATGCAGAAGATGTATGCAAAGCAATGTTTGCTGATGCCACTGCACTTTCCCTTAGCTGCCATCTCAGCCATAATGAGGCAGAGCAAGTCTCAATATAGCTGACACCACGGCAGTCAGATCTGTCAAATAAAACAGATGGGTGCCCAATGGTAGCAGACACAGGAGTGCATGGTGCAGAGAAGATGTTGTTCCAGAGGTTTTATGAGAGGGAGGGAGGGGGGGAGATATTTGTCATCAATATAAAAGCTCATGGGTAAATCTAGCACATTCAAATCAAGATAAAATTCTAGCTGCTGGCACTATTTGCTATTTGGATTTAAATATCAAACTATTTGCTATCATTTATGCCGCATTGTTTCATGTTAGCACCCCCTAGCAACAGCCCTGGAGTTAGAACAGATACAAAACTGTTTAGTATTTGATTGGCATCATTTAGTTGACCAAATACAAGAACAATAGGAAAAATATACAAGAACCCCCTTAAAAATAATGTAAAGCAGATGCCTGCAGAAGAAATATAATAAATTCAGCACCTAAAAGCTTGAATTGAAGTGTTTTTACTTCCTTCTAAAAGGGCCCCTTCCCTCAGGATTCCATAGCACTAGAGCAAGCACAAAAAGGGTTCTGATCCTTGTAGAGGATAGCCAGACAATCATAAAATCTGGGAACTGGAGCAGAATGGCACTATTTGAAGTCAAACAGAATATAATTTGGGTAAAATTACTCCCTGGTGTGCTCTAGCTCAAGACTGTTTAGTGCTCTCTCTCTCTCTCTTTTTTTGGTATATTTTGTATGTGTGTGTGGGCATGCGTTCGCACATGCGCATATGCGAGAGTGTGTGTGTTTGTACCTGAAAGTCATGATGACTTCTAGTGACTGACCCCTACTGGGGGCATGAAAGATATTCAGAGAGGTGACTGAATAAAGCCTGCCCCTGCCTCATGATCTGGTATTCCAAGGAGGTCTTCTGTCCAAGTACTTGCCAGAGTTGACCCTGCTTAGCTTTCAAGATTCGATGAGAACAGCTTGCCTGGGCTATCCAGATCAGGGCAAGAATGTTTAGTGCTATGAAGGTTAAAACCAGTACCTTGTATTAACTTCAGAAACAAACTGAAGCCAGTGGTTGTTTGAAAAGTATGTCCACATCAATTACCAAACATTTATGATCCTAAACTCTTAATACTTACTTTGTACAGAAAGATAAAATACATTGGTATGTACATTACAACATGACCATACTAGATGAAGACTTTTTTAAAAAAAATACTGGGAATAAATGTCCCCCATAAGACCAGAGAGAGGTATGGGAATTATTTTTTGGCACCATATAAATCACTGACCACCATTTGCATCATTATTCATCTCTCTTTGCCTTGATACCAAGGTTAGTAAATACAGCTCCTACAAGAAGGGGGAACCCTGTACCTCCCTCTTTAATTCTGTCTCTCCTTCCAGTGGCTCCCTCGGCTCTGCACGCTCTTTCCCCACTCCAGATCTCCAGGAAACCTCTGTGTTGATGGAGAAGAGCTTGCAAGCCTGCCTATTTCCTCCTCCTTTCTTGCTTTGCACTACCTATGGGTCAGCAGAGGCTGAATGAGGTCCCAATGTTAAGCACACTTACTTGAGAGCAGGTCTCATTTTGGGCAGGAGCTCACAGGAGGGGAGCTCTGGAACCTCTACATTTTATTGTGCTCTTTCTTACCCCCCTGTCAATACTTGCATCTGGGCTCCATTGTTCAAACCCCCTGTGAGAATTTTGCTGAACTCTAAGATCTGACAAACTTTCTAACATTTCCCCCCCACAAAATATGGGAAAATAACCAAAACAAAGGTGACAGATGGAAATCTTCATCATCCCACTGTGGTCACATAGGAGAAAGTCATTTAAAAAGTATGATGGGAGTAAGGTTTTATGATGACAATTATAATTCAAGAATCATTTCATTTTAAGGCAGATGCTGAGTTGATATAATTTAGTACACCTTCCAGTGAAGTCAGGGGTGTGTGGCATATGCAAATGAATTGTGCAGGAACTCATTTGCATATTAGGCCACATCCCCTGGCACCAAGCCAGAACCGCATTCCTGTGCATTCCTGCTCAAAAAAAGCCCTGGCTCTGGCACTTCTTTTTCTACAAAATGACCCGTGTTTGAGAGAAAGCCTGCATTGTTCCTTCTCAGCCTCCGGGAGCCATGCAATGTGTGTGAAAAAGCTGCATGTGGCTCCCAAGCTGCAGTATGGCTCCCAAGCTGCAGTATGGACACATGTTAGACCTGATCTTTGCGGCCGGGGTTATAGTGGACGATATAACCACTGAAGTGGTGCCATGGTCTGACCATCTTGCCCTTAGGGCTCGTGTAGATATGCCACCCCAAACCTGTTTAGGCGATGAGCCCATTATGGCTCGCCCGCGGAGCCAGATGGACCCGGAACGGTTCCAAACGGCCCTGCGGGATCCCTGGCCCTCTGGCGATTCCCTCAGTGGCCTGGTTGAGATATGGAATAGCCAATTATCTAGGGCCATTGATGAGATCGCACCTCGGCGCCCTCTACGGCCTCGGAGTAGGCTGGCTCCGTGGTATACCCCAGAGTTGCGCCAGCTGAAACAAGGCAATGGCGACGCACCCGTGATGAAGTGACTAGAACATCTTATAAGGAGTTTATGAGGTCCTATGAGATGGCAATCAAGGCCGCAAAGAAAACATACTTTGCGACCAAGATTGCGTCCGCAAATTCGCGCCCGGCACAATTATTTAGGATAATTCGAAATTTTACTACATTGCCACAAGGCAAGCCAAATGTTAAGGAATTGGAAATAGGCTGTGAGGCTTTTTCGAAATTTTTTGCAGACAAGGTCCAATCACTCCGCCATGACTGCCCTGCCATATTGGATACAGTGAGTGAACTCGAGGCTCCGTGCATGTCTTCAGATTTGATCCTGGACTGCTTCGACCCGCTCAGCTTGGAGGAAGTTGACAGAATCCTTGTCACTGCACACCCAACTACGTGTGATCTGGACCCATGCCCCTCCTGGTTAATTAAGGCCTGCCGGGAGGAGCTAAGATGTCCTATACGGGACATCATAAATAGATCTCTTTCAGAGGGCTCTTTTCCAATGCCCCTGAAGGAGGAAGTGGTCCGCCCTCTCCTGAAAAAGGTTACATCAGACCCGGCCGAATTGGCTCACTATCGGCCGGTCTCAAATTTGCCCTTTTTGGGCAAAATTATCAAGAGGGCTGTGGCGTTACAGTTACAGGGCTTCTTGGATGACGCTTCCACCTTGGATCCATACCAGTCCGGCTTCCGTCCGAGCTATGGGGTGGAGACGGTGTTGGTCGCCCTCATGGATGATCTCCGGCAACATCTGGATCGAGGCGGCTCGGCAGTACTGCTGCTATTAGACCTATCGGCCGCGTTTGATATGGTCGATCATCGGCTGCTGACCCGCCGCCTCACCAACGCAGGGATTCGGGGGCTAGCCTTACAATGGCTTTCCTCCTTCCTTGAGGGTTGGGGACAAAGGGTGGCGGTTGGAGGAGGGATGTCCCAGAGACACCCACTTAATTGTGGGGTGCCTCAAGGGGCAGTTCTCTCCCCAATGTTGTTTAACATCTTTATGCGCCCCCTTGCCCAGATCGCTCGGAGACATGGGCTGGGTTGCCATCAGTACGCTGATGACACCCAGCTCTATCTATTGATGAGCGGCTGGGCCGCCGACACCCCTATAAATTTGGACCGGGCGTTGCAAGCCGTGGCGGACTGGATTAAGCTGAGTGGGCTGAAGCTGAATCCAGCGAAGACAGAGGTCCTTCGCGTGGGTTGCGGCGAGCTGGGCAGGGAGATCTCCCTACTGGTCTTTGACAGTGCATCACTGATACCAGTGCGCACGGTCAAAAGCCTGGGGGTGCTACTGGAGTCCTCCCTAACAATGGAGGCACAGATAGCAGCCACTGCTAAATCCGCCTTCTTCCACCTCAGAAGGGCGAGGCAGTTGGCTCCCTTCCTAGAACGTAGCGTGATCCATGCAACGGTCACCTCGAGATTAGACTACTGTAATGCCCTCTACATGGGGCTGCCCTTGTGCCGAACTTGGAAACTGTGGCTAGTGCAGAACGCGGCAGCCAGGCTGCTAGTAGGACTGCCCCGGTGGGAACATGCGCGACCTAGGCTGAGGGAACTGCACTGGCTGCCAATTGTATTCCGAGTCCGCTACAAGGTGCTGGTTATTACCTTTAAAGCCCTATATGGCCGAGGACCTGCCTACCTTAGGGATCACCTCTCTCCATATGTTCCCCAGAGAGCACTGAGATCCAGCTCCCAAAGTCTTCTAAAAATCCCTGGACCAAAGGAGGCCACACTGAAAGTAACGAGGGAGCAGGCCTTCTCAGTAATGGCTCCCCACTGGTGGAATCAGCTACCAGAGGAAGTGCGAGCCCTGCAGGACCTTAACCAATTCCGCAGGGCTTGCAAAATTACCCTCTTCCAACAAGCTTATAGGGAACTCTGAATGTGACATCTAGCCATCTGGATAGACATCCCACTGAATGTAGCACCTTTAATTTACTATGGTTTTATATTTTTATGTAACTTTTAAACTGTATTTTAACTGTATCTTTTATGAATTGTATAACTGATCATGGTATATACCATGTCCTGTTAGCCGCCCTGAGCCTGCTTCGGCGTGAAGGGCGGGATATAAATAAAACTTATTATTATTATTATTATTATTATTATTATTATTATTATTATTATTATTATTATTATTATTATTTTACCTGTTGTATTTCTTTCCATTTTTACAGAGATAGGAAGACGTTCTCCACATTCACAGAAACAGTATCATATACTAAAATACTCTTTCATTAGTTTACTAGGGGATAACATGTTTCACAGAATAATTTGAGCGAGATCTGAAAAGATGAAAGGAAAGAAGATAAGAAGGCCTCTGAGGTTTGGTAAGATGAGAAGGAAAATCTAGACTTTATGTACAAAGGCGCATTAAGTATCTTCAAGGCAAATCTCCAAGACACTTTGGATCAGGACTGTAGTACTTAAGTGGATGCATTCCTAACACCGCAGGATGGATTTGATTTTAAATACTTTTAAAACTATAAATATTTTCCCAGATTTTGTTGCCTCTGCATATTAGGGCAATTAGCCAGGGGTTGAGGATTAAGTCAGGAAAAGTTTGGGTTTTAAAACTCCTATTGATTGTAATAGGATTAAAATCTAGATCATTTTGATTTATGTAAAGGATTTTCATAAATTGTCTACTTGTTTAAGTAGCTGTACTCTAAAATTAGGTTTAGATAGAGATGGATATTTTGTTTAAGATAGCATCTTGCTCTTATTTAAAAACAGCTTTCTAAAAGAAATGTTAAATAAGTTCTCAGCATTCAAGGGCATAAGCCTCTTACACTCTATTTCAGGGGTGGGTAAACTGTGGTTTGGGAGCCACATGTGGCTCTTTCACACATATTGTGTGACTCTTGAAGCCCCCACCACCCCATTGACCAGCTTAGGGAAGGCATTTATCTCTTTAAATCACTTCACCAAGCCAAATCAACTGGTGGCTTGGAGAATGCATTTAAAGTTGCTTTCTTTCCACCTCTCCCCCCCCCCTCATTTATTTGCCTACCTGCCTGCCTTCCCTCAAACATCTGATGTTTATTCTATGTGGCTCTTACATTAAGCAAGTTTGGCCAGCTCTGCTCTATTTATTTATTTGCCTTACTTACACCCTGCCCTTCCACTCAATGGGGATCCAAAATGATTTACATCATTCTTGTCTACCCCAATTTATCCTCGCAGCAATTCTGTGAGGTAAATTAAGCTGAGTGTGTGTGCCTACCTCAAAACCACCCAGCAAGCTTCTATAGCAGAGTGAGGGTTCAAACCTGGGTCTCCTAGGTCCTATTCTGAAATTCTAATGACTACAGTATCTTGGCTCTAGGAGACTGAAAGAGCAGCAATAGCTGGGTGACAGACTATACAACTATGCAAGAATAAGCCGGCTTCCATTTCTTAAATTTTCTTTTAGTCCTGTAGATCAGATGCGTACATGTATTCCTGGTAGATATTATGACATTATTAATTTGATGTAATTAACATATGGACAGAGTACTTATTTTTTAATTCAGCTGCCAAGTATGTATGTATGTGTGAATGTATGTATGTGTTGTTTTGTTTGTATTTTGTGTATATATATATATTCTGTTTTCTGCTGGTATGCTATGCTTATACACAAAGAATGATTGCAGATACAGTCATTGATTGCTTTATTTGTATGTTTACTAAATTCAATAAAAAAGTTTTTGGACATTAAAAAAAAAAAAAAAAAAAAGAATAAGCCTTTTTGTAGGTTGAACTTGCAGCTATTTTTCTGAGGTAGACAGCAGCTAAAACCTCCATTAGGTATGTCAGCAGCTACTAACATATGATCAAAAAACACATCTTTTTTTCTGAGGGCAGCCCTGAATGCTGAACTATCAGTTGAGTCAGTCAGTCAGTCAGTTTAATACGGCTCTAGGCCAATCAACAACAACAACACAACACATCGATAACAATACAACAACAACACAACACCAAGCTAAAATATCACAAAACAATATAATAACTATGTATAACCATCAAAGTAGTAATAAAATTTTCTGATATAGGCAATACTTAACTAAGGGCAACTTTCTTTCAAATACAAGCAGTGTTAAATTTCTTCCTGTCAAGGTCGGAAACATATAGGAACTTAGCAAGATCCAGGGAAAGTTGATCACACCCGTCCCCTAGGAGGAAGTGCAAGACTTGGGCCTGATTTAAAGATTCAGCTAACATTAAGTGGTTCCGCAGAAGTTTGTACCTTACTTCTGTATGGAAAAGACAGTTCAGAATAAGATGGGGAACAGTATCAACCTCCTCCAGGCCGCACGGACAGATCCTGTCTTCTAGCGGAATCTTATGGAAACGGCCCCTCAGAACTGCTGTGTCCAGAATGTTCAAGCGTGCCAAGGACAGCATCCGCCTGATCTTAATTGGCTGTATCTTTCCTAGATACCTGGCACTTTTAAGATCACTTGTAAAGAGGGTTGGGATATACGTCCCCCCAACTTTGGCCAGAGATTGTTTCACCTCCAATTTCAGTAATCGGTCTCTGATAATTGCTTTTGCCCCGTTCTTAAACATGAGGGCTAGAGAATCAATATTCAGATCACTTTCCTCTAATTTAGAATTTAATTTCATCAACCAATTGCTAACGAATGAGTCATAGAAAATTTGATGTGCAATATCATCCGGGTTCGCCAGCACCCTTAAAAGGAGACTCAAGCCTCTAATCCACATTAATGTGGAGAGGCTTGGAAGCCCCGTTTCCAGCCTAATTGCAATAGATGAGGCATATTTTGGCATCTGTAGGATACATCGTACAAACTTCGATTGAACCGTCTCCAATTTAGTTAATTTGTTATACAAGAAAATCTCAGCTCCATACATTAATTGGGGTATAACCTTGGCGTTGTAAACCTTAATAGCCGCTAAGGCGTTATAAGCGCCCTTAGAGGTGTAAAACTCCTGCAGAGCAAGCGCCGTGCGTTGGGCGTTAAACTATCAGTTGAGCTTAAATAGCATATGGATTTAACCTTGTGCTGTTGTTCTTTTGATCTCTCAGCAGCAAACTTCAACAATGGCATTTCCTGGCTGACAATACTGTGCAGTAGTTGTATTTGTCAGAGAAATGTAGCTCTTCCTTCCTAGGGCTCAAACAGAATTCTCTCTCTAAGGGTATCTCACATCTGACTCTATTGCAAGTTCATGTGATAAAAACAAAAATCCTGTTAGAACAAGTCACTGCTTTCATTCATTTTCACTTCCACATAGAAAAACAAGAGCCAGAAGTGAACAGTTAGGTGAAAGATCTTGGGTGCCCAGCTCTTCTGATTTAAACTCCTCAGTTCCAAATGTGTGACCAAACTCAGTTCCAAAAATGTGACTATAATTAATCAATGACCTAGCTGTTCTATCTGCTGGAACACAATAGTCAATAGCGAACTACATTTTCTTTGCCATTATAATCACTGTATTCATGAAATGTCTCAGAATGTTATGTTTCTAATAGATAATATGGAATTACCATACCAATTAATTTTAACACCTATTCCACCTAGTAGTGGACAGGAGAAAAAAACACAGTAAGCAATTAAAAAATAGAACTTTCAAAAACAGACACTTCCTTTGGCAGAAACATTTTAGCTGTGATCACACATGCTAAATGTACCTTCCAACTGGATTTTACCAGTTCACAGAGTAAAACCTAGTTGGAAAGTGGATTGAAAGTGTATGATCGCAGCCTTTTTAAGATATCTGTTCCATACTACAACTCACGAGAGTGGTTGCAAATACTTGCTTCTGCTGTTCCCCCACAACAGTTCCTGCCTGCTTACCGTTCAGTAGTCCAGGCCTCATTATGAATATACTAAATTGTGCCATGTGATGTACAGTCCCAGACATTTTCCTATATGCTTTTAGTCTTAAGACATTGATCTGAGCATACTTGGTTTGTTTCCCTGTTGTGTCTTGCATTTCAGTACCGAAATTACAACACAGCGGATGCTACGGAAGTGACCAGTGGAAGTCCACTGGTCCCCGGATGTAGCCCCGCAAATATGCTCCGCCAATCAAGATCTGTGGCGGGAAGTTTAACTGGCCAGGATTGGACCTGGCCAGACTGAGGGTTGTTCCGGAGTAGAAGAAGATATTGGATTTATATCCCGCCCTCCACTCCGAAGAGTCTCAGAGTGGCTCACAATCTCCTTTACCTTCCCCCCCCCCACAACAGACACCCTGTGAGGTGGGTGGGGCTGGAGAGGGCTCTCACAGCAGCTGCCCTTTCAAGGACAACCTCTGCCAGAGCTATGGCTGACCCAAGGCCATGCTAGCAGGTGCAAGTGGAGGAGTGGGGAATCAAACCCGGTTCTCCCAGATAAGAGTCTGGGAAACCCGGTTCTCCCAGATAAGAGTCTGGGACCCGGCCAGCGTTGCCTTGCCTTATGATGTACTCGCTAATAAAGCATGTTGCCTTCAACACGTCTCATCACTCAGTTCATTACAGTGGCGACGAAGGTGGGATTCTAACCAGGTAACTCCCGCAAGCGGGACTTTGCTGATCTGGCCGGAGACGAGGAAGGCATGCATTCAAGGGAGACAGAAGCGCCCGCCTCCATGGCTAACCCACGTGGGACGACGGGCCACCTTGCAGAGTTCGACCCCACCAACCCTGATAGGTGGGAGACCTAAACGGAGCGGGTCGACTGCTACCTACGAGCGAACTGCAATGCTCTCTACATGGGGCTGCCTTTGTGCCGAACCCGGAAGCTACAGCTAGTGCAGAATGCCGCGGCCCGGCTGTTGTTAGGACTCCCAAGAAGGGAGCACATCCGGCCAGGGCTCCGGGATCTGCACTTGCTACCAATAGCTTACCGAGTCCGGTACAAGGTGCTGGTTATTACCTTTAAAGCCCTATATGGCCTAGGACCTGCCTACCTGAAGGACCGTCTCTCCCCACATGTGCCCCAGAGAGTACTGAGATCGGGAAATCGAAATCTCCTAGTTATCCCCGGGCCAAAAGAAGCCCACTTAAAATCCACCAGGGACCGGGCCTTTTCTGTGGCGGCCCCCTCTGTGGAACCAGTTGCCAGAGGAGGTGAGGGCCCTGCGGGACCTTGCCCAGTTCCGCAGGGCCTGTAAGACAACCCTCTTCCGGCTGGCCTATGACTAGCTGGTACAAGAAATCCAGGTGTAGTTATATTAGAAGTTGCTGTCCCTAATGTTTTAAATGGTTTAAATGTCTTATAATTTTAAATATTTTATAATTTTAAATGTATTAATTAATTTTAACTGTTTTATGCTTAAATGTTATTATGTGGAATTTTATGCTGTGAGCCGCCCTGAGCCACTTGTTGGGAAGGGCGGGATATAAATTAATTAATTAATAATAATAATAATAATAATAATAATAACAACAACATGATTACAGACTACAGCCGTAAGAGAGACGTGCTCCTGAGTGTCTGCGGGGAGGCCACATTCGAGATCGCAAAGGGCCCCTCGGCCCCTGTAAAGATCACGGAGAAAACGTACGAGGAGATAGTCAGACTCCTGACCAGGCACTTCTTGCCCCAGCCTTTCATCATCGCCCACCAATTCCTCTTCCACAAGAGGGATCAAGGGGCGGGAGAGACAGCCGCCATCTACCTGGCCGCCCTCCGCCAAATCGCAGGGAACTGCAGCTTCAACAAGCTAGATGAAGCCCTGAGGGATCGCTTCGTCTGGGGCCTCCGAGACAAAAGACTGCAGTAAAAGCTCTTTGCAAAGGAAGAGCTCACCCTCCAACTCGCCTTCAATGAAGCCACTGCGTTCGAGAGAGCAACCAAAGCTTACAACAACCCACGAGTGGAAGCCGTCCACCAGGAGGAGATGGCACTGGACAACCCAGAGGAGGAGGAGGCAAATCAGCTACGTCACCAACCAGGAATGGGGTTGAGAGCGCCCACGTGGCCATGAGCGACAGAGATACCAGCCAACACCAAGTGTGCCAGCTGTGGGGATTCACACAAGCGCTGGGACTGCCCCAACCTCAACGCGGACTGCAGGAACTGTGGAAGAGTGGGCCACATAGTGCAGGCTTGCTGGGCCAAGGCCACCCGCAGATGCCAGTCCACCAACCACTACTCGACCGATGCCTACTCGACCACATCGACTAGCCTGCAGGTAATGAACTTGCCCCTCACCACCCCAGATAAGGTCAGGGTGTCAGTCCTAATCAAGGACGCTCCATGCCTAATGGAGCTGGACTCAGGCTCCTCCATCTCCATAATTTCGGAGGAGTCTCTAAGGCTGCGACCGGCGGACTTCATACTGCAGGACTTCCAAAAAACCCTGTACAGATTTTGGGTTGGGCCACTGTAAGGGTAGAGTTTAAGAACTTTAAGGGCAAGCTGGACATTCTCGTGGTCAAACGCCAGCTCACCACATTACTGGGGCTGGCCTGGTTTCAACCGCTGGGTATTCAAATAGGAGTCATGGAGAGGCTGCTTTGAATAACTTTCTCCTTCATCTGAATTCAGTCCAATCTCGTATCCAGTTTACAGTGGAGAAAGAAAAGAATGGTCAACTTGCCTTTCTTGAAGTCCTCATTACCAGGAAAGATGACGGAAAACTCGGCCACACTGTATTCAGGAAACCCACACACACCGACTGCTATCTAAATAAGAATTCCAATCATCATTCTCGCCAAAAACGTACAGTTGTAAAAACCCTCATCCACCGGGCATCACGCATCTGTGAACCAAGCCAACTCCAGCAGAAACTACACCACCTCAACCAGTCACTGCAGGCCAATGGATACTCCCTACAAGAAATTAGAAGGGCCCTCCATCCCAAGAGACCATCCACACCAAATCCTGAGCCACACACAAATGTAGGTACAGCCTTCCTGCCCTACATAAAATCTGTCACCGACCGCATTGGCAAAATTCTCAAATGCCACAACGTTGACACAGTCTTCAAACCCACACAAAAGATCCGCCACTTGCTGCGCTCGGCCAAAGATATGAGAGATCCACTTTCAACCCCTGAAGTCTACAAAATACCCTGCTCCTGTGGTACAGTCTACATTGGCACTACCCAACGCAGTATCAACACCCGCCTCACCGAACACAAGAGACACTGTCACTTGTTTCAGCCAGAAAAAATCAGCTGTAGCTGAACATGCACTTCAAGAAGGAGACCACATCATCCACTTTGAAAGAACTAAAGTCCTTTCTACGGCCTCACATTATCATACCCACCTGAACAGAGAAGCTATTGAGATTTACAAACACCAACACAACTTTAACAGAAAGGAAGAAAGCATTTCCATCCACCAATCTTGGTATCTAGCTCCGCTTAACACCCTACAGACTATAAATTGCAGAAATTCACAGAACAACCAGCACATTCCACAGAACAATCAGCACAATCAACATCCATCTTCCTTTTCTTCACACCCCTGCCAACCCTCCCAGCAATTAACACAGAACAATGGGCACATTCAACAGCTAGTTTCCTTATCACTACCCTTCCAGGAAGCCCCACCAAACAATGGGCACATCCACAAACCTATTACCCTTTCACCACACCTCCTCCAGCCTAGAAATAGCAGCTCTCCAGCAGCCCTGGCCTCATTCAATGCACAGCAGCCAAGAAGGTCAGAGCGCCTGCTCCAGCTGCAACGCCACTGAGGATATTCTCCGCAGCCGAGAACGAAACGTCTGGAAGAAAAACTTTCTCCAGTAGAACACGGCACTTGAGCCCAAAAGATTCTACAATCCCTAATAAATCAAAAGAGTTTGTGGCTCAACATTAGAAAGAACTTCCTGACAGTTAGAGCAATTCCTCAGTGGAACAGGCTTCCTCAGGTGGTGGGCTCTCCTTCCTTGAGGTTTTTAAACAGAGGCTAGATAGCCATCTGACAGCGATAAAGATCCTGTGAATTTAGAGGGAAGTATTTGCGTGCATCCTGCATTGTGCAGGGGGTTGGACTAGATGACCCTGGAGGTCCCTTCCAACTCTATGATTCTATGATTTAACAGAGTCCACCAACATGCATTTTTTTTCCAGGGGAACTGATTTCTGTACTGGAGATGAGCTGTAATTCTGGGGGATCCCCAGGTACTACCTGTAGACTGGCACCCCCACTTAAGTTGAAAGGATGTCTGCCAGCCTAATGTAGGATGCTGTCTATTAAAAGAAACTAAATAGAGAATGTTTCTCACTTCTAGTTTTTTGTTTTCTTAAAAAAAAAACGAATTATAGCTTGTATTTATTGTGTTGGAAAACAAGTTGCAAACATATCATGGCATGCTTGTCAAAGTTTCCAGAGCACATCATCCACAGTCATATACTCACTGCTAAGGAAAAACAATAGCTTTGTTCACATTAAGAAATTCCATGCTTTTTACTAAACTATTTCTTTCAATTGACTTTAGGCCCCTTTCTGCTAATTTACCATACAAACAATGAATCAGTTTCCATGGGATGGAGTTACTTAGCCAAATTTTCATGTTGCCACCGCAAAGATAGGCTTCTGTTTATCCTCAGAGACATCATATGCTTCTTCAGGAGATAGTAATTCATCTTTTAAAATCTCTTCTCTTTTATCATTCTAGCATAAAAGCTGCTAGAACCAGTGGCAAGTGTACAATGGAATTCATGTGAAGGGGGAAAAAAAGAACAGTGATCACACCTCTTGAAAATATATTTTCACTTGCTTTTAGGCCGAGTTCTAGGAATTCTGGCTTGGACATGTGATGGAAACTGTTATGAGATAGTCACACAAAAAGGACAGTGAAAATGACAACACTTGAAAAGGAGCTATAATTAATTGTGACAAAATAACCACAGTAATTTTTTGTATAATCTCAGGTTTCATAAATTGTTCTTCCTAAAGCCAAAAACAATGACACATGTTTACATACAGAAAGCAATGACACAACCTTGGGAGCTGAGAGTATTAATATGCTTCATTAAAATGCCATATAAATTCCTCAAATAAAACATAGCTTTTTATTGTAATTTGATTCACTGACTCACAACATTATCAAAGCAATATATTAATGTGAAATTTAGCAATGCTTCTGTTCAGATCTTGTTTTTCTATTGTGTCCTTTTCTTGCCTATACTATTTTTTTTCTGGTGCCACTAACAGCTACCATTCAAAACTCCTTATGATTATTTTATAGGCTTTATAAGAAATCCACTATCAGATCTCCCAGTATGCTTTGTGGCCCAGCATGCTTTGGACCAGGACAGTGCTGAATACAGGGCTGACTTATCCAGTAGGCACAGTAGGCACAGGGCATAGCACCCATGAAAATGTTTTAATTTCTTTTAAAATGAGAAGAGTGTGTGTGAAATTTTAGGGTTGAAGAAAATGTTGGGGGGGGGGGGTCAGAAAAAAATGTTTAGGGCCCATGAAAATCTATTACATTTTTCCTAAAACAGAAAAAAAGTTGAAGTATTTAAAGTTATATAAAATAATTTTTAATACTGATATTATGGTGGGAGTGGCCCACAAAGGCATAAGTACCTTGTACCCATGAAACTTTTCTGGCCCATAAATAAGAAAAAATTAAATGAGTACCCAGCTTGCTGGGGGGGAAGTGTAGATGACTGGGGAAGGCAATAGCAAGCCCCCCATAAAAAGTCTGCTGTGAAAACATCATGATGCAATGTCACCCCAGAGTCAGAAACAATTGGTGCTTGCACAGAGGACTACTTTTACCTCTTAGTAATAATTTATTTTCATGCCTCTAGGCCTATGGCTAAATACATAGAATACTAATACATAAAATAGAAACCAAAACAAATATACATACAATTTAAATCAAAAGGTCAGTTACATATTAATTGCCACTGAGATAATTTAACAATTCCCACTAAAGCTTATTAGTTTATACTAACTTATTAACTTATAAGAGAAAATAAATATAATTTATATTCAGACAACAGTGTTTTTACTTACAAATGTAAATCTATTATCTGAATTTTAACTTTATGGCATTTTTATTGGCAAATTCCTGGATTTCATCAGCAGGCATGTTTCTTAATAACTCATTTTTAATAGAGAGTAGAGAGAGGTGAGTTAACTTTGTTTGTGACAGAGTTGAACTTAGGTAGTTCCTGACGCAATTTAATTTGGGAAATGACCGTTCTCCTTCTACATTTGTGCCAAAAATTGATAAGTAAATTCCTAGTGTGATATAGATATATAAAATGTGATATAGACGTATCTACAAACATGACATATAATTTAAAAAGAGAATGAGATGGGGGTGTCGGGAAGAAGAAGAATTGCAGATTTATACCCTGCCCTTTTCTCTGAATCAGAGACTCAGAGAAGCTTACAATCGCCTATATCTTCTCCCCCCCACAACAGACACCCTGTGAAGTGGGTGGGGCTGAGAGGGCTCTCACAGCAGCTGCCCTTTCAAGGACAACTCCTGCAAGAGCTATGGCTAACCCAAGGCCATTCTAGCAGGTGCAAGTGGAGGAGTGGGGAATCAAACCCGGTTCTCCCAGATAAGAGTCTGCACACTTAACCACTACATCAAGTTGGCTCTAGGAACAACTTTTTGTGCATTCACAAATGAGATTATCATAGTTAGATCATTTTTGTTTTGTTTCTCTTATTTGTTTATTTAAATATAAATGCACTATTTGTTTATTCAAAAAATTATTAGCTGCCTTTCTTCCTTAAGGACCTCAAGGCATTTACAACATAGATAAAATGCAAAAAAATTAAAAATTTAAATTACAGTTCAGGACTGTTATTAAACTTAACAAAATGCAGTCCTAAATAAAACCATCCTCAGCTGCCTCCTAAAGACTGAAAATGAAGGGGCCAGGCACAAGTCCCCAGGAAGGCTGTTCCATACTCTTGAGCTGCCACTGAAAAGGCCCTCTCTTTTATGGCCACAAAACAAGTTTCTTTGGTTTATGGGGGAGTCAGGAGGGCCTATCCTTTTTATCTTAATTCCTGGGCATGGGCTTAGGAGAGAAGACAGTCCTTCAGATACCCCAGTCCTAAGCTATGTTGGGCTTTAAGGGACAGAAGCAAACATGTTGCATTGGGTCCTGGAGTGGATCAGTAGCCCATGTAATAGTGTCGTATCAGGGTCATATGCTCCTGATAGGTGGCCTGGACCAGTAATCTAGCCATAGCATTCTGTATCAGCTGCAGCTTCCAAACACCTTCAAGGTTAGTCTCAAGCAGAGTTCACTGCAATACTCCAGTCTAGATGGAAATAAGCCATGGATCACTGTGGATCAGGCCTGTAGCTACAGTGGGGCCCAGGGGCAGGCCACTCCATTCAACCCCTCCTTCTATCTGTATGGCCCCTCCATTGGAGGGTCTCTAATCTGCCTCCTTTGCTTACCACCACTTGCTGCTGTGCTGAACAGTGCAGCATTGCTACTGTAGGTACTTCAGATTGGCATGGGGGGAGGAGAATCCTACTTGCAGCCAGATCCCCCCTAGAAGGTTTACTGAATTAGACAAAGTTAGTTAAATGGGGGGGGGCTGTCACTTTACTTGAGAATCAGATAAAGTGTTTAGGGCCAAACTGGGTCGCCCCTTGGCCCCCAAACAAAAAATGTTGCTGTGGGACCTACCAATCATGAAATCCTGGCTACAGCCCTTCTGTGGATAGATCTGACTGAACCAGGAATAGATAAAGCTGGACAAAAGCACTTCAAATCACTACTAAGGTGACTGCTGTTGAGTAGCACTCCCAAGCTGTGGACTTGACTTTTCATCCCACCCAAGACAGGAACGATCTCAGGTTCCTGGTATGCCTTTCTACTAATGCAAAGAACTTCTGTATTGTCAGGATTCAGCTTTTCACCCTCATCTAGCCTATTACTGACTCCAAGCACCAGTTCAGAACATTAAGAGCATCCTCAGAATTAGGTAGGAATGGAAGTTAGAGCTAAATATCATCTGCATATTGATGACAGCACAGCCCAAATCTCCTCATGACATCTCCAAAAGGTTTCACATAGATATTAAATTGCATGGGGGATAAGATCAATCCTAGAACCCTACAGGCCAATGGTGATGAGGCAGAACAGTAATTCCTCAGCACCACCTTCTGAAACTGACCCTCAAATAGGCCTTGAAACACCATAACACAGCGCCCCGCAGTCACAGCACCAAGAGGCAGCTCAGTGGGATTCTACAGGCCACTGAGAAACTACCAATCAATCAATCAATCAATTTTTATTTGTATCCCGCCCTCCCCGCCGAAGCAGGCTCAGGGCGGCTAACAACATAATCAATACATTAGTTTACAAGGTATTTGAACATAACTAATTAACACATTAATTAAAATTCTACTAAAACTCTAAAATTAATAAAATCATTAAAATTAATATACTGGTGCTATTGTGTAGGTTTCACTAGCAGTTTCCCTTAATCGGTGAAGGCCAATCGGAACAGGGTGGTCTTGCAGGCCCTGCGGAACTGTTCAAATTCCCGCAGGGCCCGCAGATCCTCTGGAAGCTGGTTCCATAGGCGTGGAGCCATAACAAAGAAAGCCCGATCACGGGTACTCTGAAGCTTTACCTCTCTCGGCCCGGGGATAGTCAGCAAGTTCTTCCCAGCTGACCTCAGCACTCTCTGGGGTTCGTATGAGGAAAGACGGTCCCTAAGGTAGGCAGGTCCTCAGCCATATAGGGCTTTAAAGGTAATAACCAGCACTTTGTAACGAATCCGGTATTTAACTGGCAGCCAGTACAGTTCACGCAGCCCCGGCTGTATGTGCTCCCACTTTGGGAGCCCCAACAGTAGTCTAGAAGCCGCGTTCTGCACCAGCTGCAGCTTCCGGGTTTGGCACAAAGGCAGCCCCAAGTAGAGGGCATTACAGTAATCCAGTCTCGAGGTGACCATTGCATGAATCACTGTTGCCAGATCCCAACGCTCTAGGAAGGGAGCCAACTACCTTGCCCGCCTCAGATGAAAAAAGGCTGACTTGGCAGTGGCTGCTATCTGGGCCTCCATTGATAATGAAGGCTCCAGTAAAACTCCCAGGCTCCTGACCCGGCACGCCGCTTTCAGCGGCGCCCTGTTGAAGACTGGGAGAGGTATTTCCCCTCCCAGAGCGCCCCGACCTAGGCAAGGGACTTCTGTCTTCGCTGGATTCAATTTCAGCCCACTCAGCCTTAACCAGGTTGCCACAGCCTGCAGAGCCAGGTCTAAGTTCTTTGGGGCGCAGTCAGGTCGGCCGTCCATTAACAGATAGAGCTGGGTGTCATCCGCATACTGGTGACACCCAAGCCCATACCTCCTGGCAATCTGGGCAAGGGGGCGCATATAGATATTAAATAGCATCGGTGAGAGAACTGCTCCCTGGGGCACCCCACAATTTAGTGTGTGCCTCTGGGACAGCTCGCCCCCGATTGCCACCCTTTGTCCCTGATTCTCGAGGAAGGAGGAGAGCCATTGTAGGACTGACCCCTTAACCCCAACATCAACGAGGCGGCGGGTCAGTAACCGATGGTCGACTGTGTCGAACGCGGCCGACAGGTCTAACAACATCAGCACCGCCACACCGCCCTGATCCAGATGCCGCTGGAGGTCACCTGTCAAGGCGACCAGCACTGTCTCCGTTCCATGGCCCGGACGAAAGCCAGACTGGCAAGGGTCTAGGACGGAAGCATCATCCAAAAAACCCTGCAACTGCAACGCCACTGCCCTCTCTATAATTTTACCTAAAAACGGTAAATTAGAGACCGTTCGGTAATTTGCCAATTTGGCCAGGTCTGCTGTACTTTTTTCCAGGAGGGGGCGGACCAAAGCCTCTCTTAAGGGCATTGGAAAATGCCCCTCCAAGAGGGATCTATTTATGATGTCCCGTAAAGGACATCTAAGCTCCCTCGGATCAAAACTTCCCCTTGTCTAGCTCTCAGTGGAGATCACCATCCAAAGCAATCAAAACAATCACTATTCCAAATCCTGGCCTAAAATCAGATTGAAATTGGGTCCAGAAAAGCAGTGTCTTTCAAGATTCACTGGAGATGAGAAGCAGCTCAAGCACCTTGTCCAAGAATGAAGGATTGGGAATTGCCCAAAAATTCTTCAAAATAGTAGAACTTAGGGATGTCCCCCCCCCAAAAAAAAATACCGGGGTTGATTACTGCCTCTTTGAGCATGGGTAGTACAACCCCAATATCAAGGAAAGGGTCATGAGGGTCGAGAGGGAACAGGGCACCGTGCTGAGGATAAGGGGAATGCGCCCTCAGAAGGGACCTCTTCTTCGGTTGGTGAGCGGGAATCCTTCTGCGCCAAGGAACCCTCCCTGAGCAGGGGGAGAGGGGGGGGTTGGTAGTTGGTGATTCGATCCTTAGGCAAGTAGACAGCTGGGTGGCGAAACCGCGTACTGACCGTATGGTGACTTGCCTGCCTGGTGCGAAGGTAGCGGACATTACGCATGTTGTAGATAGGCTGATAGATAGTGCTGGGGAGGAGCCTGTGGTCGTGGTGCATGTTGGCACCAACGATGTGGGGAAATACAGTCGTGAGATCCTGGAGGAAAAATTTAGGCTGCTAGGCGGGAGACTTAAGGCCAGGACCTCCAAGGTAGCCTTCTCAGAAGTGCTACCTGTTCCACGTGCAGGGCAGGAGAGACAGGCACAAATTAGAAGTCTCAATGTGTGGATGAGACGATGGTGTAAGGAGGAAGGGTTTAAGTTTGTTAGGCACTGGGATGCTTTCTGGAACAAGTGGGAGCTGTACAAAAGAGACGGTCTCCACTTGTCCCCGGATGGAACCAGGCTGCTGGCACTTAAAATCAAAAAGGTGACAGAGCAGTTTTTAAACTAAATCTTGGGAGAAAGCCAACAGGAGATGAAATGTCTCTGGTTCGGGAGGACTCATCTCAAAGAGATGAAGGGTTAGCTGCTATTTTTCTACCGGGTAACGGACCGGAGTTGTCCACTGTGAAGGTGACAAACAGTATGGACTGTCTGCCAGAGTCTCGAGGCGGCAGGAGGAGGTTGGCGGGCCTAGCTTGCCTTGGAAATTATAGATGTTTGTATGCAAATGCTAGAAATGTTCGAAGTAAAATTGGTGAATTGGAATGTTTAGTGTTGGGAAAAAACATAGACATTGCCCCCCAAGGTCGGAATGAAGAGTCAGACACAATGCATTGGAATAAAATTTGGGCCACTTTATTAATTAACAGCATAAACAGCAAGGGAACCCCACCAGCGGCCTGGCCAGGGCTAGGGGTCACCGCGACCGCTCCCCTGCCATTAACGGGCGAGAGACCCAGCCCCCCAGCCGGAGCTGAGCAACTCAGCTCCCTCCGGGCAGGCCCAGCAGGGAGGCCCGCACCAGAGGGCCCAAACCCAGACGCACGTCTCGGCAGAAAGGCACCCTCTAGCCAAGCCTCCTGGACAGTCTGCAATCTCCAACCCGGGTCTCCAAACCCCAAGGTTGTTCATGCCAGACCCCAAATTCCCCCAAAGGGGGATGCTTCGCAGTCCTCCCCTAGCCGCATAGTGTCCTAAGCCCCAAAAACCTGCCAACTAAAGTGACCACCTATTTAAAGGCACCATCCCTAAGCCAATTCCACAATCCACTGCACTGCTATGCAGGGTAGGTGAAAAACACACCCCAGCAACAGCCAATCAGCCGAGGCGTAAAAAATTCCTACCCGGCTCCTCAAATGAGGCAACCAGCAAAGCCTACATAACAGACAGGGCGGGCGGGAGGGCCGATCGACGAAAGACTGCTGGGGGAAGCAGGAGCCAGCCGATAAAGCGGCTGGCCCCGCCTCCCACATTGCGCGCCCAAACGGGCGAGCTCCGACTCCTCCCTCCCAGGGAGGCAAACAGAGCCAGCGCAGCCTAGCAGCTATGCTGCAGGCTGCTGGCTCACGATTGTGGGAATTTCAGAAACTTGGTGGAATGAGGAGAATCAGTGGGACACGGTGATTCTTGGATATAAGCTATATCGGAAGGATAGGGAGGAAAGGGTTGGAGGTGGGGTGGCTCTGTATGTCAGAGAGGATATAAGGTCCAGTAAGACTGAGGTCAGAGAATTAGATTCACTTTTAGAAATGCCTTGGGTTGAAATAGAGGGCCCAAGAGGAAATTTAACTATGGGAGTTTTTTATCGCCCACCAAATCAAAAGAGAAAGGACGATTATAATATGATGGAAGGCTTAAAGATAGCAGCTAAACGTAAAAACTGTGTTGTAATAGGGGATTTTAACTACCCGAGGATTAATTGGGTCAATATGTGTTCTGGTAGAGAGAAAGAGATTGAGTTTCTAGATGCTCTCAATGACTGTGCTATGGAGCAGATGGTCTCAGAACCTACCAGGGGTGGGGCGATCCTGGATTTGGTCCTAAGTAATGCCCAAGACTTGGTGAGAGATGTAAAAGTGATTGCGCCACTTGGGAGCAGTGACCATAATGTTATTGATTTCACTGTTTGTATAAATAGGGAGTTGTCCAAAAAGACCGCCACAACCACGTTTAACTTTAAAAGGGGTAAATACACTGAGATGAGGAGGCATGTGAGGAGGAAACTGAAAGGAAAGGAAAATACGGTCAAAACCCTTGGGGAAGCTTGGAGACTATTTAAAACTATAATCCTAGAAGCTCAGATAAAATACATACCACAAGTTAGGAAAGGCACAAACAGGCATAAGAAAAGGCCTGCATGGTGTTTTTTTTTTTTTTTCCAAGAGGGGTTTAGATAAAAATATGGAGCAGAGGTCCATCAGTGGCTATTAGCCACAGTGTGTGTGTGTATATATATATAAAAAATTTTGCCACTGTGTGACACAGAGTGTTGGACTGGATGGGCCGTTGGCCTGATCCAACATGGCTTCTCTTATGTTATGTTATGTTTTTATGTAAATGTTTACCACTCCTCTTTCCCACTTGGCCAGCCCCCTCCCCAGCAACTTTCATCAGGTAGGAATGGCAAGGGTTGAGAATGGAATCTTGTCCACATCCTCAGACATCACAAGATGAATGGTATCCACATAAATCAGAGAAGCAGGTTCCAAAGGCACCTCACCTGGAAATTCATCCATCCCTGCATCTAACCTAGTGCAGATTCAGGCAATTTTATCTGCCAAGTAAGTTGCAAATTGACCACGGCAGGCTGTCACATGGTCAGAATTCAACTTCCTTGAACTATGATGTGAAAGTTCCTGAACTACATAGCACAACTGACAGTTATGTACAGAAGCAATGGTGGCAGAGAAATATTGCCTTTTTGCCAGCATCACTACCATGGTGTAGGTTCTAATATGGTGCTCTATGTCAGTCTCACTAACTTTTCCACCAGCAGTGCTCTAGCTATTATGCCTCTCATTTCAT
Organism: Heteronotia binoei; assembly: GCF_032191835.1. Lineage (NCBI taxonomy): Eukaryota > Metazoa > Chordata > Lepidosauria > Squamata > Gekkonidae > Heteronotia > Heteronotia binoei. The sequence continues at coordinate 97,528,998 of NC_083229.1, forward strand.
TGCCATCAGTTCCCTGGTAAACCAGGGAGATGGCTTGACTCTGGCTGGGTTGAGCAGGTGCTTAGGGGCCAGCCCCATAGCTAGGGGCTGCAAGGGGGTGGGGCCCTTTAAATCATACAGGAGGCTGTTAACTGCTTCTGCCACCCCTCCTGTGTGAGTTAGACCCCACTGATCAGCTGATTCATTAGGTCTTTTAAAAGGCATGGGAGAGGCAGTGGCTGTTCCTGGGTGCCCCTCCCACATGATTTATATTGTGCAGAAGAGAGAGGGGCAGTCTGTGGTGAGGGTCCCCCCAAAATTGTCAGGGGACTAGACCCCATGGGCCCCTGGTTAGCTACAGGCCTGTTAGGGGCAACAGCCCAGGCCATTTGCTTATTCCAGAGAACAGTCAAGTCCTCCACAAAATTGTCAGCAGCCAAGGTAGGATAATCCCCAAGTGCCAATAGGAAATCATCAGAGTTCACCAGGAGCCTATGGCAGGCCATTTTAACAGATTCACCACCCCTGCAGAAGAAGGCAGAAACAGTAAACCTAGACATCAGGTTTTAATTAATTAATTAATTAATTATTCCACTCATGACAGAGGGGTAAATGTAACTCCTTCACCTCCAGATCACCCTCCCTATCCATATAATAGACTAGATCCAGTCTGGGTCCTGCTAAAAACGTGGGACCAGAAATTACTTGGGACACGCCCATTGTTATCATGAAGGTCAAGTCCTAAGCCACTTCTGACAGCTTGGCTACCAGCATGCCTGAAACCAACTGAGCTAGCTCAGGAAGAGAGATGGCTGAACAGCAGGATGGATGGTATAGCAGCAAAGTCCCTCCTCTGTCCCAGTCACTCACCTTTAGGAACATACACTCAAAACTGTCAGACTACTGGAGGAGGCATCTCAATAGATGCATGGACTCATGATAGACCACCATGACCCCACCTCCCCAACCTCCAGCTTATCTTATTGCTTTACAGAGAAACTTAGAGGTTGCAGCTGGGTCAGATTTAAACCTCCAGCCTCATTCAACCACGTCTCCATACCAAATAAGCTTGTCCATCCAGGATTAAATCCTGAATGGCTGCAGTTTTTTCCATTTTCTGACCTGGCATTCAGCAGCTCTTAAGCCCAAGCCCAGCCTCCATGCAACTAGGTCTCTGTTGGGTTGGAGGCAGACTTACAAAAAGAATGGCCAACCAGCTTCTAGGCGTCCTTCTTCTGGTACAACCAGTCTGTGTCCTGCCATCATTTCCTCCTCTGCCCAGGACCAGGACAATGGCAGCCCAGCCTCTCAGGGCACATACCCATGATGACTAGCCCCCAGTATGAAGAGATTTGAAGACTAGCAGTTCCACTCCCCAAAACATCTAAAAGCCCTTTAGTCCCCCTCCCACCACCAGTTTCTACTGACAGCGTAAGAGGCCCTCATGCCTTTCCTGAAGTGCTGAACCCCTGTGTGCTGCCCCACTGGTGGCTACCCCTCCAGTGGAAGTCCTGCCCCTACACAAGTCCATGCTTTATCCCAGAAGTCCAGAGAATGGTGGTGATGAAAGCCTGACCAGGAAACCTCTGCCTCAGAGGCTTGCTCCAGCAAAGAGGCACAGACATCAAGCAGGAGTCCCACTGGTGAGGTACTAGGCGGCAACAGCAGACAGCTGGATGCTTGCATATTGTCATAAATCAAATAAAGACATTTCTCTACAAACTGTTCTTATTCTCTGAGCAATGAAACTTGCAGAAAAGCTTCAAATGCCTTTCATTTTCCTAAACAAACATTCTTCAGCATGATCCTTCAGCTTTATCCTATCTTAGCTGGGTAGGGTAGAATCACTCCTAAACAACCTTGTATTGATGGAGAACAATGCTATGACAGTGGAAGCATTACCTTTGTGCCAATGGGACTCTTGTACAAGGTGAAAAAACAAATACTTCAGGAAATGTCTGATAGGAGTGAAAAATTGTCAGAATGCTATCCTTATTCAAGCCTCAGTTCCTCCTATAGTGATGCACAACATCACACTTGCAAAAGAGATTGTATACATTAGAACACGGACTTTGGAGAGCCCCAGATTAGAATGGAAAGGTGAATTGACTGGAGATGGAAGGTGAAACACGCCTTGCAAATGGAAGGTGAAACACGCCTTGCAGAGTCATGTCCTGTTAGCTGCCCTGAGCCTGCTCCGGCGGGGAGGGCGGGATACAAATAAAAATTATTATTAAATTATTATTATTAAAAGACTCTGTAATGCATGTTTCACCTTCTCCATGCAAAATCCCATTATATTCTATTCTGCACCTGCAACAACTGCCTTATAAGAGAAACAAATCAAATTTACCTTCACATTTACATTTACACAGCCTTCGTGACCTTTAAAATGTGCTGCCTTTCCCACACTATAGTTCCCAGGAGGCAATACTAGAACATACCTGAACAAGTAAATATTGAATTCTTGATCAAGAGCTTTTGTTGTTGTTCACAGGTGCCATTTATAATCGGTGGCCCAATTATGACTGAGATACTGAAAGTTCACTTATTGCTATCATAAACCATTCCAGATAGTCTCCCTGAGCTCTGCAGTCTCATAGGCATTCAAAAGAGGCAAAATGGTTGGAAATTACATTCTAATATGGCCTTCTGCCAGCTAGTGCCATCAAATGTGAGATACAGGACACACATAAGTGGTGTGTGTTAGCATATCTAAGCTCAATTTATATAAAGACTCAGAGATCTCCATTCAAACATGTATCTGATGAAGGGAGTTTTTACTCTTAAAAGTTCATACCCCAAAAAATCTTCTTTGTCTTTAGGATAGTACTGGACTCGAACATAGCTGCTCCACTGCAGACCAACATGGTGTCACCCTGAAACTCAGATATGGGAATCCAAAGATACATGAATAAGGCAAACTTGTTCAGTGAAAGAAGCAATAAATGACAATCAGGCTGAGAACAGATGGGCAATCCGGGGTGGCTGGGAGGCGTCCTGAATCGATCCGGTGCAAAATGAGCCAGTCGGGAGCCTCTGCCCGACCCACACGCCACTTGCAGGGAAGCGGCCGAATTCCGGTCCTTAGGCTGGGGACCGTCTCCACACGGCACTGTCTTCCGACGGCCAGGCAGCATCCCCACCTGCACCTGATATGCGCTGATGCGCTCATATGGTTGTGCGCACGCGTGCAGAAGCATTCTTCTCACCCTCGGTCGCCGAGCTCCCCCCGGTTGGTCCATCCCGAGCTACGAGAAAGGTGTGAGCATGGAAAGAGGGACATGGAGGGGCTACTTGCCTGCGTTCTGGGAGTGAGGCTGCTGGTGCAGGCAATTGGGGCATGCCTTGCCAGCATGGCTAGGCAGGGTGCCCAAAGGGGAGTGGTGTCCCAGTGGTATTGGGCTCGTAGGAGGGCCAGAATGTGAGCGCACCGCTCTCTGCGAGCCCGAGTACGGGCAGCCATCACATGTGTGTGGCAGGAGGGGGGTGCACGCCACTGGTGGGCCTACCCACGGTCCTTCCAGTGGTGGGAGAGCTTTGTGTGCCGAGTCTGGGAAGATGAGCAATGACTGCTGCACTTCCAAGTGACTCGGGGCACATTCACCTGTCTGGTGGAGGCGCTGCAGACATGGATCGCACACCAGCAGAAGGTTATGAGAGCAACAATTCCCCCCGAGGAGGGAGTGGTCATCACCTTGTGATTCCTTGCCACAGCAGGAGGTTACGGTGAGGTCAGCAACCAGTTCAGTGTTGGGCGCTCCACTGTGGCAGCAATTGTGTCGGAGGTGTGTTGGGTCATCGGCGACATGCTTCTGACAGCCACAGTGCATCTCCGGTTTGTGAGGGAGGTGAGAATCTGCTGTGCCCTCCTCAGGTATCTGGCATCCACAGCGGCAGGCTCATGGGCCCAGAGTTAACATCCATCTTTCCACAGGGGTGGCGGCGGCCCCCAAGCCATGGCAGGTGAGGGAAGCCTGAAAGGGAGGGTACGGGAATTGCCATTTCACCTGTGCCCACTCCCCTTTGCTTTCCTAGGCGATGGATGGGTTCGCTGCGATGTCGTACCCTCAATGTGTGGCGGCTGTGGACAGATGTCACATTCCAGTGCGAGCCCCCCCTGGCCATGAGGGGAGATACAGGAAGAGGAGAGGCTTCCATTCCATGACCCTGCAAGGGGCTGTGGACCATGAGGGTTGTTTCATCAATGTCAATGTGGGGCGACCCAGCAGGGACCAAGATGCCCACATGTTCTGAAACTCACACTTGTGCAGGGCTATGCGTGCAGGCCTGTTCGTGCATGGCAATCACACGATCACCATAGGTGGCATTCGTGTGCCCCCCCTGATGGTTGCTGACACAGTGTACCCAACTCATGACTCAGTACAAGAGGCCACGTAGTCACCGGGAGGCCCTGTACAATGGGGTCCACAGTTGGGCATGGAATGTGGTTGAGCAGGCCTTTGGCTGGCTCAAGCGCGTTGGCGCTGTCTCTCTGTACGGCTGGAGGTCCACACAGACAACTTCATCCCTGTCATCGTCGCCTGTGTGGTGTTGCACAACATATGTGAGGAGCAAGGGCATGCCCTGATACTGCGGCCAGGGAGAGGGAGCCCACCTGTATGCTTCTCGTGGCCCCACCACAATGTGTGTGCCTCAGCAGACAGTGGATCAAGGGGCAGCAGGTGTGGGCAGTGATTACCACATGGGTGCTCAGGCAGCACCAGTGGTGAGGCATGTGGGTGGGGGTTCTTCGCGTGTAGCACGCCTGCCCAAAGGCCAGCACCCCTATGGCAGCCCCATCTGCCTTTGGCAACCCCACAGACAATGGTGAATAATAAAACGCTTTGCAACATAAGCGCTCGTGCAGACTGCTGTTGTCACTGTCCATGCAGCCACTTCGCGGGAGGGGGCCAGGACGGGCTCTGAGGGCACCTATCTCATGAGGGTCATCTGTCCATCAGGAGAGGGAGGGTCACACCGCCCAGCCACACCATCACAGCGGCTGGCAAGAAAGCCCCCAAGGGAAGTCTAGGGTTGTGATATGGGGAAGGGGGGGGTGTGGTGAGGTTGGGCTGACCACCAGGCCATGTGGCAGCCTGTGCCTTGCACCATGCCGCCGATTGAGTCAGGAAGGACACCTCGTGACATACACAGCAGAGGTCCACATTCCCAGGGCTAGTGGGAAGACACATGGCAATGTGTGGTCCCTCTGCCCATGCTGCCTATGGAGGGCCTTGCCATATGCGGCAGCGCGGGGAGGCCTGGCCCCCCCTTCCAGGTCCAGAGTATTCTTGCAAGCTCCCACAGGAATCAAGAATGGTTCCGGGCAGCCCACGGAAGGGCTGCCATCCCCCATAGCGCATGCAAAGCCACCAGCAGCCTCGAGAGGGCCCCCTCCCCCACCTCCTCACCTGTGGAAGCTGACGGGGGAGGGAAAGGGCTGCCATCGCAATGGCGGGAACAAGGCTGCCTGGCCTGTGCTGGGTGGGATGGGGCTGGCCAGGTTCCCAGGGAGCCTCCCTCGAGAGACTGGAGGCCGCCCATTCAAAGCGCCGGACGTTTGGGCCAGTTTTCAACCATCGTGCCCCTGTAGGCCTCAGGAAGGCCCTAGTTGGGAAGCAGCACATTGGGAGATTCCAGCCCACCAAAGAGCATGCACTGAAGCACTTCAGAGCGCAACGACCGGCGTGTCCCACACGAAATGGAAGAGCCGATGCATGCCATGTTCTGGAAGGAGCCGGAGGTGACCCTGCTGTTCACCACCATGCTGGATCATGGGGTGGGGCACAGGGTCATGCGGAGCACCTACCTGCCCACCCTGGTGATTTCTTACGAGGTAGCCCAGGTCCTGCAGGAGGCCGGTTATGCACGTAATGCTGTGGTCGCATCCACCTGAGTTCAATCACCTCCGGAGGCTGTGGGAGCAGGCTGGGTGTCCTGCATGGCACAACCGCTATGCCACAGGTGAGTTGAGGGCCACTCTGGGTATGCTAAGTAGTCCTTGAGAGGGGGAGGGGCAAGGGGGCACCAGGGGACTGGACTGGGTGCCTGCAGAGAAGCATTCCCACAGGGTGCTGGGGGGCGCCACAGCCCACAGCACCTGGTGACGGGGCCCCATGCATTCCCATTTGCACAGTGTGCCGCAGACCACAGCCCTGTGGGATCGTGCACTGCTGCATCCACCCCCTGTCGTCCTCCCCGAGTGACCAGGAGAGCATGGGCCCCCCTCCTCCATGTAGGTGTCATTGTGGCCCCAGGCAGTGGAGTGGTGGGGGATGGGAGTTCACCATGGGGTTGCTTGTGGTCACAAACACACTGCCCCTCGGGTGGGTGCTCTGGGTATCGGGTGTCTGTAGTCACCCATGGGCCACCCTTCCCATAGGCGGAATGCACACAGGCAGCCCATGGGCTGGGGATGTAGTCCGCTCCCTGTGTCCCCCCCTCGCCCCACCCCTTCACCCCCTGCCAGGGCCCATCATGCTTAGCTCCACGCCCGAGGAGAGTCCCACAGATAGGTGCAAATGTACTGCGGCATGGAGAGCGGGGCCAGGCCCTCATCTGGGCTGGGTTCCCATCACGCACGATGCACATCAGGGGGGTTGTCCCAGGAGGTGCCTGGAGGGGGGAGGGAGGCCAACAGTCATCAGGCTGCTGTGGTCTGCACTGCCCTTGGGCAGCATGCCACCGCTTCCAGCCTTGGCCCCGCAACCCCAAGGCTGACCTGGTGGGCTGCGGACTGTGGCACTCGATGGTAACTGCAGGGGGCCACCCCATGCATGGCACCACAGGCTCCTGAGGGCCCCTTGTGAGGCGACGGGCCTCAGCCCAAGGGGGGGGGTGATGGGCACATGGGGAGGGGTGGGATGTGGGTGATCTCTGCATGATGCTCCACCAGTTCCCTGGGTGTTTCCCCATTTGGCCACACCTGGCTGGGGCTCGAGCTCCACCTGAGTCTCATCATCAACTAGTTCTTTTTAAAAAAAAAAACAGCGGAGGCAGATCCCACGGCTTGCTGCTTGCACACACTCCCATCAGCGGCAGCCACCTATCTGCTTCCAGATGGCATTTCCATGGCTACCTGCTGCCTCAAATATTTGAGACCACTTTCTAACCAGTTGCTTTTTGAGCCGGGTGGAGCAGCCAGAAAGACAGGGTGAGTACGGGATGGGGATGCCCAGCAGATGTGGATATGTGGAGGGATTTTTTGGGCCGACTTCAGAGGCGTCTCTGAGTCGGCCCAAAGTGCCGGTCTGTAATCAGCCTCAGAAACCTTTCCTGTGACTAGAGAGAATGCTGAGGAAAATATCAAGGGAACTATGACTTGATAATGGAATTTGTTTCAGAAAGGTTTGTCATAATAAGAAGCCATTTCAAACACAGATTTCACAATCAAGTCTTTTAGAACCTGCAAAACAACATCCTAAATCCAAAAGGCAAATGTTTATTCAATATACCCAGACCACACAATTTATAAAATATAAGAAATCAGCATGCTAATTTCATAATACAGTGAAATAAACAGTACAATAGCTCTCTGAAGTACAATGAACAATCTTGAAAGTGTTCTAAAGATACAGACAGGAATATTCTGTGTGTGGAAAAGCAGAAAAAGAGAATTAGGACAAAGCCACAACTGTATGCAAAAGAATAACTACAGATATAGGGTTGTACCACCATTTTCCTAGTAGGAGAGAGATGAGAGGCAATCTCACTGGAGTCTCCTTCTCACTGCAATCTCCTGATCGATAAACTTTTTGTCTCTGAAGATCCCCTATCCCCAAGCAATGGTTTTGTGGGGGTGTCAAAAGGAGATGCTGGTGGAAGTAGAAAGCAAGTAGAGATCAACATCAACCAGTAGGACCGCTGTTCTTGACAAGGTATGACAATTGTACAGTAAATAAAGACAAAGCCTTGGATCCAGTGAAGCACGAATATAATGACTCTTATAGATGCAATTTTTGACAATCTCTCCTTCCTCTATCAAACCCTGAGGCCTCTAAAAATTGATGTTGGGGGACATGGAATACAGTGAGCAGGCAACAATCTTCACCAATAGATTTTCTTGAATGAACAGAAGAAGGAAGGGAAGGTGATTTCACCTGGTTTCCCTAATGCCAGCTTCCCCCCCCTCGCCCCGCGCCATGTGAATTTTGGTCCATAAGTATTTTTGAGGTCTCAATGGGCTGGGACAAGGGATAGAGTGGGAAAGAAATGCATTGTGAGCATGCTCACACTTCGTATGTTAAAATAATATGAGCTAAGAGGGGATACACCAGTCTTCCTAAATGTGTAGTGCTATTTTATGCAGCGCAAAATCTTCCTTTTATATATCCTTTCCTGGCATATTCCTGACAGTATCCATTATAGAATCCATATCATCATTGCCTCAGACAAAATTGTTATAATTGGACTTCTGTGCAACTTTAAGTGCCAGCCTGGCACTCTTGATTTATTGATGGATTGACTATGCAAATGGCGCACTCTGGAATAAAAGGAGAATTTGTAATGATGAGGCTAAAAGGAATCTTTTTATAACTTCAAGCAGCCTGAGGCATTGGTAACTCTTGTCATCTGTCACTCTTGGGACAAGCAATACAAAGAACATTTAGCCACTACACATTCTGAATATGTCAAGGAGAAGGAGGCAAAAGCAGGTAGACTTCAACTTTACGTTAGTAGCTGTCATTTTTTAAGTAAAACGAGTGATAGAAAGGGGGGAGGGATTAAAGTGTAATAAAGCTATTAAGGCAGCTAACATTGATGCCTTTAACCTTTCAAATACCCATGGAAATTTTAACATTATTTAAAAGCGCTGTATCAGCCGCTATGATAATGGAGCTATGGTGATCTCACCCTCTTCCCTCCCTCAAGCACAGGATTTTCCTTTTCCCTCCCCACTTTTTTGCAGCTCCTATATGCAGGGGTGGAATTCTAGCAGGAGCTCCTTTGCATATTAGGCCACACACCCCTGATGTAAGAGCTTACAAAAAAGAGCCTTGTAAACTCGTGGAGGATTGGCTACATCAGGGGTGTGTAGCCTAATATGCAAAGGAGCTCCTGCTAGAATTCCACTATATCTATTTTTTCTATGGCTGCCCCACCCAGTCACACACACACACACACACACACACACACACACGGAACTGAGGAAAGAAACAAAATCACCTTCTTATATTTAACTTATGAAATGGCACATGGGAGGATTTTGAAAGTTCTAAATAAACAAAATGTTTTCTTTAACTTAGAGGAGAAAACAAAATGTTTTAACTTAGAGGATTCAGGGGTAGGGTATATGAGATGATGATGAGGGATGGTGGCTCAGTGGTAGAGCATCTGCTCGGTAAGCAGAAGGTCCCAGGTTCAATCCCTGGCATCAAATAGGCGTGAAAAACCTCAGCTTGAGACCCTGGAGAGCCGCTGCCAGTCTGAGTAGACAATACTGACTTTGATGGATCAAGGGTCTGATTCAGTATAAGGCAGCTTCATATGTTCATATGAACTGATATGAAACTGAAGTAACTTTGTAATCACAATAACTATTTGTTACTGTAAGGTAATTTGTTGCTAACTATTTTTGCTACAGATATGAAAAATGAAAAGGGCTTCTGACTATGACCACTAGATGTAACTCATATACCTTAAAAGCATTAGATAGCAAGTTGGACATTAGAAATTATTGGACAATAGAAATTATTGGAGTGAGACTACTGGAAGTTGGGATTGTATCCTATTGTGCTTTCAGATGTTGGATTGTATTAATAACATTTTGGTTCTGACCACAAACCAAACAAGACAGAGACTAAAATTTTGTATAGAAAAAAAATGCTATCTAATGCTTTTAAGAGATATGAGTTACATCTCGTGGTCATAGTCAGTGGTCCTTTTCATTTTTCATATCTGTGCCTACACACTGGCTTCTCCCTTTGTCTTGCTGAAATATTCGTGCTATTCAAAAAGATCCTTTAAATGATTTCTCTTCACTTTTTGCCTAACGCTCAAATATAGGTTTCTGAGTTTCATTGACTCTTAAAGTTTAGAAGGGAGGAACATAAATCAAGTTCCCAAAATCCTTCTATATACACAGACCAGTGATCATTCCTCTTTTAAGAGCTATCTCCCTTTTCACTAGACACCTGAGCACAACTTAACTGGTATAATGTGGCAGGATGCTACATGCACTGCCATTAACCCTTCCATCCCTTCGTAAAGTCTCTGAGCCCCAGCTTAGCTGTACAGGGAAACAGCAATGGCAGTCTCACTTCACAAAGAAAACTAATCCATTGTACCATTGGGCCACCACCTCCACTGTAGTTCGTGAGGCCAATAGAGGTACAAGAGCTGCTAGAGAGGTAGACTTGGAGAAGGAAAGGAAAACCATTTACTTTCAATAGGCAGGAAAATGAAGAAGTGATGAGCACAAATATAGTAGAAATTGGAAGATCAAACCCCCAGAACAAATATCTGAATCCTTGAATTCTCTCTGACACACCAAAAATGAGAACTTCATCATCAGACCCTCAGAAGCCAGACTGTATTATTTACAGAGAAGATAAGAAAGCTTCCTGAGTCAGCCTGAAAATGAGGGAACTTTACATTTTGGTCCTTCCTCTTTTCATTATTTTTCCTTGGTTCATTTAACCCTTATTAATAGATGATTCAATGCAACATATCCTGGGGTTCCAAAAGCAGCATGCTCAGATACCCAGTCCTCTTACTGGTACTCAAGGAAAAGCCACCCCAGCTGGTGTCACAGTTTATGTATCTATTTATTGTTCTGAATGCAAGAATAACTTGAAATGTTTTCAACACTGTAGAGCTGTTTCTGCTGAGTATTTAATTGGGGCATGTGATTCTGCGAGTTGAGAGATTTGCACACAACAGAACTAGATGTTGGGCAGAACACAAAGATTTCCATACCATGTATTTGCCTCTGAAACTGGGGGTGTGGGGGGGAACCACTGGTTCCATTTGCAGGTGAGAAGAAAGCATTCAACACTTCTATCTGCTACTTCTCAGCTGCAACTTCTCTCTCTGTCCACTTTACCTCTTGCCAGGCTCCAAAACTAGGTACCACAGTTAAGTGAGAAAAACATATCAAAGGGAAAGGCTGTAGAGAATAAGAAATGGGTGGAAGAAAGTTGATGTATCCATTCATAACTTCTCCCATGCAAATAATGCTATTCTTCTTTGTATGCCAGAAGCAAACAGGAACTGGGGAACTCCTTGTATACCATCCAGTATCCATACCTGTTCTCTGAGAAGCTATAAAAATTTAAAACCACAGCAGTACCCCTAGAAGGATATGACAAATCTGGGCTTTCCAAGATTTTATCAAACACAAGAATTAATGGACTATAAGAAGAGAGAAGTTGAAGCACTGGGAGTCTGCCCTAGGCACTGAACTAATAGATATCCTAATATACACAGTAACCATTCTTCAGCACCTTGACTGAAATTGTGTCCCAAATTATATGCTGAATAGTAGTCAATGCAGAATTCCACATATAGGGGCATTTGTATCTTTGTAAAAATGTGTAACCATTGATGCTACATAAGGTTAGCAGAATAATCAGCACTCACAGTTCACAGACATGTTTCACAAGAAATGTTTCCACAGATATGAGGGAGTGACAGAATGAGCATTAATTTAGAACAAAATCCTCTTGTTACTATGTCAGCATTTTGTTCTTTCTTCTCACATACAGCTTTGCTGCCCTAGAACAATGTAACAGGTTTTATCACCACAGTGGGACCAACAACAAGCTGCCTGACACCACTTCATTTCTGAGAGCTGCCACACCCATGAGAGAAAGAGTATATTTTGTCTACTGATGAATTCTGCCCCAAATCTTTTCTTCAAGTGTCAAGGAGATCAGAATAGAATGATGTTGGGATGTCAGCTTTTTAAATGTGGGATCTAAAAGAAAACCACTGCAGACGTTGTAGCAAAGAAGTTGACAATGAGGACTAATTTGAATGTTCATTAGAAAGAGTTCCTCAAACTCACAGGCTGGAACTTCTGTTCCCATGTGAAGAGGGAGATCCCTATGTTCCATTAGATCTCCTAACAAAGTTCATCATTCAAATTACTTTCCCTTGGCATTTCCTCCTCCAATTACCATCTCATTACCACTGTTGCTTTCCTGCCCCGACCAAACCTTCAGCTCTTCCCCTGCTGCTTGCCCTCAATGTTAATGAAATTTAATGGATGATAAATAGAATAGGACAGAGAAATCACAAGTGACCCCCAATGGATGAGTTCTCTATAGTATATGCAATGACCGAGCATAGGCAGAATTTGATTTGGTTATAACAGTCACAAAGTCACTGAATGCAGAGAATGATATGTTCTCATGTAACTCTGCAGATGTTTTCAAGTCATTTTCCAGTTTCTACCTCCCTACATCCCATCCATGCTGAACAACAAGATTACTCTGGGCAGGTCTGATTCAGATATAAATATGCAGTTAAGAAGCCCTAGGTGTCTAGTTAGCTTTTCTACATCAAATCATCTAGTTCCTGGCAAGAGGTACACCTCAATGATGTTTCTGGTTCATTATGGGTATAGTAAGTAAGTGATACTATTAGAGAATCTCTGTTTCCATTTTAATTTTTTATTAAATATTTTATAATATATTATTACATTTTAAACACTGACTAAATCAACAAAAAATATACAATCCTTTATTGTTACACAGACAACTAAAAGAGACCAATTACATGAGTCCATAATGAAGATGAATTATAATTATTACCGTATATACGGTTTTTTCTTTCCTTTTTATCAACTTGTATGTTTTTTTTAATGAAGATTCTTTATTTGAAAAAATTTCCTTTTAGTTTTAGCAATTTACTTAAAATACACCATTGGAGGTCATGAAAAGGGAGGAGAAAAATGTAATGTTTTGTATGATTTTTTAATAATTGATTATGAGTATTATTGCAAAATATTACAGGATAATAAAATTGTTATAAACACAAACATTAGAGGTCTACTTCATGTTAGGTTTCAACCTGAAACTGCTCCATCCCATACCACAAGGAAATAACTTCTTGTGTCATAAACATTTTTCCCAGGCTGGCAGAGTAAAAACTTTTTTTTAAAGTGTAAGGCCAAGAAAAGACTTGATTCCTTAGAATGAAAAATGGTTTGGGTTTGGGTGTTTTATAATGTAATGATGTTTAAATAGTTTTGGTTTTCAGATGCTTATTTGGTTATTCTTTGTTAAATCAAGTAAGCTACTCTAATAGCATTTGTATGTAAGAGAGAGAGAGTATTTGCTTTCATGGTATCAGAAGTATTAAAAGTGTATAGCGCAACCTAGAACATGAACATTACAATTATGAATAGGAAAAGATCTTATGATAAAAACATTCACTAATGAGACAGTCATTTTTGGTTTTTATTTCTTTGATAATTCAATGCTTTTATATGGTGGTGAATCAGTGTTGAATATTGTGGTGAATTAAGTAGGCCTACCAAACCATTCTTACTCCCTGAGTAATGCCATCTACATAACACATCAAATGCCATTTTTCTCTTAATTAACCATGTTTTAATATGATCCTACATTACCCTAAACATTCTTGAACTAAAGGAGAACAATGCTATGTCACTAAAAATATTACTTGCACCAATGGAACTGATGTACAAGGAGGTGCTAAAGATATGAGATGGAGAGATGATTTGCCAAAAACCTATGTTTATTCAAGGCTCACTCCTCCAATAGTTATGAACAATAACATGCCTGCTAAAGAGGTGGCATAAATTAAAGCATTCACTGGATCATCTGATGAAGAACCCCAGATGATCGGCCCTTCTCAGCACAATCACAACAAGGGGCAGGATTCCAGGTAATTCTGGAGCCAAGCATGGGACACGATCAGCAGAATACCAGTCTTTAAAAAGGAACACAGGTTTAATATATACATTGGAAACTCTCCAGTCCACCCCCCCCCCACACACACACAATGCATTTGTGTTCTAAGAACAATAACATTTTGAGGTTGTTTGGGGCCACCAGGAATATAAAACTGACATTTGGCTCATTTGACAATATTGTAAAATGCAATATTTCAAAAATGCAATTAAAATAAAATTATAAATATATAATATAAAAAATTACAAAAATGATAGCGGTTAACCCCATCCAAGTAACTCACAACATCTGGATATAAATCATGTTTTTAAAGCCATGCAAAAATGCTAAACTAAAAAAAATGTAGAAATCAACCAAAGGGAGGGGAAAACATCTGACTGGTCAAACAGAGGATGCTGGGCAGGTGGTGGGTGAAGAGAATAAAGACTGATCACATATGTTGAGCAAAGGAGGGGAACTCTGTTCTAAGGCCAAAAAAGAAAAGAGAAAGGAGGGGCCAGTGAATGGATTATTATTGTTGTTGTAATTTACAATCATCTAAAGCATGAAATGCGTAAAAGGCTGGTGTGCACTCTTATGTTTGAGAATAAAAGTGCACACTCTCTAGTTTGCCATTTCAAATTCATTGAGCATTCTTTATGTAAAGAGTAATTCACAGTGAAGCAGTTATTTAAATGGCATAAGGTAAACTGCCAATGAATTATTTTTAGTTGTAATCATTGAACTTTATAAAAGTCATATTGATAAAAGCTAAAAGTAGGGCAAACACGGAGTGGTGCTTGCAGTTGGATGCCATAAAATGCAGCAAAGCCAAGAAATAAACAAAAGTGTACAAAAATGACAACTGTTTTTAGACTTGTAGTTCATATTCCACTGAAATGTGTTGGGACCAGATTTTCAGATTATTTCAGAGGTGATTATCTTTGATGTCTTGGCTGTTCAAAGATAACCTGATAGTGCTGAAATATCAGCAGACAACTCAACACAGCTGTAAAGATTTCCAATGTGTTGGCCTTATCTCACAAATCCCTGTTCAGCAGAACTTCAGATCAAATATCCTGGCTAATAAAACATGAAAGTTTCTGTGGCCATGTTCTTGTTAAAATAGCTTGTATTTTTAAAGGATTTAAAATAAAGTTGAACTAACTATGCATAAAACAGTAAGAAGCACAGGGTGTCTGAGCCTGAAGGTTTCATTTAACCTCCTTGACAGGCAACCATTTAGTCTGCTCTCATTTTAAAGTCAACTAAGCTAGTTACTATGACCATCTAGTAGTGAATTCCATGAGTTATTTACTTACTAGCTGAAGAAGTACCTGGTCAGTTCCACAAAGGGGGGGGGGCATCATCTGCACTACTCAGTGCTATTAAATATTATCTTCAGATAGAATCACAGAGTGGTAAGCTGCAGTACTGCAGACCAAGCTCAGCTCAAAACCTGAGTTTGACCCTGGAGGATTCAAGGTTGATTCAGCCTGCCATCCTTCTGAAGTCGGTAAGATGAGTACCCAGCTTCCTGGGGGTAAAGTGTAGATGACTGGGGAAGGCAATGGCAAACCACCTTGTAAAAAGTCTGCCATGAAAATGTCATGCCGTGACATCACCCCATGGGTTGGTAATGACCTGGTGCTTTTAAGAATCACAATGGAGGAGCCACACATTGGTTCATACTGCAACACTGATATCATTAACTTCCCATCATAACAGGGGGTGGTTATGTTCTGATCATGACTCTGTCTCTTCACAGTCTGACCGATTCCCCACTAGTCTTATGCCACTCTCACTCTCCTCTTCTCTGTGGAACTCAGAACTTCCATTGAAGTTCACACTATCTGCCCTGGGGCTGCAACTGCTCCACCTCTTTCGTGCAGCAAACAAGATCCTCTAAAAACCAGTTTCTGTTTGCCGCATGAAAAAGGTGCAGTGTGTTCCAGCACCAGGGTAGATAGTATGAAATCTGATAGAAGCCCCGTGGAGAAGAAGAGCATGAGAGTGGCATAAGGTTAGTGGGAAATCAGTCTGAATGTGGAGTGCCAACTGAGTATACATGAACTTTTTTAAAAAAAAAACTAAAGACATTTCCTACACGTTGCTATTAGGGAGCAAATCCACTAAATCTTACATACAATTCCCAGGACACAACTTGTGAAACCATTTCCCTATGAATAAAGTTAGAGTCCAGTGGTACCTTTAGACCAATGAAGTTTTTTTCAAGGTATGAGCTTTGTGCTTGAAGCACGAATCTTGAAAACCATTCAAACTTATAGACAGAGGCTGAACAGCAAATTTTAAATGATGAAGATACTTTAAGACAAAACAGGAATAACAAGTGTGTTTTGTCTTTAAATGTTTTCATCCCAGGTAGGTCCGCTGCAAGTATGATGCATCTAGCTTGCACGGGGTCCATTCTATATACTGATGAATCTGTGCCCAACATATCCATGAAACAAGTTTCCTGGGGGCACCTTCTTTTGGGGGCCATGACTTGGGTCCTCCAAGTCCTATCTACACATAACATGGAGGGCATGGAGGTGAACATCCTGGAAAGATCCACTATGAGTTTGACACCTCTAGCTTGCACAGGGCCCATTCTATACACTGCTGAATCAGTGTCCAACACTTTCCTGAGGGCACCTTATTTGGAGGACCATGGTTCAGACCCCCTAAGTCCACTCCACACATAACTTGAAGATCATGTAGGGGAGCACCAGCAGGAGGTCCTCTGTGAGTCTGATGCCTCTAGCTTGAACAGGGTCCTTTCTATACACCGCTGAATATGTACCTGACATGTTCCCAAAAGCACTTTCCTTGGGGTTCCTTCTTGAGGGGGGGCTGTAACTAAGACCCCCTAAGTCCAATTCTCACCAAACCTGTTGAGCAGATATAGGAGAGTTAGTTGGAGATCCCCTACAAAATAGGTGTATCACTTGCTCAGCTTTTTGGTGGTCCATGGTATCCATAAAACACTTATCAGTTTAGTCATTTTAGCTTCTAAGTAAGGAGAGTTCAGGTTTGGTTTGGGACCAACATACCTTCAGGACTGTCTCTCCTGGTATGTCCTTCAAAAAGCATTATACTCAATTGATCAAAATTTTCTTGCAATCCCTAGCCCCAAAAAATCTGCTTAGCCTCAACCAGAGCCAGAGCCTTTTCAGCATCGGCCTGGTGGAACACTCTCCCAAGTGAAAACTGGGTCCTGCAGGACCTAATGCAGTTCCACAGGGCCTGTAAAATGAAGCTGTTCCACAAGGCCCATGGTTGAGGTGGCAGACATTCCTTCAATATTGGCCTTCCCCTATTCTGTGTATATGTTCACCAGCTACATTAGCATTCAATGTCCACGGACACACATAATGCATAATCTCCATTGAGATATATTGCTTGCCATCTGCCTGTTCAGTTTGATTGTTTTATTACTTAGGATTTTGTTGTTTAATTATTAATTTATATTTATTGTTTTAATGTTGTTCCACTATTGACCCCTGCTGTGCAGGGAAGGGTGAGCTATACATTGAATATAATAAATAATGTACCCTGTGTTGTCTTTCTCATGAAACATCTACCATGATCCCAAGACCTCTTTCCTGGTCAATCAATACCAGTTCAGGCAGCACCATGATAAATGCAGAACTTTGTCACACTGTTGTCCATTCACCTAACTTTTGTACTTTGTCAAAGTCTTCTTGATGTTCAGCATCTGAAATAACTTGGTGTCATCAACAAACTGGACCATTTCACCAGAAAACACCAAGGAATCCAATCAGGAGCTCCTCTAACATGTCTTTGAGGTAGTTTGAATAAGGTATGTCTGGGCTTCCGGGTCATGTGAGCTTCAGGGTCAGAAGCAGCTTGCCGAGAGCCTCCTGGCAGCTCTTCTGAACCACATGAATGGAGGGGCCCCTTCAAAGGGGGCTCTACCGGAGACCCGGTAAGGATCTCTGGCACCAAGAGGCGTGATGGGGCTGGAGAATTTTGACAGGTGCAGGATTCATAGCACCTTCTTTGCCTCCGGCTCCACCGCACGGTCGCCATTTTCATAATGGCACAAGAAGTGAACTGCTTATTAGTTCAAGAGCAATGAAGATTAAATAGTGATATTCTACACTGAATGAAACATCTACAAGTAAGTCACTGAAGTATTTGTCTTTTTGCAAGGAAGAAAACTCCACTAGCTGTTTTGAATCCAGAGAAAAAGAGGGGAGGAGTGATCTCATTAGTCCCCCTCAGCCCCCCACCCCTTTTCAATGGTAAAAGACTTAAAAGCCTAAATTGAAGAAAAATAAAAAATAATTTTAGTGACTGGAGGAAAAATAAAGTGGAACATTGGATATTGATCAGAGAATATAAAGTGTACTGATTTAAAGACTTAAACTGAAATAAAAGTGGAAAGTGGAAATATTGTAAAAGAGAAGAATTGGCAGAAGGTCCTTTGATTGGTACAAACTTTCACAGTTCTTTTTATTTATTGAATGGACATGATGGGGTCAAAGGTAGAATCAGATTGGGATATAAATGTGGCTTTAGAAATTTTTTGAGACAATTTCATGAACGGGATGCAAGCTCTTCAAAAGTTTTTGTATGAGTGGCTCAATCTGATGCGTGACCCGACAGCTAGTGATAATACTGAAAGTATAAATGAGCCACAGGATGTAACAAACCAGATAATATCAGGAGACCAGAAGACAGAAATGATGGGAAAAGAAGAAGAAGCCCAGCAATATGAGAATCATTTTAAAAAGGAGTCGGTGGTTTTAGCTTTGTTTACGAAGGAGAAAGAATACCTTATCAGAAAAGAAGAGGAGGAGCATCCCCCAAAGATTCCAAAAACAGAACAGAAAGAAGAAGATAATGCCAGCACATCAAACGATGATGAAAGAGAGGAAATGGAAATCCAACTGCCTGTAGCAGCATTAGGAGTGAAACAAACACAGGGGTGCACAGCAGCTGCAGAAGAGGAAAAGAAAAACAACAACCCAGAGAATTTTGACAGACGTATGTTATTAGGACTGGCTAAAAATTGGAAGATCTTTAAAAAGAAAAAAGAAAGAGATGAATAACTTTTGAATTGTCAGAAATGGGGGAAAAAATAATATATCCTTTGACTTTGTGAGAAATGGAATATTAGAGATGCAGTTAAAAATTTGTAAGCATTGATTAAAAATAGGACAGTTTGGGGAAAGAAAGAAAAGATTGTGATATTGGGAGGGATTTATTTAGATTATTTAGCTGGTGGCGAGAGGAAAATATATAAAAGGGTGGTTAAAATAAGAAAGGAATGAATAACAAAGATATTGTTGGGGTAGAATTGTTGGAATGGTAGAAAGGAAGAAATTTGGAATTCTTAGAGGTATTATTGGGAAGAGGCTCAGATTAAAATTATAGGGTTAAGAAATAAATGCTGGATTGAAATCTTGATGATAAGAGGTACTAAAATTAAATGTGGAGGAAGTTTAAACTTATTGGGAGATAGGTATGTAATTGATTTATTGGAAAAAAAACGTTATATCTTTGAGGTACTTCTGGGGTGATTTTTAGAATGTGCATAGCTTGTTGAGGACATTTAGTAAATAGTTTAAAATGAGAAATATATTGAGTTAATAAGATTAAGATAAGAATATGGTTTATTAGACTTAGAGAAAAGAAGTAATACTTTATTATAGAATTATTTTTAAAGACCAGTATGCGTAGATTTCATAATATAAAGTCTGTAACAGAAATAAAACATATATTGTCTGAAAAAGTGTTGGAGGTCCAGAACAAATATTAGAACTTGAGATAGAGATGTTTTACTAAACATTGAAAATGTGTGCAAAATTTATAATGACATGATTAATACTTACTGGTGATGATTTTAAGAGAAAAGATAATTATATGTAGGGCTTATAATGCTTTTGTCCTATCCTGTATCCCACAACCCTTTCCCGTATTGTTGTAGTATGTAGAAAAAAAATAATAAAACTTATCTTAAAAAAGAGAGAGAGAGAGAATAAGGTATGTCTGGCTTGTGATCATGTTCATCCAAAAATTCTTAGCGTGCTTAATAAAAATACCTTCTAAAACAAAAAAGTCTTAACAGCCTTTCTAAGGTCTAGCAGTAATTGAATCTTATGAATATCCTGAGGAAGCTCACTCCATATTAGTAAAGCTATGATGGAAAAGCCGCATACAAGCCAACAATGGCTAACTGAACTACTCCTACAGGGCATCACTGACAAGTTTTGATCTATGAAGCACAGTCGGCACACAAAATCACACAGCTAAATAGCATCAATATGTATCCTTAGGGGATCCCACTTCTCATCATTATGAGAACTGCCAATGTACTTCTATCCTCTGTTTACTGTTATTAAAATATGAAATGACCAATTACACAATCCCATGACTTCTAAGTTTATTCAGGAATTTGAAGGGGGTTTTTTAGATCCAGGTATATAATATCTACCAGATCATCCTCATCCAAATGCCTCTTAACATTCTGAAGAAACTCTAGAAGGTTAATGAAGCAAACATTCTCTTTTTCAATACCTTGCTTTATTCATCCTCAGTAGACCTTCAAAATATATTTTAAAAATCTATCTTTACTAACAGTTTGTACCAGCTGAACAAGAACTATTAACATATTGAATAGTTCTATTAATGGAAATACTTTCACACACCACTTGATATGTACCACATGGTATCTGAGTGTAGTCACAATCATGTGGCTTTGAAAGCAATGGACTGTTCACGAGACTCCAATTTACCTGTGGAGTAGCTATCAAAACCAGGCAAGTCTTAGAAGAATATGGCACAACAGCAGTTATCCAAGGTTTGCTTTTGATCATACTTTGGGTGCATTCACACACACTAAAGAATGCACTTTGCAACAGGATTTTTACTGTGTAAGAATAGCAAAAATCCAGCTGCAAAGCATTTTATTTAGTGTGTGTGAATGCACCCTTTGAGTTCTTTCTTGTTTTAGTTAGTGTAGCTACAGTATATTCTTCTCTGGAGAGATGTTGAAGGATATAAAACCAGGGGGTAACATGCAAAACTGTCAGTAAAACTGGGTGTCTGGGTAGGAAGATAGCAATTAGTCAGTAACTTTATTACTAAAACCAAGAGTCATTTTGTAGAAAAATAGATGGTGGCGCTCATCCAGGGATTGTAATGCAGCTGCACATACTATTCAATGGACAAGGAGGTGGAACTCTCAGAAGGAGGAGGTGGAACTCTCAAAAAGGTTCAGGAGCTGTGCTCCTGTGAGCTCCCACTGAATCTGAGGTCTGACTAAAACTGAAGATTCTAAAATTAATTTCTTCAATTCCCCCCTCCCCTCATTTCTTTCTTTTAAAAAAAAACAGAAAAAAGATCAAGGGGGAAAAACCTTAAAATCCAGCAACTAAGATTTTTTTAAAAAAATAAACAGGCAAAAATGTGTATGAAGTAAAGACAAAAATATAAGTGGTGGCAGATCTACAAATAAAATTCCATAAAAGGTTTCCAAATATCTAAAAATGTCCATGCATAATTGCTAGCTATATGCCATGCATTTAAATATTGATATAGTCGTAAGGTTCTCAATTCACTGATTTACCAGAGGCAGACTTTTATCTTTCCAATTCTGTAGTACAAGTCTTTTAGCTGTAGTAAGGGCATGGAAGGTCCATTTTCATTGCCCATCAGTTAGCTTCCAAGAGATGGGCAAACAGTTTAAAAGAACAGGCACTGCAGCTGCCACAGCCAGGCCCAGAGGCAGCTGCTGAGGTCTGAAGTAGCACTAGGCTCAGTGACCAGGGGATTCCCCCCAGTAAATCTTGCAGGCCCCCACCAGGAACAGGAAATCAAGATCATGATGAGAAGAAAGAGAGGTGGGGGAAGAAAGAGGGGGGGTTGTCAGATAATTGTCAGGAAGAAATACAGAGGGGGTAGGTTCACAGACAAGGGGAGAGATTGATGGAGATGGGGTGCAGGACAAAAGAGAGAGGGGGTAATCTGACAGATAAAGGGAGGACAGAAAGAGAAGGAACTGTCAGAGAAGGGGAGGGGAAGAAATAGGGAGGGGGATATGGACAGAGAAGGGCAGGGGGAGTAAAATTGGTGGGGAAGATTGACAGAAGGGAGGTGTCATGAGCCAGCCAGATGCCAACTTCTCCTCAGAGGAATCAGAAGAATCAGGCCTAAAATGATGAAATCCCCAGCTGAGCAGGGCTGGCCCTGCCACTAGGCAATTGCCTAGGGCACTGGCCTTTCGGTGATGTTATCAGTGCAGGAGGAGAGAGTGCCAGAAGTTAGTCTTGCCTAAGGTGCCATACAGGTGCCATACAGTCTAGGGTTGGTTGGTTCTGCAGCTGAGCAGTTGGGGGAAGCAGACCCAATGGGGGAAGCATCAGGAAATGAGAATGCTTTCCAATCATGGCCAAGCTGTTCAGTCTTCCAGGGGAAGAAAGAGACACCACAAAAGCCAGTGTCTCCATATCCTTCAGCCTTCCCCAAATCACCAGAACATAGAAGGAGGAAAGAGTGCTTGATAGCTGTAGAGAGAAGACAAAGCACTTGCCTGATTGCTCAGCAACAATCAATGTTAATTCCTGGAGCAGAGTTCTTAAGAACCAGCTGAAGGCAGAGGGACAGATAAAGGTAGGTTGGCTGTTTGGAGGAAAGATGAGAAGGAAGCAGAGGCAAGGGAGAGGCTATGGGGTCTTTCAGGAATAATGGAGAAGGGGAAATGAAATTACCCCTTCAAGTCCAAGTTCCCACTTGTTTTTCCAGTCCAGTACTAGTAACTTGGAAGGGAAGGAAGAATGACGAGGAAAATGCTGTGGGCAAAAGATTCTAACAAAAATGTCATGTTAAACTTTTCACAATTTTGTTTCAAAGTTACAAGCAGAAAAATAATCCATGAAGTGACGTATAGAAAGTATGAACTTCACCATAAAAACAGAAAATACCTGGGCTTTGTATTCTTAAGTCACTGTGCTTTAAAAGCATCAGTCTAATTACCCATTTTATAGGAATCGTGCCATGCTGGCTTTGTGCTAGAAAAGCTGTTCTTATCTAAAAATCAGCTACAGAAAGAAAAAAAACCAAGCAAAGACTATTGAGTTTTAGAAATTAGCAGTAGCTGAGACTTTGTGAAAAGGAGTGTAACAACTTTATGTTACACAGGGGTACAAAATGTCAATAGTAACAGATTGTTAGGGCCATCCATGGAAATAAAGCTGCAATCTTGCATCACATCTTGTATCAAATATGCCAAAAAACTAACCAAGAAAATTCCCATGTCATTTATGGAACTTCTTCAAGGCGGTATCTTTTATTGACACCAAAATGCCACAGCCTATTTTGATTCAGCTAACTATAATTACTCAATGCACTTGCCACCAATGCCCCAGACCATAACCCTCAGGAAATGTAATAGTAAAACAAATCTTCATAAAATACAGGTAGAATTTCAAGAAAATCTAAACATATTCATTGCTTTATCTCCAATTATATGTGAAATTTGTTCTGCATTGTGATAAACCAGAAAAACTAAACTAAGCAATATTGGTATTAGTGGGAACCTTAAAAGGACTGAAAAACTTTTGACAACTGGTCTTCAGAAATTATTAGGACATTTGTACAATAATTTCTGTTATCGGGGCCTTCCTGTGTGAAGTCAACAGTAAAGCCACACCTGACGTCAGTAGCAACAGATCTTTCTCTATTTTACATCCTCATGATTCCAACTACTACAAAATTTGAGTCCAATGATACCTTTAAGATCAACAAATCAAGTCCAAGATCACTACCCCCTCTCCCGGTTGTAGGGTTGCCAAGTCCCCAGCATCCCATAATGGGGGACTTTCGCAATGATGTCACCCAGAAATGACATCATCAAAATGGTGGTGCCTGTGCAGGGCCGCTCTAGGCGTTTCCAGGAAAACTCTATGGTTTTCCTGGACGCTCTAGCTATTTGGGAGGTAAAAACTTGATGGTACCTGTTGTACTATAGTTTCCCCTCCCAAATGGCTAGAGCACCCGGGAAAACTATAGAGTTCTCCCAAAAATGCCTAGAGCGGATCCGCATGGGTGCCGCCTTTTATGTTACACAGGGGTACAAAATGTCAATAGTAACAGATTGTTAGGGCCATCCATGGAAATTAAGCTGCAATCTTGCATCACATCACATGTAAAATAGAGAAAGATATCACTCTGGGTGATATCATCGTACCTGCAATGTAGGGGGAGGTTTCTCCCGCCAGCAGGTTGAGAATCTCCCAGGTGGATTCCCTGTCCAGACCGGGGGCTTGGAAGCCCTACCCAGTTGGCTCTGTGACCAACTGTTCCAGAGCACATTTATGTCTTGGAATCTCATTTATATGGCATGAATTGAACACGTTTACCCAGTCAATGATAGATAGATAGATAGATAGATAGATAGATAGATAGATAGATAGATAGATAGATAGATAGATAGATAGATAGATAGATAGATAGATAGATAGATGATAGATAGATAAATTTATTGTCATTGTTCTCAACAAAAAGAGAGCAACGAAATGAGGTGCTCTTCCACAAAACATACCAACACATCAAACACACATATTCATATTCATACCATTTAAATACATCTAAAACCATTTAAACCATTCAAACCATTAAAACCATTTAAATACTTCTAAAACAGATAAACATTCATAAAACCATTTAAACCATTTAAACCATTTAAATATATCTAAAACAGATAATCCTTCATAACCCTGCATTTAGCCTAACCACAGCACTTGGATATAAACTGTCCTTAAATCTGTTTGTCCTAGCCTTCAACACTCTATATCGTCTACCTGACGGTAAGATCTCAAATAGCAAATGGCCCAGATGTGAAGGGTCCCTTAGGATCATTTGTATCTTCCTTTTACATCCCATATTATACAGATCCACCAATGAGGGGAGAGAACATCCACAAATCTTTTGTGCTCTTCTCGTCACTCTTTGGAGCACCCTTCTCTCTGCTTCCGTGCAGCTCCCAAACCACGCGCAGAGGCAATAAGATAAAATGCTCTCAATGGAGGGTACTTGAAATCTGCCAGTATAATAACATTATCTGCTTTGGTCACCTGACCTCCATTATTTCCTTCTCCATCTCAAGATCAGTCGCAAGGATTTGATCAGGGGGCAATAGTACACCTCCATTTTTAAGTAACCTTTAGGGCCCATATAACTTTTGTTGGGGAGTTAATTTCCCAGATGTTTTCTAACATATTTGATTATATGCCCGCTTTCATATACAACACAACACTTTCACCAACCCATCGCTCCTTGTCCTGCCTATAGAGCTTGTACCCAGAAATGACTGTATCCCATATATTTTCCCAATTCCACCATGTTTCTGAGATCTAAATTGTCATTGAACACCAAGCAGTCCAGCTCCCCCATCTTGTTTCAGAGACTCCTAGCATTGTCATACAGACACCTATAATGTGTTTCCCTTTCCAGCAGCCCTCACGTCACCTCCCTCACTCCTTAGTTGCCACACTTGACCCTCACTTGCCATTGTGCCCTCAGTCCCAAGTTATATTACACTCCTATCAATATTACCCTGGGTGTTTTTACAATCATCCCCTTGAACTGACTTGCCCCAAACCAGAGGCTCCCCAGGTCCTGTCAGCTTTCCCTCTGGGATTAGATTAAAAGCTGCTTTGATGTTAGTTGCCAGCAGCCTGTTTCCCTTTTTGTTCAAGTGAAGCCTATCTCTTTTGAACAGGTTTGGCTTGTCCCAGAAAGTTCACCAGTGCCTAACAATTCTAAATCCTTCCTCCCAGCATCATTTTCTCTTCCATGCATTGAGACTCCTGGTCTGTGTCTGTCTAGCTGGTCCTGCATGTGGAACTAACAACACTCCTGAGAATCCTACCTTGGAGGTCCTGGCTTTTAATTTATGTGTTGTAATCTAAATTTTTCCTCCAGGACCACATGACTACATTTTCCAGTGTCATTGATCCCACATGCACAATGACTGCTGACTCCTCCCCAGCACTATCTATCAATCTATTTAGAGAGCATGTCATGTCCTCAACCTTCACACAAGGGAGGCAGTCAAAACGCCTGTAACAGACTCCGCTCTCTTATTTCATAATTATCGAATCACCGACTGCCAGAAGCCCACCTCTCCCAAGCCCCCCCCCCCCAAGTAGGAGATTATATCAGTTTGTTGCCCAAAGAAGGGGTCCTTTATAAGGGATCACATCCTTCCTCCTCAAACTGACACCCTTTGACCTCAACACTCTCTCTCTCCACAACAGCAGAAGAGCTGTCAGCACAGGAGTGGCAAAGTTCTAGCATGTTACTGAGGGTCTTTTCCCAAAACCTCTCTCTCTCTCTCTCTCTCTCTCCCTCAGCTTCTCCAGATTGGCAACCCAAGCCTCAGTGGAAGAAGCCTCTTCTCTAAGAGCCACAAGTTCCATGCACACACCCACAATTTCCACCCAGTGGGTAGATAATCGTACATGTTGCATTCTCTGCAAAACACCAGGTACCCCTACCCTCCAGCTGGCTTTCTGCCTTCATAACTGGTTTAAAGGTATTAGAGTGATGCAGTCAGTGTCTTCAGATCTGATCCACAGGCTAAGAGCCACAGGCCAAGAGCCATAGGCCAAGAGCTCTTTGACTCTCAACCTTCAGCTCAAGTCAAAGGCTTGTGCCTCTTCTTAAGAGGAGCTTTATAATTCAGAGACCCAATGCCCCCACTTCCCAGTAGCAACAGCAGCAGGTGGGGCTTGCAATCAGCCTAGGCTTTCCAGTCTCCAGTCCCAGTGGGGGATCCCTTGGTTTTTCAGGCTCCTCCTCACTGTTGGCTGGCAGGGGAAAGCCCCTCCCCAACAGGTACCATGAGTCTTTAAACCTTAAGCAGACTTAAAACCTTTTAAGCAGACTTAAAAGACACTTCCAACTGTTTGTGCTTTGGAATGTGTGTGAGCCTTTAAATCTCAGCAGCAGGAAAGCAGGGGGCAGGGCAAGCAGGCAGAACCATGAGTGTGTGAAGCTGTGAGAAAGAAAGAGAACACAGTCCCTCTGTTTTTGCATTTGCTTCAGAAGTCATTTCTATAGTAAAATGGATAGGAAAAAGTTAGCTAGAACCTGATTATGGGATGGGGGGAACTCCACCCCCTAGGCTGCTCTCCTTTCCTGTTCCTGTCTGAAGCTGGTTGAAATACAGCAGAAGGTTACGTTCAGCAACTCCCATTAGTAAATTGCCCCAGTGAGATCATAAAAGTGTGGTGAGCTTCCAAACTCTCTGTATTTTGGCTGCTTTGTGAGTGTGTGAGTGTTCTGTGTTCTGCCTCCCACCTGGCTCAGTTCTCAAAAGGAGGGGTAGGGTGGGGGCAGTTAACTCACAGCAGAAGCAAAGTAGAGTGGCACAGAGAGCCCTGGCCCAGCCACATTCCAGAGAACTGATCCAAAAAAGAAGGGTGTGTATAAATGCAGGCTGTCTTCAGAGGAACCTAGTAGTGAATCTCCACTGCTCAACATGACCAAGCAGACTGGGTGCCATGGCACACACAGAGCAAAAGAGCAATCCCATGCACAGCAAAACTGATCAGTTTCCTCCTATATCTAATTCCAGTCCTCTCTGACTTACTGCAAAACCCAATAAACTTTAGGGTTGCACCTTGGGCTTATATGGCTTTCAAATCCCATAGAGATGAATGACAGTTCTGTAATTGGCAGCCAGCAGTGCCTGTCAAGCTTTGGAGGATTCCCATTGGTGTTTCCAAGGTTGGAGAAAATTCCACCCCGTCGCTTGGGAGTTTTTTCAATTGACACTGGGTTTTCTTGGAAACATTTCCATTTCCCAGACTGCCCCAAACTGGCCCCAAAGTTCAGGGAACATTCAGAAAGCACGTGCTTTCATGAATATGGCTCCCCGACCTCTGAACCGGTCGAAGTTCAGCATGAAGTTTACTTTGTGCGCCAGTTCATGCCCATCCCTAGTTAAAGTGAATTAGCATGTCTCCAAAGAATCCAGAGCAGTTTTAAAAGGTTTTGTCAAGAAAGTAAAGATGTCAGGGGCATTTTCCTCATTTCAACCCCTTCTCTGCACTCTTGGCAACATCTATGACTTTCGTCTTAGGAAAGGTCATAGCTAATTGTAACTTCAGGGAACACTGTTCCTTAATTGCATTACTTAGCATCTCACTTCCACAGATTGAGATACAGTCAAGAGAAGTTCTGCAGTAGGTAAAATCAACAGAAATTTAGCAACCTTGGTGGCTTTGTGTTTCAATACACAACTCAGCACAAGCAGTATGAAATGCCTGCTAGCTTTACTATCAAGGTTGTTTTGCTACTTAAAGCACATTAGAACATTAAATTTATGAATGCACTCTCAAAAGCCAGAATTCTCTTTAGGTATATGGTGAATTCAAATGACCAAGAAGATATTCCAACCATACAGTGATATTTTTTGCTAACATGACATGGTGGAACAGTCATTTGATGAGATTTAGCATAGGGTTCCCCAGCATGCTGCCCACAGATACCAAGGAATCCACAGAGACTTCCTCAGGAACCCACCATGTGCTTCAGGAAAGTAGGCAAGGCCATTGTAAAGGCAGAACCAGTGACAACCATGGAGGCAAAAGTGGAAATATCAGTGGAGGTCAATGGATCAGGAGACCTTTATAAGGTAGCTGTTGGCGCAGGTCTAGTGGAGGGACTTGTATTGTCAGTCAAAGTTGGTGGTCTCAGGAGTGACACTGGGATCAAATAGGAGACTGTCAATGCAGAGACCAAGACTGCCAATGATGATATGGTGACTGAAAGCAGTATTGTTATGGATACTGTTGGTTTGATATGAAGAAGAGAGATGGCTGGGAGAACAGTAGGATAGAGAGCAACAACAGTTAAACTCTACTGAGTTTGCTTGCATGCCAATGATGCAGATCAGGAGCAGTGGTGGTGACCATAAGGCTGAGTGGGATATCTTTCCCAGTGGCAATGACAGGAATGAGAGCAGTGTCCCTGGTAATGATTGAAGAAGCTCTGAATAGTTGTAAGTATTCTGAGCCACTGTGGTCATATTGGATGAAGTAGCCTCACAAATGTTCTCAGCAGAATGCTCTGCTGACCCTCTTATACAAAGTGATGACTCAGTGAGGACACATGCAGGAGGGGCAGTTTATCTCTGATGGTCTCCAAGATCATCCCAGGTTCACCAAAGGCTGGCTTGGGATCAAGCAGTGTCTGCAAGCAGACATGTGAGGTCCAAAGTAAGGATCAACTGTTGAGTAGCTGAAGGAGATGGCAGCAATGGTGGCAGACCCTGGAGCAGTATTGAGCTCAATGCTGTGATTGTGGTTTGGATGTCAACATGATAGCCAGTGTCAACATCAATCCCAAGGGTGGTTTCGATACTGTGGATTTTGACGGTATCAAGATGGCACTTGGGCAGGGCTGGCTCACCCACTAGGCCAGG
This sequence comes from Heteronotia binoei, assembly GCF_032191835.1. NCBI lineage: Eukaryota > Metazoa > Chordata > Lepidosauria > Squamata > Gekkonidae > Heteronotia > Heteronotia binoei. The sequence continues at coordinate 97,558,299 of NC_083229.1, forward strand.
GGTGGGGAACCTCCATCCCAAGGGCCGTATACCACTTGGTGTGGCCCTCAGGGATTGCTGGGCCAAACTGAGCCATGTAGCAGCCTCCCTGGGGCCTGGCTGGCCAGCAAGGATCATGGGCCCAGCCACGCTGTGCAGCAGGCTCCCCAGGGCCTAATATGTTAATGAGTATGTGACCTAATATGCTAATATTAGGGGATGTGGTCTAATATGCTACTGAGTTCCCGCTGGGCTTTTTCTACAAAAAAGCCCTGGACCTATGCATTTTCCTAGGGCAGCGGGCTGTGTGTGTGTGTGTGTGCCAGATTAGGCTCTCCCCACACGATTTCAAATAGAAAACAATTATTTGCATTAATTTTGCTGGCCTTAATCATTCTCCCTCAGCAGAGCACAGTTTTTTAAGTTGATAATTTTATGGCCCACGAATGATGTTATAAATCCATATGGCCCTTGGCAGAAAAAAGGTTCCCTCCCCCTGCACCAAGCAAATTAGGCATTTGCCTAGGGCACTGGGTGGGGTGCCAATTGGACTCTCCCCGCTCCTGCCACCCAAGACAAATGCCTGATTCCCCTGGGTTAGTTAGGCAGTGGCAGCGGGCAGGCCACCTCCCCCCCCCCAGCATTGGTAGGCCACCTGTACCCGCCAACCCCTTCCCGGCATGCTCAGATGCCAGCCTCGTGCTTACCAGCTTTGGGGGGCATCAGAATAGTGCTCTCTTAATAGAGAGCAGAACAAGCTTCACTCCCCCTTCCCTGTTCTGGAAGGGAGGGGTGATAGTGAAGCCTCCTCCTGCATTATATTAAAAGAAAGGTCTATTGTAATGCCAGTCAAAGTGGGTAAGCATGAGGCTGGCATCGCTACTCTGAGAGTGTTGGGGGCATGGAAGGTGGCCTACCCACCACCCCCTCCCTCCTGGCGCACTCAGAGTAGCGATGCCAGCCTCATGCTTACCCACTTTGGCCAGCATCGCAATTCACCCATCTCTTAATATAAAGCAGGAAAAGGATTTGCTCTCACCCCTCTCTTCCAGAACAGGAAGGGGGGGGAGCGAAGCCGTTCTGCTCTTATTAAGAAAGCACTATTCTGATGCCCCCCAAAGCTGGTAAACACAAGGCTGGCATCTGAGCACACCAGGTGGGCGGGGCGGGTGGAGTGAAACGAAGTGTGGCACCGCAGAAAAAATGGAAGGTCAGCTTGGGAGCATGCGAGCAGTAAGTCTGCCTGGGGCACCATGCACTTTCAGGCTGGCCCTGCACTTGGGGACCATTTCACCAACAGCACTTAAGTGGAAATGTCTGGGCAGGAAGGAAGTCTATGACCAATACAGTTGCTCCATCCCCAGGCTTCTGTTTTTCCCAGCTCAAGCAATTGATTCCCCACCAGTTGCTGAGCAGGTGCATTTTGACCTACAGCTCCCTCCAATTTCTCCCATGGCTTCCTGGTCTTGTTTTTTTAGAGATCTGGAAACTGTGAGGGAAACTGAAGGGAGCCACAAGCCAAAATGCTGCCACACAGCAACTGGTGGGGAGTCAATCACTTGAGCTGGGGAAATCAGAAGCCTGGGAATGGAGCAGCTGCTAGTGAGGAATCAGTCTCACTGTCAGCCTTCTCCTGTTCCTGGCAGCCTACCTAGCACAGCAAAAGTAAGACAAAATGCTAAGCAGGGTCAGCTGTGGTTAGTACTTGAGTGGGAGACTGTCCTTGAAATATCCAGTTGAGAGGACACGGGCAGACTTATTCAACCATCTCCTTGAATATCCTACAGGCTTCCAGTAGGAGTCAGTCACCGGAGGTCAACATGACTTCCAGGACATACACACACACGAAAAACACAGAAATGCAAAAAAAAAAAAAAAAACCCACAAGACAGGGACTTCTCCAATTTACTCTTTGCCTCCACCTTTGAGGAGGAGCTTAACTTCCCCATTCTGTAAGCAGATGGCTGCCTGGGATACACAGAGAGATGTGAAGAGAATTAAGACACATACCCTTTGAGCTCTTGTGTGCTTTATTCTTTTCCTGATAGTCATCACCTACTCTCTGTGTGTGTTATCCTCCCTTTCCCTCCTTGATAGACTTTTGTAGCTCTGTTCACCAACAGTGAAGACACCATCTGTGTATGTTAAGGAGAGCCCCTGAATAATTAATTAATACCCCTATAATAATGACTATAAGGATTAAGAGCATGCTTTGTCTTTAACATGTCTGACGTAATTTTCCATTAAAACGCTGGCCACAACATAGCGGGTGTCAGCTCCAGCTGGATGATTAGATGAGAAAGGGTCCCTTGGAGGTGCCTTGCGGAAATAGATAAGTGAAGGAACTTGGTCATGGAAATTTACCAGGGAGAACTCAGTGGAGGCGGGACTTTTGAAATCAGATAAGCCCATGTGCCTGCCTGGTTGTTTCTGTGTGAATAAAACTGTCTGTATACAGAATGATTGTAACTCAGTCTTTGGGGCAGCCAAGCCCGACTGGGTCCTACTTTTTGGTACCAGAAGTAAACCTCGCTTCAAACCAGAATTCTGTGCGGACCTCATTATTTTTCTGCTACATTAACCTGGTGCATTGCCAGGGGAAAATAACTGGGTAGGATATTTCCTTCCCCAGACCTGATCTAAAAGATGCCCCATTTTCAGACCCAGATATTGAGTATTTTACTGATGGGAGCAGCCTTGTCCAGCATGGGAAGCAGAGAGCAGGATATGCAGTCGTTACTCTAGAAGCAGTAATCAAGGCTGACGCTCTGCTGGTCTCCACTTCAGCCCAGAAAGCAGAGTTAATTGCCCTCATCAGAGCACTTCGGTTAGCAGAAGGCCTAAAAGCCAATATATATACTGATTCCAAATATGCTTTCATGACATTGCATGCCCATGGAGCCTTATATAAAGAAAGAGGCTGAATAACTGCCAGTGCCAAAGGAATAAAAAATGGGAAGGAAATTCTAGAACTGTTAGAAGCTGTTTGGGCCCCCTGGCACATAGCTGTTATCCACTGCCTCTGCCATCAAAAGCCCCTAAGTCTGGTACCGAGAAGAAATCGCAAGGCTGATTTAATGGCGAAGGAAGCAGCCCTTAAGCCTTATCAGGCAAGCGCAGAAATTCTGCCTGTTTTTCAAGTTTCCTTAACCAAATGGAGCCCCCGGTATTCACTAGCTGAGGAGCAGTGGGTTCAAACTCAAGGGGCAATAACAAAATGAAGAGATGGCTGGTATGTTCTTCCCGATGGCAGAATTTATATTCCAGAAGCTGTAGCATAGCCATTAATTCAGAATCTGCATGAGGGAACACATTATGGGAAGACTGCTCTTGAATGCTCTGTGAGTCAATGAGCATACATCAACCGTGTGAGTTCACTGACAGCCCAAGCCTCTGCACAGTGTGTTACATGTGCAAAGAACAATCCAAGGTCAGGCCCCACTCAACTCCCTGGAAGTCAGCCAGTGGGAGCAACACCTTTCTCCTCCTTAGTTGTAGATTTCACTGGGATGCCCAAAGCTGGACATTACCGTTACATACTTGTATTCGTTCGCACGATGTCTGAGTGGATTGAAGCTTACCTGACCCGCACTGAGAAAGCTAATGAAGTTGTAAAAGCTTTATTAAAAGATATTGTACCAAAATTCAGTTTACCTGTAACTATAGAAAGTTATAATGGACCGGCGTTCATTGAGAAAACTGTACAAGGGGTGTCAAAGTTGCTTGGCATTACTTGGAAACTGCATGCCGCTTACCGCCCACAGAGTTCAGCAAAAGTCAAGAGGGCTAATAGGTCTTCGAAGAACACCCTGTCTAAACTCTGTCAAGAAACCCATTTGCCATGGACTACAGTGTTGCCGATTGCATTGTTCCAGTTGCATTGCCTGCCCCACAAACATCTTAAGCTGTTGCCGTTCAAGATTGTTTATGGAAGACCGCCCCTATAGTTCAGGGAGTATGGAGCCACCTCTCTCAGTTAGGGAGCCTTATAACTTATGAGGAACTGCAAGCCTTGGGCAAAGCTGTAAAAGATGTGAAAAGGTATGTGTTAGAGACTCTGCCATATCAAATTTATTCTCCTGTACATGCTTACCAGCCAGGAGACAGTGTGTAGGTTAAAAGCTGGAGGGTTAAGACTTTACAGCCTAAATGGAAGGACCCCTTTACTGTTCTTTTAAGTTCCCCTACAGCTGTCAAGGTCCAAGGAGTGGCAGCGTGGATTCATTGGTCTCATTTAAAGAGAGCTGCAGATCATTGAAAAGCACAGCTAGTTCCAGGGAAGCCACTGACTCTGAAATTTACCAAAGACTCTATCCGGCCTTAAGCCATCCAGTAAAGACTGTTAAAAGTCAGCAGCTTGTAGCTGGTGGAACTTGCTTGAAAGCAGGTCCAGCGCTCCCGAGCTTCATCAACAGCCATGCTCCAGCCACACTCAGAGACTGGCTGGTCTATGCATGGCTGAAGCTTTGAGGAAGCCTTCTGGAGCCACATAGAGTTAGATATTTCTTTGTATTAGTTACTCTGAACCCATATGAGCCTCCTTCATCATTTATAGTATTGAATGTGTAATCGAAAAGGTGCTATTTCATTGTAAGTTTTTGATGAAAAAAACAAAAAAAATGCATGCTTCAAGTGCTTATATTGCTATGCTTTTATGCTGTATTTTTGCCTGTGTGCCAATATGCTGTACTCAAACTGTGAGAAGTACTAAATGTTCAGGAGAAAGTTCACAACCCATGCTGCATGTTCAATCTAGGGAAGTATATGGAACTTGTATAGAACATAATACAAAAATAGTTTGTGTAGAACGTGGAGTGTCTTATTATCAGGCAAAAACTGAGTGAAGGAATTTGTTCATGGAAATTTACCAGGGAGAACTCAGTGGAGGCAGGAGCCTTTGAAATCAGATAAGCTCATGTGCCTGCCTGGTTGTTTCTGTGTGAATAAAACTGTCTGTATACAGAATGATTGTATCTCAGTCTTTGGGGCAGCCAAGCACGACTGGGTCCTACTTTTTGGTACCAGACGTAAACCTCACTTCAAATCAGACCTCATTATTTTTCTGCTACATATGGATATATTTGATTTTTCCATATGCATGCACTGAGTAACTGTCATGTTACATTCAATGCATGCACAATGGGATGTGTGACTGAAAGGGCAGATACTGGTCCCCAGTTTTATTTTTAAAGTGAACATGCATTGGCTCTTTCTTGCAAGCAGATATATGCATATATGTGCAGGGTTCATTTGTGTTCCTTGTAATATGTAAATGGGATTTGTGAGTGTGTGTGTTTTAACCCTCCTTGGCCATCTTCTGTATGCGTGTATGTGTTTTATATCCCCCTTTTCCCCTTGGTGACTTTCTCTGTGTTTATGAGAGTATATTTATCCTCTGTTTCCCCCACTGGTCATCTTCTTTTCCATGTGTGTTTTTTCCCACTTAGTCTTCTTCTGAGTGTGTTTATATTCACCATTTTCCTTCCTCTTGTGTGTGTGTATGCTTAGCTCCACCTGCTGTGGAAGAAATTTCATAGTGGCACTTACCACTGTGCCTCAAAATTCCAAACATGCCCACAAGCTTGAAAAAGTTGGGGACCTAGCACATAGAGACAAGCCTTAACAAGCTTTTCTTCACCTCCCAGAATAGCCACTGCAAAGGCAATGGCATGCATAAGACTTCTACATCCCCAAACAAAAGCCCATGGGATAGGGACAGAATTTACTGCTACTTCCCCCACTCTATGTGCATTCAGACTTCAAAAAATATTATGTGAAAAGATCTTTAGTATACAAATTTGAGCCATTTTTCCTTGATGAAAATAAACTTGAGTCTAATGGAAGCCTCAGTGCCTTTCAGTTATCCATTCTCCATAATCTGCCAGATGTCTCGGCTTCGGTCTCCTGAGCACAAACTTTACCTATGCAAATTCTTTCAACACTTAATTGTGAGGCACTATGCTATCAGGAACACAGAATAGACATATAGGCTAAACATTAAACCTCCACCCATCTCCAATTGATAGAAATCAATCTATTCACCTGTCTCATTTATTCTTAATGTTCAGATTTTTTACATTCCTGTTCCTTCTCTGAAAGTTTACTGTGCATGCCTAAGAGGACCTCTTTTTTAAAACCCAGATGGACATCAGTGTCTTCTCCTTCTGTTTCAAAGTCGCACAACTGAAACACCCTTTGCATTATTCTGACAGATCTTGATTTGTCAGTTTGATCAAGCTGTGGCTTGCAGATGCATGCCATTACAGCATCTTAATTGTGATTTCATAAGCAAACCTATTTCCTTTGATATACAAGACATGCCTCATACAGTGTTCAGGCAGCATATCTTGGTCATGATGGTTGTTATGTTTTCCATCTAAAGAGTAACTATTGGATGCAGTTCTTGCAATCCCATCATGTGACAACATCAATAGAAACAGTGTTTGGAAGAAAGTGATTGCAATCTTATGTCAGAGAAAGAATTTGGCCCTCATTTCCCACTCCCATCCCCCTCCCAGATTCACAATGGAGAATCTGGCAGTTTACAAGGATGCATCGTAAACATTCTAAAGTCTGCATCATGGGAAAAAGAATTATCATTTTCAAGATGGGATGTAATTATGAAGCCATTGTGTGTAGGCAACGTTATGTCAGAAAACATTTCATGTGAATATAAAGGATGCTACGTGTGGTAAGTAAAACGTGACCAACTTAAATAATGAAGGGAGCAGAAGTGATTTAAAGAGCAGCAGAAAGAAAGCTCATACGGAACTCCAATTTCAGCCCAGTGCTCTTCTTCCTTATCTGTATTTCTCTTTGGCTTTCTTTTGTTTTTTAACCTATGTTTTAGCCAACATATTTGCTGCTGCTATGACATTTTAGAAATGTATTTTTAAAGGCTTAGTAGCCTGCCTGTTATGCCCCTTTTTAAAGAATATCAGAATTTTATCTTTAAAATAAGTCCAAATAAGATGTAACAATCCTACAGTGCACTATGAGTCAAGCATTATCATGAGTCACTGTTATTTTACGAAGCAAAAGGACAATTACTGCACAGTTTCCCATAATAACAATAAAAAGAACCCCTTGACAGCAGAGACAGATAAAATTGCTCACATTAAAGTCCAATAATTATGAATACATCATTGCCACATAAATAGCTTTTGTTCTTAAATTCACCATAGCTTTGACTTCTTGAGTTAATTTGAGTTGCCGCCTCTCCTGGTCCAGTGGAGAATTTGTGCGAGATAATTATTTTCAAGCACAGAATTACTCAATTAGGTGTATTTCAAGGATGCAAGACTTCTAGAATTAAGGACCTACAATGAATGGATTTTAAGTAGTGATAAGGGTAGAGTTGGAACTGGAGGAGCTTGGAAAATGAACTTCCCCTTGCTCAAAAAGCTTTATCCCCATTGCCCAGACTCTTTCAAATTCAGGTCTGGCTTACAATGGAGGTAGCTTCTGTCAGCTTTCCCAACCAGTCTCCCTAACCCTTCCTCTTATTTTTTTTAAGGGATAATGGGGTCACCACCCTGATTTGGCTGGCCCAGGCTAGTCCAGTCTCATCAGATCTCAGCAGCACTGTTGGCCCTGGTTAGTACTTGAATGAGAGACCACTATGGAAGTCCAGAGTTGCTGTGCTGAGACAAGCAATGGCAAGCCATCTCTTGGCTTGAAAATCCTACAGGTGGGTCACAATAATTTGGCTGTGATTTGACAATACTTTCTACCACCAAGAGGGTTTCCTACAGGTAGGGTTGCCAGGTGTGGGTTGGTAAATACCAAGATACTTTGGGGGTGAATCCAGTCAAAGCACAAAGAAGAACATTGCTACAAATCTACTTAAGTCTTGGAAATTAACCAGAAGCTTGTGTTTGGATGTTGAATGTATTGGAATTTGTTGAATGTATTGGAATTTGTGTACTAACGCTTTGGTTCTGTGTATAGTTTTTGTTGAGTATATGAGCGTGTAAATACACTCTGCTTTAAGCAAGTATTTACAGTGTGTTTATCTGTGGTTGCTTGCCCCACCATGAGGCTGGCAACCGTACTCTATCCACAGAGGTACCATCCCTCTGAATATCAGAATGGTAGGAGCACACAAAGATGAAAGCCTTCACTTTAGACCCTGCTTGAGGGCTTCAAGAAACACTGGACTAGTTACTTGCTGACATGGCTGGTACTCACATGGAAGATCAGCCATTTTGTGATTTTCCTACATTTTACTGAGGGTGTTTTTACACTGACAGTTTGTTGCTCTCTTTCTCCACATTGGAAACTCACCTTTTACACTACAGAATGTGCTCACAACTGTCTTGCATCGTTGCTTCCCGAAACATCTACATTTGTTTAGGCAAAATGGGTGCCGACTCTGCTGTTGCCTTGTTTTCCTTGAAACAAGGGATAATGGGGTCACCACTAGTTTCCTAGTTTTGAACATTTCTCAAGAGGCGTATCAAATGAGTGGTTGTAGAAATTTCCCTCTGTATTTTCAGACCCCACTCCCTATCCCTTTGCAAGCCACAAGATGCCACCAATTTGCATGAGAATTGACAGCACTTGAAATATTTACATCTCATTGCTTGCCTCAATTTACATTTGTATGGTGATGATTTCTAAGCAATTGTATACATCCCTTTACTAAGCATTGGTATTCTGGCTGCCCTGATCACAACTCATCTTACAAAGTTTAATTTTTGCTCACCATAATCAACATCATAGAGTAATAAGGAAACTGTGAACATTGGAAAGATCTGCAGAATGTAGCAATCAAGCTTCAGGATAAAATGTGATGTCTCAAAACCATATATCTGCAGTTCCTGTAACTGACATCAGAAGTCTGTGCATGAGCTGCAATACAGAAGTTTAGCTCCACAAAATGAGCGCAGCAAATCCACAAATGTAAAAAGGAAATAATTAAAGTGGAACAGTGGCAGGCAATTTGAATACTCAATAACTCTGGATGAAAACTGAATGTAAAAGCACCTATAGTTGTAAACTGCCTTGGGGACTTTTAGTGGAAAGGTGGTATAGAAATAGACTCATCAATTCACATCCTTTTGTTAGAAACTGATCTGAATTTCATTCAGCAAGGTGGATGTATGGCCTTCTGTTTGATAGCTTTTGGGGAGGAAAGGCACATTTGCACATTTTCCAGTGAAAGCAAATTAATTTTTTCAAAAGATAGATCCAGGTGGGTAGCTGTGTTGTTCTAAAACAATAGAACAAAGTTAGAGTCCAATGGCACCAGGTGGGTTAGCCGTCTTGGTCTAAAGCAACAGAACTTAGAGCCCAATAGAGTCATTTGCACTCATACTTCAAATGCTCACACCCTGAATAAAACTTGGTTAGTTTTTAAGGTGCCATTAGACTCTAATTGTTCCAAAAACATTTGAAAACTTCTCAACTGAATCAAAAGTGCCTCCTGCTTCTTTCAGAGTCCAAGAGGGATACAAGAATTAGTATAAATATGACCCTGAAGTCCAGTGAAGTCATATGTGAGAAGAAACTAAGACCAGCTTTTGGCAGTTTGAAATAAGATTGCTCCAGCTGACAGGAGAAGAAAAAAGATAGCCTGCACGCATTTTTTAAAGTGGATCCCTTGTAGGAGGCAAAGGGCAGCTGTCTGGTAGGATTTCAAAGTTTCCCCCCATGCAAGCATCTGCTCCCACATTTGCGGAATAAATTCAACCTGAGCACAGAGTTCATCTTGAGTGAGATCAAAGTTCAATAGGAATATTTTCCCCACTCCTAGTTACACTGTAGATCTTCAAAGAGTGTAGCATAAATATTGATGAGTACCTATGCAGTTCTTCAAAACTTTTGCTCCTGTCTTTTATTTCAGAGCCTTTAAAAAATGACTAATAAAAGCATGCCGAGAACTATTCTACCTACTATGACTTCTGCAGCAAAAGATATGCAATAGTCAATGGAAAAAAATGCATTGCACAATTCAATTACACTATGCAAAACTTACAAAACGGGTTTAGGAAGACATAGATAAGAATTAAATACATATTTTAGGTAGAGTTTCAAATAATTTGTGTCTTCAGTTCACCAGTCAATAAAGAAAGTGATTGAGATAACAGTTTCTAAAATTCTTCCCTAGTTTGCCAAACTTCTGACCATTATGCTTATCCTCCTGGCGGTACCTTATTTGAATTATTTCCAGGAAAGCAGGAATCTGAAAATCATACATAACAAGTTACTGACCAAGAAATCCATAGCCATTCTCTGCCAGCACTAATGATGACACAATCCTCTGAACCTGCCTCAACATTCCAGCATAGCTGCTTAAATGGAAAAATAAACCACACAATTAAAAACCCAAAGGAATATCTATACAGAGAACGTCTGCTCCCACTTCTTTCCTTAATATAGACCATACAGCAGTGATTCACAGCTTGTCACCCATCAATGTGTTTCCTGACATCTACTAGCTTCTGGAGTGTTAGGAATACAATCAAAAGGGTCTTCAGTGGAACAGAAAAAAACGGGATACTCTTTTCTAATGTACTGACCAGCAGTGCAGGCAGGCAAGTTACAGATGTATACCTGAGGCTTGTTCATAGCAGCCCCATAGCCAGAAAAATATTTGTGGGGGGTGGGGGGCAGGGAATAAAATGTTGGGTGGGGAAGCATGGGGCTTGACTGCTTCTTCCAGCGTCCAGCCGCGCACCCCAGCTCTCTCTCTCTTGCACTTTCTCTTATGCGCTCTCTCTGTTGAACTCTCGCTCTCTCACTTGCTATCACTCTCTCTCTCCTGCTCTCTCTCGATCTCTCTCTTGCTTTTGCTGTTGCTCTCTCCTCTCACACTTTCTCTCTCACTATTGCTGTCACTCTCTTGTGCTCTCTCTCTCATTTGCTGTCTCTCTCATGCTGTCACTCTTGCTGTCACTCTCTCTCATGCTCTCTCTCTCTCATCTGTTGTTGCTCTCTCTGTGTTGCTTTCGCTTTTGCTGTCACTCTCTCATGCGCTCTCACTCTCTCATTTGCTTTTGCTGACACTCTCTCCTCTCATGCTTTCTCTTTAACTGTCGCTGTCACTCTCTCATGCTCTCTCTCATTCACTGTCACTCTCTCTTGTGCTCTCTCTCTCTGTGTCACTCTTGCTGTCACTCTTTCTCATGCTCTCTCACTCACTGTCGCTCTCTCTCTTGTGCTCTTTCTCTCTGTGTCACTCTTGCTGTCTCTCTCTCTCTCATGCACTCTCATTCACTGTCACTCTCTCTCATGCTCTCTCACTCATTGTCACTCTCCCTCATGCTCTCTCTCTCTCTCTCTCTCTCTCTCTCACTGTTGGTTTCTCCTGCTCTCTCTCTGTCACTTTTGCTATCACTGCCTCCTCTCTCTTTCTCTCTGTCACTCTCTCTTGTATTCTGTCATGTGGGGGGGGGGAGAAATAGCCTGGGAATGGAGGGGCCCTACAGAGGAGAGAGGGGTTTACAAAGAGTAGCCTGGTTCCCCAGCCCCTCCCCCTAACCTGGTTCATAGCCATAGACTCCTTATGTGACTCTGGGCTTGTAGGGTTGCCAAGTCCCCCCTGGCTACTAGGGTTTGTGGAGGGGTAGAGTTCCAGACTCAGGTTTGAGGGTGGTGCCTGGGGAGCGAGGCAGAGACCTCAGTGGGGTACAATGTCATAGAGTCTGCCCTCTAAAGCATTCACATTCTCTAGGGGAACTGATTTCTGTAGTCTGGAGATGAGCTGTACCTCTGAGGGATCCCCAGATCCCACGTGGAGGCTGGCAACCCTAGCCTCTGTGGTCACATAGGGAGTAATCTCTCCCCTGGTTTGGAAACCTTAACAGAACGGGTTCCCAGAAAAGCAAAGAGCCAGTCTTGCCTCCATGATGTTGGCCCTGCCTCCTTCATGATGTTCAAGTTTTTATCTAAAAAGTGCCATCTCAAAGTGTGTGCAAAGGTCCACCAGGAAAAATCCTTAAACATCAACAAAAATGCCTATTCACAAGTCTAATTCTTCTGTGCCATTCTTTTCATGCAGTTTGTTTTTACTTAAAAGTACATAACACTTTTTCAACCATGTAGCTGTCAGCTGAGGTCCACATTAACACACATTAAGAGACTGTTTTAAGCCACTTACTATGTGCTGATGCAAATAAATTCCTGTTTAAAAAAAACCTGCAAGACAAAAAGACCCATTACCGAGCACACAGTAAGAGACAATTTTTAAATGTTTCCATGCACTAATTTGCATGCAATTACACATTATAAACAAGTTGCAGTATACTAATGCACAAAAAAACTTCTTAAACCCTGATGTTGGCAATGATTTTTAGAATAAATGTGCATTAAACTTTTTTTGCATACAAATGCCTTCCTCTTTTAAAAAGGTAAAGGTAGTCCCCTGTGCAAGCACCAGTTGTTTTTTGACTCTAGGATGATGTTGCTTTTCACAACGTTTTCATGGCAGACTTTTTACGGGGTGGTTTGCCATTGCCTTCCCCAGTCATCTACGCTTTCCCCCCAGCAAGCTGGGTACTCATTTTACCGACCTCAGAAGGATGGCAGGCTGAATCAACCTGCAGCGGGCTACCCGAACCAGCTTCCGCTGGGATCGAACTCAGGTTGCGAGCAGAGGGCTCCAACTGCATTACTGCAGCTTTACCACTCTTCACCATGGGGCTCTTTCTTCCTCTTTTACAGCCCTGAATTCACCCCATGAACCCTTACATGACTTTTTGGTGAGAGATTTTTACAACGACTGCAAAACTCATTCCTCCAGTTTGGCTCAGAATTAGTTCCATGGGTCTGAAAGGGAAGGGGGGGGGGTAGACAAGGTTTTAATTAAGATAGCCCCATGCCACAATGTCTTTGAAACTGAAAAAAAAGTTAAGGGGGGGGAACAGTTTTAAAACTGTGGCATAGGAGTTTGCTATTTAAGAAAAAAAGTTTTTAAAATTTCACTGGAGAATCTAATTCTTTTTCTGGATTTCATCCATAATATGGAATTAAGTATGCATGTGTGTTGGAGGTGGGGAGATCAGTCTTTGCAGACTGCTATAAGAGACGCAATGAGGTGTCTTGAATTATCTTTCGTCTAATGGAAGAGGAGGAGGAGGTTTCATCATTCAACTGCAAGACTTTTGTGTCTACCTGATCAGGAACATCAATAATCTAAATGTCTCTAATCAAAGTCAGCACAAGAAGAAACTGTGTCTTTAATTCAACAGGGTGCATCTATTCCTGTAGACGGCTCACGTTCATGAGCTGCCATTATAGCTGCCGTTTAGAGCTACCGCTATGCCAGAGTAATGGCTCCCGCACATGACAGGGAATAAAGCAAAAGGAAAATGTATCTGTGTGATTTCCCCTCTGAAAAATAAGTACCAATTTGGTTAGAATTTCATTTAAAAATAGTACAAATCATCTCATAGTCATTTCATTTAATACTTCGCTTGGTTTTACTCTATCCTGTTATAGATCATGACAGCCAGTATGGTATAGTTGTAAGGATTTCAGAATAAGATCTGGGAGAGCCAGGTTCAAATCCCTGCTCTGCCATGAAGCTCAGTGAGTGACCTGGGTTCCAGAATTCTCAGTCTAACCTACCTCACTAAGGAGGTGATCACATGAGCAGTTTCACCTGACACAGCCACTCCTCCCCTCCAGATTAAATGGGTGCAATGAAATGAGTACATCTGGATCCTGAGCCCCACTAGTCCGTACCTCACACTAAAATAACTCCCATGTGGATTAAATAGCCACAGGCAATTTCCAGTGGCTACCTCAGCAAAGCACTTCCATGGAGGTTTCCAGGAGTCAGATTAGTCAGGCATGCCATGGAAACACATGAGCAGTGAGATTGTTCCACTCCATTTCCTGTGTGTCCTTTTTTCTCTCAATCCCACTTGGATGGACGCTTCAGCACCCCCATAGAATGGGCCAGGAGTGCAGGTGCACCTGTCTGCTTCTGCTCATGCACCGTGAGAATCTGGGGGAAAAAACAACCCAGCTGTGGGTCCATGGTTGTGGCACATTAGCAATGTGGATGGCCAACAATGGGCTGGCTTATGGGCTGGCTTATGTGTCTAATGGACATAAACCACCCCAAACTCAAATGGCTTATTTAAAGTCGAGATGTTGCCACAGCAACCTGCCTGTCTGACCACATCCTAAGTTGTGGTGCAGGCAAAATGGAGCAGAAGAGACTGATGTAGTTGTGGGAAGGACTTGTAGCACTGAGTTCCTCATAGGAATGGTGAATAAAAATGTACTAAATAAATATTTCAGTCTCCAAGGAAGCATAAGCTGCTGATTTGACTTGGGCATATCAATAATTATTTTTCTAGATTTCTCAGAGGACTGAAGATGAGTTTGTCCATGAGAAACACACACACAGACACAAACGCTGGTTTTACAAGCAGTACTAGAAAGTTAACAGTGGGATTCAACTCTTATAGGTCAGTTTATGGTGCAGCAGCACAGGGGTCCTCTTTTATCACCAAAAAAGCTGTGCTAGGGATCATGCAATCTGCATGGGGGAGCCACCCTATGGACTGTAGTAAAAAGTGAAATATGTGAGACCTGAGGTCTCCTTCACACCACAACCTTGATCCCAGTTTTTTATTTTGTTTATTTATCAATTAATTTGTATCATGCCTATCCCCAATGGGGACCTAAAATTGCTTACAGCATTCTCCTCTCCTCCATATTATCACAACAACCCTGTAAGGTAGGTTAGGCTAAGATATTGTGACTGGCCCAAGTAAGGTTAACAGCTCCAAGTTGGGAAATACTTGGAGATTTTGGGGGTAGCACATGAGAAGGGTGAGGTTTGGGGAGGAGAAGGATCTCAATTGGCTATAATGCCATAGATGCCGACTTCCAAAGCAGCCATTTTCTCCAGGTGAACTGATCTATGCCACTTGAAGATCAGTTGTAATCCCTGCAGATCCCCAACCACCACCTGGGGATTGACTACTCTAGGCCCAAGGTAACCTTGGGCTCAGGGCTGTAGCCAGGGATTTTTAAAGTTGAGGAGCTTTTTAAGAAGTCAGGGGACACCCTTTCCCATTCACTGTGGGGCTTGCCACTCCTCAGAAGCCT
This sequence comes from Heteronotia binoei, assembly GCF_032191835.1. NCBI lineage: Eukaryota > Metazoa > Chordata > Lepidosauria > Squamata > Gekkonidae > Heteronotia > Heteronotia binoei. Next base: position 97,573,347 of record NC_083229.1, read on the forward strand.
TCTGGGGTAAGAACAAAAGCTGGAGACTCTAAAAGCAGCCAAGTCAAGGCAGCAAACCCTACAACTTTGGGATCAAGAAGGGAATGCACCTTGCGTGCAAGCAGGGGAGTTTCCTTCCACCTCCCTTTCCTCCACCCTGGCACTTTGCAGACAGCAGCTCCATCCGTACCGTTCTCGCTGGTTCATTCCACATGGCTTCCTCCGTTTCCCACTCCTCCGCTTCTCTCTTTTCTGCCCTACTGTGAGAGAGAGAGAGAGAGAGAGAGAGAGAGAGAGAGAAAGAAAGAAAGAAAGAAAGAAAGAAAGAAAGAAAGAAAGAAAGAAAGAAAGAAAGGAAGGAAGGAAGGAAGGAAGGAAGGAAGGAAGGAAGGAAGGAAGGAAGGAAGGAAGGAAGAAAGAAAGAAAGAAAGAAAGAAAGAAAGAAAGAAAGAAAGAAAGAAAGAAAGAAAGAGGATAGATAGATAGATAGATAGATAGATAGATAGATAGATAGATAGATGATAGATAGATAGATAGATAGATAGATAGATAGATAGATAGATAGATAGATGATGGATGGATGGATGGATGGATGGATGGATGGATGGATGGATCCTGGAGAGCCCCTTGGGAGTTGGGGGCCCTGCGGGCCCTCACAGCCCCCCCTGTGGCTAGAGACCTGCTTGGGCCTAGGGTAGTCAATCCCCAGGTGGTGGTTGGATTGAAAGAGAGGAGAATGCAGAGGCCATGACAGCAGCACTGGTAGTGTTGCTGCTGCTTGATGTGTGAGAAAGTGACTGGAGAACTGTTTTTGTGGGGTGACAGAGGACACCAATTGAACAGAACAGCGGAGATGAGCAACAGGGGACTGATTGGTGGGATCACAAAGGTTACACAGGGGTTTCACTGGTGGGGCCAGGACCCCCTAGGGTCCCACCATAGCTACAGGTCCAAGGTTACCCAACAAGTTCCTACAACGTAAGTGGGGATTTGAACCTAGGTTGACCAGATATTAGTCCAACACTCTTAACCACTACACCCTCTGTTTATCTGTTGCTTTCTGATATTTGTCAAAGATGAGGTGGAAATGATGGGGATGGTGATTTCAGAAAGCATTTAAATCCATTTTGTAAGTGGCTGTAAATTGCTACTTCCTTTTCATACCACAGCACAGTTTGACTGTGAGGCTCAGAGATTTTTCCTCACCCTGTATTGCTAAAGGGTCAAAGGTTTCTCAGTCACCCATTCAGTTTGCTGTTTGAAGGCATGTTCGTTTCCCTCTCAGGAGACAGATTGCAAGACACCTGCTGTGACTGGAATTTAGTTGTTGATTAGCCCATTTGTCATTGTGCGGAAATGTCTGTTTCTCTAGCTAAAGAAAAATGGTCAAAGGGAAAAAAAGACAGCAGAAAGGGAGTTGGAAGCTTTAAAAACATGGGTTGCCAACTCTGGCTTAGGGAATACCTGGAAATTTGGGGGGTGGAAGTTAGGGCAAGGCTCTGAGCTCTGCTGGTTGCATCCAGTGTAGAGAGAGAATCAGCAGTGTAGTTGGACTTAAATCTGTCTGTCTTTCTTCTTTCTTTCTTTCTTTCATTCATTCTTGTGGGGGAAAGCAGGGGCATATTTAAAACTCAGATTCTCTGCACCAGCAGTGCAGATCCCATTGCTGGGAGCTGCTATCTGCTCCCCTCCTACATATTGACCGATTTTGCACTCAGCTTACCCCGTGGTCATGTTCCTCTTCTCTGTGCAGCGTCCGCCGAATTTCCCACTATCTGCGCCGGAGTTACAGGAAGTGTTGCAGCTTTCCACAGTGAACGGAAACTGGTTTTTAGTGATTTCTGTTTGCTGCGCGAGAGCTTCAACGCTTCCTGTAACTCCGGCGCAGATAGTGGGAAATCTGACAGACGCTGCATAGAGAAGAGGAACGTGACCGCGGGGTAAGCTGAGTGCGAAATTGGTCATGGTTTGATGGGGAGCTGAAGGCAGGAGGAAGAGAGCAAAACAACTACTTTTTATTGGACTCCTTCCTGAAAGTTGAAAAAAACTGCTCTCTGGAAGTGTTTCTGCTGGAAAGAGTTCTTCCCATCCATCCCTCAGAGGAAACATTCCCACCAGCTCTGGCCATGACTCCACCACTACCGAAGCACAAACTGACTAACAGATCAGACAACCTTTGAGCTCGCATCCCCCTACGGGTTGCCCATGCCTGAAGTAGTCTAGTGGCAACAAGTCAAAGGAGGTGAGGGAGCGAAGATGAAAGAAAGCAGAGGCTGTGATGTGCCCCATCACTCATGCACCGGCTCACCCAAATTGGTAGCCATTTCCCTGTGTTAATTTCATTCATGGAACTGAACAAGGAGGATTTAAATGGAAGGCACAAGGAGTGTAACGGGGATGGACAAAGAAACCAAATAAAAGGGGGTGGTCATCAGCATGGAATGAAATTGACACGAGGATGGGAAAGGCTTGAAAACATTTCTCTACGTAATGCTTTAGAGGGCAAAAATGAGGTGGAGGGAGACATTTTGGCAGATTTCAGGAACCTAGCATTAAAATGGTGCCTCCTTGTTTTAATTTTAAAAAAAACCCTTGGGATGCCACCCCTCTCAACAGACCAGCCAGCCAGGCAGCCAAGCTTGTGTCCCTCTGTGGGTTACCCATTCCCAGAGTGGCCCAGCAGCAGTGAGCCAAAGGGATTGGAAGAGCAGGGAGGATAGGAGAGAGAGAGGAGAGGGTGCAGTGTGCTCCATCCCTTGTGCACACATTCAGCCATGTCTGGTGTAGTGGTTAAGTGCAAGCCAGTTTAGTGTAGTGGTAAAGTGCGCAGACTCTTATCTGGGAGAACCGGGTTTGATTCCCAGCTCCTCCACATGCACCTGCTGATGTGACCTTGAGTTAATCACAAGCTCTTACAAAGCTGTTCTGCTCAAGAGCAGTTCTTAAAAGAGCTCTCTCAGCTCCACCTACCTCACAGGGTGTCTGTTATGGGCAGGCCTGCAGCTACAGGGGGGCCTTCCCCCTGACTTACAAGTGAGGCCCCCTGACTCAGGGCCCCTGGCCCACAGTCTTCCCTTCCTCCTGCCTCTGTTGCTGCCTGGGAGGTGGGTGGGCAGATTCTGAGAGGTTGGCCCTTCCTGTTCAGAGACCGGGGAGGGGGGAGAGATGACCCTTTGGAAAGTAAGGAAGCCCCACCTGTGCCTTGTTGCTGCCAAAGACAGTGTGGAAGAGGTTAGACAGAATGAGTATCAATGCCCAGAAAGAATTAAATTAATTAAAGTGCCCCCTGAGAAATTTAAATGCCTCCCTCCACATTTGAAATCCTGGCTACGGGCCTGGTTGTGGGGAGGGGAAGGGAAAGGAGATGGTAAGCCACTCTGAGACTCCTTTGGGTAGTAAAGGGCAGGGTATAAATCCAATCTCTTCTCTTCTTCTTCACATTTCTTATCACCCTTCCAAAATCATGGGCAGCATGGCATCACATCTGAGCAATGAAAAAGCCCTCCTGTAAGGGTGTGTGTAGAATCTGAAGTTTTAAGATATTGGGCCATTGCCATGATGTATTTCATCTTCTCAAGGGAACTGAAACTATTTTGAAATTGCTTATAGTACAAGGTGGTTTTGTTCTACATTAAAGACTCTTGAGGTATCCTTTCCCCATATTTGTAGAAGAAAAACTGTTTGCATTATGGGGCATTACACCCCAATATGCAATACATCTTTAAGAAGTAATCTGAGGAACCAACCTAAAATGTCATCCATATTTGAGCATTTCTGTACAAACTGCAAATTTCTGTATACACAACCTATCAACACAACGTCTAATGATATTAACATTAGCATTCCTCTACTCAGATTTAAATGTAAAGCTAGGCAAAGCAAAAGAGTTCACCCATGAGACTTTGCAGTTGCACAGCATCTTGTTTAAAATGAGCTCCCACTTTCTGCAAAGCAGCTATGTGTGCTTTGTTAGAAGACCAATGCAACACTCTCCCAGGCTATCCATATACACATGGGATACCCAGTGAAGTACACATAGGGTTGCCAAGTTCCCTGTGGCAATAGGTACCATAGAGTTTTCTCCTCCCAAATCACTAAAGCGTCTGGGAAAACCATAGAGTTTTACCAGAAATGCCTAGAGCGGCCAGAGCGTGGTGTTGCCAGGCAATGACATTACTTCTGGGTGATGTCATTGCACCGGCAATGTTGGGGGAGGTTCCCCCCGCCGGCCCAATGTGAGCTGGCAGGTTGGGAACCTTCAGGACGGGAGAACCCTTGCCCGGCCCAGGGGCTTGGCAGCCCTAAGTACGCATGAGTAGTAGTGAGCAGCAATGAAATGCTGTGCAAGAGAGACATTTCATGGGAGTCGACTTTCACCTTGCCAGTCTCACATGTAAATTAAACATGGACAGTATTCCTAAATGAAAGCAATTCTTCCGCAAAGAGTAATGACTGCTTTAATCCAGGTTACACTTTGGGTGGCAAAACAGATCAGGGCATGCTAGTCACTGCATATTCCACAATTCTTCTTGACACAAGTCACTCTCCCTTCCTAAATACATCTACAACATCAAGTTGACATGAGCAACTAGGAAGGTTGGGGGTGGGGGGAGATGGCAGGATTACATATAAACATCCTGGCTGGGAAAGAGTTGTGACCCACCTACACAGAGCTGCCAGAATGAGTGATTTAAAATGGCCTCCATGTGTCAGCCATTATATGTCCCCTAATTCTGTCTCACTTACCCAGCCACCAAATTTGTGTGACATTTCCTGTTGAGATAATCTCTAAATGACAGATAGGAAATTCCCACAGAACAGTCTAGTTCAGCTAGCAGATTTTAGTATGTGTTTATAAAATTAAATTGGGGCTTGTATAATCACTCGATATAATCTTTGAAACAACCAAGTGTCTACCCAGGTTACTTTATAGCGATGAAAAATGTTGTTCCTGCTCAAGGAATTTAGAAGCTATTCTCTGAACCTTAATTTTCCTGATGGCATTGGCAGATTCTGAAGATGGCATTTGGGGAGAAGACAAAGAGCCTCTATAAAAGTCATTGTGTAGATTTATTCTCCATACCAACAACATGAACAAAACATCAACATCTGAAGTTGGTTCACAAGCACAGCTGCAACTTTTTATTTATGCACTTCCCTGGCTTGCTATTCCTTAGATCATTCTCAAGTTCTGCTGCATCATCAAGGATTTATGTTCCTTCCAGCTGGGCCCAGCCCAACTATGAAGGCAGGTTGGTTAGAAACTGACTCTGTTCACATCTTTGCACCCCGACTGGTTTCTTGCCAACATGCCAGAACTGGCAGGCTGGAGAAGTGCTCCATTAACCCCACAAATGGGTTAGCCCTCTGGTATAAGACAGCTTGCAACAGAGTTATGGAACACTTCTCAGGCTAGCCATTCTGTACTCATTTTGCTACCTCTATTGTTCCTGAAATGGTGTAGACTGATGTCCTTACGATGGTCTGTATGAAAGGAACAGTGCTTGGTTTGTGCTGTCTACTGCAATTCTGTGAACATAAGGCCAACTACACAAACAAGAAGCACAGTTCCACTTACAAAAGCTTGTGGCCATTTTTTCTAAGGGCATGTAAAACTGCTGAGCACTGGACTCTCCTCATAAACTCCTGCAGTTCCATTAACACTTCCTTTGAAATAATTATAAGGAGGTCATATTATGGCTTGTACAAGTAGGTACCCATCTTTGAATATGATGTTTCCCTTTTTACAAGGAACATATGCACACAGAAGGGAACTTGGACACACTACCATGCACTAGCATATTTTCACACAACACTGTTGTTTTTAAGTATCCTTATGCATATTCTACAAACAAATTGTTCTGTTTGCACAGTATTACCCTAGAGACATTATAACTATGAATAAGTGCACCCCAGTTTCCACCTTTCTCCTAAGCATTTATTTATTTTGTCATATATATCATATTTTTTCCCATCCAGCTTTTAGAATTATGCAGATTTCTCAGTACTTGGATATCTGTTTTGGAAATCATGCTGATCAGTGTACAACATCACATGGGTACACTTCATACAGACACACAGAGACTGAATATAACTATGTTTGGACAGAGACTGAATATAACTCTGAATACAAATAATGTGCTTTGCACATTTCGAGTGAATTGAATAAGCACACACAAATACAGAGAAGAAATTCAGTACAGAAATGTGAGAACCTGTTAGATCAACAGCAAGCATCTTGCTTCATCTTTTATATATAAATTCAAAACCAGTTTCCCTGCTGTATGACTGGCATTTTAAAAGAGAAAAGGCATGCCCTTTACAATATGTCTTTTTTCCTTCAACATGCTAGCAGTGGAGCAAGGAAACCAGTTTCAAATAGCAAAATGAGTAAAATTTGTAGGATAAAACTCCTTCTTCCTTCTGTGCATAGCCCTGAGGCAAACTGAGGCTGCATGAGCCTGCGATTTCCATTTTATAGGCTGACAGGGACTGTGATCCTTGTATCATCTGTTTGAACCACACCAAAATTTGTCTTTGGCATAAATGAGGGCAAAATGCTACAAAAACATAACCATGCAGGCAAGGATCTACCCTGATGATACAATAAAGAAACAAGGTCAGCCTTTTACTAAATAAACACAATTCCCTATGCCAATTTCTTTTAGGAAATAATATTCATGAGACATGCCTCCATAGCAATAGTAGGTGAGGACTGAGAGAGAGATAACAGAGAGGGAGAACAAAGCAAGGACAGCAGACACCAATTTCAGGTGAAGGGAGCCATGTTTGGACTGGACGTGAAATTACAAGAGAGGGAAGGCACCATTTAGAGCCTTCACATAAGGCCCAAAAGTGCCTTCAGCAATCTCAACAGGAGTGTATGGCAAACCTCACTGGCAGAATTTCAATTAAAGCCTTTGTTCTTCATCCAGTCTTTTTTTATATAAAGGGGGGAGGAAGCAGAGGAAGAGTTAAGTTAATGCCAAGAGCTTGTGCACAGACCTTAGAACAATTTCCACAGAGAACTGTTATCCACTGAATCAATCTGTGTGTTGTCTTACAACTGCTTTGTCTATTCAAAAATGTCAAACCCCATCTTATCAGCCTTATTAGATGTGCTGCTGGCACCACAAACACTTGGAGGTATTTGAATTCTTGAGCGCAGTTTGTTTCAGAGGTTGTCTTTAATGTTTTCAGTTTTATGGATGAACGGTCACTGAATATTATGGTTTCAAGCTTGTTATTCTTCCATGATTAGATTGGCATGAACTCCCCACAAGTAAAATGGAATCTCTTAAAATGAGAATTCCCTTCAGGGTCAGACAAAAGATTCAGTGAAACTGCAGGATATCCAGGTAATCTACACTGCATTATTTCCCTGCAGGCTTCTGCTGTTGTGTTACTTTCTAGAAAACATTTTCAGCTACGGCCAGTGCAATTAATTTAGTAACAGCTTCTTTTGCTTTCTTTTATTTGCAATGAAAAGTGTTCTTTCATCATTTTCCTGTTATTCCATAAGACTCCTGCTTAAGGTACTGTGTGAAAAATACTCGTTAACAAGGCATGCTTAAGCAGATTAATTTTGGTCTCACTGTGGTTTTGTGTGTAGACATATGTTATGTCTACCTGCATGGAAGACCTGGTAAATCAAGGAATCTGGAGTTCTTCAAAATTGTTCCAGTGGTTTTTATGTAACCAATAATTGATTTACATCATTTATACCATACCTTTCTCCTTGGTGGAGACCCAAATAAGTTTACAGCATTCATCCCTCCTCTGTTTTGTCCTTACAAAAACCTTGTGAGGTAGGTTAGGCTTAAGGTGTGTGATGGATGCAAGGTCACCCAGTAAGCATCCATAGCAAAGTGAGAATTCAAATCTAGGTCTCCCAGATCCCAGTACATCATTGCAATTACTACACTACACTGACTTTCAAAGGTTTTGTATATCAACTTTTCTGGTCTTTTAATTTTAGACAAAGGCTGCAGTTTGTATGACACTGTCCTGTGTTTGTCATGCACCGAGGTCAGATGCACATAAACAGACAAGATGGGCATGGATGAAAGCCAAATGCATGTCGGATTTTATGCGGTTGTCCAAACATCAGCATCTGGCAATGGTCGTTGACTCGTTCATGTCCCGAACTGCCACGACTGAGATGCGAACTTTTTTGATAGTACATGAAATCCGGAATAAGAATGCTTCCGACGACTCCCGCACTAACTTTCTATATTTAAACGCTCCGTTGTAGCCGATTCATCGCAAGCGCACATCCGCTTCCCTGTGAGAGCCCACTCCAAATGATATCATTGCGGCAGCAATTGTTGACTCAGTCTTCCAACCTTCCGAGGTCTGTAAAATATGTACCCAGCTTGCTGGGGGGGGGGGGGGGAAGTATAGATAACTGGGGAAGGCAATGGCAAACCACCCCATAAAAGGTCTGCCATGAAAACTTTGTGAAAGCAGCGTCACCCCAGAGTCGAAAATGACTGGTGCTTGCACAGGAGACCTTTCCTAAATGGAGGGGAAGGCAGATTGCCCACCTTTGCTGTCTCCCTGCAAGGGGAGGAAGATGACCCACCTTTGCTGTCTTCCTGCCAGGCTAGAGACAGCAAAGAGAGTTGCCGTGCTCCCCCCCATTTAAACACCATGGCAAGGTGTTTAAATGGAGGGGGGAGGAAGATCACCCACCTTTGCTGTCTCCCCACCAGGCGGAGAGACAGCAAAGAGAGTTGCTGTGCTTCCCCCCCCCCCCCGCATTTAAACACCACAGCGGGGTGTTTAAATGGGGGGAGGAAGATCCCCCACCTTTGCTGTCTCCCTGCCAGGCAGAGAGAGAGCAAAGAGAGTTGCCGTGCTCCCCCCCCATTTAAACACCACGTCGGGGTGTTTAAATGGAGGGGGGAGGAAGATCCCCCACCTTTGCTGTCTCCCCGCCAGGTGGAGAGACAGCAAAGAGAGTTGCTGTGCTCCCCCCCCCATTTAAACACCATGGTGGGGTGTTTAAATGGGGGGGGGAGATCACCCAGCTTTGCTGTCTCCCTGCCAGGCGGAGAGACAGCAAAGAGAGTTGCCATGCTCCCCCCCTCATTTAAACACCACGTCAGGGTGTTTAAATGGAGGGGGGAGGAAGATCACCCACCTTTGCAGTCTCCCCACCAGGCGGAGAGACAGCAAAGAGAGTTGTCGTGCTCCCCCCCCATTTAAACACCACAGTGGGGTATTTAAATGGGGGGGGAGAAAGATCACTCACCTTTGCAAAGAGAGCTCCTGGGCTTCCCCTTCCTTTCTGGGTATTTAAATGGGGGGGGGGCAGATCGCCGACCTTTTCTGGCACTTTTTTTAAAAAAAAAGCCAAGCACACTATCCCACCTACCGCGCTTGCGCGAGTGTGGAATGCCATCTCAAAAAATGAGGTCCGGTTGAGAACTGTGATCAACCAGCGACGGGACCAACGCTGCTTAGAACTGAAGAATGGAGGGATGTCTGATCAGGAAATTCGTTGTAAAAAAGCTACGGGGTATAATAGCGACGGGTTAGGGATGGATTTAATGGTGAGTGTGACTGCAGCCATGGATTCACAGAACAACTTGACAGTTGCATTTTTCTATGGATGTTGCACATGTTAAACATGCATCATAATTCTTTCAGCACATACCCAGATTATAATATCATATCTTCTGGAACAATAACAGAGTCCTAACTCCATGTTAAGGAGCCCCATGGCGCAGAGTGGTAAAACTGCAATACTGCAGTCCAAGCTCTCTGTTCATGACCTGAGTTTGATCCCAGTGGAAGTTGGGTTCACGTAGCCACCTCAAGGTTGATGCAGCAGCCTTCCATCCTTCCAAGGTCGGTAAAATGAGTAACCAGCATGCTGGTGGGGGGGGGGGGGAAGTGCAGATGACTGGGGAAGGCAATGGCAAACCACACTGTAAAAAGTCTGCCATGAAAATGTTGTGATGCAACGTCACCCCAGAGTCAGAAATGACTGGTACATGCACAGGGGACTACCTTTTTAAACTCCATATTAATCAAGGGACAACACTTTCCAGTATGCTGATGACACCCAGTAGTCTGTCTCTATCTCGCTCCTCACCCTCCACCCCCAGATCTCCTGGCGATGTAGAAGTCTTGAGCTACAGCCTAACTGCTGTGGTTAAATGGATGAGAATGAACAAATTAAACCTGCATCCTGACAATACAGAGGTTAGGTTTAGGTTTTATTAAGTTTATACCCTGCCCTCCCCGCCGAGGCAGGTTAGACTGGTTGTGAAGCCTGAGATCTTGAAGGACATTGTGCTTCCCAGTTTTTATGGAGTTCACCTGTCCCTTCCTGACTTAGTCAACAGTCTATGGCAGGGTTCCCCAACATCAGGGGTCATTTTGTAGAAAAAGCGGTGCCGGAGCTCAACACAACTCATTTGCATATCCCACACACCCTTGACATCACCGGAAGGTGTACTTAATTATATCAGCTCAACATCTGCTTTAAAATACTTCTTGAATTATAACAGTCATAATAAAACCTTACTCCCATCACACTTTTAAGTTACTTTCTCCTATGTGGCCACAATGGCACAAGGAAGACTTCCATCTGTCTACTTTATATGTTTTGCTTATTTCCCATTTTTTGCAGGAAAAAATATTAGAAAGTTTGTCAAATCTTAGAGTTCAGCAGAATTCTCACAGGGGGTTTGAACAATGCAGTCCAGAAGCAAGTATTATTTTTTTTTTGGGGGGGGGAGGTAAGAAAGAAAGAGCACAATAAAATTTAGAGGTTCCAGAGCTCCGATCCTGTGAGCTCCTTCCCCAAATGAGGCCTGCCCAACACCACCAAGTGTTTGTAGAAAGTGGGCAGGGCCAGGTGGGGCTTTCCCCAGCAGGACTTCTAATTGTCCATGGGAGAGTCAATTGGCTGTACAGACTTTTAAGAAGTTGTTTCAGCAGTAGCTGCCACCATGGCACAAGTATGTTCAGGGGAAAAAAGGTAGTCCCCTGTGTAAGCACCGGTCGTTTCTGACTCTGGGGTGATGGTTGCTTTCACAATGTTTTCATGGCAGACTTTTTACAGGGTGGTTTGCCATTGTCTTCCCCTGTTGTCTACACTTTCCCTCCAGCAAACTGGGTACTCATTTTACTGACCTCAGAAGGATGGAAGGCTGAGTCAACCTCGAGCCGGCTACCTGAAACCCAGCTTATGCCGGGATCGAACTCAGGTTGTGAGCAGAGCTTAGGACTACAGTACAGAGTTTTACCACTCTGCGCCATGGAACTCATTTGCATATTAGGCCACACCCATAAGCCCTGCTGCCATGCCAGCCAGAACTGCATTCCTGCTCAAGAAAAGCCCTGATGTTCACTGTATGACTAAAGATAAGCTGCGTATGTAAGAAAATAAACTATTCATTTCAATAGGTGTCCTGTTAAATGGTGCTTCTGCCCAAAATATTGAAGAATTATGCATGACCTCACTTCCTTGACATTTTGTGCATGCAGCCACCATCTGGTGTCAAATTCCAGAGGTGCCTACAGGCTCATTGCTCAAAAAGGTCGTAGACCCCTGGCCTAGGGGGCTTGTATTGGACCCAGCATTACTGCTGGAGAAGCATATTAATACAGTTGCAAAAACACTTAGCATAGCCTGGAAGATAACCCCTGCCTTGAATAAACTAATAATAATCTAACCATCTGGATCCATACCACAGTAACATCTGCAATGCGCTCTATGTAGGTATCATCTTAAGATTAATTTGGAAATTCCAGTTATTGCAGGATACTGCTACTCACATTATCAGGAACTAGGTATTGCATGCATATTATACCCATTTTGCAGTTACTCCATTGGCTTTGTTAGCAGATGCAAGTCAACATACTGGCTCTCACAATCAATGCCCTTCATGGTCTTGGACCCTTAAATCTATGGGACTGGCTCTCCTATGTTCTGCCATGATAACTTCACTCATCTGAACATGGCCTGCCAGCAAATGGGCAAAAACAGCAATTGTCTGTACTGGTCCCTGCTCTATGGAATGGCCTTCTTGAAGAGGTCAGGAAGGATCCCACACATCTGACTTTCTGTGAACTACGTAAAACAGAACTATTTGGGAAGGTATTTTAAATAAAGGGAATAGAGGTGCATTATAACATAATGATTTAGGGAGATCAGATCTCACAACATCGGAGCTCCTCACAAAATAATCATGTAATCCAGTTTTGAACTCAAGCATCCCAAAAACCCATTTGGTTTGGAGCTAGAGTGCAAAACAATTCTCTGCCACCCAACCTCTTGGGTGGTTCCTCTATCTGAACCCACTAGCCATATTTTCAAATTAAAGCCCTATAGCAAGGCTGGAATGTTTGTGTGGTTGCACATAACCTGGCCACCAGTGCAAGGGGGGATGGGTTCATGCATTCCCCCTCCCCTGCAGACCCCCAGCCACTTCCCATTCATGCTAAAGATCCCCTTGTTACCCAGGAGCAGGGTTTTGGAGACTTCCATGACTTGAAGTGCAATTACATTGGCACCAACCAATAATTTCTGTGCTTGTAGTCATAACCATTTAAAAGCTAGAGTAATCCAAATTTTAAATAAACAGCTAAGTAACTGCTGATCCATTGACAGATTTTTGTAACGTGGGATGCACTTAAACAGACTTCCAATAAGTAAGCCTCATGTAGTACAGTCCTCAGAACTAATCAATACAAATCTATACTTGTTTTCCAGGAACATAGGCATGTTTTTCAGATTATTGGAATCAATTGCAACTCCAAATGCACCAGTTTCTAGGCAAGAAATGATGGATTTAGTTCCCTCATAAAAATTAAAGTTTGGGTTTCCAAGTTTACCTTTAAGTAGAGTAATGGCCGTTAGGAAACATTGCACTATACTGGCCACAATAATTGACAAGATGTCAGAACAAGGTCAGTCTGTTACCAGCTTTGCAAGACGGTTTGTAAAATGGATGAGATACATGTCAAAATCACTTCTGGTTCATTTAGTATTATCTTCATTGTAGCTCTAAATTGGCAACAGGGAGCAATGTTTCTGGCCCCTCCCCATCACTCCAGAGCAAGCAAGAGGACATATTGTTTATCTGGCTGGTTAGCATTTGTTCTTCATATAAGCCATCGATTCTATTGTGTCATAAAAGAACAGGGAGAAAGGGGGGCACATTAGATGCATCCCAGGCAACACATGGCTGTGCGATTACCGTTAAGTGTCAGTTCAAAGCAAAACAGAACCGATGTTTAACGTCTAGTCTGAGGCTATTATTGAGAGCAGCAAATCCAGCTTTTTTTTAACCTTTTGACCCTCCTTGTCAACTGCTCTCCATTTCCTTTTTATAAGGTGCCGAGTAATTCTCTTGATTTGCTTGGATTTCAGTTATGTGCCCTTAAAGCCTTTGGCAAGAGCGAGGCATTAACATACATGGCAGGCAGCAGTGAGGCGGAGGCTAGAATTACATTATTTCCCCAAAGCTAGTTGTGCTCTGAACTTTCCCAATGTGTCCATTATTGTCCAGAAGCTTTTATAAGCATCATTACCCAGGGCCCTTTTAAAACTGTCTAATGCAAGGTTAAATTCGGTCTCACTGCTGCATTCAATCTCATTTAAGCAGTCTTATTGTTATTGCACATGCCTCACTGTTATATGGGTCCCATTCGTCCAACTACAATTAAAGCAGAGCTGCCACTTCCTTTGTAGATTCTGAGTTGAATGAATTTATGCATTTAGCCAGAAGTTTGTTCTGAATGTAAGGTTTACTCTCTCATACATCAGAAGAATCGTGTCTGGCATTCTAGCCTATGCAAAGAAAAAAGTCCAAGCCAACTCAAAGTTTTGGGTGCCTCCAGATTAGTCTCTCTCTCTCTCTCTCTCTCTCTCTCTCTCTCTAGGTGAATGTGTTTCCCATGACACTTTTCTTGTGTTTTCCAGAATGCCTCTTAACTGCATTTATCACACTATCACAAATGAGATGTTGTCAAACAAATATGGAATCTGTGAAAACCAGTCTTCTCCTGTGAAAAATCAGATTTCAAGATGAGAAACAAGTTCTAAATTTGCAAAAAAAATGTTGTTTTATTATGTAAAAAATCAACGTGAAAGCATGAAAATTTAATTTCAAGAACTGAAATATGTTTCTGTTTTCCTCTGAGTGTTTTACACCTCTGAACATCCTTTGAATGCCCTTTGCCTTGAAAAACCCATGGGGTCACCATAAGTTAGTTGCAAATTTATGGCACTTTCCACCACCATCTCTCAAATATAGGATCGGAGACCGATCAATTTTAGATTCCAGTTGAAGGAGACTAGTTTGTGATTCATGGTGTGCACAGTTCATGAACAACAAACTATCACAAACCTTTTGACACTAGACAAACTTGTTTGGTTCGTAAGGTTTGTGATGTGGTTGAATCTCTCCCCCCCACCCCCAGCTTGCTAGAGACACCAAACTAACAGTGAATCTGTGGCCAACTCTCCTGTACCTGCCTGCCATGTTTGGTGAGGATTGGATTTGTGGGGGTCTGAATTACAGCGCCTGAAAAAGGTACCACAGAAAGTGGTTTTTTTGGGAAATGACAAATGTAGGTTCAGGAGGTTCTGGAGTGTATAGATGGGACCCTGCACAAGCTAGAAATACCAAACTCACATGAGACCTCTGGCTGACCTTCTCTACCCGCTCTCCAAGTTTGGTGAGGACTGGATTATGGGGTCTGAGTTAGGGCCCCGAAAGAAGGTGTTCCTGTCCTCCATTATTTCCAGTGGAGGAGGGAACAGCAAAAAAAAAAAAAAAGCAAGGGGAATAGAAGCCCTTCAAAATCAAAGTCCCTGATAATCTTGGCAGTAGAAACTAAAGGAGGGCCATTTTTAGAAACCCAGCAGAAACAGTTCAATTTGCCCAGCAGAGCCACTGCCACTGTGGCAGTGCACACCCAACTAAGGTCAAGTCAGGAAAATGTGGGAGGGGAAATGTCAGGCACAGATTCAAAAGTGTATAGAACAGACCCCCTACAAACTACACACACCAAAAACAAAAAGAACCTCACCCTGCCCCCTCTACAATCTCCCCATGGTAGTGGCAGATTATATTTCTGAGGTCCCAATTATGGATCCCCCAAAAAAGGTCTTCCCATTGCTTTCTAAAGACAACTGCAGTTACAGGAGCCTATGAAATGACTGAGAAACAAGTCAGTGATACCAAATGCACAGGAAAACTTCACTTGGGCAGACACTCCCCTGCCAGACACTGGAAACAAAGCAAGCATCCCCCTTACACTAATCCTCTCCAAGTTTTCAAAGGCAGGTTCTGAAGAACATAAAGGCAGACATCTCCCAGAGTTCCAACAGGGGCTCATAAAAGTAACCCACAGCAGTGTGAAGGCATTGTAGCCATGCCACACCACACCACCAAGGGAAGCATGCCCACAACTCTCACAGCCTCCCATTGAAGGGTTGAAACAACCCATAGCAAATTCTTCTCCTCTGCAGTGGAAAAGAAACACCCTTCTAGCTGACTTGGCCACCCACAATTCTCTGAAGGGAGATTTGGAAGGACACAAAGGCATACATGACAAGACTTCCAATAGGGCTCCCCAAAGTAACCCCATAGCAGCTTGGTAGCACCACAGACCCACCAGACTAGTTGAAATCAGAGTTTTCAATTTAAACTGATTAGTGATGCAATGACAGAAAAGCAGAAATCGGACAGAGGATCCCCAAAGTTACCCCATGACAGCTTGGCGGACACCCCAGCCCCACTAGACCAATGAAAACCAGTTTTTCATTTAAAATTATTAGTGATCCAATGACTAAAAGGTAGATATCCAACAGGGGTTCCCCAAAGTAACCCCACAACAGCTTGGCAGGCACCCCAGCCCCACCAGACAAGCAGCAAAAGTGTTCCCAGTGACCACAACTCTCAAATTCTCCTCTCATTTTTATGCAAAGCAGCCAGAGCACCATCTAAGACAATACTATGCAGTTAATTATTTTTTCAAACTAAATCATACTGGCCCAGTGATCTCTTGAAACTGCTGCTGGGACTTCATTAGGGATCATTGGGGTTGCACTGGTCTATAGGGCTGCCAAGAGCCACCAAGGGACCCCTGAACCAAGCTTTCACCTGCCCCTTCTATATGGCCATGATCCAAACCATGTGTCTAATTTGGTGGTTTTATATTTGTGCATACCTGCGTACTAATACTGGACACATCTGATGAAGTGGGCTATGGTTCACAAAAACTTCATTTCACAATAAATCTTTGGTAAATAAATCACTGAGAAATGTTTCAATTTACCCTTTAACTTTACCTAGCACAAAAGCAGAGGCAAACTGGATAATGTAGTAGTACTGGGATCATGGGGATTGATTTTGCTGACATTTCCTAAAAAGATTGTGTCATTTGTCACATAACACAAAGCTTAATGTATACAGTAGCAAAGTAGTGTTTATAAAGGGAGATATCCCACCAACAACAGTGGTTAAAATGTAATTAAATCTAATGGCGGGGGGGGGGGGAGAATGAGTTCTGTTCCACACGTGTAACCACTAATACAGATTAATATTACATTAAATTGCATGTAAAGGGCAGGGGGTGAGTGTCCTTTTAATAGTTTGATAGATAATGGAGAAATACTAACTCCCTCTCTCTCCACATAATATTAAGAAAGCCTTGCTGCTATATTACCATTAAGTACATTCTAAGTTGTTAACCAGGGATGCGAAGGAGTTGAGACCAAGGCTGACCAATAATAAGGGGGGGGGGGGAGAGAAAGAAATGAAGGCATATCATGAATGGAATATAGCAAAATGAAGGAAGGAGAAACGTGTGGAAAAGGAGAAGAGAAATTGACCACAGCACCCTAACAGCAAAGATCTGAATGAGCATACAGAACTATGGAGTTGGGCAGAAGGAAAGGAAGAGGGAAATGGATTGCTGGAAACAACAACCCTTGTTAGGAGGCTGCACCCTGACAATGATTGTTATCAGGCATGAGCTGTGCTGACTCCTTGTTCCAGCGCTGGCTTGGCTTATGGATTTAGGAGGATCTGATAGCCAAGGGTTTCCTTCAGCCTCATGATAAACTTTGCAGAAAGGCCTGGCCAGCTGTGTCAGAGCAATTCATATTTGCTGTGCTCTGCCTTCCCCTCACCCCACATGACTATAGTGTAGAACTGCATTAGAAGAAAAATCAGATGGATTCTGAATGTAGCATGACTGCAGCTTCAGGGCCCTCCAGCTGATGGGCCCTGGGAATGTTGACACCCCAGTCTCCCTACTGGTCCATCAAGGACAGAACTCTTTCCTTCTGCTTCTCCCCATGCACTAGTTTGTTAATGGCAAGTAGTCATTGTGAAATTTACCTATTTTGCTGTTTGTAAAATTGGATTAACTTTTTTGTGTTTGTACACTACAAGCCACTTTGGATTCTTATACTATGGTGAAAAGCGGGTGAAAGGATCCTAAATAAATATTTATGCCATGGAAATTTGCTTACTGGCCTGATGTAGCCAGTCCATCATCCATGAAGCAAGAGAAAAAAGCTAACCCAAATGGAGGCTGTTTTGTAATAATCTGTTGACCAGCATGCATGAGCTACACACAGTTGGCAATGGCTTGCATTGCCTCCTATTCTGTGTTTGCATGCAGAGCTGCCTCTCATCTGATAAACTAGTTTATTACAGTCTAAAGATTACCCCTTCTTTCTGGTGTACCTAATAAGTCCAGATTGTGTTCCAGATTGAAAGTTTGATTATATAAATGTTTATTCAGAAGCACATGTTGAATAGGACTATAACCTTAATATGCCTCATCAAGCCCAATTTCTCTTATGATAAGTCTACTTACAGTAAATAAATGGGAAAGTTTGTAAGGTACAATCCCTAATGACCAGTATCCTGGCCCTTAACCCACACTTTTGTAATTACATCAGTTTCTTGCAGACATTTGTGGAAAATTTACCCTGCTATGCTAGGTATCGTTTCCAATAGATTATAGCTATGCATCAGGTATTCTAATTTGTGCTAACCTTGATATATCTGCATCCCAAGAGGTTTTTATAATGGGATATCTCTAAGTTTCTAAGATACAACCCCATGCCTCTTAGTTTCTGTCATAAAACAGACTTGCACAATACATTGTTTGATCACAGTTGTGTGACAACAATGAATAATGAAGGGAGAAAGAACTCCATTTGAAAGCTGTGCATTTGTTCTCCTGAAGCAGTATCTTCATCATTGGTCTGCCTAACCCATGAGACCAATGAGAGTTGTCACTTTTTCATTTTTGTCCTGAATCTGTATGACATTATGAAATGCAGACAACATAACTACTCCTTGTACTCCTTTGAGAATATACTTACAGCTGAATAAATTGAAAACCTCCTTGAAAATTACCTTGGCTACTGTGATAGACATATTGCAAGAGTTTCTTGTCAAGATGATAACCTTAAAAATACAAAGATTTCAGACAGCTGAGTTGTCAAGATTCCTGCTCAACAAAGATGGCCCACAAAGCTGCCAATCAGCTAAAATAAATACCAGCTGTATTCCAAAAAGGGCAAACTACTTTGTAAACCAAAACTATCATCTGAAGATAGCATCAACAGGGGTGGCCAAACTGCAGCTCATATTTTGTGGCTCTCAGAACCCCCACCAACTTGTTGGCTGGCTTGAAGAAGGCATTTCTCTCTTTAAATCACTTTTCCAAGTCAAGCCAGCTGGAAACTTAAGAGAATGCTTCCTTACCACCTCTCCCTTCTTCCTACCTCTCCATCTATTTTCCTTCCTTCCTTCCTTCCTTCCTTCCTTCCTTCCTGCCTGCCTGCCTGCCTGCCTGCTTGCTCTTGAACATCCAACATTCATGTCTTGTGGCCCTCAAACATCAGACATTTATTCTATGTGGCTCTTATGTTAAGCAAGTTTGGCCATCCCTGATTTAGTCTTCTGTGAGAAAAGACCCCTAATTTTCAGAACATCATAGTCACCCGTTTGGTTGCTAGGGTGCCTGGAGATTCAACTCACACACATCTGCCAGGAGAACGTGGGTTTTGTCTACCAGACTGTAAGGGGCTTATGTGAGTACTAACAGCCACAACGTTGCAGCAGCACTCCGTGTCTCTGGAAGAGCGCTAACCAGGAGAACAGATGGGTTTCCAGTCGCTCCATGCGATCACCATCTCGGCCGTTGCAGCGGAAGAAGTTGCGCCGCCAGGAACTATCCAGGCAAGTGGTTTCCAGCCTTGACCATAGAATCCATATGGGAAGGCTAACATCACCAGCAACTATCTTCCTGCAGTACCAGACTCCATTACAACGAAGCAGGAGGCTCACGTACTCAACAGGTGTCACCTATGCATAAGGCAATCAAGCTTATCTTAGGCACGGATCCTCTCAGACTGCCTAAGCCTTTGTCCAATGGAACCCAAGACAAAGGATGGTGCCAGTAGAGGAATGAAGAAGAGGAAGAACATCTTCACCCAGAGCCAAGTTTCTTTGTATAGATCAGGTGTTACCTTAGGTAGCAATTTGACCATCTATTGTCACCTTTTAGATAAGTTTTGATAGCCTTTAATCACCTCCACCCCAATTATTTCACCCATTCTTTCCCTTAATGGCCATCCTGGAGCCTCCCCCTTTGGCCCATTGTTACCTGGAAGTCCAATCAGGTAACCAGGGCCAGGTCTGCTCATTAGCCAGGTATGGGCATCCAATCAGGTGCCCCCAATAAACTGGCTATTGGCTACCACATAAGTCCAGCCCTTATGGTCATTGTGGAGCCTCCCCTTTTTCTGAGGTCATGTACCAGCTGACCACATGTCATCCGCCCCTGTACCTCCCATCCCCTAAAGGCTGAAGGTAGTCCTTATAACTACAGTCCCAACTCCTCACAGGTGTGCATCTAGCAGTACCCCATTCCTGCTGTTTAGATACAACCCCAACTCTTGGCCAGTTGAGGGTCCCCTTCCCCCTAGTCCTCGTTTGTCGCCATTGGAGCCTTCCTTGAAGACTACGATCGGTAATTATCATCCTGTTTGTCCATCCTTATGTTACCTCTATGCATTTCTCTCTATTTTTATTAGGTCTGTATGTATGTTATATGAGTCTATTACCTTGTATGTGTGTGTTCTATATTTTTCTGTAATAAATTCATGGTTGTTTTACTTAGTGTCTTTGGTAAATTTGACAATAATTTCTGGAAGTGGAATCCTGTATACATAGATTCTAGATCCTTTTAAAACCAAAGGTGCCCACCTGTCAATTCCCCAACCTCTTTTGAGGGCATTTTGGCTTACACTTCTCAAAATACATCTGACAAGGTTAGTGCTAACCAATATAAATAGTCAGCATTCATATCTTGAAGCTAGAAAAAAACCAATGGCGATAAACCTATTTTCTTCTCTACAGCTACACAAATGTTGTTGAATGTCTTGAGAATGGCCAACTAGCTAATATGATTCCAGGATTGAGTCCGCTATGTTGGCATTGTAAACTTTCTAAAGGTTGGTATGCTCATATGTGGTGGGAATGCCCAGTAGTAAAGACCTTTTGGAACAAAATTATCAAAATAATCAGAAAAGTATGCAATATAACATTAACCATAGAGTTTAATCTTATGTTGGCAAGCATAATAGGTGGCCTGATAATAGACAGGATTATGCAAAATTTAGTCAAGGCTATGGTATTGGCGGGTAAGGCGGTCATCGCTTTGGATTTGGAAGGACAAAAGTAAATGGACAGTAGAAATCTGGCACAATTATTTGTTTGAATTTATACAGTCAGACATCGTGGCGGTACTTAACAAGGAGACAACATGGGATGTGAAAACCAAGGAAATTATGACCAGATGGAAGACCTACCTAGAATGGACAGCGATAGAAGGAAGGACGGACATTCAGTGGAAGACTAAGACTTTGTGCCCATGGCCGGGGGGAAGAGACTAGGAGCAAAGGGGGGGGGGAGGAAGGGTGGGTTGGAAATAAAAATATTTGTTGTAATGGACTAAATAGAATAACAAATAAAGACTATTTATTAAAAAAAAGAGAGAATGGCCAACTAGATAGGCTCATTGTGTGGCATCTGTTTACTGATATCATCAGGTTAGGAACATGCAATAAGATGAGTGCAGTGACCTCTCTTTCACTGAAGGGGGACAGAGAATACTCAGAGGACACAACAATAGACTAGTGATAGCCCCCAAGATGCTGAATCCTTTTAACAGACTGTTCCGTTTCACTGAGGAAATTTACTTCAATACAGGTTTGATGCTCAAATTATGTTTGATCTGAGCTAGCTGTGCATGTCCCAAACTCAAATGTGGCTGTATTCAGGCAAGATGAGTTGTTGCTTTACCAATCTTTTTGTAAGCTCTTTTCTTAGATCAATGGCCTCTTTCTTCCCATTGTCTCATAGAAGGCTATTGAAACAAGTTGCTGGTGTGCATCACTGGCAGTATATTGCATCATTTCTGTTTTAGAGATGCTTGAACATCTGAGTCTGGCTCACTTCCTGTTCACCAGTGGAGATCAGTCAGCCAATTAATCAATGGGTTAATTCACAGCCTGTTTTGTGTGTGCCCACAGGAACAGGCAGCCATCAGAAACCAACTCCAAGATGGTGAGGGATCAGCTGGAAGTCAGCTTCTGATCTCTTGTTGGAGAAATTTTGCTTTGTACTGAATGAAGTTTTATTGGGGAGGGGGTGCAAAGATGTTCTGCTTTGCTTTGTGAATGTTAGATTTGCACTGTATGAATGTTCAGTGGTTATGATCAAACTGGTCAAAAGAAAGAGCCGGTATTCCACACACACCCCTTCTCAATTCCTTCTGGACCCATGTTGAAGAATCTTATAGCAGTAAAAACATTAGTAATGCTAATTAGAACAAGTGAACCTTAAAAGTTACTACATGGCTCTATCTAGTCTTTTCCTTTCTGTTCCAGCTTGGATGGAAGAGAAATAAGCTCTTTGGCCTCTCCTTTTGCAATTGCACTCAGCTACCCAGTGAAGTTGCAAAAGGGAGAAGAGAAAGAGTTCGTTTTGCTGAGTGAGTAGAGTCAAGGAACCATCCCTGAGCAGGGGGAGAGGGGGGGTATTGGTAGTTGGTGATTCGATCATTAGGCAAGTAGACAGCCGGGTGGCGAAACCGCGTACTGACCGTATGGTGACTTGCCTGCCTGGTGCGAAGGTAGCGGACATTACGCGTGTAGTAGATAGACTGATAGACAGTGCTGGGGAGGAGCCTGTGGTCGTGGTGCATGTTGGCACCAACGATGTGGGGAAATGCAGTCGTGAGGTCCTGGAGGAAAAATTTAGGCTGCTAGGCGGGAGACTTAAGGCCAGGACCTCCAAGGTAGCCTTCTCGGAAGTGCTACCTGTTCCACGTGCAGGGCAGGAGAGACAGGCACAAATTAGAAGTCTCAATGTGTGGATGAGACGATGGTGTAAGGAGGAAGGGTTTAAGTTTGTTAGGCACTGGGATGCTTTCTGGAACAAGCGGGAGCTGTACAAAAGAGACGGTCTCCACTTGTCCCCGGATGGAACCAGGCTGCTGGCGCTTAAAATCAAAAAGGTGGCAGAGCAGTTTTTAAACTAAATCTTGGGGGAAAGCCGACAGGAGATGAAATGTCTCTGGTTCGGGAGGACTCGTCTCAAAGAGATGAAGGGTTAGCTGCTATTTTTCTACCGGGTAACGGACCGGAGTTGTCCACTGTGAAGGTGACAAACAATATGGACTGTCTGCCAGTGTCTCGAGGAGGCAGGAGGAAGGTGGCGGGCCTAGCTCGCCTGGGAAATTATAGATGTTTGTATGCAAATGCTAGAAGTGTTCAAAGTAAAATTGGTGAATTGGAATGTTTAGTGCTGGGAGAAAACATAGACATTGTGGGAATTTCAGAAACTTGGTGGAATGAGGAGAATCAGTGGGACACGGTGATTCCTGGATATAAGCTATATCGGAAGGATAGGGAGGGAAGGGTTGGAGGTGGGGTGGCTCTGTATGTCAGAGAGGATATACGGTCCAGTAAGGCTGAGATCAGAGAATTAGATTCACTTTTAGAAATGCTTTGGGTTGAAATAGAGGGCCCAAAAGGAAATTTAACTATGGGAGTTTGTTATCGCCCACCAAATCAAAAGAGAGAGGACGATTATAATATGATGGAAGGCTTAAAGATAGCGGCTAAACGTAAAAACTGTGTTGTAATAGGTGATTTTAACTACCCGCAGATTGATTGGGTCAATATGTGTTCTGGTCGAGAGAAAGAGATTGAGTTTCTTGATGCTCTCAATGACTGTGCTATGGAGCAGATGGTCTCAGAACCTACCAGGGGTGGGGCGATCCTGGATTTGGTCCTAAGTAATGCCCAAGACTTGGTGAGAGATGTAAAAGTGATTGCGCCGCTTGGGAGCAGTGACCATAATGTTATTGATTTCACCGTTTGTATAAATAGGGAGTTGCCCCAAAAGACCACCACAACCACGTTTAACTTTAAAAGGGGTAAATACACTGAGATGAGGAGGCATGTGAGGAAGAAACTGAAAGGAAAGGTACATACGGTCAAAACCCTTGAGAAAGCTTGGACGCTATTTAAAACTATAATCCTAGAAGCTCAGATAAAATACATACCACAAGTTAGGAAAGGCACAAACAGGCATAAGAAAAGGCCTGCGTGGTTAACAAATAAAGTAATGGAAGCTGTAAAAGGTAAGAAGGACTCCTTTAAGCGGTGGAAAACCAGTCCAAGTGAGATTAATAAAAGGGAACACAGGCAGTGGCAAATCAAATGCAAGACTGTGATCAGGCAGGCAAAAAGGGACTATGAGGAGCATATTGCAAAAAACATAAAGACCAACAATAAAACTTTCTTCAAATATATTAGAAGTAGGAAACCAGCCAGGGAGGCAGTGGGGCCCTTGGATGACCATGGGGTAAAAGGATTACTGAAGGAGGATAGGGAAATGGCTGAAAAGCTAAATGAATTTTTTGCCTCCGTCTTCACTGTAGAAGACGAGAACTTTTTGCCCGCCCCAGAACCACTAATTTTGGAAGGGGTGTTGAAAGACCTGAGTCAGATTGAGGTGACAAATGAGGAGGTCCTACAACTGATAGACAAATTAAAAACTAATAAGTCACCGGGTCCGGATGGCATACATCCGAGAGTTCTGAAGGAACTCAAAGTTGAACTTGTGGATCTTCTAACAAAAATCTGTAATCTTTCATTGAAATCTGCCTCCATTCCTGAGGACTGGAAGGTAGCAAATGTCACCCCCATCTTTAAAAAAGGTTCCAGAGGAGATCCGGGAAACTACAGGCCAGTCAGTCTGACTTCAATACCGGGAAAGTTGGTAGAAACCATTATCAAGGACAGAATGAGTAGGCACATTGATGAACACGGGTTATTGAGGAAGACTCAGCATGGGTTCTGCAAGGGAAGATCTTGCCTCACTAACCTGTTGCATTTCTTTGAGGGGGTGAACAAACATGTGGACAAAGGAGACCCGATAGATGTTGTTTACCTTGACTTCCAGAAAGCTTTTGATAAAGTTCCTCATCAAAGGCTCCTTAGAAAGCTTGAGAATCATGGAGTAAAAGGACAGGTCCTCTTGTGGATCAAAAACTGGCTGAGTAATAGGAAGCAGAGAGTGAGTATAAATGGGCAGTCTTCGCAGTGGAGGACGGTAAGCAGTGGGGTGCCGCAGGGCTCGGTACTGGGTCCCATGCTTTTTAACTTGTTCATAAATGATTTAGAGTTCGGAGTGAGCAGTGAAGTGGCCAAGTTTGCGGATGACACTAAATTGTTCAGGGTGGTGAGAACCAGAGAGGATTGTGAGGAACTCCAAAGGGATCTGTTGAGGCTGGGTGAGTGGGCGTCAACGTGGCAGATGCGGTTCAATGTGGCCAAGTGCAAAGTAATGCACATTGGGGCTAAGAATCCCAGCTACAAATACAAGTTGATGGGGTGTGAACTGGCAGAGACTGATCAAGAGAGAGATCTTGGGGTCATGATAGATAACTCACTGAAAGTGTCAAGACAGTGTGCGTTTGCAATAAAAAAGGCCAATGCCATGCTGGGAATTATTAGGAAGGGAATTGAAAACAAATCAGCCAGTATCATAATGCCCCTGTATAAATCGATGGTGCGGTCTCATTTGGAGTACTGTGTGCAGTTCTGGTCGCCGCACCTCAAAAAGGATATTATAGCTTTAGAGAAGGTGCAGAGAAGGGCAACTAGAATGATTAAAGGGCTGGAGCACTTTCCCTATGAAGAAAGGTTGAAACGCTTGGGACTCTTTAGCTTGGAGAAACGTCGACTGCGGGGTGACATGATAGAGGTTTACAAGATAATGCATGGAATGGAGAAAGTAGAGAAAGAAGTACTTTTCTCCCTTTCTCACAATACAAGAACTCGTGGGCATTCGATGAAATTGCTGAGCAGACAGGTTAAGACGGATAAAAGGAAGTACTTCTTCACCCAAAGGGTGATTAACATGTGGAATTCACTGCCACAGGAGGTGGTGGCGGCCACAAGTATAGCCACCTTCAAGAGAGGTTTAGATAAAAATATGGAGCACAGGTCCATCAGTGGCTATTAGCCACAGTGTATGGAGCACAGGTCCATCAGTGGCTATTAGCCACAGTGTATGTGTGTATATAACATTTTTTGCCACTGTGTGACACAGAGTGTTGGACTTGATGGGCCGTTGGCCTGATCCAACATGGCTTCTCTTATGTTCTTATGTTCTTATGTCAGAACTACCTCCCAGCCAATGTTCCCTCTAAGCTGAGCTAGCTCACAGATTTTTAGCTTCCAGCTCACACATTTTTGTCTTAGCTCAGGAAGGATGACCCCAGAGCACCCTAATTTATGCAGTAGCTCACAACGTTAATGCCAGTAGAATTTTTGCTCACAAGACGCTGCAGCTTAGAGGGAACTTTGCTCCCAGCTGACACTCAATAAACAGGGATTCAGTTTCTGACCACCAAACAGCTGCAAACTTGTTCAAACCTGAGTTGCTTCATGGATATATCCATAATCAGCTCACAGCCTGATCACAGGTATTGAATAAGGTAAGACTGAGTACTGAACGGGTTCACTAAGAAATTTGAGCTGTACGCATTCTGTTTAAATTGATCTGAGTCATAGAGCTAACTATGAGATCAAAGTCTTAATGGGCTTAGAGATGGCCATTCACAACAAGGTCCAGAGGTCAGTGAGTGCCCCAAAGATCATCCTGCTCTGGGACAGTGAAAAACCCTCACAGGAAACAGCAGAATCCTAGGGATCCGCCCAGTGTAACTATGGACTCAGACAAAAATCTTGCCTCTCATTCTGCCCAGAAAATGTAAATCACAGGCTCATGCAGCCTCAATTTTGCCTGGGGCTGTTCAGGGAAGAAGAAGAGTTGGTTTTTAATACCTCACTTTTCTCTACCCTTAAGGAGTCTCAAAGCATCTGACAATCATCTTCCTCACCCCTCCCCACAATAGATGGGTGAAGCAGGTGAGACTGAGAACTGTGAATGGCCCAAGGTAACCCAGCAGACTTCATGGGGAAGAGCAGGGAATCAAACCTGGTTCTCCAAGTTAGTCTGCCACTCTTATTGGCATTTAAAGGGGAAATGTGTGTGTTTTAAAAGACATGTCATTTTTCCTTAAAATACCAACAATGTTACAAGATCTCCTGGAGAAATCGTAACTTGGATATTTTAGAGACATTAACTGCATGTCAATATATGTTATCATACGAGGAGGTGGTAATAAAGGTTTGGAGGATAAAAGCCCCATTCCTTTTTAAAAAAAAAAATCAAATCAGACATTTAATACCTGCACTTTTAATGAAATATGCAGACTTAAGATCTAAAATATCTTTTGAATTATTGTTCTCTGGTAATGTCAAAGATGCTATTACATGGTTGCATTTTTGGCTAATCAGTATGGATAGTAGTCCACTGAGGTACAAAGATTTGCAAATTATGATCACAGAAGAATGGTGTTGGCTTTGGGAAAGAACTGTTCTTAGGCTAGTGTCAACTAGTCTTAAAGAAAACAAGTATACTTCTCCAATGGTACCTAACTCCCCTACATAGCCCTTATATATAGTACAACAGAGGAGAAGTACTGGAGATTTAATAGTTCTGCGGATGTGTTCCATATTTTCTGGTCTTGCCCTAAGTATAAAGCATTTTGGAAGACTGCAGTAAGTTGTTAATGAAATGCTGGGTAGGGAATCACCTTTTGAATCCAAATTAATGCTTCTGGGGGTTTTGAGAGGTTATGTAGACAATTCATATTTGGAGTTAGTACTAAGTTTATTTACAGCAGCAAGGATGGGTATTGCAATAAACTAGAAAAAGCCAGAATCAGTGAGTGGTTTATCAAGATATGGCTTCTTGCACTGTTATCTAAAATAACATATGATCAAAGTTCAAGTTCAGAGGGACCTTTAAGACGAACACAATTTTATTCAAGGTGTAAGCTTTAATGTGGATACACACTTCTTCAGATACATTGAAACAGAAGTTACCAGTTGATACATATACCAGTCCTCAACCTGGCCTCACTGATGGACCTCCTGATGGCATTTGGGTTTTTTGGCTACTGTGTGACACAGAGCGTTGGACTAGATGGGCCATTGGCTTGATCCAACATGGCTTCTGTTATGTTCTTAACCTATATATATAGACTGGTAACTTCTGTTTCAGTAAAATGTTGTTGGTCTTCCAGGTGCTACTGCTCAAACTTCATTCTGCTGCTTCAGACCAACATGGCTACCCACCTGAATCTGTTGAAGGGCTAGTAGGAGTAATTTATGGAACCTGATTTATTTACTAAATATTGGATATTATTCATTAACGATGGGCACAGACCTGAACACCAAACAAAATCTGGCTCAGACTTTACCTTGTTCGAGGTTAGGACAGTTTGGTTCAAAAGTCACATGTTTGGACCAGGAGGTCTCCGAACTTTCTGCCTGGTTCGGAACCTCTTGTGCACTCTTGGCAAAGAAACTCCACCCATGGAGTTTTGCACTGAAAAGTGGGTATGGGTGGGATATTTCCAGCCATCGAGGGACCAATAGTGACAGTCTGAAGCTGACAGGCAAGTCTGATTTTCAATGACAGGCATCGATCTGACTTCCTAAGGATGGGGTGGGGATGTATATAATCATTGGAGGCACATTTCTATCCTCTGTTTGCATCTGGTTTTTGCAAGTCTTGTTCTCCTTGCGCATGAAAGAATATCTTTTGGTGTACTGAGGGGGGAGAATTACTGGGGTGGGTGGAGAAACATGCTGAATCTCTTGGCCTCTATATAAACTGTCAGAGTAAAAAACATAACCTCTCTCTTTTTTTCTCCTTTCCTTGCATTCAGAGCTACATTTCTTCACACACACACACCCGCCTTTTTCTTTGCTGTGAGAACTGGGAAACATGGATAACTTTTTTTTTCTTTTAAAACATGTTTTTGATTTGATTTGGGGGTGGACTGTTCACTTTTGTAGGTTCTGAAAACCATCCTTTCTCTGCATGCTAGCTGTGCGGTCCTCTTTCTGCTCCTCCAAAAAGCACCCCGTTTCTTCCTGTGTTGCTTGAGGCTCTGTGTGGGAGGTATCCTCTCTCCTCTCCCACTCAGGCACCCAAACTACCTACAGATTTCTGGGGGGCTTGGCTAACTGCCCTCTTCCCTAGCTGTGGGGTCTCCTTTCTGCTCCTCCAAAAAGCACTTTGTTTCTGCCTGCGTTGCTTGAGTCTCTTCCTGGGGGGTTTCCTCTCTCCTCTCCCACTTAGGCACCCAAACTATCTACAGATTTCTGGGGGCCTTGGCCAACTGCCCTCTTCCCCGGCTGTGAGGTATCCTTTCTGCTCCTCCAAAAAAGCATCCTTTCTTCTATGCCACATATTCCCACACATTCCCTTAGCTAGTCCACGTGTGCCCCCTCCCACAGCTATGCAGTGAGTCCCGGTTGCCAGGCTTGGTTGTCCCTGTCACCTTCCCAGGTAGGATAGAAGGCTTGGCTCCAATCAGTCATCATGTTGCCAGGGCTGGGTGGCTGGTCCCAGGAAGACACAACCCCCTGCAGCCATGTGGGTGGTCCCTGGGGAGGTACTCTGGGAGTCAGATGCCTGTAGCTTAACCAGGTCCACCCTCACTAAACTCTGGCGCATCAACACACTGCAGCATCTCAAAATGGTGCAGGACAACTCCCCCAAAAACAGTTTCCAGGAGATACCTTGCTTGGTGGTCTGCTACTTGGATCCCCCCAAATCTGACATGCATATAACATGTGGGCCATGTGGAGGGTCACCCCAGGGAGGAATTGTGTGCATTGAAGGCCTCTGGCTCACCCAGGTCAGTTTTTGTCACTCCTGAACCAGCAGAGGTGACATCCCTTTGAAAAGCATTGCACTGAATGACCTTTTTTAGGGGTCTGTAACTCAGTCCCCTGAAGTCCAATGTGGACCAAACTTGGTGGGTACATTGAAGAGAGTGATCTGGAGACAACCTGCCATTTTGGAATCTCGAGGCCCTGTGTGGGGCTTTTTAAATACTGGACCAGTTCATGAACTGGTTCACAAACCAATCTGTGGTTCAATTTGCGAACTGGTTGGGGAACCGGTCCAGTTCTGTTCATGAACCGAACCAGCATTTTCTGGTCTGTGTCCATCCCTATTATTCATTTTGAATGAAAAAAAATATTTGCTTATTATGATTTCTTGTAAAAGTACTGGTGAATTTTTTTTGTGCTTGTAGAGATATATGTATGACTATATGTACTGGGTGTATGTACTGAAATAATAATAATAAATGTCAACAAGAAAGCAGGGTGAAATTTTGTCCCTTTGCTGCATTGTTCCAAAAAGTAAACTAGAGCTGCAATTCATACGTTAGGGACATATGATCTTTGTCTTGTTTGAATTCTCTATACAATATTTCACTGAAATGGAATTTCTCAAAATTGTTGCCTCTTCATCCAAGTTTGATTTGCATTGCATTTTTGCATTTCAGTCCATTGACAGTTTTACCGTCTTCTTTTCACAATTGCCTTCATACGCATCTTCCTTACAAAATTATACCTGTCTATACCTATGCAAGTTTCTTCATAAGGCTGCTGGAGTTCCATTCCATGCTACCTGTATATAATGGTTGAGGACATTCTGTTTCACTGTATCTGAAGAAGTATGCTTAAAATGCTGTTGGTCTTAAAGATGCCACCAGCAGGACCAGCCCATCCATTAGACAACCCTAGGCCTTTGCCTGAGGTGGCAGCCTTGTAGGGGCGCCAAATTGGATGCCCCATGTGTGGAAAGGGCAGGCAGGATGGCA
This sequence comes from Heteronotia binoei, assembly GCF_032191835.1. NCBI lineage: Eukaryota > Metazoa > Chordata > Lepidosauria > Squamata > Gekkonidae > Heteronotia > Heteronotia binoei. The sequence goes on from NC_083229.1 coordinate 97,603,653, forward strand.
CCATAAGGGTACGCAGCAAGTCGGTGCTGCAGGTAGGCAGGAGAGAAGGGTACCACTGCAGCAGTCACAGGCTGCCATAATGCAGGGAATTGCATCAGACTTGCAGTTTTGCTTGGGAGCCAGAAGCAGCTCACAGCAATTGATTTGCAAAGGGGAGAGGAGGGCAGGAAAGGTAGCAGCAGCGGTTGCTGAGAAGGGGGGGGTGGGGGAGCTGTTGAACAACTTTGCTGGTCCCTTTTAGGCTTTGCAAAGTCTTTTGAGGCTGACAGTCCCCTGCTCAGCTGGTCTTTCCCTTCCCCCTTTCAGAGCTGGCCAAGGAGACTGCTGCTGCTGTCCATGCCACCAGTCCCAATTGTCCTAGTGTATATACTCAGCAGGACAACTCTACCGAGTACACTGCATGATTACAGATTAGCAGCATTTACTACAGTCACAGAATTATTATTCCCTGTATCTGGCAGCTCTGGTTTATATATTACATTTATCTGCATCACTGTGTAGTCAATAATCCTATAAATAACATGCTAACATCATACGGTATAAGCCAATAACTCTGGATCAGACCTACTGGCATTAATTGGGCTCCTCGGACAAAAAGATGTTGTCGATAGCAACATGCATACAGTCGGGGAAGCAGGAGCACCACTGAAGTGGGGCATACAAATTCCAGATGGAGCACTTCATAGCAAATAGGAACCTAATGCCACATCTTCAAAGCTCAATGTCTGGGGGATGCCCTAATGAGGTCAAACTGTTTGAGAAACACCATCAAAGTAATGTTGCAAATTAAACTACAGCAGAGACTAGATAAAACAGTTGCATCGCTGGTGAATCGCATTCCAAATACACACATTGTTTGCCAACCATCAAGATCATTTCCAGACTCTTTAAGGAATCAATCCCAAAGCATTAAAAACGTGACTTTCAACATTACTGACAATTGCTACATACAGCAGACACGGTCATATGCAGCCTCAGCTGGAAAATTATGTCTTGGTCTTCTTTTTCCAAGACAGAGCTGTTGGTCAGCTTTTGTTGAAATAATAGAAAGGCAAAAATGAACCTGGACTTCAGGGTTCCAGATGTCAAGCAGTACGGCCATTGCTGCATATCTTTAAAAGAAAAAAAGCTTTGGTGTGCCAAGGAGAGCTATAAAAAGAAGATATCCTTCCTGACACTTCAAAACTGCAGATATCAAGGCTTTCATCTCAGCTGCTGGTTTGCCTGTCCCTGCCCTGCTGATTTAGCAAGCAAAAACATGATTGATACATTTTTTTAAATAGGCAGATTCAGCAAAACATAGATTACATGACAGCTCTGCAGTTTGCTCTCAATCCCTGACGAGAGGAGCACTTTCTTCCCAGATCTCTGCCTGCTGTTAACCATCTTCATTCTGATTATTCAATCAACCAAAATAAGTAAGGAAGTCTCTCTGGACTTTGGAGTTTGTTCTGTCCATTTTTAGCTCAGAGCAGTCAAATCTTCAACATGAGGGTGTGGGCTGATCATCCATTGCCATCAACAATTTGGTCCAAAAGATCTATCTTCAGCTACGCTGTACTTGATTCTGACAATGGTAGATTTTTTAAAAAAGCATTTTCTGACATTCTGCCATCTGAGGGGGAAGTGCAGTGTTCCTTCTAAGCTGAGTTAGCTCATAGTTTTTAAGCCTCCAGCTCACACATTTTTGTCCTAGCTCAGGAAAAAATGGCTCCTGAGCAAACTAATTTATACAGTAGCTCACAAAGTAGAGTTGTTGCTCATGAGACGCCCAATTTAGAGGGAATATTGGAGGAGTGTAAGAATTTTCTAAATGAGAAAGCATCAAGCTAGGGTAAGAGAGAAGCTAAGAAAAAGTACAAGACAGTATGTTATTCACCGTTCTTAGGAACCATGATTTCCAGACCGTTAGTTTGTTTTACTTTACCATAATTTAGTAAATCGTAGGACTGCCAAGTTTCCACTGGTGGCGAGGGATCCCCCATCCTGGAGCAGGCCATCGGGGGCAGGAACTCCTTTGCATATTAGATCACACACTCCTGATGGAGCCAATCCTCCTGGAGCTTACAGTTGGCCCTGTACAAAGAGCCCTGTAAGCTTTTAGAGGATAGGCTATATCACAGATGTGTGGCTAATATGCAAAGAAGTTCCTGCTACAAAAAAAAAGCCCTGGCCAAACCTAATAAATGTATGACAGCTGAAGGTCATTTGGATCAACTATGTGTCTGTCTTCTTGCTATATGTTAATTAATTAACAATCTCATATGGGGTAATCTCAAAGGTGCCTGGGTGTAAAACAAAACCTCTCTATACTTGATTTGGATATCAAGATTTAAAAACAAAACAAAACTGAGTGATGAATTCACAAGGCACTAGCATGGACTTTTTCAGCAGTCGCCTTTCTTCCTGTCCTTGTCAGCCCAGAGTCAAAGTTAGGACAACTTGATTATTTCATTTGATATATTGGTGCATAGTGAAAAGGAGTCAGGTGAGCTGAGTGCTTTCTCAGCTTCTCACAATAGTAGGCTAAGAGACAAAAAGGAAATTTCACACAGCAAGAAAATTATTGTCGTTACAGATATTAACTCTCCTTGGATATTTTTATAGTTCATCAAAGAATGGAGATTCAAGTCTTTTCAGGGGTTTCTGTTTTCCCAGTCTCTTTCATAGGGCCTCACATGAAATGCATCCCTCCGGGGGCAGGGGGCAGATCAGGCAAGTGGCAGAAGATGCCTACCACAAAGTTTCTAATGAATTTTTTAAAACTCCTCGCTATCAGCTGAGGCTGATGTCATGTGGCTTCTTTATATGGCTCTATGGGTTGCACTCCTGCTGGGGTGCTTTGAGATGCTTCTTTTTTTGGAGCTTGATTCATCTCAACTGCAGCTTCTCCCAACCAGCACAAGGACAGGCAGCTGAAGGATGAAGTTATTTTACCTGGCATTCATGCCCAGAGAGGGAGAAGTGGTAGGACAGCTGACTACCAGTAGTGGTAGCTGGCACATGTCCCTTCCTCATCCAGCTGGTGTAGGGCTCTTCCCACCCACATCAGCTAAGGGGTGCTTAAGTAGCTAGCTGCAGCTATTAAATTTTTCTCGGTTGCTTTATAGTGTGTTTTTAGTGCACATCCACTTTTCTTTGAATCAATTCAACCCAACTCATGGATGCAAGCAGAGCTTCAGGCTAGGCTTCCTGCACAGGGGTGGGGCACACCTTGTGTGAAGGCATCATGAGTCCCTGCCAGGGCAGTTTGCAACCACCTCCATTCAAGGGTTCTGCCCTCCATCATGGCTCCCTTGACCGCTTTCACAGTAGATAACTTGGCTGAATTGGGGATTGCTCATACACTGGAGCATCTGTCTGAATGCAGATGGGTGATCAACATTAATCGTCAGGAGCCTTCATAGGAAGGCTGAGGAAGCAAAGGCTGAGGAAGCCTCATTCTCCAGCAGAGTCCATACCCACATATTCTAGGGAAGATTCATTGCAGAGCCATCCACTGGGCAAGACAAAGTGCACCAGGCATCATAAGTCACAAAGGACAAGGGAATGCACAGCAGCAATTCAGTGTCTGGTGAGTCATCCTCTATTGATGACTCTGGACATTAATTAAATCAAAAGAGTTTTCAGCTAAACATTAGGAAAGAATTTCCTGACAGAGTGGTTCCTCAGTGGCACAGGCTTCACTGGAAGCTGGGGGGCTCTCCTTCTTTGGAGGTTTTTCAACAGAGGCTAGATGGCCATCTGACTGCTATGCTGATTCTGTTAACTTGGGCAGGTCATGAGAGGAAGGGCAGGAAGGGTTGCATCAGTGTTTAGTTGTTGTGCCCCTTCTTACTCACACAGGGAAATGCTGATCACCTCTTTGGGGTCAGGAAGCAATTTTCTCCAGGCCAGTTAGGGATCCTGAAGGTGTTACTTTTTGCCGTCTTCTGGACATGAAGCAGGAGTCACTGAGAGTGTGGGGGGAAGATATTTGTGACTTTCCTGCATTGTGCAGGTGGTTGGCTAGATGACTCTGGAGATCTCTTCCAACTCGATGATTCTATAGCATGTATCGGGGAGATATTGGGTTAAGGGCGCACATATTCCTAGCTTACCAGCTTGGGTGCTGAGGCACAGAGAAGTGGAGGCTTGTCCAGGCATGGTCTGAATTCTGAGCAGCCAGGTGCTAACAGGGCTTCTATGGCCTTTAGTAACCCTCAGGCATCCATCTTCCCCACAAGGTCTGTGAGTGCATTCTTAACAGGTGTATTTTCCCTGCTTAAAACAGAAAGGAAGGAACTAAAGTATAGGCCTCATACATGGACAGTTCCAAGGGTACAGTGGAGGGCATCTTCCTAAATTGGATGTCAGGCTATGTGGGTTTTGTGGGCATGATCCTTTCAGCCTATCCCAAGTGTGGTTGGTATTTGGTTAACCACATGTCAAATGTTTTAAAGGTGTACACTATATCTAGTGAATTTGCTACTACAGACTTTGATGAGGCCTTTCACAAGAGGGGTGCCCATAGTGAGATTTTCAGATGGACTTCATAGATAACAAAATTTGGCTTATAAAAGTTGGGACACACATGCGGTGCAGGCCTGATCCCGCCAAACCAAGATGGTTTTCAGGTCTGGCACTCCCCACTAGATTACTGCTGAGAGTATAACCACAAAGAGAGGGAGAAACTAAACCAACCAAGCAAAAACCTCCAAAGGAAGTTTAGAATACTACGGAGCCAAAGGTTAAAAACTTCAATAGTTATAGACAAAAGTACATATGTTCATTACAAAAACATATAAAAACCTTGTAGGTTTGCTGAGAGTATAACCAGGTAAAATGTAATTGCACTAAATGTAAATTTGATCACAATTGTGGTGTATGTTTTGGTCCTCATCCTGGGCCATCTTGCTCATGTGATGGCACACAGCCCTTAAAGGGGTCCCAATCTTTTTCCAACCATGATGGCAAACAAGGAGGAGGATCAGGTACCACCTCCAGCCCCCAATCCACAAAAAAGTGGTGCCATTTCAGGAAACCTGTGCATGGGCCTGGCATACACTCCTGTTCACTTACAAGCCCTCGTTCCTCTGCTGTTTATGGGAGACATTTGCCACAGGGTTTCAGATGTCCATCATCATCCTGCAAGTACCACTGACAGCAGGAATCTCAAATCTGCTACGGCTCTTCCTGATATTGTTAGAAGGAAGATCACTAGGGAATGTGGCAAAGAGAGGGTTGCAGGCTCCTTTGCCTTCTCCCTTCCCAACCTTAGGGTCTCTCCATTGGGGGTGATTCCTAAGAAAACCCCAGATGAGTTCAGATTGATACATCATCTATCATATCCAAGGGGCACATCAGTCAATTCCACCTGAGTTTTGTTCTGTCAGGCATGTGTCCTGCAATCAGGCGGTCTACTTAGTTGGGTGGCATAGGTGCCCTTATGGCCAAGTGTGACATCCAGTCTGCCTTTCACCTCCTGCCTGTCCACCCAGCAGATTTTTGCCTTCAGAGTTTTAAGCTTGATGGCCAGTGTTTTGCCAACAAGGCCATATCTTGTGCAATGTTTGAAGCCTTTAGCAAGCTTTTTTGGAATATGTAGGTAAGGGCCATTCTGGTAGTCCACATGTCACATGTTATTTGGATGATTTTTAATTTGGTCCATGAGGTCTGCCAAATGAGCTCCTTGCCTTTCCACATTCCAAATTCTGGTGTCCAACCTTGGGGTTCCACTCAATAAAAAACTGAGGGCTCATCTTCTCTGCTTACTTATATGAGCATCCTATTGGATTCCAATCTGGATATCTCCTGCCTTCTAGACAACGAGTTGTCAGTCCTTAGGAACTTTTTTTGCTATTGCATCAAATAGTCAATAGCAAAAAATGCACCCTCAAAGAGATGCAAGCCCTTTTGGTTCAGCTAAATTTTGCTTTCAGGGTTGTGGCTACTGGGAGGGCTTTTTGTGTGTGCCTCACTCAGTCCACAAGTGTTTCTGCCCATCATCACCACATTAGAATCACCCAGGGGATCAAAGAAGATTTGAGTATTTGGCTTCAATTTCTTGACAAGTTTAATGGGGTTGCAATTTGGCAATTGGCTATATCTCCTGGTAGTTCTTCAGGTTCATTCTGATGGGGCAGGCAATATGGGATTTGGGGTTTACTTTGCAGGTCATTAGTGCATGCACCGCTGGCCTCTGCAATGGTCAGGAACTGTCATTCTTGAAGATCATACATTTTTGGAGCTATTTCCAATTGTGGTGTCAGTGATCATTTTGCCAGAATTTCCATAACATACAGATTACATTTTGGTGAGATAATCAGGCTGTTGTGAGCATTATTAACCATCAGTCTTTCCACTCTAAGCAGGATATGTGCCTTGTTTGCAAATTGTATTGATTTGCCTCTTAAGTAATATCTCCTTTTCAGCAGAATATGTTGCAGGTGTAAGTAACAACATCACAGATGCCTTGTCTTGATTTCACGATGAGAGGTTTTGGGCCTTGGTTCCCAATGCACTGCAGCACCCGGTCAGTTCCTGGAGCATCTTTGGGATTTTGGGAATGAATTATTTTACAGGGAATATTTCAGTTCATAGTCCCTTCCATACACACAGGTCTTACTCACACATCATCTCTTCCATTATGGGGTTTTTGGTGTCTTCTGGCCTTTGTCCAAACTTCCCAGGCTGCTGTCCTTCATTACTTTGCATACCTCAGGGAGAACTTCCTTGCACTTCCAGGCACCTATGGGCCTACATCTGGCAGCTAAATACTTTTATAGTAAAGCCATGGGATTTCAAGACCCTTATAATTCCTTCATCATATGGCAGGCTACTGAGGGTTGAAATGTTCCAAAGTCAGTAGCATATATCCAACAAACTGAAAACAGTGTCAAATTATCAATAAATCTCTCTCACACTCTCTGTGTGTGTGCATGCGCGCATGTCTGCAGTAGAAGGCTGAAATGTGGGGACTCCCTATGAATATCAATTTCAGATATAAAAACAGATTATCCTCTCACACTGAAGATCACCCACATTCATGAAAAATTAAGTATCTCAGCTTAGTGTAGACTTTTGGGAAAGAGCAGGAGGTCTGTACTGAAATATTTGCCTGAAGTAAACCATGGCGTGTGTGTTTTATGTAAAGGCAACATGGACATATATCAGATAGCCGACAAGACAATCATGATTTTAAAAAAAGATTTTAAAAAAGAGAAACAGCACATATTTAAAGCCAGTATCATTTTTTCAATATTCCATTTTGGGAATTGCAAGCATTTCTGTCCCACTCCCAAGGATGATGAAGGAAGGAGAAGGAAGCAATTTCAGCCTTCCACTCCCCACTGCAGCCTCCTGACCTGTGTGGCTATGACTCAGTGCAGGTCCTGTGTGATCCTAGGAATAAATTTTTCTGGGGCTGGAAATGGCTGGGGCAGGGAGAGGTGGGAGAAAATTTGCACCATCAGTGTTTTCTGTTGACACATCACAGGATCAAATGTTTTATACAAAGACAACTTTATCTTAAAACAGAATTTTGCACTATGCTCTCTGAAAGTTTTCTATTTCCACAGCTCTATGACTTTTGCCAGAAAAAAATTAGGCTCTCATCCAGTTCAAATTGTTATCAATGGAAGTTGTTTGGAATTTATGAGAAATTAGTAGATTTCAAGGATTTAAATGGGGCTTAGTTACAACTAACCTTGGTAAGAATGGATCTGGGTTTGTGCAGAAAATATGGCAGCTTTTTACTGCATTCAGTTATCTGATTTCTATGGAAATGAATTCATTCAAAACAATTTCAGGCAGAGCACAGACTTGTGGCAGATGCTAGCTTGAAATCTGGTAAGTGTTTGTATCTTTTCCCCACTCCTTTTTTATAAAATCAATTTCCTTCCTTGCTGCAGCTTGGTCATCATCCTCTTATTAAGCCCAAAAAGGACTCCAGTGGTTACCTATTCACTTTGGCCAATACATTCAAGAAAACCAATACATTCAAGCAAACAAACACTCCTTCTAGCAAACTGCCTCAATCTCACAGCTGCCAAGCTCTGGACAGGCCATTTTTTTTGGCTCAAAATATGAACACAGACATTTTAAACTGGATCTTAATGGAAGGAAAGAGTGTGTACTGAGGGCTTGATTGTAACCTTAGACATCTATTGCTGCCCAGCAAGGTGTTCCCTCCCCTTTAGGAGTTCAAAGCTATTGAAATATATAGATACCATTAGTTAAATTGCACAACACAGACATGCTGGCATTGCTGAGAAAAAATAAATGAAGATTCTAGATGTGCAAAATGATTTCATTAGGACTTGTTCATGGGCAGGATGGCAGCATAGAGTATTCATCTTAATCGTACAAATATTATGCCCTGGGGAATAATTTTGTAAAGGAAAATAACCTAATTTGGTATCATGACTATAATGCAAAACAAAAAAATAAAATAAAATTACTTAGTTGCATCTATAGCCCACATTGTTAGTTTGTTATGAATGACAATTAGCATTATGATTACATTTCTATTTATCCTATATAAGATCTGTTACCACATTCTTGGGCAATGTTCCACAGTCCTACAAAAGAAAGTTGCATTGGGGTGTACTTTCCAAAATTCCCGAGCTGAAAATATACATTTAAAAATCACTGTTTTGTATAATTAGCCTGAACAGTAATAATAAAAAAAAACCATTACCCACCCACCCCCAAAATGTTGTTTTTCATGTTTGGATGCTTACTTTCAACAGCAACAAATGACTTGTTTTAATTTCTGCTGATTTCTCAGGCAATGGCATTTCTCCTTCTAATCAGATCCTTACAAGAGATCAGGAGGTGAGTACTCCTGACCAATTACCTTTGGAGACAAGCCCTATCAGTACCTTGACTAGCACTGAATTTCAAAGTCTAACTACACACTAATAAGTACTTAATTTTGTTGTCCTGAACCTATTTCCCATCAATCACACTCCACCCCGAAGTTCTAGTGTTGAGAAAGAGAGAGAGAGAGACCACTGTAATGGATAGGAGGCTGTCCTGCCCCTGAAAGAAAAAAACAGCCACTCAGCTGAGCCTATGGGAATGCAGCTCCAGTATCCAATCACCTTTCAGAATAAGATGAAATGTAGGAGGGACACACATTAGGTGTCCAGTTCAGTTCTGTCTCAGGGAACTCTCTCAGCAGTGAGAGCTCAGGTCTGGATCATGAAAAGAGCAGACAAAGTGATGGGTAGCTCTGCTTGGAAGTGTGGCAGAATGGCTTAGTTCAACTTCTGAGAGACAATAAACGATTGTTGGGCCTGTCTCTGACAATGAGCAGACCTTGTGCCATTTTGTCTGACTCCTAGGAAAGGGCTGGCTGGTGTGGGTGGAATCTTGTATGTGTGTTAGAATCCAGCTAGTGGCCAGTCTATAAAACGTTGTTTGTGCCAGAAAGTATTTTAAAAATCCAAACTTCTCTCCAAAGCCATAACTAGTGTAAATTAATATGACACAGCCAGGTTTGTCATTTGTCTACCTGGAGACCTGTGTTCCTTTTCTGTTCCTTGAAACCAATGTGTAAATAAATAAATATTTTCCATTGATGTACAGTTCCTGCCTCAGTGATCTCCACATTCTATTTGCTTATCACTAAATTTACTTCATGGCAGCAAACTCAAAGTCTATATACTTGCTACCTTTAAAACGCCTGGTAAGTGAGGGGAAGGTTTATTGTTTAAAATAAACATGGTTTCCCCAAAATCATAGGAGGGTGTGTGGGTCTTCTCAGTTGATAGAAATGGCCTGTCACACCCACTTATCCACCTCATGCATCATTTTGTAAACCTCCCTCATATCTCCACTTAACCATCTTTTTCTAGGTTAAAACATCCCAGCCTTTTCTCATAGTAAAGGTGCTCCAGCCATCTTGTTTCTCTTTTTTACTCTTCACAGCTTTTTAATTTGTCCTTTTAATACTGAGGCTATTAAACACAGTATTCAAAATGAGGTTGCACCACAACTGTACACATGCGTATTACCATTTTATTATCAATCAATAATCCCCACACAAAGTTTGTCTATTTCACCACTATTAAACAATGAGTAGGCATTTTCATCATGTTGTAACCTACTACAACCATGAGATGTTTTTCAGCCTCAGTTGCAGCCACTTCAGACCCCATGGAAAAAAATATTGCACTCCATTTGCCACGTTAATAGCTGCTCACCCAATTTAGAGAGATTCCTCTGTAGCTCTTCACAATCTGCTTTGGTTTTTACAATCCTGAATCATTTGGTATCATCTGCAAACTTGGCTATAACACTACTCACCTTCAATTCCAAATAATTCATGAACAAATTAGCTAGCACTAGTTCCAGTATTGATCTTTATGAGACCCCATTTATCCCTATCTTCCGCTTGTTGCCATTTGACCAACTTTTAATTCATAAGAGAATCCATGCTCTTATCCCATGATTGCTAAGCTTACTCAGCAGTCTTTGGTGAAGTACCTTGTCAAAAACCTTTTGACAGTCCCAATATATGACATCTACCAGATCATCCTAATCCACATACTGTCAACCAGGCCAAAGAATTCCAAGAGGTTGATGAGGCAGGATTTCACTTTCCAGAAGCTAAACTAATTGTTATGTCTGGGCTGAGTTATCTTATAATGGTGAGAGCTTCAACCCTATAGACAATAGAAAGGTAGGATTGAAACGGCTGCAGTCTGGTTGGTCGGGCTGCCAAGGAGTACATATAGGGGGACCGAGGTGAAATTTAAATACACCTATGGGTCTACAGAGAGGTAGAGTTTCACTGTATATAACCAGGCCATGGTCTGGGGCAGGGGTGGCCAAACTTGCTTAACGTAGGAGCCACATAGAATAAATGTCATATTTTTGAGAGTCAGAAGGAAGGCAGATGGAGGGAGGGAGAGAGAGGTGGAAAGAAAGTAACTTTAAATGCATTCTCTGAGCCACTGGCTGGCTTGGTTTGGAGAAGTGGTTTAAAGAAAGAAATGCTTTCTCCAAGTTGGCCAATGGGGCAGTGGGAACTTCAAGAGCTGCACAATATGTGTGAAAGAGCCACATGTGGCTCCTGAGCCACAGTTTGGCCACCCCTGGTCTGAGGGTTTGCTTGCTGTAAATAGTTCTGAAATCAAGTAAAAGATGTTGATCACTACTCAGGGAGTCCTCATTATTGCTATCAAACCCAGTATTTAATACTAATTTTCCCTCAACAGGCTATTTTGCTTGATGTGCTTACTAGTTTTCTCAAAGATATTGATAATTTTTGAAGGATATTGTTCAGCCAGAGTCAGATTTGAGGGAGAGGGGAGAAATGGCCCTGGAATAAGATCCTGCCTCCAGCTCACCTCACAGCCAGATGTGTCCTGATAGGGCCAAGAGGGAGTGAGCTGAGAGGAGGCATCCCAGCTCTTGCTGCAGTCGGGCCAGGGGAGTGCATCCTCTCCCTCATCGTGGTGGGGCTGGGGAGGGGTGGACCAATAAGGTATTGTGGAAAGCTCTCTTCCCCTATCATGCCCACTCCTTTGGGCCGTGGTGGCCCTGGCAGGGTGTGGCTTCTGGGTTCAATTAGCTCCAGTGGGGGAACAGCCTCCCAGACCATTGGCCCAGTAGGACTCTTCACAGTGGCTTTAATACTCAGTCTACCACTTTGTTCAGTCCACTAAACTCTGGTCAGAAAAGGAACCATTGATAAATCATCTCAGACAACAAAGAGGGCTCTTGAACAGCAATAAACCAGAGTAAGTCATGTGATATGATATGTTCTGTTTAAGAACTGCAGAAAGACAGGCAGGGAAGATGCTGGTCATTTTTCCCTTTCAGAGGCAAGGTTTAAGTCAGCAAAACTAGCATGGGGAAGAAGGTTAACCCCACAGCCCTGACTTGAATTGAGGCCTCACGTCATCACTATTTCCTGTAAAGAGCACTGGGGAAAGTGGTTCATGCCATGTCCTAAAGTGCTTTACAGATTATTAGCAATATACCCCATATACTATGGTCATCTTTTTGCCAATGGGCCTCTCTTTTCAAAACGTTGTGCTATGTATTGTGTGGTATAAATTGCTATATATAAAGCAAGAATCTCTCCCCTCCCAAAGAATAATAAATAAATATAGGAACTCTGAATTCTTCCTTTTACCATTTTATAATTTATTCCTGACATCAAAAAAGCACTTGTAAAAGATTGTGTGTAGGCATTTTGCAGTGTTAATTTGGGCCAGAAATAACTCAGAGGCATATGAACAATTGAAGACTTTCCATTTTCAATTGAAATAGAAAATTAGCTGAAATCAAGGAAGGCGGAGAGGACAGAGTGATCTGTTCATATGCCTGATCAATTATGCCTGTTGTGTTTTGTGTTTTGTTTTTTTAAATACCAAAGAAATTAAAACAGCAGATGAGTTCTTCTGCAGATAAATGTATTTTATAATTATACTGGGTGCTCTTCCCTATTTGAGGGACTGTCATCGCCCACAGTGTGTGTCTCTTCTTTATTTATGGACCTTTAGCAATGCTGCAGACACTTAAGTTGCCTTGCATTATCAACACTGAGAAAGGCAACTTTGCTTGGCTTTGGAGAAATCTCCTCTCTAACCTTGAAAAGGATTGATGTCTTAATACAGTGATGTATGGGGATAAGCTTTCCATAGTTATGAGCAATCACTCTAACTGGCAAGCCATGCCAATCACAAGAGATCTATGCAGCTTATGTGCAAGAACTAGTTAATCACTGAACAGCATGAACAAGGACCAGATATATAACTGTAGTTAAGCAGAGAGATCCAAGTCCAATTTTATTGGTTAGAGAATGTGAGTGTAAATTGTTGGTTTGTTTTTCCCAGGGCTTTTTTTGTAGAAAAGGCCCAGCAGGAACTCGTTTGCATATTAGGCCACACCACCTGATGTCAAGCCAGCCGGAACTGCATTCCTGTTAAAAAAAAAAAATCCCTGTTTTTTCCTGATTCAAATGTTGCCAGAATAAACTGGCAAGCAGGTTTTGAACTTGTTGGTCAACACTTTCAAACCCCTTTTGACAAGAGATCCTAGAACTCAGGTTGAGTTAAAGACTTCTTACTTCACAAGTTCCAGGAAGCTCCACCCATTTTCAGCAGGAGAAGTCATGCCTTATGTACTGCCTGGTAGAACAAGTTGAGATCACCCAGCTGTGCATGTTTTTCCACTCTCTGCATACTGATCCTCACTGTACTTTGCACACCCATGGAGATTAATGATAGGAAACTGAATGCTGTTTTTTCTATGGACCAATGTTAAGTGCATAACTCAGGGCGAGCTAAAGGGTAAAATGGACCCTGCTGGTGAAATAATTTCTCATGTAGGGATGCCAGGTGGGACCTGGGGATACCCCAGAATTACAGCTCATCTCCAGACTACAGAGACCAAGATCCTTGGAGAAAATGAATGTTTTGTAGGGTGAACTCCTGTAGCATTGTATCCAGTGGAGGTCCCTATCTTCCCCAAGCTCTATCCTCACATCTCCAGGAGTTTCCCAACCTGGATCTGGCAACCTTAGCCCTCATCCCCCACCAGTGGCCAGAGGGACCGGGACCTGGCAGCACTATGCCTATTCCAATCATAAAGTTGGAAGAGACCTCCAGGGTCATCTAGTTCAACCCTTGCACAATGCAGGAAATTCACAAATACCTCCCTCCTACACATATATCCTGTGACCTCTGTTCCATGCTCAGAAGATGGCAAAAAAAACACAACCCCTTCCAGGACCCCTGGGCAAACTGGCCTGGAGAAAAATTACTGCCTGACCCAAAGTGGCAATCAGCATTTCCTTGGGCATGTAAGAAAGGTCCGCAAGAACTGGTGCAATACTTCCTGCCCTCCCTCTCACGATCTGCCTAAGTTCACAGAATCAGCATTGCTGGCCATCTAGCCTGTTTAAAAACCTCCAAAGAAGGACAGCCCACCACCTTCCAAGGAAGCCTGTTCCACTGAGGAACTGTTCTAATTGTCAGGAAGTTCTTCCTACAGTTTAGCCAAAAACTCTTTTGATTTAATTTTGACCTGTTGATTCTGGTCCAACCTTCTGGGCCAACAGAAAACAACTCCACACCATCCTCTATATGACAGCCCCTCAAGTACTTTAAGATGGCTATCATATCACCTCTCCACCATCTCCTCTCCAGACTAAACATACCAACAATTATTAAAAATATGCTTATGGATACAATGCTGCACTCCTAGACAAACTTACTTCAAAATGAACCCCACTGAGATCATTAGCATTAAATTTCTAAGCAAACATAGTTTGCAGGATTGGGCTGTAGAGTTCAGCAGTTATTTTCACAGGCACTGGGTCTTCTTCAGTGATATGTTTACTAGAACTAGTGGTGCTGGAACCTGGCAGTGAAAAATGCATGACAAAAAAGTGTCAGCTGAGCTCAAAAGAAACCTTCCAAAAGGAAACCTAGTGAAAACAAACTATAAGGGGGGAAAGGTGTTCATTTTTAAAGAAATATATGAGAAAACAAAGCAATTGAAGAAATTGTCTAATTGTCAAAAGCATGGGAGGTAGGCTTCTGTATGTCACCTTATGTATACATTAGCTTCTCCATAATGAGGGCCAGTGCACTTACCAGTTCCCTGTGCGATGTTCACTAGCTTGATCATGCTATGGTATCCAACAGTTTGTGCATCACCTTCACCCAATTCTTTGTTTTCAAGCTCCATCTTGTGGTACCAAATCAGCCCTGGGCTCCTGCAGGTCAGAATTTTTATGCCACCAGCTTGCAGCAAACACAGCTGAACTTCTTCAAGCCCATCCCATCCTAATTATGTTACCAAATTGTATCACCATTTCAAACCAAATTCATCTACTCAGTAGTCTCGCTGGACCAGATAGAAACATCTGGACCACTGGATCAGATGAGCCCCCGCGTGATCATGCTGAAGTAGCGCCTCCAGCTTCCAACATTAATTATGGATGAAATGTCCGTCTGAATTGGTCAATAGATAGCATACATCTGTTAGTGCCTAAATATAATGCTATTTGCTTACGAATAATATATACACAAAAATAAAATGTTATGAAAGCTGGGTATTTCAAAAACCATCAGCCAGCTTTCCAACAGTGCTTTAACCTACAAAGCAAAGAAAGTATTTTTGTTGCTATTCTTCTGAACGAACGCTGCTGTGGTTAATGGAATAATTCTTTCTATTATAGAAGTTAATTGATTGCAAAGGGTGATAATCATTGGGGTGGATCAATCATTAATTTCCTGAAAGCACTTCTTGCATTAACAATGCTTAAAATTTCTGTTACGTGTCTACATTGTTTTCTCAAAGGAAGAAATAATTCTCTGAGCGTTTTATTTATTTAAATATATTTCTATATAAAAAGAGAGAGAGTTCCCATAAGTACAGTATTCAGGCTGTCAGGCTAGGGTCTGAGAAATCTAGGTTTGAATCACCATGCCATGGAAGCCTACTGTGTGACCTTGGGTCAATCACTTTCTCCTTTTACCATTATAGCCTAACTTACGCCACAGGGTTGTTGTGAGAATAATAATGTTGTAAACTGCTTTGGGGGCACATTTGGGAGTGAAGTGTGGAATGAATATCTAAACAAATAAATAATCTACCCTACAACAAAGATTTTTTTAAAAAAAGCAATGCAACATGGCAACAATCAATACTGTCAGCAGTTATAAATGTATAAAGCAACAGCCAAGCAATACCATAGCAGTAAAAAGATGAAATCAACAGAATAATACAGCAGAATAATAAAAATTAAGATCAATAAAAGTATCAGATAGCATTCAGTATTTCCACGGGGCTTGGAAAACAAAACAAGAAACTTACCGGTACTTAAAACTCAAAAGGGGAGACAGTGGGCTAATATATGTTTGCCAGTTCTGTGTTGGGAAATGCCTGGATCCTGAGGAGGGTGGGGTTTGGGAAGGGGAGGGACTTCAATGAGGTTTAAAGCCATAGAGTCCACTTTCCCAAACAGTGATTTTCTCCAGGTGAACTGATCTCTGTCACCTGGAGTCAGTTGTAATCAATGTTCCCTCTAAGCTGTGGAGTCTTGTGAGCAAAAATTCTACTTTGGGAGCTGCTGACATTAAAGTTGTGAGCTACTGCATAAATTAGTTTGCTGTAGGGCCATTTTTCCTGAGCTGAGACAAAAATGTGTGAGCTGAAGGCTAAAAAATTGTGAGCTAGGTCAGGGGTGGCCAACGGTAGCTCTCCAGATGTTTTTTGCCTACAATTCCCATCAGCCCCAGCCAGCATGGCCAATGGCTGGGGCTGATGGGAATTGTAGGCAAAAAAACATCTGGAGAGCTACCGTTGGCCACCCCTGAGCTAAGTCGCACTAATTCAGTTTAGAAGAAACACTGGTTATAATCCCAGGAGATCTCCAACCACCAACTGGAGGTTGGCAATCCCACTAATTCAGGAAGGTCAGGAACTCCATCAGCAAGTCACCACCACAGCAAAAGCCTTGTCTTTAGTGGCCACACATTTCATTCTCAAAATGGCCATCTCTGATGATAATCTTAACAGGCAGGCAGGTATGTATGAAAAAGGTCATCCTTAAACTACCAGACATTTTGGGCTTTAAAAAGTAAGAATCAGGATTTTAAATTGAAATGAATGGAAAGTTCCTTTGGAACTGGGGACACTTGTTCACAAGATGTACCCCCTAGCAATCTTGCAGCTGAATTCTAAACTAATTAACATTTCTAAACAGTCTGCATAGTGTTATATAGTGTACTGGTCCCAAAGTGAGACTAGCAGGCCTCAGATTCAGTGGGAGTTCACAGGAGCACAGCTCCTGAACCTTTCTGAGAATTCCACCTCCTTGTCCATTGAATGGTAGGTGCAGCTGCATAACAATCTCTGGATGAGCTCCACCACCTATTTTTCTACAAAATGGCCCCTGAAGACTAGTAAGGTGTACACACTAAAGATCCTTAGGCTTACATAAACCAATGTCATGGGACAAACCAGCCCAAAGGTCTCTTGGCTTTAAGATGGTAGGACTGTGGAAACTATTTCCCAAGAGTGCTTCACCTCAAGATGCCGATGTGAGGGAAAATGCATCTCTTTTCACATTAAAAGAAGGCTTTTTGATCAAAGGAAAGCTCTGATAAGAGGCACTCTCAGAAGGAAGCAGTCTAACAGCCTATATGTTAATTCAGTCCCCTTGGAGGCATCTATTAGCTCTGGGGCTCTTACCCCAATGGGTACACAACTGTCAGAAGGAAAACACAAACTTCAAAGTATTACTGATACAAATTATATGGTTTCTTGAAAGGTGTTACTGCATAATACACTACAAAAGCACTACAAAAAGCAAATTACAAATTGAAACAGTTTGAAACACTACAAAAGCAAATTACAAACTGAAACAGGAATACATGAAAAGGTATGGATACAAAATCCTCAGTTCAGTACAAAGAGTTACAAGAAATGAGTCTGAGGCATTATAGCTGATGCATTATAGCTGATGCAGTATAGCTGATGCTGTGATCATGTTGTTTGGGTCTGTGAGGACACAGCTGACATCTAAGTTTGTTTCAGAGTCTGGACTGTCTCTGTAAGCAGAGAGAAACATCATTATCATCATTCATGATGTGTTGGGCTGGTTTGAGCTGCAAGCTGTAGGTGACAACCAGTAGTGTTCTGTTGTTATCTCCTTTGGGCTTTTCTGGATACATATGTTTTTGCTGACGTGCTTCTTTACTTCATTGGGAGGATACTATAATCCTGTGTAATACAGTGTAGAATGCCTGTTGTTAATCGTTCAGTTGGGAAGCCACGTCAGAGTGACTGGATGCTAAGAAATGTCATCCAAATGTCTGGGCTCATTGCATATAACCTAGCAGTTAAGAACTGTTAAAAGGGATCACTGAAAAAAAATAGCTGCATACATGCTTAATAATATTTCAGTCCAGAGATATATGATAAAGAGAAATCAATGTCTTGGGGACAGAAATGTAGTATATAGTCCCAGGGAACTGATTAATCAATTGCCAATCAATTTCTTAAGCTGCTAAATTAAGGTTTATGCTTTTTCCATTGTGCAAAAGACTTGATGCATTTTAAGCCAATTTTATATTTATAGCATAGTCACTAATTTTTATTATGAAATCTCTACAGCATGCTAAGCACCATTCTTATAACATTTAGAAATGAATGGTCTAATAGATCTTCCTCCACTCCATCTGCCCTACTAATTTAAACTCTCTCCCTGGAATACAATTTGCAAACAGAAAATTGTCCCTTTCCAGAATGTTTTGTTTTATACTTGAATTTTCAAAAGTAATCTATGAACATTTATCTTTGATCTTTGTTTCTTTTGTATAGCACTCACACAAACAAATGAAAAAGAAATGCATCTTTTCATCCTCCAGGTGAACACAGTAATTTTTTTTTTGCCTCCAGTTGCAGTTGTTTGCATCCAATTGAGTGGAAAGTAGCATATTTTACCTGAAGATGGATTTGTTATCTGGCATTTCCCTTCTTAAAAATACAATATACTTCATTCATGGCCAAAGCCATAGTTATGTTTCCAAAACCATCTATCAAATGGCATGCTATTGACAGCCTCTACCATGTGTGTGCAATAATATATTACATGGATTTCCATGACTCTTCTTAGGAACAGTTTCAATGTTTATAAATGTATCCACTGAGTAAGCAATGTATTTTATGTAGTGTGTGTGGGGGGGGAGTGTTCTGCCTTTTTTCTCAGAGTGGGCTACACGGTTCTCTCCTCCTCCTCCAACAAACCCGTGAGATAGGTTAGGTGAAAAGCAAATAATTGGCCCAAGGGCAGGTTTCCCTTCAGGCTAGGGCCATCCCAGAAATCCAGTGCATTAGCCAGTTATCCTGCTCAACAGATGCAGCTTTCTCCCTGGTTTCCTTTTTCCTCCAGTGAACCCAGGGAGAAAGCTGCATCAGAGCAGCATTATCCCATTCTCCCATGAGATTTAGAGGGAGTTTCTGGAGTTGTCCTTGTTGGAGTGAGTTACTCAGACATCGACAGGGCCAGTGCATGGGGGTAGGCAAACTAGGTGACCACCTAGGGAGCCAGCTTGCAGCAGGGTCAGGGGCTGGGCAGGCACCACCGTCCCCGCTTGTACCATCCCTGAGCCTCTGACTCATTTTTTCTTGGCTCTGAGGGGTCAGAGGAGCTCCCCTGATCCCTCAGAGCCAAGAAAGAATGACGCCTCCCCTGTCCAGTGTGCTCTAAACTCCCTAGCTGAGTGTTTTTTCTTGGCTTTAAGGGATTGGAGGAGTTCCCCCAATCCTCAGAGCTGAGAAAAAATGGTGCTTCCCTTCCCCAGCACCCTCTGAACTTGGATAGCACTGGGCAGGGGACACTCCAAGTGTTCTTTCTCGGTTTTAAGGGATCAGAAGAGCTCCCCCAATCCCTCAGAGCCAAGGAAGAATGCCACTTCCCCTGCCCAATGCACTCTGAAGTCAGTGTGCGCTGGGCAGGGGACGTGCTGAGTGTTTTTTCTCAGCTTTAAGGGAGCGGAGGAGCTTCCCTGATCCCTCAGAGCTGAGAAAGAATGGTGCTTCCCCTGCACAGGACGCTCCAAACTCACAGCGCGCTAGGCAAGGGACACACTGAGTGTTCTTTCTCGGCTTTAAGGGATCAGAGGAGCTCCCCGATCCTTTAGAGCTGAGAAAGAACAGTGCTTCCCCTGCCCAGTGCACTCCGAACTCAGAGAGCACTGGGCAGGGGATAACCGAGTGCCCAGCACGATGTCACCTCTGGGGCATATATGGGGAGAGGTGATACCTCAGGTATGTCAGTCCCAGGCTATGCAAAGCTCTCTGGGGCACATATGGGGAGAGGTGATACCTCAGGTATGTTAGTCCTAGACCATGCAGGGCTTTGAAGGTCAGCACCAATATCTTGAAGTGGATCCAGTACTCAATTGATAGCCAGTGCAATTGGCATAGCGCTGGCTGAACGTGCACTTGCACAGGCGATGCAGTCAGCAGGCATGCTACTGCATTTTATCTAACCCCCCTAAAGAGTCTACAAAAACTGTTTTTGAAGGAAGACACTTGGCATGGGTGTGGGGGGGTTGTTATCTGTATTCAGTACCAGAGTCCCTGTAGTTCCCAACTTGTCATTCTCAAGAAAACAGTTAAATATCCGCTCACTACCTTTACCTTTATTGGGGAGATTAATAAAGTATTCTTTGGGCGGGGGGAAGACACTTTCTATAAGGGGTGCCTCCATGGAGTTGGGTGAATTGGAAAGGGTGGGCTAAGATTGGCTTTATCAGAACCACGTTTGTGTCTACTGCTCTGGAGAGGGAGGTATTAGTAATGAGGATCCCTCTTTGATTTCCAGAAGTCTAGACCTCAGTTGACCCAATCAGTCAGTAATTGCTGTATGCTCTGAAGCTGGTAGAGCAGAGAAAGTCTTATTAGACCACAGCATCTCTAAGAAAACTCTACATTGGTTTCTGTGTTAGTCTCTGAGAAAGCAGGAGGATTGTCCCAGCTGATTAAATCTTGGTGTAAAGAGCTGGCTGGACCACTTTCCAGACACTTGCCTTTAACTGCAAGACTGGGAAAGTGTGGAGTTTTCCAGTTGAAAAGTGGAGACTGAATTATATTCACAAAAACCATGTTGGGATAGTTCCCTTTTTTTTAGGAAGTCTTTCTGTTGGATTAATAATGAGGGAACAACTGGAAAAAAGACTGGGTGACACTGTTGAATAAAAAGCTTTTAATGTTGGAAGGTCATGGAAATAAATTCGGCTGGCACGCTTATATGTACTATGGAAAGAAAAAGTTGGAAGGGTTTTTTTCTCACCATTATATAAGAAATAATCTACTAAATATTTGGATGAAGTACAAGAAATATGGCGATGAGAGAAAACCACTATGGATAGTGCCAGCAGAAGTAATAAGAAGAACACCTGAGACAGGAGAGGATAAAGGGATGTCATATAATCAATTACTAAAAATACAAAGCAGTAAAATAGAATTGAAAACTGCTGAAGAGTTGAATAATAAATATGATTGGTTTCAAATGCAACAAATAAAAAGTTTGGTGGAAAGCAATGTTAAAACTGAAGGAATAAGACGAGAACAAACAAAAATGGAAAAAGTTCTGCTTGGAGATAATGAAAAATTAATTTCAAAAATCTATAAATTACTTTTAAAATGGTCTACGGAAGCTGAAGTAGTGAAATCTCAAATGATTAAGTGGGCAATTAATGTAAATAAAGAAATACAGATGGACACATGGGAATATTTGTGGAAGAACTCTATGAAACTCTCAACATGTCAGAGTATTAAAGAAAATTGTTTTAAGATGATGTACAGATGGTATATGACGCCTAAAAAGTTGGCAAAGGTGAACAATAAGATGCCAGATAGATGTTGGAAATGTAAAAAACATGAAGGTTCTTTCTACCATATGTGGTAGACTAGGGGGGGTGGGGGGTGGGCTCCCTCTGGGTGTCCTGCCCCCCCCCAGGGAAAGTGTATGCGCAATACATCGCCTCGCCTCTCCCGGTGTAGTGAATGCTGCGTGGTCACTGTCTGGCTACGCCTGGCAGATGGTCACTGCAATGGCCTCTCCTACATTACTGCATCCATGGCAACACCTTCTCGCTGGTCCCCCCCGTTTTTCACAGAGTTTGCCACGTCATGGTGCGACCGAATATCCGGCGGTATAACCGGATGGGCAGGCGGGGCTCACCAACCTCGCCAGCCAAGAGAAGGAAAACTCTAACATCAAGCCCGGGCAGACAGAGCTCGTTAATGTAACATCTACCACCTGGAGGACTCACTACCGGCGTCCCGGCTTACTGGGCCATGGCAGATGACCCCAAGGTGAAAGGGTGGAGCCAGTACTGCGCACACTGCGCTTCACCTAAAAATTCCTCTGCGCAGGCCTGAAAGGTATCCACATCCACAACCCACAACATATCAAGTCCTGCAGCGATGGGCAAGGGATGAAACGGCAGGTGGAAGATGCCACTGGAAGCCGCAGTCCCGATCCTGCATGTAGGCGGTTCAGGGTATTGGTCGCCTGATGCTGACCCGGAGATGAAAGCATTTTTCGGCAGCACCCTGAACGACCAAGCATCCTTATTTAGGGACAGCACTGCTTGCTCCGTATGGAGAGGGGCCTAGAAAAGGTGGCCTAAACAAAGCTCGTCTCCTCCCCCACAGTTGGCTAGCCGCGGTCAACGGGCATCCTTACTTGCGGTTGAAAAATAACAACAAAGAAAAGGCATGCACCTGCCTCACAAAGTGTGCAAAGACTAAAGCTTGCATGTTGGAAAATCAGAACCATGCTTGACACAGTAAATAGTGGTCGCCCTGAATGACGCTCTGTTCTAGTTGCCCACGAACTTCTCAGGTTGAATATCGACATAGCAGCTCTAAGTGAGGTCCATTTCCCACTCGGTATCAGCTCTGCAGCATATGACGTCCTGCTTTGCAGAGGCTGCCAAGCTATTCGGCCTAGATGTTAGTCTGAAGAAGACAGAAGTTCTCCACCAGCCTGCACCTCAGGAAGATTATCACCCTCCTTGCATCACTGTGGGTGAATCAGTTTTGAAGACAGTCCAGCAGTTCAGCTACCTGGGGTGCATCATCTCCTCAGACGCCAAGATCGACAAGGAGATTGACAATAGGCTGGCAAAGGCAAACCATGCATTTGGCCGACTGCATAAAAGAGTGTGGAGCAATAAGCATTTGAAAAAAGGCACAAAGATCAATGTTTATAAAGCGGTTGTGATGACAACCCTCATCTACGGCTCCGAATCGTGGGTTTTATACTGTCATCACCTGCGACTCCTTGAGCGGTTTCATCAGCGCTGCCTTCGCACCATCCTCAACATCCACTGGAGTGACTTTGTGACCAACACTGAAGTCCTCAAGCGGGCGGAGGTTACAAGCATCGAGGCACTGCTGTTGAAGACACACCTGCGCTGGGCAGGGCATATTTCCAGGATGGAAAACCACCGCCTTCCCAAGATTGCCCTGTATGGTGAACTTTCCACCGGCCATCGAAATAGAGGGGCACCAAAGAAGAGGTACAAGGTCTCCTTGAAGAAATCCCTTGGTACCTGTTGCATCAACCATCACCAGTGGTCTGACCTAGTTTCAGATCGCAAAGCATGGAGGCACACCATCCACCAGGCTGTCTCTTCCTTTGAGAACGCATGCATAGCTGGTCTTGAGGACAAAAGGAGATTGAGGAAGAATCGCACTGCTACAGCACCAACCCCAAATCAGACTTTTCCCTGCAGCCACTGTGGCCGGACCTGCCTGTCCCGCATTGGTCTTGTCAGCCACCAGCGAGCCTGCAACAGATGTGGACTACTGCACCTTTCTTAAATCTTCGTTCGTGAAGTCAAGCCAAGAAGAAGAATGTGGTAGACTTGTGAAAGAGCGAAAAAGTATTGACAGATGATTCAACAAGAGATTTCTAAGATCTTGGGATACGAATTTAACAAAGTTGCAGAGACTTTTCTGTTGGGATTACAAATGGAAAAATTTTCAAAAGAAGACAGAACTTTAATCTGGTACTTGCTCTGAGCTGCTAGGACATTGTATGTGCAGTTGTGGAAGCAAGAAAAAATACCAGAGAAATGGGATTGAATTGTAAAAGTTATGAGATGGAGTGAAATGGACAAGTTAACAAGAACCTTAAGAGACTATGATTTAGAAGTATTTAAGACGGAGTGGGAAAAGTTCAGAAGATACGTAGAAAAAGAGTGGAAAATAAAAGGACACTGGACAATTTTTGATAATGACTAAGTATTAGAGGAGGATATTAATTTTGGTTCTTATTAATTAAGGGTACCTTTAATATTAAGATTTTAAGTATACAACACCAGCGGGGGTCAAGTAACGGGGGAGGGGTGGGTAGAAAATAATATATGAGATAGATTTTTTAAAAAGTAATTATTAATGATGTAAGAAATTGAAATTTATTATCATATGTTACTAATAAAATTATTTGAAACAGTAATGAGGGAACAACTGGACTGCCAAATGTTAGTAATACTTTGCATGTCTAGTGGGAGTGATTAAGGTGCTCAGCCGATTTCAGTTGAAAAGGGCTCACTCGGCTGCCAAACACATTTCTCAGGTGCTGCTCAGCTTGAGACTTGATATTCCAAAAAGGCATATAGCCATTGAACTGGCAAATGTTCAAGCAAACCTTCTGAGGCTGGTGAACTCAATGTGAGAAGCCTCCTCTGCTATCAGACAAGGAAAAGCTGGAATGACTTCCACAGTCTTTTAGTACTCCCCTCTGGAGTGTCTGTGCAGCTGTTATCCGCTCAGTACTCCTGAATTTTAAGGGGCTTCTGCTATTGATCTTACCCATCATGAGAATTAATCGAGCTTTGAAAGCACCAGGTGGAGGTGTACAAAGATACTTCTCAGTATTTTGGCAGTTAGAAAAGAAAGTTTGCTTAGCGTATTAACAGCAAGACCAGCATTTTCTGCATCTTTTCTTAGCAAGGGAGTTGGGTCTTCACTTTGATCTACAAGCAAAATATTACTCTGGAAGACCTTAGAGACAATAGATAAGGCCACAAAATAATTTGAGGTCAGAATGTTGTACATGAAGGAATTAGCAGGGACAAAATCTCTGATTCTGCTTTACTTAGGAGCAGAAGAGGAGATAAGATCACTCAGATTCACTTTTGAACTACCATTGCCTTACATACTTTGTTTCTAATGCAGATACTTCTCCCAAATGAATAAACGCATGTCTGTTGGAGGAGGAGGAAGAGAAAAGAATACAAACAATACAAGCAGTTTATTCCAAAGTCTAGATGTCAGGACTGTTTCAAGTTCAGTAGCTTGTTCTGATGCAGTCTATAGCCTTGAAATCCTGATTTAACTCTTGATTAATCAAGTTCAAAACAATAGTCCAAAAAGAAAGCTGAAGTTGGTGAGGCATTAGATAAGCAGCTGAAGAGAGGTTTTCTTAATGTAGGCTGTATGTAGCTAGATACAGTACCAAGCTACTTCCAAGTTGTTTTCAAATGGCCTCATGTTATGGATCCTGGCTATGAGCTCCATAGGTTTGCAGAAGATCCCAAAGAACTGGTACAAAAGATCCAGGTTTACTTACAAGAAGATCTTTAATAACACATCAGAGTTATCAAAGAAGAAGCAGGCTAAGCTTCATTGTGGCTGCCCTTGAGAATGCACATGCAAAGCGAAATCTAACCAAACCTCAAGACCCAGTGCATATCTAAAAATAGGCATCTTATACTCTAAATGCCGGCTGCGCATCAAAGAATGAGTGATTAAGATATTCCAGACACTTTGATGAGCCAGACCATCCTGCACCTGACTTCCAGTAGGTGGAAGAAACAACCCAGGCTTTAAAAATAAGCACTGCTAACAAGCATGAAAGAAAGAAATATCCCCTGAGAGAAGCTAACATTGTCCTCTCCCAGAGCAACTAAGCACCAGATGGAGTTCCCCAGGCCTATACACCTTGCTGGTGACCTTGCTGATATTTCTAATGCTGGCAGGTCCACGAATCCCACAAAGGCAGCTTCTTACAGCAAAAGGCACAGGATGAGATAGCCTGTCATAAGATGCTTCCTGAATGAAAAGTGTTTATCCATGGTCTCTCCAAAATGTTTGTTTAAAATGTTGTAAGACAGAGGTCATAAAATCCCTATTAGAATAAGGGAAACTTTTTAAGTGATTGATGGTGAGCTGCTAAAGAGCTGCTAAAGATTAACAGATTTTTTTTTCTGAATGGTTGTGCCTATTCATAGACTCAAAGAGCCATGATTTTTGCATTGCTTTTCAATGCAGCTAATGGATTCACAATCAATAGCTTTTAGTTGTACATATAACACACAACTTGTACATATTTATTAAGACCGAAGTGTTAGGCACTAATATTTACAGCTAAGCATCACATCTGATGCAAGGTTCCTCTATGTATGACATACCATCATGAAAGATGTATGTGGTATTGCCTTCATTGTGCTGCTTCTTAGTTGTTTCATCAGGAGCTTTATTTACTGTTGAGTGAATGTATAGGGACCATAAAGCCTATGCTGTAGAAAATAGTGACTTCCCCACACACACACACATTGATTCTTTTATTATTATTATTATTATTATTATTATTATTATTATTATTATTATTATTATTATTATTGAAGATATTTAATAGCCTGTATTTACTTTAGGAGGCATGCCAACTTCTCTTGTACCATTCCACAACAAATCTGTAAACACCACACCTGTTCATATGCATCATCAAGAACCCTTGATAAAGCACAGGACATATTTTAAATGCTTACTTAAATACATACTTATTTTGCCATACCATTCTTTCAAAGCATCGCAATGGACATATATAGCCTACAGTTCTGTCGTCCCAAACAAAGCAAAAAAGAAGAAACTCTTTGGGTTATTTTTACTTGGGTTAATTTGGGTTAATTTTTCTTCGTTAATATTTGTCTTCCTTTTCCCACCACCACCACCTTCTTTTTGGTGAGCTGCCGGGCTTCAAAGCCACATGATCATCGTGATGGGAATGACTCACATGCTGCAATGCAGCTGAGTCACTGATCCTACCTCATATGCTTACTTACCTTGATGAGCCATCATGCTCAATAGGTCTTGTTTGGGAACTTTTCCTTTCCATCTCTCTGACATCACAGAAACAGAACATGTATTCAGATTGTATCACAAGACAAAAATCCTTTCATTTTGTTCTCTGCTTTCTGTTCTACAAAAGAAGTAATCTCCTGAAGCTTACTCATAAAGAAAGGGCTCACATACTTAGGAGAGCTTTTCCAGCTCAAGTAAACATCTATTCAAGTTTCTTCAAGGGTAATAAAGCCAAAATGTTGACAAGTGGTCAACCCAGTATAATGACTTGGTAGTAATCACATCAAATAGAAGGTGGGGACACTGGATCGCGACCATGTGAAAAAATAGAGTAGAATAAGCACCCTAGAGCATCCCTGAATAAACTTTCTATCACATTTTCAAGGCTAGAAACTGTATGAATTGTAATTGTTCCAGATGAGGTAGCCATGTTATTTTATAAAGCAAAAGAACAGTGGCACACAATATATAAAATACAAAAATACAAAATATTGTGCACAAACAAACACTCTTGACTGGTGTATACAAAGTTCTATTATCATGAAATGAACAGCCTACAACAGTGGGCATACATTCATACAGTATAAATAGAAAACAAACAACAGTCTCAAAACAATATTCCAAGGAGGACCCCACACAGTCACTGAGTTTTCCAAACTGAGTACTAAGACTCAATAATAAAGTTCCACAGGAGTCCCTCCGTTGCTTGTTGACTTATGAAGGACAAATTCTAGCCTTCACGCAAACCCCGGCTTTGATTGTGTTCCGCTGCTCCTGCAGCTTCCTCGTAAGTCAACTGAAACCTCCAGCCAAGTTCTTTCTCAAACGCCCATTTTGGTATCTTAATTTGCGGCTTGATACCAAAATGGGCGTTTGAGAAAGAACTTGGCTGGAGGTTTCAGTTGACTTACGAGGAAGCTGCAGGAGCAGCGGAACGCAATCAAAGCCGGGGTTTGCGTGAAGGCTAGAATTGTGGAGGTCATATGAACCCAGTCATCACATACCAACAGTGCTTCAGAAGAAACCTCATGTCACTAAACTGATCAGTGCTACATACATTTCCTCATATTATTTGAACCATGGTAAGAAGCACTACAGCTATCTCAGGATCAATGTCAAACACTGAAGTTCACTTCATAGAAGTCAGCTGCAAGGAGCAAACACTAACTGAAATTATTATACCATTTGTTTCAACTGGAATTACACATAATGGTTAGAGAACTGAACCAGGATGTGGGAGACCAGGTACAAATACCCAATCAACCATGAAATTCACTGGGACAGCTTTGGCTGCCCTGAGTTCTTTGGAGGAACAGCAGGCTAAAAATAAAGTACGTTAACTGATGAGTAACTTCCCTCAACAAGACAGAAAAAAGGTCATACTGTGTTCCCAATGTCAATCGCCATACATGGCAAGTTTAGTAGTGTCATCTGCTTAACCAGAAGTTAACAAACAGAATGGACAATATATTTCAGTTCCTTATTTCATTGTGCTTCTGTTTTCCTCCAGAGAAGCAGCAGATAAACATTTGGCTAAATTAATTTGGCTTTATCAAATTGTTTACACGGAGAGAGGAAGCTATGTCTAGCTGGAAACCAGCCACGGTAATTAAGAAAAGATATATTTCTCTTGGCTGGAATTTACACCACTATTTTGTCCAATTATCCCTGACATTTCACCTATCATCCTGAGAACATTTTTTGAGGAGGAAGAAACAACCTCTTGCATTGACACAAAATAAATAGGAAACAAATTCAATAAATAATTTGGGGACAACTCCTACCAGGCAATTCCTACAGGAGGTAATTACATTGTAGTCTTATTTATCCTCCTTTCTTTAGGCATATGTTACTTTGTGTGTGTGTGTGTTTTCACTATCTCAGCATATATTTCTAACCAGAAGTTTGGGTAACTGTGAAAACCCCACTGCTCACTGATGCATGATCCCTCCATAAGGATGTTGAGGACTCACTTTATGACCTTCTTGGGCAGCAGTTCTCCAATACAACTGTGTGAATTAACAGAACTCAGAGGGTGATACTAAAGTCATCTAGATCAATCAACTGGGAGGGAAGGTGGCATACTGTAGCTCACTCTCAACAGGTCCCAGAAGCTAAGGGTTGGTACTTGGAAAGAAGACCACCAAGAAAGACCCTGCAGAGAAAGGCAATGGCAAGCCATCTCTGCTTCTCACTTGCCTTGAAAGCCTTTTGCTGTGGTTGCCATAAATTGACTTTTCAACTTGACGGTACTTTACACATGCATGTGCACACACACAGGTCAATCAATAAATTCTTCCTTCTTTCAAAGTCTTTACTAGATTTGGTATCTGCCACACTTGCTCAGTTACTAATTTTTTGTAGACATACACAGGGCTTTTTTTTTCAGCAGGAACACACAGGAACGCAGATGGTCAGGGGGGGTGGCCTAATATGCAAATGAGTTCCTGCTGGGCTTTTTCTACAAAAAAAAGCCCTGGGCATAAGTGTGTATATAGATCAAGTTTAAGACTCAGACCTTTCTCATTTTTCTTCTTTAAATTCCAGGAACACTCTGATGAAGTAAGCACTATGTGTAGCTTTCCTTTTTCCTTTTTATGTTTTGCCTGCTTCTATTCTCCCTTCAGTTCTGCTTAGTAGTTACCAAAAGCTTGGGTGCAGTTCAGTATGCAGAACCAGAGGCAAGAAGCATAGGCAAGACCAAACCTCAGTCAGGATTCCAAGTGGGCAGATCTCTACAACCAGGACCAGTCCTCCTGTTAGGCAAACTAGGCGGTTGCCTAGGGCGCTGAGAGGCAGGGGCGGCAAATTGGGCTCTTGCCTCCCCTCTGGCTCCCCAGGCAAGCACTTAACTTGCCTCCCTCCCCCCTCCCCGCCGCTGCCACCACTAGCCTCCTCTGGGCTGCCGCCACCCACCCCCCCACCCCCCCCAGCATGGTGTCCCACCCGCCCCTGCCCCCCCCCCCGGCACTCTGCTGGCCTGCTTGCCACCGCTTCGCTATTCTCTGGCTCCCTTCCCCCTGGGGCTTGCCGGCTAAAAGTAAGGTTAGCCGGCGAGCAGCCCACGCCTGCGTGTTTTGTCACTTAACAAAACATGCAGGCATGGGCTGCTCACCAGTTAAGCTTCCTTTTAGCTGGCGAGCCCCAGGGGGGAGGGAGCCAGTGAACAAGCAGAGCACCGCCGCTTTTAGTGGCGGCGGGCAGGCCAGCAGAGCACCGGGGGGCGGGACACTGCCCCAAGAGGTAGGGATGGGGGGTGGGGAGGGGGCATGGAGCTGTAGAGCTACAGGGAGGAGCCATGGGGGGCACTATGGGGGGGTCTGCCTAGGGTGCCCCAGGGCATCAGGCCTGTCTACAACAACCAGAGGAAAAGATGTGGGGTCAAATTTCAAAAAGGCTGAGATATGAGGCAAACTGCAAGCGCAGCATGGTTTACATGTTTTGAGGTTCTTTGATTGCCTCTCTGAGTCAAGGGCTGGTAGGTGATCAGGTGAGCTCTTTTCAGGAGGAAAACTGCAGCCAGGAGACATTGCAGGCTGCAGCAGTTAACCATGTCAAGTAGGCTTAGGGCTGCCAAGCCCCCAGGCCAGGCGGGGGTTCTCCCACCCTGGAGGTTCCCAATCAACCGGTCCACATTGGGCCAGCAAGGGAGACCTCTCCTGATGTTGCTGGATATCATCATGCTAGCAATGTTGCTCGCTAGCTGCTGTAGGCGTTTCCGATAAAACTCTATGGTTTTCCTGGACATTATAGTTGTACCATAGAGTTTTCCCTCCCAAATCGCTTAGAGATCCAGAAAAGCCATAGAGTTTTCCTGGAAATGCCTACAGCAGCCAGTGAGCAACGTCGCTGATGTGATGGCATAACTTCTGGGTGACATCATTGTGCCACGCGTGCGTTGCGTGCATGAAAAAAGTTCCCCGTCGAAGGCTGTGGGGGACTTGGGAACCCTAAGTAGGCTTGTGTGACATGGGGCTCAGAGTGATAAGAGTTCAAGTTCTGCCCTGGGACATTTTGGCAGGGGGAAGAGACTGTCTTCATAGCTATAGTGAAGCTTCCCTTAAACAGGATGAATAATATGAACAAAATAATAAAATCATCTATATGTGTCGTAAAACCACCCTTACTACTCTTAAAACAAGGACTGCTTTTGACCCATTGAGGGGATCAATGTTGCTTTTTAACTAGGCTTTGTAGGTGCCAAATATTTCCTTTCTCACGTTTGTGCATAACTCCTGTGGACATCAAAAGTACAATATATACCTTCACAATGCATAAGAAACTGTAGCCTAAAGTCCCTCCTCGCCCCCTTCCAGCAGTGCTCTACAAATACAAAATTTGGGACTGTGGAGATAAGCATCCCAAGTTTTGGCAGTTTTAATAGAATGTAAGGGGTCCATTGCTCCCACTACAAAACCACTGTGAGAAGCAGTCAGGACTGTTTCAAAAGGTTTACAAAGGAAGAGAATGCAAGCATGACAAGGTTCTTCATGTGGCACAAGAGGCAGTTATGCTACATTCTCTTCAAAGCTATTGAAACATGCCACATCTCTGGCATTAAGGGAGACTGAGAAAGTAATAGCTGTGTGTGCACTGAGACGAGTACCAATCTGTTAGGCTCTGATCCTCCTTGCTGGAGGAAGAAAGCAGCAGAAGGATGCTGAAATGTCTGCTCATTGTAAGACCAGGACCATCAGTCATAATGGCAGCTTATTATCAGCATTTCCCCACACACACACACACACCATTTTTTTCTCAGTCTACTGCTTTAATCATACATGCTGCATTCTCTTCACTCTTCCAGTATGCATGGTTGAAGTAGAAAAAGGCAAGCAAATTACTGGCTGCTTTTAAATGAAAATTCTATGGGACATACAAAAAGCAATGGAAAATCTCACAAGGATATATGGTGCCTTTTATACTGTGCATGGAACAGAATGCTGTTTGAGAAAGAAAAGTATTTTGTTTTTATGTCAAATCTAGGATATGAGTGAGTTGTACAAATGACATGTGAAATTACATCAAAAATTATTCTAGGGCAACATCAGCTTGTCTTCTTTGGGTAGACCTTCTTGACTATAACCATTGGGTCATCTTGAGAGTATGGTACCTGTGTAAGCTAGGCTGGGGAACAGTGTGTAATTTAAACTGTTTGTACAATAGATACTACTACATTTTTACCTCTTCCATTCTCCGAGGAGGTTAATCTTCCTCCATTTATCTTCACAGCAAATCTGTGAGGTAAATTAGGCTGAGAGAAATCGACTGGCCAAAGTCACCCAGCTAGCTCCAGGGCCCAGTGGGAATTTTGAACCCAGGTTTCTCCTTTCATAGTCTTTCAACATCTTACTAGTTCATCCTAAGATAGATATTGTGTAATATACAGCCTTCTGAAACAGCTGTAGCTATGTAATCACATGGGGATAGTTCTACATTGATTCCAATACTGTAACAAAATAAAATTGTATCCAGGGACCCATTATCCTTGAATGATGATTCATTACTTCTCAGTGATTTAATAAAGACCCGGAGGCAGCAAATTCCATCCACTCTAGCATGCATGAAATAATGACTCTACATAAAGACTTCCTCCTAAGAATCCTGATAACTCCAGGCCTTTTAGTGTAGGAGGTGTTCAGTTTATAGAATGGTAGATAAATCAAAAATTAATTCCAATAATGATCATGGAATTAAATTATTCTCATTACTAACAGTATAGAGTGTCCTTGCATTAGTGTTGCATAGTTAACCATGCTGGCTACTCTTGTTATCCAAATCAGTTGTAGGTCAATCCTGTCACATATGTAATCCCTTACATGTGAAAAACCCAAAATAAGAATTATGGGGTAAAAGGAGAACCTTTTAGTCTGTTATATACATGACTCTTAGCTTGACACAATAAATCCCATATTTTAAAAGACCAGAATGAGACAAGCACTTAACCAGCAAATAACACTATCTTAACCAAGATACAGACTAGAATATGAGATCCAGTATGAGAAAGCAAGAGAGAAACCAATAAAAACATTCACTTTGCACAGTTGCAATGTGTGTTTGTATTCCTTTAGCAAATACCTTTCACTTGACTAGTCTGGAGCAAACCAGCCCAGAGAGAGGAGATATGTGAGTGCTTGCCTAAATAAAGACCACATGAGGATAGACAGGATCAGAATTTATCATTTGTTGTTCAGTCGCACAGTCAAGTCCGACTCTTTGCGACCCCATGGACAAAGTCACGCCAGGCCCTCCTGACTTCCACCATCCTCCGATGTCTGCTCAAATTCATGTTTGTTACATCAGTAACACTGTCCAACCATCTCATCTTTCGCCGTCCCCTTCTTCTTTTGCCTTCTGTCTTTCCAAGCATCAGGATCTTCTCCAGGGAGTGCTCCCTTCTCATTTGGTGGCCAAAGTATTTCAGCTTCAGCTTCAGCATCTGTCCTTCCAGTGAACAGTCTGGGTTGATTTTCCTTAGGACTGACTGATTTGATCTTCTTGCAGTCCAAGGGACTCTCAAGAGTCTTCTCCAGCACCACAGCTCAAAAGCATCTATTCTTTTGCACTCAGCCTTCCTTATGGTCCAGCTCTCACAGCCATACATTACTACTGGGAATACCATCACTTTAACTATATGGAATTTGTTGGCAGGGTGATGTCTCTACTTTTTATTATACTGCCCAGGTTCGCCATAGCTGTCCTCTCAAGGAGCAAACGTCTTTTAATTTCATGGCTACAGTCACCATCTGCAGTGATCTTGGATCCCAGAAATGTAAAGTCTGTTACGACTTCCATGTCTTCCCCTTCTATTTGCCAAGGTGTGATGGGGCCAGATGCCATGATCTTAGTTTTTTTGATGTTGAGTTTCAAGCCTACTTTTGTGCTCTCCTCTTTTATTTATTTATTTATTTATGATTTGTGTCCCGCCCTTCCCACAAGTGGCTCAGGGCGGCTCCCAACAATTAGTCAAACATAAAGTTAAACAAGTATTTGAATATATAAACAATTAAAACATTTAAAACTGTTAAAACCTTAAAACCATTAAACATTCCAAAAATGTGTATAACAGGAGTCTGGCAAAGCTACATTTAGTTTCTCATCTCAGCTAGGTGTAAGCTAGCCGGAAGAGGGTCGTCTTACAGGCCCTGCGGAACTGAACAAGGTCCCGCAGGGCCCTCACCTCCTCCGGCAGCTGATTCCACCATGTAGGGGTCATAAAAGAGAAGGCCCTGTCTCTAGTGGATTTTAAGCGGGCTTCTTTTGGCCCAGGGATAGCGAGAAGATTTTGGGTTCCCGATCTCAGTACTCTCTGGGGAACATGTGGGGAGAGACAGTCCTTCAGGTAGGCAGGTCCCAGGCCATACAGGGCTTTAAAGGTAATGACCAGCACCTTGTACCGAACTCGGTACATCACTGGAAGCCAGTGCAGGGTCCGAAGACCCGGCCAAATGTGTCCCCATTTTGGGAGACCCAATAACAGCCGGGCCGCGGCATTCTGCACCAGCTGCAATTTCCGAGTTTGGCACAGGGGCAGCCCCATGTAGAGGGCATTGCAGTAGTCCAACCTCGAGGTGACCGTAGCATGGATCACTGCTGCTAGGTCATCACGCTCCAGGAAGGGGGCCAACTGCCTTGCCCACCTAAGATGAAAAAACGCGGACTTTCACCCTCAATAAGAGGTTCTTTAGGTCCTCCTCACTTTCTGCCATTAGAGTAGTGTCATCTGCATATCTGAGGTTGTTGATGTTTTTCCCGGCAATCTTAATTCCGATTTCTGCTTCATCCAGGCCAGCATTCCACATGATGCATATAAATTAAATAAGCCGGGTGACAATATACATCCTTGTCGAACTTCTTTTCCTATTCTAAACCAATCAGTTGTTCCATATCCCGTTCTGACAGTTGCTTCTTGACCCTTATACAGGTTTCTCAGGAGACATGTGAGGTGGTCTGGTACTCCCATCTCTTTAAGGACTTGCCACAGTTTGTTGTGATCCACACAATCAAAGGCTTTAGCATAGTCAATGAAGTAGAAATAGACTTTTTCTGATACTCCCGAGCTTTCTCCATAATCCATTGAATAGTGGCAATTTGATCTCTAGTTCCTCTACCTCTCCGAAACCCAGCTTGAACTTCTGGTAGTTCCTGATCTACATACTGCTGAAGCCTAGCTTGTAGGATTTTTAACATGACTTGCTGGCATGTGAAATGAGTGCAATGGTGCGATAGTTTGAACATTCCTTGGCATTACCCTTCTTTGAGACTGGAATATAAACCAATCTTTTCCAATCCTATGGCCACTGTTGTGTTTTCAAATTTGTTGACATAATGTGTGCATCACTTTAACAGCATCATCTTTTAGGACTTTGAATAGCTCAACTGGGATACCATCATCTCCGCTAGCTTTGTTGTGATTAAATCCTTCTAAGGCCCATTTGACTTCACTCTCCAGGATGTCTGGCTCAAGGTCATCAATTTCACTGTCATGGTTATCAAGGACACTGAGATGCTTCTTGTATAATTATTCTGTGTATTCTTGCCACCTCTTCCTGATCGCTTCTGCTTCTGTTAGGTCTCTACCATTTTTGTCCTTTATCATGGCCATCTTTGCACGAAACGTTCCCTTGATTTCTCCAATTTTCTTGAAGAGATCTCTTGTCCTTCCCATTCTATTATTTTCCTCTATTGTTTTGCATTGTTCCTTCAGGAAGGCCTCCTTATCTCTCCTTTCTGTTCTCTGGAAATCCACATTCAGTTGGGTGAATCTTTCCTTTTCACCTTTGCCTTTTGCTTTCCTTCTTTCCTCAGCTATTTGTAAAGCCTCATCAGACAGCCACTTTGCTTTCTTGCATTTCTTTTTCTTTGGGATGGTGCTGATCGCTGCCTTCTGTACAATGTCACGAACCTCTGTCCATAGTTCTTCAGGCAGTCTGTCTATCAACTCTAGTTCCTTAAACCTGTTCTTCACCTCCACTGTATATTCATAAGGGATGTGATCAAGGTCAAACCTGAATGGCCTAATGGCTTCCCCAGTTTTCTTCAGTTTAAGCGTGAATTTTGCAATGAGTAGCTCATGATCTGAGCCGCAGTCAGCTCCAGGTCTTGTTTTTGCTGACTGTAAGGAGCTTCTCCATCTTTGACTGCAGAGTATATAATCAATCAGATTTCTGTGTTGCCCATCAGGTGATGTCCACATGTAGAGTTGCCTTTTAGGTTGTTGGAAGAGGGTGTTCGCTATGACCAGCTTCTTCTCTTGACAACACTCTATTAGCCTTTGCCCAGCTTCATTTTGTTCTCCAAGGCCAAACTTGTCAGTTGTTCTGGTTACCTTTTGACTTTGGCATTCCAGTCCCCTATGATGAGGAGGACATCTTTTTTGTGTGTTAATTCTAGAAGGTGTTGTAGATCTTCATAGAACTGGTCCATTTCAGCCTCTTCTGCATCAGTGGTTGGGGCATAGACTTGGATTACTGTGATATTGAATGGTTTGCCTTGGATATGGACTGAAATCATTCTGTCATTTTTGAGATTGTATCCCATTATTGCCTTCCTCACTCTCTTGTTAACTATAAAGGCTACGCCATTTCTTCTACAGGACTCTTGGCCTTAATAATAGATGTAGTGATCCTCTGAGTTAAATTCACTCATTCCTGTCTATTTTAGTTCACTGATTCCCAAGATGTCAATGTTCAGTCTTGCCATCTCTTGTTTGACCACATCTAGTTTACCTTGATTCATAGATCTTACATTCCACGTTCCGATGCAGTATTGTTCTTTGCAGCATCAGACTGTTCTTTCACCATCAGACACATCTACAGCTGAGCATCCTTTTGGTTTTGGCCCTGCCGCTTCACTCTTTCTGTTGTTACTTGAACGCTCTTACCCAGTAGCATATTGGGCACCTTCTGACCTGAGGGGCTCATCTTCCAGCGCCATATCTTTTAGCCTTTTGTTACTGTTCATGTGGTTTTCTTGGCAAGGATACCGGAGTGGTTTGCCATTTCCTTCTCCAGGGGGAGAGGGGAATTTAGCATACAAAGGAATTTAGCATACAAAGGAAAAAATCCATGGCTGGCAAGCATGAAGGCAAGTCAGTCCTTAATGGGAAGATAATGGGGGAAAGGACTAAATGGACTAGTTTTAAGAAAGAAGACAGAATTGGAGAAAAGTAGTTATACAGCCGTCTTGGTGAAGAAATGTCTGGTTACTTCATGGTGATGCAGTATTGTTTTGAAAGGGAACCAGCTACAAGGATGGAGGGTCAGGGATGCCCTTCTTATGTACCCAAATGTACTTGAGTAACAATGGAAGAAGTCTGCTATTAGCTTACTATGGTACATGGCCAGGATTCATGATGGCACTGGGCTAAATCCTCATACCCTATCTGCCTCTTGGCAGGCCTTTGAATGCATACCTGTTGGTGTCTTTTTGGAATCCAGGACCCATTTGGTGCTAGTCCAGGATTAGAGCTGTGTTAGGATGGTGCAGCCAATCTATGGTAAAATACCTGAATACCCAAGAAAGATTGGATGGAGGGTAATTGATTTAGACAAGGTGGCATCTGGACACAGATCTGCTAATAATAGCCAGGAGGTGGACAAATGATCCTTCCTTACACTGTACCATCCAAGATGTGTGTTTAAAAAGGAAATCCAAGAGCTCTGCTTTATTAACCTGCAAATCTGAGTCCTCATTGATAGCACAAGAGTGTGAGGTGCTCTATAAGTTCAAAGGAATTGTATAGATATTTTGTACAATATTCAGGAAATGAGCCTGTTCCCTGCACATCTTAAATAGTTTGTTCTTTAATCAGGCTTTAATATTGTACTGGACATTTCCCTCCTCACTTAAGGCATCTGAAGACAAAAAAAATGTGTGGGGAGGTGTATTTTTCCCATGCTTCTGGCATCTGAAGCCCAGAGGCTCTTGAGGTGTCCCTATGCAAGGGGCGGAGAGGGGGGAGGCCATCAAACCCTGTGCTTCAGAAAGACTCAGGCTGATTCTAAACAGGGATTTTTCCATGTGTGGGAGACTCCAATTGAGGTGGAAGCATCCACACCATATCATACTCATTCTGAGCACACTCTCAGGCCTCCCCAGCTTTCCTCTTTAAATCAGATCTAAAGAAAATCTCCTTTGATCTAGTTCAAAGGAGGAAGTGTGAGTGAAGCAGCCAAAAGGAAGTTCCATCAACAGCCACTATAGGGAAGATAGTGGAGAAGAAAAAGAGCTGGATTTTTATACCCTGCTTTCCTCTACCTTCTTCTCTTCCTTAAGGGAAGAGTAGGATAAAAATGCCAGAAAGTCAGGCAAAATATTTTCATTGAGAGATATCACAGTATCGGGAAGAAGGGCTCTAGGCCACTCTTCCTCTGGACTTGCTGCTTTTCTATGAGCAATTAATGTTTTGTATAAAATTCAATCAGGAGAGTTCAGCCTCTGCTACAGCTCTTTCCAACCATTGTGATCACACATACTGGGAGCCTACCAGTTACCCATATTGCGAGCATGTTCTGTGTACACTCACCATGTTGTATGATTAAGGACAATGTACCTATTTATCACGTGCATATCGTCTCATTATATAGCAAACCTGAACAATTCAAAGTTCACATGTACCAGATCTGTACATGCATAGTAAATACATGGTTTGACTTAACAGTGTGGTTTCTGGTGCAATAAGGATGTTACAAGGCTGTGCTCTGTCCTTGGAGTGTTTTATTTTCCTTTTATTTTATTATATTCTAGCTCAGTTTTTTGTTTTGTTTGTTTGTTTTTGTTTGTTTTGTTTAATTTAGCCCTATGGCATTCAGCTCTTACTCCTTTCCCTAATCTTTCCCTTGTCCCTGAGCTTCAGACTCAGCACCAAATTCTTCCTCCCCCTCCATCATTCATTCCGAGGTGGCTGAGTGGTGAAAAGGCTGAGTGGGTCCTTTTATTTTGTTTTACTTTTACCTACGGTAAGTATGGAGATTCTGTTGAGTTCTTAATGTCCTTAGTTTTAATTTCCCTTCTTTTTTTTCCCTCTCCCTCCTCCTTTTATTTCAGGGACGTGCTGCCAAAATCTCTCTCTCTTTCCTGCTTGGGCGCAGCTGGAGCAGTGCTGAGTAGTTCAAAGGACTTTTGAGGGAGTTTTGATTGTCAGCCCATTATCATTTGGCCCTTTTACTTCTCCCTTATCTCCCTTACCCCAGTGGAAGCTGGGTTTTCAGGTAGTCGGCTCGAGGTTGACTCAGCCTTCCATCCTTCTGAGGTTGGTAAAATGAATCCCCAGCTTGCTGGGGGGGGAAGTGTAGAAGACTGTGGAAGGCAATGGCAAACCACCCCGTAAAAAGTCTGCCATAAAAACATTGTGAAAGCAACGTCACCCCAGAGTCAAAAACGACTGGTGCTTGCACAGGGGACCTTTCCTTTCCTTATCTACTTTGACTCTCCTTCTCTAATTGCTGACAAAAGGAAGAAAGATAAGAGCTAAAAGCTGAAGTTGTGAAAAACCAGGAGGTTAGACAGTAAGAGAATCTAACAGCAAGGAAAAGGCTTTGAGCTGCTTAGAATGAATAAATGGGGCCTCTCTCTTGTGTAATTTGTGGCAATAGGGCTTTGGTTTGGTTCTGTTCTGCTTTGTTTTGTTTTCTTCTACTTTGTTTTTAATTTGTTCTAAGGCTGAGACAGCTGTGGCCATTCACTTTTATTAATTGTCCCATTAGGAGGGGTGATGATTTTAAAGTCTTGATTTTAACGATAACTTTTCACAATCATGTTGCTCATATAGTCATGTAGAGGACTCAGAGCCACTCTATGAGGGCTGGTGAAGCTAGAGAATTTTTAATTGAGGCAATTCAACTTGGTAAGGAATTGGTGCAATTCAACTTGGTAAGAGATTGGTGCAATTCAACTTGGTAAGGGATTGGTGCAATATGCTAGTGATTTGAACAACTAATTGGGGGCTCTGTATCATATAACTTGGAGTTTAGTGCTACAGCAATATGGAGACAGCGTTTCAGTCCTCCAGAAGTCTAATGCAATACAGTTAGGGAGCAATCTATGTTAGTAGGAGACTAATGTAACACTCCCAGAGATCAATTTAACACAGCCAGTCCCAACATAATTAAGACAGGGGGTTTTGTAATCTAGCTGTGCCTGGATATAGCATCAGGGATTTGAGAAGCACAAGCTTGAAGTATTAATTAGGTAGGATTCATTTTAGAGTACAAGTACTGTATAAGCCAAAGATTCCCCTCTCTGTTAAAGAAGAGTTTATTATAAACCATAAATGCAATTGTCCCTTCGAGGACCTTCACCCCCTTCTCCTAAGCAAAGTAGGGCAGAGGATCCTCTTAGACTTCATCATAATTTTCAAAACAGCTTTGAAGCTTTACAACCAGTCACAGATCATCTTCTCTTATCAAATGATGTAAATGTGGATAGTGTTCATCATCTTGAATGACTCCCTAACCAGAGAGACAGCTGTGAACTTGAGTGATCTGCAGAATGTGTCCCAGCAGCCTGAGGTATCAAAAAATGGAGACTCAATATTGAGTCTGTTGACATCACATCTTTTCTTATTGCAGACACTCTAAACAAAAATTATGAAAACAACAGATTATTTTTCCACTCACATCCCAAATAGTAATCCAGTGAAGGATTGGGGGGAATCTTGTAACATTACAAAAGATTGTCCTTCTGTTCCAGACTGTTGTAGAATTGTGTTAGATATTTATTGTTTTAGAGGAAGAATTATTAATTGGCGTAATAAATGACTTATAAAAGAGCATCTAGCAACTTTTCTGAATTTACATCCTGCCTCAATCAACTTAAAATACAATGATAATTTATCTTCTTTTTTAAATGAATGGTTTTATTTTACTCCCCAGAATTTCCATGTTTAATTTTGACAAATTGGGAATGGTTTCACAGTCATGGTGTCTTCTCTCAGTGCCTTGTCAAAACCACTGTAGTCGCCCCTCTTCTCTCTCCCAAGTTTTCCATGAATTTGCCTCCAAAAGTGTCTAAATTATATAAAAAATAAATTATTGGAACCTTAATAGTCAAGAAGCAGGGCTTTAAAGCTGCAGAGATTCCACGGATTGACTTAACAG
The DNA here is from genome assembly GCF_032191835.1 of Heteronotia binoei. NCBI lineage: Eukaryota > Metazoa > Chordata > Lepidosauria > Squamata > Gekkonidae > Heteronotia > Heteronotia binoei. The sequence continues at coordinate 97,644,365 of NC_083229.1, forward strand.
AACTGTCAATTTCACAAGAGACCAAAAAAGTCTTTGAACCACAAAGGGTGAGGAAAAATTAAAATTGCATCCAGGTGTGTGTTTGTTTTTTTAAAGAAAATGATCTGGATGCCTTTTATGGAAGATTTTACAATTCTTTTGAGACTCTCCCTCTTGAAGAGCAACCTGATATTATAAACAGTTTTGAAAAAGTACAAGAGTACTTAAGGTCCAACAAAGGAATGCAATAAAATCCACCAATAATGACAAGATGAATAATAAGAGTGCAGAACCCATTACATTGCAATCTCATAAAAATTTCCTGCCCAGAGAGATAAGCCAACAACCGATGAGGAAACCAGAAGAAACCACACACACTTGATAGAGCCATGGGAGGAATTATTTCCTTCCTTGTAGAGAAACTTTCTTACAGTGTCCCATCATCTGATGTTTCAGCCCTGATCTCTCTTGACCCTAAACTTCAGATACACTCTGTATATCCCAATGTTGTCTTCTCAACTGGTCCAACTGAAAATGCCATTCCTGAAAGTCAATGATAATACCCTTACAACAACATTAAAATAGTTACATAGAATGCAGCTGGTTGGAAGACCAAATGTCTCTTTTCAGGAGTTAATTCTTTTCTGTCTACTTTTGATATTTTATTACTTGGCTAAGTAAAGCTATTACTCTCTCAGGATATAATGCTTTCTCTAAGGAAGCCAAAAAAAGGGGAGAAACGGAGGATGCCAAGAGGCATCATATCATATGCCCTTAATTTCTCTGAATTAGAAGTAGTTGCCTCATCTGATCTGATCTTGGCTGTTTTTATACAATTGATTGATTTCTCCTTTATCAATTTATATTCTGCCAACTCAAAACCAACATGCATTAACCTCTTATTGGTCCCTAATTATCCAATCCTTATTGCAGGTGACTTCAGTGCTAGAATTGGTCAAGATATTGGGTGTTTGGTAAAAGAAATTGGTTAGGTTGCAAGTCAGAAGAGGAGCAGAAATTCAGTTGCTTGTCTCTCAAGAATTCTGGAAAGGGATAAGAGGTTCCTTTTGTGTAATTTAAAGAATATTCCTTATTTAATATTCCTCTATATTCCTTATTTAATATTTTTAATCTCTCTATATATTGAGCCACAATCAAGAAGTCAGAAGATGGAAACGTTAGTTTGATGATGAGTGTAGATTCTTAAAGAAAGTGATACTTCACAAACATCATGCATTTAGAAGGAACAGCACAATGAAAGTCCTAAGGGAACTGTTGAACCTTAAAGGCCGTTAAAGGAAAACATTAAAGAGAGGAAACATATCTTCTGATTTCTGTGATAAATAACAAAAACTCCAGCCTGGTCACTGATCTCTAGTAATCTGTATAGAATACCATATTTTTCCTCTTGTATCTGTGCTCCTGAATGGGTGCTATCTTTAAGAGAAAAAAATTCTTCTAAAAATAGGATATCATGTGGCTTGAACCCTGTTAACCTCCCCTCCTGGCCCACTATTACCAAGCTGGAAGTTATTCTATTATTGGCTTATGCTCAGGGAAGGCTCCTGGTCTGGATTTAGTGTTTAATAATTTGTTTAAGGCTAATCCAGCATATTGGGCTATGATTTTTAGCTTCAATTTTCTCTGAGATAAACCTTTTGGGGAAGTTTCCCCCAATTTGGAAAAATCCGGCCTCTATACCGCCGCGCCGTGTTAGCGGCTATAGGCGGGGAGGCCGCAGTTGCACCCTGGGAGGAGGAGGAGACGGCTTTGCCTTCCCGGGCATACGGGGAGTTGAGGGGGTGGAGCGCCAGAGCTGTTAATCTGGGCTCCGCCCCTGAGCACGCACTTGTTTCGCGGCTCTCGGGCGAGCAGGACGTGGTGGGCGTTGTATGAAGCCGGGAGGCCTTGTTGCGATCCTGTAGAGTCGCGGCGGTTCCGGGGGGCTTGATTGACAAGCCGGTTCGGGCGTGTTTGGGAGAGGTCCGGAGGTCCGGTCGGCTATCTAGCGGCGTCGCGGCGGATCGGGAGGCCTGACTGGCAGGCCCGTGGCTTGCGGAGCGTGTTGGAGGCGTCGGGTGGCCTTGGTGGCGATTCGGACGAGTCGGGACTGTCGGGAGGTCGGATCGTCGGGCCGGAGGACTGAAGGAGCGTGGAGGAGGCGTCGGGCCGTGCACCAGCCGCTCGGTCGGGAGGATCAGGCTTGTACTGGGGTTGAGAGCGGCGCGAAGAGCCTGTTGCTGGGCAGTGTGAAGCGCCTGTTGCTGGGCAGATTTTGCTGCTGCGGCCATTTTGCCGCTGTTGCTAGGCTAGTTGGGGGAAGAGTTTGTGGCTTGCCCCCCTCCCTTTTTCTCTACGCCAAGGGGTTTAGGGTTTGGAGGAAGGGCGAGGCCTTTGCTTTGGTGGGTAACCTTGCTCCCCCCCCCTCCTCCTCACGCATCTTTCTTTAGCTGCTTTATTACTGCTGCCATTTGCCACGTTACAGTACTGTGACATAATTTATCGGGCGTACACTGATTTTGTGGGCGCCGCGTGGTTGCAGTATGATGAAGCCTTCAGGATGAGGGCTGCCATCAATCCCACGATGCCATGGAACCAGATAAATCAACAGCTCTGGCTTCAGTTAATGTCCCCTGCTAAACCCAATTCGGGTGATCGGGCTGACAGTGGGCATATTGTACATAAGTCCTTCAGTGCTCCCGCTACCCGCCCGACAGCGGGCCAGTCGGTTCAACCCCGACTGTTGTGTTGGGAGTATTCCTCCCAGGGGGTGTGTTCCAGGAAAGCGTGCAAATTTAAGCACGAATGCCCGTTATGCGGGGGATCGCATGCCTTTTCTGCATGCACAAAGGCCAAAACCAGAAGCGGGGCCAAGCGGGCAGGGGCTGGGGGCACCAACCCTCAACCTGGAAAAGGGCCCCAGCCCCATTCGGGTGAAAGTGCTTAAGGATTTGCTGCAGGGATACCCTCCAAAGGCGGATGGTGCCTATTTGTTGGAGGGTTTCATTCATGGGTTTCGAATTCCTTTTCAAGGCGACAGAGCGCCCTGTAGGGCTTCTAATTTAAGTTCAGTGAGAGGGATGGAAAAGGTTGTACGGGAAAAAATTGCTAAGGAGTGCAGGGAGGGGAGGGTTCTTGGACCCTTCGACGCACCTCCAGTCCCTAATTTGAAAGTTTCTCCCCTGGGGGTGGTGCCAAAAAAGGCACCTGGGGAGTTTCGCCTCATTCACCACCTGTCATACCCAAGAGGGGGGTCAGTGAATGACGCTATCCCCGAACAGCTATGTTCTGTGCGGTACACCTCATTTGACCAAGCGGTCAAAGTGGTGCGGGGGTGTGGTTCTGGCGCTGAAATGGCGAAATGCGACATTAAGTCTGCATTTCGTCTGCTGCCCGTGCACCCCAGTGATTTTGAGTTATTAGGGTTTATGTTTGAAGGGAAATATTTCATGGATCGTGCCCTACCGATGGGCTGTTCCATTTCGTGTGCTGCCTTCGAGCGCTTTAGTTCCTTTTTGGAATGGGCGCTGCGGGTCAGATCAGGGTTAACGGCCACGGTGCACTATCTTGATGACTTTCTTTTCGTGGGTCCAGCGGGATCGGGTCAATGTGTAAGGCTCATGAAGACCTTCATGCAATTGGCCGAGGAACTGGGTGTCCTGTTGGCGCACGAAAAGACTGAAGGTCCGTCTTCGGTGTTAACGTTCCTAGGCATTGAGTTAGACACCCACCGTCAAACATCACGGCTTCCGGAGGATAAGGTCCTCGGCTTGAAGTCGCTAATTGTGGCCATTAAGGGTCAAAAGAGAGTTTCTTTGCTTGAGCTGCAGAAGCTTGTAGGGCATTTGAACTTTGCATGTAGGGTGGTGGCCCCAGGTAGGGCATTCCTTCGGCGATTGTGCGACGCAATGGGCCACCTTCGCCTCCCCCATCACAGAATGAGGTTAAGTCGGGGGATGGTTAGGGACCTCGAAGTTTGGGAACGATTTCTGGAATCGTTCAACGGGGTCTCCTTTTGGAGGGATGACATGCGCATCGAAGCTGACCTCCAGATAAACTCTGATGCAGCCGGTTCCATTGGATTCGGCGTATTTTTTAGAGGGCATTGGTGTGCAGAAAGGTGGCCCAGGGAATGGTTGGCCGGTCGTCTCAGCAGAGACTTGACCTTCCTGGAGTTTTTTCCCATTGTGGTGGCGTTGTGGCTCTGGGGGGATGATCTGGCCAACCATGTAGTGCATTTCTGGTGTGACAATTTGGCTGTTGTTCAGGTGATCAACTCATTGTCATCCAGATCTGCTCCAGTGATGAATCTAGTTAGGGCCTTCACGCTGCGCTGCCTTAAGTTGAATTTGTTGTTCATGGCCAGGCATGTTCCGGGCGTTAATAATGGGCTGGCGGACGCTCTGTCTCGCCAACAGATGGAGCGATTTCGCCAGCTGGCACCGGACGCCGACCCTTTCCCGGTCAAGATGCCCCAGGAACTTTGGCAGCTTGGAGGGTCGAAGCGGGTAGAGCCATTACTTTAGCCCTGGCGCCGAGTACGCTGAGGGCATACGAGCGTGCTGTGCGGCAATTTCGGGAGTTCAGAATGGACGCCGGGTTGCATGACGATTGGCCAGTGCCGGTCCCCCAGCTCATGCAGTTTTTGGTTTTTCAGAAGGAGCGGGGCTTGGCAGTCAAGTCAATTAGGGGGCAGCTGGCGGCAATCGCTTTCGTGAGCAAAGCCCAGGGCATTGCCGAAAACACCGGAGACTTTAGGGTTAGAAAAATGTTGGAGGGGTGGTCTAGGGAAAGAGGTACCCAGGCTGACCCACGCCAACCCATTTCTCCAGCGGTGCTGCGAGGCTTGGGCCAGGTTTGGCCTAAGGTATGTTCATCCTCCTTTGAGGTTGCTTTGTTCAATGCGGCAGCGCTAACTGCCTTTTTTGGGGCCTTGAGAGTTAGCGAGTTGGTGGCCCGATCCCGCAGTGATCGGGCTTATCGTGCTCTTAGGAACGATGATATTTCGTTTCAAGATGAGAAGGTGGTGATAAGGGTTCGACGGTCCAAAACGGACCAGTCGGGAAAGGGGGCCAATGTGATCCTCGGCCCTTGTAGTGAAGCCGAGTTATGCCCTGTTAGAGCACTTCGGCAATATGTCGCATTAAGGGGTGAAGCGGTGGGGGCATTATTTAGTCATTTAGACGGGTCACCGCTTACCAAATTTCAGTTCTGGGCAGTAACAGCGCGGGCCTTGGATTTGCTCGGGCTTAAAGGGGTGAAATTTGGCACCCATTCTTTCAGAATTGGGGCAGCTTCCACTGCAGCAATGTTGGGGTATCTGGGCCCGGAGATTCAGAGGGTAGGTAGATGGCGTTCTGCTGCCTACCGCTCGTATGTTCGGCCGTTACTTTCGGCAGTGTAGGCCGGTTTAGCAATTTTCCTGCTTAATCTAGTTGTCCGGATAAACCGGTGTGTTCTTGGTTGACTGTTTTTTCCTTCCAGGTTCGGTGGCTCGTCAGGAGAGGCTGCACATCCTCGTCTGCGGGCACAGTTTTGTGTTCTGGGCGGCCCACTTTGCTCGGAGGTCTTCCATGGGTTCACAGTTGGGCCTCAGTGAGTGGGCCACAGTTGAGTGGCAGGGGCGCCGTGGGCTACGTTGGCCCGGCCTGTTGCCACTATTGTTTTATGAGTGGAAGGGAGTGCAGCCTGACATTCTGGTCATTCACCTGGGAGGGAATGACCTGGGATGGATGAAGGGTAAGGCCTTTTCCTTACAGGCCGTTGCGGACCTGCAGGTCATCCTGAGGAGGTGGCCGGGGGTTCGCATAGTTTGGTCTGCCATCCTGCCACGGCAGGTTTGGCGAGGGGCTTGGTGCCCAGGGGGTATTGAAAGGGCCAGGAAAAAGGCCAATCGAGCCCTTCAGTTAGCTTTGGAGGGTGGTTTAGGGAGTTTTTTACCTCACCCAGCAATTAAGGTGGGTTGTAGTGAGTTATACAGATCTGACGGGGTGCATCTGTCTGATGCAGGTAATAGAGCCTTTTTAGGCGAGCTTAAGGTGGGCCTTCGGGCAGCTCTGGGCTGCCCGGTGGGGCGCTAATGCCTAAGCGGAGGCTTGGCATTGGCAGTAGGAGCAAGGGGTTACGGAAACACAGGGGAGCACCCAGGGCACTGCACCTGTGGGTGCAAGCGATCGGCAGGAGCGGCAGATGGGCTCTACGGCTCAGTGTTGCAGAATGCCGATTGTGGGATCCCTTCCCACAAGACCGGCTCTTCCTGGGTGATTATGCCGGTGTGGGGTAGGAGGATCTGGCCTGGCTGGCCTGACATGAGCCAAAACCGTGGCTAATGACAGGGGCAGGGTGGCTCGCTCAGACATGGGCAAGGTGGGGTCATGGGATGACCCCGGGGCTTGTCCGTTTCTGGTAACCCTTGCCATGCTTGCTATAGTTGTTTATTTCAATAAAGGGCCCATTTTTACCAAACTCATGTTGTCAGTCTCTTCATTCCGACCTTTGGGGGCAATCCGGCCTCTATACCGCCGCGCCGTGTTAGCGGCTATAGGCGGGGAGGCCGCAGTTGCACCCTGGGAGGAGGAGGAGACGGCTTTGCCTTCCCGGGCATACGGGGAGTTGAGGGGGTGGAGTGCCAGAGCTGTTAATCTGGGCTCCGCCCCTGAGCACGCACTTGTTTCGCGGCTCTCGGCCCGCCCACCCGCCCTTCAGCAGTACAGGTTTAACCGGTCGCCTGTTTTGGGGCCAGGTAGGAATTTTTTCACACTCACCTGATTGGCTGTTGGTGAGGTGTTTTTCGCCTACCTTGTACTGCTTGTTAGTGGAGGGTAGATTGGTAGGAGTAGGCAGTAGGAGCAAGGGGTTACGGAAACACAGGGGAGCACCCAGGGCACTGCACCTGTGGGTGCAAGCGATCGGCAGGAGCGGCAGATGGGCTCTACGGCTCAGTGTTGCAGAATGCCGATTGTGGGATCCCTTCCCACAAGACCGGCTCTTCCTGGGTGATTATGCCGGTGTGGGGTAGGAGGATCTGGCCTGGCTGGCCTGACATGAGCCAAAACCGTGGCTAATGTCAGGGGCAGGGTGGCTCGCTCAGACATGGGCAAGGTGGGGTCATGGGATGACCCCGGGGCTTGTCCGTTTCTGGTAACCCTTGCCATGCTTGCTATAGTTGTTTATTTCAATAAAGGGCCCATTTTTACCAAACTCATGTTGTCAGTCTCTTCATTCCGACCTTTGGGGGCAACTCTTATTATTGTTCAAGAAAGGTTCCAAGTCAGATCCAGCAAATTACCACCCTATTAGTTTTCTCTCATCAGTGGCAAAGTTGTATACGTCATACTTATACTTCAAATTAGAGGAATGGACAACCTCTAATAATATCCTTGGGTGGGAGCAAATTGGTTTTAGGAAGCACCTCAAAATCATTGTTTGATCTTAGCCCATTTAGTTGAAAAATATACTTCACCAGCTAGAGGCAAACTATAAATTGCATTTATAGATCTCAAGAAAGCCTTTGACATGATATACAGAAGTAGATTGTGGGGGAAACAGAAACATATCCTGATTGATAAAAGATTGTTCTGGCCAATAAAAACCTCTGTTCCTCTTGTGTGACTCAAGTTTACTGTGGAGAAAAGGGAGAACTCACAGAGAAATAAAAAAGAGTGAAGCAAGATTGCCTCTTAGCATCATTACTTTTTAATTTATGTCTGAATGATCTTGCTGCTGCTTTCTCTTCAGTAGAATTATTTCCTCTTATTTATCTTCAAAGCACTAACTCTACTCCTTTACGCTGATGATGCTATTCTCATGTCCCACACTCAGGTTTGACTGAGAAAACTTTCAAGTTGTTTTTCAAAATATCATAAATCTGAAGACCTTCAGATCAGTCATTCAAAGTCAAAGGTTATGGTCTTTTATAAAGCCATTCCTTTGGTCTGGAAAATGGATGGCACTCGAATAAAACAAGCTGCCAAATTTCCATATGTGAATGTGATTTTTGATTCTAATCTAAACTGGCAATCCATGTTAAATTTGTTTGCTGAATCAGAATGCTGAATGATCTGGAACTTTTTGACAACCAGACCATGATGAACATTATTAACCATTGGTCCTCTTGTTCTGAGGGGGTCATGCAACTCATGTGTAGGTTTGTTCTGGCCTGCTTGGTGGGTAACATCTCCAGTTTGGCATAGGGGTTAAGTGTGCAAACTCATATCTGGGAGAACCGGGTTTGATTCCCCACTTCTCCACTTACAGCTGCTGGAATGGCCTTGGGTTAGCCATAGCTCTCATAGAGGTTGTCCTTGAAAGGGCAGCTGCTGTGACAGTCCTCTCAGCCCCACCCACCTCACAGGGTGTCTGTTGTGGGGGGAGAAGATATAGGAGATTGTAAGTCATTCTGAGTCTCTGATTCAGAAAGACAGGTAGGATATAAATCTGCAGTCTTCTTCTTTCTCTTTATCTGCTGGTATGTTATGTTGCAGGTATAAGTAATAACACTGCAGATGCCTTGTCTTGATTTTAGGAAGACAGGTTTCATGCTTTGACTCCCAATGCATGCCAAGTCCTGAAACTCTTCCCAATGGACACTCAGCAACAAAGGATCCTGCAAGAAGTATTTGAGTCTATCGCCCCCTCCACTTGCTGGCCATACACATACTTTCTTTACCTTTCTGTCCTTCCTATGTTCTGTGGGCCTGGGTTGCACTTTCCCTGCTACTGGAGCCATGGTCTTGCACTATTTGACTCACTTCAAGGAGTGTGGCCCCACATCCAGAACAATAGATATCCATTTGACTGCCATTTATTTTTATAGCAAAGCCATGTGGTTGTTACCCTTGTAACTCATTCATTGCATGGTGGACTATTAAAGGATGGAAGAGGGCCTCTCCCCCAACATCTGATGCCCAGAGATCCATTACTATGCAGGTCCTTTCAGGACTCATCCACCAGCTGTCGCACTAGTGTCAGTCAGCCTTTGAAGCCACCCTTGAAGCCACCCTAGACTATATAAGTCTAATAAACCTAACCTTTCTGTGTTGCCTTCACAGTGGCATTCTTTGGAGCCTTTTGCAGCAGCAAGCTATTTGTGCCTTCCCTCCATATTACCTTGGGTCAGGCACTGGCCATTCAGGATATCTTCTTATCAGGTGCCTAGCACCACATCACACTGTGTCAGTCTGACTGACCAACAGGACAAAGGGTTCCAGATCACTTAGCATTCTGGTCCAGCAGAGCTACCCTACCCTGTCTGTTTCATCACAGACTACCTCACTTTCAGACCTGCCATCTCTGGCACTTCCCTTATTCATGCCAATGGCACTAACCTTTCCAAATTCCAGTTTGCCAGTCTAATGAAGAAGTGCTTGTTTTCCCTGGGGCTCTTTTCCTCTGCCTATGGCATTCACTCATTTTGTATCAGGGCTGCCACCACAGCTGCAGAAATCAGGCTCTCCCAGCAAAATTTTGTCCATTGGCCACTGATGCTCCTCATCTTACTAGGCCTATATTCACCTCAGTCTATATAGGTTTTCTATTGTATGCTAATTTCAGCTCCTGCAGGTCAACACAAATCTGTATGGATTGTCAGGCATGGGGTCTACATGGCATCTTTGGGATAGGGAAACACATTGGGGCTGGGCAATTGGCTACTATTTACCTGTTTTGGACACAAGGTATGTGGTGGCCCTCCCTCCTGTCCTTCATTTATTTATTTATTTATTTATTTATTTATATTTACATTTATATCCCGCCCTCCCCGCCTAGGCGGCTCAGGGCGGCTAACAACATTTCACATATTTAACAAAGATAAAACTTTAAAATTTAACAATTAAAGAAATTAAACATAAAAACCAGTTAATTAAGTTAAAATAATTAAAATACATGATTCATTACATAGAATAAATCTGGCAGCAATGAACTTGTTTGGCGCTGGTTCTGCCAGTTTAGATGGTTCCATAGTCGTATAGTAGATGGCGGCTCCTTATTCTTAGCAACTCAGCAGATATCAGCATAGGCTTGTCTAAAAAGAGCGGTCTTGCAGGCCCCGCGGAACTGGTGGAACAAGTGTTCCACTGTAGACCACCAGATGCCTTTCTTTTACAACTCAGCAAGAACAACCTTCTGGCTCAGAAAGGGGCTGTCTTGCTCCATTCTGTGTGTTATGTCCTGCATTCTAATCCCTATGTACAGACGTCAGATTTCCCGGTCTTTGCCGCCAATGAAAAAATCAGCATCAAAACCACCTGAACAGGGATTAGCAAGAAACTAATTTTTAGCCTACAAACAAATACTGTCTGGTGATTTTTAAAAATTGAATGTTATAATTTTAACTGTTTTTTTTAATTGTTTAAATGTTGTTATGATTTCATGTTCACTGCCTTGTGGATTTTGATCAGGTGTAAAGGTGACATAAAAATGTTTCAAGTTGATAAGTTACCCAAAGTCAGTAAAAGCTAGGGCTTCTATATGAAGGATTCAACTCACAGAATTGTTCATCCAGAGTACTCAACAGAAGGGCATTTCCTGGGTTAATTTCAGCTTCTAAAAGGAGACCCATCACTTCAACTACATTGTTAGTACAGTTTTGTATAGGCAACTGACTTTTCAGGTACCTAAGCTTAAGCCAACTGAAGAAAATAAGAGTTTCTTGTATACATTGTTAGAGAATCCAGACAGTGCAGCTAAAATTCTTACAGTACTATCCTAAGAATGGAAGTCAATAGGCTTGGATGAATATAATTCTCCTGAGGAAGGCAATGTTTGTCATTGTCTCTGTAAAGTTATATTTATGTTCAGCAGAGACATCTGGCAATCATGTTACTAGGAAAGTGTAAACATTGGCTTCTATCCAAAGAGACCCTCAAGCAAAGTAGAGCTCGCGGGAAAGCATTCTTGCATTCAGCTGTGGCCCATCACACCTCTGAAAACACTTCCCTCAGGCGATAGTACTGGAGACAGTTTGAGGATTTGTAGCAGAAGAGAGACCAGTGGAAACCTTTTGCAGTAGCAAAAGTGTCAAGCTGATAGCCATTGGATACTGCTGATACCATTCATTGACTGTATAGGATACTAGAGTATTCAGCAACCATCCAAAAGCAAAGACTGAATCAGCCAAAATAAAAAGATTAAATCCTAACAGAAGCAAAGATTCCACCAAAGGAGGATCATATCTTACAACTTTGCTCATTTAAGGAGACAATGTTTCTCTGGTCCAAGAAGCCTTCTACAGATGGAAGTTCATCTTCCACTGGTAGGTTTCTTGTGCCAGAGAAAACACCACTGTAGCTGAATGGAAGGATGGAGTTTGGGGCTGTGAGCAATCCCCTGCCAAACCTGAGTGAGGCTTAGGGAAACTTCCATTAGCAAATAGGAACTTGCGTTTTATATTCTAGGAGAAATACAAAAGGAAAACTGCAGTTCTTCCTTCTAAACCTCAGATGTGGTGTTTGTTCATTGAATTGTGGCTCCTGTGTACTTGTAAGAAATACTTTCCTCTGCCCAAAAAATCATATATTCAATAGTATGCAAATTTATTTGATTAGTTGACTGAAAAGCTAGTAACCTTTACACAGTCACCAGCTATTAATTAGAACTTGGCACAGCTTAATTGAATTCTCTGTTTCATACATACTTTAACAACAGAGAACTTGAAAGAGGCAGTTTATGGATTCCCTCCACAATAGGACTTCATACAGCATGAACCCTGTGGCAATACAGATTCTACCTTCTTCGCCTTTAACTTTTTTCCAAGCCTCAAATTAGCCATTGCAACATTATGCAGCAGTATACAAGAACTCAAGTATTCTCACATCTGCAAACATCAGCTCTCTCTTCTGTATCCCATCCTTACTCCAAGGAAGTCAGAATAACTTACATGGTTCTCTTTCCTTCATTTAATCCTTACAAGAATCTGAGGTGAATTAGGCTGAAAAACGGTGAGTGGCTTAAAGTAACCTAGAGGGCTTCATGGCTAAACAGGGATTTGATTTGTGGGTCTTCATGGCTGTCAAACATAGATCAGTTACTCCAAGTTAAGGGTCCACAAGTATTGAAAACTGAACAGATTACTTATCTTTTAAAACTAGATCCATAACAAGTGTTTAGTTACAAAAGGGATTTTGCTTCCATTTTCTGTCAACTAGAAAGAGAATGGTTCTGGAATTTCCCATGAGCCCACAAAATAGTGGAAGTGGACAATTGTCTAGTTTATGGTGGTGGTTTGCTTCAACAGTGAAAAGTAATTTCCTTAGCCACAAACCTGCAGTATGAAATTTATTTGATTCATTTCAAGAGCTGAATAATTTCACAAACTGTACCATCTGCTGGCAGGTGACTGCAAATGCTTCAGCACAACAACTTCAGATAGCCCGCTACCACCATCTCCAATTATAGCATGTAGATATACTCTATAATCTATACTATAAGCAAACCTGAGAAACTCATGCCCTTCCTATGCATCATACAAACACAAAAACACAGAACTTGCTTTGAGCAATGATGTAAGGAAAGCTGCAAATCCATCCAAATGGAAATACACATCAATGACTGTTGGCATGGCAACAGGAATACACAAGTAGATCATTATTTCTTTTCATTTAGAACATGATTCATCGTCTCTAGAAAACATAAGTAATAATAAACATGAAACCAATCATTAGCTGACCCCACCTGAAGTATTGTTTCGCCAGTAGCCCAGATCCATCATTCTGGTTATGCTAAGAAATACAGTCACTGTAGTGCCTTGGTTGCATCATCGATGCCTCATTAGCTGTCTTTGTGTTTGCAGTTATTACAAGCTTTCTGAAAAGTCAGAAAGAGTAGTCACGGGGCAGAGTGTCGCAAGAAAAATGGCGGGCGCAAATTGAAGAGCTCTGTTAGCCTCCTTCCCCTTTTATCTCAATATCTGATCTTGTGAACTCCAATGCCACCAAAAATAAAAGGAAAAACAGCGCATCAAAAGCAAAATCAGAATCAGAAAAGGAAAGGCTCAGTATTGTCGTTTTTCACCCAGGACGGTCCTTCAAAGGTTTGTGGCCTTGCCGCGTGCTCTCCACAGCCTACGTCTCCCAAAATGGCAGCAAGCCCTTCCAACTCCCATCTAGATACACCTTCTTCCCCTCTGCAGGTAGAGGACGGACCGATCACTCGAAAAGATCTAGACTTCCTGAGACTAGACATTCACAAATTTTTCCAAGACTCCATTGCAGAGTGTATCCGTCCAATAAACATTCAATTGAAAGAAATATCAGAGGACATTGCTACCACTGCTAAGATTGCAGAGCAGGCAGCAGAGCTAGGCCTAGCTCTTAAAGGGGAAGTAACTCAATTAAATGAAAGAGAAGACAAGGTGCAGAATAGGCTTTTTGCTCTAGAAAACAAATGGAGGGCTCTAAATCTCAAATTTCGTGGGTTTGATGAGGGGGTAGAAGTGAGAGGAGACCTCTCATCATTTATTTCAAAATGGCTACAATCAAAATTGGTGCTTAAAGACAATTGGTGCTTAGCCGCCCTGAGCCACTCGTGGGAAGGGCGGGATATAAATCCCGGAATAAATAAATAAATAAATAAACATGGCGCCTGAAATTGTAAGAGCCCATAGACTTGGGCCGGTAACCCTGGCATGTCACTTTCAGCCAAGAGACATCTTAATTCAATTTTCTAATGCCAGAATTAGAGAAACAAAAAGCCAGAAGAAAACGCATTTTAATCCTGTTAGATCTCTCCCCAGAGACATTGGAAAAGCGCAAGAATTTAAAAGTCTTCACGTCCAAACTGCATGCTGCCAACAAGATTCCGATGGAGCCTGGCTTTACGATATTCTGCTTTTCAAAAATGGAGTGTTACACAAAGCCTATGACTTAATCTCTGACAAAACCTTGATGAATGAACTCAATTTAAAGCTAACGGCTGATGAAGAGGAAGTGCTACAGAAACGTTTTCCAGCTAAAGAAGATCACGGAGCAGCGGAAATCTGAACTAATAAACTGCATGAATTCTGAACTTTAACACTGAGTCTTTATTAGTAGTTAGGTTAATAGATTTTTTAAGTAGTTAGTTAGTATAATAATAGCATTAGATAACAGTTAATGAGTAGTTTAAAAAAATGGTGGTGATATAAGTCAATTACTTAAGGCTCAAAAATCATAAAATGCTTACTGAACCAAAGCCTTAGTTAGCATTCCCGCTTTCTAGGTAGTTCATCTTTTTCTCATTTTCGTTTTTATTTTTTAGGTATGCTAGTGTAGGAGGTAGTTTTTTAGTTAAAAAGGGGGAGGATGGAGAAATGCTAAAAGGAAAGCCTATGAATAAGCAAGTGGGGGCTTTTTGAGTTTATAAGGGTGTGCATGGCGGGAACATGAGAAGAAACTTGTGAGTATGTATATGTGAGTATGTAGGAAAGAATGTATTGTGTGCTTGTGTTTCTCTGATTTTCTTAAAAAAAGAAGAATAAATTTACTAATAATGGAATTTTATATTTTTAAATTTTAATGCTAGTTTTTTATTGTTTAGGTAATTAATGAATTTAATAATCAACCTATAACAATTTACAATTGGAACCAATCATTTTCTTGGTTTATTACATTAAAGGTGGAGTCATATGAATTAACATAGAATCAATTTAGAGGTTTGCTAAGCATCTTGTGGCAATTTTGAAAGAAATTCATACTGGCTTTAGAACTCTTCTTGATGACAGTCAATATAGTAGTTGTATTATGAAAATAAGTGGCTCAAAGTAATGTATTTTTTTTACTGCTGGTTCTGCTTTTTTCAAACTGCAGCTAGTTTAATCACTCTCATGCACTATTTCTGAAACAAGGAAAAAGGTTTAAACAAAAAGAAGTTACTGTTGGGTTATAATCTTAAATCCACATTTCGGAGTTTGCAGCTAATCTGTTATTACTGGGGAGGAGGGCTAGAAGTGAAAGTTTCCATTTTTTAGTTATTCACACTTATAGCCCTCCTTAAGGAGCATTGGTTTCATGATAGGGAGACCTATAGTTCTCCTTAGATTCTTCCTGGAAAGGAAGCTTCTTGAAACTACACCCTAATAAAGGGTAATAGAGTTGATTTTTGTTCTTAACAGTTATTCTTTATTAGTCTAGCTTTCAAAGGTTATAATTTAATTTTTAATCCATTCTAGCTTTTTAAATCAAAGGCCTAGTTTTTTTATATATAGTCCAGATTCTCAACTGACAATGTCTAAAAATCTCAAAATTATTCCACGGAATTGCAGAGGTCTAAAAAATCCTATAAAACGAACCCGTATTTCCAATGTTTTGGTAAAGGAGCGGCCAAATATAGTTTGCCTTCAAGAAACACATGTAAAAAAAAAAGATTTTTCCATCGTTACACACTAACTGGTTCAGCCAAACCTTTCAAGCTACAGGATCCTCAAAAGCCAGAGGAGTAGCAATTTTCTTTTCCAAATCTACATCATTCACCTCTCAGGGCACAAAAATCAGCCCCAGAGGCAGATATGTATTTATAAAGGGTATGTTAAATAACTCTCCCCTAACAATTACCTCCATTTACTCTCCTACTAGTGGCCAGTTGCACTTTTTGAAAGAGACTCTAGCAGCTCTGATGGACTTCAGACAAGGTGAAGTCATAATAGGTGGGAACCTCAACTCCGTCATTGCTCTAATCCATGACAAGTCAATCCAAAGTAAGGTAAAATCAAAAGCCCCCAAAACAACAGGGCTTCAAGACCTTTTGCATTCTTTTCACTTGGTGGACATCTGGAGATCTTTAAATCCAAAAATACATGATTATACTTATTTCTCTCATGTTCAAAAAAGTTATTCCAGAATAGATTTTGTGTTAACCACTCCAGCTTTGCTGAATTCTGTAAGAAATGTTTTTATAGGCTCTAGAACAATTTTGGACCACTCATGGGTGATAGAATTGGCCATTCAAGAAAATGACAACAAAGGCCCTAACTGGTCTCTTAACAAACTCTTGTTATCTAAGGAACTCATCTGTGAAGACATAAATAAACATATTCAAGAGTACTTCCTTCACCAGTGATTGCAGTGTATCTCAAAATATGGTTTGGGATGCTTTTAAACCAATGATCAGAGGCCACCTCATTTAATTGGCAGCAGCTTGCCAAAAAAACAAAAAGAAAACTATTTCAGAACTAAAAAGTAAAATATTGGAATTAGAGCAGAAACATATTAAATTTAGAAGCAAGAAAATGCTGAAAAGACTAAATTTAGAAAGAAATAAACAAGCGCTTATCAAAACTTCAGAAATTCAGAAAAAACTGCTATGTTTAAAAAAGAAATTTTTAACAAAGAGTACTAAATCTCTCAGAATCCTCAAATACAGAATTCAGCAAAAGCAGGTTAACTCATTGATTCAGTCTATAGGCTCTCCACAAGGTAATACATATACCTCTTCAAAAGAAATAGCAAAAGTTTTTTATGATTATTATTCTTTGTTATATAAATTTTCTTTAGATGGTAGCCTAAACCCCATGGAATATCTAAAATCAACCAAATTTGAAAAAACTCTTTCCAAAAACGACAGGGAATTTATGGAAAAACCTTTCACTGAATCAGAACTAACTGAAGCATTGGCATCAATAAAAAATAATAAAGCAACAGGGAGTTTTATAAAAAGTTTAAATCTAATCTGATGGGCCCAATTCAAAAACATGTAACTTCGTAATGGAGAAAGGCATACTTTCAGACTCCTGGAAGGACTCAAGAATGATAGTGCTACATAAAGAAGGGAAAGATAAGTTAGACCCTAAATCATATAGACCTATTTCCATTTTGAATCACAATTTTAAAATATTTTCAACGGTTTTGGCTAGGAGATTGAATAGAATGATTAGTTCTTATGTTCACACTGACCAAGCAGGATTTATACCAAGTTGCACCATTACGGATAACATCAGAAGAACCCTTAATTTGATTCACCATGGTAGAACACCTCAGACATTCTTTCCTTAGATGCGGAAAAAGCATTCAATATGCTGGAAATAGGATACCTTAAAGCGGTTCTGAAATGCATGGACTTTGGTCCAAATTTTATGAATTCTATTATGGCAATCTATAAATCACCTAGGGCTCAATTAAATATTAACAACTTTAGATCAGACGACATAATTTTTTCAAGAGGGACGAGACAGGGATGTCCCCTCTCACCTATATTATTTGCTCTTTCATTAGAACCTCTAGCTCACGTAGTGCGTTCTGATCCAGAAATTGAAGGTCTACAAATCAATGGACTAACCCACAAAAATCTGCCTTTTTGCAGATGATATGGTTTTCTATTTAGGAGATCCTATTAATTCATTGAGAAAATTAATACAAACTATTAGTAATTTTAGTAAGTATTCTGGATTCAAAATAAATATGGCCAAATCTGAAATCTATCCCATTGATATCTCACCCGATGCCCACCAACATATTACTAGTACTTTTTCGTTCAAATTGGTGACGAAATCATGGCGACACTTGGGTGTCCAGATTGCTTTAAAACTGTCTAATCTTTTTGACTCCAACTACAGACAGATTTTTAAGGCAGCCAAACTTAGTTTATCATCTTGGTTCAAGCTAAACTTTAATCTGTTTGAAAAAATTGATTTGCTAAAAACCTTTATCTTACCTAAATTTCTCTTTGTATTTCAAAATCTTCCCATCCCAATTCCAGACAAGGAAATGAAATTATGGCAAAGCAACTTTTCATCTTTCCTGTGGCAGAAAAAACCTAGAATTTCCTACCAAAAGCTTTCTAGACCAACCTCTAAGGGGGGCCTGGGGGCTCCAATTTTAGCAAAGTATTACCTAACAGTCCAGCTTTGGAATATACTTCTTTATGCCAGGAAAGAAAATCACAAAGTGTGGGTTCAAATAGAAGCAGCCAGTATCCTTCCAGCCCAGCTAAATGAATTCATTTGGAACACCAAATCTGATAGAAAAAAAGCTCCTAAACATAACTCTTTCTTACAATTTGCTTTAGAACTTTGGGACAAATATTGGGTATGTTTAGTGCAACCTTCATCACCAATCATGGCCTTTCTAGGTCAATCATGGTTTCCCCCAGGTCAACCCTCTTCTAATTTCAAATTATGGAGGCAAAACAACATTTTCAGGCTTACAGATATCAGCTCATTGGGCCGCCTATGTACACATAAACAACTAGAATCCAAATTCAAAATCAAATTACTCTGGTATGAATATCATCAAGTATATGATACTTTAAATAAAACAATTCCAGTGATTCCTACAACAAATCAACAAAATGCATGGCACAAGGATTGTGCTCAACAGTTTACAGAAGAACAATGGTCCAGAATCTGGATTTCACCACTGTTGAAATCAAAATCTACTTTTTTAAAAATTGCAACACTACAAAATTATTTCCCATTGGTATCTAACTCCATTCTCTCTTCATAGGGCAAAGTTGAGTCCAAACCCTCTATGTTGGAAGGGTTGTGGGGAAATAGGAACGTTTTTGCACTGCTGGTGGTCATGTCTGAAAGTCCAAACCTTTTGGAACTCTATAATAAACAAGATTGAGATTATAACAAATGATTCTATTTCTCGCACCCCAGAATCCATCCTTCTAAATTTATGGCCATATAACAAATTCACTCCTCTTAAAGCGGAGCTTATATCCCTACTACTACTGGCTGGAAAAATCCTTTTGGCAAAACATTGGAAATCAGTAAAATTCCTTCTCTGACTCTATGGTTTCAAAAAATATGGGACATTGTGATTCAGGATAAAACTGCTTCACAAATTTTATTAAATGAAAACCTTAAGGCTGGCGATAAATTTTTAGAAAAATGGTGTGTGTGTTTTTTTTTAACACGTCAATGAAAAATCCTCAAAGAAAAATAGAATTCCAAAAAAAATACTTGGACTTCGTCATATATTAATATAAGAGGTACTATTTTGTCTTTATATATTAGACTCTTGCTAGACTGCATCTGGATTGTTATTTTTATTTTGTATAGTATTTGACTTGTTTGCTGTACTACCTTATTTTTGATTTCATTTTGTTCTTAAGCCAATTGATATTATCTGTATGTTAACAGAACTGAATTTTTATAAAAATAAAAAAAGTATATAAAAAAAAGAAAGAGTAGTCACATGAGCCTTGGGTTCAAATCACTTTTCATGCCTCACCTTTCAAGACTGTCCTAGCAAGTAACTGTAAAATGGGGGTATTAATGATGTATTTTTCATCAGGTTTGCAAAAGATTAATGAGCTTGAGAAGCACAGTTTGCAGTGAAACAGCTGGAGAAATTGGCTGAGATCCAAACTGCTGCATTAGGCATGCCCCCAGGGCTTGATCATGCCCAATGGAGCTTTTTAATTTTTTTCCCTTTAAGCACCTCCCCTCTGGGCATATCACAAACTAGTTTCAAAAATGGTTTACTGTGTGGCATAGAGGGATGAGAAAGTCCCCTGTGGACAAATCAGACTCAGAACAGAGGAGGAATTTTTTTTAAGATGCATGCTATAATTGACACCATTGGGCATTATAGGAGATGAGAAGAGGGTTCAAGCAATCTGCAGTCACCAGCACAGACTGTTCTCAAAGGTTCTTGAGCTGCATGGACAATAAAAGAAAATCAAATTATTATTTTTTTCTAAAAAAAATTGTAAAGCTTTTCCAAAACATCCTGTCACATTCTGACAGAGCCTGTGTGATTTCTCTGAGCTCTGGCTTAATCTAAGATTCTCCAGCATACCTAGATAAATGGAACCTTATATTGCAAATGTAGTTTTGTTGTATGAGCATGAATATTCATGTATGTGCATTTACCATCTCAGCAGAAATGTGCCAGACCAACAATCTAGCAACATTAACATTCTTTCTTTTGAAAATAAACTGAACACCATAGTATGCACACACAAAAAAGTAACCTGCTTATCAGATCTGTGTTACATAATGCTAAACAAAGCAGAGTGCTAAACATTATTTAGTGGGAAATCCATTGTTGCAATCTTTCCTTTCAATAGAGTTAAATCCAACAAGCTTTTCTGCTGGTGAAAACAAAAGGAAGGAGTCCCCTTTAATTATGAAAGATGCTATGCAGGAGCTCATAGAGCCTCCATGGACAAAAGCCATGCGGAACAGAGACTATAATAAGCAGGGGAACTGGCTAAGACTGAATAGAATGTGCCCAACCCAATGTATGCTCATACAAACATTAAGACTTATCCCAATATTAGGCATAAACTGATTTATAAAAATACTTCCAGCCTCCTTTAAAACCTGTCATGGTCTGAGGCCCACATATCTGGTGGACCATCTACTCCCATCTATTTTTAGTATCATATTAGTGAGTACCCATATAGTTCTGAGTACCAACTTCAGGCTGCAATCTGCTAACTGCTCACCTGTTCAGGGTCACCCATTTGGTATCAAGAACAGCCCAGGTCTTTCCCATTGGCAAATAAGTAACACTTTCTCTCTACCATTGCATCCATACAGTGTATGCCAGCAAAGCTTTTCTGTGTATTGGGATCTGACCTGCAGGAGGAGGTGGAATGCTCAGTGGCCCTCTTTGATCATTTTGCTCATCACTTTGCAGATTATCTCTCATATCTGTTCTAACTTGGACTCCACATCAACAGTGGCAGAGTAAGATGGTGCCAGACTGCCAGCATGCACAGTTGTTTGAGATACATTTCAGTTTATTCAGGTTGAGGATGTGGATAGGATCCTTGGAAGTTTGAGGCCAATCACTTGCCTTTCCTGGCAATTAAAAGCTGTCTGCAGGAAGCCTGATTGACAGTCTCCAAGATAGTTAATACCTCCTTGAGAGAGGTTGTGGCAATCTAGCCTAGAAACATCTGTGGTATATCTAGTTCTAAAGAAGCCTACCCTGGAACCAAGAGATCTCAGTAACTATTGACCAGTCTCAATGTCCCAATTTATAGCAAGGTGACTGAATAGATGGTTGCTGGACAACTTTAAGCTTTCCTGAAGGAAGCAAATTACCGTATTTTTCGGACGATTAGACGCACCGGAGGATAAGGCGCACCTTCCTCCTGGGGGGCAATCCGATGCTTTTTCCTCCAATCCGGCGCTTCCCCGGCACCTGCTTGCCTGGCTCCATTTTCTTCAGGCAAGCGTGGGATCGCTCCACGTGGCCCCAGCGCTTTGCAAGCACCAGCCGCGGAGGGGGCAGCGTGCTTCCTACTTCCCTGTGTTCCTGCCTTCAGCTGTGATGTTTAAAGCAAGCGCTGGGGTCGGAGGGGGGAAGGAGCGACCTCAGCGCTTGCTTTAAACATCACAGCTGAAGGCAGGAACACAGGGAAGTAGGAAGCACGCTGCCCTCTCCACGGCCGGCGCTCGCAAAGCGCTGCGTTTGCGGAGGGGGCGGGTGCTTCCTACTTGCTTGTGTTCCTGCCTTCAGCTGTGATGTTTAAAGCAAGCGCTGAGGTTGCTCCCTCCCCCCTCCAACCTCAGCGCTTGCTTTAAACATCACAGCTGAAGGCAGGAACACAGGCAAGTAGGAAGCACCCGCCCCCTCCGCAAACGCAGCGCTTTGCGAGTGCCGGCCGTGGAGAGGGCAGCGTGCTTCCTACTTCCCTGTGTTCCTGCCTTCAGCTGTGATGTTTAAAGCAAGCGCTGAGGTCGCTCCTTCCCCCCTCCGACCCCAGCGCTTGCTTTAAACATCACAGCTGAAGGCAGGAACACAGGGAAGTAGGAAGCACGCTGCCCCCTCCGCGGCCGGTGCTTGCAAAGCGCTGGGGCCACGTGGAGTGATCCCACGCTTGCCTGAAGAAGATGGAGCCAGGCAAGCAGGCGCTGGGGACGTGCCGGATCGGAGGAAGAAGCGGCGGATCGCCCCCTCACCCCCCGAAGGTACGTACCTTCGGACTATAAGATGCACACACTTCCCCCCCACACACTTTTTTTTGGGGGGGAA
Organism: Heteronotia binoei; assembly: GCF_032191835.1. Classification (NCBI taxonomy): domain Eukaryota; kingdom Metazoa; phylum Chordata; class Lepidosauria; order Squamata; family Gekkonidae; genus Heteronotia; species Heteronotia binoei. Next base: position 97,666,249 of record NC_083229.1, read on the forward strand.
GTGCGTCTTATGGTCCAAAAAATACGGTATTTAGATCCTTTCCAATCTGTTTTTAGGTCTGGTTATAGGACTGAAACCACAGCAAAATGTTGTGTCCCAATCCCAACATGCAAAGGTTGTCCAGAAAGAAACCATAAGTGATAGTATTGAAAGTTTCTGAGAGGTCCAGGAGAACCATAGAATCATAGAGTTGGAAGGGAATCTCTGGGTCATCTAGTCCAACCCTCTGCACAATGTAGGAAAGGCACAAATACCTCTTCCTCACATCCCAGTGAGCCCTGCTCCATGCCCAGAAGACCAACAGAGTCACACTCCCTTTTGTCCATCTCTTGGCACAGGTCTTCTACTTTGGTAACCAAGGCTGTTTCAATCCTATGTTGGTTAATAAACTGAAGCTTAATTTTGATAAGGCGGAAGTGCTGCTGGTGGCTGAAAGGTATGACACAGAGATTGTTTTCGAACTCACCTTAATCAGCAGCGACGACCCTCTTCACCGCCAAAAACCAGTTTCCGTTTGCGCCGCAAAAGCCCCGGGACTTTCCGGCTCTTCTGGGTGCTCCGCGGCAATTAGTGCGAAATCTGTGCAGATCCTGCGCGGTGAAGAGGGTCGTCGCTGCTGATCAGCCCTTTAAGGAACGGGTCCATAGTCTGGGGAAATCTTGCACCCAGGCCTACTGCAGGATAAGCAGGTGGCAGCTATGGCCAGGAGTGCCTTTTGCCAGCTTTTTAAAAATAATTAAACTCTTTATAAAAAAGAAGATTTGACATACAAAAAAAGCATATAAACAGAGTAAGCTGTAGATATAACAATATGCCAGTTTTACAGTTTAACCAATCAAGAGTATAAGAAAGACAATTTGCCTTAATAAATAAAAAATTGACGAGTACAATAAGACAATGTCCATAGATATTAAATAATACCTCACATAAAATTTAAATTTCAAGAAGTTAGTGAAACAGAAAGGTGGCATAAACCCTGTTTAACTCTGTATAGTCACAGGATTCTAAATCATTCAGCAAGTTATCTAACAATCGAAACCATTTCACTATTAAGCTAGAGATATATGAATGATCATCATTATGAAATAACAGATCTGAAATCTTATCTGGAATGAAATATTCCCAAACTTTCCTGTGCCATAAAAGTGTCATCAGGGGGTGTTTGTCCTTCCATTTTGTAGCAATTACATTTTAGGCTGCTGTAAGAAGAATGAAAATAAAGTTTCTACAAATATTTGGAATTTGGGGTCCTTGCTTACCTGCTTTGACTGATTAGTCAGATGTGGCTTTTCCTGGGCAGAAAAGATCTGGCCACAGTGGTCCTTGCCCTGGCTACATCTACACTAAATTACTACAATGTGCTCTATGTGGGGCTGCCCTGGCAAAGTGCTCAGAAACTTCAATTGGTGCAGAATGCTGCAGCTGGGATTTTTGATTGGAGTAGGTCATAGGGACCATATCATTCCAGCCTTGGGCCTACTTACACTGACTCCTGAAGGCAAAAAGATAGGGTGTAAATTCTATGAAATGAAATGCCTACATTGTGGTCCCCTGAAGAAGTGAGGGGAACCCTGCCCCCATTGGAGAACTTCAGGAGGCATTGCATGGCTTGTTTGCTTTCCAGGGCTTTTGATGACCTATGAACATCAAGTAGAGTGAAAGTATTTATTTTATTTTGGTTTTAACTTGTAATGTTTTAAGCATTATAGTAAGCCACCATGAACAAAGAGAAAAGTGGGGTATAAATATTTCAAGTAACAAAAAGCAATATATAGATAGATTGATCTCCACCATTCTTGACACTTCTGAGACAAGCAAGCACAGTGGAGTCAAGATCAGGTTTTACAGCCTGGAAATTCTGGATATGATATTCTTATGCGCAGAGGCCATTCTGTAGAAAACTAGGTGGTGGAGCTCATTAGCATAATTCATTGGCATATCCCTCCCCCCCCCGCCAAAAGCAACCCGATGCAAGAAAGGAGATCCCAGGATGAGCGAGGCATGCTTGGACTGGGCAGAGATCTAGCCAGCCCAAGCAGGCCTCACTCACCTGGGGCTCTTCTTGGATGCCCCTCCAGTGAAAAGGTCAGCAAGGGTGCGGTCACACCTCACATTAAAAGCGTGTGTGTAGCGCTCAAATTTGAACAGCTGAATATTGATTCAATGCAGGGCCATTCAGACGAGCATCCAAGAATGTGACTCATTTTGTTGTTGAGTGTTCAGATATCCAATACTATCACGCTCTTTTCTTGGAGCATGCGTGATCAGGTGGTGATTTCTGGGAGGGGGGGTCCATTGAACATGCACCCAACTGTTTGGAGGTGGGAAATTAAACGTTACTTCGGGGGGGGGGGAGTTTCCAGAAATCCTCCACATTGAAAAAAAGAGACTTTTTCCTGTTCTAAATAGTGGGATAACGTCCCCCCCCCCCCCCCAATCGATCCTGTGTTGATTGGAGAAGCAGAAGCGTCACCTCAGATTCCCGGATGATCTGGCAATGCGCATGTCTGCTGGGGCTTTATTTTTTTTAAAAAAAAAGGTGAGAGGCAGTATCGCGCATGAGCTGTCCAAACAGGAAAAAGTCGATCTTGTGCAGCTTTTTTGAAAAAGGACCGGACTTTATGTGCTGTAAAATTAATACGCCATAGATACGTAGCAAGCTGGGATGACACTGGAATATGCTCGATTGTCAGATGTGGATGTCTGAATGAACACCTTTAATCCGTCAGCGAGACGGAGCTGTATCGCCACTAATGGTACGTCTGGCTGCACCCCAAGTCACCAAAGGCCAAAATCACATAAGAAGTAGAGAAAGGGTGCTGCAGGCTTCTCTAGGGGTTAATGAGGGCTGCTGGGGGCGTGGCAAAGCCCCTGGTGGGTGGGTGGCTGCTCGCTCTCCTAATCCAGGGATTGTTATGCAGCTGCACCTACTATTCAATGGACAAGGTAGGTGGGGAGGAAGAGGAGGAACTTTCAGAGAGGTTCAGGAGCTACGCTCCTATGAACTCCTGCTGAATCTGAGGCCTGCTTATGTGGGATAGATAGTGGAGAGGAAGCAAGAAAACTCAGCTGGAAAAGATGGGGGCAATCAAAACAAGAAAGAAGCACAACATTGAGGGCAGCTCGAGCCATGCATATCGCTATGAGTAACAAAGGAAGAAACATTCTTACTAGCATAGCAGCACAGTAGAGGCCAGCACAGCTATCAATACAATGCAAATGATTTGTAGCCCAGAAAAAGAAATCAATTGGGGTGGTTTCCTCCACAGGTTCTTAAGTTGTGCGTTCCCCTCCCACTACCCATACTCTGGCAAACTAACTATAGAAAAGGTGGATGATGAGGTATGCTGACCAGTTTGCACACCTGGTAGATCACATGATTCAAGACCAAAGTAGATATTACAATGTCTCTGAGTCCACCATGGGGACAACACCATTTTGAAGCAAAATGTTCCAGTTAACAGCACTGCAGGGGTTGCAAGTGCAGTGTCACAAGGCAAGAAGGGATTCCTGCCTCTCTCTCTCTCACACACACACACCATTTTCCTGAGCCATTTTCCTCCCCATGTGCCACAGTGGCCCCAAGCTAATCAGCCCCTCCAAAATGGCAGCAAGTCCATGTGGTGAACTCAGAAATGCTGTAATGTCTAGACTGCCCCCCATTTATTTATTTATTTTAGTATATTTCTATTCCACCCATTTCCCGTAGGGCTCAGGTGGAGTACAGCATATGATAAAACAATAAAATACAATAAAAACATTCTAAAAACAGACAGCTCAACAGCACTCAGAGAAGTTTACCATATCACATATTGTCCAGCTTGGCCGTCTCACATCATGATATCTCACAGGTGACAGTGCCGATATGTTTTGGGACAGCCAAAGGCAATATTCTTTCAGCTGAGCATTCCTCCTCCCCCTCCTCATACAGATAGAGATATGCCTGTGGTGTCTGCTGGCCACTCACTAGAGTAAGTGAGTACTGATGACTGGTAGAAACAGCCATCACTTGCTTAAGAAGGTGGGTGAGTGAACAAGGTAGCTATCATTGGTGGCAAAAAGAAGTTGCTACCACCATAGAAAGTCTTCTATATCTGGAAGGCAGTCAGCAAGAGAGTTCCACTGCAGGAGACCAAGTCTTGCTGCTTCTCCTCACCAGTGACAAGTCAGAGGTTGGTGATGGACCCTCCTGGCGACTTTGGCAGTCACTGTGGAGGCCAGGTCCCGATGTCAGCCCATGCTAGATTGCACAGCAATGTGATACATTTTGCATAGGGAGATTTCATTTCAGGGCAAAAGAAATGGACAACTGAGCTATTCAAACACACTGGAAGAAGCACAGCCTCATTCACATTCAGCAGCTGCTGTGTACATTTGTTATACTTATGTAAAGAGATCAGCTTACATTCTGCAAAGATTCATTAAAAATAGATCACTGCAGACAGCAGAAACAAAACTTGGTGTGGCCTTTTCTCTGCCTCCAGCATGGACTTTACAAACTATTTATAGGACAGGAAATGTTAATTAGGTATCATTTAGCAAGTCTCACGAATACAGCAATAATGTTTTATGGAGAACTGCTCACTTTGTGGTAAAAAATTGTAACTTGCATGAGTTTTGTGCAGAATGCAAACTTCTCACAGTCTACTTGCTCTTATACCGGATTAAAAACCCAGTAAATTTTATCCATAGGAATCTGTTTATTAAGGCTGGTGTTTATATTAAACAAAATCAACAAGACATTGTCAAGACATTCAGCATAAGTATATCCTAACAGTTGGGTTGACTATGAGGGAAAACAATTACAAATGTAGAACTCTGATTGAATTTGCAGCTGAAAAGAGGCCTACCTGAGACAAATGTTTATTTAGTACAAAATTCAACTTCTCACTCCTGAGCCAACTCCATTACATATTGATGAAGAGGTGCATGATACAGTGCATCACACATGCAATTGCATGCTGGCTATCTTAACTTTCATGTGCAATCCATCACTGAAGTCTCATCAAAAAGGAAAAATGAAGCTGCAAAGCATTCGTGACTAGTGAAATGTGCCTCCATGTCTAACTTTGCGAACAGCAAAACACTGAAACATCAAAGTTGTCTCATAATCTTATGTCCACAGACATCTGTACTGGACAATGTAAGAACAATGGTCACTTTGTGTAGAACTGTGGATTGTACTTGAATGCATCTGCTTGTATTCTGACTGACAAGTCAACACTATCACCTGGTATTTAAGAATCTCTCATTCATAAACAGCAATGAGGCATTAGTTTATTGCTGGCAAGTGGCATTCTCAGTCTCCCTGGCCTGCCTTCCACAGTGGAATAGAAGCGTTTGTGCAGAGAAGAAAACCATGGCCATAATTCAGCACATACATACATATTCTTTTCACCTCACTAAAATAAATCCTTCCAACTCACACATATAAGTTACATTGCTGTGGCTTGCAAACCTTGTGTGTTTGTTTCTTACTTATTTTGAGAGTACAATTGTTTTCATTTTGTTTCAAAAATAGTTGATTGTTTTCATTATTGGTTATTAGTCCTTTCATTTTTATTTCCTTCGGTTCCAATGGGACATACAACATTAGTATTTTGTTTTCCATCCCATTTGGATGAAATTATCCGAGATGGTACATATCACTGATGAGATACTACCTGCCAAAGTTCAAATAGATTGAAGTAAGCATTCCAGCCTTACAGGCAAAACACATATCTGGGAGTAAATCTTTTCCTTCTCATTCAGATGAAATGTTCAGAGACTATAACCCTCACTCAAGAGCTTCTCCCTGACAAACTTTAGTCAGACAAGAAAATACTAGCTAGAAGGGCACTAGTCAAGTGTTTCCTCCTATTTCATTAATAAACAAATGTACATTTCTATTTTTTTTTTCAAAAGAGATCAATGAATTACCTACTGACATTATAAGCCTAAACTGATTTCCTCATGAGCAAGTTCCCTCTCTATTCAGTGGGACTTTCTCACTAGTAATTGGTTTTAGGTGGCTGGCCTAAGTTTGCAAAGCTTATGAAGACAGAAATAACTTCTAACTGTAATGATCGTTGACACGGAAGTGCTGTTCCACTAAATGATACAATCCCCTCTAACCCTTTTTAATTAACTCGGGTTTTTTTTTTAACAAAGTGCAACAAAGAAATTAGGGAGATAGAGTCTTCCTAGTCCCATTTAGATGTGAACACCACTCTGAAATGTTAATCTTCAAGTGGCATTAATGCTTGCATGATCTCATTTGTAATCTCCAATGGTCCAGGGAAACAGGTGCTCAGTCTTTCTTCTGCTTGACTGGCTAGATTAAAATACATAAAAGGCAGTGAAGAGATAAAAATGACTGCATTTACCTAGAAGTCAAATCTAACGAAAATGTCCACTTAAGCAGACACTTGCCATTCCCCACTGAGCAATCAATTATAACCATAAAGCAAGTATTTTTCCTAGGACATCTGCCACTATACCACCATAGGGATGAAATGTACTCAAATGCAGAAAGTGAGATCTGACAGTAGTCTCTGTAGTAACCATTTTTAGTTAATTTACTCCAGCGTACAAGTAGAAAGAACAGGAGGATGTTCATGCTTCTTTTTAAATGATTCACATTAGTCATCAGCAGCTGAGCCTTATGAGAATGCAGGTGTATAAAATAAACCTTCCATTTTGCTCTGCCAGGAGCACTTTAACTGGTGCTGCTATTATAACTATAGAAGGGACACACAGTGTTCGTTAAGGCATTAGAAAATCCTCCGCCAACTTATCTCTGAGCCCATTGTGCTGGAGGAATGAGTCTTCCTAAGCCCAGAATCACAAGTCCTCCTTCTGCTTGTGCGATAAATCCTCTCCGTCACTAACAACTCTTGCCTCACTCTTCATTCAAGCTGAAGGAACAAAACTGGGAAACAGCACCAGGTATTCTGCCTTATGAGGAGGATTTCTTATCCACTATTTCCCATTACTTGCAATTTGCAAAATCAGTCCAAATATATCATTTTTATTTGTTTGTTTTACGTAATACGGCCTCTAGGTACGAGCCTCATTTCTTAACGTCTTTCCTGTCTGCCATTTCCTGGCCACACAGCAAGAGACAGCAGGTGAAAAAACTCTGCCTGAAACCCTAGAAAGCCACTGCCAATCACAGTAGAGAATATTGAGCTTGATAGGCCAAGAGTTTGACTCAGTAGAAGTCAGTTTCATGCACTCAGCATTATGTTTCAAATAGTGTTTGAGGTTAGATCTTCATTACTCCCTCGGTTGCCACTTCCCATTCCAAGCTTTGGGAAATAAGTAAAAGAATGCAACCCAAAATGGTGGGTATCTAATTAACATGATTAATGTTTTAAGAATTATAGGTGAGAGGGCAGAAGAAGACGAAACAAGTAGAAAGAAGCAGACAGAGGGGTGGGTACAATTTATTTATTTATTTATTTATTTATCTGGGATTTATATCCCGCCCTTCCCACCGAGTGGCTCAGGGCGGCTTACAACATATATAAAACTAACATAAAAGTATAAAATTACACTTTAAATTAACATTTCACAATATATAAAGCATTGATTAACATCAGAAAGGAAGTTGGGGTGGGGTGGGGTGGGGAGGTGAGGTTATTCCATCACACAATATTTGAAAAACCCAGCAATGAACTTCTAAGGTTGCCTAGTTACAACCTAAAGATTTTTGCTTCAAATTCACACTGAAACGGAAACTTCTCCTATGTTCCCTATGTTCTTTCAACCTCCTTTTTTCCTCCTGTGCCCATTCCACAGCATATCTAGAGTCCTGTTTGCTATGTTGCTTTGGCAGCAAAGAAAGCAGAGAATAATGGGATATTCTGTGATTCCTTTTTCTTTCATAATGCTGGTGACCTTAAAAACAGACTACCTTGAAAGGCAAATCTTTGGGTTTTACCAAGCTACTGCATGAACTTCCTGGAATGAAGACTCTGAGTGTGTTACAAGAAGCTCAGGGAAGCAGAATATATGTTATTTATAGCCTAGGAGCATGCAGACAAAAGAATATAGGCTGCACTAGGCCTTGGAAAACATTGCCCTGGCAAACATTTTAGTCTCATGTGTGTCTAAACATTGACTCAGAGGGTCTCTACACTAGCATTTCTTCAACTACATGTAGTTCTGCAATGTTACCTAGGCAAAATTTTGTACATAAATTGCCATCAGGCAACAAAATTGGAAATTAAAGAGTTTTCATTAAATCTTCTGTCACCTTTGACACTGTTTGTTTTTTTTAAAGTCTGACCCACATCATCACAAGTGAGAAAACCTGCATCCCATACGGCCTCTAAGCCCGAAGGCAAATGACAATACTTCTGACTTCTGCAGATATTTGGAGACTTTCAAATACTAATGCCTCTTGTTCTGAAAGTTAGGTTTTATTTATTTGGGGGGGGGGTGTATTTTTATGTGAGTGTGTGCGCCTGGAAGTTATGGGGACATGGAAGATATTCAGAGAGGTGGCCGAATAAAACCTACCCCAGCTCTGGTATTCCAAGGAGGTCTCCCATCCAAGTACTTGTCCAAGTCAACCTGTTTAGCTTCCAAGATCTGAAGAGACTGGGCTCGCCTGGGCTATCCAGGTCATGGATAAAAGGAAGGCTTTGATGAGATAGGAGAACTGCAAGAGAGAAGACAGATGAAACACTCTCATCAAGAACAATACCTCATCAGAACTCTAAAGAATGTATTTCAGCCAAGATTTTTCAGCCTCCATCCCATCTTAAGATGCATTTCTCTGAAAAAATAGCAGGGCTGCTCTCTCCAAGAGAGGAAGCTCACAGTTCCATAAAGATACTCAAAAATGTGAGTCTAAATCCAATTTCTACTTCCTTGTAGAGAGGACCTGATGCAAGTTAACAGCATCTGAATCTAACAGACAAGCCCCAAGAGAATGCGACCTTTCTATGTTCCCTTCTTGATAAGGGTTATCCTGTATTTGCTTTCATTTTGCACATTCTTCAGTTAGGTCTGCAAGCTCTACCTGGTCATAATTTTTTTTCATCAGTTTTTGCTAGTGTAGAGATGCTATGATAGAAAACTTATGTGACAGACAGATTAGGTTCCACCTCTCCCTAAGAGTGATCAATGGGAGCTGACAGAATGTTGGTGAGAGGTACAGCTGAAAATAGCTGTTAGTTCAGTAGGAGTCAAACTGGCTGACTTAAGCATGTGACAGAAAAGCAGCTTAATGCTTACTGGGGAAAGAACAACTTGTGATGAAGAATCCCAAATGCCTGAATAGGGAAATTGTTCACAAGTTCAACTGAAAAGACCCTTTGTACAGAGTTAAGAATGATTGGCTGAATCAATCTCTATATGTGATCCAAAGAGACATATCAGGAACAAAAAGCCCACTTATGACAACTGACAGTATTTTGTTTAGAAGCATAAAAGACTACAGGATGGAGGAAAAAGTAGTATTTTTCCATAGGACTCATTAATCTTCTACTGGAGATTATGCCTGCGTCTTAGAAAGCTGCATAGCTCTGAGGGAGTACACAATGCAGAGCCTTCTACCTCATGCTCCTTCATAACAAAGTTAATTTGGCTCAGTGAAAAACTGAGAGGTTCGCACCCCCTTCCTAATCAGCATCACCTCCATTTTGTCAGACTCAGGCTTCAGTTTGTTCACACTTAGCCACTTGTCTATAAAGGTAAAGCAGTCCCCTGCAAGCACCAGGTTGTTACCAGCCCATGGGGTGATGTCACATCAGGACATTTTCTTGGCAGACTTTTACAGGGTGGTTTGCCATTGCCTTCCCCAGTCATCTACAATTTACCCACAGCAAGCTGGGTACTCATTTTACTGTCCTTGGAAGAATGGAAGGCTGAGTCAACCTGGAGCCAGCTACCTGAACCCAGCTTCCACCTGGATCGAACTCAGATTGGGAGCAGAACTTGGACTGCAGTACTGCAGCTTACTCTGTGCCACAGGGCTCTCAGCCACTTGTCTATAGCTGTCAAGTAATAGCCCAAGACAGATATATCCACCTCAGGTAGATCAGATAAACACAAATACAATTATTATCTTCATGTGTCCAATAATGATATATGGTAGATATAAAATAAGATATATTTACAGAGGAAGAAACTATGATCATTCTCTTACAAATAAACATTCGGAATATGCTTAGTAAATTGGGATGTGTATCAAACATACAATTTTGTCTTCACATATGAACAAATTATATAAGAAGTTGTAATGCATTGATGAAGTAGACTCTGGATCATGAAGGCTTATATCACAATAAATTATACCACAATAAAAAATACCACAATAAATTCATACAGTTATGTCTAGGGATGGGCACCAAACAGGAAATGGTTCATCTTAGTTCATTGTTCATGAGGCCACACAAACCTTTCCATTTATGCAACTGGTTCATTTTGTGAGGCTTGTGATGTTTTAGAATGGCCCTCCTGAGGGCTAGAGATGCCAAACTCACAGTGAATCTCCAGCTGACTCTCCTCTATCTGATAACCAAGTTTGGTGAGGATTGGGTTTAGGGGGGCTGAGTTACAGCCATTCAAAGCAAGTTCTCCCAAGAAAGTGCTCTCTGGGTTCAGGAGCGTGTCAAATACCCCATGCGCTAGAGGCATCAAACTTGCCTTCCAAGTTTGGTGAGGATTGGCTTTGGGTGTGTGTGTGTAGTAGCAGCCCCCCAAAGTAGGTGCCACCAGGAAAGTGCTCTCTGGGGAAATCAAAGCCATAGGTCCAAGAGTATAACATGCCCCCACAGAGCAGAATGGGAGCTCTCTTATAGGTGGCCAGTGCTGCCTGTTGAGCTTTGGAGGGCACTATTGGTGTTTCCAGGGCTGCAGAAGTCCATTCCCCCATTGCTTTGACAATCATAATTGATCTGCTCCAGCATGTCTACCATGGATGCCATTGACATGCACCACTATGAACTGCCTGAACCTTCGAAAACCATATGAAGGGTCATGGTTTAGCTCATGAACCTCAGCTCACAAACCACGAACCAGGTGATTTTCAGCACAAATTTAGGTTCATAAACCAGTTTGTGCCCATCACTAGTTATGACTGCCACTTCAACAGTCACACTAGTATAGCATCCCAACAGATGAGATGCAAAGGAGAACAGGAATTCTGTACCTTTAATAGGTGTGCTGAAGATGGTATTTTGGTATGTGCAGAACTAATATTTCCTTTTCTACATACCTCTTTAAAGGTACATGATATGCAATTTCCTTTGTATCTGGTTAGCCTGCAGACTTTGGAGGATGGTGGAAGATGAGAGGACCTGGTGTGACTTAGTCCATGGGGTCGCAAAGAGTCAGAACAGCCTGCAACAATGGCATAACTTTGTAAACAGCCATCTCATACGGACAACCTAATCAGGATTTTTATCATAAATACTTGGATATAGCTATATATAATAAGACTGGAGCATCAAAACTGACTGCAAGGGAATAGATATAGGGTTGCCAACCTCCAGGAGATGGCTGGAGATCTCATAGAATTCCAGCTGGTCTCCAGACAACAGAGATCACCTGGAGAAAATGGCTGCTTTGGAAGGTGGGCTCTATGGCCTTATGCCCCACTGAAGTCCCTTCCCTTCCCAAACCCCATCCTCCTCAGGCTCCACCCCAAAAATCTCCAGGTATTTCCAGACCCAGAGCTGGCAACCATAGTATATGCATACAGTTTCAGTCTAAATACCATAGGGCTAGGACAGAACAAAGAGAAAATGAGCATCTTTGTAGCAATTCCTACAGTTGAACCATAAGCAAAATTGCACCCTACAAAGCTTATTGATTTTAGAGTTATGCCCTTCTAAGTCTTTTGTTTGGGATTGCACTGGTAGATCACTAACTGGAAAGTTAGCCTACCCATAAGTGAAAGAGACAGACAAGCACATAATTCAATTGCAGATGCAATTTGATGAAGTGGGGGTATCAATCTTACTGAAAAAAGAATGAAACCAATTTTGTGCATGACACATAAAGCAGCATTAAACCCTCCAAAGCCTTAACATCTTCTAGACAATATGTTCACTGTCAACAAACAACTTAATTTTTGCTTTAGTATCTCAAAATGAAGTTTTATGTAAGGCCAAATAGTAAATCTGTGTCTGATCCAGGGATAAACACAAAGTGCCATTTACAATTCTGTCAGAGGTTAATGCTGCTCATTTTTTCTTTTTTGCCAAGGCTAGAATAGATTCAGGAGGAAAGGTGGCATGCTATAGCCTGATGATCTTGTCAGATCTCGAAAGGTAAGCAGGGTTGGTACTTGGATGGGAGTCTGCCAAGAAAAACACTGCAGAGGAGGGCAATGGCAAACTACCTCAGCTGTCACTTGCCTTGTTGGGGTCACCATAAATCAGCTGTGATTTGATGGCCCTTTACACATACATAATAGATGCTCAAAGGCTGAAGTTATACAAGGGCCCTTCTTCCATTTACCAGGGACTTCTTATCATGTCCTAATCCTTGAATTGTAATAGTAATGGGTTTTTCTCTTCACCCGTACTCGCATAACCTCAGACAGCAGCACAAGGAAATCTCTGGCTAAAACAAAACAGAATTCAAGGAATAATCCATATGTAATACTTCATCTAGTTACAGGATGTCATGCTGTCATATCTGTGAACTTCAGAGTGAGGACCAGTCGAAACAAATCAGCAGGATCAAGGTATGGAGCTTTTCCAGGAAACAAAAAACGGCCCTGGGTGGTAGAGTAAAAAAACGTAGAAACTGCAGCTGTCAAGCGCAAAGCAACAGAGAACCGTTCCTTAAAATGACTTGTGAAAAAATGACTTGTGACCTTCAAAAAGAAAGCAGCACCCTGTGCTGCTGAATCTGTCAAGAGTTGGTCACAGTGCAAGGAAACAGACTGAAATTATGAACTGGATACTTTCCGTCTCATGATTTTGTGGCTTGAAACACCTTCTTTCATTTGGAAGAAACATCCGTAGAGATAAATAGAAAAGTTTTTTTTTCCAATTTAAACTTTTATTTTTAAAAGAATTCAAAATTATATATTGACTAAGCATAAAATAAATATACAGAACACAAAAGAGAGACATTCAGTTTCTATATGATGAATTAAAAAAATAGAAACCATTATTAAAAGTGAGGAAGGGTGCGGTCACACTCACCATTAAATCCATCTGCAACGCGCCTGTATTATAATCCGCACAACCAATTTTCCGATCAGACAACTGCCAGGCTCCCGTTCTATCCCATGTGGGTCCCATCGCTGATCGATCAGATTGCTCTACCGGACCTCGTTTCATGAGACGTCAATCTGCATTAGCGCAGGCTCAGTGATGCCCGCTATCTGCAGCGCGTCGCTTTTAAATGGGTCAGATCACTAAAGTTTTGCTAGTCCGTTGGCACTACTTTTCCAGCACGATCACTATGTGTGCAGAAAAGAACCCAGGAATTCAAATCAGTTCACATCTAGTTCACATCTACTTTCAAAAGTGATTTTTGTTTCCGGACATAAGGGCGGGTAAACGATTTATCAAGCCAACATTTGCTCGCTCATTCACTGGCGCAGTGATATCACTTGCAGGGGCTTTGGGAGGGAAGCGGTGGTGCGCTTCCGACGAGTCACCAACGATGGAGCGTTCAAACAGAGAAACTTCACTCAGGAACCGTCAGAAGGATTTTGTTCCTGATTTAAAGCAGTATCAAATTAGTCCGCGCCCCAGTCGTCTCAACGCGGGACTCGATCGAGCTAACCACCATTCGCAGATGCTGACGTTTGGACAACCGCTTAAAATCCAACATGCTTCCGGACTCCACTCATGCTCGTAGCGGGATTTTATGAACGTCTGACCTCACCCGAAGATAGGTATGTTTAAGTCCTACAGATTTACAAACATGCAGTAAAAACAGCAGTGGCCATAAAGGGACTATTATTACGTTTTAGTGTTGCATTTCATTATCTCCAAATGTTCGTTCATGGTTTCTGCCATTCTATCTGTGGCAAAAACCTAAATCATAGTGTTTCTGTGCAGAGAGATATGTGCCGGCTTTATTGATTTAAGGAGGTGGGGAGGAGGGTTGGACCAAAAAAACTGAACTACATAGAAAAAGAACTGGGAGATGGATTTGAATAGGCAGTATTCTTCAGGAATACCCACATGTGTTTACCATAGGCTAAGCATTCTCAACTCCAACCATACCTTATAGTATATTGGTATTACTAGAAGTCATGCAGCTGCTAAATAAAACTTATACAGTGGGCAGGTAACTTACATGGGGAGGTACCAGTGGCAGACTGTAAGAACTGTACCCTCCCCATATTTCCAAGTCAATTAAAAGGTATTGGAATTCTAGGCTTTATTGAGTGGTTAAAGGTAAAAGGTAGTCCCCTGTGCAAGCACCAGTCGTTTCTGACTCTGGGCTGATGTCGCATCACGACGTTTTCATGGCAGACTTTTTACAGAGTGGTCTGCCATTGCCTTCCTCAGTCATCTACACTTTCCCCCCAGCAAGCTGGGTCCTCATTTTACTGACATCAGAAGGATGGAAGGCCGAGTCAACCTTAAGCCAGCTACCTGAACCCAGTTTCTGCCAGGATCGAATTCAGGTCATGAGCAGAGCTTTGGACTGCAGCTTTACCACTCTGTGCCACAGGGCTCCTGTTGAGTGGTTAGAGGCACAATAACCACTCTCCTGCATAGTTACAGCTGCCATATAGCTACTGTGTGACTACTATCTAACATCTGGTCTAAGATAATAGCCATTCTATTGTTTACATTTCAGAAGAGTTCCTATAGTTTGTGTTGCAGGATCCAAGTTTAGAACACCAAATGGACAGCTTGGGGTTTTTTTAATTGCTTTAAAAATATATCAGTCCTGCCTCTCCATGAGGACTTGTTAGATACTGCTTGGTCAGCAGCTATCAATAGCCATTAAAACACTGATCTCTTAATTAGTCACTAGCTATGTGGTCACAGTTCATAGAATACAACAACATTTCTTGGTGGCAATTCTTTCTGATGTCAATCTGCTCGCCAGCTAGGATATGAACTAATTTCTGATGCAGCAGTTAAGTCTCTTAATTAAAAGTACTGTAATGACACTGTTCACACAGTGAGCTCAAGGCAATGAGAAGTAATGCTGAAGTTTGAAATACAAAGGGGAAGTTTTCTGGTAAAGTAAATAGAGTCAGAAGCAAAAGGAAGTACATACTAAGTGTGACTACAGTTCCTATAAAAAGACAACACGTGCTCCAGGGACCTAACAGGTGCTCTGAGAAAACACAACCCTCTTCAAGCATAAAAGGCCGCGCCACAGACAGGGTGTGTTCTCTCTGGAAAAGGCTGCGGAGAGAAAGGTCTCTCTGGGGAGAAGGCAGCTGAAGAGTTCCCTCACCCAAGGAGGTGAGTCTCTTTGGTATTAGGAAGAGAACATCTAGTCAGACATGTCAGGGCTTTGATTTATTCACACCAACCTTTACTGTTTTTTATTTCCCTGTTGCACTAAATGGTTTACTACCCCCTTGTTGTTCTAGAGCACTTATATTAAACCTCTTGTTGTTAAACTCCCTGGGTCCTCATGTCCTCTTTGGTCACGGTTAAAAGGTACTTGCCAATAGGGGAGAAACAGGGGTTGAGTGGGTACTCTGGGACCTCCCAAACAGATCCTTACCAGTGTGGTCGTAATCAGTAGATGGCCCTTCCTGGTCCCCTGCTGTATGGCATGGCTGATCAAAGTGAGACCATTGCATTCTCTGGATTTTTTGCTACTTTATGAGTTGATATTGAAACAAAACATGGTACATATGTCCAGGGTGCAATATACAAAGCTTCATGTTCAAACATCTGTGCCAACCCTACTAGGGTAGCCAATTTAGAAATATCTGGAGAATTTAGGATAGAGCCTGTCAGAGTGGGGTTTAGGGAGGGGAGGGACCTTACTAAGGTATAATGCCATGCAGTCCACCTTCCAAAGCAGCCATTTCCTCCAGGAGAAGTGGAATATAAGTTTTTAAATAAATAATAAACAAATGAGTGGTTTTGTCATCTAGAGATCAGTTGTAATTCCAGAACATCTCATCCCCACTCAGAGGTTGGCAACCCTAAACCCTACAACTGTTTTCAATAGGACACTGAAAGATTTAAAAATCACTAAAAAGTAATGTCTTCTTGTGAGATTAGTTCGGCATTTCCATCTGTAAAGTTGGTCTTTAAAATTTTAAAGCCATTCAAAAGTTCATATTTAAAGAGCTAGAACCTTTTTTTTTTTTTTTAGAATAAGACAACTGTGGTTTAAAACTACATGGCATTTGATGCTGTACAAAATTTGATGCTCTACCCATACGTTTAGGTGATCCTGACTAATCCTCCATTTAGCTGCTTGGGCACTAAAGTATTTTTTGCAAGAAAACCCCCACATGCCTCAGGAACTGTGTAAACTGGTCTGAGATTGTGTTCCAGAGGCAAGATACACATTTGCCCCAAACAGGATTAAATTAAAAACTGCTATTACAGCATTCTTTCTCCTGGGTGACACTAGCCAGGCACTGCTGTTATGCTGAATTGATGCTACTCCACTAGCCTCCAGCGGCTCACTTGAGTCCAGCGGTTTCTTGAGTCCTGGGCCATATAACTAACAGTTCTGGATTCCTTGTATGGAACTGGCAGGAGTGAGCCGCAAATTTAGCCCCAAAGAAGCAGCTAAGCTCCTCCCATAACCAACCACTGAGTCATTATACAATATCTTCATTTTGAGCAGATGTCTTATGTATGTCCTATTTCAAAGTTAAGAGTTACAAATGTCTTACAGGTTGCAGCTCCTGGATGGGTAGTAGTCTGTTCTTGAGTTTGGTTCTGTGCTTCTTGTCATCGTCTTGCTGTTCCCAGTGACATTCAGTTTTCCTCATCCTCTTCTTCATTTCCTTAGGTTTCCTATGGGCACTCTGCAGATTTTCTCCAGCTGCCTATGTGTGTCTGGAAGATGTAGATCTGTTTAGGCCATGATGTTGTCAAGTTCAGATGACTTCTTCTTTCCATGCCTTTATGATGAGTGTAGGTTATAACTCTGTCCATGTCTTGGTTCCAGACTTGCCCATGGTTTGGCACACATGGCATATTTTGCAGACTTTGTTCTATTGCTTCAGGCAAAAATGGCTACACACCTGAATCTATCATCTGCTCTCTGTTCTGATATGAAGTCACTAGGAGTTGCAAGCTCATCCTCCAGCCAGTCCGGTTGCTGTCTTAGGGACAAGCGAAGGAGAGAGGGCCTAAAGTGGAATAACGAAGCCAACAACATGACTGGAGAAAAAACAGTCCACAACTCTTGTTGAAAACAATCGCAGGAGCACTGGTGCTGCATAGGGCACAGATCCAGCATTGGGCAACCAGCCTGTCAGCCAATGGCACCAGCCATTTCCCCTCCAGCCCACGTGCTGGGGGAGCTTAAGTGGGATAGAAAGTCCCAAGGTCCCACATGGGCAAAAGCCACTGCATGGTTTCCTTCCCATCTGAGGGTGATAGTCAGGTGAGAGCTCTAAAGCTGAGCTTGTTGCTGAACAGCCACGTACCAACACCACTGATGGGGGTCCCCATACCAAGTGTGGCAGAAATGCAGGTTCAGTCTCTGCCCAAAATTGGATCTGGCCCAATGCCAAAACTGTCATAAGAGCTGGGTGACTGCTCAACTCCTACAAAGGTCCTATAATTGCATCCAAGAAAGCAGGCCATTGTGAATGCCATGAAGACAAGCTTCCCGCTCTCATCTGAAAAGAGGCAGTGCAAAGAGACACAGCAGGCTCCCATGGATGCCCAAACATTGCCCGCAAAATGATGGCACAACAGCTTGCTGACTGCACTTGTGCATTGCTCATGCTTTCAGGAGTGAGTTCAGCTAATGGTGGAGATCATGACCAGTTGGGGAAGAGAAACAAAGCCAGATCAAGATAGGGAAGAGTGTGGGGGAAGCAAGGGGGATGAATGGCTGAGAAAGGACAGCCATTCTAGGAGGGGCACCTAGCCACTTGGACCATAACTGCTGCACTTGCTGCAGCATTTGCTACCACACTGCATCACCACTACCACCCCTGCCAAACTCCTGCCTCTGTTAGTCCTCCTGCTGCCGCCAATCCCCAAGCCACTGGACTCACTGTTGATTGTCCACTGTGAGCTTGCCACCCACTATCTCCACTGCTTTTTTTTTTTTAGAAAAAGCCCAGCAAGAGCTCATTTGCATATTAGAGCATACCACCTGGCCTGGGAGCTTGTGGCTGCCACATGGCGGGTCGGGCCAACTGGAGCCCTGGCCAGCCTAGGTGGAGCTCCGCTCTTGTGGGCTCCAGCAGAAAAAAAGCCCTGCCAATCTCCAGTCACCAAACCTGCTATTGCTGCTTAAATTCTCAATACTGAAGATCCTTGAAGCTGGAGCCAAATGAGGGAGATGCCCCAACTGCAATTTAGTTAAGTATCAGAGGACAGGCCAGAGTAGAGACTCTGACTTCCGGGTCTCCTAGAAGCCTTCTCCCTCATTGTCTAACCTTGGTGACTGAAGAGGTCAATTATTGTGGTTTCTTGTTGCCACCACAGATCTTTCCCTTTCATCAGCTCACAGCCTTGCAGTTACAAAAGCTGTCCCTTCTCATAGCAAAGTTAGTTCATAGTGGCTAATGACATTGTCGCTTACATTGCCTGCCTTTTCTGATTTTAGTTTGGAACCTTATCTAACCCCTTGGTTTCTGTTCACCACACTGATCTTCTAATATGAGAGGCTAAGTCATCCCCTAAAAGAATGATGGAAGGCAGATAAGAGTAAACTCCTACCTTCCATTCTCCCTCCCTTGTCCTGTATGTCAAAGGGACTCTGACTATAGGCACATTAAACTGTGGCCCACACAAGCCTTTCATTCCTTGGGACATGTTCAGGCTTCATCAATTCAGGCTTCACAAGTCACTTACACGCCCAAATCTCTCAACGTTAGCATCTGTGGCTATTTCACTTTCACCATCTCCACATACTTTGCACATTCCCTCTGTTACTTTTCATGTACTTAGGACTCGGGAAGGTTTTGCCTCAGGACTGTTGCTGTTTCCTCCCCAACCCCCCAGAAAAACTACATATGGGATCTATAGACCAGTGCATGCCATACTGTCCACCACATTAAACGGTCTACTTTCAACTCAAGGGACTAGAGACAGAGCAGGAGCCCTTCCTTGCTTAAGGAAACTCTAAACCCCATCTGACTCAAATTTCGTTCAACAGTTCTTTTTCCCTCTACTCCTCCCCCCCTCCAAGTTTCCCATTTCTAGCTTTCTCTCCAGACCACAAGAGTAGAAAGGGGGGTTGACAAATACTGAAAAAACAGATTGATGTGGCTCAGTCTGTCACAAACACTCATTTACAAAACCCCTCTTTGATTCAATTGCTTTAAGCTATTTAGGCAACTCCTTAGGCCCTGGGCCTGAATGGGCAGCTGTTAACAAACTAAACACATTCAACCCTGTCATGCTGTGCTGTATAGAGGGTTATTTTGACCCAGCTTGAAGCATTTGAACGCCACCTAGGAAAGTTTCCTAAAGGGGGTACTTTGCAGAGGGAGAAGATGTCATCTTCTTGCGTTAGCATGCGTGTGTGCTGCTGTAGCCTGGTTGCTGGTGTAAAGAAATAAAGAAGCCATAATCACTCGATGATGCTCCTAGGGCAAAGAGAAAAATCGATACTAACTTCCTCAGCAGTGTCATTATTTGTGTGAAATATCAGGTGCTGGGAGCCATCTGAAGCTGTGACATGCCAACACAGCTTATTACTAGGTAAGAAGAGCATCAAACGAGTGAAGGTCCATTTTCTGACTGCTATTCAGCCTTTACTCTTTTCCCTTCTACCACATAAAGGCATAAATACACACAGTAGTGAGCCTACAGGCTTCAATGCAAGATGCCAACACTGGTTTCTTACCGAAACTGGATGGCAAATCCTTTCAAAAGGAAGCCAAGCTACTCAGCTTCCCTAGGAAAACACATTTGTTCTTTTATCTCACAAAGGCAGGGTGATTTCTCAGTGTTTGTGTCTGGAACACAGCATTCTCTCCCCCCCCCCACCCTTCCAGCAGTTCATACCCAAACAACAGAGCAAGTAAGATTTGTTATCATACTTGTTTACACCATCAGAGAGACCCAAGGTTGTTTCAGGTTGTGGGGTTGAAGATTGCTATGCTAAACCAACAGGCTTTGTTTACACAGGGTGTTTTCGCACTCACGTTTTACTGGCGCCACGACCCTCCTGACGCCGGCGAATCTGCATGGATTTCGCAACAGAAGCGCCGGCGCTCCCAGAAGCGCCGGCGCTTTCCGTCGCTAAGCCAGCGCAAACGTTTTCCTGCATCTTTGCGATTTCCGTTTGCGCTGGCTTAGCGACGGAAGTAGCCGGCGCTTCTGGGAGCGCCGGAGCTTCTGGTGCGAAAGCCATGCAGATTCGCCGGCGTCAGGATGGTCGTGGCGCCAGTAAAACGTGAGTGCGAAAACGGCCACAGAGAGGCAATCCCAGGTCTTTTCAGGGCACACACAGCTTTGCTCACTAGTTATTCTATCTGTCTTTTATTATTTTATTTTAATCGCCGAACATCTGAGTCCAGTCATACTTATTGGTTACCTTATATCAGGGATGGTCAACGTGGCCTGCAAGTCTGATCTGCTTTCCCACAATCTTATCTGGCTTTAGTTACCAGATTAAATTTTAATAGCAAACGTACAGTTTGGGAGACTCACACCCTGTCCCACTGAACTCACTTTGTAATGTTGGGAAAGAAACACACTCTCAGCCCAAGATACTTTAGAAGGCTGTTGTGGGAATAAAATTGGAGGAGGAAGGGGAATAGCCATGTAAACTGCTTTGAACATGCATGGAATGGCAATCTAGTTACAACTATGTAAATGCTGCTGGTTTTATAAAAGGGAGGGATCATGTTAGAGCACATTGCAGACGGTCCTGAATTTAATCCCCACCATCTTCAATTGCATCATTTCAGAGAGCAGTTTTGGTAGAGAGCAGTTCTGACCTAGATGGACTATTAATATGATTTATAAACCAGCTTCAAATGTTCATCCTGGTCTGTGAGGTTTTTCCTGCTGCTTATGCAAATTTTATCACTGAACCTGAGTTTCCAGAACTGGCCAACAAAATTGCGATTCAAAAATAGAATGGCCCCTGAAAATGTAGATATAACTTATTCAGATATGAAACAAAGGAAGTAAATTATTTCCCTTTATTCTAATTCATCTCACCCCTGAACATATAAAGAAGTCGTTCCGATTCTTTCTCACTTCATAAATATATATAGGCTGGGATGATCCTATAGGTAAAAGAGGTGACGTCAAGGGATGTTAATTATTAATTCATCATCCTCACATTGCCATTGTATGTTTCTTATGGCCATCCTGAGATCATTTCACTAAGGGGCTTGGCTAACTGTCTACATACAACACTGACACCTATAGTCAAAATAAGTAACCACAAATATTATCATGTGAGAAGATTCAAATGTTCAAACTTTTCAAATTCAGCTTTGGCTATCATATGAGTATGAAGCGAGTAGTTCAGTTCCATTTATGTGTTAATAATCCAGTACCTAATTTGATTTTTTGCTATTTTCTTTGCCTGTTCCAGTGTTTGTATATTTTCCTGAGCTTTTCCATTCTTGGATCTCCAAACAAAAACAAAAAAAGGTAAAAACAGAATTTATACTATAACTGCCAAGAGAGTCCTTGCAATGTTAAATAAATATACTGTCCCAAAATGCCAATTCAGCATCCTAAAGAACAAATGGGGTTGGGTGATACAGAGAATATCTATTAAAGCCAGAATTGTGCTGATGTTCATGGCATATCTCTTTGGGTCTAGAGGCAGCATGAGACAGTTAACTACTACATTCTGAAGATCTGAAACTCTGTTTGATAAACACATATTCTGTGACACAAGGAGCTGATAGCTTGCTATTACGTCTTTGTTGGAAGAGTTAACAGCAATAAAATACTTAAAACCAAATAATTGTCCCCAGCTTGCTGAATCAACTTGAACACTTTTACCTACCATTTGATGGCATCTATTTATCTATTAGGTCCTGGACTTATCCACATGGAACTCAAAGCCAAGAGTATGCATAGCACAAATGAAAATGGTTTTCTTGCACATGCAGCTTGTTGTCCTAATGATGGGCATTTTACTAGTGATGTATGATCATTCCTTTGGTTGGCTAACAGCCCAGAATGCTTGGCTGATGATGAAAGCTAATGATTAGGCCTGATGGTACCATGGTAAACAGGGAATCTTGTGGTTGAATGATTTACCCATCAGAATGGAGATGGTGATACACACCCATCTCAGTTGAAGGGAGCACGCCTTGTCAGAGCTTCAAAGAGCCCTGGGCCACTTTCAGCTTTTGAGGCCCCTAGCAATAATAAAAATTTAAAAACATGGCACATCTTGCACACAAAAACAAGTTGCGAAATTCATCAAATGTGAGAGCCCCTTTGAGCTTGATGCCCAGGCCAAATGACCTTCAAACCCACATCCCAGTGAGTATGCCACTCAGAGTGGGATGGACAATGTATTGTATAAAGAGGTCACCACAAGTGGCCATGTGAAAAAGCCTACAAGAGTTCAAGGACAAGTACAATGGGAACTGTCAGGGAAAGAGCGGTTCAGACAGACTAGAGAGCTGCTAAGTAATGAAATGGATGAGGGGCAGACAAGACAGCTTATGAGGACTGAGCTGCTCTGAGGCAACTCTGAAGCTGAGGGGTGGGAGGGACTTATGCAGCCAGACAGGCTTGATTTTACAGCTGGGAGTGAAAAATTGGTTTGGTATGTTAATAACTCTCCATTGGCTAAGTGAGTTCTGATGGGCTTCATGTTACTTTTACTTTTATTTAACTTATATCCGACCCTACCCCACAAGTGGGCTCAGGGCAGCTGAAACATAGCAAAATTACAATAAAACCAATAACTATTTGCCAAAAATCAACAATACTAAATATTTCCTGAATCCCAGCTGCCATGCTGGTTTATTTTCTTACAGATGAGTCTCAGTTCCATCAGATTTTTTTTAGTGAGGGTGCCATTGTCACCAGCAGTGGCACAACACCACTTTTTAAATGCATATGTGCTGTATCAATATACTAGCCTAGAACTGGAAGAAGGACTGGGCCTTTCTTCCTCCCCCCTATACATGCATGAGAATTTGCCATATAGTCCCTGTGGAAACATGTCTTCCACTCAAGACAAATGTGCAGTGAAAATTAATGGCTAAATAGAACATGCAGAAGTAGGGCTGCCAAGGTTCCTCCGCCCAGGAGGTTCCCAACCCGCCAACATTGGGCAGGCAGGGGGAACCTCCCCCGATGTTGTCAGCACAATGACATCACCCGGAAGTGACATCATCGCATCAGCGACATCACGGGGCAGCCACTCTAGGCGTTTCCGGGAAAACTCTATGGTTTTCCCAGAAACTCCCGCCTTCTGGGAGGGAAAACTCTATGATACAATAGGTACCATAGAGTTTTTCCCTCTCAAATGGTTAGAGCATCTGGGGAAACCATAGAGTTTTCCTGGAAACACCTAGAGAGGTCATGAGTGCCGGTGTGATGATATCAACTCCAGGTGACATCATTACATCGTTCACACAAAAGTCCCCCGCCGGGGAGCAGAGGGGACATGGCAACCCTAGGCAGAAGCCAAGGGATACACTGAAGCAGTTCAGGACCAGAATCAATGCAATAATGGCATACAGAAGTGTAGAGGTCTAACCTATATTGCCAGTAAAATCATCTTGTGTGTAATGTGTATGTGTATGTATGTATGCATAGATATAGAAAGAGAATATCAAACAGAAAGTTTGGGGGACTATAACTCAGACATAAATCTAAACTTGAAGGTCCGGTGGAGGAGAGGCTGTTGAAGACTCTCTGTGAGTTTTATACCTTGTGAACTCAACAAAGCAATTAACTGGTTCAGGCAACCATACAAATAATGAAATGAACCTTTGGTTTGGAGCAATCACACGGACCATGAACTAACATGAATCATCATTTTCACATTCTATGCCCATACCTTTTTTGTTGTTCAGTCGCACAGTCGAGTCCAACTGTTTGCAACCTCATGGACAAAGTCACACCAGGCCCTCCTGTCTTCCACAATCCTCTGAAGTCTGCTCAAAGCATTCCGCACGATGTACTCTGCATATAAATTAAATAAGCCCATGCCTACCTGTTACTAATTCCATCAAAGGTAAAAGGCTTTATTTGTTTATTTATTTACAACATTCATATCTCTCCTTTCGGCCCAGTCAGGACTACCAAGCTGCTAACAAAACCAAAATCAGTTAAACGAAAAATAATAATAAATTGATAATAAATAAGGGCAGCAATTAGAATAATAGAATCGTAGAGTTGAAAGGTCATCTAGTCCAGCCCTCTGCACAATACAGGAAACTCACAAATACCTCCCCTCCTCCACCCCCAGTCACCATGCCCAGAAGATAGGGCCCCCCCCCCAAAAAAAATGCAGGATCCCTGGCCTGGAGAAAATTGCTTCCTGACCCCCAAATGATTATCAGCATTTCCATGGGCATGTAAGAAATGGCCATGAGAACTAAACACTGATGCAACCCTTACTGCCCTCTCTCTCATGATCTGCATAAGTTCACAGAATCAGCACTGCTGTTAGATGGTCATATAGCCTCTGTTTGAAAACCTCCAAAGAAGGAAAGCTCACCACCTCCTGAGGAAGCCTGTTCCATAGAGGAACTGCTATGTCAGGAAGTTCTTCCTAAAGTTTAGCCTAAAACTTTTGATTTAATTTCAACCCATTGGTCTAGTCCGACCTTCCAGGGCTACATAAAACAAGGACAACTTAGCTACTTGGATGAGGGATTTGGAACTGGCTAAATAGCAAGTAAATACAAAAGGCATAAAAGCAGCACTGAGCATTGTAATGCAGACAGTCCTGGCACTAGGGGTTGTCTCAGGCAGAACCCTGCACCACTGCCCCTCCCCTCCTGTGGACTCTAATTGTGCATGCAAAACACGCGCGGTGTGCCCCCTGCCCAGCCCTCTCCCACTTTGGAGAGAGCTGGGCAGAAGAAAGAATGCTCCATGCACCCCCTGCACCCTCTTCCGCTTCAGAGTGAGCTGGGCGGGAGGGGGTCATTCTTCTCTCCAACCAATTGGAGTGAAGAAAGAGCACCTCCTGCTCAGCCCTTTCCCATTTCAGAGGGAGCTGAGCAGGGACCATGTCATTCCTTCTTCTCTCCGAGCGATCGGAGCAAAGAAAGAATGCCACAGATTATCAGGATCAGCGTGAGCAGGAGAGGGAGGAAGTGCCCTTCCGCGACCCTGCGGTGAGGTGGCGCCCTAGGCAGTCACCTACCTAATCTACTCCCATGCTCCAGCCCTGATGGCAGGCATCTAAGATAAAGCAAGTCTTGAGGTAAACGTATGGAAGTAAGCAGGCCTCAACACCAAAAGGGAGGTGCTATGACCCAAAATGGTAGAAGTACCAGAGAGATATTAAATGTTCTGCTTTGTGTTAGACTAGATATAGCAGAGATCACAGTTCTCCTACCATCTTTTAAAGTACAACTACAGCCACAAACCTGTAATTTGGATTAGGGCCACATGAGAGCGGATTTAGTCCTTCCTTCTTTGCTCAGTTTTTCTCATCAACACTGGGAGCCCCACATGCTTAATAGCTCTTTTAAAAAAATAATAATAATTTTACTATATATCAAAAGAACAAACTATATAAGAATATGAATGTAACAATAAAATATAACCATAAAATAAAGACACAGAATGGCACCACACAAATCTAGATTTATAATACAATAACGATCAATATAATACAAAATATAAATATTTAGTTGGTGTTGTACAATCAATAGAAACTTTGTTGTTTACATATTCAAAAAAGACCACGAGACTGCTTTGATTTGTGAAAACAGTGACGTAGAGTGGGATATTAAAACAACAACAATCCTAACCTACCCTCCCCTGCAAGGATTCAGTTGGAATAAGCCACTCACACAGATGTAATTGTACTAAAAAAGATGCAGAGAAGGTCTAATAATGAATCTCCATAGCAGCACATCTTCTTTTGACCCTTTGGGTAAAACTGATCTATATGCATGAGTGAATTAGATCTAAGAGCAATGCATTGTTTCTTTCAACAATGTATGTTTCAAATGAAACAGCACAAGATCTAACTGTCAGGACAAGAGAATACTCTGACAACCATCATCACCTAAAAATCCCTGGAAAGTTAGTAGCTTTGTACTAATGGCTGGCACTAGCAATGTCAACAGTATATACATTTCCTTTCATCATCATTGTACATCTAAAATAAGGGAGGGGGAGTGAAATTTGTTTCAAGGTGACACGACTGCATACAAAGCATATTTTACATTATATCACCATGCTATTTATTGACTTGCAGAAGCTGTGCAGTTTTGCCTTTGTGCATCTCAAGGGCAGATGTGCTTCAATCCCTAGTCTGCATTCAAACTTCAAAGCAACATTTATGAGAAAGGTGTGATGTTAGTTTTATAAACCCAATGGATTGTTTATTGTGAGCAAGCAGCAAGTTACCCCCCAATCCCCCTTTTGCAAAATCGTATTGTGTCTCTGGGATTGGGTTGCAGCATACAGGTTAAAAACGAAGTAAATCAGACAACCCCAATGGACTGCCAAGCTCATTGTCAGAACAGAGCTTTTCTAGAGGGGAAAATATTACATAGCCAAGAGTACCAGCCCTTTCCAAAGAGGGACACGTAATTGCAGACCTATCCAATATTGATAAACAGCCCCTTTAATAAGAAAACATAAATTACCTGTGGGAACTAATGTTGACAATTCAGTTATGGAGGAGCTGTTTTGAAAAATAAAACTTCTAACAGAAGACAAATGAATCATGCTGGTGGCTTGCAGTGACTTTACAAAGCTGCACCTAACCTTGCAAGCAAAGAAAAAAAGAGAGATGCCTAGATAATTGTCTAATGTTTTTATAACAGAAGTAGTTAAGAGAGGATCCTTTATTCACAAACATAACCACAGACTGACACAGAACAAACATAGTATTTGTTCCAAGTGTTGTAGTAGTTCGTAATTCAACAATTTCCCTTTCCCTTCTATTCTTGAAATCCTTTTGCATAAAACAGCTGCTCTGAAGTTACCCATTGAATGTCCTGGAAGTTTGAAGTGTTCTGCTACAGGTTTCTCAGTTTTGTGATTCGTGATGTCAGATTTTTGTCTATTCTTTGGCATAGAGCAGGGGTAGCCAACGGTAGCTCTCCAGATGTTTTTTGCCTACAGCTGCCATCAGCCCCAGCCAGCATGGCCAATGGCTGGGGCTGATGGGAGCTGTAGGCAAAAAACATTTGGAGAGCTACCGTTGGCCACCCCTGGCATAGAGTTTTACCTGTTTGTCCTATGTATAAAACCGAAGGGCACTGTTGGCACTTAATGGCATATACAATGTTAGAAGATGAGCAAGTGAATGAGCCTGAGATGGTGCAGTTGATTCTGTTAGGAACAAACATCTCTCCTGGACCCAATAGGGATATTGAGTTTTTTTAAAATTTCATTACATATGCAAAAACCTATTCTCACCAGATAGGGCTACATGTCCACTGTATTCCAATGCATTTTTATTTGTAATACTATGCTACACATTAGAGTAGAATTTTATGACAGAAACACCTCCAAGAAAAAAATGTTGTTAGTTTAATCCATGCTTGAGATTAGACCAATCGAGCATGACATGACTCAAAATTTATTACTCTTTACAGTTACACCATCAAGGACACATCAGTCTCCAATTCTAACATGATTATTGCCTTTGCTGCCCCCACCCCCACAATTGAACCCAGGCAGAGGATAACTGGAAACCATTTTCTACTTTTGATCTGTTAAAAAAATTGTCACAATTTGCATGCTAATTCACTGCCCACCCTCTATATGGAGGACTGTTCATTCCATTCCAATGCTCTTATTCACACCCTGAATAAAACTTTGTTGGTCTTAAAGGTGCCATGGGACTACCACTTTGTCCTATTGCTTCAGACCAACAAGGCTGCCCACCTGGATCTATTCATACACTAGTTTAGCTTCACTTCTAGCATAACCTTCAGTACTTTGAACATGATGCAGAAACAGTTAAATCTGCAAAGGGGAAAAAAAACAGTCAAACTTTCCAAACCTCATTTTTTAACAGCTTATCTCATCTTCAGGTTAAACTGATTCATGGATTCAGACCATCATTTCACAAGCTACCACATATTCAATGGGGTTAGATTTTTAAAAACCACTCTTTGCTGATGACAAGGCAATTAAAAGAAGAGAATGAATGCAAAGGAAAGCCTGCCAGTAAAAGCCTCTGCAGAGTTACTCAGTTCTAAGGTGACTGAAATCCATCAGGTATAAATGCCCCAGGTTACACAATATGTTAGAACTAGAAATCAAGGTGACTACTGAGGAGCTTTGGCATTTACATGACTCAAGGCCACCTAGATTATAGTTATATCTGTTTGAACTGGAAACATTACATGCCCTAATTCCAACATCAAAAAGAAGCTTTAAAAACCATGCTCATTTCTGCCAAATATTAATTAGTAATATAAAATATTTGAACTACATTTTGCATCAACCATTAGCCAGGCTTAAAAGAAAAACTCAACTGTCTCATTATGCATAGAACTTTAATGCATTAAACTTACGATCATGATATGACAGATTTTATATAACTGAAGCCAAAAAGACATTTTAAAAGATGTCACAGACTACACCAAAAAAATCATATCTAGGGACACACATACTTTAGATACTCACAATTTTAAAATTCTTTAATTCTTTGCTCCAAAATATTTACAACACATTTCCTTGATTAAAGGCCTAATATTTTTGCATCCACAATGCACACTTCTCTACATTTTGATTTCTCCTGTCTTTTGTATGCACAGTCTATTTAGAGGTAATCTATGCAACTTTCCAGAGAAAATTATTTTGTGGGAATGTTTAACCATCATCAACATTTATTTAAAAGGTCAGCCAAGCAGTTTATCAGTGCAGTTTACATGCAAATATAAAATTAAAATGCAAGGGTTAAAAATCAAAACCTTTATAACTAGGGTTTGTTTGTTTTTAGCAGGAATGCAGTTCATTGGCTTGGCATCAGGGGTGTGGCCTAATATGCAAATGATTCTACAAAAAAGCCCTGGATATAACAAATTATACATAAATGTGGCCACTTTTGAAGTGATCTCAATACATTAGTGGCTAAGGGAAGATGTATAGAATTTATCAGAGCTTCCTGGGAACTTGGATAGAACAGGGGTGAAATATGTGAAACACATATCCTTGTAAAATAGGCACTATAGTAATGATAAACACACATGTCCCACTGTTTTGACTGCATTCAGTTGGCAGGGACATAGACCTTGGGTGTAGAGTGTAAGTATCTCCCTTTCAGTAGTGCTGACATAGGCTTCCCAACCCACCCACCCCGCCCTGCCGGGGGACCCCTGGATTAGCAGCCTAATCCCCCACTATCTAAAAATCTGATAGCGGGGGTGGAATGGCGTCATGTCTCTTTCCCTGCCTGGCTTCAGGCTTCTCCCTTCCTCCGGCTCACAAAGACCCGCCCACCACCAGCCTGCTATTCGCTCCAGTCCGGCCTCCCTTCATGAGGTGCATGCTGGGACTTGTAGTCCTTGCATCCTGTCACGTCTGCTGAGCATTATTCTCTATGTGGAGATTGATTCTCATAGGGTATAATGGGGAATTGATCTGGAGGTTTCGGGGGCTCTGGGGGAGCTGTTTTTTGAGGTACAGGCACCAAATTTTCAGTATAGTATCTAGTGACTCTCCCCAAAGTATCTCCCAAGTTTCAAAATGATTGGACCAGGGGGTCCCATTCTATGAGCCCCAAAAGAAGGCGCCCCTATCCTTCATTATTTCCTATGGAAGGAAGACATTTAAAAAGGTGTGCGGTTCCTTTAAATGTGATGGCCAGAACTCCCTTGGACTTCAATTATGCTTGTCACACCCTTGTTCCTGGCTCCGCTCCGATGTCTCCTGGCTCCACCCCCAAAGTCCCCAGATATTTCTTGAATTGGACTTGGCAACCCTATGCTGACAGCTGGTAATTAAAGCATACCAAGGTGAAAGTTCTGCAATATTTGAGGAATTCTAAAGTGTAAAAATAATTTGCTGGCATGAAGTTCTGCATTGGCAAATGGTGTCAAGTCAGACACTGATCCAGAGTAGAGGACTGGGCCTAAAGCCTGCTTGTTCTTCAGCTATGATGTCCCAAAGCTTCCAGTGCAAGTGCCTGACATAAAGCTTACTCACTACATTGAGCAAGCTAATTTCATAGTAATGAGAGGGTCAGGCTTGTCTTTTTTTAGATACTGGTACAATAATGGCCAAAGCCCTAATCAGTGGGGGGCGGGATCCATGCTGTCTGTTCAATAGTTGTAAAAAGTGTGGCCAAAACCAGCACCCACCACTCAGTGTTTGTACCATCTCTGGAGGAATCATATCAGTCCCCACAGTTTTCCCGAGCTTTAATTGGCCGATTAGTCTCCTAACTTCTGTTGTTGTAACTGGGGGGTCAGCAGGGAAGACTTCCTGAGTCAATGTCAGGCAAAGCACTTATAGTCAGCTTTGCAGCATAAAGTGCTTGAAAATAAGCCTCCCAAGAGTTGGCAGGATCTGCACAAAACAGCTTGGGGGCTTCTGCCTGAAATGCTCCTGAAGCAATACGCCAAAAGAGAGATGTGTGTCGTTAGATCTAGCTGTCTGAATGAATTGTAGGAGTACCCTTTGAGCATCTTTTTAAATTTAATTAACATTTTGTATTTTCTTTTTTTGAGCTTGCAATACAGGCGGAACGGTTCTGTATTGATTGAACTGGGTTACTGTTTCTTAGCTATAACATGCTCATGATCAAATCAAGGTTTTGAAGTGCATTTTGTCATTGGGCAGTCAGGATAAGAGTTGGCATTCATTATTGCCTCTTGCCATCCATGTGTCAATTGTTAATTGCACCAGCCAGTTATAGCATAGTGTATTCTCCACAGAGGGAAGGACTGGTGTTGCTGGCAAGAGAATAATCTTTTAAAAGCAATAATATATATTTCCAGATACTTCTTTGCTGGTCAAGAGTTTACAGGCTCCAAAGATACATATTTAAAAGGGGAGGAATTATGAGTCACCATCCTCCAAAATCACAGACATGCATTGCATCCTATTGCTTAATCCATGATAGGGACCAATTGTCCACATGATAAATTCTTCAACTGATAATAAAATTTACATATATATACACAAAACCATTAGTATTGACTTTATTATCCAACAGCCATGCCTCTTTCTGTCAGTCACCAGTCTCCTATTGTGCATAACAGCTAACAGCCAATCAGGCCCCATGGATGGCTTGAGAAGCCATATTTTACTGGGGGGTGGAGGATGACAGAGAAAATGCTGTGGTACTGTCAGCTCAGAAGAAATAGAGAGAGACTGGAAGGATCCTGTCTCAGAGTCTATCTTGAGCAAGGATACCCAAACTGCTCAGGAGCCACGTGGCTCTTGAAGCCCCCACCACCCTCAGGAGAAGGCATTTGTCTGCTTAATCCCTTCTCCAAGCTAAGCCAGCTGGCAGCTTGGAGAATGCATTTAAACTTGCTTTCTTTCCACCTCTCTCTCTCCCATCTATTGCTTTCCTTCCTTCCTTGTCTTGAGGCTCTCAAACATCTGACATTTATGTCTCTCAGCTCTCAAACATCTGATGTTTCTTCTATATGGCTCTTACGTTAAGTTTGCCACTGTTATGTATTGGAATCCTACACCTCCCACTTTGCTTTCTTCCTGGAGTCTTCGGACATCATGGACGAGGCAAAGAAGCGGGCCACCTTCTTCCGGGACTGCGGTCTCTCCGGAGATTCATTCACAGGGACTCAGACCACCAATTAGCTGCGTTTCTTTTTGGCCATTGAGTGATCCCTAGTGCTACCACAGATCACAGTGCTTCTCATGGACCGCCGCCTGACAATCAGACTGGACCGTCTCCACCCAGATAGAGCCCCCAAACTTCAGCCATCACCGGAGTGCCAGGAGGCACCCCGAGGATTTTTTCCAGGAGACTCCGCCCAGTCTCGTACAAGGTCTCGACCAATGGAGGCCAAGTCCTGCACAGACACATGGATCAACTCCGCTGCCGCATGATCCCTGCTGAGCCAGACGCTACATCGGACACTGCATAGCAACCCCGGTTGGTGCAGCTGCAGAAGCCAGTGGGAGTCAGTGCCCAGACAGACCACCAGGAATTGGAGGAACCCCCACCGGGCACCTCTGACATCAGACCCTTCAACTGCTCCAGCACTGCAGCCTTCCAGCAGCCTGGCACTGGCAGCCCAGACAAGGGAACCAGACTCCTCAGCCATACCTGAGGGGCTTCATTGGTCCAACAGGGAGTGGCGGAAACCAGCACAGACTATGTTTGTTAGGTTTTGGGAAACTTTGGGAGGAGAAGTGTTATGTATTGGAACTGAAGTTTGGCCTTAGGGCCAGCAGAGATTTGGCTGAGCTTGAGATCCTAAAACAATAGCCACCTGGATTCAGGAAGGAGCCCCATCAGGGATCGTTAGGCCAACTATTAACCTATAGTTGTGTGTAATGGGATTATGGTAATGGGTTTTGGGGTGGGGAGGTTTGCATGCATATAAGCAGAGCTGTTGGTCCTGCCAGAGAGTTCTGTTCCTATCTCACTATGCTGAATCACTGAATAAAGAGCTGCACTCACTATGAGCTTTTTCACACAGCCTATGTATTCTGGTATGGAAACTGGTCAGTTACTGAACAGTAACGGGTTTCTGCTGGCATTTCAGACAGACATGACTCAGTAACTGGCTGTTACCGGAATATTCTCACCTTTTCACACAGTCCCGCGGCTGTCCCGGTAGTGAGGCATGCCTGAGTCGTTACTAACAAAGAGGAGCTTCACCCAGTTTTCAACCCCTCCTTCCGGGTTGAAATCGGTATGGAGCGCTGTGTGAAATGTCTAGTATCTAATCCGGGAGCAGTTTTCGCGCCCTTTTTTGCCCGCCGTGTGATCTCCGGCTTTTTTTTTTTTTTAACATTGGGCTAAGATTGATATAGCGCAATAGCGCTACAGCGACATATCACAACAGCAACACCATAGACAGATGTTGCTTACCTAGCCTGATGTGCACCCATCCATGCCCACAGGCTATTGGCTGGAAAGTGACTTGTGCCGAGTTGCAGCAGGTATAAAAGTCAGGGGGGGAAGCCACAGATTTCTGTGGATTGTAGTTGATGAGCAGATTGTCTGGTTTAATAGGTTGGTGAGTGGTTTGTCAGGAATTGTGAGGATGAGTGGGTCAAGAGGTGTAGTTTGGAGTGAGCAGGAGATTCTGGATCTCCTAGCAGTATGGGGAGATGATGAAATCCAAAAAGTCTCAATACTGTTGTGATGGAAACCATGACTATTATAACAATAGAACTAATAGAACAATAGCCTTCCACACAAACCATCTGTCTCACCAATCACTGTTGGTGCTGTTGTGATACGTCGCTATAGCGTTCTTAGCCCGACGTTCCAAAAAAAAAAAAAGCCAGAGATCGTGAGCCAGCAGGCGAAAACAGCTGGTGCTGGTGGAAGCAAGACAGAAGCGGAACAGTGTGAAATGGCTCGGTTCAATCACGGAACTGTATTGGGGAAAAAAACATGTGTCTGAAAACTCCCGTCCCTGTCTCGGATTACTGCAAGGCGGCACAATACCGACTCCCTTCCGGTTTCCACTGGTAAGTGTGAAAAGGCCCTATCTCTTGGGCGTCCTCATGCTTTGAACCCAGTACATTTTAGCCACCCATGGTCTTGAGTGTAAGCAGGCTAGCATAGTAAACTCTTATAGTGTTTGCACTTACAAGGGGATAGACTGAAAATCCTTCCTCAGGGGAACTTTGTCTCAGAGTCTGTGTTTTGTGAGAAAGCAGGCTAACACAGTGAAGGCTTTAGGAAGAGAGGTATAGATGTTTCAGGGCCCAATTTCTGAAGGGAATTGGCTAAAAGATCTGTGATTTCTCGGAGGTGCTCACATTTATTCCTAAGATTAAAAGAAGGCCAATATTCATCAGAGTGAGAGCTTGGCTGTTTCGCCTGCCTCCACAAGCTGACAACTGAGACACTGTAACTTAATGAGCCTAGAAAAAATTGTGTGTTACCAGTAAACAGTTTTAAAGCTTCTTTCTTGAACAAGTTATTTCTCCTTTCACAGGTATTGAATAAAGATTACTGGATTATATTTATCCTGTTTCCCTGATGTCTGATATGAAACAACTTCATTTAGAAGGCTACTTGAGTTAAGGCTGTCAGCAGAATGTTTGGGGTAGACACTGCTCTGGTTGAACTACGCAGCATACTACCTCTGTTTAAGCAGCATTTGAAACCCAGACCATACCACCCCCTTTCTGAACATTGTTATGCTATGTGTTTATAGAATGAACTTCATAAGTATACATAAATGTAGAAATAATAGCTTATGTCATATAGTGGACTGTGCATTTGAACCACTCACATCTGTGCTTCAGCTCAGATGATAGTTTGGTGTAGTGGTTAAGTGCGCGGACTCTTAGCTGAGAGAACCGGGTTTGATTCCCCACTCCTCCACTTGCAACTGCTGGAATCGCCTTGGGTCAGACATAGCTCTGGCAGAGGTTGTCCTTGAAAGGGCAGCTGCTGTGAGAGCCCTCTCAGCCTCACCCACCTCACAGGGTGTCTGTTGTGGGGGAGGAAGATAAAGAAGATTGTGAGCCACTCTGGGACTCTGAAATTCGGCGTGGAAGGCAGGATATAAATCCAATATCATCATCTTCTTCTCCTGTTCCCTAATTCTCAATAGATGGTCTTGTAAAAGGCACTCTCTAGCCTAGACTGACCATGATGGTGGAAGAATAAAAGGCTATAGTCTCATGTAGGTTTCCTTGAATTACAGAGATGAAATAAATAAATAAAATTAGACAGAAACTCTAAAATGTGTTATATTAAATCAAGGGAATAAGGAGTAACAACCCAAACAATGAGTGCTGCTAATTACTGTAGTTCCTTAAAGAAGAAGGAAAAAAAGACAGAGTAAAATGGAAAATACTTAGAAAAATTTCACTTGCATAAGAAAGGTCTCCAGCCAGATGAAAACTGAATTGCAGCGCCCAAACTGCTGTAAGATGTCACTGTTTTATGGCAACATAAATGGGACTTCCTTGGAAAATGAGTGGCCTTAAATCATATATTTATTGCCACACCAACATTTATCAACAAGCCTGGCCTGTTGTCTTGTGATCCCATAGGTAGACTGGTGGCAAGCTTAGGTGTCACATAACTAGACAAGGCCTCTCTTTTTTCTTAAATTTGTTATTTATGAAGTGCAGGGGGGAGCATATTTCCTAGCTGCCAGAATAAGAATGCAAAACGTTTGTTTCAAAAACAACATGACTTCAGCTAGAAGTTAATAAGGTCCTAATTAAATATGGACACCATAGGAATCCTCTGAATTAAAACAGATTCTCCTAGATTATTCAAATCCCAGTCAAGTAATATATTGAACTATTCATCCTAGTAAAATTCTTTACTGCTTTGCTGGATGCAGAATTGCATTGTACAAAACCAGTTGGACAGAATTATGCTGAACACTATAAATTCAAATCATTACTTTTATGGGGAAAGATACAAACCTTTACATATTATACTTTATTGGGCTGTTTATTGCACACCAGGGAATACACTTTCATTATGTCTGCCCTGACCAGAAACTTTCTAAACTGATCATAAATCACTACCTAATATTTATGTGAACTAGTTATATCTTTCATATCTCAGCTGGTGGCATCCCAGTACTTTCCATACAAAAACAACAAATGGAGTTGGGTCAATCCAAAGTGTCAGATGAAGGAAAAATTCTTCTTCGATAAGATGTATTCAACCAGGATGGTTTTTGAGGGGGGGGGGGCAAAATTAAAAAAATGATGCCCCCTTATGGGCCATTCTATCCTATGGTCCCATAGAATACAATGGACTCCATAGGACTCCATACCCAATTTGGCACCCCCCTCCTTTGGCACCCGGGGCAAGCACCCCCCTCTGCCCCCCCTAGATCCGGCCCTGTATTCAACAGAGAAGGGTGCATGAGAAATGCATATTCCTAAATGACCTTCCGTTTCACTGGGAATACTAATGAAGGTCAAGCTATAACAGAGTTGTTGTTTTAAATCATGTTTATGGCTGTAAAGAATTAAACAGGAGTATTTTCTTAAAAATGCTTGCACTACCAACAACTCAAGCTGGTTCAACCAGAACATGTGAAATTTGCTTGGGCCTATTAGCTTTTGGAGATTTTTCTTGTGCATCATAACCACTATCTGTACTGCACTTTTTTGCTGCAGAGATCCAGATGTATCGACACTTCCTGCTTACTCCTGTCAAGCATTGTGTGAGATAGATACAGCTGGGGGCAATGTTCCCTCTAAGCTGCAGAGTCTTGTGAGCAAAAATTCTACTTTGGGAGGTAACGGTATTAAAATTGTGAGCTACTACATAAATTATAATGCTCTGGGGTCATCCTTCCTGAGCTAAGACAAAAATGTATGAGCCGGAGGCTAAAAATCTGTGAGCTAGCTCACGCTAACTCAGCTTAGAGGGAACACTGGCTGAGGGAAAGTAAATTATCCAAAGTCAGCCAATGACATTCATATGAATTTTGTATGAGTGTAAGAAAAAGTAGCGCTTTAGACCATTTGAGACTGGTAGACGGTATAAAGCAGTCCTTTTGTCAAGGAAAGTCGACTTATGTATACCAAGATGCATTTATAAATTGAACAACAGGTACACTTATTTTCCTGGTTTATTACCTCACTGTAGGGGGTACTCATGAGAGCCAGTTTGATGTAGTGGTTAAGTGCATGGACTCTTATCTGGGAGAACCGGGTTTGATTCCCCACTCCTCCACTTGCACCTGCTGGAATGGCCTTGGGTCAGCCATAGCTCTGGCAGAGGTTGTCCTTGAAAGGGCAGCTGCTGTGAGAGCCCTCTCAGCCCCATCCACCTCACAGGGTGTCTGTTGTGGGGGAGGAAGATAAAGGAGATTGTGAGTCGCTCTGAGACTCTGAATGGAGGGCAGAATATAAATCCAATGTCTTCTTGTCTTCTTCTTCTTCATCTTCAAAGTAAGTGTGCACACTAGCAAAGCACCACCATTTTCCCTAACACAATACATCACAGCTTTGTGACTCCTGCTTTTGGCAGGATGTGGGAAGAAAATGTTGTATTGGTCTTCAAGCAAAGTTTGTTGATCAGGGGTCATTTCGTTGGAAAAAAGGTGTCAGAGCTCATGAGCACAACTCATTTGCATAAGCCACACACCACTGACATCACCAGAAGGTAGACTAAATTATATCAGCTCAGCATCTATCTTAAAATGCTTATTGAATTATAATTGTCATAATAAAACTTTACTCCCATCATACTTTTAAAATTACTTTCTCCTATGTGGCCACAGTGGCATGAGGAAGATTTCCATCTGTCTGCTTTATATATTTTGGTATTTTCCCATTTTTAATGGGGAAAAATATTAGAAAGTTTGTCAAATCTTAGAGTTCAGTGAAATTCTCACAGAGGGTTTGAACAATGGAGCCCAGAAGCAAGTATTGGGGAGGGGGGAGAAAGAAAAAGCAGAATAGAATTTAGAGATTCCGGAGCTCTGGTCCTGTGAGCTCCTGCCCAAAATGAGGTTTGCTCTTGATCATAATCCAATACAGAGTTACATGCTCTTAACTACTGAGTTAAATGTTTAACGTTTCACTCCTTAACACCCATAGTTCCACTGAACTCCATGGCAGTTATTTCTGAATAAACATAAAACTCACATACTTTATACTGTATGCTGAATTGCGGCCATTCCTCTAGATTCCTTTGAAAAATATCATGAGATAAAGGATCAAGGGACAGCTCTAGAACTCCTGATAAAAATGAGATTATGGAAAACTGTATTTTCTTTGTTATCTAGAATCTTAAGACGTCTTAATACACATGTACTTTTAATATCATATGCCAGTAGCAGGAACAACCTAACAGAAGATCTGGCACATTTGTGGTAAACATATACTCACTTGAAGATTTTGATGGGTACCTTCAAATAAGTGATTCTCTGTGGATCTTCCAAGGTAGAACAAAGTTATTTCACAAATTATGCAGAGGCAAATCCCTTTTTTACACACACAAAGCAGAAGGAGCCAATCACTGTTCCTTGGCAAGCATACATTATATTTATGAACACATTTTATGCATTTATATGCTACAATGTGAAACACACTAAGTGGAACAATAAATGCAATAGTGTGTTTTTTGTTACTTATGCAAGCTATATTGCATACTTGGACTCACGGTACTACACACCACTGGTGGTGAGGAAATTTACTATACTTTGTAACTGCTACTTCTTCCTCTCAAAACTCCAGCTTCTGGAGCTGGCTTAAGTACTAAAGTTTCAATTTCCAGCACAGGGACATTTCAATAAAAAGTCATTTAATTTTGCTCTTAAATCCTTAGTTCTGCCTGCTCTCCAAAAGCATACATCAGACTAGCACTACATGAGTAGAAAGTAATCTAAATAATGATGAATGGATAACTGAGGGGGGAATTTTCTGGAAAATTAACATGTAGCTGAGAGAAAGCCAAATTGAATTTCTTTCCAGCTATAGAGCAACAGCTCATATTTAGAATCATGAGCGTTTGGGTAAGTTATTATATAACCAAATGAAAGTAACTATTTGTTTTATTGTTCAGAGCAAACACTTAATTTCATCTCAGACATTAAATTCTTTGATGGTGGAAAAAAGTCTTTGCTACAGTTATAGATGTCATTACATACACTGTAAAATGAGAAACGCTAATTTATTCCAGCAGAAAGAACCGTTTCCTCTACTAACCTTGAGAAAATGGGAGCCAGCTTGCGAACTTGATAATACTGCCTATAGACAATTTTGGGTCTTTCTTCTTTATGCTGAGTGGTAGCCATTCCTGTGGGCTAGTGTATTATCTCATTAAAACAAAGTACATCTTGATAAATAACAACCACAATCCTTCCCCCACCCCCAGATCCATGAAACCTTAGTGCACATATCCTTAAGATCAGGTTTTTTTCTAAAATTGAAAATTAATGTACCCAATAAATTCAATGCTAACTTTTTGCTGAGAAACACAAGCTATCATTCTAGTCCTGGACTCAGCATCATCTACTCTATGAAGTGTAACTGAGAGACGCTGCCTTTTAATACAGAGCACCCCAATACCTAGAGAGAGAGAGAGAGAGTGGGGCTCCTATTTCTGGAAACAAAATGGAGTCTGACCAGAAACAGGCCAAGAAATGCTTCATACAAAATGGAGCAGAGCAGAGACTTTGTTCTGGTTACCACCTGAAGGCCTCCTCTCAGTGCAACCCCACCTAGTTCCTCCACCTCTGCTCAAACAGGATGCATAATAACAATGGGGACTACTGGTAGGTATCACTCACGCCCTAATCCTCAGCTACTGATTAATCAGCCATCTCCCTGGCTCTTCCTGCGACTCAGTTTCTCTTTGTCTATTGCTATGGCAATGTCTGATACCTAGACAAATTCTTTGTTTTCTATGATTGCCTCTCCCCAGGGGTATCTTTGCTGAACTGCCCAAACCATTAACACATATCCTGGCCTTTTGTAACCTTTTGGGAGGACATTACTAAGCCAGCACTATCTATTGTTACCTGGAGATCCATTCAGGTGACCAGAGTCAGCTCTACTCATTGGCTTAAGGTGAGCAACCAATCAGGCACCAAGAAAAGAAGCATCACTGCCCACCAACAAGCCAGCCCCTTTTTGGGGAGGACCTCCTCCTTTCCTAACCAGAAAGAAAGCATGCTCTCTCTCTCTGCCTGAGCAATATGTAACCAGATTGTTCCTCCCTCCCTACTCTAAGTAAGGAGCATCAGGCATGGCACATCGCACTGCATGTCTATATCTTCTAACTGTGACTCGACCCTAAGCCATCAGGATCAGATTGTATACTCTATGTTTTTACCCTTGTGTTACCCCTCTATCAATTTCATATCTGTTTCCTTAGGCCTGTATGTGTTGTATGATTTTATACCCTTGTATGTTTGCCCTTATTCCTTAAATAAAATACTCCATTGATTATTAGACAATCTTGCCTCGTTACTGGGAGGGTAACTCTCAAAGCAGATGCCTTCTGTATAAGCAGGTTTTTAGATCTTGCTAAAAGGCTGATTGCCCACCACTCTAAATTCCCCAAAACCATATTTTTAGGGCAAATTTATGGAGATACACTGTCATGTTTGGCTAAGATATAAAACAGTGAAAATTCTCTCTCTCCACAACTATCTAATAATTGAATTTAAATTGTTTTGACAGCTAAGAGACTAGAAATAATATGAACGTATCAACACAACAGTCATCATATGGTAAATTAAAGATCTGCTCCTTGTTTCTTTTAAGATTCTCCTAGCAGCCAGTCACATAATTCTTACAGGTAGCACAGCTGCTGTGAACAGATGTAGCTGATGGAGAATCCAGAGAAAAGACTTCTTAATAGCAGACACATACTTACAGGAAGAAGGATGGTAGAAGGCAACCCTGTACTACACCTTCCCATTCTCAAGTCAGGGCGTGCCAGATGACTATCACTCTAGAAACCATGAAGAACATTCTAGAAAATACCGAATCCAGTCATCAGGCCAACACCACAAGGTATCTCTACTACTGCATACACTGTGGAACTTCCAGGGGGGGACATGATCCCGCCCCCAGGGCTGCATTTAGGATGACCAGATGCAAAAATGGCATTGAACAGTAGTTTTTTCTTGTGTAGTTTGTTAGGCAGTGGTTAGAAATGCTGCCTTGTTACAACCCTTTCTTCTATAGAGTTGTCAAGAGCAACAGAAGGCCTGTCCTTGCATATACCTGGGCACAATGGAAAGCCACAAGCAGGCAGCTATCATCATTGAATCAAACAATCACAGAATTAGAAGGGGCTGTCAGGCCATCTAGTCCAACCCCCTGCTCAATAAGCAAGGATCTGCTTATAGTATCCCTGACAAGTGTTCGTCCAGCTACTGCTTTAAAGACTTCCAGTGAGGGGAAGCTCAGTACCTCACTAGGTGGTTGATTCCACTGTTGAACAACTCTTACTGTAAAACACTATGAGCCTTTCCTCATAGGGCTTCAATTACAGGCTCTGATCATCCTCATTAATCTCCTCCGCACCTGCTCCATTCTGTCCACATCCTTTTTGAAGTGAGGCCTCCAGAACTGCACACAATATTCCAAGTGCAACCTGACCAATGCAGTGTACAGTGAGACTATGATATCTTGTGATTTGGATGTTATGCCTCTGTTGATACACCCCAAGATCGCATTAGCCCTTTCTGTCACTGCATCACACTAAATATGAGCATATTTAACCTACAGTCCACCCATACCCCAAGATCTTGTTCACACACACTGCCTCCCAGAAGTGTATCCCCCATCCAGTATGCATGTTCCTAATCTTTGTTACACAGATGTAGAACACAGCACTTATCATTCTTAAATTGCATCTTGTTCACATCTGCCCACTTTTCCAGTGTATTCTGAGTTCATTGAATTCTATCTCCTGGTGCTTTCACCATTCCTCTCAATATGGTGTCATCTGCAAATTTAATGAGTAGTTCCTCCACACCCTCATCCATATAATTTACTAAAAATACTGGGTCCGGAACTGAGCCCTGTGGCACCCCACTGGAACCTCCCTCGATTCAGATGATGAGCCCACAGAGATCTTCCCTTAATACACCTCCTACTTTGCAAGGTGTTCGCATTGGCTGGTTTTGCAATGGTGCACATCCAGTTTAAAACGCAGCACTTGCTTGTATCCAAGGTTCACTGTTCATCTTTCACTCCTTCCCTATCTGAGTCCTAAAGACAAAATCCAGGTTGCTTATATGGGTGTTCTGGGGTAGAGTTTCAAAGCCCATAAAGTTTTTTGAGATTGGCTTCTTCTGATCACAGAATTTTGAGGATTATTATTATTACTAAAATTCCTAGGCCAAAAGGTATTCCAATGACTTTAATGGGACTGCTTATGTGTTAATTCTCTCAGAACTTAATTTAACATGCCAACTCCCTTGGTTAGCTACCTCTGTAGTGAGCTTCCATGGAAAGAAGACTTAAGTGCTCAAACGTAAGGAGAAAGGAGGATGGTCAATATACAGATGTAGAGGATTTCTTTTCCTAGCAAATAAAATCTAAAATCTAAATCAAATCTCTGAATAATTCAGTGTAAGACTGTCTCAAATTTACTGCATACAAGCAGCATATATACTTCAACCTCTCACTAGACAGACAGACAGACTGACCTACAAGCTGTATCAACAGAGAATTAGTATGACCCCGGAAAGCACTTTATCACAACTATATGATGATTCATTGGTGTATAGTTAATCAGTAAACAAGTTGTACAAGCTTCCCTTCCCCATTATTTCATTAGTCACTGCAGCGTCATTATAGCATTTGCATGTCTTCCAGTGATGAAAGACATCATTTCATTCCTTCTCACCCTCCAACCTTGTTTATACTGCTCTCATTTCAAGGCATAGTAAAGAGCAAAGTGCAATTCCAAAGCTTTGACTGAATCTCTCCATTCTGTCACTAATTATTTCAACCAAATATGTTTGACTTTACAATTTGGCATGATTCAGTACAAAAATGCATCTTTAAAAGAAGTTACAAATATGCAGTTTTAAATATACAGCTGTTAAGCATGCGATTTTCAAAAGAACGAGTCAAGTAGATACAAAACTACATTTATTGCGAAATCGAGATGCTCTCTTGGTGCAGGACCTTGAGAGTGATGCCAACAATACATTGATACACTTATTTTAAGACATACATCAAAGGGTTCTCAGTGGAAGGGGTGAGGAATGCCAGCCGGTGCATAAACTATCATAAAAGTCTACATTCTCACTACGTTATCAGTATCTCGTTCTTGCTTTCCCAGATGGTCTACACTCCCATGCAGGAATGTATGGGAAGGTGTCACTCCTTCTCTTCTCTAATAGTTTCCTTTCCTAATTCACTACAAAAGCCATAAAGCAGGAAGGAGGGGGGAAGAATAACAGAGCCATGTTACCTCGGCCCTCCATGATGTTTTATAGACCAGCTTTATGGAGGGTCCTAAAACCATATATCACCATTGAATTTTACCATGCTTGATATACTGCCCCCCTTTAATCAATGTCGGGGTTTATGAGGAAACGCCTTGTAAAATTTAGCAATTAAATCCGGGGCGAATACATTTTGTTCTACCACCCATTCATTTTGGCTGGCAGGGAAATGTTTCCACCTGATCAAATAATACAACATGCCACGTTTGATTTTGGCATCTAAAATTTCTTTCACTTCATGATGACTCTGATTCCCAATTTGGATAGGTTGTGGAGCTGGTGGTCGAAGACTGCAATGAAAGACAGGGTGTATTTTACTAAATAGTTTGGGTTGATTCAGTGGCAAATTTTTGGTTGATACAAACACGGTATACCCCACCTTGAAATCCCAAACGGGAATGTGTGATTTATCATACTGTTTCTTGTAAGTTTCCTTAGCCGCCTCCAAGTTCTCCTGTATGAGTTTCCAGCTTTTTCCTAACTTTCCCCACCATTGCTCAAAAGTCATGTGAGTTCCCGATCCCTCTCCCCCCGGCAACGATGGGACAGGCTTGCCTTCGTACCCATTTACTATCTGGAAGGGCGAAGCCTTAGTCGAGCTATGAACACTATTATTATACCCATATTCAGCAAACGGCAGCAACTCCACCCAGTTGCATTGTTGGTGATTCACGTAACACCGTAAATACTGCTCTAGAAGTGCATTTACTCGTTCCATCTGGCCGTCGGTCTGGGGGTGGTAGGCCGAACTCAAGCCTCGTTCTATCCCCATTAGCTTGCAAAACTCCTGCCAAAAGTTGGCAACAAATTGCGGGCCACGGTCACTAATTATCTTGTCGGGGAACGAGTGGATTTTCACAATATGGTGGAAAAACAAGTACGCAAGCTTTTTGGCTGTGGGCAGTTGCTTACAAGGAATAAAATGTGCTTGCTTTGAAAATGTATCCACTACTACCAGAATTACGGTTTTCCCTTCTGAGGTGGGTAACTCTACTATGAAATCCATAGATACCACAGACCATGGGCAGGTTGCTGTTTCCAAAGGTTTTAACAGACCGGGGGGCTTCCCCCCTTCTTTTGGCCATTAAGCA
Source organism: Heteronotia binoei (assembly GCF_032191835.1). Lineage (NCBI taxonomy): Eukaryota > Metazoa > Chordata > Lepidosauria > Squamata > Gekkonidae > Heteronotia > Heteronotia binoei. Next base: position 97,710,634 of record NC_083229.1, read on the forward strand.
TATGGGGCAGGAGGCCACAAACTCTGATATATCCTTTTTCATTGAGGGCCACCAGAATTGTCTATTGATCAAATGCAGAGTTTTCACGTACCCAAAATGCCCCGCCAGTTTATTGGAATGGCAAAACTGCAACACTTCTGCCCGGAGGCTTTTGGGAACATACAGTTTGCCATCCTTGTACCAGTACCCATCCTCCCCTTTCTGCACTTCGCCTGGCCGGTCTCCCCCCTCGTTCTCAGTTTCAGTAGCCAGCCATTTCCCTCCCCACTTCTCGGTGTGAAGATTCTGTTTGGATCTAGCCGGGGTGGTTACCATGCCGGCCACTTGGGTGGGGGAGATTAAAGAATCGACCACCTCCTCCTTTTGACTGTTGTGTTGGGGAAGTAGTGAAAGGGCGTCCACCAAAAAGTTTTCAGTCCCAGGGATGTGTTTCAAACTGAAATCGAACTTCAAAAAAAATCCTGCCCACCTGATCTGCTTTTCAGTTAACTTGTGGCACCCCGTGAGTGCTTCTAAATTCTTGTGATCCGTCCAAATTTCAAAGGACGTTTTGGCGCCTTCTAGCCATGACCGCCAAGTCTTTAGCGCATACGTTACTGCGAATGCCTCTTTGTCCCACACGGACCAATTTCGTTGCTCAGGGGAAAATTTTTTAAAATTGGTCTACACTCCCATGCAGGAATGTATGGGAAGGTGTCACTCCTTCTCTTCTCTACTAGTTTCCTTTCCTAATTCACTACAAAAGCCATAAAGTAGAAGGGGGGAGGGGGAGAATAACAGAGCCATGTTACCTCTGCCTTCCATTATGTTTTACAGACCAGCTTTATGGAGGGCCCTAAAATCATATATCACCATTGAATTTTACCATGCTTGACAATAGCTGCCAATACATTTATATACAGAGGTAAACATTACTTGAAAAGAAAAAAACTTTCCATTCTACACCTAACTCTGATTTAATTTGTAGACTCCAATTTAAAACCAATATTTGATCAGAATTATTTAGCCACAACACTTATTGGGTCATCCTTGTCCACATGCTTGTTCACCTCCTCAAAGAACTAATAGGCAAGGACTAATATCTCTTATTTCTCCTTTGCAGTTTTGGCAATGGAGGCCCATATCACTTGCAACAAGTGAAGAATACATTCAGTTAGAATCACAGAATCAGAAAGTTGGAAGGGGCCATACAGACTATCTACTCCAGGGGTGTCAAACTCATTTGTTATGAGGGCCAGATCTGACATAAATGAGATTTTGTTGGGCCAGGACATGTTGGGTTGAACTGGGCCATATTGAGCTAGACCATGTATGTACCTATTTAAGATTAGGTAGCAGAGATATAAATTTTATAAAGGACAGAGATAAACACAATTAAATATTTAAAAAAAACCCCTAAAACATGTTTAAAACGTTAACGCTCATTGGTCTTAAAGATGTTTTCTTTGTTTCTCTCTGGGCAAAGGAAGCTGTGGCTCTTTCTTTCCTTCCCAAGGAGACTTGTGGGGAGACGCCTCAGCCAATAGAAGGAAGAGACCCTTGGCTCAGTAGCCCTGCTGTGCGACTGAGAGAGTCTGGCAAAGCAAGTTCTGCTTCCCACCCCCCTTCCTCCCCAAGGGAGGAGCCTCAGCCAATGGAGAAAATAGAGACTTTGCTCTGTAGCTCCTATGTGATTGAGCAAGCCTTGCAAAGCAAGCTCCTATGCAGAAGGGAGCAAGAGATAGGAAGAAGGAAGCCGATGACAGCCAGTTGCTCAGGGGCCCAATAGAAACCCTCTGGGGGCCTGATTTGGCCCCCAGGCCTCATGTTTGACACTCCTGATCTAGTCCAACCCCCTTTTCCATGCAGGATCAGCCTAAAGCATCTCCAACAAATAATCATCCAACTGTGTTTTGAAGACTGTCAATGAAGGGAAGCTCACCACCTTCCTAGGCATCTGGTTCTACCTCTGAACTACTCTGACCATTAAAAAAAACGTTTTTCTAATATCCAGCTGGTACTTTTCTGCTTGTAATTTGAGCCCATTGCTATGGGCCCTATCCTCAGCTGCCAAATGGAACAGTACTCCAGTCGCAGTTGCAACTACAGTGGCAACATATGTGATGCACTGAGGGGCTGGGGTTCTCTCTGTGTAAATAGTTCTTAATTGTTTATTGTAAATATTTCCACTATACATTTATTACAGTTAAAATAGTAGAGCATTAATTATTAATTCCATTTTGTGTTGGCCAGAAAGTTACATAAACCTCAACCAAAAAAATGGCACTGTTATCACCAGCCTTAAAAATAGCTGAACTGTCTCAGAAAGGCAAAGGGAAGGCAGATGGTTACTGGCTACCCAGGGGAAGAGCAGTGCAAAAAAGACAGGTAAAAATGGATAGCTATACTGTTCTAAAACAGGAGAACAAAGGTAGAGTGCAGTTCACCAGTATGACCAACATGGTTTCATTTGTTGTTGGTCAGGGTTACACTGGACTGAAACTTTGCTTTGCAAACAGGGAGCAGTGCAGTTAAAATGAGAGAATCACAGTCCTTACTGTCTAAGGGGAATAAATATATCTAGAGCAGACAGGACACCTACTGCATGATGGCTCCTTTACCTTCTTGCTCAAAGAAGATGCAGAATATTGTGCAGTCTTGGGTGCAAACATGCAGTGGTTCTTGCATTTCCACAGGAGCCTCAGAAGCAGAAGTTGAGGGCATTGGATGCTCTTGCATGAAGAACATCTTGAAAGCTTCCACAGCAGACTCCAGTAGTGTAAAATTCCTCCTCAGGACTTCCTGCACCACCTGAGAACAGGCCTACCCTCCACTGGCTTCCATGACAGTAGACCTGGCCTCCAGAGAAACAGCAGCAGCATTCCCTCTCAACTGTTAGTATGAGCTAGCTCAGTTTTTTAGCCTCCGGAGCACACATTTTTGTTTTAGCTAAGAAAAAATGGCTCCGGAGCAAATTAATTTATGCAGTAGCTCGCAACTTTAATGTCTTCAGTCTTAATGCATCAGGATACCCTTAAAACACTAGTAGGTTTTAAACACTGTAAGTCTGAAGATTTAGAAGTATATTCTGAACAGCAGGAATTAAGTACTGAATGCTATTGGACAGCCAGGTACTTTCCTAATGTAAGCTCAAGAATCACTATCATTATTCAAGCTGTGATGCCTTGACATTTTTCAAATGTACTTCATGTTATAAGGCATCATTAGAACAGCTGAGTTTGCCATTGGTGGCAGGGAAGTGAAGAGTGTTTAATGATAACAGTAGTATATTCTTCTTAGACTCCTACCAGGGTGTTCAGTGAAGGCCTGTTGAGAATTGGAAAAGGAGGTCAAGACAGGTGATATTTCTTCCTTCATTCACTTCAGAACCCTTGGCTCCTTCTCGGCAAGCAAAAGCAGAGCATTTTGCTGTTCATCAGCCTTATCTGAGAAGTCCTACGGGAACAATTGTAAACTTATAACATCCCGACTGTGACTGGACAGCATAGCTTGCAGCATTTAATTCTCGAGACAAACTGTGACTTTGCCATGACACTGCAGTAACTTGGTTTCAGCACAGTCTGTTAAAACCACAGCCAAGCATTATGCACTATGAGATATTGCACTGACTCTAGTAGAAGCAACTGATCCATCCCACTAGCTATACAAAATGGGTAGTACTGACAGTAAGCAATACACAAGGAATGAAAAATAGAGAGCAGGCACTAGATCTGGACAAAAAGATACTTTAAAGTGTGAGCCAGTGATGCTAAAACACCACTGAAAGTCATTGGCAACGTTTAAAAGCAGCTATGAGAGGAGAAACATTTTATCTTGAAAACCTGTGATCAGATCTCCCAGCAATTTCTTTTTAAATTAAATATAGTAGTGAGAGGGATTTAATTCTTTTGCTACATCATTCTGTTAATCAAATGTGCCCCCCTCCACAAAAAAACCCCTCCCTTGTTTTTTTTATTTTTTTCCCTCCAAAAGAATAAGAAGCTTGGTCAAATTTGCCATCTCTAGCTTGGAAAACTCCTGGAGATTTGAGGGCAGTGCCTGGGAAGGATGGGATGTAGGGAGGTGGGAGGGAGTTCAGCAGGGATGTAATGCCACAGAGCCTGCCTTCCAATGGTGCCATTTCTTTCCGAAGAACTGATCTCTATAGTCTGGAGATCAGTTGTAATTCCAGGAAATCTCCAGGCTCCACCTTGAAGTTGATGTCTCTAAACTTGGCAGAGCTCTGCTGAAGTAGAAACAAGTGACAGAAAAGGCCAAAGAGACCACTCAGTTGCCAGAACTACAAGATGGACAATAATGATAAACAGCTTTGAAGATTGGGGGGGGGGGGGAGGGAGCATGCAAAAGATATAATAAGACAGTCTACAAAGTCAAAGGCAATCCCTTGAACTTCAGGGAATAATCCATCAATCCAGTCTCCAGAAATTGGATTACCATTTGTTCAGAGAACATCCACCTGTCAGTTACACCAGCGTTCTGGGAATTATAGTTTAAATGGCCTTTGTTAGTCCTAACAGTATCTCAAAGTGACTTTCACATTTACGAATTGACTGTACTTTCTCTTCAACACCTGTGCACAGTTTCTATTAAGGCAAGCTAGACAAACATAATCAAAAGGATTTGATGCTGCAAGAATTTAGCTATATAGCTTCCTTTATTGTTTCATTTGCAATTTTAAAAACTTTCTGGATACATGGCACATCTGGCTAATGGCAAGCTTAGACTACCAAGTGCTTCTGCCCCAGCTACTAAACAGCAATAATGATGCGGCAGGTGTTGTACACAACAGTTACACAAAAGTTACCCGGACATAATAACTATCAAGGAAGGTAGAAGGGAGAGGGCCTAGTAATGTGTGTGTGTGTATATATGTGTGTGTACACACACATATACATACATGCATATATACACACACATATAAATTGGCCACTGTGTAACAGTGTTGGACTGGATGGGCCATTGGCCTGATAAAACATGGCTTCTCTTATGTTCTTAATAGAACAGTACTGAAGAAAGTGTATATGCTTTTATGTTTCGTTTGATAGTACTCTATAGACTGTCCATACCTTAGCTCTGACACTGCTACAACACAAAAAGACCTTCTAGCATTTGTGACTGCATGCTAAAATCTACGTTTCTCTCTCTTTAATATATGGAAGCTTCCTGTGTATACAAAACTGGGCCTTTAGTTTATTATTTATTATTTTATTAGATTCAATTCATTAGCCACCCTTCCCTAAAAAACAGGGTTCAGGTGCATGCGGAGGTACCACAACAGCATAATACCCTGCTCTTTCCACAGTTGAGAGAAACTGGATAGTGTTGCGGTAGTTGCAAGTAAGAGGGCTAATAAAGCTGGTGTTACTGGACAAAGGTGGCAGGAATTTGCATTTGATACTGAGCTGAACTTTTCCAGGCTGGAGGTTCTTGTTCCAGGCAAAAGGTGGGGAGAGGGCATTTTTACAGTCTTTGAGCTACTTCTCTGTTATTTTTACAAAATGTCAAATACAAATTACACACCTGATGTCAGTTCTGAATTGATACATTCTGGAAATTTAAAAGGTGTCCTGTTAATCCCTAACACCATAACCAAGTTCCACAACTAAATCCCAGCTTAAATTATGCGCAGAGCTTTGCTGGGCTATAGAATTGCAGCTGGAGTGTTTTTCTTTCACCCAGCCTTGACAGATCCCTCTCTGCAGCTCCTCACAGTCCTCTCAGGTTCTCACTGCCCTAAAGAACTTTATGTCACAAAATTAGCCATTTCACTGCCTACTCCCAATTCCAAATTAATGAGCAAGTTGTAAAGCACCAGACTTAGTACTGAGCCATGCAATACCCCACTGCTTACTACCTTCCACTTTGAAAACTGCCCATTTATACACATTCTCTGTTTCCTATTAATTAACTAGTTCTTAATCCACAAGATGACTTGTCCTCTTCTCCCATGACTGTTGAGTTTGCTCAGGAGGCTTTGATGAGGAACTTTATCAAAAGCTTTCTGGAAGTCTGGGAAAAAAATATCTACTAGATCACCCTTGTCCACATGTTTGTACACCCCTCAAAGAACTTTAAAAGTTAGTGAAACAAAAATTTTCCTTACAGAATCCATGCTGATTCTTCCTCTATAGCTTTTGATCATCAATACGCCTACTCATTCTGTCTTTAACAACAGATTCCACCAACTTTCCTGGTATCAACATTAGATTGACTGGCCTATAATTTCCCAGATCTGTCCTGGAACATTTTTAAAATATAGGGGTTCCATTAGCTACCGCCTAGTACTCCACAAATCAATTTTCAGTTTGTTTACAATCATAACCTTCATGTTATAAATCAATGATTTAATGCCAACTTTATGCCAAACCATGGATATGAGCTAACCTTGATTTCAGTTTCCATCTTTCCAGCCCAGTGCAAACCAAAGTTTCTGATTTGCTTACCCACTGCAAAACCTCTAAGCAAGTACAAAGATTCCCAATGGAGTCTGACAAACAATTAAAAGAACACAAATTTGCTCCAGAACGTACATTAATGGAAATACCTTCCTGTCACCATTAACTGAGCTTGAACAATTAATAAAATTATAGTAACAGTATGTTGGGTTTTAAATTTCATCAGTATTGGTCTGCCAAAATAATTATTGCAACTTTTAGGCAGTTTTATTGCTGATTAATATGTACAGATCAATGCTTGCCATTTAAATGTATAATTTAATGCGTCTTACCTCTAACTCATTCTACAAAGTCTCAATTTAAAATTGGCAGGAGTTAGATGACTTTCACAGTGTTTTCAGCATGGGAATGCCCCCCCCCCCAAGCCGGCACAAGCTGCACTGGCAAAAATGGTGTTGTGGCCCACTGACGGCCATGGGAAGTCAAAATTCACTCCCCCAAACACAGCCACAGCCATGTCCATGGCAGCCCAAGCAGCTCAGGATACCAACTAATTGCACATTGAATCAGCAAGCTCCCATGCGCCAGCCACAACCTTCCTCAAGATTCAATCATGGGGGACCCACCCTACAAATGGTTCCAAGAGATCACCCCAGAATTCCAGAGATAGGGATGCAGCATGGAATGCTGCCTGACAGCTCCCTGCCATGGAGACTTCAAGTGAGTGCACATGCACCCGTGGCAGGAACAACACAGACAGGGCACCTAGCACTACCGAGCAAGTACCTAGTGAAGATACAATGTAGTAGGGAGAGCAAAGTCTGAACTTTTTGGCTGACCTCTCCCAGATTTCAGTCTGCAAAGTACACCAGACCCTCCACCAGGATCCCAAGGGACAGCCACATGTGAACAGGTAAGCAAGACTCTCACAGTGCCCTACCCCCATATCTCCCCTGGGTCTACCACGGCAGCACTAAGCAGCACTAGACACAGCATCTTCCCTTCTTGAACCAGGCAGCCCTGGAGGAAAGCATCAGGCCCCAAGAGGCAGCATACCAAGTGGTTAGGTGGGTCAGGGTAGAGCAAATTAGGAGCGAAGGATCTTTGCTTTCAATGATACCGAGTTTGGGCTTTCAGCGAATAATAGTTGAAGCGGTGATATTTTATGTTGTTTTACTCAAGTATGTAAAAAAGATTCACACACAGAGGTATACAACAAACGCCCAAGAAACTAGGGAAAATAGAGGCTATCGATAGAGGAATTGTAGGGTCGTTGAAGTGGGTAATATTCACCTGATCCAGAAGAGGAGACGTCCTTTAAGTGGAAAAGTATAGCGAGAGGGATGAGCACGACCAGCATGACACGCCCTATAGACCAAATTACAGGAGTAACGGGGAGTACAGACTGCAAATGGCGCCCTACAGAATGCACACCGAAACTGGTTTTGAACCATATTATATAGAGATCTGAAGGATGGGGATCGTTAGTTGCTAAGGAGTCATTGATGGCTCGGTGATGGCTTTCTTGAATAGATATTTAATTAAAACAATAGATCGGGAATTCCATGCATTTACTAGAACGATGGGCTAGGACATGACTGAAGAATTCGTTATCAGTTTTGGCTGACACTCAGGAAAGGACCCTTTAGGAAAGATAAAGTCCTTAAGTGATAGGATGAGTCTTATCATGAATTTGAATAGAAGTGGCAGAGTGGAGAGGATGGGTCGAAGGAAGAGGCCATCGACAGGTAGATCAGAGTGAGAATAACACTTACCAGCAGTTCCCATGTTATTATGCATCCTGTCTGGGTGGAGGCAGTGCCTCTCAGTAACAGGGGCTTGCCCAAGGCAGTTGCCAGGGGAAAGGGACCACCGTGACTGCTATGGAGAAGACTGCTTGCCTAGCCAAGTGACAATTTCCCCCATAGGCAAAACCCTGTGGCAGCAAGCAATCACCACCAACCTATGCACTGGCTGATTTCACATGACAGTCGCACCTTTTCCAACCCAGAAGCAGTATGCTTTGAAGGTGCTAACACCATTCCTCTTCCATTACAGGGAGGTGCCAACAGAACACTGACTCAAGAGAGAAGGGTGTAGAAACCGCCACCTGGGGGGGGGGGGGGCTCCTCTGTGGGATTGGAACATGGAGGCCCCTGCAGGACAGTGAATGGCCCTTTGTTCTGCCAAGACAAAACATTGCTGGCTGTTCCCAAGTCTGTTTTGGTCATACACAGGTGCTGATCCAACAAGGTGAAACTGCACAGCCAAAACACCATCTAGCACTCATGCTGCAGCAGGAGCCAACCTTTGTAAGTGAGTGGACACATCCAGCATTCTGGTAATTCCCTTCTCACTGCCATTGTAGAGGTGGCCAGCAGCAAAGGAACAAGTGGGATACCCATTGCAGGGGTCATGATCCCATGAAAACCACTCCACTGTCCCTGGACCGCTTAAAGTTGAAATCATTGTTCCCATCTGAGGTCTTGGTGCCTGCTGGGGACCCACAGGGAAGGGAGCTGGAGGAGGACACTGAGGAAGTAACAAGGGCCTGGTGGACCCAGGATGTTGATGCGCCTGTGCTTAGTGAGGGTGGTCTTTAGTGACGCAAATAATGCAGGCTTGCACACAGCAGTGATAAAACCACTATATACAATTTATTTACACCTCCACTCTCCAAACCGACAGAATGCTCCGCTGCAACTCCACCATACATATCCCACACACAATAAAGTGTCTTTGTACATTTATACAAACCATTCACCCAGGTAACCAATCAGCTTCTTGCTGAGTCATGTTGACATTGTCCAGGCTGATGCAATCTGGCAACCAGCCACCTTCTGTCACTTAGATGATCTACCTGGCAGTTCTGTTACTTTCACTTTTCCCAGCATGTGCATAGAAACTGCTTGGCTTTGATTATGACACAGGAGTGGAGGCCTCATCCTGGCAAGACCACAGACACATATGGGTGGGAGGGAAAGGCAAGGAGACATGCTAGTAGTCTTCCAGCTACAGCCACACAATGCACAGGCATGATTGGTGGGTCAGCCAACTCACCTTGTGGATGAAGGGAGGGGAGGCATCATGGGATGGCAGTGCTCCATGGGAGGAATTCCATGGATGGTCACTTTCACAGGAGCCCTGGGGGAGGTGGCTGGCCCTGATAGGCTGTGAGGCCCAACAAGGAGTACTGGACCTGTTGTTGGAACAGAGCCATTGGTATAAAGGTCTGCAACTGCAGTGAGATTCAACTGATGGCTGAAAGTGCTACAAAACAGATATTGTCAGTTTCAGAAAACGTAGCCCTATGGAGCCTCTTAGGGCCATCTGGAGCACAGCTGCACCAGAGAATATTTGCGTATACAAATAAAGAGTTTGTGCCTTGCATCCATCAAATGTGCCATTTGTGCCTTGCAGCCATCATTATACTAAATGTAAACACACCCTAACCTAGATAGCCCAGGCAAGTCCGATCTTGGAAGCTAAGCAGGGTCAGCTCTGGCAAGTACTTGGATGACAGACCTCCTTGCAATACCAAAACTGAATTCTGAAATTCAATCCAAAGACGATGGAGGTCCTTTGCCTGAGTTCCAGAGGTCCTGCAGGGAGTTTACCTTACCGGATTTTGATGGGCGCCACTGGTGAAGTCGCTACATGTCAAAAAGCCTGAGGGTGATTCCGGAGCCTTCTCTGACGATGGAGGCCCAGATAGCAGTCACTGCCAAATCTGCCTATTACCATCTTTAGCAGATAAGGCAATTGGTTCCCTTCCTCGAGCGCAGCAACCCATGCTACGGTCACCTTGAAACTAGACTACTGTATTGCCACGGGGCTGCCCTTGTCACAAATCCGGAAGCTTCGGCTATTTCAGAATGCAGCAGTCAGATTGTTGTTGGGGCGTTTCATGCGGGAACACATACAACCTGGGCTGAAAGCACTGCATTGGCTGCCTGTTGCATACTGGATTCATTTCAAAGTCCTATATAGCCTGAGGTCTGCTTACCTTCGGGACCACCTTTCCCCATATGTTCCCCAGAGGGTACTACATTCAGGAACACAAAATCTATTGTTGATCCCTGGGCCCAAGGAGGCCAGGCTGAATACAACTAGAAGCAGGGCTTTTTCTATAGCCGCACTGTACTGGTAGAACAAACTCCCTGATGATATTAGGGCCTTGCAGGACCTCTCTCAGTTTCACAGGGCCTGTAAGCCCAAGCTATTCCACCTGCCACTCAATATGGAACTGGATGGAGTAACTGAAGGAACAACCTGCATATAACATTGCCTAGCCCATCAGATGAAAACTGTGATAATGGATACAGTCTAGTTATTTCTCGAACAAATGTAATATAGCACCTATTATGTTTTTATTGTTTTTATAATGCTGTATGTTTTTATATTGCCATAGGCCTGTAAGCCACTCTGAGCCTGCTCCTGTGGGGAGGGCAGGATACAAATCTAATAAAATAAATGTCAGGAGGCGGGGGCAGGCTTTATTCAGCCACCTCCCTGAACATCCTCCAGGCCCCCAGTAGGGGTCGGTCACCAGAGATCACCATGATTTCCAGGTGTACACAAACACACACATTCACATGTACACACACACACATACAAATAAATACAAAGAATACATATACTAAATACAAACCCATAATTTACTATACTGAAGGATATAGGAAATGTTCCTGACTATTTTTAATTTGAATTTCTGCAGTAACACACACAGCACTCCAAAGTGACAGTTATTTATATTTTTACAATACTAAAATTAGAAGTTGCTCCCAAAAAGCAAGCACACTTTTTTGTTGTTCACAAATAACCAATGCAATATTTTTTCTAAAAAAATGAACATTACTGGGGGGCTCTATTTTACTAACAAAATATAAATCCAAACGAGTTCCCTTCAAGAAAAACAATAATTTCAAGAAACTACACTCAGTAATTTCGGCCAAACCAGCTATTAACCTTTTGGGTGCTCAAATAAAGAACCAGACTGGTTATACAGTATTCTTCTGTGTCTTCCATCCAAACCATTTCCACATGTACTTTTCCAGTGGAATCCACATGATTCAAGTAATAGCTGGGTCCAAAAAATTTATAGAGTTCAGGTACTTTGGAAGCGATTACCATGTTGACTGGGGCACTAAAACACCAAAATGGTTTTTGTGATTCATCCAGAACAGTCACATCCATAATGAAGCAATTCTACAGCACAAAGAAAGGGAAAATGGGGCAGGAGTCAAGCAATCTTCATAGTTTAGCTCAACAATTAATTTTTTAAAAGGGCCTGCAAATTCCCTATTCTGACAGTGCTCAAATTGTCTTTAGTTGTCCAGAATAAAGCAGACAAGTAGTAGCCATGAGCACTAACGTTCAGAAACAGTACCAAAAAAATCTTGTGCTTTATTAAAACCAGTACTTAATATGATGAACAAGGGCCAAAGGTGCCAGTCTTTATTTTCACAACATCAACAGAAAACAGCAATGTACTGACAGCAGCTATATACCAAGGGTAACCTTGATGATAACAGCATCATTATCCCAGTTTTACCTCAGCTGTTAGCAAATCAGCACAGAAATATTTGCATCTTTTTGCAAAGGAGAGCCAGTTTGGTGTAGTGGTTAAGTCTGCGGACTCTTATTGGGGAGAAGTGGGTTTGATTCCCCACTCCTCCACTTGCACCTGCTAGCATGGCTTTGGGTCAGCCATAGCTATTGCAGGAGTTATCCTTGAAAGGGCAGCTGCTGTGAGAGCCCTCTCCAGCCCCACCCACCTCACAGGGTGTCTGTTGTGGGGGAGGAAGGTAAAGGAGATTGTGAGCCGCTCTGAGACTCTTTGGAGTGGAGGGCGGGATATAAATCCAATATCATCTTAATCATCTTCTTATTTTTTTTTCCTAAATGGTGTCCTAAAATTAGTGATACCAAAATGGGAACTGAAGTGCTAAATTCCCTATCTGTTTAGCCTATCCCACCTCAATTCACCAACCTTCCCCAAACCAATACTTATGGGGGCTGGCAATGCAGATCATTGCCAGTGATTTCTAAATTAAAAAAAATATATATCCCTTTTCAAATCCAGTGTGTTATCCCATTTCACACCTTGGCTTCCTGAATTCCTTCACTACAAATGCTGCCCCCCAGGTACCAGCTACCCATCCAAGGTCCAAGCATCTCCAAGTAGTCCCAGTACCTAAACCTTTTTTGACATACGAGCGTTGCCCTCCAAACTAATTTTGTTTGTCAAAACAGTTCTATTCTACCCATTATGTCAGTTTACAAATGCCACCCAAGCCTCATTCTCAACTGGCTACCAACATAATGCAACTCACACATTCCCACATCTGTGCTGTCTGGGCCAGTAACCAGCAGTCTGTGTATGACATGCATGCACATTTGCTCATAACTGGCTGTACAGGACCTTTGTACAAGGACCTAAAAAGATGTGCAGCCCTAGAAACCCATTGTAGAAAAAATGCAGGAAAACCAAGCTAATTTACTAACATTTTGAATTTGTCATAAATCAGAGATCTACCTTCCTTTTAAAGCAATGAAACATTGATTCCCTATACATAATATAAGAAGAACAAACTTTGACTTGTATGGACAGATCTTAGCAAATTTGGGGTGAAATTAAACAAGCCTGAACTCAGATCAAGATTTTTGTTCTAAATATTTTAAAGACTCTGAATGTTGCTTTCTGCATGTTAAGTTTATCTTCTATTTAACAGAACAGATTTAGTGCAATTTACCTGAATAATACCTTCAAGTGCATCAGTCTTCCAAGAGAGACCAATTTTTCCAACAAGAGGCAAATGCTGGGAATTATTTTTGTAACTTATCACTGTAAGCTTCAGGTACCCATTTCTAATGTATTCTGTAATAGAAAAAAAACATATAAAATTACATCAAATTAGAGGCAACTAAGGCCAATAGTTTTTTTAATGTTTGTTTTTCTTTACCCGAATAAAGCTTGTGTCATTTATAAAAGCAAACTCTTCTTGGGACATATCAATGGCTCAGATATGCTAGCACTCTCCTTATTACATGGGTTGAACTCAGAAACTAGATGTGTATACAATATCATAATTCGAGCGGTGTACTCCATTAAGTGATGTACAAATACTGATTTACCTATTTATGCATTTTGCAAAATTATTTTTAAATCTGATACAACAGCTACACTTTAATAAAATCATGGCAGTTGGTGGGGATCCAAACTCAAGGCAATACATTGGACTTGCCCATCTTTACCCAAATAAGTTCAGGGTGGACTTTTCAAAATCTCTGTTACCCTTCTTATGCTCAGGTGATCCTAAAGAAGTGCCCCCTTAGTCACTAGAAGCAAGGCAGGGCATCCAAAGAGGGTTAGGGATAACAAGTTATTGCTGACTGAAGAAGGATATTCACTATAAACAACTTCTGACCTTAAAAAAATACTGTTTTAAATTCAATGTATAAATATAAGTTTTGTACTTCTGGGGCTTTATTACAAAATCTGAACAGCCAACAAATCCTCTAGTGATCAATTAGAAACCTCACTTGGCCCCAACCACTTTCTAAAGACACTTGGTAGGCACTAGAAAAGACGTCAGTGCAAACCACAGTGGGGAACCCATGATGGTATGAATAGATATGAATCAATGTTAGCTGTGTCTCTTATCTACTAGCCTCTCATTGGTAGCATTTGTTCACAGCTAAACCATTTAGAACAGAGCAATATTTGCTGATACTGAGCTGAGCTCTGGAAAAATGTTATGATGGCAGTCAATCTATATCCCTATTTCTTTCGGTTCAGAAAACTACTTTTTTCTAATAAATATTTGACCTGTTATTCAAACCAACTGGATACATGCAGTAATTAAACAATTAAGGAAACCTAAATTGTTATCCTGAGCTACTTAAGATCATATCCTGTAATTTCTTTGGGTAAATTTTAATCTGCTTTTTTCTTATAATGGAACTCAGGACAAAGTGCCCCCCCCAAAAAAACAATTATTCTAGATGTAAATTCAGCACAGCAGTAGGTCAGTTCCAAAGGTGCTGTGCAAACACACACACAAACATACACAACTGCTAGATGCTACCCTAGATGCAGAACAACTACATCTTTCAGAATCTTCTAAACCTCTTTCAGCTTCTTCTCAGGCACAGATGGGGAATTCAAAATCTTTTTCAGGCTTACATTCCTTTCCCTTCTTTGGATGCTACCAATATGTCTTCTCCTTTCCTTTACCAACAATAAGCTCCATTGACCCGAGGTCTTGAAGAAGATACTGGATTTATACCCCACCCTTCACTCAGAATCTCAGAGTGGTTTATAATCTCCTTTCCCTTCCCCTCTCCACAACAGACAACCAGTGAGGCAGGTGGGGCTGAGAGAGCTCTTTCAAGAACAGCTCTGAGAGAACTGTGACTGGCCCAAGCCCACACTAGCAGCTGCATGTGGAGGAGTGGGGAATCAAACCCAGTTCTCCCGGTTAGAGTCTGCACCACTCTTAACCACTACACCAAACTGGCTCTCTGTATCACTGAGCCAAATACAATACATTTAAAACACGGATCACATCAGAAACATTTACACATAATAAAAAAAGCATTATCTCCATAATAATATAACATTAAAAGATATAAAAATCAAGTTGTCCCAAAACAGAGGAGCATCTTATGGATATCATGAGACAAAAATATGGCCAAAGCTCATGTCACCTCATGGTTAACATCAGTCAACAGAAAAGAAATTGCCTGCGGTTCAGTGGCAAATTTTATATTAACATGGCTTCTCTGTCTCCCCACTCTCCACCTTCTCCAGGTATGCAAATACAGTCAGCCACAACCTAAAGAGGAACAACTTAAACATAAGAAGAGCCTGAGGGAGGGATGGACGTGCAGCATTCATGAAAGCAATTTTTTTTACCACTTTCTGTGTAGTGCCACCTAAAATTCAGATTAGATTTTTAGTCATATTAGTCATATCTGGAAACAAAAGAAAACTGGACCCATGTGTAGGCATGTAATCTGAGAATTACCTTTTCTACAAAACAAACTGCGAAACGTTCCACACATGTAAGGCTTTCCTTTGCTATGCATATCAATGTGCAGCTGATAGCCATGCAGGCCATATTCTGCGTCAATATCATCCAACATTGCCTTATCTGGGGCTACAGTATGCATCCTGAAATAGAGAAACAAACCAGCCATTTTTTTAAAAGCCCATGCCAAGTATCTTCAAATAAAATACTAGTAAACAAAACAAAAAAATCCAAACCTATTTTTCTCAGCAGCTCATGTTGTGTGAGGAGTAGTGGAGAGTCACTGCCAGACAGCGCTGACAGACAGACCAATGATCTTAATGCACAGAAGTTTCATTTATTATCTCAGCTCAAACTCCTTAAGTCATTATCTCAGTAGTCTTTTAAAAAAAAAAAACAGAAGATTTCATCTGCCTTGATTTAAACACCCTTTTAATTCCATACAGTGGCCTCAGACCAGGGCCCTTTTTACACTTATACGTAAGGGCCACCCCCAGTATCCTCCCTGACCATCTGCATTATATCTATGCACCTAAAAGGTTCATACAATACTTAGCCTTGTGCCTACTCCTACAGTTCTGTGCCTTCCCAAAGTGAGAGGTCCCTTCCTTCATTCCACCCCCTTCTCTCTGTTGTCCTTTTAATTCCTTCAGCCAGTCCTTCCCTGGGTTCTTCAGGGATGGAGTTTGATCACTGCCAGGCTGCACCCCCTCTGGCTCAGTCTCTCCTCCTCTGTTGGCTTCTTTAGAGCCTGGGATTGGCTCTGCCATCACCTCAAGTCTCTCACAACCTTCACCCTCACCCTTGGCTGGTCTCTGTGGCCCTTCCTTGTCTTGACATCTTTCACCACTTCTGGAGCCTCTCTGTCTCTACTGCAGCTGTTGGCCTCATCAGTCTCTCTCTCTCTGCTGCTGCTGCTCCTCCCTCATATCCCCCAACCATTGGATTTTAAATCCCACAGTTGGCCCAGTCAAGCCTTGTTCTCATAACAGTGATGGTGCATCACTTCCGGCCCAGTTTTTTCCCACCCACCCCCCCATGCCCAGGATGCAGGAAGTGCCCTGACACCACTCAGGTCTCATGGCATTAACTTGCTGGCCACAACACTTATAAAAGAAATACTCTGCCTGTTTGAGACTTGGGCAGCTTTCAGTCATCTAAGTTGAATACTGATTTCTTTTTACAAATATATCCCTTGAAAATTATACTAGGAATCAATACCAAGTATAAAAGATTTGATTTTTATTAGATACTTGTTACAAATGTTCAATCATTCTTTCTATATTCAGTTTCACATACTAAATTGTATGTTTTTGGATTTTGAAGTAGCAGTAGAGAAGCAAATGGTAGGTTTTCCCTTGGACAGAGAATGCTTCTAAACATAAAACTAAACACTCTAATCTTGCAATTATGAACATGAACATATATGAAGCTGCCTTATACTGAATCAGACCTTTGGTCCATCAAAGTCAGTATTGTCTTCTCAGACTGGCAGCGGCTCTCCAGGGTCTCAAGCTGAGGTTTTTCACACCTATTTGCCTGGACCCTTTTTAGTTGGAGATGCCGGGGATTGAACCTGGGACCTTCTGCTTACCAAGCAGATGCTCTACCACTGAGCCACCGTCCCTCCCCAATATTTAAGGGTTTCAGGAAAAACTTTTAATTATGCCTCCTTAATGATTAAGTAATTTAACCAAAACTATATAAACCTTCCCGTTATGCTCTGCAACAAAATCACTACAAATACACATTCTAGTTTAAAACTAATTACGGTTCTAAATTCTGCAGCAACACTCTGTTCACCTTCTTTTGTATACCAGTGTTGCATGCCACAGAAGACAACTAAAATCAGTACTTACGCTGTAGCAGAGCCAAGGATGCTTCGCTCAATAAGCTGATGGTAATGAAGACATGCCATAACAAAAGCAATTTCATTTTTCTACAAAGTTAATCACAGAGAACATATTTTTCAGAACAAAGCATTTAATTTCCCCCCAAGCTCCTTCAGAAGTGAAAATAAATTTAAACCCACAGAAAGGCTACTTCTTCATGGTCTAGAATCACAACACTGTGTCACTGGTACTTTAATACTATTTTTATGACTTAACAGCAAACAGGCTGTAATTCATACATCTGTTATTCTATACTGCATCCCGGCACAAATGAACTTTGCCACTGTACACACCAGAAAATCAGTTCTAAAAGAGAATTTTATGTTGTTCAACAAGTTTCTACAGAAAAGTGAACTAGACAAAAAAATTGGCAAAACCCCATCATTATTAGCAGCCTGCTCCCTGACTTGTATTCAGGGAGACAAAATATGAAATTCTGATGAAGTGAAAAACATGTCTATTTAGTACTATCCTACTGTAGCAAAAAAAAAACCTCCAAGGAAAGCAACAAGCATTGTTCACAGGTTCCCAAAGCTTCATACACAGTTCCATGAACTGTATGTTTTGAATATTCATGCCATTTACTGACCACAAAAAGAACTGGGTGACTATTCAGTTTAATCAGTCTTTAAGTCTGAAATTATTACCATAGAACAGCTAATCTACACAATTCCACTGGCTCTTCTCTAGTCTTGTTTTAAGGATGCACACACAAATGTAGAACAGATAGATGAAAAAATAACAGGATGTGGGAAATATTAAATTACAAGATAAATCAATACTCCTAAATAACTGAAGCTCACAGAGGAATGGCAGTGAAAGGATAAGGAGCTGGAGGCATTTTATTATAAACCTAATAAGGCAAGGCAGGAGGAAAAGAATGGCAGGGAAAGTAAAGGAAGTTATTTTAATTTCAGAAAGCAGATGAGAGCATGTGAACATAATCAGTGGCATGCTTTTCTCCTCCTTCTTCCTTGGCATGTGCACTACAGTCAAAATAAGATTGGCAATGTGTATAAATGGCAGTTGCGCACAATCATATGAAGAAATGGTGAATGAACACAACGCATGACCATTGCTGTGTCACATATGTAGTTTTCCAAGTTATATAGGTTAATGTGCCCACAGAAAATCAAACTGGGAAAAAGCACGAATTAGTTACATAATATACATAGTCTTGACGTCAGGAAAATGTGTATTAACCATCCTGAGGAGAACTTGCCTGCTCAAACCCTTAGGAGACCATTTTGTTGACAATTTATTATCACTGTTTTGTTGATAATTTATTAAGAAAATTCATATGCCGATATGAACTCTAAAAGAATGCTATGGTGACAGTCAATCTACACCTGTTTCTTTCAGTTCAGAAAATGATTTTTTTCTAACAAATATGACCAAAGTGAGATTCAGCAAAGCAGAACATTAACAGAAAGCCCATCTCTGCCTTACAGACCAAAGTTATAAGATACTGAGTTAGACAAGAATGTGTGCCCTTAACCAATGAGACAGTTAGTTTAGGAGATTATTTTAAAATCCTGTATATATGGACAGTTGTGTTGATTGAGAGCTATTTCTCAGAAGGAGCTCCTTGCCTGTGACCTGCTTACTTTTGGGGTAAAAATCTTTCATGGATTCATGTGATTGTTCTCCTTTAATTATCTATATAACAATGATGAATGGAAGATTTTTAATAAGCTTTATTAAATTACAGATACAATGTACAACCAATACATAAACAGCCAGCCAGGTAACACCTAATGAGACTTCCAAACTAAAATAAGAGAAAACACCACACAACAGGACTGATCACACTCATCCAGAACAAATCATAAGCTACCTTGTACAAGGAAAGTGATCTTACATTCCAAACTCCCAGCAAGACTCCTTGTTCAACATGGTAAAGTTCAACAAGTGCATCGCCCCCAATCATTTCAGCATTTTGAGTCAGATTGGCAAGCTGGTATTCCGAAATCAGGGAACGTCGCCAAGGCCTTTAAAAGAATATCAAATTAAGTAATGATCAGACTTATTCCCAGACCAGGTCACAATTCTGCAGCTATTACTGAAGAATGATTCTGTGTTTCTGGATGTCCAGTCCTTTCCTCCAAGAATCACAAGACGACGCAACAACAATTCAGACCCAGTGTTCACTTTGCTTGTGAACAGGCAATATGCAATGGGGATCAATCACAAAAGCCTCTTGCTTTGGATCCTGAAGCCTTTGGATTTCAAAATAGTGAAGAAAATCGCCAATAAACCCTACAGTGAAGGAAACTACCAAACACCCCACGTTGGTATGAACATCTCTCTTTGTAATCCTTCTATCCTGAACCTTTTTTAGACTGTAGGCATCTCTGGAATTCTGACACAGTGAGGTGGGAACAACCACAAAATGGCTGCCATGGGAGGCAGAGCCAACCAAAACATCAGAGAGTAAGGATATGTGTAACTCTGAGAGTAGGTCTTAATGTTCAACAGGATGCCTTTTGAAATCAAACTATTGTTTCAAAATCTTTTCTTGCATTCACACAAAGGCATCCTAAGGCATGTATGGAAAGGAAAAATGCTTCTCCTGATCCCCTTTACATGAGCCCTTCTCTAAGAGCCTAAACATTTTTAACCTGCCAATGTATCATCCAGTGACTGTTAGTGTTGAAGGGCTGGTGAGAGTCTCAGTAAAAGAAAGATTCTGGTCATATTTTAAGAAGGAGATTAATTTTTTTTAAGTGAACAAAATTTGATGTAGTGATGTTGCTGTCAACTTCCACCTGAACTATAAAATACATTAAAAGTGGCAGATCTGATGACTTCAGCAGAAGTTCCAGTCAGGTGCATTAAACATTTTAGTCATGCTGCCCAGTCATGTTTAGTCAGAAGCCAAGTCTCACTCTGTCTTTAGAATATCAATCCACTATTAGCACAGGTTATGCCCATAAAGCCACTATCTGCCTTACACAATAAATATCAAAAGCACTTCCGGGCTGTCCACTTTCTAAAACTACTTGTTGGGTGACAGGAAAGGTTACAGTGCCCAGAGGGACTCCTATATCTGTTAAAGATATAAAGATCATGCACCCAACATGGCACTGGATCACACAGCACAATTAATAATCACCATACAGTTTGCAAGACTCACCCAGGTATGGCAGTGGCTACCAGGCAATTTGATGTCACACAATTTGCCTGGGTCCAGCAGCAGCCTTCACTCAACTTGTATGACTTGGCTGGATCCCATGGCTGCCTTCACCCAGGTGGGGCCTGGAGATATTCCAGAATTACAATTTATCTTCAGATTACAGAGATCAGTTCCTGCTTTTGGAGGGTGGACTCTATAGCATTATAACACACTAAAGTCCCTCACCTCCCCAAACAATGCTTTCTCCAGGCTCTCCCCCAAATCTCCAGGAATTTCCCAACCCAGAGCTGGCAGCCCTACTAGGCCCAACAGTGGCCACCACACTATCCACCCAAGCAACTTGCTTAGCCTCATCTACCTCACAGGGTTGTTGAAAGGGGAAAAAAATAAAGGAGGAAATGATGTAAGCTGCTTTGGGCCCCCAATTTTTTTTTTTTGGGGGGGGGAGTTAGAATACAAATGAAAATAAATAATACAGCTGAAAACACGGGCAGGTAAAAGTTGTTTGGTGAATGGGAAAGAGAGAAGGACACAGAGACAGGAGGAAAGATATGGAGACCATCTAGAACTGCTAATTCCAGCTTGGGAAATTCCTGAAGATTTGAGGGTAGTGTCTGGAGATTGCAAGGAAGAAGAGTAGAAACAGCTCAGTAGGGACATAATTCCATAGAGTTTGCCTTCTAAAAATGCTGTTTCCTCAACTGGAACTGATCTCTGTCATTATAAGATCAGAAAATCTTGATCTCTGTCATCTCAAGATCAGAAGATTTCCAGGCCCCAACTAGTGGTTGGTAACCCTAGGGTGGAGGAGAACAGAAATAGGAAACAGTGTGAGGAAGGGGATGCAGAAGAAAACAAAGTGACCCTGCAAGTCCTTGCCAGGACCTCAGTTTGTATTTACTGAAACAGCATTACTAGCAGTACTGGAACAAATTCTTTGTCAGCAAATAACTTTTCAGCAAATTCAAGTACAACTACCAACAACACAAGCCAGGAAAAAAAAATAACTTACCCATTCTTGAGATAAGTTTTACCCTCACCTAGAAGCACTGGTGTCACTCCATATAAACGCAGACATGATACATTGTCTAAAGAAGGCCAACTAATACCATACCAACATATAGTAATAGAGGTCTCATTAAAAGAAATGTCTGCCTGATCCATTACATGTTCATTGCCACTTCGTTCTTTTAATATGATGATCCATCTCAAACCAGACATTCTGTTATCAGAAAAATCAAAAGGTTTAAGATTGTATATTCTGTATTTTAAATACCAACTTCTACTAGTCATCACTATGCCTAAAAACTCCCAAGAAAAAGGGAAGATTTCCCAGCCTTTTTATTTAAAACTAGGAATACAAGATTACTCCAAAACATTACCCATCACAAAGTTGACAAAGCGTGCAAAAATACTACTTCAGTGTTATATTATTATTTATTGCATTTGATGAATCACCCTGTCCTAGCCACTGCCAGGCTCTGGGCGATATACAACATTAAAAAAATACATATATATAAAATCAGTTACATTAAAAAGATTACAAACCCTGATGGTGTCTTTAAAGTGCTCTTATTCAGTCATTACATCATACTGTCATACTTAAATTATCAACAAAGTAAGTCCAGTGTCACCTTTAAGACAATAAAATTTTATTCTGGGTATAAGCTTTCATGTTCATGCACAGCTGAATCTAGCAAATTACCATATAGCCTACCTGAAGTTTTCCACATTTGCTCACAACATAAATAAGCATCACTATTAAAATAGCAAATTAATTGTCTATGTATGAACCTATTTTTAACACAGCTTACTTGATGGCATTTTTGGTTTCAACTGGAAGGCCTGTGTAAGTATTTATGGACTTCAGAAGGTGAATTATTCCAGCTTTGCCAGAAGCTATTTTTTTTATGATGTACTCTTTCTTCCAGTATCCTGATTCCCTATGCTGCAAATCAGAAAGACTCAGAGAAACAGACAATTCCTGCACAGCTTCAGTCCTCCATTTGTTTCTTTTAGGAAGAAATGACTTGGAGTATATTTTTAACCAGATCGTGCTGAGAAAAAAAACAGAGAAAAAAATAAATCTTTTAAAAACTTATGCAAACATAGGTTAGGTATAATAACATTTTTAGAGATCAATTAAATCAATTTTATAGCACCAAATATTTAAAAACACTTGTATTTTATTTTTAAATGGATTCTCACTAGATAATCTATTTTCTATTTAAAACAGTGGCATATTAATAATACTGGACTACATGACAAGTTCTGTTAAATAGAGCTATGTATCCAAGCGTTGATTATTGATTTAGTACTGACTGAATTTGATTACTGCAAGATGAACACATCACATTTGTTCTTTCATTTCATTTATATACGTCTGCTGCTCTAAAATATCTCAGGGCAGCCAGTTTATTAAATTGTAAAAGCTAATCAATACCATAACATATATTAATAATTTTAAATACCAGCAAAAGTAACTATTACAAATCCATAACAGCAGCAGGTAGTAACAATGCATCACTCTAGAATATATTTCATATTTCTCCAAATGCTTTCAAACAATATGTTCTTAGATGACCAGCTAAAAAACAAGACCAAGGTCTCCAGACCTTGTTGAGAGTTCCAGATCAACTAACCTAACACGAGTGCTCCAGCCAAGAACCAAGTGCATGAGAAGGACTTCAAAAAGTTGAAACCAGTACTGTGAGTATGCCTAGATAATAGCTTAAAAACAATGGTTTCACTAAAATGCCATAACAAACTATAGTTCATAAATTACACATTGATCTAACCCTGAGATGTCTAAATGTAGATAGTGCTGTGCAACAAATCAGGGTGTTTATTCAACACTATCCATAGTTTAAACAAACTGTAATTTATTACAACATCTGAATGCATCCACTGAGAGAGAGAGTATATTCTGTCAAACATGAAAAAAAAATTCAGCCACCTTCAAGGGCTGCTCAGGGGAGACATCTAAAAAGGAGGTTAACAACATGTATTACCAAATCTAATGGAAAGTTAATTAGAATATTTTAGTGTTCTTTTTTGCTGTTGACTCTTTTTTCATTTAACTTAGCCAAGGAATGATGTCCACACTATGATAGGAAAGGAGTACCAAGAAGCTGTGTTATATACCTAATGCAAACAGAAGATTTCTTGAAGTAAGTTAATATAATATACTTATTAACAATCCACATACTTGATCTTCAAACAGGGTTTATCACATTCAGACTAATACAAAACACCAGCTAACATAATACCATCCACTTGAAAAATACAGAAGAAACTTATTTCTTTGTCCAGACAATTAAGTATAAACATAACTTAGGAAACTAGACTGCAAACCTTATGTCAAAATAATTGCTATGCTTCCTTACTTGTCATTGGATAGGTGATAAAAGCGTTTATTCACACAGCCAACACACAGCAGAGTCACAGTATCCAGATACGAGAATATCTTCAGTATTATCTCTGAGGGCAAGCTAGAGAATGAAAAAGATCAAGGAGTGGTGCACTTATTTGAATAGAAATAAGGAGCAGCAGTATGGGTTGGAGAAGGGGAGAAATTAACACACTTGGGCAGTAAACTGAAAGAAAAAGTGAATTGTTCTTTCATCTGCTACCCAACATCAGATCCAGGCACAGAGGGAGGGAGAGAGCACACTATCCTGCACCCCACCCCTGGGGTGTTTTGAAGACAGCATGTTTTCACCCTTTCTTTGTATCCTTGCTCGAACAGACCACGTCAAGAAATTCAGCTTGACATTTTAAGTTTCAGGACTATCGCCATATACCAGCACACCAAAGCAAACAATATTCTCAAAGAAGTTATGCATATCTTAAAAGAGATGTTTGTTTAAAAGAGACAACTTTCAGTCATGTTAAAAAATGTTACTTCAGTTTAATTTGATGACTATAATTTTAAGTGTACTTCTAGAAAGCATACTATCGCAGAACACAGCTAGACTTCCTGCCATGTAAAAATACTTAAGAGTGCATTTTTAACATGACAAGTATTCTTTACCTCTCAATTCTTGTTGTAGAGGTCAATTTAGTAAACGGCTTCCAACGCTGCTTTTGAATATGCATCGGTTTGGATTCGGAAGGTTGCATGGCTGTAACAGTTGAGCGTTTGGGTTCAGTGCTGAAAAAAATAATAATTATATCAGCTGAAAAATTCTATGAAATAGAATTGACAAGTTTCACAAATTATTTCTATGTTCTGTCCAAAGTGTTCTCAGACCATATACAACCGACAACCAATTATAGCAGGGATACCATAATTTAGTTAATCCTAACAGCAGCCTAACACAGAAAAGTTTAGCAGAAATAAACAGTACAGGAAGATATGTGATAAAAGAAGTTTCACCTTGTTAGTTTTGTGTGTTAGGCTGAAGTTAAAGGCACAGAAATAAGGGCCTAAAATGCAGCAATCAAAAGAAGATATTGCTATTTATACAGTATTTTATTGCCACATAGCTACAAAGAGAATATCATGGTGAAGGGAAGGGGGGGGATAGAAATAATAAGCAGGAAACAGCTTGGAATATTTGTGTTTCTTTAAATGTTAGGTAAGTTTCACAAGAGAAGGGGTGAAAGAGTGGGGTGACTGAGTGAGGTGGCTGGTTGCTTTCTAAGAAAAAGCAGAATTTAGCAGTCAAGCAGCAATGTCTGAGAGTAGTGACTTTGTAAAGTTCAGTCAACAGAACTGAAAGCGCAGTCTTCTGGTAAGAATCGCAACAGAGTGCTGTGAAAAACATTAGGATTCTAGGGAAGATAATAGTAATACTTACAGAGGACATATTAGTGACTACAGAAGAGTCAAAGCAAAAAGTGTGAGCAAAAGAAGTTGACAGAAACCTGAATAAAAGAAAGGGAAAGATTTAACTAAGCAAATATATTAAAGCTTGAACAAGGGACATTCTGAAGAGAAAGGAGGATTTGAATGGGAAGAGTGATTATAAAGAGAAACAGTGTGACAATTTAGAGATTAACATCCACCACTTTATTTACTGAAGATATAAATTACTAAACATCCCAAAACCAATATGCTTCTTGTACTAATAAAGTTTTTTTTGTTTTATGTAAACCTGGAGTCATATGCTATTAAAATACAAGAATCTCATCCTCAGGACCACAACAAAGGTGCCTTAGGGCTTGGGCACAATACTATGGGAAAGGTTAAATAATTAGATCAGAATTAAATTCCTGGTGGCAGCATTATACACTGAGAGAGAGAGATAACAAGAAAGTTAAAGACACAGCTTATCTAACCTCAAAGAAAAAGAGAGTAGTCATGACATAGCTGTTTTCTAACTCACAGGAAAAAAGAGAGAAATTAAGTCCAAGAAAAAGAATAACCAAAAAGCAAAATTCAACAGCAAGAGCCTTTTCGAAGCCCGTTTAAGCGGCGAGCGTATTTTAGCTCGCCCGCGGAGCCAGATGGACCCTGAACGGTTCCAGATGGCTCTACAGGATCCCTAGCCCTCTGGCAACTCCCTCGATGACCTGGTGGAGTCCTGGAATTATAGGCTCTCCAGGGCCATTGACGAGATTGCACCTAGACGTCCTCTGCGCCCCCGCCTAAAGCTAGCACCCTGGTATAACCAGGAGTTGCGGCAACTAAAGCGAGGACTCAAACGACTAGAGAGGCAATGGCGGTGTACTCGAGACGAAGCGACTAGAGCATCTTATAGAGAGTGTATGAAGTCCTATGAGATGGCAGTCAAAGCCGCAAAGAAAACATACTTTGCAGCTAAGATTGCGTCTGCAACTTCGCGCCCGGCACAATTGTTTAACACGATTCGGACTCTTATAACGCTGCCACAGGGCAGCCCAAACGCTAGTCAATTGGAAATCGGCTGTGAGGCTTTTGCGAATTTTTTTGCAGATAAAGTCGCGTCGCTCCGCCGCGACGCCCCCGCCATATTGGAGACAGTAGGCGAACCTGAGGCTCCTTGCCTGTCTTCAGATTGTGTCTTGGATAGTTTCAGTGCTCTCAGCCTGGAGGAAGTTGACAGGATCCTCTTGTCTGCACGCCCTACAACTTGCAATTCGGACCCTTGCCCCTCCTGGCTTATTAAAACCTGCCAGAGAGAGCTTAGGTATCCTGTATGGGATATCATAAATAGATCCCTGATGGAAGGGCAATTTCCAGCACCTCTTAAGGAGGCAGTGGTCTGCCCCCTCTTGAAAAAACCAACACTAGATCCGGCCGAATTGGCACACTATCGGCTGGTCTTGAATTTACCCTTTTTGGGTAAACTCATTGAGAGGGCAGTGGCGTTGCAACTACAGAGTTTCCTGGAGGATGCTTCCACCCTCGACTCCCATCAGTCGGGCTTTCGCCCGGGTCATGGGACGGAGACAGTGCTGGTTGCCCTGGTGGACGATCTTCAGCGGCATCTGGACCGAGGCGGCTCAGCGGTACTGATGTTGTTAGACCTATCGTCAGCGTTGCTGACCTGCCATCTCGCCGACGTGGGGATTCAGGGGTTGGCTTTACAATGGCTTACCTCTTTCCTCGAGGGTTGGGGACAAAGAGTGGTGATTGGGAATGAACTGTCCCAGAGGCGCCTGCTTGATTGCGGGGTCCCTCAGGGAGCAGTACTTTCCCCGATGTTGTTTAACATCTACATGCGCCCTCTTGCCCAGATTGCCCAGAGATATGGGCTGGGTTGCCACCAGTACGCTGATGACACCCAGCTCTATCTACTTACGGACGGCCAGCCTGCCTGTGTCCCAGAAAACCTGGACCTGGCGTTGCAAGCCGTGTCTAGATGGCTCAGGCTGAGCGGACTGAAACTAAATCCAGCAAAGACAGAGGTCCTTTGCTTGGGTCGCCGTGGCCCAGGGAGGGAGATTCCCTTACCAGCCCTCAACGGTGTGCCTCTGACAGCGGCGCACAGGGTTAGGAGCCTGGGGGTGCTATTGGAGCCTACTCTAACTATGGAGGCCCAGATAGCAACCACCGCCAAGTCCGCATTTTTTCACCTTAGGCAGGCAAGGCAGTTGGCCCCTTTCCTGGAGAACGGCGATCTGGAAACAGTGATCCATGCAACGGTCACCTCGAGGCTGGACTACTGCAATGCCCTCTACATGGGGCTGCCCCTGTGCCAAACCCGGAAGTTGCAGCTAGTGCAGAATGCCGCCGCCCGGCTGTTGTTAGGGCTCCCTAGACGGGAGAACATTCAGCCGGGGCTTCAGGGACTGCATTGGCTGCCGATAACATACCGAGTTTGGTACAAGGTGCTGGTTATGACCTTTAAAGCCCTTTATGGCCTGGGACCTGCCTTCCTCAGGGACCGTCTCTCCCCACATGTTCCTCAGAGAGTGCTGAGATCGGGGTCTCAGAACCTCCTCATAATCCCTGGGCCAAAGGAGGCCCGTCTGAAAGCGACCAGAGACAGGGCCTTTTCGATTGCAGCCCCCTGTTGGTGGAACCAGCTCCCGGAGGAGGTGAGGGCCCTGCGGAATCTTGAACAGTTCTGCAGGGCCTGTAAAACAGCCCTCTTCCGGTTGGCATACAACTGACTGATACCTGGATGCCTGAATATCCAAACTTATGAACATCAGAATATTTGAATACTGGAATACTTGAAGAACCGACTTAAGGAAGAGGTAGCATAGTATATTGATTGTGTTTTATGTATTTTTATGTATTTTACTGTATAAATTATTAATGTATTTTAAACTGATCTACTGTTAGCATTCTGTGTTGTAAGCCGCCCTGAGCCTGCTTTGGTGGGGTAGGGCGGGATATAAATCGAACAAAATAAAAATAAAATAAAATCATTAATTAATAATAGGCAACAAGCCACTATTCCAAGCTACAGAATCCTAAAAAAAATTATTTTGCTGACTTGATTTATGCCTCACCTTTCTCCACAACCTGGATCCAATGCATTCTCCTCTCCTCCATTTTATCCTCACAACACCCCTGTGAGGTACATTAGGCTGAGAGGGTACAACTAGCTGTCAAGTCTGATGTTTCAATAACGAGACCTTTTTGATAAAAGTTTCTAGTTTATTGTAACATGTTGTTAGACTATAGAACGAGGTTGAGAGACTGGCGAGTATACAAACAAGGCAATCATATAAGGTATACATCAAAGGAATTCTTAAGGGAGGGGCACACTATGCAGGGCACATTCACACATTGATGTTACTTTTTTGTTCTCAGGCCTAGGTCGTCCTTGAGCGTCTGCTTGGCACCACTTTCCCCCCACGCTCCTCTGAGAAGGCTCCACAATCTTGTTCCCATATTCCCATTTCAAAGCATTGCTACATAACAAAGGGAGGGAGGGGGAGAGGAAAGTTCGAGCTAGCAGCATTGGCATACAGTGTGGTTTTTACCCAGGATCCTTTTCCTGAACCAAAGAAATGATCTAACTACACAGAGAATTACAGCAGACTTGACACTAGCCCAAGGTCACCCAGCAAGCACAGTGGGGATTTGAATCTAGATCTCCCAGATCCTAGTCCAACACTCTACCACACAACAATTACAATAATGTGGTTGCAGATCAAATGCAGTCAAATCTTCCAAATTAGTATTATGTTTACTTTTAATCACTTATTATCTAAAGCAGTGGCCCCCAACCTTTTTGGCACCAGCGACCAGTTATGTGGAAGACAATTTTTCCAAGGACCGGTGGGGGTGGGAGTGCTGGGGGTTTTATTGCCCCCATACCCACACTCCATCCCTGTCCCCCATGGGGGTCTTTAAATGAGGAGTAGGCAAAGGCCTCTCCCTCACTCCATGGCCCAGTTGCTAACAGGCCATGGACCGGTACTGGGCCACGGATTGGTCATCAGGGACCCCTGATCTAAAGTACTCTTAGCATCAAGAACACATACTTATGTGAACAAAGTTATTAAACACACATAGTACGTTGTTTAGATAGATTCAGATGGATAGCTGCACTGATCTGAAGCAAAAGAACGAAGTTCAACTCCAGTGGCACTTTTAAGACAAATGAAGTTTTATTTAAGGTATGAGCTTTCTTCATATACATTAGAATGGAAGTTACCAGTTCACATATATAGGTAGAGCAGGGGTGGGGAACCTTTTTTCTGCCAAGGGTCATATAGATATTTATAACATCATTCGTGGGCCATAAAAAATTATCAACTTAAAAATAGTGCTCCACCAAGGGAGAATGATTCAAGCCAGCAAAATTAATGCAAATAATTGTTTTTCTATTTGAAGTCATGTGGGGAGAGCCTAATCTGGCGCCCACACACACACCTGGCCTGCTGCCCTAGGCAAATGCATAGGGGTCCAGGGCTTTTTTGTAGAAAAAGCCCAGCAGGAACTCAGTAGTATATTAGACCACATCCCCTAATATTAGCATATTAGGTCACACCATCTGGGATAATCAAATGCAAACTGAACTGTGACAGTAACTTTTTCAGGCCCTACAGCAATTCTGGCCGGCCAGCCAGGCCTCGGGGAGGCTGCCGCACAGTACATCTGGACCCTGTGATCCCTGTCTGGTCCTGGGGAGGCTGCTGCACAGCGCATCTGGGCCCCACAATCCTCGTTGGCCAGCCAGGACCCAGAGAGGCTGCCACATGAACATATGAAGCTGCCTTATACTGAATCAGACCCTCGGTCCATCAAAGTCAGTATTGTCTACTCAGACTGGCAGCAGCTCTCCAGGATCTCAAGCTAAGGTTTTTCACACCTATTTGCCTGGACCCTTTTAGTTGGAGATGCCGGGGATTGAACCTGGGACCTTCTGCTTACCAAGCAGATGCTCTACCACTGAGCCACCGTCCCTCCCTCCACATGGCTTGGTTCGGCCCAGCAATCCCCGAGTGCCACACCAAGTGACCTCAAGGGCCACATACGGCCCTTGGGACAGAGGTTTCCCACCCCTGAGGTAGAGGATGAGCAACAAATTAGTGTACCACATAAAGGTGTTTAATAATAGATGCAAGGACCAAACTGGAACAAGCAGCTAGTTTATAATATGGTCACCACTTGTTTGGGTTTAATTCTGGGGGAAAACATAGTGAAGGAAATATATCAAAATCAGAGATTGATGGGCAGACATGTACCCTTAACTGTGGAATGCTGCAAGTAATTAACTGAGACCCTGCTATCATGCTCCATCCACCTCCTCCTCCGGCCCGTAGTCACAGGGAGGGGGGCATGGCCTCTCTATTAAAACAACCCTTCCCCTTGTAGGGCCCCTCCATTTGGAGGGCCTCCAGGGCTGCTGTTGCTCAATGAGTGTGGCATTTGCACGCCCTCTGTGCAAATGGGGCCATCTGACCCCGCAGCCCCCACCCACCCAATTTCTTACCTTGGGGGCCCCTCCACCCACAAATTTCTGGCTACGGGCCTGCTCCTCCCAAGCGCAGAGACAACAGTACAGCATCCTCTTTGAGCTGGTGCAATCAACTGTGCAGTGTATTTCCTTATACCTTGAATAAAACTTTGTTTTTCCTAAAGATGCCACTGGGCTCAAACTTTGTACATTGTTTAGTAATTGAAACAAAGAAACCTTCCTTGAGAAATGTGTATTATCTTAAAAGCCTGAATTCAGTAACACAACAGTAAGATTTTTCCGCACCATGTCATCACTCAGGATAATTTAGAACAGCACAAACTGTGAAACCACAGCTCACCCTTACTTGACCAAGCCTCAGGCTTCCTCCTTCCCTTGTGCTGTCAGACTTTGTCACACCCTGGCTCACTGTTACAGCCAGAACTTTTAAACCAAAACTGGAAATCGCAGTTTTTAGCAAATTATATGAACAGTCTTGGTTCACAAGCATAGGGCTGTAACAACATACAGTGGGTCAGGAAATGCAGAATGGAATCTGAAGCAGATGGGGAAGAGGATGAAAAGGCGCACATGTGCTTGAAGCTTATTCATATCAATGCTGAATCACAGCTGGGTGGTTGGGTGCTAGACAATGAAGTTTTCAGATACAGATTGCAGTAACTACTGTTTACTTTTCCTGAGTAGTCAGACCCACCATTGTAAGAACCAAACAAGACCATTTGTTTTTACAACTATATTCCTAAGAATATTCACTAGGAATTAAATCCTAACAAACTCTACTACACTTACTACCAATACATATTTACTATCAGGCTGCAAAATAACTACAACAGTTTTTCTTGCTGCCATATAAGTGATTTAATGCACAGCAAGGACAGGATTGACAGCAGGCCTGGAGAAAAACTGCACGTGTGGAAATGTGCAGCTGCAAGTTTTCATGGCATGAAGGTAAATAACATCCCATTAAGCTTCTATTAAACAGTTGGGGCATTTTTTTCTTCCAGGCAGTTGGTAATAAAGCAGAAATAACTAACCAACAAAAGTCGTGTTTCAAGGATACAAACCAAGCCTAATAAAACAACCATGTTTTAGTTACATTCTTGATTTATTGCTCTTGTATATCCTATCATATCATGTCCATCAGGACACAGAATAAAATGGTATCCACAAAATGTTCGTGAAACTGCTCCCAGCAGAACTAAAAATATTTGTCACTTGTCTATCAAACCAAGAACACCATTTTCACAATATTTAATTTTATATAATCTAATTCCAAATTTCACTGGAAAAGCTCAAGAACATTACAAAATGGAAAAATACTAAATAAAGCCAGTTATTAACCAACCATGTGCTCACTCCGACATTTAATGCGGACCAATGTGTTGAAAATATTGGAACCGGTCAGCAGGCCTGAATTTAAGACTCCTAGCTATGGCAATGCCACTCCTAGCTGCATACCTTGAATAAAACTTCGTGGTTTTAAAGATGCCACTGACCGGACTCTAACTTTATTCGGGAATTAGCACCATCACTCAGACTCTAGCTCAGCCGTCAAGTTGTTGACCTTTTTTAAGCAGGGCTGCCGGCAGGCGCAAAACTTTCCCGGACGGAAGGAACAAAAAGAACTTACCAAGAAGGAAGAGTTGACGATGCCGTCGCCCCGCCCCGTCCGGGACCGCCGGGAACGAAAACCGCAAGGCGCGAGACTCCTAAACGGTGCTGTTGTAGAATCCAACCGCGTCCAGTCGCCATAACGCCGGGGACAGCCGGTCTCGCAAGCTGCAACTTGGCGCGCCTTCCCGCCGAAAGGGGAACTCAAAACCCCGGGCAGCGGCAGGGGGAGGGACGGGGAGGGGCCAGGCGAAGCCGTCGGACTTGACGAGCCAATGATCGCTAACGCCCGCGGGGAGGAGGACAGGTCCGGGGGAAGGGTTGGGAATTTGCAAAGCAATCCCATGTAGATTTAAACGCTAGTTAAAAAAGTGCAGTCAACGTTTTCAGCAAGAATAGGGTATTATTTGTAGACAGCCATATGTTTACTAGCGATTCTGCCTGTTGCAAATAAACTTAGTAAGGAATCTTGTTAAAAACACAAATGGAGGTAGGAGGAATAGTACTAAAAAATGCTGTTATTTCTACGGTTAGTACCACACTAATTGTAGGTAATCCCATGGAGGATATTATATATAACCTGACCTACTTCTCACTGAATTGATAAACCTGTATTTAGCCGTACCATTTCAGTACACAAGAACTCACGTGATTAAATATTCTTTCATAACAAAACACCTTCCTCAGGTGCTGACTTTTTATGTGCAGAGAAATATTTGTATGGGGAATCCAAACCCCTCTCTTTACCCACAGTCTAAAGTGGTCCAGTCTCCCCAGGTTTATCACTTCGGTGAGAATTAATAAACAATCTTCCATGAGCGTTTGTGCTCCTACGCGAGGCGTGACTTTTATTGTAGGCAGCGTTTAAATCTGTCCAAATCAACTAAGCAAATAAAAAGACAAACATTGTCTTCCAAAGCGAGTAAAAAACACGTTCTCCAGTTGTCATTTTACAATACTGCTTTAAAATGCAAGCGTTTTTCTCGTAAGTATATATCACTCTCTTTTTTGCAATAACTAACTTATTTCTAATTAACGCACTCCCCTATTCTTTCCTTCAGCAAGGTAAAGATAAACTATTCGAGTTTTGCTGACTTCCCGAAATAAGGGAATGAAAATCAGGAGCCCGCTGCTGGAGTCTTGTTGCAAGATATGACGCTTTGCACTCTGGTAGTTGTAGTGCTCTTTCCTCAGGCATGAGCAAATCGGATCGCCTCTAAACTTCACTTCCCAGAGACCTTTGCATTCATAATGGCGGAGCGGATTGCATTTGTCAGTGAATAAATGTTGTTCGTGCGCCCTTCGATTTGATAAAGTGAATGAAGACGTGAGACCAGGGAAGGGGGGGGTCTATCTTGTGGAAGCCGCGCAGGTTTTTCAGAGAGAGTAACTTTCAGTGCGATGAATACGTTCCTTTGCACAGAGCTCCAGAAGGTTTAATATAATTAATAGATCTTATACATTTGGCGCAATATTGATTTTCTGTTATGATGCTTTCTTCTTTTGTCCGAGGTATTCATTTAAGCGACAGGCTACGGGGATTCCCTTTGAAATGGTCCTGTGTACGCCAAAGGAAAGCTTTTATAAGGACTTGGGTATGTTTCAAGTTAGGGCAAGGGTTGAACCGCAATGAATCTGTTTTGCACTCTGGAGCAGCCTTTGAAAATGCGAGGAGGAAGATCTGGACTCCAAGAGAGTCCCTGAGAGCGAGTAGATCTGAAAACAGCAACACGCAGGTGTCAGTGCCCAAAAGCCAGAAAGGAGGAGCCTCCTTGTCAGCTGCTCAGAAAGGTAAGGGATGGGAGGTTGGCAAAACTTGTTTGTGATTTTGTATATTTATAGCTATAACATTGGGTTATTCTGTGCTTAGTTAATCTATGTGTAACTATTTTAGGTTTTCAAACCATAATTGCAAATAACAGGATTTATTAAGACCACTGGTGTATAAACATTTGATTAGGGCCTGTAAGTGGTGTGGCTCTCTTGTGTATAGTGTGGTACAATGACATAACATTTCAATTTCTAAAATAAAAGATATTTTATTTCTAAAATAAAAATTGTCATGACAATTGGGTCTTCTACATGAAAGTGACTCTGTTTTGAGTGTGATTCGTTATTGTGGAAGTCACTCTGCATATGCTTTAAGACAATGGTTCCCAACCTTTTGGCACCAGGAACCAGTTTGTGGAAGACAATTTTTCTTGTCTTCCACAAAACCAGGGGAGGAGCGATGCTGGGGTTTTTAAATGGGGGGAGACTGGGGCAGTTTCTGCCTCCTCCCCACTAGGTGGTCAGGCGGCAGAAAGCCAGTTTGCCTGCCCCTCCCATTTAAAGACAAGCAGGGGGTCTATAATTGAAGGGTAAGCTAAGGTCTTCACAGCGCTGCCCCAAGACCCAGGCAGACAAAAGGGGCCACAAGGCCGTACTGCCTCTTTTGTCCACCCAGGTCCCGGGCCGGCAGAAGGGGCAGCAGAGCTGCTTTGCCTTGCTTCATGGCCCAATTGCTAGTAGGCCACTGACCCGTACTGATCCACAGCTCAGTGATTGGGGACCCCTGCTTTAAGACAGTAAGATAGATGATTTTTCAACTCCCCAGTTGGCAACTAAAAATGGATTTCAATGCTTATATAATAGCTCTTTATCTTTGACTCAATCTGTGAAGGAGTCTCCTGATCCAGCAAGTAAGTTGCCAGATCCAAAACCAAGTAGGCAGGACTTTGATTCTGGTCCTAGCCTAGCTATTTCTATATTGAAGATACTGGCAGATCATCCTTTTGTTATATCTGATACCCTGCAGAATATTTTCTCCAAGGTACAAGAAATTTGCAATAAACTGGCTGTTTTACAATCTAAGAATAGTCCAGTTGTTTCAACAAGGGCCTTCCAAGGTAGAAGGAACTTTAAGGCGAAGCAATCATTAGTTATCCAACCAACTCAGATTACCTTGAAAGTTTACTCTTTCAATGGTTTTATTCCCCTTTTCCATACTCAAAGCCCTGCTAAAGCTGATTTGAAACAGTTGTTAGACACTGATAGATGCCATTGTTCTGAAATCTGAGGTGCTTCTGCCTAGTCCATTAGGAGTGAAGAGATTTGTATTCTCTTTTTATTGCACAGAAATACCTACAACTATCTGGGCTAAGAAAAAGAGGTTCTTTGATCATGGAGTATACATGATTTGTGCTTTTAAGCAGGAAGGAATCTTGCCCCCGTTAGCACCCCATAAAGACCACTTGCCTCATCAGACCACCTTAGCTAGATCAGGATCTAAGAAGTTGCCACAGCCCATGATGTTGAGAAAGAGCAAACTGGAACTTGACGCTTAAGAATTAAGGCTGTACGAATATAAGCAACTACCTCCTGCTGAACATTCTAAGATTTGATAGAATGGAAAAGGGTACTTTTAGGTATTCAGCCAATGTAAGCAGAGATGCAGGGTGTTCCTTCAACACTCCAAAAAGTGCGTTCTGAGGAAATTAAGCCTTCAGAGTGGAAAACATATTTTAAATAAGATCCCTTCTCAGCTGATTAGTGTTTCTTAATTAGAAGCTGATTTGATTATATCTCCACAAGGGTCACCTCCTAAGGACTTGTTTAATCTGGTTGACCCACTGCCCCCCCCCCCCCCCCGCAGCAGATGATTTGCCTCCACCCTCACAAGTACCTTCTCTTAAGTGCCTTTCTAACTGAGTCAACCCACCACTACCCCTAGACAGTTAACTATTGAAAAATGTGAATGGGATTCTAAAGGTACTCTCGGAACCTAGCAGGTTAGAAGGGTCACTCATTGGATTTAGAAGTCATAGATAGGCTTAGAGAACTTCAGGTGATCCTCCTGCAGGAACTTGGGAGCAGTATCCTTTTTATTTCCCTGGATATAAGTCCTTGTTTCTTCAGGCAATCAGAGGGCTCTTCCCAGGTGCATTTCCTCATTGTCTCCTCACCATAAATTTGGTCTTTGCAATACAGAAGCCTCCTCTTCAGTATGTGCCTTTAATTTTTGTTGTCATCTATTTTTTTAAGTCCTCGAACTTGGTAAGCCTAACCCTCTTATAAGGCTCCCTGGCTCCAGCTTTTTGAACAGAAGTTATCTCTTGTAAATCCTAAGATGGAAAATATTTTTTTTCTTCCACTATAAATCAATGGCAAAAACATGTGACCAAACTGATTTATGCCAGAGATGAGAGTTGTACTGGTTTTGATGCTCGGAGGACATGTTCTTTGCTTGCCTTGGGCCTTTTATCTAAGGGTAAATTCCCTTGGAGAGCCAGTTTGGTTTAGTGGTTAAGTGTGCAGACTCTTATCTGGGAGAACCGGATAAAGATAACTTGATTCCCCATTCCTCCACTTGCACCTGCTGGAATGGCCTTGGGTCAGCCATAGCTCTGGCAGAGGTTGTCCTTGAAAGAGCCCTCTCCAGCCCCACCCACCTCACAGGGTGTCTGTTGTTGGGGAGGAAGTTAAAGGAGATTGTGAGCCACTCTGAGATTCGGAGTGGAGGGTGGGATATTAATCCAATATCTTCTCCCTTCTTATCTAGATTCTTTGGTTAGTCCCAAAAGACTTATGCATTCATGATTCAGCTGCTGCTTTTCAATGGTATTGCTAGGTCATCTCTTAAGGATCCCTGTCCCTTCCTGTCAGTGAACTCTCTTGTACATAGTCTCCTGGAAATGTCCTTATGTGCTGCAATATAGGCTAAAGTGGTTTATTCCATACCAGCTTAATAAATGAACTATGCTTCCCCTAGCAACATTAGACCAGTTCCTCTTAGAGGATTCTGATTCCCAGCATACTTACTTTATTGTTCAATTTCTAAAAGCTGCAGAGAAGTGTTGAAGGAAGGTGTTTTTAGTTATGGGTTTTATTTACGTTTTTCCATTTTATTGTTCAAGACCTTGGTTGAAGAACAGAGGGTGTCAAAAGAAAGATCCTGTCTTCTTCCCCACCCCACCTCCATCGTTGCTGCTCTGCCAGCCTGCCCACCAACCTATCCTCAATGCTGCCTCCCTTTGCCTTTCCTTCCCCACCAGTGCTGCTTACCACATCTCCATCCTCACTGCTCTGCCCCCATGCTACTCATATCCACAACCAGCCACCCAATCATCAGTGCTCTGCCCAGCTCCTTCCCCCTTGTAAACCATCACAGGGGCTAGCTTCTTTCTGTGTCTCCAGCCATGCAGTAGAGGGCTGTGCTGGCCTCAGGGGCAGCAGTGGTGATGCAGGAAGCTACACAGAGCACAGCAGCAATGCCAGGAGACAGGCCCAGGCCACAGCAGCAGTACCAGGAGCAGTGCTGGCCCAGGGGTTGTGGTGGCAATGCCTGGAGACATGATGACAAAGGAGCCCTGGGCCTGGGGCCATCCTTGTCAAATCCAGGTAACATGGTGGTGGCCTGGTCATGTGCCTCTGCCTTGCAGTAGCTCCAGCAGAGAAGCATTTTTGGCCCATACGCATGCAAGTTCTGTTTGCGGGGATTTACAACCCCCTTCCAAATTTTCCCCTGGTTTTGAGATGTTTCTGCAAACCTGCTCCCCCCCCCCCCCACAATTTGTAGAAAAATCTTCCTTCTGTATAAACAGGAGTAATCTGTGGATATCCACAGATACCCCCTTCACTATTAGATATAAGGCAAGTAGGGACCCAAGATGCTCACAGCAGGAAATCCCTCTTTATGGCTCAGGGGGGCAGGAGGCTCATAGGCAGAATCCCTTCCCCTCCCCCCTTAGCCGAACAGCTCCAGGCCCCACTCTACCTGCTATTGAGCCCTGTGTCTGCTATGACTGGGCCAGAGCAGCTGCCAGTGTGTTCCTCCCCTGTTGCTGGGCCCAGAATGACAGCGTCCACTGCAGCTGGGCCAGAGCAGCCACTGGCATCCTCCACAGCCAAGCTGAAGCAACTGCTGTGTCTATAGTGGCTGCCAGCATCTGCCTGCTCCATTCTGCTAAGAGCTTTGTCTGCATGTGCACAGGCAAAGCAACTTTATTGGGGGAGGGATTTAAACCCCCTGGATATTTTATTTTCGTTGTCAGATTTTTGTTTATTTTTGCAAACCCGAGGAGTCTTCCAAGTTTGCTGGAAAATCTTAACTTCCACATGACTCCAGTCAGCAGATTTAGGTATCCGCATCAGTGATAGTATATAAATAAAGATACTGTGCTCGTTGCATTATTTATACTTGAACTGTATTTGTTCCATGCAACCAATTCTGCTATCAGTTTTATGGTTTTTCTTATTCAGCCATATGAAACTAATAATTTATCTGCAAAACAATTCATAAGAGTGAGAGCCTGGCTTAGTTTAATGATCAGAGGCAATGTTCCCTGCATAAAGTTTACTGTTGTACTTCAAGATTAAAAAATAAGTATTTTTAAAAGTCTTTGAGCAAATCTGTGGTGAAGCTACGTCAGCAGTACAATTCTATTCCGAGTTTAGTTTAATCCCATTTATTTAATCCCATTTATTTCAACGGGCTGACATTAGAGGGAAGGGTAAGAGGCAAAAGGTAACTAAGACTGAAGGATGCTTGGACAGTTGTTTATTCCCAGAAAGTTGAAGATGTTATGATACAGCCATTCTTTGCCTATTACATCATACCACTGCTGCCTCTAGTCAAAAAGGTTTTGCATGATTCTGTAGTGCTTCAAGTAGTAGAACAAAAGAAAGATGTGTTAACTCAGGACCAAAATACATAGTATATTTTTAACAACTCAGGTTTAGTTCAGGTTCCCTGGCCCTGGCTTGATTTCCACACAGCAGCTACAGGAAATGTTTAAGTTTAAAAAGTCTGGAGGGCAAGAAGCTTCTGCTACTGGACACTTTCTACTGCTACAGACAGACATGTCTATCCATCTTGATCTGTCCTGTAGTGTTACATATATAGTGCTTCTCTATAAATACTCTAGTAATTCTGAAGTGTCTTGAGGTTAGCAGTCATGATGGAAAGATCAATAGACCATATTCTCACGAGAGCTTGCATTCAAGTCAGTGACAAAGTGTGGCATATTAAAAGAGCCTACATTGGCTTGCAGAGAAGTAATTTGTAACTTAAAGTAACAATAATTCTCCAAATTAATTGGTTGCAACTCATAAGAACATAAGAGAAGCCATGTTAGATCAGGCCAATGGCCCATCCAGTCCAACATTCTGTGTCACACAGCGGCCAAATATATATATATACACACACACACACACACACTGTGGCTAATAGCCACTGATGGACCTCTGCTCCATATTTTTATCTAACCCCTTCTTGAAGGTGGCTATGCTTGTGGACGCCACCACCTCCTGTGGCAGTGAATTCCACATGTTAATCACCCTTTGGGTGAAGAAGTACTTCCTTTTATCCGTTTTAACCTGTCTGCTCAGCAATTTCATCGAATGCCCACGAGTTCTTGTATTGTGAGAAAGGGAGAAAAGTACTTCTTTCTCTACTTTCTCCATCCCATGCATTATCTTGTAAACTTCTATCATGTCACCCCTCAGTCGACGTTTCTCCAAGCTAAAGAGCCCTAAGCGTTTCAACCTTTCTTCATAGGGAAGGTGTTCCAGCCTTCATAGGGAAGGTGTTCCAGCCCTTTAATCATTTTAGTTGCCCTTTTCTGAACTTTCTCCATCACTTGGAAGGGGCTTTTCTTATACAGTAACATAAATTAGTGAATTCAAAAGACACATAGACCGATTCCGCACTAGCATTTGCTCCACCCCCGGGCTTCTGCTTTCCTTGGCTCAAGCAATCAATTCCCCATCAGTTGCTACATGGGTGCATTTTGACCCATGGCTCCCTCCAGATTCCTTCATGGCTTCCGGATCTCTAAAACACAAGATCAGGAAGCTGCGAGGGTAATTGGAGGGAGCCATGGGTCAAAATGTGTCTGTGCAGCAACTGGTGGGGAATTGATCGCTTGAGCTGGGGAAAGCAGAAGCCCGGGGGCAGAGCAACTGCTAGTGAGGAATTGGTCAGAGAGATAACAGTCAGAAGTAGAGGTCACACATGGAATTTTTTGGTAGCCGTAGAACCTGCATGTTTAGTCATGTCATGGTATCTCACTTCCAGGTGTAGATTGGTCGCAATTACTGGAAGAAACAGATTTATTGACAGTGGTTCACCTGTGGCTCTGAGAGTCAGGCAGACATGCCCTAACAGTGCAATCCTGCATAAACTAACCCTGCACAGGGCTGCACTGCACGATTCCCGAGTGGGGAGTGGCGATGGGGCCTGCGGGTGAGTACATTTGCTAGAATAGGTCTGCTGTAAATCCTTTTTGTGTCCTTCTTTAGCAAAACATTGTGATGCTTTTATCTTGATAAAGCTTTAATGAAACCATTAGGAGCTATTTAATCCATATGCGACATTAGCGTGGGTTTTATTTTTTGATATAGTTAATACTGTCTTGTTTTTGTCTCTTTTAGTGAAAGAAGTTGGAAGAGATTTCACATACTTAATTGTGGTGGTGGTTGGAATCGGCATTACAGGTTACTGAAACAATAAAATCTTACAAATAATTTATTATGGTTATTTTTCTAGACTGGTCTTTGGTTCATCTACATCATTTTCCCCCCCTCTGTTTCAGGTGGTTTATTCTATGTGATTTTTAAAGAGTTGTTCTCTTCCTCTAGTCCCAGTAAGATCTATGGAGAAGCTTTAGAGAAATGCAGAGCCCACCCTGAGGTTTGTTTTCTTGCTTGCATATAAGAGTTTCTCCTTTAGAAGCTGCCTTGTCTTATAAAGGAAATACTGCCTTTCTGTAAATCAGTGGCACTTGTTTGTTTATCTCTTACTGCAGTCCTGCACGTTTATCTTAGAATTGGGACTGAATCACAGTACGGGAAAGGAAGGGAGGAATTCATGGTAGAATTAATGACTGGTTGTATATACTGCGCATTGCCAGAATAAGAGTGTTGCCCGTGAAGCTTCCTGTTAACTGGGAGCACAGCTGGATTAACCTGTCAGCTTTTCTGCCTTGGTGAATCAGCAAAAAAGGTCTTTTTTGGAATATTCTTGAGCTCTGTATCATAGATCTATCAAAGGTGAAAGGCCAGCAATCATTATTGTTAAGAATGATGGTGCAGAGGCAGCTGGAGCATTCTTGATAAATTCCTGCACTTTTGTAGATCAAACAGCAGTGAGCATGGGACAAATGGAAAGTGTGGGAAGATCACATTACACAAATAGTTTTCAGAGTTTTCAGGGAACCCTTTTTAGTCCACTGGTTCAACCAAGTGCTGCAGGTTTCCCATTGCAAAGGATTATGGGATGTGTTCTGGGGTGCTACCTCACATCTGATGTTCTCAGTAATTGAACATTTCAGAGGAAGCTTACTGGTGGTAGTCACGCTTTTGGGGGGGGGGCAGGAAAACTTGTCTGCCATTACTGATTTTATTGAGTAAATTACTGACCTACTGCTTGACAGTAGAGAATGCTAATTATCCTATCCTACCTTTATTGCTTAGGTAATAGGTGTTTTTGGTGAACCCATAAAAGGTTATGGTGAAGCAACACGCCGTGGGAGAAGACAGCTTGTCAGGTTGCTGTTAACTTATATCTTTCAGAAGCATTCGTTTTCTTTCCTAGTACCATATATGAACATGCATCATTCCTTTTTCTCTCTTTTGACTTTTATCATATTCACTTGGTTTAGGAGCACTTAATTCAAAGACAAAACATAACTTAGTTTTTATACTATGGAAGTGTGTGGTTGGAGTCATATTTGAGCACTGGTGCCCTAGAACCAGATTCTTCTCATGTTGCCACTAGAACTTTCACACTACAGTACGTAAGCCTTCGTTCCAGTACAGCTATTCACAGAAAGAGGAAATAATGGAGGATAAACTTTCCTGAACATCTTGGTAACTTGTTGTTACCATTAGAATGTCACTCTGAGAACTGGGAGCAGTGTCAAAATGGTTTTCCCCCCATTATAGCAATGAACAAAAGGGGTTTTTATTTCTAACATCTTTTGCTCAAGGACACCTTTTTCCTACTTCAAGACAATTAGTACAAACCAAGTATTTTATGATTTAGAAGAACAAATCTATTGTGGAACATTTTTTAAATACCTTTAGTCTGATGGTTGCTTAACAAATGACCACCTTTCACAAGTTACAGGGAGAAAAGTCATTGTTGGAGAAAAGTATGCACTGTATAAAGTTGGAATGGCAATACAAAAGTCATTATCAACTTTAATTTACAGAAAAAGGTTCTGTCAGCTCTAGAAAGGGCAAAATAATACTCATGGTCTCATTTAAACATAGCCAGGATGCACTTTTGCATAGTAAGGCTGCTTCCATGAACAGGTTTTTCTCAGCTTTGATATCTAAACTGGAGTGTTTTTTTTCCTGGAGTATCTTGACATCATGTTCCAGTTGTGCTTCCATCATTATTTTCACCATCCTTGGTACACTCTTATCCTTCGTTTCATCAGTCTTGATGTGGCACTGCACAATCCAGTCACATTACCACAGCATCTTGAAAGGAAAGTGTGCATTTTCATAGGTCCTGCCTGTATCGAGTACTGTTTCTTCACAGCCTTGGACCTGTCATTTTTCTTCCATTCCAGAGCTTTTTTGTGAGCTTTTTTAAAATTTCAGTAATAGGTTTCTTTTAAAAGCACACAGAGAACCCTCTGTGGGCTTACTGGGGAGGAAACCTAGAGAAAATGGCTGCTGATGGAGGAGAGTGCACAGAAAATTCTCATCCGGAGTCTCCATTGCCAATGCCTCTGCTTTTGCAGCAGTAATTAATGCAAAACAAAAGAATCTTCACCCTCTTTGTTTATGTTATTTATCTCCATATCAAGGAATAATGTGTGAAGTAGCAGTCACAAGTCACAGTCCCACCTCTTTTCCCAGCTGCTTTTTAGAGAGAGCCTGTTCTAGTTCTCTTCTAAAGTTAGTGGTTGGGTTAGTTGCACAAATCCTTGTGTGAAAAATAAAACTGCATACAAGTGCCAGCCTGCGTACAGTGATTCTGTGCACTTGCCTGCCAAAGAGAGGGCGGCTGGTAGCATGCTGGAGTTCAATGAGTTTAACAGAAGCCCAAGTTTTTAAAGTAATTTTGAGATATACTGACTTATGATGCAGTATTTGAGTGGGTTTACTTCAGCTTTTGTAAAAATACAGCTGCAATCTCACATGCTTACTTGAGCATAAGTTCTACTTAATTCACATAGTAGGGCTTACTTCCAAATAAACACAGGTAACATTGGATGTGAATCACCTTACATCCAAATATCCTGGCTTAATCAATGAATTGGGCAGCTTTCTGTTTGTGAAGGTCAGTGTGACCAGCTGGACTTAAAAGTTGGCTCTTAAAGCAGAATGTCCTACTATAAAGATACTTTAAGTTCATTTAAAATGGATTTACATTCGATGGAACTTAAGAGACATACATTGCTCAGACCATAATACTTCTCATTATGAGAATTCCTTTCCTCTAATTACTTTATTCTCTCCAACACTCCAGAACACATCCACATCTCATGCTGTAATATTTCACATTCTTTGTCCTTGAAGATCTGGTCTGATCATTTGAATAACACTCCCTCTGTTCCCTGCTTCACCACTACACTTTCCTGATCAACTGACAGAAGACGACGACATTGGATTTATATTCTGCCCTCCACTCAGAGTGGCTCACAATCTCCTTTATCTTCCTCCCCCACAACAAACACCCTGTGAGGTGGGTGGGGGTGAGAGGCTCTCTCAGAAGCTGCCCTTTCAAGGACAACCTCTGCCAGAGCTCTCACTGACACAACGCCTTGCCAGCAGGTGCAAGTGGAGGAGTGGAGAATCAAACCCGGTTTTCCCAGATAAGAGTCCGCTCACTTAACCACTACACCAAACTGGCTGTAACAGCATAACTGTACACATTTACTCAGTCTAACGGAGTTTAGTAACTCTTAGTCCCATATAGGATTGCTATGTAAACAACTGGTTTGAATATACATGGTTTGTATCTTTAGACAGTAGTGTGTT
The DNA here is from genome assembly GCF_032191835.1 of Heteronotia binoei. Classification (NCBI taxonomy): domain Eukaryota; kingdom Metazoa; phylum Chordata; class Lepidosauria; order Squamata; family Gekkonidae; genus Heteronotia; species Heteronotia binoei. Next base: position 97,754,986 of record NC_083229.1, read on the forward strand.
ACTACTTTTTTTGCCTTCGGACGAAATCTTGCAACACCTTTTCTCATTCTGTTTTTGCAGTCACATTGAGTACATAAAAGATGGACTGAAATATATGCGCCTAAAATTCTACATTGAAGGCTCAGAGAAAGGAAAACAAGGGACAGTTCACCTGGAAGTGAAAGAGGTACAATGGCTATGAATTGTGAGCCAAAAGCTTTTTTTATTCATAAGTGACAATGAATTAAAAAAATACTTTTCCCTTTTTGTTTGTTACAGAATCCTGAAAATGGAAAATATGAATATCGCTACATATTTGTGGATATTGATGTTTACCCTAGAAGAACAATAATCGTTGAAGACAATAGATAAGAAAACAATCGGAAGAACTCTCATTATAGTGATTCTTCAGTGCCACAATAAGCTTAATAAGTTAACAAAAACGAGATGGATGAAATGAATGAGACTGGGAAAGTTATTTTCCATGTTCATGTAATATCAACATGCTGGTGGAACAAGTTGGGGTTATGTCTGATTCTGTGACTTAAGTACTGAAAGTAGGAATCATGTTTTTAATAGGAAATGCAGACAGTGTTGACTCACTGCATACAAATCGGCAGCAAACTGTGAAAACAACAAAGCTGTCAGAGGACTGTTAACGGTGATTTTACAATAAACACATCATACACTGCCTTCTAGGGTTTCAGGATAAATTTCTCCATGTAGATATGGATTACAGGACCCTACTGCAATAAATAAAACATGCCAAATGTGTAGATGATCACTGTTGTACTCCTATGCACAGCATTTTAATACATGTTGTGGCACAGAACTTCTGGTTGGATGTTATTTTTAATATAATTCAAATGGCTGTTTTGAGTAAAACGTGCTTTTAAGGGGATGGAAAGTGATATATAGAGATGGGCATAAGCTGACTTAAAAATTAAAGTCTGCTACAAATTTTGGCTAGTTTGTGGTTCTCACAGTGATGTTTATGGAAGGGTGCCTACCACAAACATTCCACAGACTTTGGTGCTGTTCTTAGTGGTCTGTGAATGGATACATTTCCAGACAGACTGCCTCCACTCAAACTGTTTACAAAACTCCAAGGCAATTGAGGGGTGGAATTCTCCAGCCTTGGAAACACCAATAGGAGCTCTCCAAAGCTTAACAAGCACTGCTGACTGCCAATAAGAGAGTTCCTATTCTGCTCTGTGGGGTTAGAATGTTATATATACCCTCAGCTCAACTCAATGCCCTCTCCGTCTGTCAGCTGTTTGCAGTTACAGAAAGAAGCAGGGAACTTGTTAAAAGCAGACAAGCAGAGCACATCCATTTATTCCCTCCTAATTGTGAACTCTTCTTCCCTGCTGGGATTTGGGTGTTAGGTGGACTCGGGGATCTCTGAGCACCCCCTATCTCTTTTGTCATGCTGAGCAGAGGGGCTTAGCTACTGCGTGCATTGGCTGATATATGCTCCTTCCAAATCATTATAATTCCTTGATTCAATTATTTGCTGCTTTGACACCATTTTGTTTCCTCCTGTTCTTCCTTGGATAGTCACATAAATGCATCAGAGTCTATTTATTCACAGAATTTGTATTCCACCTTTCCACCCTTACAAGGGCCACCAAAGCAGCTACTATTATATGATAAAATTACATTTAAAATCAATACCCCCACCCCCAAAAATATATCATTAAAGCAATTAAAGAATATACATGCAAAACATAAAAACATGGCCTAGGAAGGAGGCATCATTGAGGGAATGCCAAATGCGGGAAGGGGAATTTTCATTCTCTGGTAGAAAATGGCAACAAAAGGGGGCAGACAAATCACTCCTTCTGTCTTGTCAGGACAATTAGCTCACATCCACTCCAAAACTGTCCATACACTGGTTCAGGGTTTCTGCAGCCTCTCTGGAATCAGTTAGAAGCATAAGATAGAACTGGATACCACCCATATATTGGTGACAGCCCAGCACAAATCTCTGGATGACCTCACCCAATGCTTTCTTGTTAAAGAGCCAAGGGGCTAAGCAGCAGTTCCCCAGCACCATCTTCTGAAACCTACCTTCTAGGTGGGACTGGAACCACCACAGAATGGTGCCTCCCAATCCCAGTCCAGATAGGTAGCCCAGAAGCATAGTGTGATCTGTGACTTAAGTACTGAAAGCAGGAATCATGTTTTTAATAGGAAATGCAGACAGTGTTGACACACTCTATATAAATTGGCAGCAAACTGAAAACAACAAAGCTGTCCAAGGACTATTAACAGTGATTTTACAATACACACATCATACACTGCCTTCTAGACACTGAAAGCTGCTGAGAGTTCCAAAAGAATCAATAAAAATATGCTCCCTCTGTTTATCTCCTGGTGCAAGTCATCCACCGGTTTGTGTATTGGTTAAGAGCAGCAGACTCTAATCTGGAGAACCAGGTTTGATTCCACACTTGAAACTAGCTGGGTGACCTTAGGCATGTCACAGCACTCTCAGCCTAAAAATAAGCATAGCTCACCGCCTAGTGGTGCCAAAAAAAGAGCTTCAGCAGCCTAACAATCTCCCCAGGGATCTCCTGGTTATTTCATACACAATGCCATATGATAATTTCACAACCAGGGCAACAACCAGATAATTTCATCAACCAAGGCTGTTTCGGTCCCATAAACAGGACCAAACCCTGGCTGGAAAGTAAACACTGCCTCATCCACGAAAACTTGTCCAGCCACCACACTTCTATTGCCATGCTCAGAAATGGAACATTCCAGTTGATATTTATTGAGATCTTCTGGTTCAAGTGTAGGCTTCCTTAGATGTGGACACATTACGGCCTGTTTGAAGGCTGTGGTGACCCCCCCCCCCCCTTCTCTTAAGGAAGCATTAACTACCTCTTGAACCTAGTCAATCACACACCCCTTCCTCCCCTGAGAAGGTTTAAGCAAGGTTCATATGTGACCGCAGTGTTTGTGTAGTCAATCAGATTTAATTGTCTGACAAGTATTACTGTGGCAAACAAAACCAACACAGAGAGTGGTAATGCCTCTCAGATGCTGATCCCAGCCAATTAGGGATTATAGAGTCAGATCAGTCACATACAAATGTTATTGGGGGCAAACAAAGCCTATTTATTCTTACTTTCTCCCTCTTTGATACATCGTTGAAAGTTAAGATGCTTTTTAATAATACTAAAATGGTGACAAAAATGTCTTCTATTTATAAGATGCTGCAGTCATCCATATTTTCAGCTTATTCCTAACAGGGTCTGGACTGTTCATCTGAAAACAGGGATGGTGTAATATCCAGCAAATGGTTTGCTTTGTTTGAATACAGTCAAAGAGTATTGCCATCTAGTGGGACTTATGCCAAACTGCATCAGTTCACATCTAAACAGAATTTACAGCCTGACTGAACATATGAATAAACATATGGATCAGAGATCCATCAGTGGCTATTAGCCACAACATTAGATGGAACACTCTATCTGGGGCCATGATGCTCTGTATTCTTGGTGCTTGGGGGGGCAATGGTGGGAGGGCTTCAGGAGTTCTGACTGTACTGGTGGACCTCCTGATGGCACCTGGGATTTGGCCACTGTGTGACACAGAGTGTTGGACTGGACGGGCCATTGGTCTGATCCACCATGGCTTCTTTTATGTTCATATGACTACAGTGGATTTGAGAGGCTGTGACTGTTTAGGATTATACTGTTAATTCCTTTCCAGTTTATCATGGCCCTGTAGTTTTGTAGTACAATTTTGATTCACAGTTACTTAATTTCAACAGAGATACTTATTTAAGAACAGTAGAGACAAGCTTTCACACTGGATATCAGATTTAGAATGCCAAATTCTACTAGGAAACAGCACTGATTTTTTGTCTTGCATTGGCTTCCCTAGTGTGCATTCTAAACTGAACTCTGGTTTATCTAGTATCTTTTTGTTATGCCCTGACTTCTCTGCTTTCTGGGATTCTGTGAGATGTAAACAGTGCTAGAGATAAAAGTAAGTGCTGAATTAGAGACTGCCCAGCAGCCATATACCAACTGTTCTTTCTGGTGAAACTTCAGATCTGACTCCAGTCCAGGAATTTACCAGACTTATACCTGCTTAGTTTTAACAATGTTGATTTGTTTACTGCTTTGTTTTCCTATAAAAGGAAATGGATGCATACTCTAAGACTTCATGCAACATGCCAGGCTGATAGAGTTCCTAGACACATTGGAGCCTACAATGAAGATATATAGATGCAAAATGCTTTGGATTGTAAAATAATTGGACATTGGTTGTTTCTGCACAAAAATACTGTTACGGCTTTTCTTGATTGCTGCCCCACTTCCATTGAAGCTCACTGATAACTGTGCTTCCTCAATGAGGCCTTCCTTCATATTTTCTTCTGCTTTTTGTAGTTTGTGTCTAGAGCTTTCCCTTACACAGTTAGGCCAATAAAAGATATCACCTGTGGTTCTTATTCTGCAAGGACCAAAGTAGCAGCTTTGACTCTTATCTACCTTTATACTAGTAATAAATGACTAGTTCAGCAGCTGGGACAAATTAGTTGTTTAAAACTTGCTGAGAGCCTGGTTTAAAGTAAGTATAATTATGTACCTTCCAGATTAATCTGAGATGCCATCCAAAGTCCGCTGGCTCAGTATATAGCGTTGTGTGTTATATATTCAGTGTGATAACTGCCTTGTCTCTTCACGTTAGCAATCACAGTGACTGTAATTCTTTTTTGATATGTTTTGCCATATTCTTTCTGCAAAGTGGCTCTACTAGCACAATCAAAAACCCGTGCTTTTCCCTCCTTTGACAAGGCAGTTTGTAGCTGCAAAGTCAATTTATCAGAATAAAGCACAGGCAAGCTGGTTTCAAGAAGACTCCTCAATTGATTTCTAGGCTGGATTAAGCTTTCTCCTTCATTGCCTATTCCCTTGATGTGCGGCAACAAATTATACAAGGGATTCCTGCCATGTAGAATCAGGTTCAAGACATGGTAGTTAGCTAATTTGCCGGCAGTGTAAAGAAATTGGTTTGCCAATCACAGTGAACAGCTGGTTCCCAGTGCAGAATCTAAATTTGCCAACTTTTTGCCTGCGTGGTCAAACAAAATGGCAGGTTGGGACTGTTTACTAGGTTTCAAGATACTATATTTATTTTAAAAATATCTAAGCTGCCACCCCATAGAACCTACCTGGGTTGCTAGTGAGCGTTGTAAGCACTATTTTTCTGGTACACTGGTGTCTGATTTAGAGTTCATAGAAGTCAGAAAAGGGAAAGAGAGGATATAACTGACATGAAGGTTTTCTTCCTCCTCCCTCTTTTTTTGTCAGTAGAGGAAAGTACTTATCACATGGTTACTTGATCCTTTAGGAAGAAACAGCAATCCAAGTAATGTTAGGAAGAAGGTCTTGAGTGCTGCCAATATGACTCTGTGTCATAACTCCCTTTGCCTTGATCAGCTCATCTCTGTATGTCACTGTTAACCAGTAAACAAGCTTCTGACCATTCCCAAGGCAAAAGAAAGTCATTGGAGATCCAGAACTATACCTAACTTCAGGAAATGGAAGCACAGTTACCCCTTTGCACACACCTAACTTCTTCTTCTCTCTTGCCTCCTCTCTTGAGAAACTTGCGCTGTGTTTCAGTGTTTTGAGTGATTGTCTCCTTTAGTCTTCTTCTTAGTGATGGGTATTACCATGAATGCTTGCTCTGTGTGTGTGTGTGTCTGTGTGCGTGAAGTGCCATCAAGTTTGTGTGCATGAAGTGCCATCAACTTATCATGGCACTATGAATTAATGACTGTAAAAACATCCTATTGTTAACAGCCTTTGCTAACAGGAAACCATTCAATTTTTGCAAAGAAGCAATACCAAAGGAGATTGTCCCCTTGGTTGTAGACCAAGTAAAGAGGGCTTGCTAATACATCACATTGATTTTAGAGATTTTGAAAGCCATGAATGGTGGAAAATAGGATAATAATCTAAATTAATATAAGGGCTCAGAAGAAAATGTTACATTTATACAGGAACTCTTCTCATCACATGTAAAGTCTCCACCACTCAAGATTTTGTGCTTTTGCTTAATTTTCAATGACATGGTATTTTTTGGATTTTTTTTAAAAAAAAACTATGCACTGCATTTTTCATACAAAGCAGAGCAAAATAAACCGGCTAAAGAGACATCATGCAATAATTGAAATGTAAAAACAAGAGAGTCATGTTGCTGAGCAGCACTAAATTGCAATATGCAGCTAGAATGTACAGTTTTTCTTGGTAGCAACCACAAGAGATCCTAACAAAAATGTACTGAGTCTTCTAGATATATATTGCTGCATCTATCAATCTAAATTTGTTATCACAGCCTTTCCTATCAATATACTTGCTTTGCACTTTGGTACAATGCAATAGTAGGCAGATCCATTAAAAACCGAATACACTGAAGAATTAAGCTAGATTCAGTACATTTGTTTCCACCAATATTAAGTCAGACTTGAATGTTTAGATTCTGCTGTGGCAAACCATAGCACTGACACCACCAAATATGAAGCCTTTTCATTGCACATTGAAAGCCAGGTCTAAGGACAGCAGTCAGGTGACTTTTTTCACCATACATCCAGCTGGAATGTTTACTGCATTTGACATACAGGTCTTTCACACATAGCCACAGTGGTGTGGAAGCCACTTCCCCCATGATGGGGCCCTAGGCAGCTCATCAGTGGCCCAAACCATGGGGTTGATTATGTATCTTCTTAATTCACTAAGACCTATACAACTGGCAGGGCTGGCTCGCCCACTAGGCAAACTAGGCAGTTGCCTAGGATGCCAGGAGGGTTGGGGCACCAAATTGGGCTCTCCTCCCCCCCCCCCCGGTGCTCCAGGCAAGCACCTAGTTTGCCTGCCTCCACTGCCTGTGTGCCCGCCCACCACCACTTGACCCCTCCTTCCCTTCCTGTACCGTCCCTTTGCCTCCCCCCGTGCATCACAGGGTGCCGCACCTGGGCCCTTCCAGCTGCAGCATGCCTGCCTCCTTTTCTGCCCGCCACCCACCCCCCACCCACTGCCGTCTGCCCCCTCCTTCCCTTCCCATCACTTCCCCACCCTGTGCGATCACAGTGCACCGGACCTGGGCCCTGCTGGCCTCAGAGGCAAAGGGACAGAACAGGAAGGGAAGGAGGGAGTAGCAGGCGGCAGTGGGGGCGGTGGCAGTGGGGGCGGTGGGTGGCAGCAGGCGGGCGCACGGGTGGAGGATGAGGCAGGCATGCCTCCCCTAGTTCCCAGCACTGCTTGCTCCCCCAGCACCCCTTCTCTCCATTGCCAACTCTGCCTACTTCTAGCTCAAGCTCTCTCTATCTCTGGCAGAGAAAAGCGGCTGCTGAGGCTGGCCGAACGCCCTTCTTTTTTCTTGGCGTAGCTTAGGCAAATACGGGCAGCACAACACCAATTTCAGCAGTGGCAACAGCAACCCTGGAGTTCCTTCGCACCCTGCACCTTCACTAACCCCTCAGCTGCCTCGCACAGTGCATCTTCTGAATAAAAAATTTTTGGTCTTAAAGATGCCGAACTGGACTCAAACTTTCTGCTGTTGTTTCAGACCAACACAGCTGCTCACCACGAAAGTTTCTTTGCCTTTCAGGCTTGAGAGGGTTAAAGTGATAGAGTGGCGCTTCCTAGAGAGGCACCCCAAGTCCTCCCGCTTCCACCTTTGGGGCCTGCTTCACTTGCTGGAGAATTGAAGGATTGAGGCTGGAACCAGACCAGGATGTGGAAAGGCTGGAAGGGTAAAGAACTTGGGGGCAGAGGAGGTGGGAGAGGATCCCCCAGGCTGGCCTCTCAAATCCTGTGAGCCTCTCATAGCAAAATAAAACAATAATCCAGTGGCAATGGGGGGGGGGGGGGGCGCCAGAAGTTAGCTTTGCCTATGGCTCCAGATAGGCTAGGGATGGCCCTGATAACTGGACCCATCTATGTGGTTGTGCTATTCCCCTGAAGCCTACAACTATATGGGAACATGCCATGGGGAAGTAAAGTGAATGAAGGGCTGATTTAGACCGGATCATTTGATATGCTCTTCATCTCAAATATGAATTTAGTTCTAACACCCTGCTTTGTTTTGCACTAGACTCTATACAACTGGCAGTCAGATAACATTTCTGAAATTGGTTTGAAGAAAGCAAATCATCAGCCTTCATTGTGTGCATCTGTAGAACCAGATGGACGCCATCTTGGGCTGAAGCCATGCTATAATGCCAAGCTGCAACAATTGAACTCAGTTCCTAAGCACAGGTTCCAACATGGCTTTATCCATTCATAAACTGAGGATATCTGCCATCCCTCTAATCCCATCATGTATTACTAACTCTACTAATGTGTAATCTGATATTAAAATGATGTACAGTTTTATTGCCTAGCTGGCTGCCAACAAACCATCTCAAATATAAAAGGCAACTAGTTTCAGTTGTGGCATCTATTTTATGTATCTTATGTGTCAAAGTTGGCGGGGGGGAGGGAATAGCACTTAGTTGTAATAGTGTAGATGGGCTCTGCAAAATTGTGACTAGGTCAGTAATAGATGGCACAGATTCAGATGTTCAGTTTAGCAAGTCTGGCAGCACTTCCATCAACAACTGCATTAAAAGACAGAAGCTTAAACGAGGACAACAATACAATTTGCCTAGTGTGAACACATACACATCTTCATGTTCCCTTGTGTCAATGAGATCTGAAAATTCCCAGTTTGCATCAATTGGTCCAGTGAACAACATGCAACAGATAATATATAACTATGCTATGACATGCGAATACATTCATTTTGCAGATCATATTTCTAATAACAACAGATATAATATTTTACTGAAATAGCATTTCTAGACCATGGGAATGATGGAAGTTTTTTATGATTAATATGCTGTAACTTGTTTTTACTGATACTGGATTTTATCCTTTTTATACCTCAGATTTTATTTTTGTGTTCTTATTAATTCACTGGCTATTGTTGTGAACTGTTATTACTGCTGGCTTCTACTGTAATAAATGTTTGGATGGATGCAGAGAAGTAATTGATATGCCACAGCTAAATTTTTCCTTAAAGCAACAAGCTTGCTACTCTCACTTCCTGGGCCAGTCTAGCCAGTCTCTCCAGGAATTCCCTTCTGGGGTGGGACATCTTTTCTTCCTTCCCTTTCATCGACTTTTTGTAAGAGGTGTTGCTTTCTTTTTCTCTTTGGCTCTGTGAAGTACCACCTTGAAAAGCATGATCTTACCAGACACATGAGGTGTCAATAAGTAGGGAATGGAATAAAGTAATAGCAACATTCCTGTCATTCACAAATCTTAGGGTTGTACTTGGCATAACAGTATGCAACCACACCCAACTCCCATCACTAAATTCACAGTGAAAGATGAAACTCTCTAGCTGTGGTTGGCCATGCCTTCAGAAGAAGAAATCCCAATTTGGGTGAGAGAATGGAGCACAAACTCTGTCACTTAAATCCATTATTTGTACAGCTAAGTCAAACCAATCAACTTGTTAAGTCCTGAAGGACTCTTGTAGAACTACAGGACTTGTCCTGCCTATCACAACATTGACTCACACCAAACGTTTTAGAACATGTCTTTCCATCAGACAAGAAGCTCGATCGTTACATTACAGCTGTAAGAAAAAACACCTGGATATATTTATTATCAACATTTTACAGAAAAATGCAGTATTTCCAATTTAACATCATGTTAGTGCACTTTCCAATACAGATGAAAGGATTTCCTGTTTCAAGTCAAAATTGCTAACAGTGATTCATCTGACATATTTCATCAAAATTCCATTTCTTCAGTCTCCGTGTACCTTAATTATTAACCATCCTTAGTTATTGGTGCCAAAGCTGTTTTCCTGTGTCTGGCTCATCCAATTGTTATGGCAACTGAAAGATTCTGTGATTGCCTTGAACCCTTTGACCTTAGTCTAAAACATTCAGCAAGACTTATTCCCAGAGGGGCAGCCACATTAGTCTGCTGAATCCAAAATAACAGAGTCTCATGGTCTCTTAAAGAGTAATGAGTTTATTGTGGCATAAGTGCATGTGAGCCAGTGCTCACAACACGTTAACTTCTCACAAAAACACTAAATAAAGGTGTTAAGGCTTCTAATCTTAGGGCCAAACCAGTTGTGACACTGGAAATCATGTGAAAAGAGCAGACAAAATAGCACACAGATCAGGAGTATGGGGGGTGGGGTATGCTTCCCTATAACCATTTGTTAACTTGAAATGAAGCCACTATTTGCCCACATACCAGTACATACAAGGATCTGTATGGTAACCCCTTTCCCTTCGTGATGGGGTCCCAAACCTAATTGAGTTCAGATGTGCCAACTACTTTTAAAAAATGCTGAAGGGTCTATTCACTAAGCTTCCAGTGTTACATCTGGTTTTGCCCTTATTCTTTGACCTGTGATTTTTTTTAAAAAGTCCCCCTCATCATCAACATACCTTATCATCAGCATACTTTCATTTTATTCTCTGTGTCATCTTGGTCCAGTCCTTTCAACCTCTATCAAAATTCAGGATGGCTTCCAGCTAGCAGGGAGGAAAGAAGAAAATAAATCTTAACCAGCAACAGAAGCCCATATACTAGCCTGCATTTTTTTATTTGATTGATAAGAGTCATCTAGGCAGAGAAACATATTTTACCGTTTCTACCACAGAGTTTATAGCACCCTTCTTTTACTAGAAGGGCACTGCTGATGGTCTGTCAGATTGGCTGCTAGAGAAAGTCCATCATGGTGCTCAGGTGTGCCATCTAGGGTGAATTTCGATAGTTCCTTTCAGAGTCCTTTCCACAAGAGGATTAATCATAACAAATTGTTTTAGGACACCTTGTGTCCTAGCTAATTTTATTGCCCATCCAGACCAACAAGTTGTGAGGAAGCCTGGTTGATAGAGTCATTAATCTCAGAAGCGGCTCAGTTTAAACTAAAATTCTTCAAGCCCCTTTGATTCTTTGCTTGACCAACTACCCTTCAGTTGATTCTTTTAACAAAGTCTTTTCCTCTTTATCACTCCCAGGTATCTGAGGTTTTGGGTGGTTTTTTGTGGGTTTTTAAACCTATATCTCAAGTACTAAAGAGAACTAAAGGTTTGCTCTGCAAAAATGAAAAATAAAAGTTGATCTCATAAGGGACCCAATGGTCATGGCTCTATTTTAGAACAACGTCATAAAACTTATCGCAGATACCTGACATCACTGATCTACAGGCATTTCTCTATAAAATTACAGAAGTGTGACACTGGAAATCTGCCTTGGGAAAGAGGGATCTAAATTTAGCAGAGTTTAGAATTTAAAGAGGTGCCCATGGATAAATCTTTTCCTGCTGAAATCAAAGGGACTGACGAGTTTTTAACTCTGGGTGCCTTTCATTTTTATGAACATGTACTTGGGAGCAAATCCCCACAGAGAGCAATGGGATTTACATGGAAAGGATCAGGCTTTTGGATTGCTACATCTTATCAGCCTTTGTGTTGCATTTCATTTTGTTCTGGAAGAGAGAGGAGTAAAAATAAACAGGAGTCTTCTGGTACCTCAAAGGCAAACAAGTTTTAATTCAAAAAGTGATTCCATGCTGAAGCTATTCTTTTAAATCAAATTATTGTTCTTCCATCATTAGCTGCACCCAGAATTAAAATAGAGGATTCCCATGTTGTTAGATGTTGATAGGTATTGCACCAATGAAATCATTTCCCTCTCTTCTTTTGCTATCTGCATGAGGGGGGGGGGGAGTGTTGCACAATTAGGGATGTGCACAGAATGGGAAAATGCTGATTTGTGGCTTGTTGGTTGCCTGAACTAGAGGTTCATCTCATTTTGTAATTTATGTGGTTGTCCAAACTGGTTCATGGTTTGTTTGGTTTGGGATGTGTAAAACTCATCAGAAGTCTTCAACAAGCTCTCCTCTACCTGCCCTCCAAGTTTGGTGAAGACTGGATTTGGAATGTCCGAGTTATAGCCCCCAAAGCAGGTATTCCTAGGAAAGCTCCACTTCAGTTCTCAACACCTCTTCGTGCTGCAAAGTGGAAGCAGCAGAGTCAGGGTGACTACTCCCATACAGCAGAATGGGAGCTCTGTGATTGGCTCCCAGAACTGCCAATCAAGCTACAGACAACTGCTATGGGTGTTTCTAGGGCTCCCAGAAGTCCACCCTCAGTGTTGCCTAAGAATTGACTGAATTAGCACCAGACTGTCTGAGAATATGAACCACAAAAATAAACCAAACGAACCACCAAGGGAAAAAGGCAGTATATTTTTCCAGTTTGGGCATGGTGCAATCACTGAATTGGTTCAGAACAAACCACAATTCATGCACGAATTGCTGTCCATAGTTTGTTTTGTGCCCATCTCCAATTACAATTATAAATCCACTTGCTTTTTCTGCTCACCAGTTGGTGGTATACTTTCATTAATTTGTTTTCTGTTTGAGTTGAGTAGCACTATTACACCATGATGTAGGGTTGCCAATGTCCAGATGGTGGCTGCTATTACAACTGATCTCCAGGCAGCACAGTTCAGTTCACCTGGAGAAAATAACTGCTTTGGAGCACAACCTCTATGTCATTATGCCCTGCTGAGGTTTCTCCCCTCCCAAAGCTTGCCCTTCCCAGGTTCCACCCCCCAAATCTCCAGGAATTTCCCAACCTGGAGTTGGCACCCTATATTAGCAGCACACCAAAATAGTACCCTTTTAATGGACTGTGGCTGCCTATGTCTTGTGAAATTCCTTGTGCAACATATTATCTGATTCTATAATCCTACTGCAATATCATGAACCACTTGCTTATGAATTTCCAGAACCTGTAGGCTGGAACTCAGTTTCTAATTGACCCTCACTCAATTGATTTTAATAGGCTTTCTCCCAACAAAACTGGATTCACTATGTTTTGCAACTGTGTTTCACAACATCAAATATATTACATGTAAGCAAGTCCCACTACTTTAATGCATCCGGCAATCATACAGGAGCACACAACAATGCAATCTAAAGCTGCATCCACATGTCATTGGTAATGACTATATCATAGTGCTATAGCAATCACTTGCAACTGGATTTCCCGGTGTGAATTCTTAGCAGGAACTGGTTGTATGAAGTGGAAGGGGGAAGCTGCTTTAGAATAAAGTCCATATAAGGCATGTTCATTTAAGAAAATAAAGGATATTCTCTATTATTAAAGAAATCCATGCTGTGATAGGAAAGGCAAGACAAGACAACTAGAATGCCTAACTGTGGCTGTGATCACACACACTAAATAATGCACTTTCATTCCACTTTCAGTGCACTTTCCAACTGGATTTTACTGTGTGAACTGGCAAAATCCAGTTGGAAAGGGCATTGAAAGTGGATTGAAAATGCTTTATTTAGTGTGTATGATCACAACCTATGAGATGCAGAGAGATTCAGAGAGCACACAGTGCCCTCTTGGAGGTTGAAGAGAGAGAGAAGAAGGGAGCAGGAAAGAAGGAATGCCATAAGAATAGCAATCTGGGCAACAAAGAGCTGCAGAACAGACAAGGAAAAGGATACAGGAGGATCTAATTTCTCCACCTTCCTACCTCAACTGACCCTTATAGTACTGGTATGCTTGGTACAAAGAGACATTGCACTGTCCTTCACTTCCAACATGGACAAGACAATCCAGTCATAACGGTTCATGTGAGGCACAAAGTGTGACAGTATGGCCCAATCTAGTAAGCATCTTTTGGTGTGTGGATGGTTGTTCAAAGAGCTGCACTTTTCCTCTTTCTCCAGCCCTACATAGGTACACAGGCACTCACAGGAAAAGCATAGTGCAGTTTGTTCTGAAACACCCCGGGTATCAAACATGATCTCAAAAGCTGCCCTGAGTGCTTTTTGAAATAGAAAGGTGAGATATAAATCTTACAAATGAACAACTTACAATGCCAAAGGGGAGGGAAGAGACATTTCTATTGCCCGTGATGCATCTAGTCATGCGTTCCTGCATTTGAAACCCATTATTAAGAGGAAAGAATGCATTCTTACAGCCTCTTTTGCAAATCAAACTTAATTTTGATTACAGTTGACGTATAGAAGAGAAAGTGGTTTGAATACTTAATGACAGAATGAGGCATTCAAATACTTTTCATTATTTTCAGATTAAAATTTAATTAGGATTCTCAGCACTTTTATATGCATTGAATGTATTTGTTGTAAAACATTTATTTTCATAAACATTTAATGAAGACTGACTTATAATGTAATTTCCCCCTTTTATTTTTTATTTGTCACAATTGCAACACAGCATATGTTAAAAGAAATACGTAACATCCAGCTTGAACAGAAAAAGATTTAAAATGTGAAGTTTGGTGGCTAAGAATGCCATGAGATTCAATGGTTTCCCTATTCTGGCAACAGTATAAAAGTTGGCTTGCAAAGGTATCATTTTTACTTATGTTTTATTTTCTCAGTTAGAAGGCTGACCAATGGCAAGGGCAATTTTTAATTATTATTTTTAAAAATCTAAGGAGGCGAGCCTCAGCACTTTCCTGTTCTAAAACACCATAAGCACTTCTGTGTTTACTGAATGTTGTATAGTATATGGATGCTGTATGGCTCTGCATCCGTCTTCTTCCAGTCTTTCACCATCAACATTCCTGTAGCAAAAAAAAAAAAGGCAGAAGGAAGAGGTGGCAACCCCACCCCACCCCAAAAGGGCAGGGATTGTGGTAACAAAACTAACAGCAGAAGAGAGGACATGGGCTTAAAAATATGCCTGCTCTAAAGGACATTCCTCCAAGTTAGAAGGCAATTGGTTTCTTCATTCCCAATTAGAAGAGCAGACCATTCTGATATAAAGTATATTCTTAGGTTAAAGTTTTGGGAGTTTTACGATATCTTCATCATGATGTGATAAAACATTTCTCTCATAATTTCACTGATCAAGAAAAGAAGTATGGAGATTCTATGTATATTCTCTGTTAATATTCAGGTTGGTCTGAAGCAAAAGAACAAAGTTAGAGTCCAGTAGCACTTTTAAGACTAGGCTTACCAATCCACCGCCAGGGGCAGGAGACCCCCCCCCAGTTTGCAATCCCCTCTTACACTCATCAAAAGTCCAGAGACAGGGCACAAAATGGTGACCATTTTGTGACTTTCTAGGATTAGTCTTTATGGTACCATAAAGACAAAGGCTAGAGTGGCACAGGCAGAGTCCTCTTGGGAGCTATGTGCACTGCTGAGTTGGTATCCCCTATGGTGCACTGACTCATGGTATTGATTTCCCCCACTGTCGCCACCCCCAACCAATGCACAGGTCTCTGACTATGAGAGAGAGGCTGGCTGAGAATGGGCAGGGTGTGTGTGTGTGAAAAGAACATGTGTATCTGTTTGCCTGTGTGTGAGAGAGAGGCTGGCTGAGAATGCAGGGTGGGGAGAAAAATGATGTCACATCCTTGTTCCTGGCTCCACCTCAAAGTCCCCAGATATTTTCTGAATCAAACTCGGTAACCCTATTTAAAACCAACAAAGTTTTATTGCGAATGTAAGCTTTCATGTGCATGCACACTTCCAAGGAAGCCTCCGAAGAGTGTAGGGGAGTAAGGGAGCGCCTGGTGGTGTCCCCAGGTGGGGTAGCACCCTAGGCAGCTGCCTACCCCACCTACTCCCATGCACCGGCCCTGCCTGTGCTAATAAGAACTAAATGTAGTAACAACAGCCTCTTTCCCCCATGCATTATAATGAAGCATTGATTGCCTTTTAGACCCTCTGCTTTTATGTTCAAGCATAAGCCAGAACAGTATTTTTCTAACTATTGGTCTGCAATTCAAAAGGTTTGAGAATTTTGCCTGACATACTATTAATGGGTTTTTAATGTCCATTTTACACTGATTTAACAAAATATAAAAGAGGACTGACTTGGGTTGCATGAAGGCAAAAATAAGGAGAGGAAAATAATTGACACATTTGTGGAAACAGTTACCAGCAGCAACGCAGACCATTTAGAGGCATACAGAGATCTGACTTGAGTGGTATGCTTGCATATTACCCAATTGCCATAACAACACAGGAATCTCTCAGCACCTTACAGATAAACAGATTTTTTTTTTCCAGCATAAGCCATTATGAGTTAGAACTCAAATGCATGAAGTGTACACCCACAATTATATTTGCAACAGAAAGGCCAAGGGTAGGGGGAAGATGTAACTTTGACATAAAAGATATCAGTTTAACACAAAAAAATCATCAATCCTCCATTCCCGATTAATAGATAAGCAATGTGACAAGCAGATGCTACAGAACTTTGCAGAAGTATGGATGAAACAATAACATCCACAAGGTAATGTTACCATGAAATAAAGTGTGATGAAAATGTTGATTTAATACATTTTGGAGGCATACGAGGTGTTGTTTGGCGTGTTTAATTTCGCATTGCACAAAGGAAATCCACTCCCCTCACCGCTTTGTGACAATATGAGCTTTTTTTGTAGCAGGAACTCCTTTGCATATTAGGCCATACACCCCTGATGTAGCCAATCCTCCTGGAGCTTACAGTAGGCCCTGTACTAAGAGCCTGTAAAATCCAGGAGGATTGGCTACATTAGGGATGTGTGGCCTAATATGCAAAGGAGTTCCTGCTACAAAAAAAAGCCTTGATGGTGACAATATTCTTTTGTTTTTGAGTCGTCAGCTACTGATGTAGCACATATTTAGGCTACACATATTTAAGCCTACAGTTAAATATTTAGTCAGCAGAGGGCACTTATCTCAGCTTTCAATGGACAAACTTTACTGTGCTGTTGACTGTTTTGTATTTTTCAAAAAGTTCAGAAAGACAAAATGCTTCAGAACAATCCCTAAAGGAATCCAGGTTGGATGATACCTGCAGTAATATTAATAACCACTTTAATAAAAGTTTTTAAAACCTTTCTTTTTCTTCTTTCTCTGTTGTGATCTGTTAAGCAGTTTTTTGCACACACCCAATGTTACTATAATCTGTTATACAGGGAAAAAAATTAAGACTTTCAACCATGTTTTCTAAAAAGAAACTTGAGGATTTTTGTGTCATGGGTTGCAAAAAAAAAATCTGAATCTTTTTAATCCCCAAGAAATGTCACAAAAACAAAAATTATACAGGTTGCATTTGAGGTATAATGCCTACTGTAAGTCAAATTGCATTGTATCTTGGGGTAGAAAAATGCCCCATAAAACCAATAATGTTTGTGGTGGCAGAAGTCACTGAGTTTGACAATACCCAAGCATCCAGAGATTAAAAATACACCTTTCACATGAAGCAGATTTTTTCCCCTTTGTGTATAGGAGTAACTCACACAACTCTTGTGCCATATAAGGATTAAACAAAGACAATGTTTTGAACCTAAGATATTAAAAAATGAACACAATCAACCAACAAAACATGTAATATTAGTGAACCCTAATATTGTTTGCATCTGTTTCCCATCCCCACCCCCAATATAGCTTCCTGTTGTGAGAGGGATGCAAGCTGTCTGTCTAGTTTCCTTTTCTCACCCCTGTACAAACAAGTCATACTGCATGGTAGAAAAGAAAGGTCCAGCTTTGTGTTTCTTGGGGACATATGGAACCAGTGTACATTCTCTGTCAAAACTAAACACTGATGACAGTGATTCCCTGGAAGGATGTGGCTGTATTTCAGGAGGGATGTATGACTTGTTCTGCCTAATGGGGCCAACATATCTCAGGTTTTTAGTTAGCGAAGCTTCTTTCACCTCTGTACTGTAGTTATCCTCACTACATTTATCCCAGTGTGGTTCCAAGGTTTGACCATTGTTGTCACCATACGTTACAAAAGCTGGAAATCGCACAGTGTTCCAGGCTGTTTGGACCAGTAGACTTCTCCTTTGAGAGGATATGATGTCTCAGCATCAAAACACAAGTTTGGTGTAGTGGTTAAGTGTGCAGACTCTAATCTGGGAGAACCAGGTTTGATTTCCCAGTCCTCCACATGCCCTGGCTGAGTGACATTGGGTCAGTCACGGTTCTTGCAAGAACTGCTTTCTCAAGAAAGTCCTGCCGGCTTTTAAATGATCTGATTATGCTTGCTCCATAGCATCACCCAGATAAGCCTACAGTCTGTATACACCTTCTCACAGCCACTTGAAGTCAAGTGAGCCTATAAGAAAATGTTTTGGCACTCTGTTGCTGATATCTTTCAAGTGAAGCTAACCAAGATATTACTTTTGTAATCTGAATTGCTCTTCCTGTAGATCCCCTACCCAGCAAGGTCATACTGAAAGGCAATTATTCACCCTAAAGTCATAGAGGAACTGATTGATAATACTGGCAAGGTATTCTTTCTTAGCTATTCTGCCAGACCATGCTTTTAAATTGTCCAGGTGGGTCTATCAGTGTCAAGAGAGAAGCCATCTTAGAGAAAAATTCCAGCTAAACTTTCATTTCACTGTATTTTGAGTGCTCTGCAGATGTCAGCCGACACACACACTCACACACACCAAGGTTACTGGCCACAGTCATCTTGAAGGCCTGTTAATTTACTCACACAATTCAGCTGTGAATCTGGTAAGTGGGAGGGGGAGCTTGCTCCTGCCCAGAAAATTCCTTGGGGACAGCTCTGTGATTGATTGGGGCAGATCAGGAGGCTACGGTTGGCAGTGTCTAAATAATATAGCCTCCGATGGAAGAAATTATCCCCTTCTTATCCCTTTTCCTCTACCTACCCAGCTGTGCTGCCTGAAGATACTCATTGGCAGCAATCACACAAACTAAACAATGCACTTTCAATCCACTTTCAGTGCACCTTCCAATTGGATTTTGCAAGTTCACACAATTAAATCCAGTTGGAAAGGGCACTGAACGTGAATTGAAAGTGCATTATTTAGTCTGTGTGATCACAGCCATTGTAAGCTTTAGTAATAATAACCAGTATTGCTGCTGCCAGAATTAAGTAAGGAATGAGCTGGTTAGCTTTTTATTTTCCTGTGCATTAACACTTTCACTGAACTCTATGATGTTTTTTAAACTTTTCTTGAACCAAACCAAAGGTAAGTTCAGTTATGTTACCACATCAAGGCAGAGTCAGCCTTGACAGGTAGTTCATGCTTTTATCAAGATGGCTCATCTGCTAGGTTATGCCTGTCAAAGTACCTGCCAACTAAACAACAAGTTCAAGCCAAGTACTCATCATTCTTCTCCAAGACTCTAATTTCAGAGCATCTTTGGCCAGTTAGGGAGTAAGATATGGATTTTCAAGACAGGCCAGCAGAGCATAAAGTTATCTGCCAGTTCTAAAATAAACTCTGTAGACTGGACACTGGTTACTGTTGCCCTATTCATTCTCCTAACAATGCTCAGCAATGCAGAAAAGCCAGTGGGTACATCACCAATGTCTTGATTTTTCATCACTAGATTCCTGAAACCCTCTCTGTAAACATTTCATTCAGACATTTTTTTTTCACAGCCTTCTTCCTCATCTGATCTCGGTATTGTAACATAACTGTCAAAATGTTGATTACTCCAGTGGTGCTGTGTTTATCCAGTCAGCGACTGACTGAAAAGCAAGCCTCTTATTTTTGTTGCCATTTCCAAGTTGAGGAAAGCCCCTCTGACGGCAGAAAGGCATTCTGAGAGTGAACTATCAACAATCTGCTTCCTTTGCATTTTCCTGGAGTTTATGTGAGCAACAACAACCACCAGAACATGTTGCAGTTGCAGCTCAATTTAAGGTCTGGGGGGAGAGATACAGGGGGCACCATCAGGAGACTATGTGATGTCATTTCTGGGGAAGAGCCCAAATGTCATGGCAGTTCACTCTAGGAATCACTGGAGACTATGATAGAGTGGACTGACATCACTTCCAGGTTTTCCCTGGATGTGACATCATGTTGTCTCTCAACTATGTCTTTTTTTCTCTCCTGCCTACCACTGAGCAGCAGCAGAAAACAGGAGCCAGGGGGGGAGAATCCCCCACTCCCATAGGAACCTGGGTGTTACCAGCAATGCTTTTAAGTCTCTTATGTCTAATGGGGAAATTAGCTAAGAGATTTGGTAGAGAGAATTAGGAGTGAGGATCTTTGCTTTCAATAATACGGAGTTCGGATTTTCAGCCAAGAATAGCCCAAGCAATTGTATTTTATAATGTTTTACTCAAATAAATGTAGGTGTTGCAATACAATCATTCCTTTACACATAAACAATATAAGCACAACGAAGACCTAAGAAATAAAGAGGTGAGATATAGCAGAGTCAAAGGGAAGACACACACTGAGCATACTACCTTTCCAGGTGTGCAGAGGTCCATTTGGGACCTTGAAGATGAAGGCATGCACGGCCATGTGCCATGACTGAGAGACCCCCCTTACTTAGGGTAATGAAGGGGAAACAATCTGGTTACATGGTGTCCAGGCAGGAAGAGAGAGAGAGAGAGCAAGCATGGCTTGTAGTCCTGTATGTAATCTTTGGAGAGGGTGTGACCAACCCAGAAAAGGGACTGGCTTGTGTGGTGGGCAGTGGTTAGTCTATTCTGGGTATCTGATTGGGTGCCCATCTTAAGCCAATGAGTAGAGCAGATTCTGGTCACCTGGATGGATCTTCAGGTCACAATAGTGGGGCTGATTTAGTAATGTCCTCCCAATAGGTTACAAAAGGTCAGGATGTTTGAGCGGTTCAGCAAAGATACCCCCCTGGGGAGAGACCAGCATAGAAGACAAAGAATCTGCCCAGATGTCAGACGTTACCATAGCAGTAAACAAACAGAAACTGTCGCAGGAAGAGCCAAGGAGATGGCTGATTGATCAGTAGCTGAAAATTAGGGTGTGAACAATACATACCAGCAGTTCCCATGTTATTATGCATCCTGTTTGGGCGGAGGTGTTAGAAGGGGAATGAGTGAGATTACACTGAGAGACAGAATTCAGGCGCCAACCAGAACAAACTTTCTGCGGGGGTTCACTCCACCTTTTTAGATGGAGTGTTTCCTTGGCTTGTTTTATGGTCAGACTCCATTTTGTTTAACAGAAATAGGAGACCCACTCTCTCTCTCTAGGCACTGGGGTACTCCATTTTATCAGGCAGCACTTCTCAGTAACAATTCCTCCCTTTGCGGTCATGCTTATCCATGGATGTGATGATAGCATGGTGCCAGGTGGTGCTGCCGTTGGGGAACTTCATATCCAAAAATTAAGTGTAAGAATAGAGTGCAAATGGCAAGGAGAAGTGAATGGACAGATTGTAAAGTTCAGGGGTATTGATTGTATAAAAAAATTAAGACCATGAGAGCTTTTCTGTAAGCTCAAGCCAAATTCAAAAATAAGCCCATTAAAGAGGACTGCAAATATATACATGAGTAAGAGTGTGGGTGTCTCTGCACATCTGGACAGGCAGAATTTTGCAATACACATATTTAGTTTAAAATTATAAACATAAATCTTGAAATGATTCCATGAAACTTATTGATCTATCACTAAGACAATACTTCCTAAAAATGCAATAAAACAAAACTTATCAGGATTCCTAAGACATACAATGCTAAGGGTAGGCTTCCCAACCCTCCCGCCCTGGCGGGGGACCCCAGTTTTTCCAGCCTCTTCCCCCACTCCCCCAAAAAATGGAAGCGGGGGAAGGGGGGAAACGGCGCCAAGGAGCGGGCGGCGCCGCTGCGCAGCTGCCGCCTCTTCTCCGTAGCTGCTCCTCCGAGATGGGCTCAGCCTGAGGAGCAGCTACGGAGAAGCATGGCGAGCCCCGAATCTGGGTCCTTCTAGGACCCTGAGCAGCAACGCTAGAGGGGCAAGGGGGGCACGCTTCGCTTCTCCACCGGAGAAGGAGGCGGCGGCGCTGAACTGAGCCATGGCGGGAGGAGGAGGAGGCAGAAGGAAGGGGAGGGGCGGTGTTGAGGAAAAGAGAAAGGTAAAGGAGGGGGAAGAAAAAGGAGGAGGCTGCTGTCGTGGTGCGGGCGCAGCAGTACTGGAATCGCCGCCGCCACCTTCGCTAGACCGAGGCTTGAGCCCGCGGGGAGGCCCCAGAAGAAGAAGGGGAGACATCGCGCCGCCACCCACCACCTCCGGAGCCAAGCTGCCCAGTCACCAGCCCTCCGAGCCCAGGTAAACCCAAGAGAGCAGCAGCGACCCCTCCTCTCCGCCCTTGTAGGCCTCAACTCCCCCCCTCCTCATGGGGTTGCTTGGCAATGCCCCTTGCGAGGGATGGAATCGAATGTGTTGGGGGCCGCTGTTTGAGGCGAGGAGATTAGGAAAGGTTGGCCTAGCTGCCTGAGGGGAAGTCTCTTGATGCGGGTAGGCCTCTGCTCCTCCTGCAGCCTCAACCAGTTTGGCTTTCATTGGGCCGCCTCCTCTTTCCTCAAGAAGTCACACCAAGGCAGTAACTCTGTGACCACCACCTCCCGTGGAAATAGCCTTGTCTTCTGGCTCTCCAGTGTTTGGGGTGGGCGAGTGGAAAGCTGCCTAAGGGTCAGGCCTTGAATTCAGCAGGAGCGCAGTTCCTGAACCTTTCTGATAGTTCTCCCTCCTTCTTCCCACCTTGCCCATTGAATAGTAGGTGCATCTGTATAACAATCCCTGGATGAGGCGGCATGGCTGCGGCGGAGGCGCACTGGCCTTCCAAGCCAAGGACTGGGTAAGGCTGGGACGATGCGGAAGGCTGTCGGAAGGCGGGAGGGGAGCTGCGCTGGTAGCCAGAGGGAGAGGCCCTCCTCACCTTCCCTGCTGGCCGGTAGGGTTGCCAATCCCCAGGTGGGGGCAGGGGATCCCCCGGTTTGGAGGCCCTCCCCCCCTTCAGGGTCGTCACAGCCTCGATCTTGGCTCCACCCCTAATGTCTCCTGGCCCCACCCCCAAAGTCCCCAGATATTTCTTGAATTGGACTTGGCAACCCTAGCTAAGGGAAATATGCAGTGACAATTACAGGCAATAATACAGAGCATGTGCAATATGAGACATATGTAAGCAAGTTAGACTATGAAATGAATTAACTCGTGTGCCTTCATAGCAAGCAGCTTATTGTAACATGGATGATTTAGACAAAACATTCAAACATACTTGAGCATTGCCAGAGATGGGCAGTCCATACTGGCTACAGACATTACAAACAGATTTCTTTATTTGTCTCCCCACTTTGCTACCCATAAATTTTTCTCTCTTCAGGGCTAATCCCAAGCAAAAGTCCATGAGGGGTGTATGTGACAGCCTTTATTTTGCAGGGAAACCTGGTTTTATTGCAGTCAGCAGGAATTCTTCTTGTAAACCCAACTTGGAATTGGCAATGGTGCCTTCCAGCCTGTCCACCTATGAGCATTGAGCAACTGTGAAATTGAGGAAAGAACCAAAGGGAGCAAAACATTCACATATGACCACGTAAAAAAGCAGAACAAAATGCATACATTCAACCAAGAAGAAAGGAGCCTTAAAAAGCTATTAGTAAAGTATTCTCCTGTCCAGGAGATGGCACCCAGTGAGCTTTTTCGTCACAAGCTTGCACATGTCATGATAGGGGCCTGCATCGAGCAAGTTTACTGATTACACTTTCAGGACCTTAGGAGACTTTTTCCTTTTCAAGGAAGGAAAAGAACACACAATTCAGAAAACAGAAACCCACAATACTCTGTTGCAACAGAAATGAATAAAAGAAACATGAAATTATACTTGTGCACATGGTTGGAGCTCCAGGAGAATGGCCAAAACTGGGGGCGCCATTACAGTAAGACTAGTCACAAAGAGAGGGGAAAAAATCCTCTTGCTATAGCTTTGGAATAATGTCAGAAATTGTCAAAATGAGTAGAAAAGGTTTCAAAACATTGAGATCTCAAGGAAAACAAGCAAACAAAAACAAAGCCGGCTATAATATATATATATGTATGGGAGAGGGGTCAGACCCAAAATGATAGGGGAGCTGGATCAGAGAAATTAAAACTCTGGACCTAAGTGAGGTGATCAAGTCCCACTGAATCCAGTTTTTCTCTGTGCCAGTTCAGCCAAAACCTCTTGGTATAGAGTTCAACAAAACTTAACAAAACAAGAATTCTGAAAAGCAACATAATGGTTACACATACATAAAACAATTCTTAACAGACCTATCAACAAATCTTAAAACAACTAAGCATGCCATAAACTTGACTTGCAGGTCCAGATTTCCTATGTACATTGAAAAAGATGAGCAAAATCCTATAAAACAAATTCTGGTTAATGCAGAAACAATAAATTACACACAAAACAATTCTTAAACCTACATGATAAGCATGCAATATATGAACTTAAAAGAGAGAAGATGTGGCAGGGCATCTTGAGATGCTGCAAAACAAGTCAAAAGAAAGATTGGTGTATAAAAATCAGGGTGCTGGGCATACCCCCTTGAAGAGAAACCTTTTATAGAGTAAAAGGCAGAACTGTCTGGTGGCACAATGCTCCAGACTTAAGGCTTGTGCCTGAGAATAATTTTCCTCTGTGCATGTGCAGAGTGCAAAGACGATGTTGCTTGAAGCCAGCATGCTGTAATCACAATCAATGAGGGAGAGAGTGGTCAAGGTAGATGACCAATGTCATATTGAAATACAACAATCATAAGAACATAAGAGAAGCCATGTTGGATCAGGCCAACGGCCCATCAAGTCCAACACTCTGTGTCACACAGTGGCAAAAAATTTTATATACACACATACACTGTGGCTAATAGCCACTGATGGACCTGTGCTCCATATTTTTATCTAAACCCCTCTTGGCTATACTTGTGGCCGCCACCACTTCCTGTGGCAGTGAATTCCACATGTTAATCACCCTTTGGGTGAAAGAATACCAAGCAGCAAGTTAGGTCTAGATTGTAGACCAGATTTTAAAGCATAACACAACAACACTTAATTTGGGAAGCCTTGATAGGCTCAGACAACTGGCTAGAGATGCAAATGTGACAATATTGGAAAACACAAGAACACTGGTCAGAAGAGCCTAGCTGTTCATGTATTTTAAGAAAGGAGGAGAAATATGATGTACGATACTTGCAAGATTACTCAGTAGCAACATAGTGCATACGAAAATATAATGAAAAACCATTTATGAACATCAGTTGATCTCATTGTATGCCTCATCAGATGTATTTGCAACTTTATTTATTTATTTAAAACATGTCTATCCTGCCTTATTGCTTTGGATTCCTGAAGCTTGCTGTGGAGAACAAGTTTCCTACTATTCTGACTAAGCTATTATTAGGAAAGACTATGAGTTGGAACACAGCCACAAATAAAATGCATGAGATATGCATCATTGCAGTACTATTAAATGCATTCAAAAGTACACCAAAATCTAGGAGGGAAGAATGGTGTTTACAGAAACTTGTGCTGTCATGTTTGGCGCTTGATTATCAATTTCCCAATCTAATTTCTCAGTGTGAGGAACAAAGAAAAAACTGAAGACAAACAATACATCTGATTGACAGGAAACCCATTATTTAATTAAATAACTACTTTTAGGACAAATGTTTGGTACATAGAACAAAGTAGGAATCAAGTGCATCTTTAAGACCAACAAAGTTTTATTCAGAATCTAAGCTTTCGTGTGCTCCAACCACACTTCATCAGACGAGGAAGGTACAATTAGCAGAGCTACATATAACTGGTAGGCAGTGGTTTAGAATGCAAAATGGTACAAATTTAAGATCGAATGACAGAATAGTAAAATAAAATTAACAAATTGAGCAAACATTTGATCTGGGTAGCATGAGTATAAGAAAGCAATAAAACCCTAATATGTCAAAATGTGAGAATGTCTGTCAATCACTCTATTATTTGGGTCAAATAGTAGGGTCAAAAAGAGTGTAGATGACTGGGGAAGGCAATGGCAAACAACCCCGTAAAAAAGTCTGCCATGAAAACATCGAGATGCGACGTCATCCCAAAGTCGGAAATGACCGGTGCTTGCACCTTTACAAAAAGAGGGCATTACTTTCTCAGACGTTTTTCCATCCAATTAATTTACCTTTTAACATGTAACATGCATATAGTTTGCCATTAGAAGAAAAATACAATAAAATATAGTGGAAGATTTTTATGTGTGGGTCATATTTTGTGAAGGACTTTAAAGGGAAAAAAACAGCACCATAAATGAGACTCTGAAGCAAATAGCTAACTAGTATAGCTATTTTAAGATCAGCTTCATATAATGTGCAGCATCAGTCAGAAGGTAAGCAGCCATATTCTACACTAGCTATATCTTCAGAGTTGCCTTCAAGGGTAGTCCCACATACAGCACATTGCACTAATCTTATCCAAACCTAAAGAAGGTAGTCAGCTGATTGACAGGAAAAACTGTGGCAGCGACCTGCTGAAAAAGCCGCGCTGCCCTTGCCTCCTCCCCACTTCCTTCCCAGGAAGGAAGTGAGGAGGAGGCAAGGGCAGCGCGGCTTTTTCAGCGGGTTGCTTGTGCTGCTGCCTTGGTTTCCCCCACTGATCAGCTGATCGCACAGAGAGTCGGCCATTAAAGAGCCAGGGAGGTGCTTCACCGCCCCTTTCCCGGCCTTAAATTTGTAGAAATGGAGGGAGGAGGAGGTGCCACAGGGCGGAGGCAGAGACCAGAATTTAGTGCCCCCTCCCTGCCAGCCCTGGGGCCAAAAAGGTTGGGGGCCACTGCTCTAGAGGAGTTGTAATAATGTACTTTAAATATTATTTGAAGTTAGATACATATAATGTAGACTGTTTCTTTTGGTTATATATGATAATTTAATCAGTTGTATGCGATTCTTCAATAAAACTCATTGGGAAAAACAAAAACCCTACGGGATTGCCATAAATCAGCTGTGACCTGATGGCAAAAATAGCACAAAATCCATAGTCAATAACTGTTGGGAAAGATCTTTCTCTGTTTGGGACCCTAGAGAGCTGTTTGCCATACAGGTTAGACAAGACTGAGCTAGATTTACTGACAGGTTGACTCATTAGAAGACTATTCACATATTTATCTTTCCTCAGGAGCTAGAAAGATTTATCCTCTATGGCCATAAATAATAGTTGCTGACTGGGAATACCGTGAATAAGAACTAACACAGAAATGCTCTGAGCTTAATTAAAAGCTTAAATTGAGTTTCTTGAGCCTTTATAGATATTTTTGCTTCAATATTAAAATTACGGCCAAATTTCATGCCGTTTTGCTGAGCTGAGAAACTGATGATTCCCTTTTTTCTATATTGCTAAGAATTACTATAGATTTAGTGGAGACTGATATTGGCACAAACAGTATTGTCAGTAAACATTTTGGTGCTGATCTGTTATGAATATTGGTCAAGAATGTCATTGTTAAATGTGTCTTTGGCAGTGTCATAATTCTTTAGTGTGGTTAACTGCAAGGATCACTCAGAGCAGTAACCTGTGGGAAATAAAACAATGCAACCCAAGTTACAAAAAGTACTCGAGTAATGCAGAGAAAAGTTATCCAATTTACTACTAAGCTTATTAGTCCTTTAAAATGATGATAATGTTATTGCAGTCATGAGTGCCTGCAGCAAACTCCACATAAATATATGTTGTTTTACTTCAGCATTCTCCTTGGCTGCCACCCCTTGTCAAAAGGCCAGCAAACCACCCATTGCCCAAAATCACATAAGAAGTGGAGAAAGGGTGGTGTGGGCTTTTCCAGGGGTTAATGAGGGCTGCTGGGGGCGTGGCAAAGCCCCTGGTGGCTGGCTGCCCACTCTCCTAATCCAGGGATTGTTATGTAGCTGCACCTCCTATTCAATGGACAAGATAGGTGGGGAGAAAGAGGGGGGACCATCAGAAAGGTTCAGCTGTGCTCCTGTGAGCTCCTGCTGAATCTGAGACCTGCTTCCTAGAGCTGTAAATCTGTGCATTTAATTTTAGATTGTTGTGTAATCATTTTATGGTTTTATTATTCTCTTCTTAGTGATTGTTGGCCGTTAATAAAATCTGATCTGAATCTATAAATCATTTACATAAATAAATTCTTAAACACAGGGCTGTTCTTTCCAGCATCCAAGCTTCTTCTAAATATGCTTTTAAGGACAAACTATTAGCATCATTTATTATCGTGTTTAGGACTTTCTAATAACATTTTATTGATATTCTTTGATGTAGGATAGTTAAGATAGATAAATCATAAAAGTTAAGTCTTACAGTGTTCTCAGGGCTGCTTTATTGCCCAGCTCTCCACACTGATTCACCACACCCCCACTGAGCTGTTTCTCCTTTTAGAGTGATCACTGCCTGTGTGCCTGGTACTTTATACATTCCTACCTCAGGGAAATAGTTGCAGTCTTGGGGACCAGCTGCAGTGCCAGATTAAACCCTTAGGCAGTTGAAATCTCAGAGGCCCCCTCACAAATTGTCTCAGAGTCAGAATGCCCACCCCGCTGCTCACAGCCCCCTGCTACAGCCTGCAGGCACCTTCTCAAAAGCCTCTTTGACAAAGCTGTGGGGGAGAGGCAGAGAGAGCCAAACTTGGTGATGACACCAGCAGCAGCCACACCAGGCAAGACAGGCAAAGAGCAGCTCAGTTGCTGGTTGCATGTGCAGACTGGGAGGGCTGCAAGCAGGGGAGGAAACGGGGGGGGGGGGCAGCCCGGAGTCCCTAAAGGCATGGGAGCCCATAGGCCAGTGCCTACTTGGCCAAATTGTTAATCCAGCCCTGACCAGCTGCCCCAGCTTTCCTTGCCGATTTAACCCACCACCATCACCACTACCACCACCACACACACATACTGAGTTGCTTCTCCTTTTGGGATGATCTTTGCCTGTATGCCTGCCTGCTTTTTTACAAAACACTGCTCTTAAAATCTAACTTGTTATTCTGGACAGAAAAAAAAAGTTTGCTTTTTATTGTCATGGTTTTGAACAGACAAGGATTAAAAACAGGTTTGACTGGTGATCCTGAAGAGGTAATCCAATGTTCAGTTTTCCAGTAGAAACTGAATAGCAATGGTTCTTACGAATTCAAATATTTTAGGTGTTTACTAGCTACACACAAAAGGAGGTCATTCAAAGACTGAAATATAGGATTACTGATGAAAGAAGATAAAACAAGACAGCAGACACTGGAATGAAATTACATTTTCTGTTGTTTTCAAAATAGTTTGAACCCACAGTGACCTACATTATACCACTTATTTCTGCAGAGGTGGCATGTTCATGAATGCCCTTCTATACCCCCATATACCAGTGGCTGGGGCTGATGGGAGTTGTAGGCAAAAAACATCTGGAGAGCTACCGTTGGCCACCCCTGCCATATACTATTCATGAAAGTCCTGTTCCATGAGCAGATGTTTGTTAAATATAGGCCAGTGGGAGCTAAATCAATGTATGAACCAATACAAAAGGGAGGTAGAGAGATTCATAGAATCATAGAGTTGGAAGGGACCTCCAGGGTCATCTAGTCCAACCTCTCATGATTCCCAACATGAGCATATTACTTAATGGTTAAACTTGTTTCCTTAAAGCACCTCACAATCAGATGACCTTTTGAATACAGAACTCTTCTGAATTGTTATTAGTTTAATCTTTTATTTCAACAGAGGTTAACAAAACATAGGCCTGTATAAGATAAGAACCCATTCAAAGGAAACAATAGAATCTAGTACTTATAGAGATTCATGAATAGAAACTATCTATTTATATGAAACACCTGGCAGTCCTCCCCCCTCAAAAAAAAGAGGGGGAGGTCCTCGACTATATTATACCTAAAGAACATTGGAGCTAGATTGGATTTCAGCTATCTTCTGGGTTAATTCATCAGATTTAAAAAATAAGTTTTATAAGATGAAATATTTGTGATAAGTGACACTGAGAAGGCTATTAAATTTGTCCAAGAGAAGGTTGTTGGTGCTGTGGATCTCCTATGTATTGCCTCTGCCCAGACATTAGGTCCTTCCAGCAGATAAATTTTGAATATAATTTGGGATATAACTTGCCCCAAGCTGTATGATTTTTCTTGGTTACATAAAATTTTCTCCCAGAAGAGCCTAATCTTTGAACACAGATCAATCAGGTAGATCTGCACCAATGACAACCTAATTCACTAGGTAAATTTGACCTAGCCTTCACAGTCAGCTATCAGACTGTGTGTGCATTAAGCACTGTAAAGTCACTTCTGGCAATCCTATGAATTAATGTCCTCCAGAACTTCCCATCATGAACAGCCTTGCTCCGGTCTTGCAAACTTGAGAGCCAGGGCTTCCTTGATTGAGTCAATCCATCTCACGGTGAGTCTTCCTCTTTTCCTAATGCCTTCAACTTTTCCTAGCAGTGACTCTTGTTTTATAATCTGACCAAAGTACGATAGTCTCTGTTTAGTCATTTTAGCATTTTGGGAGAGTTAAGTGGGTTTTTTGATCTTGAACCTACCTGTGTTGTTGGCAGCCCATGGTATCTATAGACGTCTCCCCCAACACACTTCAAGCTAACCTACTTTCTGTCAGCTTTCTTCATTGTCTGACTTTTATTCCCATGCAGAAGTAATGGAGAATGCTATAGTATGGATTGTCTTGATCTTGGTCACAAGCAACGCATCCTTACACTTGAGCTCCTTCATGGCTGCCTTTCCTAGTCTCAATCTCTTTCTGATTTCTTAGTTGCAGTGTCCTTTTTGGTTGATGATGAAATCAAGGAATAGAAAAACTGAGGAGGCTCCATTTTTTAGTTAGCTGGCTGGGCATGAAAAAGGCTCTATTTCTGTCCTTACAAAGCACTTGCAGACACTCTGGATTATCCTCACAAACTCTTATTTGAAAAAGCACTGACTTCACAGATAGTAAATGGTTAAAAAAGAAGAACATTGCCTCCCATTCTTCTTGAGATGTTGGTTCACAAAAACAATTTTGTTTTTGGAGACCAAGTTATTCTTGCATTTGTAAATGCAATGCATGATCAGATAATGTAAGAGGCCAGACCTGAACAACAACATTCAACAACCTAATGGAGTGCCTGTGGAATCCCATCTCACACTAGGAATCTTTAGACAACCCAGTTACCCAGAAATACTGCAGGTTTACTGTGCAACATAAAACAAAATGGTCCAAAAACACTTTTAACACAAAAGCATGTTCAGATGAATCCACTTTTAAGGTGTTTTTTTTTTTTTCCAGCACATCCACACAGCTTGAAGACATTGGCTAGAATCTGAAAGGCTGATTAGGCTCACACAAGGCGCTTATGCTTGCTTGTTCACTGGATTTTCCCTTTTTGAACAGCATCTCCCCCCCCCACTCACCCCCCCCACACACACACACACTTTCTCTTCTCTCACACAGTGCTATAAATCTTTTCTCAAACTCTTCTTGGCTTGAAAAGCAGTCAGATTGGGGGAGGAGAGAAGACTAACAAAAGCAAGTCTCAGCTTTCCTTGGGCTCATACAGCTGGTGTCACCATTATTTGTAACCTAGCTCCTTGGTGTAAAAATGTGAGCCAGCAGCCAAGGAACAAGCCATCTACTTTAAAACCTAATGGAAATCTAAAATTAAAGGGATATATTTTCTAGACACACTTTACCTGGAGGCTTTTCACTTTGTTGATTCAATTGCTCATAGAACTATCGGATGTTGCATTCAAACCACTGAATTCTCTCTCAGTTCCCCTTTTGTGGGTGGCAGCTTTTATGTTTATGCTTACAGAACCAAAACTAGCACTAGGGTTGCCAGGTCTGATTTAAGAAATATCTGGGGACTTTGGGGTTGGAGCCAGGAGGAAGAGTGTGGCAAGCACATTTGAATTCCAAAGGGAATTCTGTCAATTACATTTTAAGGGTCCGCATGCCTTTTTAAACACTTTCCCTCCATTTGGAAATGAAGGATAGGGGCACCTTCTTTTGGAGTTCAAAGAATTGGACCCACAGTCTAATCTTTTTGAAACTTGGGGGATGTTTGGAGGAGAGACACCAGATGCTATGATAAAAATTTGGTGCCTCTGCATAAAAAAAAACAGCCCCCCAAGACCTATACCCTATGGGAATTGGTCTTCATAGAGTATAATGAAGTGCCTAGCAGATTCTCCCCCCCACCACCCCTTTCTGATGATCCTGAAGTGGACGAAGGGTCTCCAAACCAGGGAATCCCCTGTGCACAACTAGGGATTGGCAAACCTAACTAGCACCAAGAAAATATTTCAAACTGGCTGTCAGATGTGACATGAAAGCAGCCAGTTTTCCTCAGGATACCAGGAATAGAATAAGAGCAAGTGAAAGAAAACTGAGAAGTCCTCTTTCCTCACAGACTGAGGGAAGAGACAATTCTTTGACCCTTCCCCCCATATTATATCCACGCAAGGTAGTATGTTTTAGCACCACTCAGCAAACTAATTTCTTTTTTAACTCCACTGCTCTTTCAGTGTACTGAAAAATGGACACAAGGCAGATCACATTTTTAAGAAAAAATATTAATTTGGTACATGAGAGTAACAGCCATGGACGTAGAGCAGCTAAGCAACTAGGTGGAAGGGATGTCTTTGGATTATATCCTAACAATTCTCCTATAAACAATCAATTGCCTGCTATTACCAAAATGCATTTATTAATATTAGCATCTTTTCCACTACAGCAAATCATACTTTCTTTCATATATTATACATTCTTTTTTTTTAGGCAAAAGAATGACACCTTGATCCAGCTAGAAGCAATGAAATCATAGCTAGAAAGTGATATCTGAGGACATTAGAAACCAAGAAGAATCAAGAAATGACTGGAAAAGAATCTTAACATGCCTAGTGCAGTGATAAAATAACCATGTGTTGATTTTACAGCTAAACATTGTGCATGCTCACATATACCACCAGCATAATCAGAAGCAGCAACTGAACCTCTTTTGACATTTCATTACCCAACTTACCACATTTAACCACACTACAGAAAGCATTAGTAAAAAAAAATGCAAAAATTTGTAGAAAGATGAGAAACCGGCAATAGGAATGTTAAAACATCCAGCTCAATAAACGTAATTTACCTCATGTATGTCATTTTTCTTCTAATTATAAGAATGTTAATGTTGTACTAAAGATTAATGACACTAGCATAGATGTATCAAGATATATTTAAGAAGGCTACTTGTTAAACACTTTAAAGCAGGGGTGTCAAACTCATTTGTTATGAGGGCTGGATCTGATAGAACTGAGAACTTGTCGGGTCAGGTCACGTGTGTCATAAAATGTAATTGTCAGGTAGCAGAGATAAAAATTTCATAAAGGACACAAACACAATTAGATTTCTTTAAAACTTAAACTATACTTAAAAGATTAGCACTCTTGCAATATTTTGTTTAACATTCTGATAACTGGCACCTTTTGCTCTGAATTATTGCATCAAAATCTGGAGACAATGTGTTGTAGCAATCTTGAGTATGCTATTCAGATGTGTTTCTTTAAGTTGCTAATCTACTTTTGATTTATTGACATTCATTACAGAAATCTCATGGGCAATGCTTTGAGCCCAAGACTCAGGGTAAAAAATGAAACGGCTGGGCACTGCAAGGTTTTGTACATAAGTTGCTTCAAGTGCTGGTAAGTTCCTATGTAATTGAGCAAGCCTGCAAACGAGAGGGAAGGAAGCGGATGACAGTGAGTTGCTCACAGGCCTGATAAAGCCCTCTGGGGGCCTGATCCGGCCCTTAGGCTGCATGTTTGACACCCTTGCAAAAGAGTATTGTCAATTAAATAATCAAACTTAGCAAGACACATTTTAAATGCAGTGTCCAGTGAACCAGACAGTCAATGAGAGGTGTATATAACTGATTTCTGCATGATCAGGGATATTGTTAAAATTGGTTCACCACAAATTTATCCTTTGACTTAAAGTATTTTCAGAATTATTTTTAAGAGAAACTAGGAAGAAGCATTGATCCCCAAGTGGTCTGATAGCTTTTATTTTCTTACATGATCTCCATTATTAAGACCCCAACAGTCCATGTGGTGAATGACCCTACTGACCTGCAAATGCTCCTCTGTTCAGTTCTCCAAGGCATCTCAGCACCAGCAGTCACCCAACAGCGTTCTCCTGGGCTGCCAAACCCTTGGGTTTTCTCTCCCTCTTTCAGTACTACTGCCACGCACTGGGCATATCAGGAATTACCCACGAAGGCCAGTGCTCCTAGGTCCCTTTCCCATATTGCCATTCAAAGATGCTGCCTTTTGCATTATTTATTTACATTAATACATCAGTTTAGATATATTTTGAGGAAACTTTAAAAAATGGGTATACTATTCTCTCACAAGGTCCTTGCAACAAATATATTGTTCCTCCAGGCTAGGGTTGCCAGCCTCCAGATGAGGCCTGGATTTCTCCCAGAATTACGACTGAACATATGAACATATAAAGCTGCCTTATACTGAATCAGACCCTCAGTCCATCAAAGTCAGTATTGTCTACTCAGACTGGCAGCAGCTCTCCAGGGTCTCAAGCTGAGGTTTTTCACGCCTACTTGCCTGGACCCTTTTTAGTTGAAAATGCCAGAGATTGAACCTGGGACCTGCTTCCCAAACAGATGCTCTACCACTGCGCCACCATACCTTCCCCAAGGGATGGACTGACATGGAGATCAATGGATAAGTTCCCCGATGAAATGGCAGCTTTGTAAGGCAAAAATCTATGATATCACATCTTCACTGAGCTCCCCATCAGCACCACCTTCCATAAGAACTGCCCTCCATATTGCCAGGAATCTCCCCAAGTTGGTAACCCTATACTTTTTTACACTATGCACACCCCTCCATTAGTATCAACTAAGCTTGACACCATTCATACAGCGCATCACAAGACATAGTAAACATCTGAGTTTATTCCCAAACATTATCCATGTGAATAACACAAGAATTAACAAGTAAAATCATATGTACATGCAAGCAGAGTTATGTAAAATAAATGGGCATGTGACGTTCACTTTCATATTGTTCCATTATTTTATCAAAAGGACATGAGAACAGATTCAAGACATTCATGTATTGGTTTACAATTGCAGTATTCAAGGCAGATTTTACAGTAATCTGAGTAGCGTTAAGAAGGCTAATTTTACAAGAGCTGAACACACATACGGATTCCGATTAAAATAGCACCACCCTGTTTATGCAATTTACCCAGATAGCGTAAGTCTAAGGCCTAGATTTCTCCTTCAACCCATGATAACTCAGAACAGAGAAAAGGAAAGGGTGTTTTTTCCCCTGCCTGGCAAAAGCTTATAATGAAATTTCAGCCCAGAGATACTTATAAATATACTGCCCTATTAGAGGCAGAGCTTGGTTCCAAAGATGCTGCTGTGTGAACTTTACTGGTGTAGGCCAAGTCCCAGGAGGGTAGCTGGGAAATTGGGGGGAGGGGGAGACCATAATTGCTTTCTGTTCACACCACAGGCTCTATTGGTTCAAGCCACTGTGTTATTATGTAATTACTCCCATGCTAAAACTAGGTTTTGTTCCTTTAGGAAGAGAGAAGTTACAACTTTAAAAATGGACATTTGATTTGAAGGAAAACAGCTGTAATGAAAGAATTACAGATAAAAGGCAAAGTGGTGAGCATAAGGAAGGAGTCTTCACTTGCTATTGATTTTGGCAAGAGAAGCATGAGGGGGATCAAAAAGTAATAAAGTCAACATTTCATAAGAATACACAGATAGTATCAGGCGTTCTTAATCCCAATAGCATAGTAATCTCACACAGTTAATAGATTAACATGATAGAGCCAGCCCCTGCACTTAAAGGTTAAGTAAAAGGCAGAATTAAAAGTGCACAGTCAAAGAAACTTTGTTTTGGCTTTCTGAATGGTGGGAGGATGGATGGTTTCAAATATCGTCCTGACATGAAGAACATATTCTTCTTTCTCTCTATCAAAACAGTCTCTTCCATTATTGCTTCTCAATATGGCGCTTATTCAGACATGTAGAAACGGTACAGAAAGACTGCAAGAGCTGCTACTATTGCTGCAATCAGCCAGGTGCTCCACGAACTAGAAGAAACAATCAGACATTATTTCCATACCAATCCAAAACTTTCTAAAAGACATACTTTAGAAAACTGAATAGATTCGATCCAGAGGTTCTATTCCACTAGGATCACAACATTTATATTTTCAGAACATCACTTCTATTGAGGACCCTGCATGTGTTTTACACAGGACCCCCACTGCAGGACCCCCACTTGTGATCCAACACTGTCTGTGGATCCAAGCCACTATTTTTAAGCATCACACCATTTCTTTCAACGACAACATCAGAGCAAAAGCTGGGACATCACCAACGCGCCTCTAGCCAAACACAATGAGCTGACTATTAAACAAAAGGCTCAAGCATCTGATAAAAACAGCGACAGAAAAAAGGTACAGTAGCATTACCGTTCAATGCATACTGTCTTGCATAGAGTAAGGGGGTATTTTATTCAAACACATCTCAGGCAGAAATGCAAAAAAAGTTTTATTTTTCAGGCAAAGTGGTTATAAAATACTATTTTTAGAGGTAACCAGGATGCACGAACCAGGCCAAAAGGCTACAAGACCAGAAAGAAATGTTTTGTTGGAGCAGGGGCGGCCAAACTGCAGCTCGGGAGCCACATGTGACTCTTTCACACACATTGTGTGGCTTTTGAAGTTCCCACTGCCCCATCAGCTGGCTTGGTGAAGGCATTTAAAGTTAAAGTTGCTTTCTTTCCACCTCTCCCTCCCATCTATTTGCTTTTCCTTCCTTCCTTCCTTGTGGCTCTCAAACATCTGATGTTCATGTCTTGTGGCTCTCAAATATCTGGCTCTTGCGTTAAGCAAGTTTGGCTATCCTGAGTTCGAGGGTCAATTTAATACAGGTACTCTATATGCTGCAGCATTTCTTACATTTTTTTGCATATTTTCTAGGACTGCACTATAAGTTTCCTCTTCTAAGCCCACTGAAGTCACAGTTAGTCAACAACAGCAACAACGCAGAGATAATGGGAATGGTTTCAAACATGGGGAGCCTCTCACCAAATACAGCACAAACGATTCTCAAGGCAGAAGAACTGACTTCTTTCTTATGGCTATGCTGACCACCCCAACACTTATTTGAAAAGCAGGGCAAGGGAGGGGGACTCTAGATCATATGTCCCAGGTCTTAATAAACTCTCTGAACTTAAGGAAATTAATGAGTCCTGCTCAACTAACACAAGTAATGCTGACCCTTGGATCTTGATCTGAAGGCCACACATTGAGAACTTTCAAAAGAAAGGAAAGTGGCCTAGTGTTGCTCAGATGCAAACAATCCCCAACATACATGCCTGGAAATATCACCCATTTCCCACTGCAGCCTGTACTCATTTCATGCTGGATTGTGAAATTAAAAAAAAAATCATAAAGATTATCTCAGTCTGCTTGTTTAAACAGTGAATTGACTTAATTAGTTAAATGAAAGTATACTATACCTGGCATCAGAATCAACAGTAGAAATGTAAGTATCCTGAAAAAGAAAGCCATAAGTGAGTCATAAAATTTTAATGGCATCTTCTTCCCACAAAATTAGCTCTAGAGAGAAAGTGTTTTTCCCTTGGAACTCCTGTGAATTACATCACCCATGTTGCAAACCTCCTACTCATTAATCACTTCAGTTTAAGATTAAGCTTCTATGCTCACTCACAAACCCAGAGGTCTATTCTGTACAAGTGCTCACTGCAGTCATACAGAATTCACTTAATTGGATAGCAATTATAGCAATACTTCATTAGTATGGAACTTTTAGTTTGTTAGGAAAATCTGTAGGGTACAGTGGAGTAAAAATAGGCAGAAACAGAGCAACAG
The DNA here is from genome assembly GCF_032191835.1 of Heteronotia binoei. Lineage (NCBI taxonomy): Eukaryota > Metazoa > Chordata > Lepidosauria > Squamata > Gekkonidae > Heteronotia > Heteronotia binoei. The sequence continues at coordinate 97,792,685 of NC_083229.1, forward strand.
GTGTTCTCATGGACATGCCTGAAGGATGTCAATGGAATCTGGCCTCGGCACAGCCACAACACTATTCTTGAGGCTTATTAGTTAATTTCAGGCTATGGTGCAGGAGATATATTACCTTCAAAGTTGTAATATTTAGTTCCCTCAGTTTCAATGTTAACAAGCATGAAACTCTCATAGCTTTAAAGAGAAAACTAAAGTTAAGCAAGAAATTATCATAATGCCCCTATATAAATAGATGGTGCAGTCTCATTTGGAATACCGTATACAATTCTGGTCACCGCACCTCAAAAAGGATATTATAGGATATTATAGCATTGGAAAAAGTCCAGAAAAGGGCAACTAGAATGATTAAAGGGTTGGAACACTTTCCCTATGAAGAAAGGTTGAAGAAAGGTTGAAACGCTTGGGGCTCCTTAGCTTGGAGAAACGTCAACTGCGGGGTGACATGATAGAGGTTTACAAGGTTATGCATGGATGGAGAAAGTAGAGAAAGAAGTACTTTTCTCCCTTTCTCACAATACAAGAACTTGTGGGCATTCGATGAAATTGCTGAGCAGTCGGGTTAAAACAGATAAAAGGAAGTACTTCTTCACCAAAGGGTGATTAACATGTGGAATTCACTGCCACAGGAGGTGGTGGTGGCTACAAGCATAGCCAGCTTCAAGAGGGGGTTAGATAAAAATATGGAGCAGAGGTTCATCAGTGGCTATTAGTCACCAGCCTGGCAATATCCATGATCTTGCCTCCATAGGTAAGGAGGCATCCAGGATCATGCCCACACTCTTGACAGATTGGACTGATGTTAATGATGCCCCATCAACAATTCTTCTTGGGTCAATGATTGTTACTGTGTGACTTAATTAGTTAAATTAAATCCAGTGTTGGACTGGATGGGCCTTGGCCTGATCCAACATGGCTTCTCTTATGTTCTTAAATTATGGCAACTAGCTGGGGCAACACTGAACTAGAGGATGAAAGCTATATATTTCAACTGAAAAAAAAAAAGCTTAGATCTGACAGAGGATTTCCACATGCGGCAGGGATTTCCATCCACAGAAACAACTTTCAAGCCTCTTCCCTTCTGCTGCAGCTCAAAATATACCCTCCCACACACACACACCAACACCTGATCCCCTCGTCTGATGAAGTGTGCTTAGAGAGCACACGAAAACTTATGTTCTGAATAAAACTTGGTTGGTCTTAAAGGTGCAATTGTTCAACGCGCATCAACACTTCTCGGAAAGAACAGCAGGGCAGACTGGAAGTCTGCAGTGTGAAGGGGGAACCAATGAAAATTGTTTCCCACTTCATCCACAGAAGTTATGTGTGGGACTCAAGTCTAAATAGACCACAGTGTCGTCCCCTAAAAATCTTAATTGTAAACACCAATTCAATTTCTTTCAATCAGCATTAACCCACAGTAGAACAACAAGTCCCTACCAGAAAGTTTTATTACAGTGCAATCTTATGCAGAGTTACTCCACTGAAATCAATGGGCATAGACTGGAGTAACTCTGCATAGGCTGGAGAGAGATATAAAAACAAATCACTATCATGGGTGATTTTTTGAAAATTATGCTGTCACCAAGGCATCACCAGCCAATAGGACTGCAATCTCATGGCTTGTGGCTTTTAGTTTCTAATTTCTATTCATTGTTCAGTGCTGGAGTACTTAGTCCTATTCTTTAGCACTGTGAGTGCAACCCACAAAACACCACTACCAAAAACTAGCAAACATGACAGATTTGAGGGTTCAAAGCAAAACACTTACTGTTGGCTTCTGAACTTTCTCCCAGTCATCCTGCAAGGGGGAGAACACATCGTTTACATACAACACTATGCAGATTGCCTAAAGAGGGTAAGCATGAGCCATCTCATATCAATAATGAATTGTTTGAATTGGGGACTTCTGCACTAACCAATATGGTGCCTGTGGAGTCCAAGTGTTTTTTTGACAGTGGGCAAGGCCAAGTGGGCCCGTTGCCCAGCAACACTTGAGTAACAAAATTTTTATTTTGCAATATTTTTGCCCAGCAGTACTTCTGACTAGCTATATGGACGTTTAAAAAGTTGCTTTGGAGCATCTGCCAACACAATATATGTTTGCTTTAAAAACATCCTGTTAAACAGAGCTCTGTCTGAAATGTGTAAAAGTTACTATCAGAGTTATGTACAACCTCATTCCCTGATACTTTGTGGCTAACTGTGTCTCCCATGGCAGCCATTTTGTTCTTTTCTTCTCCTGAAGCAATTATGTGGTTTTGTCCATCGTCATGTGTAAAAATTCCAAAAGTGCCCAAAATCTCAAAAAGTCTGTGGACCCCTCATTTAATGAAAGTAAGACAAAAACGGAAATCTTAGACAGACTTGGTATGAGGGTTTACGATGGGGAAAGTGTACATGCGTATCACAACTTATTTTTTTAATAATGTTTGGGAATAATTTCTCATCCCAACTGACTTATTATATTCAGTTTATCTTTAGAATAGATGTACAAGTTAACTCCACCAGAGATCAAAATGCCTTGGTTAAAGACTCCTCATTAAGGCAACAGCTTAAAGTACTGCACTGTGAGTCTTAAAGCAAGACAGATGTTTCATAGACAGAAGAGGGTGAGGCTTTTACAAATATAATGGGTACAAACTAATAATTTAAAAAAATAACCTTGCACTGACACTCTGATGTCAAGTTCAGTTTGCCTTCTAGCCTAACTACAAATATCTGTATTGGCAAAGCTTTTGTTTCTTTTTAAAAAACAATTAGAACATTATAATGCAGCTGATGAAAAAAGGTTACTCCGAAACTGTATCATCAAAGACATGCAATAATAAACCTCCACTAGACAAGGTCTGTGCACATGCCAAGGTTCTCTTTTAGAAGAAATATGCTCAACAATCAAGAAAAACAACTAATGAGAACCCATTTAGAATGCAGTAATCAAAATATACATTAGACTCATTTATCACATGCATGTGATCATACCACAGAGACCTTTCTGTATTTACCACAACCCCAAAATATAAACCCTGACTTAAATTTTAGCCCAGCAACTGCATGGATGGGCTCAATCCCTGATGTCACATCTCAGGTGCAAACTACTAACACTGAAGAAGTATTATGAAAGCATCATACTGCTAATGACGATGTTTTCTGAGATGGTTCTCAGTGGGTGAAATTCTGCACTGTAGGATTCCTTAGTGAACTTTCAGGAATGAATAGCCCCAGCTTCCCCTTGGCTGGGGATGGGCTCAAACCAAACTACAAAGCAAAATTCATCACAAATTTTGACTTGTTCGTGTTTGACCTGTTTGTGACAGGTCTTCCATCACGAATGTCCACAAACCTCTTAAGCAGATTGTGGTGGTTCAGAAAACAGGGACTTAAAGAGACTCAAAAGTCCTTTTAAACCCCTGCTTTCTAAAAACAGCTGAGCAGCAAGGAGCAAGACTGCTGCCCACTGTTTTGAGGGCTTTCTGCAAACCATGCTTAAAGGGAATATGATGCCTTTCAAAGGGATTTGCCAGGCCAAAAATCATGAACTGATTCAGTTCACAACTGAACCCCCCAGCTCGCTTCATGGTTCAATCACAACCAACATGAATCTTGTTTTTCCAGTCTGCACCAATCCCTACCCTTGGCTCACAAAAATATATCTTAATATTTTATATTGAAGAACAATAAGAATAAAGACAGACGCTACATTTTAAGGGTGGCAGAACTGGTTTGAGGAGAAATGCATTGAATTCAGAGGCATTTGTTTCTAAAGCAGAAAGGACATCCTTGGGTCCCACCATATTTAACACATTCAGTCCAAAGCAATGCATCAAGGCCAGCATTCCCCAAATAAAAGTTGCCAGTTGTTTGTCCAACACAGAGAACTGTGCTGAGGACCCAGGAAGGGCCTGTTCAATCATCTTGCACAATGCTTTGAAGGCACTCAAGCAGAAAAAACATCTAGCTGTTTCCAAGTGTTTGTGAAGTTTAGCCCAAAGAGGAGCTGATTCCACCCCTTCCCATGTCCTCTACTCCTTGTCAGAGTCCTCTGTCAAGTGCAGAGTCCATCTCTCAGCCTGCATGATTTGGGTGGGGTGTGTGGAGAACACCCAACCCAGCAAGCCACGTGGCATTCAAGAGACCATTTGGAACTCCCACATGGCAGATATGTGGAACCATGGCCTGTGCAAAACAGGGTAACACTCTGGGAAAGCAGTGGTGTCAGAATGCATACATCTGCTATTTCATTTCCTTTTCTTTAAACACTGCTTTCCACAATCCCGGATTTCAAAAAAACACACTACTATGATATGCCAATGTTGCTGACAAAACCTGACAGATATATGTGAATAACATTACAAAGAAGTTATCAATGAACTTTGCCACTTCAAATGCAGGAAATGGGATCCAACAATAAGAGGGAAAGCCCTTTCACCTTACAGCTGAATTGACATTAAAAAACACTCTAATGAATTTGTCATGGCTGAGATTTCGCAACATCTACTGAGCTCCAAGCACACACAGTACTTTGGCATGGCTAGAAGAGACTGTTTTGCAATATCTTGAAGATGGGTGTGTCTATCAAGATACAAAAGCTATGAAAAACATAAGAAGCTTATCCATGAATAGGTGTACTCACAGGATGAAGTTCCCCTATAATAAATGTATCTGACAATGCTCTAGCATCTGTGGAATGACCAACATCTTCAAAGTTTTCCGTAGCATCTCCACCTGCTTGTTCCCTTAGAACTTCTTCACCACCAGGGTGCTATAAAAAAAAAAGAAACCACAAAATATTTAGTATATGTATGCTTTTATGGTAAATCAGCGTTAGAGGGACACAGAATATTTATTGTTGTAAGCATATAGCAAGGGTATTTACTTCACAGCTCACTAGAAAATTCTCCTTTTGTGCAGGAACTACCCATCTCTTTGCTTAAGAAAAGCTGTGAGTGCTCTTAGTAGTTTCAAACCAATTATTTTCACATTCTTGGGGTAAGCAGTTAGTAGGCATACTTGATCAGAAAATATATGAATTTCAAAATGTGAAACATGATATAAACCAATTGTCTAAATTAGCTCTTGGTGATTTTAAAAGCCCACACAAAACCAGGGGGATAGCATTCACATTTCAGGGTATCAGTGCCCTTACTGATACCTTCCTTAAATCACAGGTCTAACACCAACAGCTGCCATTTATCTGTTTCTTTGGGTGCATTCTAGGGTTTCCAGGTACAACTCAAGAAATATCTGGGAACTTTGGGGGTGGAGCCAGGAGCAAGGGTGTGACAAGCATGACTGAACTCCAAAGGGAGTCTGGCCATCACATTTAAAGGGATTGCACACTTTTTAAATGCCTTCTCCCAATTGGAATAATGAAAAAGAGGGGCACCTTTTTGTTGCTCATAGAATTGGACCCCCATAGTCCAATCTTTTTGAAACTTGGCAGGTGTTTTGAGGAGAGGCACTGGAAAATTTGGTGCTTCTATCTCAAAAAACATCCCTGACTCCCAGATCAAATCTCCATTATACCCTATGAGAATCGGTCTTCATAGGGTATAATGGAATGCCCAGCAGACATTTCCCTCCCCCCCCCCCACTTTCTGATGATTGTGAAGAGGTGGGAGGGCCTTAAAACTGGGGGATCCCCTGTTCCCAATTGGGGATCAAAGAATCCACAGTTCAATCAGTAAACACTATTAAAAACAAGAACTGTGTAGCACTATAATGCAGAACATTAATTTAAAAAAATTACTCAATAAAGTTATAAAAGCAGTTACAATGAGTCCTCAGTTCTTATTCAAAAATACAATATAGCAATAACATTCCTCACAGAAACATTCCAATGCGTACTGCATACAATTTAATGGGCAGCATAAGTAGGCCATTCCAAAGCCCAAAATTTGCAATATAATAAATAAACTGAGAATGTTGCCTGCTTCTCCATGGAAGCCCTCCAACAGGTGTGCTGAGAGACCACAGCAACAGAGATGAAATGGGAACCGGTTTCGATCAAATGATCTTCTTCAGCTCGGCTTTGTGAGCAAACATGATAAGAATACATTTAGCCTTCCCATATACCATTAAACATAATAATACTAAACAACAACAAGTAACATAAGATTATTAATAACTTTAATTAGGAAGCTCTGGTCCAAAATACAGTCAACAGTTGACTGTATACAAAGTTCTTGTTTTTGATAGTCCCAACTGAGGATTGCCAACTCTAATGAATTCACACTGCACTAAATCATGTGTTTTACAACTGAATTTTTACTGTGTACAATTTAGTGTACGCATTATTTAGTGCAGTTTTATCAGATTTAGTTTTATCATTAGTGATGGCCAGAACTCCCTTTAGAGTTCAATCATGCTTGTTCCATCTTTGTTCCACCCCTAACATTTCCAGGCTTCACCCCCAAGTCCCCAGATATTTCTTGAGTTGGACCTGACAACCTTAGAACATACCCAAAGAGTGAGGGGAAAAAGAAAAACACATGATTTAGTGTAGTATATGTATTATTTAGTACTCATTATTTAGCATAGTGTGAACGCACCCTTTTTGTTCCCATCTGCACCAACAAAACTCAGCCAATGCTGGCAGGGCCAAAATAGGCCAGACAGACTGGCATCCCTCCACCACAAAACAGGAAATTGCCCTAGCAATTTCTGCACTGTGCCATGATCTGAGGGGTAGGCCAGGGCTTTTTTTGTAGCAAGAACTCCTTTGCACATTAGGTCACTCACCCCTGATGTAGCCAAACCTTCTGGAGCTTACAATAGGCCCTGTACTAAGAGCCTTGAAAGCTCTTTGAGGACTGGCTACATCAGGGGTGTGTGGCCTAACATGCAAAGGAGTTCCTGCTACAAAAAAAGCCCTGGATAGGTCACCTGGTGGCAACACAGTACAACTGTTCTACTCAGCTTAACCCTGCCACCACCAATTAATTAGAGTTGTCACAATGAAAAAGAAGATGGAGGAATCACACTCCACCCTTTCTGATGCCCCTCCCACCAGAAAGTTGCCCCAGCACCTCAGCTTGACAGTGGGTAGGCTGTCTGCCCAACTGGAGATCTCCTAGCAACATTCTCAAAATCTCATACAGTTGGGGCTTTTTTTGAGCAGGAATGCAGTTCCAGCTGGCTTAGTGTCAAGGGGTGTAGCTTAATATGCAAATAGGGTTCCTCCTGCATTTTTTCTACAAAAAAAGCCTTTGTAAAACAATGATGACATCAGGTGTGGTCTAATATGCAAATCAGTTCCTGCTGTGCTTTTTCTACAAAAAAACTCCTGCATATTGTATTAACTGTTGCACTTTAAAAAAAAAAAAGGTTTGTACAATTTTCCAAGAGATTAAGACATGTGCAGTGCTCATGCACAATGACAAAGCAAAAAAAAAAGGAAAGTTATACAAGCATGGAGAATAAAGATTAAGCATTAAAAAACAGTTAAGGGAGTGTATGCAGAAGACAGATTATGCAAGGCAAGCGTGCAAATACAGGCACTCTCTTAACAAATCCTGCCCTTGAATCAGTTCAGATAACTATGTACAGAACCAAGTGGAGCAAAGGTCTTGGGCAGTAACTGAAACATACTATCTTGAGGTTTACAATGCCTTCACTGAGTGCAGAAAAACAAGTTGAGCTTTAAATCTTATTTAACACATGCCTTCAGAAAGAGTGAATCCAGGTTAAAAAATCAAGAGTTTTTTTATAACCACTTCTGCTCAGAAACACAGCCCCCCCCCCCCCCCAGTTTACAATGAAATCGTTTTTTGCAGATAACTATTTTTGTGAAAGACACACATTGTTTCTCATTGTAGGAACCTTACAAAACAAGCTGAGTTAGATAGGAAGAGAGGATATGTTGCTCTGTATTATAGTTTTCGGAAAAGAAATGAGAAAGGGATTGCTTTGAAGACCAAAACCCATTCCATAGTATGGAAGCAAAGATGCTAAGAGGGAGGTCAGGAAGACGCAGGGGAATTGGAGGGAGCCGTGGGTTAAAATGCTGCTGCACAGCAACTGGGGAAAGCAGAAGCTCAGGGGTAGAGCAACTGCTACTCCAGAATTGGTGCATTATATAATCTGACCTAAAGCAACCTGCCTTGGATGACAGAAAGAAAAACAAGCTTAAGGACTCAAACTAGAACTTAGCAATGGTGCAATTCAAGAATGTAAAAGGCTATACTTCAAGTAACTCTTAAGTCCTGTTATCAGGGATTGTTTTCTTGAAGACCACAACAATTTAATTTGGCCACATTAGATGGCTTTCTTAATAGTACAAGTGAGGGACCTGCAATGGCTTGCAAGGGGCATCTTATTTTTTCCTACCCACTATTTCCTCTTTCCCTTCTTCTTTTCCCAATAGCCTCTCCCCTTTTCCTGCTCCTTCTCACCTACCAGCCAACTGACCTTCATCTTCCCCTGTCATCAGCATCCCCTCCCCCTGGCAGCCTCTTACAGTCTGGCCAGGTCTTCTGGTGGCTGCCAGCAACAGGCTTGCTATCTTTTTCATCCCACCCTCCAGCCAACCTGCCTTTATCTGCTTCCATATCTTCAACTTTTCCTTCTCTTCTATCCAGCAACCTCTCCCCTGTAAAAGTTTGCTTGGGTTGCATGGTGGCTGATGCTGGGCTAAGCTGCACAGTGACCACCACTGTCACCAGGCCAGGCTGAGTTGTGTAGGTAATGAGTTTTTGGTAGTTACTGCTGGGCCTGTCCCTGATGAGTCCTCCATGAGAAGATAAGAGTGGCGGAGAGGGCCTTTTCTAGGGTGTTTTGGCCAAGACCATTCCTACCCCACCCCCTTTGCTTTATAGAAACCAAGGCTTGGCAATGTTGCTGTGGCTGCCTAGCAATTCCCAAAAGCCACTGACAGTACCAGGGGCATTCCTAAATGAGGGGTTGTTTCTATTATTGTGGGAGATTCTAAGGAACCAACTTAAAAAAAAAAGTTCAGATTCTTCTGAAAGCTTGGGACATCTTTCCCAAGAGCCAGTTTGGTGTAGTGGTTAAGTGTGCAGACTCTTATCTGGGAGAACCAGGTTTGATTCCCCACTCCTCCACTTGCACCTGCTGGCATGGCCTTGGGTCAGCCATAGCTCTGGCAGAGGTTGTCCTTGAAAGGGCAGCTGCTGTGAGAGCCCTCTCCAGCCCCACCCACCTCACAGGGTGTCTGTTGGGGGGGGGGGAGGTAAAGGAGATTGTGAGCCGCTCTGAGACTCTTCGGAGTGGAGGGCGGCATATAAATCCAATATCATCTTCTTCTTTCATGTTTGAAGATAAATCCTCCCAGTCTGTTTCTATCTTCATTTTGCAGCTCTATTAGTCAAACCCTGTTCAGGATATATATTGATGATATATACATATTTTGAGGTGATATATAAAACAGATATTGAGGTGCAATTATGTATTTTCCTGGGGTGGGAGATGGCAAAATTACAACAAGCTAACTCTGTATGCATACATTAATCTTTGCAGACCTAATAGTGCTGGTTTTTAGTACCATACCCAATCACCATAAAGGACAGGTCCAGACTGTCCATTTCAATTTTCTTCCCTTTCAAGGTACCCACATACAAAGGTAGAGAGTGGAATCCAAAGCATTCACCAAATGCTCTCAAGCAGATAAGAGAAGTATTTTGCTTGCTATGATAAATGGCTGTGTTGGTCTATTTTCACAAACATAGCCCATCTTCATTCCATATTACACCAGAGAGTAACCCCACTGGAGGCCCAGGGAAGAAGACTGAGAAATAGCGCCCATAATGACTGCCTTGAAACACAAATACATCATAAAAGCACACAAGTGAAGTTCTGAAACCTTTAACTGCATGAAAAACCAAATTAGATACTGGTGTTTGTGTAATGGCAATTGTGGGCCAAGATGATGTGCTTGTGGGCCAATTCGTACATCACCCATCTCAGGTGTGCAATTAAAAGCACAGATATGCTGGCCCTCTTTGAGGCACCAAAGTTGAGGGTTTTTCCATGTAATGTAGGGCATAAGGATTTTCCTTATTCCTTTTTGTATTTCTTTGCAAATATGTTCAGAGATTCACTTTTTTGGTACCATTTACCAAAGAGAGATTCCAATCTACATCTTCCTGCATATAAAGCTAACTATGAGCCATCTTGTTGAAATGGAGGAGACAGAGTAATGCAGTGGCAGTTAATACCCCCCCCCATGCCAACTACTTCGCTTAATAGGGGCTCTTGTGAGAACTAATTAATCAGTAATTAGGGCCTGTAAGACAGAGCTATTCCGCCAGGCTTTTGGTTGAGGCAGTAGGCATCCTATTCCAGCAACTATTCCATCAGTCGGCCTCCCCTGTTGTGACATCATGCTTTACAGCCTTGTTGATGCTTAATCTTAACACCATCAATTCTTCTTGGGTCAAAAACTGCTGTATTTTGTGAAATGTGCCCTTCCCACCTATGATGCATCTTATTTCATTCTATTGTTATATTGTTTTGGGTTTGTACTGTATTGTTTTCAATTGTAGGTTTTTTATTGTTCAGTTTATGTTGTGATCCACCCCTGAGCCTGTTGTGGAAAAGAGAGGAATATAAGCCTACTAAATAAATAAAAATAAGAATGAAAGCATTTTGAACACTCAAATAGTAACATTCAGATCACACCAACAAAAATATCAATATCATAATTACAAACAAAAGTAAAAACATAAGCCAGATGTGCTGGCACGAACACGATCCTTTTCACATACCAGCACATCGTTTTTTCCCCAAAACATCAAGCTTCCTTCAAGATCTAATAAGTTAAAAACAGCCAATATCTGGGTAGGGAGTACTGCTGTACAAAACAAAACATTTGAAAAATCCTGGTCACATACGTATGCTTTCTGTCATGGGTGCTGGGGACCCTGCAGAAGAAACCGAGCCTGCAGAGCCTGCAGAAGGAACTGTGCCCCTGCCACCTGCACCAGTGCCCCTGCCTCCTGCTGAAGAAGATCCAAGCCCCCCTGCCTCGCCCTCTCGGGTGGCTCGTGTGCGTGACCGCCTTCGTCAGGACCTCAGGGATCGGAGGAGGGCGGCACGCTCACAAGCAAGACGCTCCCTGAGCCCTGAGTGGTGAAAGGATTCTGGCCCTTCTAAGTGTGAGGATGCTTAAGTTTCGGCAGGATCCTGGCTGCTGCTCTGAGACAGCAATTAGCCCAAATGAGCAACAGGCAGCAGAGGGCTATATAGCTGTGGGCTTTGGGAGGAGGCTTTGTGGAAGCAACTAGTCACATACCTGACATCCTAGCATCCACTCCGGCTCTTGACTTTGGCTTTTGGATTCCTGACTTTGGCTTGGACCTCTGGACCCCCTGACTTCGGCTTCTGAACCTCTGACCTGTGATACCTGGATTACGATTCTGTTTTGGCGCCTTGGACCCTCCTTGCTCACGAGTTGCCGACCTTGGACTGCCCCTGGACTTTGCCTGACTCAGCCCCAGCTCGTGACACTTTCATTCTTATTGGACCATGCCAAATGTGAGCACATACCATAATTCATTTTTTTTTTAAATTACAGCCATCCTTTCTCCCCAGTGAAGATGCCAACTGGCTTACCATTTGTTCTCTTTTCCATTTCATATTCACAACAATCCTGTGAAGCAGGGTAGGCTGTGAGTGTATGTCTGGCTCACCGACACACAGCAAGCTACCATGGTAGCGAAGGGATTCAAACCCAGGTTTCCTAGATCCTAGCCTAGGTGCCAGTTTGGTGTGGTGGTTAAAAGCAGCAGACTCTAATCTGAAGAACGGGGTTTGATTCCCCACTCCTCCACATGCAGCCAGGTGAGTGACCTTGGATCAGTCACAGTTCTCTCAGATTTGTTCTCTCAAGAACAATTCTCTCAGCGCTCTCTCAGCCCCACCTACTTCACAGGGTGTCTGTTGTGGGGAGAGGAAGGGAAGGAGATTGTAAGCTATTCTGAGACTCCAAGTGAGGGACTCTATATAAATCCAACATCATCTTCTTCTAGCCCACTCTTTAACCACTACACTATGCTGGCTTTCACATGTAAGTAACCCACAAACAACTGCTCCCTACATTGCTGTAGTGCAGTAACTTTAGACTTTAATTTAGACAACAATCTGAATATATCACTCATAGGTCAGAGAAGCGAGTGTCATTCCTGCTGAACTTGAAAAAAGAAGCCCTATCCCCTAATATGATCAATACTACTGGCAAACATGTCAGGTTATGCATTAATTACCTATGACACAGACCTCCCATTCTGAGAAGAAAACCCAGTTTTTCCCTACCAGATTTCTGTGATACAGAAGGAAAATTTTAGCATACTGGAATTTCATCCAGAGAAGTAAATCCAACTTCAGCATCTTGTCTAAGTAAAACTTTCTGGAGCGACTCTTAAGCTTGCTAACTCATAGAAACTGACAGAAGTTACAGCAGTTTATCACGTAACTTGGGTAGTGTGACTTGAGTGTGCTCTATGCCATAACCATTGTTTCACACAGGAATAACTCATTTGCAGATTAGGCCAAACCTCCTGACATCAAGCCAGCCGGAACTGCGTTCCTGTTCAAGAAAAAGCCCTGGTAATAACACAGAAAATTAAGAGCAGAGGCAAAGTAGCCAGAGAGAAGAACAGTCAGGGCAAAGAAGAACCTGCACAGTTAATAAGTGTTCAAGTCATATATTTTTATTACCACAGTAGACTTTAAAGTATTTGCAGAAGTGTTTACATGTGATGTGCATGTAATACCTTCCAACAACTGTAACATAACTAGCAGCTATGTGATAGCCAGGCTAATTTTCAGTTCTGTGTAACCTTTGTTCCTGTCAAGCTTGCGTGCCTCAGCTTGTTTGATTTGAGCATGAAACATATCTGCCTTGCATCACGAATTCAGATGCACAGAAAAACCAGTTCTTTTACCATTGTTAGTAGATGGATTTGTATGTCAGTTAAGTACATGTTATAATAACAACACTGATACTTACTGATAAATGTTCACTTTGGTTACGTGAAATGCTCATTTTAGAAATCTGAAAGCTGTGATGAGCATTAACTAAGTACTTAGTTAATGCTCATCACAGCTTTCAGATTTCTAAAATGAGCATTTCATGTAACCAAAGTGAACATTTACCAGTAAGTATGAGTGTTGTTATTTTAAATTTTCCTCCCCTCAAGGAACCCATTCCATATTAATTTACCTGAAGGTGAATGCTCTCTGCACATCACCTGCAGAATCATTTGCAGTCTTTGCTGGTCAGATTTAATAAGCCTAGATACTACTACAGATAATAATACTCATCAGACAAACTTTTTTAAATGCTCTTTTTCTCACTGAGGAATGCCTGATAAGCCTTCAGGAAACATGGTTTGAAAATTACCAACTGATTAATTCCACCAAGGATATAATGGTGCATACCAATATGCCATTTCTACATTTTATTTTAGATAGCAGTACAAAACATTAAACAATACCGTATCTTTGACTCTTGTATCTTAGATTTTAACAAAACTGCAAAGAGGAATTTTCCCCATGAGTGGATATCAACCAAACCTAAATATTTTTATTTAGAAAACTAACTGACGTTATTTACATGTATGTATTTATTACCCTGTTCTTTTAAGTAACTCAGAGCAAGGTTCAAAATTCTTCATTTTGCCATACACTAGCCCTGTAAGATGGGTTAGGCTGAGAGTCTATTGTCCACTGCTAACCAACAGTGCTGCTGGTGTTCAGGAAAATTTGAAATTGAAACTTTCTGATGCAAACTTATTAATGTGAATGTTTGCAAAATTTAAACAATGTTAGCAATACCCTAAATAAAGTGTCATCTGTTTTTGCACATTTATATTGATTTATATTTAGTATAAACAAAAAAGTACCCCTCAACTGAAATACTGTATTAGGGGGAAAAAATCAAGCATAATTTAAATATAAAGTTCAAACAAATTCAGAGCATACAACAAAAATTATTTTACTGTTAACGATGCTCATAAAAATTTAAGAAAGAAAATTCAAAAGCAAAGAAAACTGTCACACACTAATTACAGTGCATGTAAAGAACTGTGTGTGATATGCCATGGATGTGCTTGCCCATTTGCCCACTTCAATACAATTTAACTGTTCTCTGGGAGTACCTCAGTTCCTCTATCATTCTCTGCAACATCAATAATTTGCAAAAAGTTGCACATGAGACTAATGATTACAAATATCCATTCCACAGTGCAAGAAGAGGCACTGAAATTAAAACTACCAGAAGAGGTGAGGGCCCTGAGGGACCTTGGGCAGTTCCGCAGGGCCTGTAAGACAGTCCTCTTCCGGTTGGCATACAACTGATCGGTACTTGAAAATTTCGAATAGAAGGCTGTAGTATGGTACTTGTTAAATGGCTTTGTTTTACTGTTTTTACTGGTTTATTGTTTAAATGTTGTAAATTGATGTATTTTAAAACTTAATCCTATGTTACAACTTTTGTGTTGTGAGCCGCCCTGAGCCGTTTTGGTGGAATATAAACTAAATAAAATGAAAAATGAAATTAAACTTATCAACTTTGGTATGCATATGGCCAAGCACAGCCAATTAGATAAATTAATAATCTGCTTTTTATATGATATTATGTATGTGTATTTATGACCCTCCCCATTTACACATCAATATAACATATCTGTACATGCTCACAATTGCCAAGAATAATTATCTGTAAAAGATTAATCACAACTTTGAAATTGTCAGGCTAACTTTATACTATATCAGGAAGTTGTACGCAGTTGTGTTGGCCCAAAAGTAAAAATCCACAAGCCAAGAACATATTCCACATAAGACTTTTTATTAAAAGCACATTAATAGTGTGCAAGCTTTCATGTTCTCCAGAACTCTTCTTCAGGCTGTTACCCCCATCTCCACCCCCACCAAAGAAAGTTAAAACAGTGCTTTCCAAAGGGGGATTTCCACAGGACACATTGTTGAGTCCTGTTAAAGCCAACAAAGTTTTTCAAGAGATTTCCAGTCTCTCTTCCCAACAGGAATTTTTAGTCTCACTGGTTTAGAGAAATTATTATTATTATTTATTAAATGTATGAATTGGCCAATCTCTGCTACTGCAGGGCTCTGGGTGATACACACAACATACAGCAAGAACATAAAAGTCATAAAAACAAAATATATAAATAGTACAATATAACAAGTCAAATGCTGAGTTTACAATTATTTCTCATTGCAGACTGCCAACCTCCTTGCAGTTAGGCTGGAGGAGGAACAAGCAAGTTTGGAGAGTAAGGGGGGGATGCCATCCAGTTTGGAAACTGTTTCTGCCTTCAACCAAAAGCATGGCAGAACATCTCTACCTTACAGGCCCTGTGGAACTGCACAAGGTCCTGCCGGGCCCTGATGGTGTTTAGCAGAGAGTTCCACCAGGTTGGGGCCAAGCCAAAGAGGCCTAGGCTGAGGACAGCTGGATGTCTTTGGGGCTAGGAACCACCATCAGGTTGCTATCCAGCAAGCATACTGCTCTCCCGGGAACATACCAGAAGAGACTGTCCCATAGATAAGCTGGTTCCTGACTGCTTAAGGCCATAAAGGTCAGCACCAAAACCTTGAACTTGTCTCGGTACTTCACTGGAAACCAGTGTAGCTGGTGCACCACAGGTTGTATGTGTGCTGTCTGTAATGTTCCCATCAGGACTCACACTGCTGTGTTCTGAATCAGCTGGAGCTTCTGAGTCAGGGAAGGCCAGCATAAAGTTAGTTACAGTAGTCTAGCCTGGAGGTGACCGCTGCATGGATTACCGTGGCTAGGTCTGGGTGCAACAGGAAAGGGGCCAATTGCTGCCTAGCAATATCCGTGACTTAGGCAAATACATGGGAGTTTGCTTAACGTACAGAGTGTAATCGTTCTATTGCCTCTTGCCTGATGTAACTTGAAACCAGCTCTGTTTGAACCTGCTCTCAATGAACACTTTAACAGTACTTAACACTCATTTTCCTCTCCTAAACCAGTTTCTAAGGGGTTTTTTGGGGGAGGGGGTGTTAACATTTGGCCTGAAGATCTAATGAACTCAAAACCTGTTGTGTGTGTCATCAGATTTTTCTTAATAAAAGGTATTAGAGATTGTGTTCCTAAACTGTATTGCCATTCACATCTACCTATTCTTTCTAATTTTATGGAATGATGAAACTTCAGAAATGGAACACTTTCCCCAGAAAAATAAATTTTCCCATATACACATCTGTTCTCAAAACTCAGTTTTTATAATTATTATTAACAGTAGCAATGCTGCGTTATTTTCAGTGATAAAAAAAATTCAATAAATGTTTAAAAAAATCAGAGACTTCTGTCTACTTTCCAAACCACGAATTTCAAACCACTTTAATAGTAAAGGAATATCAAAGTAAGATGTGGTCAATTTCAGCCTAGTCTTTTCACTAATGCAAAGCTTAAATGGCAAAGCATGGCCATTGCAGCATGATAGGTATAGGAATGCCAATGGCTTATCTGTTTTATATGTGTGGTAATACAACTGGCTAGGTGAATGGGTGAGCACTGAGCAAACAAATCTCTGCTAATTTTTCTTTGTGGTTACTGTTTCTGAGACATTCAAATTTTCTGGAATAAATCGCTCCAGTTCTGGGATAAGCGGCCAGAGCACTTAGAAGAAGAAGAAGATATTGGATTTATATCCCGCCCTCCACTCCGAAGAGTCTCAGAGCGGCTCACAATCTCCTTTACCTTCCTCCCCCACAACAGACACCCTGTGAGGTGGGTGGGGCTAAGAGAGCTCTTACAGCAGCTGCCCTTTCAAGGACAACCTCTGCCAGGGCTATGGCTAACCCAAGGCCATTCCAGCAGGTGCAAGTGGAGGAGTGGGGAATCAAACCCAGTTCTCCCAGATAAGAGTCCACACACTTAACCACTACACCAAACTGGCTCTCACAACATTGTCAAGTAATCTGAACTGCAACAAGTTTTGCTTCCATTTGCCAGTAAGTTATTTTCCTCATGCTGGCTCTTTAAAAAGGTAAAGGTAGTCCCCCTGTGCAAGCACCAAGGTGTTACCAATCCATGGGGTGATGTCGCATCATGACACTTCCTTGGCAGTATTTTTATAGGGCGGTTCACCATTGCATTCCCAACTCATCTAAGCTTTACTCGCAGCAAGCTGGGTACTCATTTTACTGACCTCAGAAGGATGGAGGGCTGAGTCAGCCTTGAGCTGACTACCTGAACCCAGCTTCCATAGGATCGAACTCAAGTCGTGAGCAGAGCTTGGGACTGCAATACTGCAGTTTACCATTCTGCACCATGGGGCTCCTATGCTGGCTTTATGAGAACAGAAAAGTGAGGTATGAATTCTGTAAATTAAACAAATGCTTAAATCATGGGTACATCTGCATAGGAAAGCAAGCATGCTTACAACCAGGGCTCGGATTCAGCAGGAGCTCACAGGATCACAGGAGCTCACAGGATCTGAGGGTTTCCCCTCCTCTTCCCCACCTTGTCCACTGAATAGTAGGTGCAGCTGCATAACAATCCCTGGATGAGCTCCACCAGCTATTTTTCTACAAAGCAATCCCTGCTTACAACTTTTGTTGCACCATCAAGCATAGGAAGTTCAGTTTTTGTGCAAAGGATACTGTTTCATATCCTTTCAGCACAACATGACAGCTTCCAGGACCATACTGTTTAGATGTCATATGTTTAGATGTCATATGGCATATAGCTATTTTCCTGAGTTCCCCTTAAGTATAAGCCAAGAAAATAGCACTGTATTTCCCTATGACTCAGATTCACAGACCTATCACACAACTATTCATTCATGCAATTTCAAATTCGGGGCATGTTTAATTTACATACAACTAAGGATAAAGTGCAAACAACAGCTAGTGCCCACTAGAGAGTTTCAAGCAGCTTCCTTGCTGTTGAAACTTAGAGCTTATTTAAAATATATAGCAGAACAATCATTACCTCAACAAGCACCTTATTTCTGCAACTGAAGTTCTGTTAAACACCTAAAGGTCCCAGACTTCATTAACAGCTCACCTCTTACAACAAAGGAGGGGTTTCAGCTACCTGAACTGTGCAGACAGAACTTGAAGCTCCTGCTATTTAAATCCCACCCAAACCCCCTTTCCATCAAAATACGTGCAGGATTTCACTGCTGGAGGGCATTCTGACAAATCTGCTCCCTATCACATGAACCTCTTTGCTCAACATGAACTGTGCCACATGAGGGTAGGGAGAAAAGGGCACCAAGTCAAGCAGCCAACCAAATAAGAAGTTCATTAGATGAGAGAGTTTGTCCTGATAACAGCTGATCTGTTAGCTTAGTGCGCCTTCTTAATGTTCAACAAGCGACTCCAGTCATCTACCCTCACTTGCATCCAAAATTCTAGCACTCATTTTATACACTGGAATAATCCATATGTTTTGCAAGGCATTACACAGGACAATAAAAAATGAGAGAGTTTTTGTATCTGGTCTTCATCTATGACAAAGCCCCATAACAACAAAGGAGAACTACATACATGATCCTGTGCTCCTTGGAGGGACAGTGTGATGAAAACATACCAATACTTACCTGACAGGGGAGACACCTTGATCACAAAGGTGGTTTCCCCAGGGTGAGGCTCATCCATTGCACTCCGGGTGTGCTGATCCCTGCGATTTCCCCAAATGCAGCAAAACTCATCTGCACTTAATTTTTTTAGTCTTAACTCAATCCTGGCAGCGGAACTTTGTGGCCTCTTTAACAGAATTCCAAAAGCTGACAGATTTTGCAGCTGTGACGCAGGGAATCTTAACACCTTGCTCCATTGCCTATTGGATAGTCCAAAATGTCACTGATACAGAACCATATTTCTTTCCCCCTTCTTAAAGGACCTGGCTAGTCTTCCAGCCCACAGTAAGTTACAGACCCTTCTGGCCAGAAGTGACCTTGGAAGTCACTAAGTTTTTTTCTCATGTAATCAAATCTAATAGATAGCTAGATCGGGACAATTTGCTCTTAAGCTGCTATAGGTTTATTTATTGCTACTACCATTTCTCTCTTACTGTTCTTTTGTTGCTGAATTGTTATTGCTCAAGGCTGCAGTCATAAGAGCAAAGAATAAAGTAAACATAAAGTAAAGAATAAAAGTTAAGATACGCCCAGATATAGTGCAGCTATTTCACCAAAACACTGAAAAATACTTCTTCAGCTGATTTGCAAGGTTTACAAAAAAAATCTAAAAATTCAATCACAAGGCAAGAATGTATCCCATGCGGTGTACATGTATTCATCTACAAATCTACATAGCAGTCTTTTAATAATAATTTTAGAGTATCAATTAACATTTTCCATATAGACTGCCAATCTCTGCACCCTAAAGGGAAGTAGAGGAAAACCGAAGCAGTTCATTATTCCAATGAACATGTTTTGTTCCTAGCCAGCTACTCAGCAACGGTCACGTTATACTGAACTTTTTTCCATCCATTGATACGCAAAGGGTGTAATCTTGCTTGATGGACGTGGACACCAAGTGTCCAATTACCAAAGTTTCTCTGCACAGACAACCAGAAACTTTACAGCCTAACATTTAACACATTAAGTCAGATTGAACTGGCTATGCTAATCAGACCTCTTACTAGTTGCATATTTTTTAAATGAAGGATGCAGCTGAACTCCAGGTTCTCTCCCACACGAAGAGTGCTTTCACACATGCTTAAATAATACAGTTCCGATCCACTTCTGCAACTCTTTTGCAAGTGCATTTTGCTATTTCACACAGCAAACTTCACTTGCAGATCGTGTTGAAATTGGATTAATATGTTTCCATTATTTATACTCGGGGCTTTTTTTGAGCAGGAACGCACAGGAATGCAGTTCCAGCTGGCTTGGCATCAGGAGGTGTGGTCTAATGTGCAAATGAGTTCCTGCTGGGCTTTTTGTACAAAAAAAAGTCCTGTTTATACTACATGACAGGTATCAGAATACTTGTGAAGTATAATACTTTATAGATTATTTAATTTTCCAATTGATGTTAAATATAGTCAGTATTTATCTCTCATAATGTTTAATGTTGTATTTGCTTCTTCTACCCACTTTATAATTGTTTGTTCGATGGTATTTATACTATCAAGCCACTGGAACTGTATCCATATACATATCGATCCTATTTGTATCTGCTCAAATTTTTTTTAATAAAATGTTAATTAGTAAGAAATTGGATTGAAAGTGCACTGTTTACCGTGTGTGAGAGCGCCCTTAAGCACCCAAACAGGAAAGAGGGATAATTTCTTAATCCGCTGCTTTTAAGAAAAGAGGCCCTCGGACGAGTTCCACCTCGTTGCAGAACCCCAGAGAAGCCATCTCCACATCTAGCCAAGCAGTCTTTGCGGCGTTACACTGCAGAAGGCCAAGTTCCACCCGACACGTCACAAGCACGCAGGATCTTGCAAAACTTTAACCTCAGTTGCCTCTGGAACGCTGCTGCCCTTTCCACCGCTCCCGAAGGACTTAAAGTGCACAGTCCCATGCGACCTGGGAGCAAGCGTGTCTAAAACTGCACTATTAACTCTCTCCCCCTCCCACCCCGCGCAACGTTAGCAGCTCAGGATAGCAGCCCGCATACTCGCCTCCTCCAGGAACTTGGTGAGGTCATACACGCGGCGGTGCAGGATGATCCAAGTCGACTGGCTGGTCTTGTGCTCCTGGATCTCCTCGAGCTTGTAGTAGCGACCCCGCCACGGCTCACTTCCAGCCTTGGTATTGCTGGCTTCCGACATCTTCGGCGCCTCACCATCCACTGCACCCCCCAAGCCCTGCCCCGAGCACCGCCACGGATCTCGCAACTCAGAACTCCGACCCAGAAGACTACTCCGGCCTCCGCCTCCACTCCCGCGCGCGCCGATTGGGTCCCCCACTGAACCGTCCCGCCCACGGCCCCTCCTCTCTGGATTCTTATTGGCAGCCCGAGAGGCTGTCGTACATCGTCCAAAGGACCTGGGTGATGGCTGGCTTGTTTGTCCCTTTTCCCTCCATTCCAAGAAGCGGAGAGCTGCTTTTTTTTTCCGACAGAGAAAAGGGGAAAGGGAGGGGGTGGGATGGCGTAGGTAGCCGAAAACACTCACGTGACGGTTGGAAGGAAGTCGTAGATTGGCCGCTTTTGTAACAGTGGAAGCCCAGAAATTTCTTTCAGCCAAAATTTTCTGATCTCAATAAAAAGTAGTATTATTTTTTGCTGCGGCGGGGGCTTTTGCACCAACGCGACTACAATTGTTCGCTTTTATTTCACTGTTATCTCTAATCCCGCAGACTTTTAGTCTCTTGCAATAATACAACAGAATCTCGTGGGGATTTAAAGGGCAACGGATTTATTCTTGCAAAAGCTCATGGGGTTGATTGAAGTTCCCATCAGTCTGCAACAATAAAAATAGAAAGGCGTCTTAAACAAATATATTCTAATGTAACCGTTCCTGGGTTACAGCTCCCTTCATCAGACAGATGACTTTAATTATTAACGTACAACATACACGGACGCACAAGGGAGAAATAACAGAGGCGTTTATTTCATGCAAGGATCACAAACTCTTGATCCCAGGGCTGGATTAAAAATTAGACCAAGTAGGCACTGACCTATGGGTCCCAATGCCTTTAGGGACCCCGGGCTGGCTTATCCCTTAGTTTGCACCCTGCTTGCAGTCCTCCCAGCCTGCTCTTCAGCCAGCAATTTAGCCGCTCTTTGCCTGGTGTGGCTGCTGCTGGCTTCCTTGCCAAGTTTGTGCCTGCAGGCTAGGGTTCCCAATCCCCAAGTGGGGCAGGGAATCCCCCAGTTTGGAGGCCCTCCGCGTGCCCCCCCCCCCGCTTCAATGTCATCAAAAAACGGGGGGGAGGGAAATGTCTGATAGGCACTCCATTTTACCCTATGGCGACCGATTCCCATAGGGCGGCGTTTCCCGTTTGCAGGGTCGCAACCCAGTCCCAGGCCACTCAAGCCTCAATACCGGGTCACCAGGGGCAGCCCGACAGCCCCCTCCCTCTCCCCTCTCTATTTATCTTCGGCACTGCATGCCATGCTCCAGCCCCTGCCCCCCATGCCGACGCCTGTAGCACTCAGCACTGTACGCTACAGACACTGTGTGCTGGCCAGAAGCCTTCCCTCGTCCCTCTCTGATGTTTGGAAACATCAGAGAGGGCGGGGAAAGCTCCTGGCCAGAGTGCAGTTTCAGTATTACTCCCTGATCATCATCCGCCTGGAGGACGATCAGGGAGCGATATTGAAACTGTGCACTGGCCAGAAGACCTCCCCCGTCCATCTCTGATGTTCAGAAACATCAGAGAAGGACGGGGAAAGCTCTTGGCCATTGCACAGTCTCTGTATTGCTCCCTGAGTGTCCTCCCAGACCACGGGGAAAGAACCCTGCCACGGGTCAGGGGAGATGGGGAGTTTGGGAAACCTTGCCATAGGATATAATGGAGAATTTATCTGAGTGTATCTGGGGCTCGGGGGGGCCCTGTTTTTTGAGCAGAGGCACTAAATTTGCAATATAGCATACAATGTCTCTCCTCAAAACACCCACCAAGTTTCAAAAAGATTGGACCAGGGGGTCCAGTTGTATGAGCCCCCCAAAAAGGTCCCTCTATCCTTCATTATTTCCAATACAGGGAAGGCACTTAAAAGGTGTGCGGTCCCTTTAAGTGTAATGGCCAGAACTCCTTTGGAGTTCAATTATACTTGTCACCACCTTGCTCCTGGCTCCACTCCCAAAGTCTCCAGATATTTCTTGAATTAGACCTGCCAGTGCCAACCCTACTGCAGGCTGTAATGGGGGCTGCAGGCAACGGAGCAGGCACTCCAACTCAGATAATTTGCAAGGGGGCCCCCAAGTTTTTGACTGCCTAGGGACGTCCACAGGGTTTAATCTGGCACTGTTTGACCCCGAAGTTTACAATCCCCTCCCCCCCCCCCCCCACAGCCATGCATGTCTGATATGTCACTATGCATCTAAAAAGCTAATGCTACAAAAAAGCAGGTGGTCTCTGAGATGTGTTAAGATTCATTTTTAGTTTTGCTAGCACAACAGGGTTTAAATTGTATGCTTATTTTCTTGGGAATAAGCAAACCCATTAAAAAGCAGCCCTCACTGTAACAAGCCTCACTCCTTTTCTCTCTAGGGCCTAATCAAGGTATTCGAGGCCAAGCCAGGAATAAGGGCTGCTTATCCCCAAGAAAATAAACATCCTTTAGCTATAGAAAATATTCCTCAGATGATTATGTATGAAACTTGATGCAAATTGATTTCTCTATTCAATTTTTATCCCACCTCCTCCATGAGCAGGCTCAGTGCAGATTACAACATATTAAAAACAAAAGTTTAAAACTTAAAACATGACTCAATAAAATTTAGCTCCATACAAATGATAGCACAGATTACAAGAAGGAATCAATGTGGTTAAAGTATTCTCAGAGTTTTTATTGCATGTTGTTCAGATATTCCAACTTCTCGAAAGTAGCAGAGTTTACACTAATACTAACATGGATTAATACATGAAGGTAGGCCAAGAAGGTAGAGCAGGGGGATATAATTTGACATCTGCCACCTCAGCCCAAGGCCTGGAAGAACATCTCTGTTTTACAGGCCTTGCAAAATTGTAACAAATCCTGCAGGGCCTGATCTCATTTGGGAAAGTGTTCCATTAGGCTGGAGCCAAAAAGGCTGTGGTTCTGGTCAAGGCTAAGCAGATCTCTTTTGCGCCAGGGATCACCAGTAACTGTGGGTCTGCTGAGCGCAAGGTTTTTCGGGGGACACACTGGGAGAGACGATTCTACAGATATTTCAGTCCCAGTCTGCAAAGGGCTTTGAAGGTGAATACGATAACCATAAACTTGATCTGGTACTCACCTGGAAGCCAGTACAGTTGGTGGAGCTCTGGTTGTATATGTGCATGTACAGGCATCCCAGTGAGGACACATGCAGCTGCGTTTTAGAAAAAGCTCAGCAGTAATTCATTTGCGTATTAGGCCACATCCCCTGCGCCGCCATTGTCCCACACAGGGCTTTTTAAAGAAAAGGCCCAGCAGGAACTCATTTACATATTAGGCCGCACCCCTGACACCAAGCCGGCTGGAACTGCGTCCCTGTGCATTCCTATCAAAAAAGCCATTATTAATTTATTTATTTATTTTAGTATATTTCTATTCCACCCATTCCCCATAGGGCTCAGGGCAGAGTACAACATATGATAAAACAATAAAATACAATAAAAACATTTTATAAACAGACAACTCAACAGCACTCAGAAAATTTACCATAATCACATATTGCCCAGCCTGGCCATCTCACATCATGATATCCCGTAGAGATGGCAGATATTATTCTGTTTTATAGCACAGGTGACAGTGCTGGCAGGGGAGGCCAACCAGATCAAGAATAGACGCCCACAGCCTCAACTAAAAACCTGGCGGAACAGCTGTTTTACAGGCCCTATGGAAGGCTAATAAGTCAGGTAGGGCCTGGATCTCTGTAGGGAGCTGATTCCACCAGGTCGGGGCCAGGACTGAAAAAGCCCTGGCCCCACTTGAGGCAAGGCAGGTGTCTCTTGAGCCAGGGATGGCTAACAACCTCCCAGCATATATGGAAGGAGATGGTCCCGGAGGTATGTTGGTCCCAGGCCACATAAAGCTTTAAACGTTAAAACTAAAACCTTGAGTGGATCTGGTACTCAATGGGCAGCCAGTGCAGACTGCGGAGTGCCGGCCGAATGCCCACCCGTAAAGGTGGTGCAGTCAGCAGGCGAACCGCTGCATTCTGCACCCGCTGCAGTTTCCAGATCAGTCTCAAGGGTAAACCAGCATAAAGCAAGTTACAGTAGTCTAATCTGGAAGTGACCATCACATGGATCACTGTAGTTAGGTCCTGGAGGGATAGATATGGTGCTAGCTGCCTGATCTGCCGAAGATAACAAAAGGCAGACCTGGCAACCATCATGATTTGGGTCTCCATGGAAAGGGAGGAATCCAAGGCCACTCTCAAGCTCTTACCCTGTTGGGCTGGCCCCAATCTGGCAGCGTCCAAAGCTGGGAGCTAGATGCCCATACCCACCCCACCCTGACTCAGGTTCAGGACCTCCGTCTTAGCTGGACTCAGCTTCAGCTGGCTCTGTTGTAACCACCCAGCCATGGCTCCCAATGCCTTGGACAACTGGTCAGGGGTGGCAACTGGCCAGCCACTCATCAACAGATAGAGCTGGGTGTCATCAGTGTACTGGTGGCAACCCAGCTCAAAACCTTGGACAATCTGGGCAAGGGGGCGCATATAGATGTTAAATAATATTGGCAAGAGAATGTCTCCCTGCGGCATTCCAGATATAAGTGGATGCCGCAAGGAAGTCTGGTCACCAAGCACCACCCTTTGTCCCCGTCCCTGGAGAAAAGAGGAAAACCATTGCAAGGCCACCCCCCTGAACTCTGGTGAGGCGGTGGGTCATAACGTCGTAATCGACCATGTCAAATGCTGTTGACAGATCGAGAAGTATCAGCAGCACTGACCCGCCTTGATCCAGGTGTCGTCTTAGGTCATCTGTGAAAGTGACTAGGACAGTCTCCATCCCATGGCCTGGGCAAAAGCCGTATTGGAATGAGTCCAAGGCAGATGTCTCATCCAGGAAAACCTGTAACTGCTCGGCCACCACTTTCTTAATTACTTTACCCAGAAACAGTAAATTCGAAACTGGCCAAGTAGTTGGCCAAGACCCCAGGGTCTAATGATGTTTTTTTCAAAAGCGGATGAACCACTGCCTCCTTCAATTTCTCTGGGAAGGTCTCTGTTGAAAGGGACAAGTTGACAATATCACCCAGAGAGTCCCTGATACCATTCCGGCAGGCTTTCACCAGCCAGGATGGACTGGGATCCAGGGGGCAAGTGGTATTGTTGTTGTTAATCAAATTTATGAATTGCCTCATCCCAGCCAATGCTGGGCTCTAGGCGATGTACAACAAAAATACACATTAAATCAGTAAAATTAGTTAATCTAAAAACAGTTACGACTCAGTGGACAGTCTTTATAAAAAGGTAAAGGTAGTCCCCTGTGCAAGCACCAGTCGTTTTCGACTCTGGGGTGATGTTGCTTTCACAAAGTTTTCACGGCAGACTTTTTTACAGGGTGGTTTGCCATTGCCTTCCCCAGTCATCTATATTTTACCTCCAGCAAGCTGGGTACTCATTTTACCGACCTTGGAAGGTTGGAAGGCTGAGTCAACCTGGAGCCAGCTACCTGAACCAGCTTCCTCTGGGATTGAACTCAGGTCATGAGCAGAGGGCTCTGACAGCAGTACTGCAGCTTTACCACTCTGCGCCACGGGGCTCTTAGCATGCTACAATTCTGCTTTTTAAACATTGGGAGCTGTCCCTCCCCTACGTGAAAGGGGGGGAGGGGGTGCTAGCCCAGCAACTGTTGCTGTCCTCAGGCAAAAGCCTGGTGGAACACCTCTGCAGAATTGTAAAAGATCCTGCAGGGCCCTGGTGTCTTCCAGCAGGGAGTTCCACCAGATCGGGGCCAAGACTGAAAAGGTCCTGGCCCTCTTTAGGGCTGGGGATCACCAGTAGATTTCGACCAGTGGAGCGTAATGCTCTTCCAGGGACATAGTGGAGGAGGCAGTCCCATAGATATGTCAGTCCCAGACCGCTCCCAGATGCCATTTACAAGACCAATAAGAAGCATAAAAACATACTAGCAAGCATCTGCTTGGGAAGCAGAAGGTCCCAGGTTCAATCCCTGGCATCTCCAAAAAAGGGTCCAGGCAAATAGGTGTGAAAAACCTCAGCTTGAGACCCTGGAGAGCCGCTGCCAGTCTAAGAAGACAATACTGACTTTGATGGACCAAAGGTCTGATTCAGTATAAGGCGGCTTCATATGTTCATATTTTTCCTGTCAGGAGCCCTGTGATGCAGAGTCGTAAGCTGCAGTACTGCAGTCCAAGCTCTGCTCACAACCTGAGTTTGATCCCAGTGGAAGCTGGGTTCAGGTAGCCAGCTCATGGTTGACACTCAGCCTTCCATCCGTCCAAGGTTGGTAAAATGAGGGCCCAGCTTGCAGGGGGTAAAGTGTAGATGACTGGGGAAGGCAATGACAAACCACCCGTAAAGAGTCTGCCAAGAAAACACAATGATGTGACATCACCCCATGGGTCGGTGATGATTCGGTGCTTGCACAGGGGACTACCTTTTTATATTTTCCCAAGTTAGAGCAAAACCAGCTTCCATCCCCTGATTTTCAGCAGAAAAAGCAGGGAAAGGAGGCAAGATTAAATTGCTCTGTACCTTCCACACTGACCACCCTTTCAAATTGCAGCCCCAGCTGCTGCAATCTGTACAAGATATAAACTTTGATATGGGTCATGAAAACACATGATGTAATATACAGTCCTACTCAGGGGAAGTCAAACACTGAAACTCATTCAGGAGTGTTGTATGGCTGGCTGTAATAGCCTGGGAACATATGAGCTCTGGTGCCATGCACCAATTTTATTGCACACTACTGAATGGAGGGTGAAAGGCAATGCAGAAGTAGAAGTCAGAAGGAGATGTAAGCAAGGAGTACTGAGGATAAGGCAATTGGCCATAGGTTGTACAAAAATATGGCCTAGATGTAATACAGCAAATACAGCTATTTCAGCATCATTAGCATCAGCCAGCCTACAGGTGGGGCCTGGAGATCTCCCACTTTTACAACTGATCTCCAGCTGGCAGAGATCAGCTCCCCTAGAGAAAATGGCTGCTTTGAAGGATGGGCTCTAGGAGCATTCTAGCATGCTGAGGCCCCTCCCCTCCCCAAACCCCGCCCTCTGCAAGATCAACCCCCATAGTCTCCAAGTATTTTCCAACACAGACCTGGCAACCCTATAATGATAACGCTTGAGAGATACAGCAGCATTGATGCAGCTTGGCCACCCTGAATCCTCCTTCCCAGGTTAGGTGTTGAGGCTCCCAGCAACAATGCCCAAATCCAAGGCTGCACAGAGAGAAGCAGGAGAAGCCAGGCTCAATCCCCAGCAACTTCAGTGAAGGCCAGTGTGTGGTTTAATAGTAAGATTGCTGGATTAGGAACAGGAACATCCAAGTTCAAATCCCCACTTCACATGAAACTCACTGGGTGATGCTGAACCACTCACACACACTAAATAACACACTTCTGTAACTAGGGTTGCCAAGTCCCCTGCAGCCTCTCGCAGGAGACTGGCTTTGCATACACTTTGCATGTGTGGTGTGATGACATCACTCACAAGTGACATCCTCACATTGGCAACATAGTGCGCCAGTCACTCTACGAGCTTCCGGGAAAACTCTATGGTTTTCCCAATGCTCAAGCAATTTGGGAGGGAAAACTCTATTTTGAGTTTTCCCTTCAAAATTGTTAGAGCATCTAGGAAAACCAAAGAGTTTTCCTGGAAGCTCCCAGAGCAGCCAGCGCATGACATTGCTGGCACAATGATGTCACTCAAGGGACATCATCACGCTGGCGATGTTGGGGGAGGATCCCCCCTGCCGGCCCAATGCAGGAACCTCCTGGGCAGGGGAAACTGCCTCCCCCAGCCCGGGAACTTGGCAGCCCTATTTGTAACTAGATTTTTATTGTGTAAGAATAGCACAATCCACTTGCAAATAGTTGCCCTTTGAAAGCACCCGCAATCTCGCAGCTTTATATCTCACATGGTAGTTGTGACTGAGCATTAACAAAGGAGGGGAGAATCATTATGCTTGGCCTGAAATCCTTGGAGGAAGGGCAGGTTTAAAATGCAACAAACTATCAAGATCATGGGGAGATGTTGCAAAAATAAATCAGCTTGAAGCAACAACCTATCAAAGTGAAACCAATCCATAAGAGTGGGTGACACTAAGGACCAATTCTAATTGGAAGATGAGCAGAGTATTAAAACGATAACATCTATTCAAGGGAGCTACATGATAAGCAGAACTAATTAACACCTGAAAAGGCTGTGCTCATGACTCACCTTTTACAGATATTAAGTAACATGCCACATTTTTATGGTTCCCAGCATTTAGATATCACAACAAACTGGAGTTAGATCAAAGTCTTCCTAAACCAGGAGCTCTCTAATTGCAGTTTGATGTGCGAGAAAGAGAGGGAGTGTGCAAATGAGAATAAAACAGGCTCAAGATCATCATGAACAAACTGTTCTGCTTACAATATGTTAAGTGAACTTAAAATTTCAGCCTTAGGCCTTGCATATTGATATACTTTGTTCTTTCAGCAACCTGGGGTAACAAGGAATGACATTATTTTAATTTTTTATTTATACTTTTGATCATTATTTCAGATTATCCTTATTCCATAATAAGCATTCTTAGAACTGCGAGTTTAGTATGAAATCAAGATGGTCAGTGAATAGCTCTGAATACTTTTTACCTAGGCAACTCTTGCTTCTGGATCAAGATATGCTTTGTTGGGGGCTCCTGGAAACCAAGGTTTAACTTTTCTCTTACTGTGGTCGAGGCAGCCATGGCTGCAGGGGGTTCTGTCCAAGAGCTCTGTGAGGAACTATCTTATCCCATCTGCCTGTGTAATGTACTGAGTCCCGAGGCGGTTTGAAGGCAACATGCTTTATTCGGTGGTACATTACAAGAGAGAGAACACGCGGGCCGGGTCCCGCTTATATACATTCCCCGGAACTGCCCCCCAGTATGACCAGTCCAATCCTGGCCAGTCAAACTTCCTGCCACAGATCTTGATGGGCGGGGCGTCTAGCGAGCTACATCCGGGGACCCGTGGGTTTCTCTGGGTCGCCTCTGTAGAGATCGCCATGCGGTACCTTAGCTTATGTTTCAAGACATAACAGCCTGGATTATTTTAGGGACCCAGTGAGTATTGCCAAGTGCAGCCACAACTTCTGTGGAGCCTTCCTGACCCAGAGCTGGAGGGGAATGCAAGCAAAGGCTTCCTGCCCTTTGTGCAGGGCTTTTTTTTTTTTTTTTTGGTAGCAGGGACTCCTTTATATATTAGGCCACACACCCCTGTTGTAGCCAATCCTCCAAGAGTTTAAAGGGCTCTTACTACAGGACCTACTGTAAGCTCCAGGAGGATTGGCTACATAAGGGGTGTGGCCTAATATGCAAAAGAGTTCATGCTAAAAAAAAAAAGGCCTGCCTGTGCATAACCAACCCGCTCAGCCAAGGGACCTTAAGCCAAATTGGCAGCTGGCAAACATTGTCAGAATTGCCAAGAAACTCAGTCTTCAGGGGGGAAGGGAGGTAGAGGCAAAGGTGGTGTAAAGAAAGGGGAAAACCTGTGAGAACCACCAACAGCTCTTCTGCGAGGATGATGAAGCTCTCATCTGAATGGTCTGTGACAGTTCCAAGGAACACCGAGATCACAAGATCATTCCCATGGAAGAGGCAGAACAAGAATATCAGGATAAATTTTGCCACTGAGCAAAGGAGTGAGCAAAAGTTTTTAGTAGCACTGAAAAACCAAGACCTACTTGTGCAGGCAGAAGTTGGAAGGCAGAAGATGGTGGCTGAATTCAGAAAAATGCATGAATTTCTGGAGGAGAAACTTCTGCTGGCCCATGTGGAAGAGGTGGTGACTGCAAGAGAAGTGCATAAGCACCTAGCCAGGATCTCCAACAAACTCTCCACTCTTGAAAGTCTCATGCAGGTGGTGGAGTAGACGATTCACCAACCACAGGATTCTAGAAGCATCTTGTAGAGGTATGAAGGGAAAGGAAAGTTTAGGAATCCAGCTGCTTTTACTTTGAAGCTGAAGTGGAGGATCTGGGAGCTCTGTGACAGAAACCACCCTCTGCCATCTCAGCTCCAGGTGCAGAAAGCATCTAATGTGATTCTGGATCCAAGCATGGCTAATCCCTGGCTGAGGGCTGCAAAGTTACTGCTGGGGGTGGGGGATTCCCCAGTTCGACTGGTCCCAACCCGCCGGCAGGGAGGATCCCTGCTCCTCAAAAGTTCCATCGGCACTTGGCACAATGACATCACCTGGAAGTAACGTATCGTGCTGGGCACATTGCATGGGGATGCTCTAGGAACTCATAGAAAATTCTATGGTTTCATGTAGGGACACTCTAGCAATTTGGAGAAAAATTCTATGGTACCAGAGTTTCATTTTCCAGTTTTGCATATTGGTTGAAGATGTTGGTGGTTGGAGTTGACTCCTTGCAAATAAAACGGCTGATGTTTTGAGCCAGCTTGTCTCTGTTGAATGGACCTGAGAACTGATGCCTGAGTGAGTACTCTAACCTGGGAACCCACAGCAAAATGGGGACATTACATTGTCTGTAACATATACATTTGTAAATGTAACATAAACATCTGTGTTGCTCAGGTAACTGCAGCCCCTAACACCAACTAAGATACCCTTTAAGTTGTATCAGAAGTCAGCCAATACAGTATTTTCTTAGAATAGATTTAGAAGGGGCTTTCAGTGCTTTTCTTACTGATCTGAAGACTGTACTTCCTGATGCATGTGGCATTTCTCTTAAGATGACAAGCAAAACATTATATGCCACCCAAGATTTTACACTGTCATCTGTACATGTAATAATTTTTTTAGATATTTCTATTCATGGGCACAGAACTGGTGGAACTTGAGAATTGCTAATCACTTTGAGTTTTACCACTGTCGCCCTATCACAGCTCTGAACAGCCTGACTCTGGAGGTGAAGAGCTTATGCAGAGGCACAGCCCTAAGGAAGGCAGCAGCTAGGGAATACCAACCCTCAGCTGGCAATCCCCAGGACCACTGGGGGGCAGGGACTAGTTGGGAGTCACTTACTGTTTTGAAATAGGAAGCGACATCATATCTTTAGGAATTTTGAAGTCTCTATGTGAAAACCACAGAGCTTCCTGTTCTGAAATGGGGTGATTTCCAAGTGCTGTCTCCCTCATCCACCCTCCCAGTGCCCCACTGAGGAAGGGTGGGAGACAGGGAGCACTACTGGAGGTTCCCTGCTGTTACCAGGTAAGTAGCAACCCTAGTGTAATGTACTGAAGTCGGAGACGTTCAGATGGCAACATGCTTTATTAGCGAGTACATCACAAAGACAACATGGCGGGGCCGGGTCCCCTCTTATATACATTTCCCGGAACAACCTTCTTCCTGGCCAGGTCCAATCCTGGCCAGTTAAACTTCCCACCATTAATTGTCATAAGCGGGATGCGTTCGTCCCTTCCAGGCACCGCCCACAGGTGCACTGTGCCATCCTTTCTGGGATGAATGCCAGACACAACACTCCTCCCCCCCTTCAAGATACATAGTCTTTTGAATGAGCGGGCGGCCGCTGCTCTCTGAGCGAACGCCGAGGTTTGATCCGGGGAGCTGGGGCTGCTGCCTGGGGTTCTGTAACCACTGGTTCCTTGCTTTGGGCCATGGTTGGCAGAGCGTTGTCTTGATCCTGTGGGGGTATCTCCCTCTCCCCCCATAAGGCTCCTCCACCAGTGACCCCGGTGAGCCCGGCCCCATGCTCTCCCCATTCCCACTCCCCCTGGCCCTGCTGGTTCCTCTGGCAGGGTGCGGCGGCAGAGTTGGTCTATGTGTCTGCAGAGGAGCTGCCCCCCTTCCGACGAGACCTCGTAAGAGCGGGACCCGGTGAGCCGCAGCACCCGAGCTTGTATCCACTCCACCCCACTCACTAAATTCTTGGCATAGACCAGATCCCCCGGAAAGAACCCCCTCATGGCCTCCCTGGTCTCGGGGGAGCTGTGGAGGTTTGGGGCCCAGTCGGGGTGTAACCTATCAAGCCGGGTAATTAACTGACTGTACTATTGCCCTGGTCTTGTCGCCCATTGGGTGAATGATTAGGAGAGTGGGCAGCCAGCCAGCCACCAGGAGCTTTGCCACACTCCCAGCAGCCTTCATTAACCCCTGGAGAAGCCCACGCCACCCTTTCTCCACTTCTTATGTGATTGTGGGCGGTGCGTAGCTTGCTGACCTTTTGACTGGGGAGGGCAACCCAGGAGAGCCCTCCTTTCTTGCATCAGGTTGCTTTTGGCTAGGGACGGGTAGCATATGCGAATGAGTTATGCTAATGAGCCCTGCCACCTATTTTTCTACAAAACTACCCCTGGTTGCAAATTATGGTAGCTCACAAAAAGATAGGTAATAAGTCACTTCAACATCCCTTTTTGTTAAAGAAAAGCTCTTGTGTTAGCATAAAATTGTGAAAATAAATATGGGTGTAACTGGCACATCCTGTGACTTATAAGAAGAAGGAATACCTGCAATCATTTAGTTCGGACTGTTATAGACAGGTATTTTTAAAATGTTAGTATGGTCCTGGAACTAGCAGTGCACCAGGTTACACTCCCACAAGGAGGTTACAATTTTTTCTGTCAAACTCAGATATGGCAAAATATTTTTTATTTTATACATTATATTGGTTAAGTTCTGAAAATAACTATTAATTGCGAAATATAACACTATGAGCATAAAAATCACGATGCAAAATACTTAAGCTACATATGTAATTCATGTTATACTACTTGGTTTCTTGTATTTTAGAAAGTAAACTCTAAACCAGACAATTTCACTGAGAAAAGGAATTAAAAGATAATTTTGATTCTAGAAATTCACAAAAAAAAGGTACCGTATGTTCAGTTCTTCAACATGTGCTACCAAACCTAACCACAAGGTAGAGCTTCAAGCCAACCAGCTAAAAACATTTTCTCTAGTCTCCATTTAAAGCAGAAAATGGGAATACAGGAATGATGGGAAGAAAATCCTATAGCAGAAAACTTCAGATGAACCTGTACAACCATTCTACTCAACTGAATTTTTAACAATGTTAAAAGATTTATTTGCAGATTCTTAAACAAAAAGATTCCACCAGAATCACTGCAATTTTCAAAGGAAAGCTGTTACAGACAGACAGGCAAACCACAGAAGACTTCCCTGGAAAGGAAAAAGCTCCAGACCATTCCACAGTTTTCTCCAAAAATAATGAAAACTAACACAGCTACTAAATTGACTGTATTCAGGCCTAGGGCAGATCAACTGAAAAATTTACTACATAGTGCATCATTTTTTTTAAAAAGTTACAAGCAGAACTTTTCTTCAGACACAGATTGGGCAAGCAAATGTAAAATGGACACTGAATGGGAAATATGTGAATGGTGAACAGATGTCAGCTAATGGAGCAGGTTCAGAGAGGAATACAAGTGAAATCAAATCCAGAAAGTTGACTTCCTTGTCATTTTCTATTGACACATGGATACATCAAACATCAGTTTTCCAACAACATTTGCACAAACCTACAAATCTCAAATCCAGTGACAAAGGTGGTAGAAAAACTACAAGTCAGATTATCCCAAATACTGGATAAAAGAAAACCCTTCTCTGCATGTTTGGCTCACACATACAAGTGACAAATTCCAAATCATTTCAAAAATGAAGTTCAACTGAGAAGAAAATACAAATGCATACAGATTAAGCAGTTCAGTGTACAGGGAGGCCAAAAGAAGAGAAGATCAAAAATAATAAAGATACCATTAACATATTCAGTTATCACTTGCAGTTTAAAAACCTACAGGTATGGTAACTAATAATACAGTAATGTTGGGAACCTGAAAAAAGAAAGCCAAACACCTTGTTGTGAGGAAAAAGCCCCCTACTTCTCATACATATGGGCATCGTGATCACCAGTATGGTTGCCAGGGTGCCTGGAGTTTTAACTCTCACACATCTGCTCTAAGAAGTGGACTTTGCTTACAGTTTCTAAGGCTTATGTGGATACTATCAGCCTCAGCTTTGCAGCAGCATTCTACAAATGAGCTGCCAGCTACTCCTTGTGTGCCCAGTCTTGGCCACTGCAGTGGCAGAAGCCACACCACCATGAACTGTACAGGCAAGCAGTTTCTAGCCTGTTTTCCATGAACCAGGGACTAAAAGGGACTCATGTGTGTAAATAGCCTAAGTGCGCAGGCATTCTAAACCGGTATAGAGTGCTTGCCAACGTGCACGGACGTTTCCCCGTCACTGCGTGGGTCCGCCATGGTGGGGAAGAAGCTGCGCCGCCACGGAGCTTTCCAGGCGACCGGTGTTGAAGCGCTGAGCATGGAATCCACTGTGTCTCGCTAACACCACTTGTAGCCATCTTCCTGCCAGGCTGGACTTCATTCCTTCATAGTGAGAAGCTCACGTACACACCCTGAGTCACCCTTAGCCTGCAAGCAACCCATTTGCTCCATGAATGGATTAATAGCTCAACTGTTAGTCCTGATTGCCTAGCAATACCCTAAACAATAACTCTTGCCCAGAAGACGATGAGAAAAGAGGAAGAACTTCTCCATCAACCAAGTCTTTTGTCTTACCCGGGTGATACCTAGGTCAATATTTGATTCCCTATTGTCACCTTCCCAGATAAGCCCACTTAACCTTAAGTATCCAGCCATTCCCATTCTTACCCCAGTCTAACACCTTGGAGCCGCCTCAGGCCATATTGCAACTTGGAAATTTCCAGGTTCACAGGACTAAGGTGAAGTTCATTGGTCAAAGCAAACACCCAATTGGATGTTACCAAAGGACTCACCATTGGCTCTGCTAATGTCCAGCCTTCATGGTCATCACAGAGCCTCCCATCTCTCCTCCCCGTCACCTCCCATCCCTTAAGGGGTCTGAGGGAGCCTATTTAACCTCTGACCCAACTCCACTCATGTGTGCATCTAACAGTATCCCAGTTCCGCTGTCTAGATCCATCCCCAATTCTGGCCACAGTTTTGGGTCCATTTCCCCTGTCCTCTTATGTCGCCATTGGAACCTTCCTCGAAGACTACAATGGAAAATATCACCCTGTCTGTTTACCCTTATATGTTCCCCTATCAATCTATCTGTGTTTCTTAGGCCTGTGTGAATGTGTGATTGTATTGTATTTTTATCTTGTGTGAAAGAACTATTATTCTAAATAAATTACAATTGGTTTTTATTAAATTAGAGTCCTTTTTATTGAGCATTTACCCTCTGGATGGTTGAGTCTGGTATAAATTGGTAAAAAGATTCCTAATGAGCCAGGTGCCCACCTAACTAATTCCCCAACCTCGTTTTGAGGGCATTTGGCCTAACATTGTATATTTCTTGTGTGTGCCACTGAGGCTTAGTCATCAATTTCCCACAATTATGTTGATTTCCCATGTGAACTACCTAGTGATTGGCGCAGGGTGCCTAGTGTGGCTTATTACAGAAATAGACATGCAGCTGAGTCTATGGCAAACCTCTGAGATATATGTCCTCAGATAATAGTCTGAGGACGTACAGTGGTGCTGCCTTGCGAATTCAAAGCAGGTCTTAGCCTAGATGGGAGACTGCCTAATTGTGATCTTATCTGAACTTCTAGAAAGTAGGATATATAATTAGGCATATTTATTCTTTTCTTAGAACTCGACCAACATCAAGGACAATCAGATAAAGGAATAAAGCTACCCCCATTGATTTCAGTAGAATATTCCATTAGCTGCGGGTTGCATGGTGATGGTTTCTTTAGATGGCCAAAGCAGTGCAGCTGGTCCTGCCTTTGATCATTGCAGAGCTTTTTTAAGGAGGGGGAAGTGTCCTGTCTAATGTACAATTTGTTTTAATGGAAATGTGGATTAAATGGCAGGCACTAACAAATGATCAGTGATGAGGAACTCAGTGCAATGCAAAACCTTACTGCTTTCAAGGCCAGTTCTGGACATATAAGCCACTTGGGAAATACCTATCCTCTTCATACTTCCCGGTTTTCCCAAATCCTTCTATCTCTAATCACTTCACTTTTTGCCCTAGGGTTGCCAGCCTCCAGGTGGGTCCTGAAGGTCTCCTGAAATTACTACTAATCTCCAGAATACATAGATCCCTTGGAAAAAATGGCTGCTTTGGAGGCTGAAGGCTATGGCATTATACCCTAATGAGGTCCCTGCCCTCCCCAGGCTCCACCCTCCAATCTCCAAGAGTTCCCTGACCTGCAGCCGGCAACTCTGTTTTCCCCCAAGACTCATCCTTTTCTTGTTGCTTCCCTACCTCCACTTTGCTGTGTTTTAAAACCAGAGCTCACTTTGTAGCAGAAGCTTATTTGCATATTAGGCTACACCCCCCTGATGTAGCCAATCCTCTAAGAGTGGTTAAGTGTGCGGACTCTTATCTGGGAGAACCGGGTTTGATTCCCCACTCCTCCACTTGCAGCTGCTGGAATGGCCTTGGGTCAGCCATAGCTCTGGCAGAGGTTGTCCTTGAAAGGGCAGCTGCTGTAAGAGCCCTCTCCAGCCCCACCCACCTCACAAGGTGTCTGTTGTGGGGGAGGAAGGTAACGGAGATTGTGAGCCGCTCTGAGACTCTTCGTAGTGGAGGGCGGGATATAAATCCAATATCTTCTTCTTCTTGGTGGCCAAAGTATTTGAACTTCAGCATCTGACCTTCCTGGGAACAGTCTGGATTGATTTCCCTTAGGATTGACTGATTTGATCTTCTTGCAGTCCAAGGGACTCTCAAGATTCTTCTCCAGCACCACAGCTCAAAAGCATCTATTCTTCTGCGCTTGGCCTACCTTATGGTCCAGCTCTCACAGCCATACATTACTATTAGGAACACCATCACTTTGACTATACGGACTTTTGTTGGCAGGGTGATGTCTCTACTTTTTATTATACTGCCCAGGTTCACCATAGCTGTCCTCCCAAGGAGCAAACGTCTTTTAATTTCATGGCTACAGTCACCATCTGCATTGATCTTGGATCCCAGAAATGTGAAGTCTGTCACTACTTCCATGTCTTCCCCTTCTATTTGCCATGGTGTGATGGGGCTGGATGCCATGATCTTCGTTTTTTTTATGTTGAGTTTCAAGCCTACTTTTGTGCTCTCCTCTTTCACCCTCAACAAGGGGTTCTTTAGGTCCTCCTCACTTTCTGCCATTAGAGTAGTGTCATCTGCATATCTGAGGTTGTTGATGTTTTTCCCCAGCAATCTTAATTCCTGCTTCTGCTTCATCAAGGCCAGTATTCCTCATGATGTACTCTGCGTATAAATTAAATA
This sequence comes from Heteronotia binoei, assembly GCF_032191835.1. Lineage (NCBI taxonomy): Eukaryota > Metazoa > Chordata > Lepidosauria > Squamata > Gekkonidae > Heteronotia > Heteronotia binoei. The sequence continues at coordinate 97,830,667 of NC_083229.1, forward strand.
AGCAGCATGACAATATACATCCTTGTCGAACTCCTTTTCCTATTCTAAACCAATCAGTTGTTCTATATCCCGTTCTGACCGTTGCTTCTTGACCCTTATACAGGTTTCTCAGGAGACATGTGAGGTGGTCTGGTACTCCCATCTCTTTAAGTACTTGCCACAGTTTGTTGTGATCCACACAATCAAAGGCTTTAACATAGTCAATGAAGCAGAAATAGACGTTTTTCTGATACTCCCGTGCTTTCTCCATACTGGCTGCTATTTATTATAACATTTAGAAGGGAATCTCAGATATTTTGCTGATCAGTTAATGGATGCACATACGCTATATGCATAGCACATCACCACATGAACATAAACATATATAATAGGCAAGAATGACATTTGTCAAGGTAGCTGCTAACTCAGTGGTACTTGGAAGAAAATGCTTTAATTCTCTTAAATGTAAAAGTAATTTGCTTTAATGTTTTAACATGCTGGCAGAAAGGAGGAGGAAGCTATTTAAAGCCAAAGAAACCAAAAAGCAGTAAATCTGCTATGTAAAATAAGGCCATGGAAGAGAAAGAAAATAACTATGTGTGTACTATATTATGAAAGTTTTCTTTTCAATTAGAGCAAGAAAAATTAAATAATGTTTCTCTAATGGAATTTTAAGATAACCGAACTTTCCATATTCAAATAGTTAAATCTCGTTACAAAAATAATCAAATTGCCTGTCTCTCACCTCAGTTCCAAGTGCACACAGATGCAAAAGTAGGGGGCCAATCCTAAGCAGGTTTACTCAAAAGTAAGTCCAATGTTGCTCATTGGGGCTTGCTTCCAGAACAGTGTTCGCAGGATTGCAAACTGGACCTCTTGTGTGTGCTCAGCTATCTATACTTTTTTGAATTATGTGCAACAATCTGAGCATACAAATGCTGCTTATTTCCTTCCATGGAAATGAGTCATGAAGATATTGTGAGCAAGCAGGTCCATGCACACACTGGAATACCTATGTTTGGAACTGAGGATCAGGGTGACGCCATGGCTGCGATCACACACACTAAATAATGTACTTTCAATCCACTTTCCAACTGGATTTTGCCAGTTCATACAGTAAAATCCAGTTGGAAAGTGCACTGAAAGTGGATTGAAAGTGCATTATTTCGTATGTGTGATCACAGACCATATGTCTTGAGATAGGGTTTCTTTTTTATGGAAATAATCTCCACGTAGCTGGTGCAAACCACCTGTTCGGAAATGCAGTGCAAATATTTAGTTTTTGCTGCATGGTTGCAACGTATATTTGCGTCTTTGTGCTTCATAGGTGAGTGTACCCATTTTTCCTACAGTGTAGTTATTTCTGTGCAGGAAACAACATTTTAAGCAGGACAGCTCTAAAATGTCATTCTACACCTTTATAGCAGTCTCTAGGGTTGCAGTCCTTTGCATACATACTTGAGAGTAAGGACTGTTGAAAATGAAAAAACTTACCTCTGAAATGAGAGGCAAACAATTTTTGCTTTATAGATAATTGAAGGTGGCTGAGTGTTTTTGTGGACACTTGCAGTCCTAGGAACAGGGTGGTGAGCAAAGCCCCAAGGGGAACAAATAAACATGACTGGAGAAAAAACAAGGCACAGTTTGTACCTAATACAACATTGGCACATCATGGGGCATGGATCCAGAGACCTCCTTTGGCTAATGGCACCAACTGATTACCTAGCTCCCACCCACCCCGGTCACGGAAGCAATATGAGATGTCAAGTCCTGGAATCTTACATGGCATAAGACACTTTGTGATTTCCTAGCCCCTTGAAGGTGAGACTTGCCCAACAGACCCTGAGCTGGGCATATCATGGATGGTCTCCAGTTCTCTTATGGGACTCCCCAGATTGAGGAGGTAAGCACACATGCTCCGTTCCCCCCACAAATGGATCTGGCCTAATGCTCAACCCGCCTACCATAGCTAGGACAAGAACAAAAGATGAAATTAATACAGTATCAAAAAGTGCAAAAAACTCAAGGAAGGGATAGTGGGTGGGGAAGGTGGAGCTGACTGACTGAGGCCCTGACAGCAGAGCCAGCTATAGATGAATCAGGTGGACCAGAGTGAAAACTCCATCTTTCACCTGGAAGCTCTGCCCACCCAGCTGGCCCAGGCACCTGATTGGTTGTACTGTGCTGCAGCCAAGGTAAGACCATGCAGTAGAAAAGTCAGCCGAATGGCTTTTAAGCTTTAAATTTTAAGTGCATTTGGTCTGATGAAGTGGCTAGAAAAAAATTCATGCATAGCAGTTCTGTTTTCTTTACTTCTGTATCACATATAACTTTTAAATGTAACTAGGTTTTATTAGTGGCAAGTGAACATAAACATTGCAATGCACATGTCCAGCAAACTGAGCTGAGGCTATGTTAAAATTTAAATATTCTATTTGTATGTGCTTTATGTTATTTAATGTACAGAATTAAGAATTAATGTAATATTGTATACAGGGCTTTTTTTGAGCAGGAATGCACAGGAACGCAGTTCTGACTGATTTGGCACCAAGGGGTGTGGCCTAATATGCAAATGAGTTCCTGCTGGGCTTTTTCTACAAAAAGAGCCCTGTGTGGAACAATGGTGATGTCAGGGGGTGTGGCCTAGTATGCAAATGAGTTCCTGCTGGGCTTTTTCTGCAAAAAAGCTCTGATTGTATATATTGTCCATTCTCAGTAAATGAAGAAATAATACAGCTATCATTATTGACATAAATGCCAGAATGCATACACAGACCCCTCTGTATACAAGTGGGAAACATAGGCAAGGGGCCCTGCTTCCTTCTGGTGGCAGCCCCTTGGACCAGGGTTGGATTAACAGTTAGGCCAAGTAGGCACTGGCCTATGGGCCCCCATCCCTTTAGGGGCCCCAGGCCGGCATCCCCCCCCCCCGTTTCCCCCCCTGCTTGCAGCCCTCCTGGCCTGCACATGCAGCCAGCAATTGAGTTGCTCTTTGCCTGACTTGCCTGGTGTGGCTGCTGCTGGTGTTGTCACCAAGTTTGGCTCTCTCTGCCTCTCCCCCATAGCTTTGTCAAAGAAACTTTCAAGAAGGTACCTGCAGGCTGCAGCAGGGGGCTGTCGGCAGCAGAGTGGATGTTCCGAGACAATTTGCGACGGGGCCTCCAAGATTTCAACTGCCTAAGGGCCTCCACAGGGTTTAATCCGGCACTGACAACTCCCTTCATTGGGATATTTGGTTAATATAGAAGAATTTGTGTGGTACTGAGTGCAGTAAATAAATCTCCCAAGAGCTATATTGCAAAAAAGGTAAACTTACATTTATTCAAGTAGATCCAGTTCACATTCAGGTTGCAGTTAAAAAAGTGAAGCCTAATCTAACAAGTACTTTCCTTACCACAAATGGTCAGCTTGTACAGCATCATATGTGTGGGAGCATAAGGGCTATGTATCTTCAGGAGAGACCTGTAGAAACATTCTCCATGGAAAGCCATGTGAGGTGAGAGGGCAAAGGGAGAAAGAGGCTTCAAGAGGGGATTGGATAAACATCTGGAACAGAGGTCCATCAGTGGCTATTAGCCACAGATGAAACTCTCTATCTGGGGTGGTGATTCTCTGTATTCTTGGTGCTTGAGGGGGGGACAGTGGGAGAGCAACACTGAGAGGGTTTTTAATGTCCTGGTCCCACTAGTGGACCTCCTGATGGCACCTGGGGGTTTTTTAGCCACTGTGTGACAGGTGTCAGACTGGATGGGCCAGATTGGCCTGATCCAACATGGCTTCTCTTAAGTTCTTATGTTTAAGAGATGAGGCTCAGAGGTCAGCCCCCCAGGTTTAAGGCAAAGAGCGGCATCCCATTCAAGGAAACAACAGCTATATATACTTAGAGTGATGTAGCACCCCTCCGCTTGTCCAGCTACCTCATAAGGTGTTGCTCAAGAAGGGCCTTACACTGCCAAGGCTTTTCAAAGGGCACAGAGGGTTCATCCTCCCCCCCCACCACCAAAAAAATTGTGCAGCAGAAGACCTCTGTGACGGACTCAGGCAAGTTAGCCTAGAAGCTGGGAACAGCTTTGCAATGATTGGCCAGGCCGCAGCTATGGTAACAGAAATGTAGCAAATTGAGAGACGCTTGGAGGGAAGTAAAATGCCTCAGGGTTTTAGATTCAGTTCAGTTGGAGCTTGAGTACTAAACAGTTAGGAGTGAAGTGTGTACTAAAGCTGATCAGTTGTTGTGACGCATCTGGAAGAAGCTGAGAACAGCCAGTGGGCTGAGTTCCTTGAGGAGACAGAACTGAAATAAGCTTGTCTGTAAGAGAATCTGTAGTCAGAAGGGGGTAAAAACCAGACACCTTCTGTGAGGAGCAACTCTTTCAGAGGATCTGTCAGCACAACAGGGCAGACTCCTAGTAAACTGAGAACACTCAAACACTCAGAAAGGAGGACTGGATTCTGGTAGCTAGAAGGGAATCCCCCCAAGATTCAGACTAGGAATCTAGCTGGGTGGGACACACAGGAGTGAGGGGCTGGAAATAGCACTCAGAAGGTGTGGATCCTGTATGCTAGTGTGAATGTCTTTGAAGGAGAATTGATCTAGCATAAGTCAGAAGTCCTCAGTGTGATTGGAAAAGAGTCAATGTCAGTTTATTATTTTTATGATTTGAGAAGCCTGAGCATAGGACTATACCATCATGACTGCATAAGCCTTCCTAGTGCCCAGTAGGCACTGCCTGCCTGTCCAGAGTTTTGAATAATTCTAAAGCCTGCCTGTTTGGTAATTTAAGAATCTCCTGCCTGGTTATATTTGTTCAGCCTGACACACCTCTGGAGTTTAGAGATTATTTTAACAACCAACTGCCTGCCAACTGATTTGTTTTTACTACAACTAATTAATATTATTTTTTTACCTTTCTCTTACCTTTTGTGAATCAATACATATTCTTTGTGTGATTTTGAATTTAAAACCATCTGGTGCCTAGTGTACTTTAGTTCTGACAGGATTTCTGTGTGTGTGCCTGAGGGACTAAGGGAAGGTGACTGGGGGGAAATTCATAGTGGTCATCCTCCCAAGCTGACCCTGACCAGTTCCTCAAAACCTCCTGCAAGGGTTTTTAAAAATCTGGCTCAAATGATATTTCTGAGAGCAAGAGTAGAATAGTGGGGAAATGCCTGTTGAAGAGAATTGCTGCATTTTCTATTTAAAACAGAGTGCCATGTTAGTGCTGCAGAATGCGGTTTATGAGGTAGAGATTTAGAGGTACTAAAATTATTTTAGTGTCTACATTCACCTTGACTGAAGCACGTTTTCCATCACAAGGTTTCTAATACAAACAGACATCCATTGAGAACCCTCTTTGATGTAAATTTAGTGTTCTGGATAGCTTGGCATATGAAAATTAATGACTGTAATCTTACTATCACCCCAAAATGTGAATAATCTCAATCACAGGTAACAGTAATTTAAAAGACATGGAACAGGCAAGGTAATTACTGTGTATTGGAATAATTTCTGAGTAGGAGCTGGATAGACCAGGGGTCCCTAGTCTTTTTGAACCTATGGGAACCTTTTGAATTCTGACACAGGGTGGTGGGAAGAGCCACAAAATTGCCACGTTGGAGGCAGAGCCAACCAGAGAGAGGGAAAGAGAGGAAGCCCCAGTGCAAAGGGAGTTAGTTTTAAAAATTCACTGGGAAAGAGGAATCAGAGAGAAGGCTGAGCTATAATTCTTCTCCCTGACATGGTAGCTTCCCCCTGCAAGAAGGTTTCAACATGGAGGTACATTCATAAGAACATAAGGAGGGAAGGGGGGAAGGGAAGGGAAGGGAAGGGAAGGGAAGGGAAGGGAAGGGAAGGGAAGGGAAGGAAGGAAGGAAGGAAGGAAGGAAGGAAGGAAGGAAGGAAGGAAGGAAGGAAGGAAGGAAGGAAGGGAGGGAGGGAGGGAGGGAGGGAGGGAGGGAGGGAAGGAAGGAAGGAAGGAAGGAAGGAAGGAAGGAAGGAAGGAAGGAAGGAAGGAAGGAAGGAAGGAAGGAAGGAAGGAAGGAAGGAAGGAAGGGAGGGAGGGAGGGAGGGAGGGAGGGAGGGAGGGAGGGAGGGAGGAGGTTGGGAGGGAAGGAAGGGAGGGAAGGAAGAAAGGAAGGAAGGAAGAAAGGAAGGAAGGGAGGAGGGAGGGAAGGAAGAAAGAAAGGAGGGAAGGGAGGAGGGAGGGAAGGGAGGGAAGGAAGGAAGGAAGGAAGGAAGGAAGGAAGGAAGGAAGGAAGGAAGGAAGGAAGGAAGGAAGGAAGGAAGGAAGGCCGCCCCCTCCCGCCAGCCCCCCCCGCTTTCGGCCCCCACCCTCCCAGCTTACCCTCTTCCAGCGGGGCGGGGGGCGGCCTCTCCTCCCGGTGGCTGGTGCTGCTGGCAAGGCTGGCGGCGGCTGCGGAGGCCGGGAAGGGCCTGCGCTGGTCTCTGGAGGGCCTCCAGGGACCAGCGGAGGCCGCCGAGAGGCCTCAGCTGTTCGGCGCTGGTTGCTCCGCGGCCTCCGCTGGTCGCAGGAGGCCCTCCAGAGTCTCTGGAGGGCCTCCAGGGACGAGCGGAGGCCGCCGAGAGGCCTCAGCTGTTCGGCGCTGGTCGCTCCGCGGCCTCCGCTGGTCGCAGGAGGCCCTCCAGAGTCTCTGGAGAGCCTCCAGGGACGAGCGGAGGCCGCAGAGAGGCCTCCCCTGTTCGGCGCTGGTCGCTGGAGGCCTTCCAGAGTCCCTGGAGGGCCTCCAGGGACCAGCGGAGGCCGCGGAGAGGCCTCCGCTGTTCGGCGCTGGTCGCTGGAGGCCCTCCAGAGTCTCTGGAGGGCCTCCAGCGACCAGCGGAGGCCGCGGAGAGGCCTCCGCCACCGCCGCCGGGCCCCGCGCGCGGGCAGGGAAGGCGGCGAGGGAGGGAGGGAGCGTCCCTGCGCATGCGCAGGGGCCCTGCGCACGCGCAGGGACGCTCCCTCCCTCTCTCGCCGCCTTCCCCCCGGCGCCCGCGGCCCACCGCCTCCGGGGCTGGCTAAACCGGGACCTTTAATGGTCCCGGTATAGGCAGCCCGGGAGGCAGGAATTGGTGGCCAGAACCGGGAAAGTCCCAGGAGACCGGGACGGTCTGGCCACCCTATCCGACATGCAGTTGCTAACCCAGCGTTCTAAAATGTTAAAATCCTTCGAAAGCTGTGCTATGTCATATCAATATATTATTTGACTCTTAAAAGAAAACCCAATGAAAGAATAGTGCAAATGGCAGCTGCTCTCCCAGGCATTTGCCTCCCCAGTGTGTGTGAAGACAGAGAAAGGAAGAAAGAAAAATGGGATAAGATTATTAGGTCAAGGAACAAGTAACCACATTTTTTATTTCCTTTCTTCCTTCTTAATTACTGTTTTCCCAACCAGCATCATAAATAGAAAACCCTCATTGCACATAGGAAAAAGGAAAGGTCCCCTGTGCAAGTACCACTCGTTTCCAACTCTGGGGTGATGTTGCAGACTTTTTAATGGGGTGGTTTGCCATTGCCTTCCTCAGTCTTTTACACTTTCCCCCCAGCAAGCTGGGTACTCATTTTGCCGACCTCGGAAGAATGGCAGGCTGAGTCAACCTTGGGCCGGCTACCTGAATCCAGCTTCTGCTGAAATTGAACTCGGGTCGTGAGCAGAGAGTTCAGATCACAGTACTGCAGTACTGCTACTTTACCACTCTGTGCCATGGGGCCATTATCGCACATAAGGAAAGCCTAAAAGTTATTGCAAAGGTTTATCACATAATTTAACAACAGCGGCCAGAAATTTCACCACACAGAAAGCAGTTAATTTAACTTTATCTCTGAGTTGCCAGGATGATTTCATTTTTGAAGCAACAAAGTCCTGATTAAAGAATGCAGAGATCAATTCAACTCCTAGAGCTGAAAAGTTGGGACAGTAAAAAAATATGATCCACAGAACTGATTTTGTTGTTGACACAACTGCAGGGTCTATCTGAATATGGAATTCCATTGAATCTTCCTAACATCACCACTGAAATTAGGGCATTCAAGCACGCAGGCATGAACACCCTTCTATAATTCAAAAGAGTTAGCTCAGCTTGATAGTTTGGCATTTTTGTTGGAGGGAGAATGCCTACTGAGATGGATAAACACACTCTGCAGGCTCTAATCAATGTACTCTCATAATCAAATTCCCTCAGACAGCTTCTAATGAGCTGGGCCAATTCTTGTCTACTCATTGTTTCTATTATTTCATGGGTAATGCCCAAATGCAATAATTTATGATCTATGTGATGGAATCGACCCAATTTAACCTTCAGACCCAGTCCTGTCAACTCCCTTTTGGGTAGCCAACTCCTGGAGGGAGCTAATCTTCTTCCTGCCACCTGGGCATGCTGCCACCACCTGCTCAATTTAGGGGTTCCTGACAAAGGAACAGGACTCCCAGTCCTCCTTGCCAGTTCTGAGGTCTGGCTTCAAGGTCCCCTGCCAACCCAGCACCTGGTTATCACAGAGACCAAAGTCCTTCTTTGGAAGACCCCTGGAGAATTTGCACCCTTGCCAACTGCATGCCTTTCCCGTTCCCTGGATTCCCCTCTTACAGTAAAAGGCAGTTGGGGAAACTATGTGGTACAGAGGGACTCCACTTTAAACAAACATAATTTATTTACAACATACACTATTTACAGGCATTCTTTTAAAAAGTGAACAGAAGCAACAAATCATAGTAGGAAGAAAAAGCACACCTTCTCTCCCTGTTATACTACTTGCCCTCACTAGATGACCTGCAGGGCAGGCACCTTACTTGGACTGTTGCAAGCCTGACCATACCTTCTGAACTAACTAATATCCAAGACTGAACTCAAACTCAAACTGAAAGGCTTCCTGCCCAAAATCTCCAATATAAAACCCAGTTCCCACCCAGGAACTGGTTTACCCTGCTGCAGCCTTTTGGGAAACCAGCCTGAAAGGCTTCCTGTCTCTCAAAGAAGCCTCCTCAGAATTGCTGCTTCCAGATAGAAGGGGAAGAGGGAGGAGGAAGAGACTAGGCCAAAGCCTTGCCTAGTTTGATCGACTCCTTTAGCCAATTTCCAGACAAGCACAAACCTAAAATGGTGTTTCTCCACAATCCAGTAATCTGTCCCAAAAACTTGTGTGATGGTTGAACTTGACTAGTCCAAAGAGGCTTGATTCTGGGTTTGATTTTAGGATCCTAATTTCTGATTGAATGCTCTATCCCAGGCCTTTGCTTCAAAGGACGTCTCCCCAACTTCAGCTCTCAGAGCTATTCCAGACACACATGGAGGGATTCCCAAAATATCACACAGGATCTTAATAGTGGTCTATTGATATTCTCTGTCACTGCTCTGTTCCAAACCCCAGCAGCATATAGCATCTGCCTGGTGACTCTAGCATTAAATACTTTAACTGCTGCAGGAACATATGGGCCAACAGAGGAGTAATAAAATCTTGAGATGGCCTTCCCAATACTCATAGCAACTCTTACAACCAGGGCTTTCTGTAGAAAAAGCCTGGCATAAACTCATTTGCATATTATGCCACACACCTTGACACTGAGTCAGCCGGAACTGTGTTCCTGTGCGTTTCTGCTCAAAAAAAAGCCCTGCTTACAACAGAGTTCAAGTGTACCTTCCAAGTGAATTATTATTTTGGGTCAGCAGAGTGCTCAAGGTACACAACGTAGGAGAGCCTTTCTGGTTTGTGTGTAGGCTTCCCAATCCCCAGGTCCCAGAGGGGGATCCCCGGTTTTACAGGCTTCCCCCCGTCCCCAGCCAGCTGGCCGGTGGGGGAAGCCCCGCCCCACAGCCACCATGTAGCTCTAGATCTTGGGCAGGTTTAGAAACCTGCAAACAGGTCCGTTTCAAAATGTGTGTGTGTCTGTGAGCCTTTAAAATTGAGCAGAAAGTACTTCATGGGAACGGTCAGCAACACAGTCTCTCGGTTTGTTTTGCTTTCGTTTCAGAGCAACTAAGAGTGTGTGTGAGTGAGAGAGAGAGAGAGCTAGCAGCGTAGCCCCTGTTCTTTTCAGATGTTGTTGTGAAGGAACCAAACCCAGTAAGTGTGTGTGTGAGAGAGAGAGAGAGAGGGTTGCCAATCCCCAGTTTTGGAGGCCCTCTCCCCCCCCCCCGCTTAAGGGTCATCAGAAAGCGGCAGGGGGAGGGAGGGAAATGTCTACTGGGCAATTATTCCCTATGGAGAATGATTCCCATAGGAAATGATGGGGAATTGATCCGCAGGTATCGGGGGCTCTGGGGGGGCTGTTATTTTGAGGTAGAGGCACCAAATTTTCAGTATAGCATCTAGTGCATCTCCCCCAAAATACTCCCCAAGTTTCAAAATGATTGGACCAGGGGGTCCAATTCTATGAGCCCCAAAAGAAGGTGCCCCTATCCTTCATTATTTTCTATGGAAGGAAGGCGTTTAAAAAGGTGTGCTGTCCCTTTAAATGTGATGGCCTTGGAGTTCAATTATGCTTGTCATACCCTTGCTCCTGGCTCCGCCCCAAAGTCTCCTGGCTCCACCCCCAAAGTCCCCAGATATTTCTTGAATTGAACTTGGCAACCCTATTTGTGTGTGCTGACAAGAAGCAAAGTTACACACAGAGTCTCTTTATCATTGCACAAGTAATATGAGTCCTTTATCATAAGGAACTCCATTCTAGATAGGATAGAGATAGGATTCTATTCTAGACTAACTAGCTAGGATGGATAGAGATGCAGGAAGCATGTCCTGCCCTCATGGTGCCAAGATGGACAAGGCTAGCATAGTATGGAGAGAAGGTGTCAAGACCAGAAGGAAGATTCCCTGAGAGTAGCAATCTACATATCAGAGGGATAGCATCAGAGCAGTAGAAAGGGAAGGATGATCAGAGTCCTAGCTTTCTATTTCTTTGACTCTCTATGGTTTGTGATGTTGCTCTGTCCATAAAGATCACTTAATAACACAGAAGACAACTTAAAGCAAGCAGAAAATGATGGCCACATTGCTTGCTTTCACTGGTAATTCCCTAAAGCACTCCCATCTTCAGCCTGGATACATCTTCTCTACCTCCACCTAATAAGTTACAGAAAATTATCATCTGGATATCTGGTCCGTGATCTGCACATATATTTTGTCCAGAATGTCAAAAAATGATCCCCTAATGTATTATGGCTGTAATTATGTAGAAACCACAGACAATTAATGTGAAATGGGGAAAAATATCACAAAGCATAATTGCAGGTTTTAAAAAATAAGTCTGGCACTCATCTCTGCTGAGAGCAGCTCATTGATCTCTGAAGAGACAAGCCTTGGCTTCCCTGCTACACTGTCACACTCAATCAAAAGGCCTGCACATATATTAATGCTTCACTGTTGTGTCCTAGGCTCAAATGGGAGAACTGTTACTTTTGGAGGGAACTTACTTTTGGAGGGAAGCCGAACAAGCCAGAGCTTGAACTCCACACTAGGGTTCCAGAGAAGGCCTAAGCGTGCCCAATCAGGGAAAGGATTGAAACATAAGTAGCCAATCAACATCCAGGCTCATACTGTACCCTGATAGGCCCTTAGGGCCCTGTAAATAGCCAATCCGTGTAGATAGTTAAGGACCAATCAGAAGGGGGCAAGAATTGTATAAAGGAGCAGGAAGTTTGAACAGAGCTCAGTCTGTGTGTATGTGTTCCTGAAGTAAAGCTTGCTGAAATCAGTCTCCAACTCTGGTCTCTTACTGCGCTGACCCCAGTACTTTACATTCACCAACAGTTAAGCAAGGCTAAATACTCTGGGATAGTGGGGGAGAGGATTCTGACTGGAGGTGAGCAAAGAGGCGCAAAGTATAAAACTATTATTTGCTAGAACACAAACCTTGCTTTTCAGTTCAAAACATGGTTAGTGCGATCTGTGACTTGATATCCGAATCAATCTGTAGTGTGGCTAATCTTAACTACAAATAACAGATAGTGGACAAATCCACCACTCCAAAAGAAGTAGGTAGCATCAGGCCTCCCCCAGAAACCTAAGTAAGTCCTTGTCTAGTTTTATGGGCTGATGCCAAGGGAAAATTTAGAAACAGTGGTTGGCCATGAACTCTTGTACTCTCCATTAGCTTGAAGTAAACTGAAGTTCACCTGAAGTTTCTACAGAACACCTGACCCAATATCACAACTTCTCTAAAATAATTCCTTCTAGGACCACATTTCTCTGAGAATGTGGGATCCTAAGAACATTTTCCTGGGAATAAGCCCCACTAACTAGGCTTTATTAGCATGCTAAGTAGTCCAGCTTACCTTTGTACTTTCAGATAGCCATTTTTCAATTTGGTGTTCAAGAAGATGAAGAAGATATTGGATTTATATCCCGCCCTCCACTCCGAAGAGTCTCAGAGCGGCTCACAATCTCCTTTACCTTCCTCCCCCACAACAGGCACCCTGTGAGGTGGGTGGGGCTGGAGAGGGTTCTCACAGCAGCTTCCCTTTCAAGGGCAACCTCTACCAGAGCTATGGCTGACCCAAGGCCATGCTAGCAGGTGCAAGTGGAGGAGTAGGGAATCAAACCCGGTTCTCCCAGATAAGAGTCCGCACACTTAACCACTACACCAAACTGGCTCTCCTAAGAGATATCTTATTAATGACTGGCTTTTATATTCTCAAATGGCACCTGCCTTGTTTCCTTCTTCTCAGAAAGCTTAGAAACCAGTTCCATCCAACAGCACCCAAGCAGCAGATCCTAGAGGAGATACAGAACTGGAACATTAATATCATGGCCTCAAAGATCTTTTTTCTCTCCTTGTTTTTGATGTTCTGAGCCTCCCTGAGCCTGTTTTTGATGTTCTGAGCCGCCCTGAGCCTGCCTCGGCGGGGAGGGCGGGGTATAAATAAAATTTATTATTATTATAAATAAAAACTTTATTTATTATTATTCTTTGACGAGGAGTTGTTGAGTCTGGCAGCTTACACACCGTTTTGTGATACTTTGATTGGCTGGAATAAAATGTATTAAACAACTTTTTGTTTTGAATCATCTTGATATGAAACAGTTAATTTTGTTAATTGTTTTAGTTTTATTCCAGCCAGTGTCCATTCCAAGTATCTCGATATTTATGCACACACTTCATATTTTAGTACAGATGGTTTCAGGAAAATTGCAGAGTATGTGAAAAGGTTTAGTAGAGAGAGTTCATACTGGCTAGCAAGTTTTGTGTCAGTCATTGTTGCCAAATTTTATATAAAGTGTTGATACATGAGATATAATTTCCCTTTTGTATCTTGAGTCCCCATAGTATAATATTTCACAAAAAGAACCATTTAGGTTTGCATGCAGGAGGTGCCAAAGTCTAATTGCCTTTAATTATGTTGTTGCAATTAACAATTGCCTTTTGTTTGAAAAGTATTGCAGTTCTGTCTTGCAAACCTACACTTCAGGGGCAGAATTAAATCAGAAGAAGATATAACAATATTAACTGAGAATATTCATGTGAAATAATATATGATTAAGGTATGGGCCCCTAACTAGGAAGTAAATCTAATTGTGATCTATGGTTTCTTTAGCATGTATCATGAATTGCAGTAATAGACAACTACAATGTATACAAAAATGATGGGTTTGATGTCTGATAAGTGTATAGAATTTTGAACTCAAATAACTTCACACAAATTCATATAATTACTTACGTGTTTAGTATTATATATAATACAAGACCTATGAGAACTTATCTCTTTTCCCAACTCCTCCCATCTAGTGCTTTCAGTCTCCCTGTGTCAACCCTTTCTGCTTCTTCTCCCACTCACCCCCTTTTTCTGTTCATCTCTCTGACACAGTCAGCCTGTCTCTTATTCTGTCTCTTCCCCGATCCTCAGGTTTTGAGTTTTCCCTTTTTTGCTCTTCCCTTCTCCAGCTTCAACTCATCTCTGTCTTTTCCTCCCTGTTTTTCTTTTCTTTTCTTTTTTGTCTGTCTTCTTCCAGCACACTATGCTGACAATTTCTCCCCACAATGAGGGACTAAAGTAGCTTACATCATTCTCCTTTCTTCTAATTTATCCTCATAATAACCCTGTCAGGTAGGTTAGGATGAGGATATGTGTCTGGCTTGAGCCCCATGAATCACTCAGCAGAGTGGGGATTCGAACCTGGGTCTCCCAGTTCCTAGTCTGAATCACTAGCTCTTAATACCACACTTGCTTTGGTGGGGAGATTACTGTTGAATAATAGCAAACAGTCAGGCCTGAGTGACCCATGCAAGTCATGCCTAACCCCAAAGAGTCCTCTCTTAAAAGCCAAAACAGCCCTGGAAAATGCCCTGACCCCCTTCCCCTACCTTTTTCTGACAGAAGCCAAGACTTGAAAGCTGGCAATACTGTTGTGGTTGCATAGCAACTACCACTGAGGGCAACTATTTCTTAAAACTTTTGTGATTGGGGGTGAATCCTACCCAGTGTCTTTTTTTTTTTTTTTAGATTTCAGAATTTTCTGCAAACCTGGGGCCTTTCTAAGGTTTATAGGAAGATCTGTCTTGTCTGTTTGTGGCTTAGTATCTGGATTTAAGTATCCACAGATTGTGCTATGTTGAAAATTATATATATTGATGCAAAACTAAATTCCTTGGATCAGGATCCTAAAGTTCAATTTTAGGTACTCAAGCTGTATCATGCCCTGTGATAGGATTGGTCTATCCATCTACAGCTCCCCTTTTGGGGCTGAATGTTAGATCATCCAGTCAGTGTGTGACCTATTTGAATGTTCTACAAAACAGATTTATTCTGGGCACCAATTGTGTCTTCTGTTTTTCATTCACCCTCAAGTTGTTCTGCTGCTTAATTTGGCTCTCTTGGCATTTGCTAGCTCATTCCTTCTCTATAGTGGCTCCACCTTGTGGGAAAGGCTTCCTGAGCAGATGAATAAAGCAGGAGTCAAGTTGCACCTTTAAGACCAACCAATTTTTATTTAGAACGTAAGCATTCGTGTGCTCTTAAGCACACTTCATCAGACGAGGAATCCAGCACAGTGAATTATTACTGAGTAATAATTCTGAGCAGATGAATGTATGACCTTTGTGTAACTCAATCTTTGTTACATCTTAGTTGCCCTGAGTCTTGTGAGAGAATGGCGTTTGGCCACTCCTAAGAGAACTTTCCTCTCTCTCATGCTTGTTAGCAGCCCTTATCTTTAAAACCTAGGTTGTTTCTTCCCACCACTGGACACCAGCTGCAAGATGGTTGGGCTCATTCTAGTGTTTAGGATAGCTTAATTAATGATTTCTTCACTGGTAGCCAGCATTTAGAGTACAAGATGCCTAGTTTTAGGTGTGCATGTGTTGTCGTATTCTGACAAGTTTTGCTGTGTGTATATGTGCTCAAGGCCAAGGTGATGGAAGTTTAGCCTGCATTTTCTGTAAGTTTGATGCTTCATTGAAAATCTGCTTGTAAGCAAACCTCAATCATGCATATTGTTTCCTTGGGATTTCTTCAGATCTGGAACAATGAGTGGGCACCATCTTCAGGAGGCACTGTGAAGTCATTTTATTTGCATAGGGTTTTCATGGAATGTAAGCTGTAGGTATTTTATTTGGGAGAAAGTTAATTGGATTTTTTTAAAAATATATTCATTTTGGGATCATAAGCTACTTTGGGCCACAAGGCAAAGATGGGGTGTGGATATTTTAATTAATAAATGTAACCTAGAATTGAATGATTCCAACATAGTTGTGCATTTTTATGGATAGTTAACCAGAATCATGCCATAAAATCATGCCATTTTCATAGCATATTTGAGCATTTTCAGAAAGTGATTCTGTGTTACTTTGTAAAAGGATATTTCCCTTTAGTTGTAATTCAGATGTGTAAATATACAGGTTCTTGGGAGGAAGAATCTATTGCTGACTAACAAAAGCATCTGATTTTATATTGAGCCTCAGTTTTGCTCGAGGGCATGTGTTGTCTTGCAGCCAGATATACACCTTGCTTTGCCCTATTGATTAAACTTCATCTGATTGAATTTTGGGTTTATAGGACTAATGAGATAGTCTACCTCTGAGGTGTTTTAAAGTAAGAAAGAGGAGCAATAAAGTTCAGAGTCTGCAGTTTCTTTCTTTAAAAAAGTAAATCAATGCAGCCCAATAATAGGAATTGTGTGGCTCATTACATGTGGGCACCTCTCCAAGCTGTGTCAAATGGAATGCATTTGTCTCCATTAATCCTAGAGTTACAGACCTATAAAGTAGCATTCTGTTGAAATATTACTTTAAAAAAGAGAACATTTCTGAGAAAATTGTTGATTTGGGATACTTTCTAATTACACACAAGCAATTATTAATAACAGCATAATTACTTCCTTGTCTGTTCTTCTGGTTCATTAGCGGCAATGTTATCACTTCTGTTATTTTTATAAGACAACAAATATGTTTCCTCATCACTCCCAATTTCAGTGAAGATGCCCAGCATGACAAAAAGGGCTCTGCCACAGAGTCTTCAACTGGAAAAGATCTAATAATTTGACTGGACATGCAACTGTATTTTGATTCCCCTGCAGGAAATGTTTGTGCTGATTGTTTTTAATTTGCAGTCATCAAGAGGTGACTTCTTGGGAAAGTTATTTTCCAAGATCACAACACATCATATACTACAAAACCTTACTGGAACAGTGGGAGCAAATCTATTTAGGAGGAGAGGACTCATCTCCATTGAGGAAGGATTTGTCCTTCCTATTGCTTAGGGTCTTGGGTAGCAGCATTAGAAAAAGAGGTGACTAACCCTGCCCTTACATATAAGCTCTTAAGACTACTGAAGGGAAAGACTCAAGCAGTTCATATTATTTTTGTTATACAAGAAGCTACTCTCTATAATTTCTTTGAACCTGTTTCCCAGAATGTGATGCAGTGAAAAGAAATGTAATCTGGCAAATCAGTAGCTCTACTGGTCACCTTTCATAATAACCTGCTAAGATAACAGTTGTTATCACTGGGTTTAAAGTTTTGTCAAAGGACCAGATTGTAGTTTGGGGACACACAGTGAGACCTCAGCAACTACAACTTCTAAGGAAGTTCCAGCAGTGAACATTTATTTAAATATGTAGTACAGGTAACTTCAAAATGTGTAGTTCACATACCACTTAATCAGAAGTAACACTTTTGTTTTGGATCAAAAAGAGGTAGAAGAACATACATTTCAGGGGAAAGTGATATCTGGATATATGAAAACTCATATTTGTATGCCCTAAATTTCTTTTTCTTATGACATGATCCTTCCCATTCGTCTTCTTCAAAATGATTGGCTACTGCAATGTCATCATGGAATTTCCATGAATATTCTAACTGTTGATGAAAAAGGGTCTGTCATGGGTTATTCAGCAGCACACTTGTTTGCAGGGCTTTTTTGTAGCAGGAATGCCTTTGCATATTAGGCCACACACCCCCGATGTAGCCAATCCTCCAAGAGCTTACAGGGCTCTTCGTACCAGGGCTACTGTAAACTCCATGAGAATTGGCTACATATGGGGTGTGTGGCCTAATATGAAAAGGAGTTCCTGCTACAAAAAAAGCCCTGCTTGTTTGTATTTGTATCTTGTTTGCTGGTCTGATTTATCAGGGAACACATTTGAAAGATCTAACCTAACTACAAGTTCACTCTTAGGCTAGGCATATTAAAGGTGCTGCTAGTTATCTATAAAGCCCTAAGTTAATCGAGACTAAAGTATTTAAAGGATTGCCCCTCCCATATGAGTCTATCCACCAGCTAACAACATCAAGACTACCAGAACTAGGGGTTTTTTTCTGCAAGGGATTACCACCTGCAGAACTCCCTCCACAGAAATTTGTCCATGGCTGAGCTTTAGACAGTAATAGGGGTTACCATTGCTGGATTTGGAAATTCCTGGAGATTTGAGGGTGGACCCTGAGGATAGTGGAGTTTGGGGAGTGGAGAGATCCCAGTGGAATATAATGCCCTAGAGCAGGGGTCCTCAAACTTTTTAAATAGGGGGCCAGTTCACTGTCCCTCAGACTGTTGGAGGGCCGGACTGCCATTACTGTACAAGGCTGCGGGCCGTCAGTTCTCCGTCTTCTGCATCTCTCTCCCTTCCCCACACCACACACCCCGGCCTGGGAATTCACCTCACCCAGTGCCGGAAGTGTGCGTTGCTAACGCGAGTTTAGGTCGAACGTCACTTCCGGTCTGATTTTGCCATAACCCGGCGGGCCGCATAAACGTCCTCAGCGGGCCGCATCTGGCCCGTGGGCCATAGTTTGAGGACCCCTGCCCTAGAGTCTACCCTCCAAGGCTGCCATTTTCTCAATGGGGACTGATCTCTTCAGTCTGGAGACCAGCTATAATTCTGAGAGATCTTCAGGCCTCACCTGAGGATTTGCAAGGCTGGACAGCAAGTGTCTCATCTTATGTTCGTTTTTAAAAAATGTATTATTTTTGGAACTCTGAAGCAAGCTCATTTTTAGTTTGGGGTTGATATATATATTTTTCTATTGTTTCATTTTATTGTTTTGACATTGGAAGCCACCCGATGAGTCGTAGTGCTGGGAGGTGGAATATAAGCACTTTAAATGATAATAAATACCACCAAGGAAATAGAATCTGTATTGAACTAGTGCAAAAATTCACACAAGTGCTAAGAACGAGACCAGCTGTGTGCTGCTGGAAGAGGGTTGAAGGTCAAAAAGCTGAGAGACTGCAGCAGTCAAGAAATCGAGGGAGGGGAAAAAATTCTTTCTTTACTGCCTCTACTGCTCAAAATATGCCTTGTACACATGCTGGTTATTAAGAAAATCTGATTTCAATCTTCTGTCTCACAATTTTACGACCAGCATGGGAACTGTAGCATTGAAAGGAAAAACACAACTGAAATATTACAAGAAACTAGAGTAGTATAGCTTTAGTGGAAAGCAAAACAAAACCCTGCAGAATCTCATGAGGAACTTCCTTGATCTTCCCACCCCAGCAAGCGTGCCCTCTTCCTTCATACATCAACATTCTAGTTGGCAATGCTTGCCTCTCAGCCCATGCTGGGCTTCTGCAGGCAGGTGTTTATCACTCTACTTGAAATGAGCTGACGCTAGAAACTTACATCATTAATTTTTAAGACCAGCAGTGCACAGGGGAAACTCTGGCCTTTGGCATGGCCACATAGATCTTTTAAGGCAACACTGTAACAACATGACTTTCATATAGAGGAGCCTTTGAAACCTCTGCATCTTTTTAAGATACAAAAATGTTCTCAAAGCATGCAGTTCTAAACATTGCCCAAGGGAACGCCCAACTTATTTAGAGCCATTGTGAATGCCTAAGGGCACATATTAGAAAAGTTAATTTTCAGCAGTGACATTTCCTTTTTAATAATGAGTGCAGGGTTTAGGTTTGTTTGTTTTCCTCCTGCCTAGAAGTTGCTCGGAAGGAAAACTCTTCTATCATTATTTTTCATTATATAAAGAGAACATCAAATATTTATGTAATGACTATTTTTAAATTATTAATATTGTTTATTCTCTTAATTTAAAAGATTCAGCCAGCTTGACAGCTCAGTGAAAGCAATAAGGGGAGGCGCTATAGCCTATTACACAACATAATTTAGGACAAGGGGGTCATAGTTCAGTAGGTGAGTACCTGCTTTGCATGACGAAGGTCCCAAGTTAAATTCCTGGCATCACCTGCAAATGCAAGTAAGGAACACTCAGAAAGACCTCTCTGTACCAGGGAATTGCTAATATTCAGGGGCGGCAGTGTTGACCCATTCACAGCAAGGGAAATGTACAGCAAAGAAAGGTTAGCTAGTCAAAGACCATTTCTGCTTCTTTTTTATTATTTATTGAATTTATATTCTGCCCTCCCCACAAGCAGGCTCAGAGCAGATCACAGACAATAATTTGGCCATTTGACAAACATAAGTAATTAAAATACATTTCATAATTAAAAATGGTTGCACAGTTCGTTGTGCGCACAGTCTTAGATATTGGTGCTGCTGGACTCTGATGCTAATTTACTCCAGTAATGTTCTGCCTCAAATCTGCATGTCTATAGATTGTTCCCAATTATCTGTGTTTTCTATGGTTTATGCCTAGTCAGGGCTTTTTTCTAGAAAAAAGCCCAGCAGGAACTTATTTACATATTAGGCCACATCCTCTGATGCCAAGCTAGCCAGAACTGTGTTCCTGTGCATTCCTGCTAAAAAGAAAAAAAAGGCCCTGTGCCATATTCTTTAACACCCATGATCTTGGGTTGATGACTGAAGATTATGTGGAAGAATTCCATTCATGTTTTGCTAAACGCTGCTCTGTTATGCTAACTAGAGTGGGAGAGTGGTGAAGAGCAGCTCTACCCAGATACCCAGAGCCATTGAGAAAGTGGAAGCCCCCCCAAAAGTGTCTTTCACACTTCCACACAAAACATACTTTGCTTACAAAAGAACCAGAATCACAGATGACAGAAAAATTAATTTATTGGTGGCATCCCATGCCAAGGATGAGTCCTAGGCAGGGAGGGAAAGAAGTTTGCTGCTGGGGGCAGGGGCTGGAAAGAACCTTTTTAAACACCAGAGCCTTTGGGTTCTCAGCCAACTTGGCATGTGGGGCTGAGTCCCAAGCAGCAAGGCACAACAGGATGGTCAATAGCAGTTGAGATATAAGCATATCACTGGGGGGGGGGGGGGTGATGTTGTGCCTTGGATTCTCTGAAATCTATTTCTTTCAAGAAGTTCTTGGACTTTGGATTGAATCATGCTATCACATGAGCTCTTTTGTACTTCTCAGGGTAGAAGAAAGACAATTTGTATAAAAAGGGGGGAAAATCTTCTAGTAGCTTTAGTCTTAAGACTACTTGTTCAGCGTGCTTAATATGAAGAAATACATTTTCTCCTGGGAGGTTTGAGAGGAGCAAAATCTCTGCTTTGTGTTCAGGGTGGGCAGAGAACAGACTGTGAAGAAGTCCATCAATGGGTTTCCAGGCCCACCTCAGCTATCTCTTAAGAAATGCTAATATGTCTGGCTAGAGACAATGGGATGGTCAAGCTTTCCCTTTCTCCAAGCAGGGAACAAAGGTCTGGAGCAATAGAATAGTTGATAGTCTCCAGGAAGGAAATGTCCTGGAGGTCTCCAGGAAAAGTCTCTTTGGCCTGACCTGACAGGGCCACTGGGTGGAGAAACAGACATGATCAGGGGTGGAATTCCAGCAGAAGCTCCTTTGCATATTAGGCTACACACCCCTGATGTAACCAATCCTTCAAGAGCTTACAAAAAAGAGCCTTGTAAGCTCTTGGAGGATTGGCTGCATCAGGTGTGTGTGGCCTAATATGCAAAGGAGCTCCTACTAGGATTCCATCCCTGGACATGATAAAAACTCCTTGCAGGAGGAAGAAGGTCTCTTTTCCTTGGGTGTGGAGTCCAGGAGCGCAAAGACAGACCTCTCCACTGAGAAGGTGGCCATTGACTGTGTGTTCACCTGAAGAGTTGGAGAGATCTTCAGAGTAATGGTAACTTTGTAGGGATTTGTACTACCTAAAGCTAAAGAGGCCTGTCCTATATTTTAACTTCTGATATGGCATGTCAGAGAGGGTCATTTCTTTTGTGCTCCTTGCTCAGTCTGGTGTTGTGCTAAAGGTTGCTTGTGAACATTTTATTTTAATAAATATTTTATAACTTTTTTTGCTGGGAGTGGTCTTCTATACCACATAGACCTCCACCATCTCAGACATGCTATTTTAAACAGAGCACCGGGGGCAGACAGGCAGTTGGCAAGTAGCTATTCCCCCAGGTGTTCCTCATCCTTTCTTGTGTGTTTCTCTCCTCTTCAATAACAGCAGTGAGAAGTTAGAACACTGGAAATCTGAGAGACGTTGATACTAGTTTGCGGAATTTGCCTTAGAAGTAGGTGAGCCAATAGCCTGGAGAAAGAGAAAAAAATGTCTTGCCCCTCTAATGGAGTTTTCTTGGGATGTTATTTACCAGGTGCTGTTATGTACTTCCATGCCATTAAAAGCTCCAATGGCCCGTTTTTCATGCACTAAACTTCCACTAGAGGGACAGGACACATTTACCTCAGATTGCTGGCAATCCTGGATAAGGCCATGGGGCTGGGTGGGCAAGACCAGGAAAAAATGTGATATATATTAGCTCCACAGACTTCAAAAAAACATTTTACAGTTTAGGTGTCATCAGCTTATACTCTTTATGGTTTCATAGAACTGCACTCCTGTACAAATGCTAACCTGAAAATTCTTTTTAATTTAAGAATTAAAAATTACTCCACTGACTAACCAAAACAGAAAATAGAAGATATTGAAGAAGAAGATATTGGATTTATATCCCGCCCTCCACTCCAAAGAGTCTCAGAGCGGCTCACAATCTCCTCTACCTTCCTCCCCCACAACAGACACCCTGTGAGGTGGGTGGGGCTGGAGAGGCCTCTCACAGCAGCTGCCCTTTCAAGGACAAGCTCTGCCAGAGCTATGGCTGACCCAAGGCCATTCCAGGAACTGCAAGTGGAAGAGTGGGGAATCAAACCCGGTTCTCCCAGATAAGAGTCCATACACTTAACCACTACACCAAACTGCCTTACACCAAACTGGCTCTCCTTAAAAATAAAGTAGCCATTCACTTTCTAGATCCCTAGTCTTTACCTCATCGCCAATTCATATGGGAGTAAGATTGCAGTCCTAAGGACAGTTTCCTGGAAGTAAGGGCCATTGAATACAATGGGACTTATTTTTAAGTAGATCTGCTTAGGATTGTTCCCTAAAGGTACATCTATGTTGTTAGGGATGTGACCTGACAGCCCTATTTGGGTGCCTTTTGAAAACAGGTATGTTGTCATTTTTGTAAAATATCTAATATGACACCATGTGTTGCTGCAGCACTAGCAACTCTATAGCAACAGATAGGGTTCTTTTTAACATTAATTCATAAAGAAACAGAACAGTCCCCTGAAAACATTCCACTCTTCACTCATTATCCACAACAGAGGTGGAAAACCATATTAGATGCTCTTTCTACACATCCCTAGTGCTATAGTTCCCATGTTGCTCCTTCATCACTAGGAAAAAGGAAAGGAAAGGTCCCCTGTGTAAGCACCAGTTGTTTCCGACTCTGGGGTGACATTACTTTCACAACGTTTTCACGGCAGACTTTTTACGGGGTGGTTTACCATTGCCTTCCCCAGTCATCTACACTTCCCCCCAGCAAGCTGGGTACTCATTTTACTGACCTCGGAAGGATGGAAGGCTGAGTCAACCTGGAACCGGCTACTTGAAAACCCAGCTTCTGCTGGAGATCGAACTCAGGTCGTGAGCAGAGCTTAGGACTGCAGTACTGCAGCTTTAACACTCTGCGGCACTGGGCTCATCACTAGAGGAACCTATAAAACCTTCCATCATTGGGCATCCTCTGTAGTAGGGTTGTCAACAGCCCAGAGGGAAAAAATGCCCTGCCCCTTTAATACATGCTTAATGGGAAGTTACTGATATCAGGTGATGATATTTAGCTCCATGACATGAAAAGCCTCATCTGCCCGCTGCCACACATTTATTAGAGAGCCAGGACTTCTGTTTTCTCCAGATTGTTGGTAGCCCTACTTGATTGGCATTTCACATATCACACAGTAGAATCCAGTTTCACCTG
Organism: Heteronotia binoei; assembly: GCF_032191835.1. Taxonomy (NCBI): domain Eukaryota; kingdom Metazoa; phylum Chordata; class Lepidosauria; order Squamata; family Gekkonidae; genus Heteronotia; species Heteronotia binoei. The sequence goes on from NC_083229.1 coordinate 97,854,232, forward strand.
AGATTTTTAAAGGATAAACTGAAAAGTTAAAAGTGAGGAGGGCCGCGGTCACACTCACCATTAAATTCATTCCTAACGCATCGCTATTATACTCCACAGCTTTTTTACAACGAATTTCCTGATCAGACATCCCTCCATCCTCAGTTCTAAGCCGCGTCGATCCCATTGTTGGTTGATCAGAGGTCTCAACCGGACCTTGTTTTTTGAGATGGCATTCTGCACTCACTCATGCAAGTGCAGGACCTTGGGATATCGTGCTTGGCTTTTTTTTTTTTTAAAGGTGCCAGCAAAGGTGGGCGATCTGCCCCCGCCCCATTTAAACACCTGGACAGGGAGGCGAAGCTCGGGAGCTCTCTCCCCGCCTGGTGGGGAGACAGCAAAGGCCAGTGATCTTCCTCCCCCCTCCATTTAAACACCCCACCGTGGTGTTTAAATGGGGGGGAGCACAGCATCTCTCTTTGCTGTCTCTCCGCCTGGCGGGTAGATGGCAAATGTGGGTCATCTTCCCCCCCTCCATCCCTCCCATTCCCCCCTCCCATTTAAATGGGACAGGGTAAAAGCTGAAACGGGCCGGAACAGGCCAGAACGGGCATCAAACAATGTAGACTGTCACAAAAAACACTGGGATGCATCACAGACACTTGAGAACAATATTCTAGAACAGAAAAAGTGGAACTCAAATGTTTTTATTACCTTGTTCCAGGCCAAAAGACCTCCGGAACACCCTGGAATAAGCCAGAATGGGCATCAAACAACCTGGGCTGCCACAAAAAAACACTGGGATGCATCACAGATGCTTGAGAACAATATTCTAGAACAGAAAAAGTGCAACTCACACGTCCTGATTACCCCGTTCCGGGCCAAAAGTCCTCCAGAACACCCCAGAACAGGCCGGAATAGGCATCGAACAACGTGGGCTGCCACAAAAAACACTGGGATGCATCACAGACGCTCAAGAACAACATTATAGAACAGAAAAAGTGGAACTCACACGTCCTGATTACCCCGTTCAGGACCAAAAGGCCTCCGGAACAGGCCGGAATGGGCATCAAACAACATAGACCTGTTCCGGAACGGAGTAATAAGGACATGTGAGTTCACTTTTTCCGTTCTAGAATATTGTTCTCGAGTTTATGCCTCCACACTAGAAAATCTGCTGGAGGCAGCTGAACAATGAGAAAACTGCAAATAGGAATCTAGCTTAAAACAAGTATGTCATTGCAACTGAGATTTTTAAAAAACTCTGGCTTCAGAAAAAACAAATTATATATCAATGTAATAGTTAAGGTATTGTAAGATGTTAATTGCTAACAATGAAAAGGCAGAAGAGACACAACAGAAAGGGAATGATAACATATTTCTAAATAGGGAGTATGTCACATTTTCTTTTTCTACTCCAGCACTATGTAAGCCAGATAAGTGAACTCTTGAAATGAAAAGAAAATGAATGCCAGTTTGAAGGTAGTAACTGACTCATTCCTTTATTGAGATCCCTGTTGTACTGGCCAAAGGCAATATCAGTGAATTTAGAGAAAAGGCTCTTGGCCAAGAAGCAAAAAGGTCCAAGACACCACATTATTACATAAAGGTCAGATGGTAATGAACACTACTGACATGAGCTAGCATTAACATTTTTCAGTGGGAAATTTCACTCCATTTGCCTCAACCAATTAAACTATTACCTACTTAAAACAATACACACACAACCTAATTATTACACAGTTTCAAAAACTAAAAATGTCCTTTAAAGCAGTATGAACTGTGTGGGGGTGTGCTTTTATCATATAGACATTTTAACTGAAATAGCAAAAGAAAAAGTATATAATGCTGCAAATTTTTGTAAAACTGGGTAACATCTCCAGGTAGTTATTTGTATCCTACATCTGAAACAGCTGTCAGTTTGCAACTTTCCTTGTAGTTCTAAAATCATCACCATAAATGGGTCATCATATAGCTGTGGCTTTTCCTGACCCCTCCCTTCAGGTATTTTCCTCCAGTTCTTCTTTTGCCTGCTGTAGCTAGCAGGACTCTGGTATGCTGAATATCTGGCAGAGGAAAGATCTAGGACTAGGTGAATGGAGGGAGAGGGTGGAAAAATCATAGCTGCCTCATCTTATTCAGCAGTAATTTTAATGGTCCAAGAGGTATTTGCAATGTGACTTATACTGGTCTAACAGTATTGGTATTGTAGAACAAAATAGGAGTCGATTGTACCTTTAAGACCAACTTAGTTTTATTCAGAATTTAAGCCTTCGTGTGCTCTGTAAGCACACTTCATCAGATGAGGAATCTGGCACAGTGAGCAGAGCCATACTAGGGTTGCCATGTCCAATTCAAGAAATATCTGGGGACTTTGGGGGTGGAGCCAGGAGACTTTGGGGGTGGAGCCAGGAGACATTAGGGGTGGAGCCAGATCAAGGCTGTGACAAGCATAATTGAACTCTAAAAGGGAGTTCTGGCCATCACATTTAAAGGGACGGCACACCTTTTCAATTCCTTCCTTCTATAGGAAATAATGAAGGATAGGGGCACCTTCTTTTGGGGCTCATAGAATTGGACCCCCTGGTCCAATCTTTTTGAAACTTGGGGAATATTTTGGGGAGAGGCACTAGATGCTATACTGAAAATTTGGTGCCTCTACCCCAAAAAGCAGCTCCCCCAGAGCCCCAGATACGCGGATCAATTCTCCATGATTTTCTATGGGAATAAATCTCCATAGGGAATAATAGAGTTCCCAGCAGACATTTCCCTCCCCTCCCCCCGCTTTCTGATGACCCTGAAGTAGGCTTCCCAACCCTCCTGCCCTGGCGGGGGACCCCAGAATTTACAGCCTCTTCCCCCGCTGTCCCAAAAAACGGAAGCGGTGGGAGGGGGGGAAACGGCGCCAAGGAGCGTGGCGAGCCGCCCCATCTCGGAGGAGCAGCTAAGGTGAACCGGAGAAGAGGCGGCAGCAGCGCAGCGGCATCACCCGCTCCGCTCGGCCTCTGAGGTAAAATCAGAGAAGGGGAGGGTGGAGGCAGGCCAGGAGCGTGGCTCGCCACGAATCTGGGTCCTTCTAGGACCCGGACTTGCGGCTCGCCACACTCCTGGCCTGCCTCCACCCTCCCCTTCTCTGATTTCACCTCAGAGGTGCAGCGGGCGACGCCACTGCGCTGCCGCCTCTTCTTCGCTTCAACGTAGCTGCTCCTCTGAGATGGGCTCAGCCGCCCATCTCGGAGGAGCAGTTACGGTGAAGCGGAGAAGAGGCGGCGGCAGCGCAGCAGCATCGCCGCTCCACTCCGCCTCTGAGGTGAAATCAGAGAAGGGGAGGGTGGAGGGAAGGAAGACATTTAAAAAGGTGTGCCGTCCCTTGAAATGCGATGGCCAAAACTCCCGTTGGGGTTCAGTGATGCTTGTCACACCCTTGCTCCTAGCTCCACCCCAGTGTCTCCTGGCTCCACCCCCAAAGTCTCCTGGCTCCACCCCCAAAGTTCCCAGAGATTTCTTGAATTGGACTTGGCAACCCTACCCTGAAGCAGGGGGAGGGTCTCCAAACTGGGGGATCCCCTGCCCCCACCTGGGGATTGGCAACCCTACCCCATACATAGCTGGTAGGTAGTGGCCCAGAATGCAAAATGGTACTGATTTAAGAACTAATGACAGTGAAGTAAAATTATCTGGTAGGCAGTGATTTAGAATGTAAAATGGTAATCTGACTGGTAGATGCTGCCCCAGGATCTCAGGTAGAGGGCTTCCACTTCAAATACTACATGATACATTTAACTAGGGACCTTCTGAATGCAATTGGATACTCAGGTACTGAGCCACAGACCCTTCCTGCTTCAAATGAGTAAACTTTACTAGCAGCCTAAACTTTATAAGGGGGTCTCTTGGATCTTTCATAAAGCCTCCTAGTGGTGTCAGTGCAACCCTTCAGCTCTGCAGATGTTGTACCAGGATGTCCATGAAGATAGCTTAGTCCAAGAGTCCCAAAGGAAACAAAACGAGTTCAGAACTGCAGTTGTAAACCAGTTTCAGATACATATAACTGCCTCATAGGAAACCATGGCAATATAGATGCCTAGCTGATTTCTCAGCACCTGCACAAAAATGAATTTCTCTTGAAGCCTCTTGTGAACTGGTGTCATGACCCTGGGCCTAGAGAGGCCTACAAGCTCCAGAGAAGCCTGCCTAGAAGTTACTAAAGAAAGCCTACATTTCCCAGGATCCCCTCTGTTCCTCTAATTGGGTGGTGAGGTTTTGGATTGAAACTAGCCCAGAGGGGGGTGAGACCTGGGAGGAGAGCATAAAAAGGGCCAAGTGCCTTTTGTGTGTTATTTCCTGGAGAAGCTGCAGGCAGAGATGTTCTGTCTGAGAGGTTGCAGACAGAGAAGGAGTGCTCTCTGGAACAGCAGTAGGAAAAGATCCCTCATCCAAGGGAGGTGGTGAGTTTGATATTAGAGCAGGGACTGTCTAGCTAAACACGTCAGGGCTTTTGCTTATTTGCACCAACTTTTACTGTTTCATATTCACTATAGCACTAAATCTTTATCACCCACTTATTGTTTTAGAGCACTAATAATAAACTTCTTTTTTTGTTATACTGCCTGGTCATAGTTAAGAGGTATTTACTATGAAGGAAGATACAGGGGTGGTTGGGTGCTCTGGGCCCTCCCATGCAGACCCTTACCAGAGTGGTGGCAACCAGTAGAAGGTCCTCCTAGGCCCCTTCTGTCTGACAACTGGTGACAGCAGAAATTGTTTAAGTCCATGTGCTGAGCGGTTGTCGGTTGTGTCTAGATTCAGTCATTTACTGCCTTTTTAAAGTATTGTCTGCTTCCATATCAAGCGGATCATCTTCAGAAATCTGCTTTGCTTCTCCCCATTCCTGAAGCTTATAAAGCTGGTGAAAACTAGGAAGATTGTTTGACTGGCATCAGAGTTGATATAATCCAAACATCAAATGAAGATTATGTTTCTCAGGCTTCTGGTAACACTCTTACTTTTATTATTTTTGACAGGGGTTTTTTTTTTGGAGCAAGGATATGCAGGAACACAGTTTGTGTGTATGTATGTGTGTAATATGCAAATGAGTTCCTGCTGGACTTTTTCTACAAAAAAGCTCTGTGTGAAATAACTGTTATGTCAGGAGTGTGGCCTAATATACAAATGAGTTCCTACTGGGCTTTTTCTAAAAAAAAAAAAAAAAAGCCATGATCTTTGATAATAATTTGATTATCCTCTTCGTTCACTAGTGATATAGTGGTTAAAATGTCAGATGATGACCTGGGAGACCCAGGTTCTAATGCCCCCTCTGCTTGGAAGCTTGCCAGATGACCTTGGGTCAGTCACACCACCTCAGACTGGCCTGCCTCACAGGGTTGTTGTGAACGTAAATGGAGGAGAGGAGAACAATGTAAGCCACTTGGGGGTCCCCAGTGAGACATAACTAAATAGTGAGAATTTGATTTGGCAAGGCAGCTTTATTGCATTACCTATGGAATATGGTACTAAGGCAGCAGACATCATTTTTCCATCTATTTGTCAGGCCCTTCCTGTCACTCTTGTAAGAAAAAGCCCCCTACTTTTCATACACACGGACATCGTGATCACCAGTATGGTTGCTAGGGTGCCTGGAGTTTTGACTCGCACACATCTGCTCTAAGAAGTGAACTTTGCCCACTGTTTCTAAGGCTTATGTGGATACTATAAGCCTCAGCTTTGCAGCGGCATTCTACATCTCTGGATAGGTGTTAGCCAGAACTACAGACGAGCTTCCACCTGCTCCTTGTGTGCCCAGTCTTGGCCACTGCAGTGGAAGAAGCCATGCCACCATGAACTGTACAGGCAAACAGTTTCCAGCCTGTTTCCATGAACCAAAGGCTAATACCACCAGAATCCATCTTGTTTTCCTGACTCCATTACAGCAAAGCAAGAAACTCACGTATCCAACAGCTACTTCAACTTCTGTATAAGGCAATCAAGCTTTTCTTAGGCGTGGATCCTGCCAGACCGCCTAAGTCTTTGTCTAACGGAACTCAAGACAAAGACTGGTGCCAAGAAGAAGACTGAAGAAGAGGAAGACCATCTTCAGCCAGAGCCAAGCTCCTTTGTGTAAACCGGGTGTTACCTTAGGTAGCAATTTGGCCATCTATTGTCACCTTTTTAGATAAGTTTAATAGTCTTAAGCACACCTCCACCCAGTAATTTCCCCTATTCTTTCCCCCAACAGTCATCCTGGAGCCTCCCCCTTGGCCCATTGCTACCTGGACAGCCAATCAGGTAACTAAGGCCAAGTCCACTCATTGGCTAGCTATGAGCATCCAATCAGGGGTTGCCAATTAACTGGCTATTGGCTACTGCACTAGTCTAGCCCTTATGGTCACTGCAGAGCCTCCCCTTTTCTGAGGTCATGTACCAGCTGACCACCTGTCATCCACCCTTGAACCTCCCATCCCCTGAGGGTCCAAGGTAGTCTATTTAACCTCTGATCCAGCTCCACTCATGTGTGTATCTAGCAGTACCCCAGTTCCGCTGTCTAGATCCATCCCCGATTCTGGCCACAGTTGAGGGTCCCATTTCCCCGTCCTCTATCGTCGCCATTGGAGCCTTCTTGAAGACTACGATTGGTAATTGTCACCCTGTTTATCTATCCATGTGTTGTCTCTATCTCTCTCTCTATTTTCCTTAGGACTGTAGGAATGATTTTATGAGTATTTTATCTTGTATGTAAGCCTATATTTTTCTGGAATAAATTTTAATTGTTTTACTTAATTAGAGTCCCTAATATTTTTAAGCATTCATTTCTGGACGTGGAATCCTGTATACACAGGTAAAAGGTCCTGATTAAGCCAGGTGCCCACCTGACAATTCCCCAAACTCGTTTTGAGGGCATTTTGGCTTACACTCTCTGTAACTGAGCTTGATGTAGATTCAGCCCCTCAAGAGATGCTGATAAGTATGTTTCACTGGATTGTACATATGAATTATTTTTTGGTCACCATCTTTGTATAGTAGATTGTGGTTTTAATGTGGATAGTTTTAATCTTGTTTATATGTATTTTTATTGTTATGACTTTGTTGTACCTCGCCCTGAGCCCATTCTCAGGAAGAGTGGGCTAAAAAAATCAAATCAATCAAAGCAGAATTTAGCAGCAATCCTATTCTTGCCCAGCAGGTGCAATTCATAGACAGGTTTGCACTTGAGGTCTCTTGATACTATAAAATGATCTTTTGCATTTTCTCTATGGTTGGGAATATTAAGTAATCAACAAAGTGTCCTTTAATTAAGAGATGACTGATGATTCCAAGAAGTATTCTTTTACCTAACATTTGGTCCCAAGGGTTCATTTTCAAGCCCTAAATGCAGTGCTAAAAACCTGATACAGCAAAAAAACAAATCATGAATGATTTATTGGGAGGGCTTTTTCAGTACTGTATTCTGGGAAGGCAGCAAGAGAGCTTGATGATGAATTTCTTTTTTAAAAAGCAAGTATAAGCACAAGCCAAATATATCATTTCTGAGCATTCTTTAGATACCTATTAGGGCTGTCAGCCAATTAAAGACCTTATGATGGTTGAAATCGTGCACAGGGAGTGTGAGGTTGTGGCTCAAGTGAATTTGAGTGGGGGGCTGGGGGCCTGCCTCTCAGGGCTCATTTCTCATGGAAACAGGCATACAGAGACATAGATAAGCAGAGGCGCCAAGCAGACAAGGTGTGCTGGTCATTAGAATGAACTCAGCAGAGGAATGGTGAAGATTGTACTTCCAAACTGGTTAGCATTACAACCTGGTAAAGAGAGTCATCTTCCTCATCTATGCTTAGCTGCATATTGCGCTAATGTAGCGCCACAGCAATAATTTGCTACTGGAATGGCTTATCCACACAGGAAAATCCAGTTGTGAATCCTAGCTGCAGCCCAAGAACAGAGGAATCCCCAGAAATGTCAGCTGATATGTCAACCTTGGTTTTTGTGCAGAGGTCTGGCCTCAGGTGTTTGTTTCTGTTTAGTCCAGATTGATTTACACATAAAACACAAACATCCCCCTCATTAACTTTCTCCAGACCTGTTCTGGGCGTTCCCAGTAAGAAACTTAATTCCCAGATGATCCCAAGCCTCATTTGGATTTGGTATGTGAAAAGAAGAGATTTCAACCTTCCCCCAGGATTCTAAACAGAAATGACTCTGGGAAGACATTGTTTGCCAGCTGGTAAGGGCACTACATAAATATTTCCCCAAGAAGGCAAATAGGGGGGCTATCTCACTCAATGACTCTGGTGAGAAAGCTGACACCCCATGTTGCACATCATGGCCCCCAGAACTGCAGGGGGCACGTCTGACCCAAAGTCATACTGTTCATTAACAGAAGCAGGTTGCCTTTAGTTATATCAGGTCTCTTTACCTATGTCTACTGTTATATTTTTATCCTGCTGCTTTTTTAGGGAGCTCAGGGTTGTGCACTCTTGCATTTTATCCTCACAGCCATCTTCTGGATAAGTGAGGCTGAGAAAGCAGGGCTTTTTATGTAGAAAAAGCCCAGCAGGGACTCATTTGCATATTAGGCCACACCCTCTGACATCACCATTGTTTTGCACAGGTCTTTTGGTAGAAACCCCCCAGCAGGAACTCATTTGCATATTAGGTCACACCCCCTGGCACAAAGTAGGGTTGCCAAGCCCTCTGCATCCCAGAGTGGGGGACTTTTGCACATGCATGACGGAATGACCATAGAGTTTTCCCAGAAATGCCTAGAGCAGCCACCGTGCACCAGTGCAGGCGCAATGACATCACTTCCAGGTGACGTCATCGTGCCAGCAACGTAGGGGGAGGTTCTCCTTGCTGGCCCAATGTGGGCCTGTGAGTTGGGAACCTCCCGGGTAGGGGAACCCCTAGCACCAAGCCAGCTGGAACTGCGTTTCTGTGTATTCCTGCTCAAAAAAAGCCCTGTGAGAAAGTATGAGAAACCCACAGTCATTGAGCTTTTTAGCGAATCAGGATTTTAACCCAGGCTTCAGAGTCCTAATCTGGCATTTGGCACCCCAGTTGCTCTCAAGTCTTCTCAGCTCATGACATTTTTGTGTGACTACAGTGATAGAAGGAAAACCTGCCACTTTCTAAAATAGCACAGGAAAGCAATCAATATATTTGTAGTTTTCAGATGTCAGTAATTTCAAAGATATTGCAGCCAATCTCTAGATTTTATTTTCCTTTCTATTTTATGAAAGATGCTCCAGCTTTCTAATAATAGCTTTTTAAAAATTAAAGATGTATGAATTTTCTGTGTATCATGATGAAATTATTGTTTCCTACTGTTCTTCTTGCAATAATAACAATAACTGCTTTAGATTAGTACCTTTGGAAATAATTTCCAGAATAAGATTATTTCAGTAATATTAAATGAATTTAGGAAAATGTTACTTTCTCTGAAAAGCCACATCTTCTTCAAAACCTTATCTTTAACATTTAAAGAAATGCAGAACATAGTCACAATTTTTTACATAAATGACAGTAGACAATTATTTCTTCTGCTTAAATTTTAATGGTAAAAGACAATGATGAGTTACAATTAATCATTTTTACTTGCTCCGTTCTATTCTGAATTTTCTGCACTCATCCTAATGTAGCTAAATTTCAGAGCTAAGGTTTGCCAATAGAAAGGATTAGAGTTTTAGCACTGAGAGCCATTGTGTTGGATAAGAAAGAACTGTGGATCTCCTTAGCCATAAAGTTCACTGGGTAACTGGGCCAGTTTGAACTAACCTTAACCTATTCCACAGGGTGAGCATAAATAGGGTAATTTCCTTATACATTTCCCTGACATTCTTCAAGGCAGGATGAAATAAAAAATATCATCATCATAACAAATCCAGTCTGGCTATAAATAAGTGTGGGTACTATTTAAAAGAAAACCTAAAAAATCCATCCAGATTTAATTGAGGGCTACAGTGGATCAGGTAATACTTTACACTGTATGAATAACCTCCTCTTTTGCCATAATTATGCCACTATCCTTGCATATACACAATAGAAGGACATGAATCATCAACATCAAGCTGGCCACCTTTCTATCTGTGTTTAGGTGAAAGAAACAACTTGTGCTGCTGAAAAGGAACATTCTTTATATCTGGCAGAAAGGCAAGGTTTAAAAATGTTTTTTGTAAGTAAGCTTTTGTGGCCCTGAGTCTGAGGGCATGACTCTTATAGTCTGCCATTTATAAAGTTCTAATTGTACAGAAGACTAAAGGACAACAATGGAGTTGCACATAAACCATCAACAGAATTCACACTATTTTCTTCTTGCACATTTGCTACAAAGAATCTCATACTGGTTCTATTAAGAGGTACCAGATTTAGTACCTAAGAAACAGTGTGTTGGATATTTGAAACTTACTCGAGGAAATTTTTAAAAGAAGCCAGTACAGGAGTTGTCAGAGTAGATTATTCAAAACCATGGCATGGAGCCAGTGAAAACAATGAAAAGAAATCCAAGGAGGTTTCTTGAGATTTATTGTTTCAAGAAGTCTAGCGCACCATTCATATTGGTGACTAAACTTGTAGCTGGGCTTTATTGCACAATAATCACACCATGGCGAAAATAGCCTGTATCACAATAAATAATAACTTTAGCTAGCATGTAATAGCAAAATCCTTCCCCCCCCTCTTTAATAACCCTAAGCTAGAATTTTATAGAAAGAATTACCACCATAAAATCAATGTCTGTTTAATATTATTTTTTTTAGAACAGATACAAGTAAATGCTCACTGAATTCCATTGCTTTCCTTTCTGTTGCTGTCATGCAGAGAAATGTACATTTAGTCCATTAGTCCAGCGTTAGTCCAATTTGAGTTGGTGTAATGTGGCAAATTGGTCCAGAAAAAGTTTGCTGTGTTACGACATCTGCCACAGTGAGTGATTCAGTAGCTATTTGTTCATTCAGTAGCAACTCAGTGGGATGGCAGACACTCCTCCTATGATTCATGACCACCTGACTATCTTTCAGGAAATCCTTGATCTACAGACTTGGTTATAATTTAAAAAAACTGTAGTGATGTTCTCAAAATATACCTTCTGCAATTGATTTTTCAAGGTCGAGCAGCAAGAAACACAGAAAAGAGGAAGTACACTGAAGGTAATAACTTGACACAACTATAGCAAGAGCAAATGTCTGATGGGGTACCACCAAACCAGAGTTTTCAGGATCTAGTACACCAAGGAAGGAGGCCTTTTTGATTTTTTGCTTATTTATTTATTTTATTTCTGTCAGTTTGTAGTCTGCCCTTTCCCATGGTGGGCTCAGGGCGGATTCCAACATGGTAAACCATTAAAACTAACAATGACAATCTAACATTAATAGTAAAACAATCAAACAGTTAAAACAGATTAAAAGATTAAAAGTGATATTACCTTTGTTTTGCTACATTGCAGAGTTGGATTGGTTCACACAGTCATAGATGTGCCAGGGTGTTTGTTAGCTACCACACATGTGGCATCATCATAATAGGTAATGTTTGAGCACATGCACATCTATATACACACAGTGCCTCAAGTATTAGGAACTCATCTACTAGGGGGAAACTGGTTCTCATAGTCACAATTGCAGGAGGAGGAATGAATCTGTTACTCTGGCATTTAGAATTTCGGTGCCTATGAAAATCACTATTCTCAACACTGCAAGTTTCACCTTACACCTCTGATATGTACTTTTCAAAGCAGATGGTCTTGAAATCTTTGTGGTACACAAATCCCACAACATTCAAATCTCTATTTAGCTATAAGGCTCTCTTGGGTGGCTTTGGAGTCACTCTGTGTCTGCTTAACCCACTTCACATGGCTACTGTGATAAATGATGCAAGATCAACTTTTTTAAAAAAACCCACATCCATACTTTCTCCACTTTTAAGAAAAAGGTGCTTCTGCAGGGTCCACAAGTCCCTTTTATTTTAAGCACCATATTTTCTGACCATCTCTCATATCTTCAGTAGAAGAGTCCTTTTAAAATCATTATGATAAACTCAGATGTATCCTGTTAAATTTAGTGGCATCGTTTAATTTGGTTTTAGGGGTTCTGGTTTGCACATTTAACTTTACCTCAATTCTGAGTACATCATTCAAATAAAAGTCTAGTCACTTTTAACCAGATTAACATCATGTAGTCACAAGGGAGATACCTTAACTGAAGCTGTCTCCTCTGTTCATAGCTGATAAGAACACAAATAAGCATCTGAACATTTATCCCCATGTGCTCTGTGATGTGCTTACCTCTCGCTAATAAATTGTTTGATGCAGATGTGGACATTTCCACCTCATGTCATCAATTGTTACATGCAACTATAGTTGTCCAAATCTAGAGTTGGATCAGGACCAGCACATTTAGTACTGAAACCATTAACAGAGTATCTTTATCAGCAATTTGCTTTACCACCCAGTTTCTTAAAAGTATTTCAGCCTAATGTATGGTCTGTGGACTAATTTTAAAACTTAACAGAACAGTAAATAAACCTATTTACTGTTCAATTTGGTGTAGTGGGGTCCAGTTTGGTATAGTGGTTAAGTGTGTGGACTCTCATCTTGGAGAACCGGGTTTGATTCCACGCTTCTCCACTTGCAGCTGCTGGAATGGCCTTGGGTTTGTCATAGCTCTCGAAGAGCTGTCCTTAAAAGGTCAGCTACTGTGAGAGATTTCTTAGCCCCACCTACCTCACAGGGGGTCTGTTGTGGGAAAAGAAGATAAAGGAGATTGTAAACCACTCTGAGATTCTGATTCAGAGAGAAGGGCGGGGTATAAATCTACAGTCTTCTATTGAAAGAGATATTTTATTAATTTAAAACATTTTTATCCTGCCTTTCCATCCAGGTAGGACCCTCAAAGCAGCAAACAGTTAAAGAGACATTAAAAAACAAATTTAAAAACAATACACACATATAAAATAACAATAAAACTAAACAGGAAGCAGGGCCATTAAGGGAATGTCAAATAAAACAAAAAGATCTTCACCAGCAAGCAGAATACAATGACAGAAGGAGATAGACAAATCCCACTGGGGAGGGAATTCCATAATCTGGTGCTGTGACCAAGAAGGCACTTTTCTGGGTTGCCGCCCATTTAGCCTCAGATGACTGGGGATCATAAGGTGGAGCCTCCAATGGCCTGATAGGTTCCTATGTGGAGTAGGCAGCCTTTAAAGTATTCTGGACCTATGATGCATATGGCTTTAAAGGTAATTGCCAGCATTTTAATTGGATCCAGAGCCAGTGTAAACTGAACAAGACTGGAGTGATACACTTTCACAACCCACTTCAATCAACATTTTTGATGCAGCATTCTGTACCAATTGTAGTTCCTAGACACTCCTCAAGGGCAGCCTTATGCAGAGCATATTGAAGTAATCCAATCTAGATGTTACCAGATACAAGACCTGGACATAATTTTTGGCTTTGAAAGTAATACAGCTGTTTAGGAATAGGGTTTCAGTCTTCCAGTGGGATCACTTTGCTTAAAGCAAGCTAGATCTGCACTTTACAGCATAGATAGTTTCAAACACAAGATTCTTATTCCTATAAAGAAGCTGACTCTTTTGGCTCAGACAGTTATATGCTTTTACAAAGCAGAGAGATTTAGCAGGATATAAGTGCAGTTTATGGGTCAAGAGGGAATGAAATAAGCCTGATTAAAAATCAGAAATTAGTGATATATTTAGAATTAGTTTCTCGAACCATTTAACATGAAGCAATCGATCTGTTGGAGGAAACTTTTTTGGAGCAAGTTGTTTGAGGATTTTCAAGGTCAACAGGAAGAATCTTGTATTTCCCTGCTTTTGTTTGCAACTACATTTGGTCTATATGCAGGGCTTTTTTTTCTGGAAAAAGGGGTGCTGGAACTCTCAAGAGGGAAAGGAAGGAGAAACACGCAGTTGCCCCTCATGAACTTTTGAACTTTTTTTGAGAATTTTGTTTCCACAAAGAGGTTCTGGAACTCCATTCCACTGTGTTCCACCAGGAAAAAAGCCCTTTCTATATGTCTCAGACTTGCCTGCTTCTCATTTTGCAGATACCATGCAAAGAGTACACTGTCCAACATACGTTTAAGCAGTCTCCAGGGGCTCCCATTCATGACTTGCCAATGCATCTTACACTCTAAAAGATTAATATGCTACTCAGTTGGCAACAAAGCGGCTCTTTATATTCCTGTAGTAAAATGCTTGAGGTCAACAAAATATGCAAAGTAAAGACAAAGAGATGAAGGAAGGATGCAGAATATAAGTATGGTAATAAATAAAATAAAACACAATATTTTAAATTAGACCATCTAATCCAATACTGTGAATCTAACAGCCAGTGCTCCCCAGAAAAGTGTCTTTTTCAATGCTTAGCATCATTTTAATGGGAGAAGCCATGGATGTGGTGTATCATCTGTGCGGTAAACATATATAAAGCTGATGAATTGGACCATTGCTGCTCCTGTTGACATTAATGAAAATTTAAATGAAACTGATGCAAGGCATCACAACAAAAATTTCCATTTTCCCATTGAATGCATTATCAGTCCTAGTAACAGGCATACTTACCGTATTTGCCGGCGTATAAGACGACTGGGCGTATAAGACGACCCCCCAACATTTCCACCCAATATATAGAGTTTGTTATATACTCGCCGTATAAGACTACCCCCTCTTCCGCACACCTTCCACACACCAAATGAAAGGTAAAAGAACATCCGCCCCGCCCCTGCATCTCCCTGTGACCGGCACTAGTGCCCTTGTCTGCGTAGACAAGGGGTGGGCCGGAGCGCCGCTGCTTCCCGCCAAGCAGAACGGGCCGGACACGCCGAAAAGGCTGGCACCCCTGTCTCGCTGCTGATGCTCACCGCAGCCACGCTGATGACCCGCTGCGGCCGCGCTGGATACCGCGCGATACTGGACGGTATGTAGAATGAGGTGGGCGGGCATCGGGAGGCCACTATGGCCACCGGGCGAGCATCGGAAGGCCACTATGGGCAGCTATGTCTATCCCAACTGAAGTGCACCCGGTGTATAAGACGACCCCCCCACTTGGAGGCATGTTTTTCAGGGCAAAAAAGTAGTCTTATACGCCAGCAAATACTGTACTTTTCAGTGTAGTTCTTTTTTCAAGGTATCTGATATTTCTCAGGTGCTTTCACATACTACAAGGTATGTTTGCATCTTCTCTACAGTATATTATGATAGTTACAGATGTAGTGCAGAGCCTTCCCTTACCCACAGCTGACCTCTTTGCGGCCTCTCTCCCAAAATACTTTTCTGCCAGCCACAAATATTTCTCAAGTCCTCATCTAAAGGCCTCTGGAGTAGGGGAGGGTGTGGAGAAGGAAACAGACTGCAGGAATTTAAGCAGCATGGGCAGGGAACAGGTACTTCACACCCTTCATCTGTGACCTTTTTTATTGGTTAAAAACAGACTCATACACAGGGATCACATCTAGCTTGGCCTTCAGCAAGTGCAAGGTTACAATAAATTTCCACTCATCTGTTGCCATACCACAAATGTTCTGTCCCCATTGCCTGCCAGGTCCCCAGGTATTCATCTTACAGTCGCACAGTTATGGCAGGATTAGAGACGTGAAGGCCTGGAAAAAAACTGGAAAAATTCAGGAAAAAAAGACCACCACATATGAAAAAGTACCTTTTTAATTTTCACATTTCCAACAATCATTTGTCATTTCTGGATATATTTCCACTAGCTTATCAGGAATCATATACTATCAATAAAACATTTTATACCAATTTTCTTTAAATGCTACCTATTTTGTAAGTTTTACATTTGCTTTCCACAGCTGCGACCGCTGGTCTAACTCAATATTGCGTCCTAAATTCTGAGCCCATTTAACGATAGATTCTTTTATTATCTCTTCTTCCATCCTCATGGAAAAAATGTGTTTTTTCCTGAAGCCTTTTTTGTTTTTTTCTGAAAAACTGGAAAAATTGAAGAAAAGAAAAGAAATTGTTTATGGAACATTTTATTTTAACATGATGAGTAAAGTATTTTAAGACAGGGTGATCAAATCATTTCTAAAAAATATGTATGGTATCAGATATTCTAATTTCTGTGCATTGAGGACAAGCAAGTCCTAGGTCATGCCCATTCATTGAAACTTAGTCCTACACTCCCTTCTATACGCTTCCCCCCTCTTCAATTCTTTTTTATGAGAATTAGTTTTTTATTTTTATTTAATACTGTGGAGAGGAAATATGAATAATTGTTACTTCTGGATTTTTAAAAATTGTTTTGTGGGGTTTTTTCCGAGCTTCAACGTTTTTGGAAATTTGCATCTCTAGGCAGGATAAATTTTCCACCTGTGATAGGTAATGCCAGTGCAGTCAATGCCAATGCAATCCAATAGTGATGTGGATTTACTCTTGTTTCTGGCCTGTGCCCATGCAAGTGGACTAGGGATGATCCCACCAGCTGTAAATTGGGAATAGGAGGATCATGCTGTTGACTTAGGCAACAGAAGCGATACAGCTTTCCTTTAGAAGAAAAGTATTCAAGATGCTTGTAGAGGATTATAACATATTTTATACAGCTGAGAAAGAAAGAAGCAACATAGGTGATAATTATCCTAACACAGTTTCTGAAGCTCTCCTTTGAACAGCTTTCCTATTTAGACTGGCTTTTCTCCAGGAAGCTTAATTCTTCAGGCTACAGCATATTTTTTGCTGTTGCATTGCAAATGCTGTGATGTTTAAAATAAGCTTTTCGTTGTTTTTCAGCTTCAAGAATAATTGTCTTAAAAACTGTTCCATTTAGAAATATTACTATCTGAAAATTGAGGCTGAGTATTCTGGGTTTGTATATCATCACAACTAAGTGGCATGATTTTCTAGAAGGCCCAGGTTCCACAATCGTATACACACAAATGTGCATGGTGTAAAAGTGTTAAGAGGATGAGCTACCTTTCTATCTTACCACAGTGTGTCTGCTACTTTTTCTTCCTCTATGAGCTAAGGCTAGGCTAAAAGATAGTGTCCGGCTCAAGGTCACCCAATGAACTTCATGGCTGTGGGACCTCAAATCTGTCTTACTGGTCCAAATCTAGAATTCTAACTACTCCTTAATAACAAGTGGCTCTGAGCAGCTGCCAATGCGGTCTGAAGATTCACACCGCAGAATAATTATATCATTGAACTGGTTTTTAATGTTAGTAGTTTCATTGTTGATGTTTTATATTGTTGGATTTAAATGTTTTTATAATATCACTGTATGTTTTGTAATATGCTGTTAGCCGCCCTGAGCCCGCTAAGGTGGGGAGGGCGGGATAGAAATAAAATTTATTATTATTATTATTATTATTATTATTACCCAGACTCTTCAGAGAAGGAAGTCATCTCCGTTCCTGGGGTCCAGGGTATCATCTGATGTCTTTCTAGGCCACTTTGAATTCCACAAGGAAAAAAGTGGAGTGTTAGCATAATAAAAGGCACACAGCAGGCACCTCACAGGTAGAAAAAAATGAGAGGGTTGCTTAGATCTCAGAAGCTAAGCAAGGTCAGCCCTGGTTAATTTTTGGATGGGAGACCACAGAGGAATGCCAGGATCACAATGCAGAGACAGGCAATGGCAAACTACCTCTTAGGCTGCAATCACACAGTAAAATCCAGTTGGAAAGTGCATTGAAAATGGATTGAAAGTGCAGTATTTAGTATTTAACGTTTCTTGCCTTGAAGCCCCTGTGGGACTGCTGTAAATTGGCTGAGACTTGACAGCAATTTACACACATACATTTTGAACTGGAAAAAATGTCCAAAGGAAAAAAAGTTAAAGCAGCCCATCCTGTCACTCAAATGTGCAAGTTACAGGTCTGCTTTGGGTTGAAACAGAAAGTTGTGTCATGTCTAGTGTGGGGGCCCGGGTCTGGCTCCTGCGGGGTACTGACAGCTATTAAGGTTTCTTTTGCTCATGAATGTGTGCAGTGCCAGAGAAAGAAGTTCATTTCATGAAACAGCCTCTGGTGTGGTGGAAAGTGTGAGCAGAACTGACTCAACAGCCAAGCCTTCCAAGCAGCTGCTCAGAGCCACTTGTTATATTTTCCACCAGACAACTATTTGGTTCTCAAAATCAAGAGGCCTACTATCCCTAACTCCAGATGGTCCAAATTTGTAATTATTTTTTCCTCCTGAAACCTGAAAGTGTAATAGATATGCCTGCTAAAATGGGTAGCATTTCTAAACTCACAGGATACTTTGCTGCTGTTTTTTCAGCTTCCTCTGTATAGCCACAAAATCTAGAGTCTTACTGAAGAGAAACTCCAAGTCAATTTAATTTGGATGATGGAATGAGTGGATCCATGTGGCAAGTGATTGACCTGTGACTCAACCAATCTGGGCTTTCCAGTGACATTTTATTGTGGAGTGAGCTGCATGTTGTGGCCCAGGTTGAAACAATCAGCAGATGCCAGCATTGTGCAGATCTGCTTACATTTACTCCGCTTGGTCCTCAGCCTTATGTCTGTAGCCAGATCATGAAAGGCACCAAGGAGAACTGTAAGTAGTCACACCTTCCTCGGGCTTCCTGGAATTACTTGCCAGCAACGTCATTATATCTGAGCCCATTATCAGTGACATTTCCTAGGATCATTCTCAGTAACTAAACACAAGAAAAAATAAGAATGAATGACACACACACAATGTGAAGCTATATGTCACTTCCATGTGACAGTATTATTCAGGCTTGATTGAAACATGATGCACAGCTGTCTTGTGTGGGTAAGCAACCCAGTATAAATCCTGTGTAAATGCAAAGTGCCATGGGTGATTTCTCTTGCCATAGCTAGTATGATGTTTAAATCAGGCCTTAGCAGAAAGCTTGAGGGCAGAGAACAAATTTGCCATACATCGTTTTATTAAGCCTTGTCAAGGGGGAGCAAAGCCTGTAAGGAAAGAAATGAGATTTATTCAAAGGTTCCTTGACCTTGTGTTTGAATGTGTTTTCAGCATTTCCTATATTAGCTCTTTAAAAACATTCGAACAAATTTTGCCTCTGTGCAATTGTAAGGTTAATTAGATGCAATTCCTTCTGTCCCATGTGTGTAGGTATAATAGTGTTCTGGACATTGTACCTGTACAACTTTAAAAGTGCTGCAAACTGTACCTGCTTATAGACAGTACCTATTCCTAAAATTTCAATCATGTTCTTCCATGTGATAAGGACTTGCATTATGCATTCTGGGGAGCTATTATGAGTCCTACCTTCTGCCCCTCCTTTTCTACAAGAAAAGCCACACTGAAAAGGTCAATGCCTTCACTGGGCAGAAAAACAGCACACACATTTTGTAAATAAATAAGCAGTTTTATTCATCTTGTGTTTTGTTTTAAACTGTGAGCACATGAATCTTATCAATAAGGGGAAAACCACGTTCACATACCATTTGTATATATCTCCGAAGAGTGTTTTTTAAAAAATGTGCCTTTCCTACTCCTTTGTAGCAGTTCTGTTGTTCTAGTTGGGAAATGCAACTGGAAAGTACTTTGAAGGTGGAAGTCCTAAATATGATAGAGAGTTTGGATATTAACCAGTTGCACATTCCATTATTAAACATATTTGCCACAAAAATATTGATTTCACTGGAACTTACTTCCTAGAAAATGTCCCCGTATTGTGCACATTCCTGGCAAGCAGTGGCCTTGAAGGTCACATCTAGGACATAAATCAGATACAGAGTTTAGAGGTGATGCAGCGTTTAGGCTTTTAAACATTGTGTCAAGGTTATGTAGCATACCAGACAGCAGCTTACAAATGATGACTAACAGTTCCATATTTGGGAGGTGATATTCTGATTAAGGTAAAGTAGGTAGTAGGTAGGGTCCTGTTTGACATACTAACTGTCTCAGTTCAATCCTTGGCAATCCTTCGTAACAGGATTCTGGGTAACAGGTGTTTAGACAAACTTTCCTCTGCTTCAAGAGACAAACTCAGTGTAAATACTGACCTGAATGGATTAATAGGCTAGCAGTACACAGCAGCTTTATATGTTCAAGTCTAGGACATGCTCCTGAAGGCCAAGCTCATTCACTCAATTAAAACTGGTAGAGGGCAACCAGTCTGGCTGACTTTCTACAGACATGTCATTTGCTTGAAATATACCTAGGTTTCTAATATAACCTTCTTTAAGCCTAGGAGGGAACAGTTTAAGAAAACCGAGCTTACTTATCTTACTAAAGTAATTATCCACGCAACAATATACTTGCTTGAATTTTTATTTTTTCATAATTTTATAATGTATATGCTAGAGAAAAGGTGAATCCATTGACACTGACTTCCTGGTATGATAGACCTGATCTGCTGCAGTATCTTGTGAAGGGATTGTTTCCATGCAGGTTACTGGGCATTAAATGTTTTCAACAGAAGCTTCAAGAGTGTATCTTGCTGCAGAACTTCCAAAAGTCCTGTGTAACCAATGCACTTTGGCAGATGCGCATTAGTGGTACTCTGGTAACTGAAGTTCAGGCTGTCTCTCTTCCACTTGAACAGAGGGGAAATTAATCCTAGAGGCAGTCAATGAGGTCGGCTCCACTGCTGGACTGCAAAACTGCAACTTAAACTCAGCAGCCATGGCTATTCCCACCCTTCCATCCAAACCCCATTCTCTGCTGCTCCTCTTGTCATTCTCTTCTCCCACATAATGGGCGGGACTCCAGGTGAGATGCACAGCAGGAAGAAGAGGGAAAATAAAAATACTAAAGAAAAACCAGGTGGTAAGAATTACTGCAGCTTTTTAAATGGTATGTGATCTACCCATCTCTGAGTTAACTAGGTACTTCTTGGCTCTTGGTTTCCAGTCCCTCACCAAGAGTCACTTCATTTAACCTTGGTGGCCTGTGGTGGGTTCATTTACAAGAAAACTGAAAAACATCAGGTTTGGTCCAGATGAACTCTAGTAATCAAAAAACACAGGTAAACCCTCATACTTTAGAACCATGGCTTTCATCTTCTTATTAATAACCTAATTCTAAGAACACTTTTCTGGGGGAAAATCCCCATTTTTGTGAGGTTCTTGGTAGACCTACTTAGGATTGCCCTTTAAACAGTGCACTCTAAATAGTAACATTAGACACCCTTGGTTAAAATCTGTCCTTCATTCAGACATCAAAGCATTTTGCTGCTAATGAAGTGTCTAAAATAAACACTGAATAAAACATTCATAAGGTTTTCAACTCATCCCATGCCTTGTGTTTTTTTGAAGTGGATTTATTACTTTATCTCAAAATCACTTTTGAAATTCAAATGCTTTTCTGCCCTTGGGTCAGACATTGGTTTGGGTGCTGCTGTTTTTTGGATATAATACAAAATATCAGTGAGAAGGAACAGCATGTGTTCTGGAAGTAAGCAAAAACAGAGCCCAAAGAAAGTGATTTCACATTTCTGAAGATAGTGATAATATACACACTATGTCTACAATTACAGTTTTCAAAAACACCACCAGTGAGTATAAACTAATGCTGCTGACGTGAAAAAAAACCCTGTTATTTATTGAATAGAAATTTTTATTTATTTATACTTTTAATTTATGAATTGTCCAATCCCTGAGTGTACAGGGCTCTGGGTGATGTACAACAGACGTTAAAAACATCAACATAACATTGTTAAAATTAATACATCAGTCATTCCTATATTAAATAATCTGGAAATGGTGTCACTAATTGAGTCGTCAACCCACTGTGTTGCTGTTTCATGGGCTGGGCGAGGAGGAGGCTGGAGTGAAAAAGATGGAAGAGGGTGCCAGCCATGATGGAAACCATTGCTGTTCTCAACCAAAAGCCTGGTGAAACATCTCTGCCTTACAGGACCTGTGGAATTGCATTAAGTCCCGCAGGGCCCTGGTGGTATTTGGCAGAGTTCCACCAGGTTGGAGCCAAGGCCAGAAGAGCCCTGGCTCTGGTTGAGGACGATCTTTGGGGCCAGGGATCACCAGTAGGTAGTTCTCAGAGGAGTGTAATGCTCTCCCAGGGACAAGCAAGAGGAGGTGGTCTCGAAGATATGCGGGTTCCAGACTGTTCAAGTCCTTAATCAACACCAAAACCTTGAACTTGACTCAGTACTCCACTGGAAACCAGTGTTGCTGGCACAGCACGGGTTGTATATGTACTGTTTGTGGTATTCCCATAAGGACTCGTGCCACCACATTCTGGATCAGCTGGAGCTTCTGGATCAGTCTCAAGGGCAGACCAGTGTAGAGCAAGTTACAGTAATCTAGCTTGGAGGTGACCCTTGAATTACTGTGGCTAGGTCAGGGCATGACAAGAAAGGGGCTAACTGCCATGCTTGGTGTAGGCAGAGAAACACCAGTCTGGCAGTATTTGTGACCTGGGCCTCCACAATTAAGGGAACTATAATTGTTAATGAACATGATGAGAGTAGCTTCCAGATTTCTGAAGCTCCATTTGACTGGCTCTAAGCAACTGGTATAACTTGGAAAGAGAAGTCAGAGAAGTCCTATGGAGAAGGGCAACATCATCATAGCTTGGTTCTGCACAATCATGCACAGCCTTCTGCAACTGGAGCTGCAGGGGAAAGGAGACTGTAGATCCTCTGAGGTTGAGAGAGAACCAAGGGCGAAATATTTTGTCACAGATGACCTGTGGAAATGAAAACAAACAGTAACTTGCTATGAGATCTTCCAGTTCCACCAAACCTTAAGTTCTGAAAACATACAACAATGTCATATAATTGTTGTCATATAATTCAACCAGACATTAATCTTCTGTTCAAATAAAATAAAAATCCAGTGATACCTTCAGGACTAACAACATTAGTATGAGTTTTTGCAAGTCAGAGCTCACTTCCTCAGATACAATGGAAAAAAATAATTTTCCTAGTTTTAAGAAAGGGGCAAAGGGAGGAGAGTTGAGCAACGAGAGGTCTGGTATACATAAGGTGTGATTCTCCAGTTATCTTGTGGTGAAAATTAATGAAAGTGCAAGAAAGAAGGGTAAATTAATTAAGGAAGAGGCAGTTTGAAGCATGAAAGAATCAACCAACATCAGTAAAGGTATATGATATGTTATGATACGACATGTTCAGAACAGTCTATAACGGTTTTTAAAATGTGGGTCATGTTGAGTTATTAGAAATTATAATGTGAGGAAGTCCAAGTGTCAGTTTAAGCCATGGTGACAGAAAATGCATAAATTTTTGCTGCTTTAATTCAACACGTTCATATAATATATCCCTTTTGAAGTTTTTGTTTGTTTGTAGAACAGTGACTTTCAGATCCGCAACAATATGTCTAGGAAGATTAAGATGTTCGCCAAATGGTTTCTGAGTACTGCAATTTCTCATGTCAGATTCATGTTCATTTGTTTTCTCACGTAGGGATCAATGCATTTGTCCAATGTAGATTAAAATGACAGCAAAGGAGAACACAAAATCTAACATTTCTCTTGCAAAGAATAAATAGCAGTAACAACATAGTTGTTGTCATGCTAGATTAAGTAATGCTCCATCTTACTCAGCATTCTAAATACCGGCAATGGCCAATCACATGCTGTCACTACACGTAATAGTATAGTGGGTGGCTTCTGCCAGCCACAAAAGGAGAAGGAATTAGTCTGTTTTAAAGGTGTAATAATTATGTCTGTACTATTGAAGACAATCTATTTTATTGCAAATAGATGTGCTGTTAACTCTGTCTGTGTGTCAATCTTGGCTGATCTATGATAGCAACAAATGTATGTATAGGGGGATATCTGGATACTATGGGAGAGGAAATTTACAAATCGTTTATCCCCTTTCCTTACAATGCCTTTTGGGCCTCCAGTTTATAGGATATAATGATAGCTTCCACTCCCTGTGGCTATTATCCAACAGAGAACTCCATCCAATCCTATAATCTATTCTAGGCTCTAACGTACACAAGAGGCTCCCCTCTCAAGAACAAATTTCAGTAGAAACATCTGGCCCACATATACATTATTTTGGGTATGCAGACTGGCTTCTGCCATATCCAAGTGGGAGAAATAGAAACCTGTTCTACCCTAAATATCAAGCACTCTGTGAACACACCGGGGTGCCCACAGAATTCTGGAAAGGGGGCGATGTCTCTTTTAAAGAGGGCTGGTTTTCATGGCTTCTTTAGCCACTGACAAACATGTATTCTATCTAAGAAGTATATAATTTCTTCCTCGGTAAGCCACTTCTTCATCCCAGTATAAACTCTTATACAAATCCCAGTATTTGTAACTCTTATACCAATATTCATATTTTGGTATAAGAGTTCCAAATATCCCCTGTTATGTTTATACTATTACAAAGGACATTTTTTTTTACCCATCAAAATCCTCAGCAAACCTCATTTAAGGGAACAGGCAATTCTTGGGACTAGTGTATGGACAGACATAATCTACTAGTCAGAAGAATGCAGGCAAAAGGTTTTGGCTTGTTTTTCTAAGACAGGTAAATCTTGTAGTGTATTGGCCTCTTTGGCTTGCCATGCATAGTAGTGTTGGAGCTCAGCCCTTTGATTCGGCTGGTTATGTTCCAAGCCTTGCTTTCAGCTTCAGCTCCTTTTTGTTGGCAGCTGCAGCTGTTTGAAGGATATTTGTTTTTAAAACTACAATAAAGTTGTTGGTTTTATCTCCTTGGTGCGGTCAAATAAATTCAAAAATATCAGGGGAGTTAATTTCCCCCACAAAACCAATACGGGTGGAAACACTGGGCCCTAAGGGTTACTTAAAAGTGGGGATGTACCTGATCAAACCCTTGAGGCTGACCTTGAGATGGATAAGGAAATAAGGGAGATGACTAAAGCAGATAATGTTGTTATACTGAAGGACTACAACTACCCACATATTGACAGGGTAAACATGTGCTTGAGTCATGCTGTAGAAATAAGATTCCTGGGCATAATAAAAGTGCACTGGAGCAGTTGGTCCCAGAGCCAACCAGAGAGGTAGTGAACAGCTTTAAAAGGGGATTAGATAGATCCATGGAAGATACTAGCCATGGTGACTGAGGGAAACCTCCACATTTAAAGGCACTACACCTCTGAATCCCAGAGCCAGGAGACAACTTCAGGGGAAGGCTTCAGCCTCTATGCCCTGTTGTTGTCCATCCAAAGGAAATATTTGGCCACTGTGTGAGACAAGATGCTGGACTAGGACTACTGGTCTGGCCCAGCAGGGCTCTTCTTATCGTCTTATATAGAAGATTAGCATTACTAAAAATATTGTAAGTTTAGCTCTGATGATCACCATATTTGAGAGCTTGATTCTCCACTCCCCGTGAAGGTTTCTTCCAAGTTTGTGGCTTGAAAGAGATGCATCAGACAAACTAGCTGCTGTGAACAGGAAATCCCACTCAGAGCCACAAACGTAAGTGCAAATTTTCACTGGCTCACTTATTTACAGCCATGTATTGACTACCCCACACTTAAGGGCATGGTTGAGAGCTAGGATATATGTTACATTCATCACAAGAATGCCATCAAACTTGGCCTCCATCTTCTTCAGTGCCATAGTGACTTGGAGTACTTGCTGCCACAAGATGCAACCAAATCATATGGGGCAGATTCCATGCCCTCTGTTCTGCATCACTGTCTGTCTTTGGAACAGCTAGAAAACCTAACAAAGCAATTATGCTAAATCAGATGATACAGTGTCCCCAAAGATGCTGCTGCCTTTTTACTGCTGGAATTTCCTCAGTTTACAAATGCCAAAGGGGTCAATCTTACTTGGGACCAGGATGGAGGGGGAGGAGTGGCCCCTGTCCTCTATGCCATGGTCCCAATATTGTCTAGTTTGGCCCTATGTCATATGATGATATAGAGATTACATTTTTGATAGCATTACAGAAACTTGACTCTTAATACATGGATTGTCTCCACGAGTCCCATCAACGATCTGTGGCATTTGCTCTGTAAGGGTTTTTTTGACACATGGAGGTTGCAGCAATCAAGGCTGCAGCAATCAAGTAATGAGCAAATATCACTTAATGACTGCAGCTCCATGTGTTGACTTCCAAGGATATCTTAGACCTGAACATGATGGCTGGAACTTTCATGTTGTGATGGAATCATCTCAGACATGTGAATGAGCCCATCACAACAATCACAGGGCCACTTATTTTAAATTGTATGGTAAGGGGCCATTTAAAATACTGACATAACATCCAGTCATAAACAAGATGCCTGCAGCTCACCTGAAGGTTGTTATTGGCTCTCACTGCTCCACATTTTCTCCTTCTCAGGTTGCACTTTGAAAAGCAATCAAAAAAATTACAGTCTTCATCTCCTGTGCAGTTTTGCTCAAGGATGTCTCTCATTTTAGGCTCAAAAAAAGCCATATCTACGTCTATAGCAACCACCTGCAATCAGAGGAAGATATCCAAGCTGACACATGTTGACAAAAACAACCACACAAATTGCCATTTTTCAGTTATTGTTTCTAAGTCCTGAGACTGCTGACCCAAGCAATCCCGGATAAAGGCAAAGGAAAATTAGAAATTACAAGTGGAGGAGCTTTTGATGCCTAGCTCAGCAGCACTGAAAATAGAAATGTAAGAGTCACAGCAGTTTCTTGTGACAGGAGTGGTGAAGATCTTTCAGTGAGACCGCAAGCAGAAGCCAACCTCAGAATAATGTACTTTATAATTTACTACTGTTCTTCTTTTAAGGGGTAGTGGTTTCTAATAATTAAGTCCACTTCTGCTTCCTTTGGTCTAACAAACCTCATCCTTCAAGGACTCCTCCAATCTCAGGGGCACAACAACAGTCCAATAGGAAGATGAATCTAACAAAAGCTCCCATCTGCTCCCCAATCCAGGTTGTCACCTCATCTACCTATATGTTTCTCAAGACTGGCCTGAAAAGGGCCTTGGATTTGCAGAAGAATGTGAAATCTTAAAAAAAAAAAATACATGGGGCAGCTTAAATAATCTGAAAAATGATAAAAGGAGTGCCTACAGTTTTAAGCAGTAGATTCCCTCAGTGAATGTTGCTAGGCAACCACAGTATTCTAAGCTTCATCTATGAGTAAAAAGGCAGGGGCAGGGGGCAGGGTCTCTCTTCAGGTCTATTTGGGCTTTGAGGAAGAACACATTAGGGTCAGGCCTGGCAAAGGTTGCCAGCTCCAAGTTGGAAAATTCCTGGAGATTTTGAGGTACAGTCTGAGGAGGGCAGGGTTTGGGTAGGAGAGAGAACTCAGCTAAATATAATGCCATAAAGTTCACCCTCCAAAGCAGTTACTTTTTCCAGGGGGACAGATCTCTGTTGTTGGGAGCTCAGTTGTAATTCTGGGATAGTTCCAGGTTCCACATGAAGGCTGGCAACCATAGGCCTGGAAGCAACCTCTGGGTGACTCCATACCTACCTAACTTGCATGACTAAACTAGGTTTGGCTGCTTGCTACTGTTCAACTGTGGCCACACTATGAAAGTCCCTGTAGTGTCATGGTTACAACTTCAGAGAATGTCCCGTGAGACTCAGGTTTGAATCCCCATCTCACTGTGTAAGTTCACTGAGTGATTTTGGACCAGTCACATACTTTCAGCCTAACCTACCTCCCAGGGTTGTTGTGTGGATAAAAACAAGAAGAGAATAATGTCATTTGTTTTGGTCCCCACTGTGGAGAAATGCAGGGTAACAAATGAAGTAAATAAAAATGAATATTGCTGAACATGGGAACAAGATACAAGGTAGATTGATGCATGGCTGAAAAAGAGAGAATGAGGCAGGGAGAGGATATGGAGATTGTCAAGAGGCGGGAAAGAGGTTGGGAAATTCCTAGAAATTGGGGAGGGGACTGGGGAGGAGAGGAATCTCAGAGGACTTTAACTCCATAGACTTCCAAAGCAGCCATTTCTTCCAGGGGAACTAGGGTTGCCAGCCTCCAAGTGGGGTTGCAGATCACCTGGAATTACAACTGCTCTCCAGACAACAAAAGTCAGTCCCCCTTGAGAAAATGACTGATTTGAAGGGTTAACTTTATGGTTATACCCTGCTGAGGTTGCTTCTCTCCAAAACCTCACTCTCCAAAGGCTCCACCCGCAAATCTCCAGGGATTTCCCAACTTTGAGCTGGAAACCCTAAGGGGAACTGATCTTTGCAGTTGGGAGATCTGTTGTGATTTCAGATCTCCAGTCCCTATCCAAAGGGGCAGCCCTTAGGCAACCCTAGAAGAAGAGAAAGAAGTAAGAAAATGGGAGAGACTATGGTGGCTTTCAGGAAAGGGAAACAGAAATAGTGGGAAATGGGGAATTCAGACACTTCCTGCAAGTCTTTGCAGGTTTCCCACATGTGTATGTGTGTATGAGTGATTGTGAACTTTCTGAGTACATACATAAAATTGTGGCCTTATTATTAATAATAACTCCATAACTTATTAATAACTCCATATTAAACAGCAATGTTTACCATACTCAGCTTGTCATATTAATAGTTTCTGATACCGTGTAACTATCTATTATTATTCATTATTTATTATGTTAGATTTATATTCCACCCATTCTACAAAGACTCAAGGTGGCTAACATAAAATAAACAGAGGCAACATTAGTAAACAGTATTAAAACAATAAAATAAAATCACAATGGTACTACTACATCTATTATAGGCCTTCGCCAAAGCCATCAAATCCTAGGCAGCTGCTACTAATACAAGATAGGTCCAAGTGAAGTGGCAGCCCTCTCCCATTTAGTTGTCATATGCCATCCAGAACAATTCAGTCTTGCAGGCCCTGCGGAACTGTGATAAGTTCCGCAGGGCCCTGTTGGATTCTGGAAGGGTGTTCCAGATTATTGGGGCTGCCACCAAGAAGGCTCTGGCGGAATTTAGCCTAGCCTCTTTTAGCCCAGGGACAACCAGAAGATTTTGGGAACTTGATTGGAATGCTCTGTGGGGAACATGGGGAACTAAAAGAAATTGAAGTCCAATGGCACTTTATCTCCTGTTTTATATTGCTGCTACAAACTAAACACAGCTACACATCTGCATGTAGGGTACCTAAAGGACCACCTTCTCCATACGAATCAGGCCATTGGTTACCATCATCAGTAACAAATCATCATCTTTCCCATTGTCCACATCTTTAAAGGTAAAGTTGGTGTCCACCAAAAGAGGGCTTTTTCTGTAGTGGCATCTGAGCCCTGGAGCTCTCTCCAAAGGATGTCTGCTCGGTCCATTCACTGCTAACATTTAGGCAAAATCCATCCTGTTCTTTACTTTTTTTAGTGCTATTTAAGATCCATTTATTTGATTTTAACTGTGGTTTCTACCCTGCTGTTTGCCATTTTTTATTTACTGGATGGGTTTAGTGTCATGTTTTTTCTTTCTGTATTGTGTACATTTTGCCAGGGAGGGGTCATATGTGTCAAAAGAAGGGATGTGTTCTCCTAATGAATACATATACCTGAAAGCATGGGTAGCTGCTCCATTCTGGCTACTGTGACACCACAGTCACAGTCAGGAATTCTGTTTGATTCCTATTAAATATCAATAAACTTTGCATCCTGTTTTCATCTAGCAAGGTATGTTGTTTCCTGTTCCCATGATGGCCACAATCCCTCTAGCAGTTTAAAAATGTGTACTGCCTCCTTTTGCTACAGTCTATTGGCTCTGGCATTTTCATCTCACAGAACAGTCTCCATGGATGTGGATTTGTACGTAAAGTTGACTTATACTGAATCAGAGCACTGGTCTATCGAGGTCAGTGTTGTCTACTCTGGCTGTCAGCAGATCTCCAGAGTCTCAGGTAAACATTTTTCACGTTGCCTACTATTGAGTCTTTTAAATGAAGATTAAACCTGAGACCTTCTGCTTGGCAAGCAGATACCACTGAGCCATGGTCCCTCCACT
This sequence comes from Heteronotia binoei, assembly GCF_032191835.1. Taxonomy (NCBI): domain Eukaryota; kingdom Metazoa; phylum Chordata; class Lepidosauria; order Squamata; family Gekkonidae; genus Heteronotia; species Heteronotia binoei. Next base: position 97,884,033 of record NC_083229.1, read on the forward strand.
TTATAAAGTGGAACTGCCCAGCCTGCTTTTTGTTGATGCACAAATAAATCTCTCATGCTTTTAATTGCTAGCTGCTGTCATTGTCTGATGTTCTCTTATCTTTAATCCCTAAACCACTGAGGATGATCAGCAGAAAGACAAAGAAAAGAAACTCTGTCTTTTCCCGAGTGGGTACATTTAGAGTACTCTTTTTTCCAAAGATGTTGATACCATTATTAGTAATATTTACTTGCTAAGTCCATCCTCATTATGTAAATAACAAATTCTAGTCTCCAAGCTATCAATATAACACTCTCTATTATGAGTATACCTTTCACTTTGAAATTACAAAATTAGAGATTATTATTTATTATTTTGGCAGGGAAAATAAGCAGTTTAGGAACCATAGAGATTTGACTGACAGGGTGAAAGTCCCCTTTGAATATCAAATGGCCCTCTCATTTTCCCTCAGAACTAGAGAAGTCAAAACACAATATATAGTTCCAAGTGTTGTTTTTAGGTTTTTTAGAAAGCTTAGAAGACTGACATACCCTGGGGCCTTTCACAAGTTCATGCAGGCAATATCAGACTGTATCTGGTTTCTAACAGATTCTTCAGTGTGCTGTAACTTTTTAGAGATTCCCAGAGATTACAAATTTCAGTGGGGGAAGCCATGTTAGCTGCTTGCAACACAAACAACAAAGGAGTATTGTGACATCTTAAAGAGTTAACAAATCAAAAGTTTCTTGAACTGTACTGGTTACTAAAGTGCTGAATATTACCTTTAAAGGCCTTTTCTTACCACCTGAGTATATTCATCTTATTTATTGAACTCCCAGGATATTATGCATGGTATACTGAAGATAGAAAAAGAAGTACATTTCTCCCTTTCTCACAATACAAGTAGTTGTGGGCACTCAATGAAATTAATGAACAGTAGGCTTAGAATAGATTAAAAGTACTTCTTCATCCAAACAGCAATTGATACGTGGAATTCACTGCCACAGAAAGTTGTGGCTGGTAACTAAAAGCATAGACAGCTTCAAGAGGGAATTGGATAAGCACATGGAGAAGAGGTCCATTAGCCACAACATATGGATGGAACACTACATCTGGGGTAATGATGCTCTGTATTCTTGGTGCTTTGCGATGGGCAACATGGGAGGGATTCCGGAGTTCTGGTCCTGTTGATGAACCTCCTGATGGCACTTTGGTTTTGGCCACTGTGTAACACAGTGTTGGACTAGATGGGCCATTGGCCTGATCCAGCATGGTTTCTCTTATGTTCTTATGGCATACCTATGTGCCAGCTACACTCTTCATGCAGCCTTCTCCTGGTGGTACTCTCTCTGAATTGTTTGCACAGCAACAGGTATGTCACTGGCTTTTGCTGTGTTAGGCCTAGACTTCTGGAATGGCCTACCAGAGCTGCAGTCAGGAAGACATATAAGACAGTTCTATTTTTGAGGGTGTTTTGATAGATCTGGCTGCATTTGTAAACTGTGTATTAATCTCTGCATAACATTTTTACAATCTATATCAGTTATATTTCATAGCCACTATCTGAAACTATTTTCTCCTGTGTTATCTGCTGACTGAGAATTTCCTTTGTGCATTATAGTTCATGAAAACTTTTAAACCCAATGAAAACAATGGGTTTAGAAGGTTGTAACTCTACTTATGATAGCACTGCCCATCTACTGTTTTTCAGTTTGCTAACTAAGAGCATAAGAAAAGCTCTGCTGAAGCAGACCAATGATCCACCTAGTCCAGCATCCTGTCTCACACAGTGGCCAACCATTTCCTCTTTATGGACAACAAAGCATAGAGACTGAAGCCTTCCTCTGATGTTGCCCACTAGCTCTGAGATTCAGAGGCTTAGTGCCCCTGAATGTAGTCGCTATAGCGATCTTAGCCCAACGTTCCAAAAAAAAAGGGGGAGATCGCGTGCTGGTGGGCGAAAAAGGGCGCGAAAACTGCTCCCAGATTAAATACTGGACATTTCACACAGCGCCCCATACCGATTTCAACCCGGAAGGAGGGGTTGAAAACTGGAAGAAGCTGCTCTTTGTTAGCAACGCCTCAGGCATGCCTCACTACCGGGACAGCCGCGGGACTTTGTGAAAAGGTGACAGTATTCCGGTAGCAGCCAGTTACTGAGTCGGGTCTGTTTGAAATGCCAGCAGAAACCCGTTACTGTTCAGTAACTGACCAGCTTCCATATCGGAATACATAGGCTGTGTGAAAAAAAGGGGGAGGAGCCTTAGCAAATAGAAGAGAGGCTTGGCTCAGTAGCTCTGTTGTGTGGTTGAGAGAGCCTGGCAAAGTCAGCTATCCCTTCTTCACAAGGGAGGAGCCTCAGTCAATGGAGAAAACAGAAGCTTTGCTCTGTAGCTCTGATGCGATTGATCAAGCCTTGCAAAGCAAGCTGTTATGCAGAAGGAAGCAAGAGAAAAGGAGAAGAAAGCAGATGACAGCCAGTTGCTCAGGGGTCTGATAGGAGCCCTCCGAGGGCCTAATGCAGGCCCTGGGCCGCATGTTTGACACCCCTGAACTAGACTAGGCCTTTTCACTGCTCAGAAGTGGGGTGCATGTAACAAAACAATGACCAGTAGAAGAACACACACAACAAAAAAACATGAGACAGGGTGTCTTCAGTGACAGTACTTCGCCTCTGGAATGCCCCCCCCCCTTTTGGCTTATCTGGAATGTACCATATTGTCTTTTAGGTGTCAGGCCCAAACAATTTATTTTTAGCCACAATTTGAACTAAATAAGTTCATCTTTCTCAGCTATTTCACGGTCTACTGGTCTGAAGACATTTTATGGATATTTCATATTGTTTTATATTCCTAAGTGTTTTTAATGGTTTATTTTGTTTTATATGGATAACTGATGATGATTTTATGGTAGTGTTTTTACTTCAAGTTACCTCAAGCAACGCTCTGGAAAGAGGGCATAAAAATTTCCTTAATAAATAAATGAAAAAACCACTCTTCCAAAAACTGAAAATACAAAAGGCAATACAAACATGGAATTTGTTGTTTAATAGGAAAAAAAGCTTAGATATGGAAATTTAAACTCCAATAACTTATTTTAAGTGGAAAAAAATGAGGATTTTTTTTGTCTTTATAAGTATGGTAATGCAAATTGAGGGGTAAAATAAAACAAACATGGTCTCTAGTGGTTTGGCTCATATCCCTCAACTCCACCAGTGCAATTATGCTTGTGCAGGCAGAAGAGGCTCAGTGGATGCAAGGAGGAGGAGGTACCCCCTCCTCCCTCCATCTACCATCCTATGTGGCTTTTTCCTACATAATTTCCACAGTTCCCAGAATCATCTTTTTTGGGAACTGGGATTGGTGCTCTGTAGGTTTCTGAGTACAGTAAGAAAACTGATCCAGACAAATTCCATCCTCCTCCACTTAATAACACAAATGTTCTGGCTCTGATTATGCACCTGAATAAACATCAATTGAAGAGTAAAAATATTCCTATATCTTTAAGATGCTACATGCTTTTCAAGTACTAAAACAATTTATGCACATACTTAATAAATACACAGTCTGTTGGAAGCTGTGTTAATTAACACAGTCTTCTTTCATTCTGCAGGAAGAAATTAATTTGCTTGAAGCTAAAATGAAGGCATAATTTGAAAACCCTTCCAAAAAAAGCTTTACAAAAATTTCAGATGAGAGCAGTATATAGTAAGTTGGATTTCTATTTAACCTATTCACAAAAAAGTTCAGAGTTAGCTGAACTTAACTCCCTAGTAAAAGGCCTTTTAAATACAAGGATTTACAGCAACAACTGCAAATGGGGAGCAGCAGCTTCTGCCCCTGCCATTTTTGTACCTTCAGACTGCCCCCTGAAAACACTTTTGGCTCCATTGTAAAAATCAATATTTCTTACACAGCTGTACATAATTTCCATAACAGGACCCATAAGGGCTCCAATGAGCAAGCAGAGACAGGCCAGCACATATCTGGGAGGCTCAACCCCCCCTTTGCACATCTAAAAGCCCTCATCCTTTCCTCCAACTGATACAAGGAGTTTGTTAAGAGAGCTGGTGCTGTGCATCAGGCTTAGAATCCGGGAGAACCAGGTTTGAATCCCCACTCTGTCATGGAAACTTGCCAGCTGACCTTAGGCCAGGGCCAGTCACACACTCTCAGCCTAATCTTCCTCACAGAACGGCTGAGAGGATAAAACAGAGGAGAGCAAAATGATGTAAGCTGTTTTGGTTTCTTCCTGGAAGACTGGCCCTTAGAACATTACAAATTAAGGGACTTTGACTGCAAAGTAGGTATGTGACAAGCACGATATGGCACACCTTTGCTGATTTGGCCTCCAAGCATAGACGAACTCTTTGCCAGGTCAGTCACATTTGAATGAATTCTGACATATAGTGCTCTGCATATATGATGTCAGTAGAGACTAGCTTGTACTTAGTTCTCAGTTGAGCTGAATGTTATTTGAGCTCTACCTGTTTATTATTCATCTCAGTCCCCTTGCAAGACAGAGAAATTTATGGTGATCAAAAATCACCTCTGCCAGTGTAACCTATTGTCAGCTATCAAATCAAAAGGATGTGTAAGCTTACTTCAATGAACTAGATGGCAGACATGAGGAACAGAAAGTTGTCACATCATACCAGTCTTTCTGAATAGCAGCATGACTTCCAACGATAACCGTGGGTCATGAATTCAATTGCCAAAGTTCAGGGGCCAACTTACCGTCAGATCATTTCGGATAGCAAAATTTTCCGGTTTGATATCACAAAGATGCAGCCGATGAGAAAAATCATTGTCAAAATGATTCACCATATCCAGGAAGCTGATCGCAATTTCGGTGATGGCCTTAGCTTTGCTTTTTATCCCAGAAAAGGAGGCACCAACGGCATCTTCCACAGAGAACAGTGTGTTGTGCCAAGCGTGCCCTGCTGTCAAATACTCCACAGCGTAAAAGTGGCCGCAAGACCCAATGACCCTCAGAACATGCTTACTGAAGTCTTGCAAGACACTAAAATAAATATATTCTTCTTGTTGGAGTAAAGACCACATACTCGCCAACTGTGCTTTCCAGTGAGGGCCTCTCCCCCTAGTCCACAAGGGTCCTGTATTATTACTAGGTAGTTCCAAGCCCAGAGCATTTTTTATCTCCAAAGCCACCATAAGAAACAGATCTGCCTCTGGGATACCCTGCGATTCCATTTCTTCCAGGAAACCAAGGTGCTGATAGCTGGAGAAGATTTCCATTTTGGATTTCAGGATCACTGGGCGGCCTCTCCAGTCAGCTTGGATGACCTTTTTGCCTTGGTCATAATAAAGGCATCGCTTGTATATCAGTTTCTGTGCCACACACAAGTCTTCACAAAGATCACCTGTCAAAGCTCCTTTTCTATAGTCCAGACACTAAAGAGATATGGAAACAGAAATGAACAACTGATAGTAGAAAGCCATCATTCTCTATCATGTAGGGAGGGACGGACATGAGACCATTCAGAAGCCTGCTCCTTTTAAAAAAAGGTTTTCTACTTTCATGTGGCTTGTAGCAAGGAATGTCTGTAGAGGATGCACATTCCTTATTTATTGTTTTGATTTCCTGCAGAACTGTCAGGGCCAAGGAAATTTTGGCTAAATAGTTTAGGCCTAATGCTTTTTTAAGATGGAGAGCTCACAAACTGTCCATAAAGGCCTAAGAAATCATGGCTCAAAGGTTTCAGTCCAGTGTTTTGGCTCTGCAGCTGTAGGGTTCTGGGTTCCAACCAACAGTATTTATTTAAATATACCTACCACCTTGTCCTTCAAGGGTCTACAAGGGGTGGTAAGCTGGGCATGTACCTTTAAATATGTTTTCCCATTTCTTCTGACAACACACAGAAATGTACAACCTGCAAAGGCCCAAATCTGGCGGCTCACAGATCTGGGTGCAGTAGTTTTGCTTAGCTCCCACGCAGCTAAAGATCTAAATCAACATGCTAAGAGCTAGCACAAACCTACAATTAAACAAAAATACTTTTTGCCACATATAAAAATAGCTTGCAGAAAAACCGATAGGATAGGAATGTATTATTTTGCTGAAAAGCAGTGAGGCATATACCATGTAAGAAGCGGTAAGGCATTTGCAACAACAGGGTTACCCTACAGAGAAAAGCAATACCACAAGGTCATGGGAAGTACCGTAAGATCAATTGAAACACATGGGAAATTCATGACCACACTGACATCAGGAACAAAACCCTGTTAATTTATCCAAGCCCAATTCACAGGGCTCAGGGCAGAGTGTTCAAGACACAAAGTTAAATGTGGATTACAGCCTAAATTGTAGCAGAATGATAACAACCTAGAAATATGAAAGGTTTAAAAACTTATTTTTAAAACCACTCATGCTTGTTTTGCAGGGTCAAAACAATCTGACCTCCCACAATAAAAAGCATGGAAAGCACCTATCAAATATGTACACGTATAGTCGTACCACTTGGCTGTTTACAACTCATGACTGAAAAATCTAAAAAGAAACTGCAGCTCTGTGGTTATGTGGTCATCTCAAATTCATGAAAGAAATAAAAGGATTTCCCCGGTTCCCTCCTCCACCCATAATTGTTTCCATCCCTCTGTTTCTAGCAGTAGGCAATCTGCATAACTATGAGTCCATTCAGACCTTCCAAAAATACAGCTGCAATGTCTATTTTGGGCCATTCTATGGAGATGACATAGGTTAGGGGGAAGGTCTTTGCTGATGTAAAAAACTAAACAGTCAAAAGATGGCTTGATACCAATTTCTGTCTCCTCCTTCTCCCCTTCCAGTATCTGAATATCTGGCCCACCATTTCCCACATTATGTTCATTCACGTCTTGAGAGAAATTTTGGGCCCCAGGAAACAAGAGCGTCATAGACTTTCCCTCCAGCCAGCTTCTACTGTTTTGACTGAGGATACTGCATGGCAAGAAATGAAGGAGAGAACTTTAGCAGTGTGAAAATGACCCGATACAGCTACATTATTCTTTATCATTTATCTATTTTCACTGACTCATACTCCACCCTCCCTGCAAGCGGGCTCAAGGTAGATTACATCAGATAAAATACAATACATAGCGAATTAAAAACAGTTAAAACAAATTTAAAACATTAAAAGGTCCGGCAGTAATGGTAAAAGGTCTGGCAGGGCCCTAATCTCAAAGGAACACATTTGGATTCTCTGCTTATTTATTATTTTATTATTGGGATTTATATCCCACCCGTCCCGCCAAAGCAGGCTCAGGCGCTAGGTCATCTTGGACGACTGCATGCCTCAGTTGCAACCCTCAGAATTCATAAACTCAATGGCCCTTCAATGGGCATACTAACCCATGCTTTTGTAACCTCATGGTTGGATTACTTTAACACACTCCATGTTGGACTGTACTTGGAAAGAACTTGGAAACTGCAGCTCATCCAGAATACAGCAGCCCAATTACTGTCAGAGTGCGTAGCAGATGGGAACCTATCTCACCTATTTTAACACAGCTACACTGGCTGCCAGTTTGTTTACAATTTCAAACCAAGGTGCTGGTTATGGCCTTTAAAATGGCCATCATGGCCTAGGACCTGCATATCTGATGGACTATATCTTCTTTATGCCCTTCTGTGCCAGCTGCAGTCTTCAGGCTGATACCTGCTGCCCTGCTTAGGGTGGCCTACTGGGCATAGACCACAGACCATGCTCTTTCTACCCACTTTTATGGAATAGGTTCACCAAGGAGCTCTGGGGGCAGCATCTCTGCATATTTTTAGGAGATATTCCAAGGCTACTCAATTTATTAGGGCTTTTTATGAGGTGTAGGCTGCAAGCAAGGGGGAGTTTGAGGTTTTACAGCATTTTTAAAATTTTAGTTTGTAAGCCATCTTGAGACTTGGGAAAAGGTGGGAATTAAATATTTTAAATAATAAATAAAGGAAAATAAGAGGTCCATCTGGGCCCCAGAGAGATGCCCAAGTTCCCCAGGTTCCAGCCTTCCTAACCAACCCGTGAAGCTTTTATGAGACAGCTGCAGTATGAAAATATAGTTAGAAAAACTTATTTTTAAAAATTGACATTCCCTTTCCAAAATGTAATATAAAAGCATGCTATTGTTATTCCCCCCACAACATCTTCTGGTAGTAAAGTGAAATGATACATGCTGCAGGGAAAAAGTTAAGGATTCTGGTCTTGAATGTCAGACCTCTAGGTATATTAGGCAACCTTCTGTTTCATATATTTGCAGGAAAGTATAAAGGAATACTTCCTCTTCATTCCGCCCCCCCCCAATCATTTGTAAAGTCTATATATCATAGCTAGGGAAAACCAATCAAATACACTTCCAAAGTTTTGTAAATTGTGAAGCTTGGCCCTAAATTATTTCAAGAACATTGTTTACTGTTCTCCAGAAGTCTCCTAAAGTGATAAAAGCTTATGGCTAAAGCAAAAGGACATAAATAACATCAAGGCAACTGCCCTGTAATTTAAAGGCTTTTTTAATACTTCTGCTTGTACAAACCTCTGTGCAGACACTCAAAAACTGGATTTAAATAAAAATGCTAATTTTGCTTGGAGCAATTCACTGATGAAGTAGCATGACATAGCAGATTTAAGTACATTTCAGGTTCTACAGCTGGCACTGACCAGTAAGGAAATGCAACTTAATCATTTTGTCAAAATTCGATGCTCTGTTGCTTCTATTTTATCACTCAGTGTTTTCTTGAAATAAATTCAATGGCTGCAGATCTCTTAAATGTCATTTATAATTTCATACATTTAATCTGCTCAAGTGACTGGACTGTAAATATACATTTTGCCATCGAGGAACCAAAGAATTACTTAAATGTAACTATCTGGATTTAAGACAATTTAGGGCACCATCCTAAACTAATTTATAAACGGCTTATGATAGCAATTAAGCCCTAGGCCACCATAACTCTAATGCATGCTGGTACATGCCAGTGTTTCTGGAGATATTCTGCTTTGGTGTAGTGGTTAAGTGTGTGGACTCTTATCTGGGAGAACCGGGTTTGATCCCCCACTCCTCCACTTGCAGCTGCTGGAATGGCCTTGGGTAAGCCATAGCTCTGACAGAGGTTGTCCTTGAAAGGGCAGCTGCTGTGAGAGTTCTCTCAGCCCCACCCACCTCACAGGTTGTCTTTTGTGGGGGAGGAAGATAAAGGAGATTGTGAGCCACTCAGATTTGGAGTGGAGGGCGGGATATAAATCCAGTATCATCATCTTCTTCTAAAGCCCAAATAAGGTTGGAGTAAACTCACTGTGGCTGTGCTGCTCTATCTTAGAAAATCATACTTTCTGAGGAAGGGCTGCAATGGGCTTATTAGCTAAAACTGACAAGAGTGCTATGTGCAATGGGGGAGACCTGAACCTCCAACCATAAGCCAGGATTTAGCAGCACCCCCCAACAAAAAAAAAACCCTACTTCTTTGGCGGGGGGAGTAAAAACTCCTCCAGATCAGCTTCTCTATTGACCAGCAGCCCTTCAGTCCTCTCTGGATTGAACTCTATTGCCTCTCATGCACCCCATTGTTTTCTCAAGGCATATGGACTTCCACAGACCCACAAAGTCCAACTGTTAAGAATGGAAGTAGCTGTTGCCTGCATACCAGTGGCACCTCAGTCTAAATCTCTGATCTCTCCATGGGTTTCTTGTAGAGTTTTAAACATGATGAGGAAAAAGATGGATCCTTATAGAACTCCGCAGCATTAATTCTGAGGTATTGAGCAGCAGTCCCTAGCACCACCCAATAGAATCAGCCAGTCATGTAAATACAGATCACCAAATCACAGTGTCCTCTACTCTCCACCAAGCCAGCCTCTCCAGATGGATACCTGGTTGATGGCATTGAAAGCCCACAAAAGGTCCAGGAGAATCAATGGGGATGCACTCCTGTGCAGTGTAGTGGTTAAGGTGTCAGACTAGGATCTGGGAAACCCAGACTCATATCCCCACTCTGCCATGGGAGTTTGCTGGTTGACCTTTGGCCAGATACACATGCTCAGCCTATCCTACGAGGATAAAACAGAAGACAGGGAATGATGTAAGCTGCTTTCAATTCCCACTGGGAAGAAAGGTGGGATATAGATAAATTAAATTAAATATTATTCGGGAAGAGAATAAGAATAACTATTGTCTGGGACAGCCAACCAGCATGAGCAGCCCATCCCCAGGGGCAGGGATCTGATTGTGCAGAAACTCAGTTCTGCGTGGGACCCTTCCAGGACTCTCTGATAATTAGTCCCACGTGGACACGAACTGGGAATTCTATGTATACTAAAGCCTATGTTGTTCCACAGTACTACACCCTTCTCAGCAGTTGAGCCTCCCTGCTACTTATGGTGAGTTATGACAACTAGGGCAATAGAACATTTCATGTGCACCATTTTCCTATGTATCCAGTTTGTTGTGCAGGTGGAGGACTGCTCTGCAGCCTCTATGCTGTGGATTCTAGTCCTACCTCCTCCTCCTCTTTTTTTCAGCAGACTAGAATTGCTCACCAAATGATTGCTATTCCTAGCTTCCTCCTCAGTGAGACTTAAAACTTCTCCACTGTTTTTCACATGGGTGTTCTCCAAACAAACTATGGATGAGGCTGTGTGTGACAAATGCCTTCTGTGCAAGTGCAGTGGCATATTCTCTTGTTGCTGTACTTGTGTCTGCCTTGCCTTGCATGATTTCCCTGCTAGGATCTGACTCCTTGCCTTGAAGAGGCCATGAGTTTTTCATGTGGATTTCCTTTGCCAAGTGAATTTGTAAGCCAGCGTGGTGCAGTGGTTAAGAGAGGCAGACTCTAATCTGGAGAACCAGGTTTAATCCCCCACTCCACAGATACCCAGCTGGCTGACCTTGGGTCAGCTGCAAGTTCTCAGAGCTGTTCTCTTAAGAGCAGCTCTCGCAGAGCTCTCTCAGCCCCACTTACCTTCCAGGGTGTTGTGGGAAGAGGAGGGGAAGGAGATTATAAGGCGCTCCAAGACTCTGAGTGAAGGGCAGGGTACAAATCCAACTCCTCTTCCTGCTGAGGTATTTGTGCAATGTAGTTGGAATGACTGTGCTTCCCTCACTGTGTCTCCCTATCAATAGGGAATGCGTCACTAGGCTAAGATTCAGACTCTCTTCTGCAGCACTCCCCAAAGTATGGCAGTTACAGAGCTCCAACTGGGCATCTGTAGCAGAGGCTACCATATTTCTTATATTCCTTCCGTTGTTGTGTTGTATGTGGGAACAAAGTGACCAGGGTGGCATGTATGCATACATGTGCATTGGTTGACTGCTTCCATGTGTACCTGACACAAGAAAGCTGTAGGGCATGCCATTCTGTGTTTGGTAGGTGCTGGGTATCTTGCTACAGACTCCTGAACAGTTGCTGTGCTCTCAGCTCCTTGGATTGGGGACTTTTTGGGGGGCATTTTCCCCTCTGCTGAGAGAGGATCTTTACTAAGTATGTTGGTGCCTCATTCGGGATCAGTCAAACTGCTACTGTTTAGGATTTAGCCACCAGTTGTTTCCTGGACACCAAGACTGAGCTGGCGTTACTACCTTGTGAATAAGACTGTAAATAACTTTTCTGTTTCTGGAATCCACGTTAGGACACTGGCCAAAGGAGGAAAGGCAAATGTTGTCCCCAAAGCTATGTCAGACACCTCTGGATGATTTTGGCACTCTGGCAAGCTCTGGAGGAAATGGAAAATATTCAGTATCTCAGAGATATCCAAGCTTCGCAGCTGCCTGTCATAGAAAAAGAATTCCATTTGCTTGCTGTTTCCAAGAAGTTGGCAAGGCTACTGCATGCACACAATTTGTCTTCGTTTATTATGCAGAACGCAGGAAAATTTATAGTCATCAATAGCTTGCTACCATAATAGATTATTTAATTTCCATTAAGGTTTCTTTCCCACTTAACAAAAGCCATTTGAAAATAAAAGAATGTGGCTTCTGACTTAACGCTTTCAGTGCCATCTGCCAACAGTTTCTGGGATTTTTAAAAAATTGGCATAATCACGAAGCACATATAATACACAGAATCCGCGTCTGAAAATATGTGTCAGTCATAGCAAGAACAAGTTAATATTCAAGTAGTCTAGCTGGATTTGTTCCTAGAAAACAAGTGCAAAGCATATACACCTCCTTAGTTAGCATGCCAGACTAGGAGCCCAGGTAGAGGTTGCACAGTTATGCCAACAAATGGCACATAGCTGCTTTGTGCAGACAGCAACAGAGTTTGCACTCTGCAAGCCAAAAGGCCAGTGGGTGAGTTCTTTTTGCCATGCCAGCCCCAATCTATGCCATACTGGGAGATGTTTGGCAAAGCCTCCCCCCTGCCCCCAATGCTATTACTACATGCTTGGGCAGATGATGATACATAATGGGAAATGATGGCATTTGTACTGTACGGTTCTACCTTTCCACCACAAACAGTCTCCAGCTAAGACTTCAATCCAAATCAATAAAAATAAGAGACTTTATACATGTTATAAGTTATCTATAAAGATAGTTTCAAAGAGTAATCATATCGGTTTGCAGTAGAACAATTAGATTCAAGTCCAGCAGTACCCTAGAGACCATAAAACTTGCTGGCACATGCTATATCTTAATGTATCACAGACAATGAAGAACAAACCTTTCTTCACCTAGTCTAAAAGAATAAATCCTCTTTTTTTACCACAGTGAAGAAGAGCAGGATATGGTGTGCAGATGTTCTAGGTGACTAGCCTAACCTCTACCAAACTGTGTTGAAAATCCACTAGAAAATACAAAAGGGTCTTTTTTCGTCTGCATTTCAGTGTGTTTTATCAATTAGACCTAGCAGCTGAATACTCTGTCTTCTTTAATTGACAGTAACTGCTGCCTAGAAGGTGTAAAACACAGCCATGGTAGCAAATGCTTTTCAAGCAGCGGCCCAGTTCCCTTAATCAGCAGCCTGGCTTCTCCTTTGCTTTTTTACCCCTTCAAAACACAGCAAAAACTCCATCAACATGGACTATTCGTCTTCTAGTGCCTTTCTTTGCCAGCACTTTCACAAATCTCCTATTCATGACACTAAGCATTCAACCAGTTCCCACTAGCCTCCACTCAAAGGGCTAATCCTCTACATTCTAGGAGGTGAGTTCAAAGTAATTGATTAGCCATGATGTGGGACAGCACCGGAGGAAAAGGAATGGCATTGCATGATGCAGTGTCATGTTCTGTATTATGACTGCAGTACAATAATAAAATACAGCAGTATGGAGACTGAAGAGGTCCAATGGTTTGAAAAGATTTCCATTACTTTCAGGTATTATTTTAATTCCTGAATATTAAAATCCAGAAGAATATAGTAGAAACCTGTTTTGCTTTTTAAGGTGTTGTGCAGTTTGCTCTCCGGTGCTTCCCTGATTTTCCTCCTCTCCCCACAAAGATAGGCACAGGTACATGGCAACCCACCCCATAAAAAAGTATGCCATGAAAACATCGCAATGTGACATCACCCCAGAATCGGAAATGACTGGTGTTTGCACAGGGGACTACCTTACCCTTGAAAACAAGATTTGCTTCCAGGAATGGGGTTATCTCCCCCCCCATGCCCGCATTCATTATCGTTCTCCTAGTGCTGAATAGGGCCAGCATGCATAGCGGTAAAGATAATTAAGCACTCTGAAATCCCCATCGATTCCAAAGTGCCTTAATCATTCTTAACTCTGATATGGCACGATCACCACATTCTTTAAAATTTTGGAAAGACCAGAAATTGTTAAGTAACAGTCTCTCACATACCAAGCTGGCCCTCTCTCTATTCATGCCTACTTTGGAAATGCTTTAAGTCATTTTGATAGATGTAGTAATATTTAACGTGTTACGTGGGCCACGTTGACACAGAACCAGACTTAGTTTGCCGTTATGTCTCCTCATCACGATATCAACCTTGTTTGTGTACGTTCAGTTCTTGGTACCTCACAGGCAATGGAAACAGTTATAACAGACACTGGTTAGAATCAACAGTTGCTGGGAAAATTGGTGTTTTCAGTTAATTAATAAACTGAATACCTTGATTTAGAGCTATTAGCACACCTGTATTTAGACTTTTGTTGTTTGGCATCAATGTACAATTACTCTGGTAGACCATCCTTCTGCTAACAGGCAATGTACTTGCAGGTTCTAATTTTATCCACACTACAGTCCTATCAGGTAGGTTAGAATGCAAGACGGAGGCTGGTCTAAGGGTCCCCAGTGAATTTCACTGGCTGAGTGAGAACTGAAGATTCTGCCCAGCCCAAGCCCAGCATTCTGCTCCACACCACAGGCACTTTCACACACACTAAATAAATAACACAACCTCAATTCACTTTGCAACTGGATTTTACTGTGTGAAGTGGCAAAATCCATTTGCAAAAGGTCACTGAAGTGGCTTGAAACTGCATTTTAGCATGTGTGAAAGCACCCCACATAAACCCAAACATTCAATGTTCTCTCCAAAATACCCCAAGTACCTGCTACCTGCCCTATGACCTTTCTGGTTTTTTCTCAGAGTGTGTACTGACTGATGGCACTCTCTTCATCGCTTACCTACAGCAATCAAACCCCAACTTCTAGAAGGAAGGCAAAAGGATTTCTTAAGCAGAGAAAATGGTCATGACTCACTTTATTTCCCACACGTCTCCCTTTACAAAGCAGTCCCCAACAGCCCCTCAGAAACAAGAAAAATATAATATAATAATCAAAAGTCTTCTGAAAAGTCTTTTTCCAAAGCCCTTCAATGCCTCCTAAACCAAAATATTTTCTGTCCATTCATATCATCCTTGTGCAATACCTGCTCCTGCGAATGCTTGCTTACTCCAAAGTAATCTCTTAAATTCAATGAGCGTGCATACAACCCCAACCCAATCCTGTGAACCTTTGCTCAAAGGAGATTCCCCCCAATTCAAGAGAGCTTCCTCCCAACGGGGACCCCCCAGGCCTCACATGGCCCTTCCTCCTGAGTCAAAGTGCCTAAGGGCTGGGCCGCTCTGGAAAGTGAGTCAAACTTTAAGTCAGTCTCGTCTGCAAGCTAACTTTATCTCAAGTAAGGGCACACTCGAGAAGAGCCCTGAGTGAGGAACCCCCGAAGAATGCTGATGCTAAGAGCCCCGCGGGAGAAAAGTTGAACACCTATCATCTGGGGTCCAAGTGGGGGGCTGCATCCTCGCCGTGCCCCCCTGCTGGTTGGATGTGGACAGGGCTTCTCTCCCCTCCCCCCCCCCCCCCCGCGGAGGGCTCCACCTACCAGCCGGGCCAAGATGCGATGGCTCTGCTCATCAGTGCAGCGGCCCGAGAAAAAGCCGCCGCGCGCCAGCAAGAAGACGAAGACGCTCCCTACAGCTGAGCACAGAGCCCCGAGGACGAGCAAGGCGCCGGGGCATCGCCTCCCCGGCCGCGCTCGCAGCAGGCGCCTCAAGACGGGCATCCCCCGCATCCCGGACCCGAGCCACTCCCGGCTGCCGGGGCTCCCGCGTTAGCCTGTCCCGGGGCTGCGGGAGAAGGGAGAGCCTCCGCGCTCCATTGGCAACAGCAGAGAGAGGCTCGTGCCGGCTTGGAGCACAACAGCAGCCCAAGTCTTCAGCGCGACTTGCTCAGCCGCGCACAGCTTTTGGCGCCCCTGCAAAAAAGTCAGTGGGAAAGAGCGTCGAGCGGCACCCGCCAGAGCGCCACGCACATCTCCCGAGGAAGCCAGCCCCGGGCTGTCGGCTCCCTGCGCCGCCTTGGAGCCCTCTCTCCACTCACACGCACACGCCCGCCCGCCCGCTCGCGTACATCAATGAGCCCAGCCTCTCTTGCACAGACTGGGGCTTTGGAGGCTAGCGCTGCCTTTTGAAATGAAGCCACGTAGTTCCGCCTTCTTTTGTCTGCCGCCTCCTTTCTCAGCCAGCCAGCCTTCTGCTTGGACAGTTACTAGGCAGCTCTCCTCCACCCCCGACCCAGCAAACTTTCACTGCCACGAAGAAAGCCTCGGGGGGCGAGTGAAAGAAGAGGCGCTTTTGTTGTTTGGGTGGCTAATTGACACTTTTAAAGAGACTGTCCTCAAGTGCTTGCCAAATCGTTTATTTTACTAGCGCGCTGAACGTTCACCACCATACGGTTCTGCTCTTTAAACTTTAACACCAAATATGCTGCCCGTTCTGATCTTATACAGTGTTCAACTACAAAATAATGTTGCACAAGCACAGCATTTAATGTTTTATTTGTAATATTCTCTCTCTTTCTCACCAGAGAGATCAGATGGACTCAAATTTATTAGGATCAGATCACCTAAAAATCTGAGTTGGCAACTTTTCCAGTTCTTCAGAAGTCTTCCTTCAGGATAGATGTTGTCTGCCTGCAGGTTGCTAGAACCTGTAGATGGATCAGAAGAAATGCTATGCAGGCTTCATTAAATTAAGCCCTTGATGCAAAAAACAAACAAAAAAACTGAGGCAGCCCAAAGGCTTCTGGGATGAAGACACAATGACTGCTCTCACTTAGAAAATACAACAAACCGGGACACAATTTGGTTCCTAGTCAAACTCTAATCAGAAGATGGGTAATGTGGACAGCAGAAGTAAAGAACTGCCTATATTAGCAAAGCTATATATTGGCATATATTAGCAAAGCTGGGCATTCATTTTTTAAAAAGAGGTGCATCTTAATTAGTTATCATGAACATCGTTATCAAGTATGAATGGCTACAAGTTCATTAGAAGCAAATTGGCCTTTGGCCAGGGGCACTGTCCGTACTGCACAACAAACACAGTAGGTATTGAAGAGATAAAACAGGGCTTTTTTTCTGGGGGAATGGAGTGGAAACACATTTTCTGAAACCTCTTTATGGAAACACATTTTCAAAAAAAAAATGTTTAAAAGTTCATGAAGGGCACTTGTGTGTTTCTCCTTCATTTCCCTCTTGAGAGTTTTGGCACCTCTTTTTCTAGAAAAGAAGCCCTGATTGACACAAACTAAAGTGGCAAGTTAGGGTGTTCTTAGAAGTGGCACATAGCACTTACAGTGTCTTTTGAGAGCATTGTCAGTGTAGAATTAAACATTTCAAATGAAATGTATTAGAATTACCAACTTGAGAAATGCAAACAGACAGACACTGAAGCATAAAAACACCCTTGTGGAATGTAGGCTAATCTTTCTGGAATATTGTGAATAATAATACTGCAAACGGCACAAGCATAGTGGCTGACAAATACTCACATTTTCTACTACTATGTTATTTCAATAGTATTTAAAGAGCCACGAGCTGCCGTGTAAATATCAAGCAGGAAACATGCTGGATACATTGGTGGTCCTACACAAAGCCGCATGGATATCCAAAAATCTTTACTGGTCATAGGTTTGCTGTGTCCTTCTCAAAAGAGTTCCCTGGGACTCCCTCCTTCCAGGCATTTTATAGGGCCACGTTTTCTTAGCATCAGCTGTAGGATGTTGTGGTGTCTTCGAACCATTTTCCAAACTGTTCTCTTCGTGGAAATCCCAATGAAACCTTACCAGTGCAATCTTAGGAAGAGTTGTACCCAGGGCTTTTTTCCTGGGGGAAAGTGGTGGAACAGAGTTCCAGAACCTCTTTATGGAAACAAAATTCTCAAAAAAAAAATCGTTTAAAAGTTCATGAGGCGTGCCCATATGTTTCTCCTTCATTTTCCTCTTGAGAGCTCCAGCACCTATTTTTCCAGGGAGGAAAAACTCTGATTATACCTGTTTGAGTCCATTGAAGTCAATGGGCACTGTGCTGGTGGAAAGAGCCATCAAGTCACAGGAGACTTATGGTGCCCCCCCCCCTGGGTTTTCAAGGCAAGAGACAGACAGAAGCGGTTTACCACTGCCTGTCTCTGTATAACAGCCCTGGATTTCATGGTGGTCTCCCATCCAAAGGTGAGTACTATAGAGAAAAAGAAGGGCTCCCTGAGTTTAAGAAAGACTATAATTGAAAAAACGTCAGGGTGAGACTATATTATCAAAACATATAGGTAATAGGGAAAACCCTTTAGGCCTCTACTTCTGAGTAGGCTCTGCTCCTAAATAATCTAAAATGAACAATATGAATGTGCACAAAAGGCACTTTAATAATCCAAAGCTTCTACCTGCAATATGAAATACAAGAGTGCACGCAGGCACTTAGACAAAACCTTTATTCTCAAACAGTCTGCACCAAAATGAATTCAAAACAGTCTGCAGAAAAATAAATCCAAGTGCACACAGGCACTTTTAGAAGGTTAAGAATCTGCTGTTGACTCATAAACCAAAATCATAAGAGAACAGTCTGTAATGAATTCTTTCATCCAGATTGCACACAGAAATTTAAAGAAACAAATTATCCCACTTCACAGACTTGCTTGTTCAGTCCACTGTTTTCTCAATGAGGTGTAGGATAAAGAATAAGTTTATCCACAACCCTCATAGAGAAAGAGTGATACAATGGTCCTTTGACCCACTCTGTCTTTACAAAGAATGAGCTAGAGCCTTGTGAGGAAGAGACAGGATTTTTGGATTCCCCTTAAAAGCCATCAGTCTTGAAAAAGGCAATGAAAAGTTTGACACCGGCTAACATGGACTGGCCTTATGTGGATGAACTTATTCTTTATCCTACACCTCATTGAGAAAACAGTGGACTGAACAAGCAAGACTGTGAAGTGGGATAATTTGTTTCTTTAATTTTCTGTGAGCAATCTGGATGAAAGAATTCATTACAAACTGTTCTCTTATGATTTTGGTCTATGAGTCAACAGGAGTCTCTTAACCTTCTAAAAGTGCCTATGTGCACTTTAAAAGTGCCTGTGTGCACTTGGATTTATTTTTCTGCAGACTGTTTTGAATTCATTTTGGTGCAGACTGTTTGAGAATAGAGGTTATGCCTAAGTGCCTGCGTGCACTCTTGTGTTTCGTATTGCAATCTGTTTAAGGTAGAAGCTTTGGATTATTAAAGTGCCTTTTGTGCACATTCATATTGTTCATTTTAGATTATTTAAGAGCAGAGTCTACTCAGAAGCTGAGGTCAAAAGTGTTTTCCCTATTACCTATATGTTTTGCTGGTATAGTTTCACCCTGACGTTTTTTCAGTTATGGTCTCCCATCCAAGACTGACCAGGTCTAACCCAGCTTAGCTTCTGTGATCTGATATCAGGTTAGCCTGAACCATCCAGGTTAGGGCAGAATTGCACTCGTAAGTGACTCATCATTTCATTGAGTGCTATCCATTTACATTGTTATTTATTATCCTAATATTACAAGGGGGAAAGGCTAAATTAGAAAGGCATTGGCTTGCTCCTACAATTCTAGATGATTCCCCTTATTTATAGTCACTTCTTCTGATTTGCTTCTCAGATATGCGAATCTACAGACTTCCATGAGGAATATTTTGCCATCTACATTGGATTGTGCTAAATTACATTCAGGTGTTTTCTCACCTGAACAGCAGAAGACAGTCCAGAAATTACAGCAAAATAATAAGGTCACGAGAGGAACATATGACGCAGCATCCCAATGGACAGCAAAGAGACAAAAATGTTGGTTTTTTTCATTAACAGTTTTTTCCCTTCTCCAAATGGATATGGATTTACTTTGCTGTAGGGGTGGTAAAAGAGTGGAAGGAGCATTATGCCTGCAAACACTATAGCCTAGACAACGATTCCCTATCTGCAGCTGCGGGGTGCCAGCCTCTTAAAGGTGTTTGAAAGGTATGAGGTGACAAAAGCTCTGGAAGATTAAAAATGCGACCCTGGATGATGCATAATACCTAGAGCTTTCTTTAGACTGGCAGGAGGAATGGAAATGAGAGGCAGGAAACAAAAGCTGTATTATTCCATCATGAGAAGCCCTGGAGGCTGAAACATTATCACAAACTACTTTCCCACCCCCATCATAGGATCATTGCTAACTTCTTCATGCTCTTTCCTTCCCTGTTGCCATTTGCACTCTGCACCAAAGCCAGCCACCCTGATAACAGCGTTTTAAGCGATCGTATTAAATGCAAGGCACCTAATTTGATATTGATGGAATTAGTGAGTGATGGATGGGCCTGGGGCTACACAACTGGCACTTGGAAATTTGCAGCTCTGCCTATAACACAGCCATTAGATATTTCAAACTCTTTTAAAACACTTTAGCAGATCCATAATCAGTTATCCTTTTCCCCTCTCTTTTTAAAAATAGACTTGTCAGCCCCATTCAAACTTCAGGTATCTTTTAGTCATAAAGTAGGGTAGTCAAACACAGCAAAAAGCCTCCAAGGATTGCCTGCTTACCAGTCTTCATATGTGTAACTACAATTCAAATTGCAGGCAGCACAATCAAAGCACATCAAATGATGCGTTGTACTGGGTGGGGTGGCCATAATCCATCTTGATACCAAATCCTGAAGCCAAAGAAGGGCCTTGATCTAGCAACTATTTATATTTTATTTATAATTTTGGTTTATAAGATGCCCTTTTCTGAATTCACAGCACTCAGGGTGATGAACAACAAAATGCATTCAATTAATTAATAATACAAAGAGTTAAAATAAGTAAAAACGTTTCAGATAGTGCTAACAACATCAATTTATAGATTGCATCATTGTCTCGCAGGAGAGGTGAAGGGGGAGCTCAGTGAGGGGAGGGAAGGGAAGAAAAGGAGTGCCTGCCAGAATAATATCCACTGCTGTCCTCAACCAAAAGCCTGGCGGAACATCTCTGTCTTGCATGCCCTGTGGAACTGCATTGTATCCCAAAGACTGGCTCTAGTCTAGGACAGCCAGATGTCTTTTGGGCTGGAAACAGTGCTGGATTAAACCCTGTGGAGGCCCCTAGTCAGTCAAAATCTCGGGAGGCTCCTTGCAAATTATCTCAGAGTTGGAGCACCTGCCCCACTGTCTGTGCCCCTGCTGCAGCCTGCAGGCACTTTCCCAAAAGCCCCTTTGACAAAGCTGTGGGGGGAGAGGCAGAGAGGCAAACTTGACAACGATGCCAGCAGCAGCCACACCAGGCAAGTTAGGCAAAGAGCGGCTCAGTTTCTGGCTGCACATGCAGGCTGGGAAGGCTGCAAGCATGGGGAAAACCGGGGTGTGTCTGTGCGGAAGCTGACCTGGGACCCCTAAAAGTGTTGAAGCCCATAGGCCAGTGCCTAGTTGGCTGAATTGTTAATCCAGCCCTGGCTGGGAACCACCAGTAAGTTGTTCTCTGCAGAGTGTAAAGCTCTTTGGAGGACATAACAGAGGTGGTGGTCCCAAATATGTGGCTCCCAGACTGCTTATGGTCTTAAAGATCAACACCGAAACCATGAACCTGACTTAGTACCCCACTGGGAGGCAATGTAGCTGGCGCAGCACAGGCTGAATGTAGCATTCTAGACCAACTGGAGTTTCCTGGTCAGTCTCAAGGGTAGGCCAGTGTAGAGCGAGTTATAGTAGTCCAATCTGGAGGTGACCATTGCATGAAATACTGTGGTCAGGTTGGGGCAAGACAGGAAGGAGGCCAGTTGTTTTGACTGGCACAGCTAGAAAAACAGCAGCTTAGCAACATTCATGATCTGGGTCTCCATTGATAAGAAGGCATCAAGAACCATGCCCAAACTCCTGACAGTTTGTGCCAGTATCAAAGGCAAGTCATTAAGAGTAGGGAGTTGACTTCCCAATCCTAAGTCCCACTCACCCTGCCACAGAACCTCTATCTTCGTTGGATTCAATTTCAACCAGCTCTTCCTCAGCCATCCTACCATGGTCACCAACCCCTCAGCCAGATTTTGTAGGGCAGTATCTGGGCGGCCAGCAATCAATTAATATGGCTGGATTATCAGCCTGAAACTCCACACCAGGTGGGCAAGGGGCACATACAGATGTTGAACAACATTGGAAAGAGGATTGCCCCCTGAGGGACCCCGCGAACTAAGGGGTACCTGGTGAACACCCTCTCCCCTAGTGTGCCACCCTCTGTCCCCGACCCTGGAAAAAGAATGTAAGCCACTTCAAGGCTACCCCATGCACTCCCACATTGGTGAGGCAGTGGGTCAAAAGACTGTGATTGACCATGTCGAATGCTGCTATAAGATCTAAATGAAATGTGGTAGATCACTCATTGTCCTGTGTCTACCTGTGACCAATACTCCCTCTAAGGTATGGCGTCTTCTGAGCAAGAATTCTGCTTCGTGAGTTACTGGCATTAAAGTTGTGAACTACTGCATAAATTAGTTTGCTCTGGGGCCATTTTTTCTGAGCTAAGACAAAAATATGTGAGCCAGAGGCTTAAAAAACTGTGGGTTAGCTCGCACTAACTCATTTTAGAGGGAACACAGCCTGTAATGGTCCTAGACAAGCTAGATAAAGGGTGTGTGCCTCCAGATGCCATTGAAACTGAAGCCCCCCACAATTATATACTACCCTTTAATATAAATTTGTTTAATGACCCCAGTGCTACCCCAGAATCTCTCTTATTTAGCAGATTTGCCTGTATATATTCTGATGCATCCAACATATCATTCTTTTTCATGGATATATCAATTGTGTTGTATTCAGTCCCTAACCACATCTAGTAAGCATACAAATTTCTCATGGTTAGCTATGGAAAATGATACAAATGTAAACTGAGCTAGATTGAAAATTGAACTAGATTCACTATTAGGGATCAGCTGGTGGTTATAGAGACAGGTAGCAACACTTCATAGGTCAAAATCTCATAGCCAATGTGGTATAGTGGCTAAAGGATCTGGGAGAACCAGGTTCACATCCCCACTCTGCCATGGAAGGTCTATGGGTGACCCTTGAGACAGTCCTCTTGCTCTCAGCCTAACCCAGAGGTATTGAATTCATTTGTTACAAAGGCCAGATCTGACATAAATGTCAACTTGCTGGGCTGGGCCATGTATGCTATAAAATATAATGCCAGGTACTAGAGATATGAACTTTATAAAGGACACAGGCAAATCCAATTAACAATATCATTTTCAGGGGTGGTGCTGGGGTTCTTGCCGCCCCACCTGTGCTCCCCCATCTTTAAAGGGGGTGAGATGGGGCTGCTTCTGCCACCTCCTGCTAGGTGGAGAAGTGGCAGAAGCAGCTGATCTGCTTCACCTCCCATTTAAAGTAGCTGATTGGCAGAGGTCTTTAAATAGTGGGGAGAGGGTTGCTGCAGTCTCTTTCCTCTGCCCGAGTTTCGGGTGGGGAAAGAGGTGGCTCTGCACCTCTGACTGGCTCGCAGGCTGCCTTCCCTCACAGGGGAGGCAACCTGAAAGTGAGGCTGAGCTGCCTCTTTCCTCCACCCAAGTCTCGGGTTGGGAATAGAGGTGGCTCTGTGCCTCTGCCTCGCTCTCAGGCTGCCTTCCCTCACAGAGAAGGCAACCTGAAAGCAAGGCTGAGCCTCCTCTTTCTTCTGCCCGAGTCTCGGGTGGGGGGAAGAGGTGGCGCTGCGCCTCTACCTCGCTCTCAGACTGCCTTCCCTCACAGGGGAGGCAGCCTAAGAGCAAGGCCAAGCCACTTCTTTCCTCTGCCTGAGTCCCAGGCAGCTGCCTACATGGCCTACTCCCACATGCCGGGCATGATTATTTTTATTTAACATACAAACATGCTTAAAATGTTAACACTCTTACAGTATTTTCTTTGTCTAACAGTCTTCTTTGAGAACTGACACCTTTTGCTCTGAATTACTGCATCAAAATCTGGAGCCAACATCTGTTCTGTAGCAATCTTGAGTATGCTGTTTAGGTGTGTATCTGTAAGCTGAGAATGTACTTTTGATTTATTGACATTTAATCAGGGCTTTTTTGTAGCCAGAGCTCCTTTGCATATTAGGCCATATCCCTCTTATGTAGCCAATCCTTCTGGAGCTTACAGTAGGCCTTGTATGAAGAGCCCTATAAGCTCTTGAAGGATTGGCTACATCCGGGGGGGGGGGGTAATGGCCTAATATGCAAAAGAGTTCCTGCTGCAAAAAAAAGCCCTGCACTTATTACAGAAAAGAGCTATTCACAGATGCATGTTGTCCCAAACATTGACAGAATTTTAGAAGCAAAAGCCTTTAGAAGCAAAAGTCTGAGGTAATTCCCACCTCAAAACTGGTAAATTTTGCTAATGCCAACTTCAGAAAGCTTATCTTTTAGTACAGCAACACACTGCTCCCTCACCTACCTGCAATTTGTGGCATCCTTTAATTGGTAGGTGGGGAGCAGTGTGAATGTCCCATTTTGCTGACTATGTCAGGCAATGGAATCTCAAGGCAGTATTCATTGAAATAATGTATACTTTATTGGAAACTCATAGTTGGTTACAGAAGTTGAGACTAATGCCTGGAATAAGGCGGTTACTATTCTTAAAGAATCTACATCAAAGACTTTCTAAAGCATGTCCCCATTCCCATAACATCAAGGGGTGAAGGTGCAAACATTCACACAAGGGCTTCAGCTTATCTTCTTGCCCTGGGAAGATACCTGGCGGCCGTGTTATTTCCCAATGGTTGCATCCTTTTGTTCTTTAGTAACATCAACAAAGTTCACACATCACTCTCTGTTTCTTTTGACATGCACATTAACTACAGTATAACAAAGAGCTTTGGGTTAGTAGAAAGAGTCCATAAGGTTAGTATTCTACCTTTGTAATATATTAGAATTACAGAGCCTGACAGACTACACTGACTACATGTAATCAGGCTGTGGCCAGAAAATTTTGGATGGAGGGGCCCAGGAGAAAAAAAATGGTGGTGGGGGGCCATGGGGCTTGGCTGCTTCTTCCTGGTTCTGCTTTCAGCCTCCGTCCGACCCCAGGTGATGATCACTTCCCCGTACTATTTGTGAGAAAGCCCCTGCCTGCCCGAGCAGCCTGCAGCAGGCCACAGAGTACAACTGTAGGGGAGGAGCAGGAGAATGCTGACAGGGAAGAAGCTGCCCCCTTGGAGCCTTGTCATACTACTCAGGCTCACCCTCCCTCGACTTCCCTGGCTTCCCCAGCCCGCCCAGCCCCAGCTGTCTCTCCTGCTGTCTTTCTTGCTGTTGTGCTATCTCTCTCTCCCCCTTGCTCTATCTCACTGTCTATCTTTCTCTCACTTCCCCCCCTTTGCTCTCTTGCTCTCTCCCTGCATTGTTGCTCTCTCTCTCTCTCACTCTCCCCCTCTGTAAAGTACTGGGGTCGGCGCAATAAGAGACCAGAGTCGGAGAGTGATTTCAGCAAGCTTTACTTCAGGAACACCAACACAGACTGAGCTCTATTCAAACCTCCCGCTCCTTTTATACAATTCTTGCCCCCTTCTGATTGGACCTTAACTATGTACATGGATTGGCTATTTACAGAGGCCTAAGGGCCTATCAGGGTACAGTATGAGCCTAGATGTTGATTGGCTACTTATGTTTCAATCCTTCCCCTGATTGGGCACGCTTAGGCCTTCTCTGGAACCCTGGTGTGGAGTACAAGCTTGGCTTGTTCAGCTTCCCTCCAAAAGTAACAGTTCTCCATTTGAACCTAGGACACAACACCCCTCCCCCCATAGTTCCAGCTATCAGGTGACATAGTCCTGGAGATATGCCGGAGGGCGGCGGTCTCGTGTCGAGCGTCGGAGCTCCGAGGGGACTGGGCGTTCTGACTCGGTTGGTGGTTCCGCGGCTGCAGAGCTGGAGACATCTGGGACGGCGGCCCCGGAAGACCTGGGTTCAGCTGCGCGGTCGGGGGTCTCCTCCTGCTGGGCCGAAGCGGGCTCCACGGAACCCTGTTCTGTGTCAGGCTCACGAGGACTTACGTTGTCCGGATCTGGAGCCTCTGACCTTGGCTCCCCGGCAGGCAGGCGACCACGGAGTTGGTCGATGTGTCGCCTCAGGAGATGTCCACCCTCCAAGGTCACTGCATAGGAGACCGGTCCTGTGACGTGGTCCACCTTTCCAGGGAGCCAGGCGGGGCCAGTGGTGGCATAGTTCCGTGCCCACACTGTCTCACCTGGGTAGAACCCTCTGGGGGCTTTAAGGTGTTCCGGCGCCGGTCGCCTGTCTGGGGCTCGGTCAGGGTGCAGCTTGTCCAGCAGGGTGGTGATGCGGCGGCCCATGAGGAGTTCGGCTGGACTGTGACCTGTGGAGGCGGTGGGTGTGGTTCGGTAGGCCATTAGGAAACACGCCAAGTCTTTTGGCCAGTCTGAGGGGCCCAGACGGTTCAAGGCCTCCTTTGCTGTGCGCACCATCCGCTCTGCCTGGCCGTTGGTGGCTGGATGAAATGGGGCAGAGCGAATGTGCCTGATGAGGTTCCTGGCTAAGAAGTCCTGGAACACTGCGGACGTGAATGCTGTGCCGTTGTCGGTGACGATGGTCTCCGGCAACCCGTGGGTTGCAAAGATGGCCCTCAGAGCCGTGATGGTTGCCTGCGATGATGGCGAGGGCACCTGGACCACCTCCAACCACTTGGAGTATGAATCCACTAGTATGAGTAGAGTCCGCCCATGGAAGGGGCCAGCAAAGTCCATATGCAGTCTTGACCAGGGGGTTTTGGTGGATTCCCATGGTTGCACTGGGCCACGTGGGGGGTCAGGCCTTGACACCTGGCATGTCGGGCACCTTTTAACCCAAGCCTCAATTTCTGCATCGAGGCCGGGCCACCAGACATAGCTTCGTGCGAGAGCCTTCATGCGGACTATGCCCGGGTGTGCCTCGTACAGGGCTCTAAGCACTTGGTCTTGCAAGGGTTTGGGGATGACGACTCTGTTGCCCCATAGTAGGCAGCCTTTGTGGGTGGATAGTTCGTCTTTCCGGGCTGCAAACGGCGTAAATTCCGGCCCAGTCGAGCCCTTGGGCCACCCCCTCCCCACCCAGTCCAAGACACGGGAGTGGACTGGATCACGAGCGGAGCGGGCAGCAACGTCGCGGGCGAGCAATGGCCTGTCCGGAAGCATATCCATCAGTAGGATCTGATGAGCCGGGGCTGGATCGGGATCCACGTCAGGCAAGGGCAAGCGGCTCAGGGCGTCAGCATGGCCCATTGCCTTGCCTGGGCGATGCACTAGGGTGTAAGTGTAGCCGGCTAGAAAAATGGACCAACGGAGGACCCGTGGGGACAACACCTGAGGGGTCTGCTGGTCTGATGCAAAGAGGCCCAAGAGGGGTTTGTGGTCCGTATAGAGGGTAAAGGGCCGGCCGTAGATGTAATCATGAAATTTTTTTACGCCGGCCACAACTGCCAACCCTTCTTTGTCGATTTGGGCGTAGTTCTGCTCCGCCGACGAGAGGGTCCGCGAGTAGTACGCGATAGGGACTTCGGTCCCATCAGGGAGTCGGTGGCCCAGAACTGCCCCCACGCCATAAGGGGATGCGTCGCATGCAAGGACCAAGGGCAGGGTCTCGTCGAAATGGGCAAGGACGGAGTTGGACATCAGGAGGCCCTTGATATCCTGGAAGGCTTTAGCGTGCTGGCGGCCCCACGCCCAGGGTCGGTTCTTGTCTAGAAGCCGGTGCAGGGGTTCGGCCACCGCTGCCTTGTGGGGGAGAAAAGCATGATAAAAGTTTAGGAGGCCGAGGAAGGCCTGGAGTTCTTGCTTGTTGGTGGGCGCTGGAGCATCTCTGATGGCACGCAGCTTGGCGTCGGAGGGGTGGACCCCCTGGGCATCGATGGAGAACCCCAGGAATTCCACCCGATCCACGCCCAGGAGGCACTTCTCCCGTTTGACCTTGAGGCCGGCTGTTTCAAAACGTTGTAGGACTCCTCTAAGGCGGGCGGCGAATTCTTCAGGCGAGGCTGCAGCGATCAGCACATCATCGAAGAATGGAGTGACTCCGGGAAGTCCTTTTAAAAGAGAGTCCATGAGTTCCTGGAACAACCCCGGAGCCACACTCACGCCAAATTGCAACCGCTTTACTCTAAAGGCCCCCCGGTGGGTCACAATTGTTTGGGCGTTGGCCGTGGCCTCATCCACCGGCAGCTGTTGGTAAGCTTGGGCCAAGTCCAACTTGCCAAAAATTTTTGCGCCGGCTAGGGTGGCTAAAACGTGGCTGACGATGGGCACAGGGTATGCGTGGGCCTGAAGAGCCTTGTTGAGGGTGCACTTATAGTCTGCACAAATCCGCACTTCCCCACTGGGCTTGACTGGAGTCACGATGGGCGTTTCCCAGGCTGCGTGGGTGACAGGCTCTAGTATTCCCTGTGCAATCAGTTTATCCAGTTCCTCCTCAATTTTAGGCTTGAGCGCGAATGGAACTCGCCGCGCTTTAAGCCTAATAGGCCGCACTGTGGGGTCGAGGTGTAGTGTAACCGGGGGACCCGTGTAGCAGCCCAAGGTGCCATCGAAAACGGCCGGGAACTCTTCGCAAACCTTGTTAAAGTCCACTCCGACAGTCTTATTGACCCCCCTGATCTCTATTCCCAGGGGCTTGAACCAGTCGAGACCCAAAAGGTTTGTAAGGTGGTTCTTGACCACTAGCACTTGTAGCTGGCCCTTGAACCCCTTGTATTCGACTGGGACCGGGCCCACTCCCAAGATAGGCACCTTATTCTTCTGGAAGTCCACTAAGGTAAACCCCGGGTCCCTGAGACGAGGCCTCAGCCTGGTGGGGATTTTAAAAAATGTCTCTGCCGCTATAATAGATGATGCTGACTCAGAGTCCACCTCCATTTGGCAGGGCACCCCCCCGATCTCTACATTGACCCGGATTTTGGAGGGCCTGACTGGCGAGGGTAGGTACTGTACCGGGTATTGGTGGGCGTGGAGAGCGTCGGTCTCGAAGTCTGGCTGGCCTTCGGAGTGCGCAGATCTTTGCGGGACGCGTGCTCGGGATGTGGATCTGCAGGCGCAGGCGATGTGGCCTTCCTTGCTGCAGAGTCGACAGGTGGCATTCCGGAATCGGCAGGTCTTTCGCTCGTGCTGGCCCCCGCAGCTTGCACATGCAGGTGGTGTCTTGTGTCTCATGCCCTGTGGGGTATGGGTGGTCTTCCTTCCTGCTGAACGATAGCCGGTTTGTAGAGCTTTGTCCTTGTCTGAGTCCTCTGTAGATGGTTCAGGGTTGATCTGGTGTGCCGCAGCCTGTCTTGTCAGCCGTGGCCCTGCTGATCTGCCCTTCTCCCAGCTGGTGGCCACATCGATTGCCTTTGTTAGGTCGCACTCGGAGAGGGACAGGAGTTTCTGTACTAGTTTTTCGTCCCTCAAGCCCCATACAAACTGGTCGAGAAGGGCTTCGTTGAGGTCTGCGAAACTGCATCGGCTTGCCACCCGGCGCAGGCTTGTCAAGAACGCCATCGTGGTTTCGCTTGCCTTCTGTGTCCTTTGTCTGAAGTCCCAGTGCCGGGTGAGCTTGGTTGGCTGGGGCTGGAAATACTTCTCCAGAGCGCTGATGATGTCGTCCACCGGCGTCTCTGAGAGCTTCCTGGGTTGGAGAAGAGCCCTGGCTAAGTCCACGGTCTCCGTGCCACACGTACTGATAAGCAGAGCTCTCTGCATGGTAGTCTCTGTAATCTTCCGGAAGGTCAGGTATGACTGGAAGCCTTCGACCCACGAGTCCCACACTCGGGGCGATCGATGCTAAAGGGCTGCAGGAGGTTGGCTGGAGCCTCCATTCTTGGCAGCGTGTCTGGGCGGCTTGCGAGATGGGGTGTGCGCAGAGCGGAGGTGGGGACCCAGATGGCTTGGATTTAGCCACCTTTCCGTGTTCCTGGTTCTGTTGCTGGTTCTTACTGGCATCCCACCTTCGTCGCCAGTGTAAAGTACTGGGGTCGGCGCAATAAGAGACCAGAGTCGGAGAGTGATTTCAGCAAGCTTTACTTCAGGAACACCAACACAGACTGAGCTCTATTCAAACCTCCCGCTCCTTTTATACAATTCTTGCCCCCTTCTGATTGGACCTTAACTATGTACATGGATTGGCTATTTACAGAGGCCTAAGGGCCTATCAGGGTACAGTATGAGCCTAGATGTTGATTG
The DNA here is from genome assembly GCF_032191835.1 of Heteronotia binoei. Lineage (NCBI taxonomy): Eukaryota > Metazoa > Chordata > Lepidosauria > Squamata > Gekkonidae > Heteronotia > Heteronotia binoei. Next base: position 97,913,866 of record NC_083229.1, read on the forward strand.
GCTACTTATGTTTCAACCCTTCCCCTGACTGGGCACGCTTAGGCCTTCTCTGGAACCCTGGTGTGGAGTACAAGCTTGGCTTGTTCAGCTTCCCTCCAAAAGTAACAGTTCCCTCCAAAAGTAACAGTTCTCCATTTGAACCTAGGACACAACACCCTCGCTGTCTCTCGCTGTCCGTCTTTCTCTTGCTTCCCCCCGCCCACGCTGTTGATCTCTCTCCCTTTCTTGCTTACTCTCTCGCTGTGTCCCCCCCCCCCCCCCCCCAGTTTTAACTCAGCTTCGAAAACCTCTGCTCAGTCTGGAGACTGACTGCTCTGCAGAACCTTTCTCCCTGCTGCTCAGAAAGAAAGCATGCTGGGTTCCTAGAGCACGGCTCCAGTGGAGGGGCCCTAAAGAGGGAAGGGGGGGCTAAAACAGAACAGCCTTCCCCCCCCCCGAGGCCCCCTTTAGCTACGGGCCTACTTGTAATCCACCCTGAGCATGAGTCCCCTCTTAAGAAACTTTTCCTGTGGCTGACAAGGCAGCTTCGGCTGCTGAAGTAAAGGGGGAGGCCCAGTGCCCACACATGCATGGTGGTGGGGGGGTGACTCCCTGTCTCTGACAGGAGGCCCAACTGAGAGGGGGAGGTGGACGGACCCTCTAGTTCAGGGGGTGTCAAACTCATTTGTTATGAGGGCCAGATCTAACATAAATGAGACCTTGTTGGGCCGAGCCATATAAACTTAAAACATGCTTAAAATGTTAGCACTCATTGGTCTTAAAGATACTTTCTTTGTATTTCTCCCATGGGATCCAGGGAACTGGGCAAAGGAAGCTTTAGCTCATTCCTTCCTTCCCCAGGGAACTGGGGGGGAGCCTCAGTCAATAGAAGGAAGAGGCTTGGCTCAGTAGCTCTGCTGTGCAATTGAGAGAGCCTGGCAAAGCAAGCTGTTATGTAGAAGAAAGCGGGGGCGGGGGGAAGGAAGCAGATTATAGTCAGTTGCTCAGGGGCCTGATAACAGCCCTCCGGGGGCCTGATTTGGCCACCAAACTGCATGTTTGACACCCCATGTTAGCTGACCTGACGTGGGTCTTTTTGCTGCTCTTGCAACTGCTGCCACCACCCTCCTCTTCCTTGCTTACAGGCTGAATAACACAAGCTGTATATTTGACACCCCTGGCCTAACCTACCTTTACAAGGTTGTTGTGAAGATATAGTGGAGGAAATGAGAATTATATAATTTGCTTTGCATTTCTACTGGGGAGAAAGGTGCAATATAAGGAAATAAATCTCATGCCTCTTTTGGAAATGAAATGTTGGCCAATAAAGCTTTTGCTCTCTGCTTGAGATCTTTCCTGTCTCTTGATTTGTGCTTATATGGTTCTCGTATTCTTCTCTACTGATCCTGATTATGTATCCCAATGTACAGCTCCTTCACTCATGCTTGGTTCTGATGTCAGGCATATACTATGACTGCCCTTTATGTAACTTGGATCCTGAGCATAAGGGTATTTGAGGACTCAAGCTTCAGAATCAATTCACATTTAATAAGTGTTTGCTGTATGTAATACTGATGGTTGTGTGAAAACTGGGGAGTGATATATTTGTAAACACATGGAAACAAATGCTGGATGTGTACCAGCAAACCAAGACTGGTTTCAGTTCCCTGGTGCATGTATACAAATATGCATTATAGTGATAGGAACCAGTGTATCTGCAAGAATTACACTTGCCAAGTAAATAGTGACTTGGGTACTGATTACTCAAAAACCAGCTTTTGGGTACCCTGGCAACACAAACAGTGTGCTCTGACAGAATAATTGTGATGGGGAATGCATTCCTTCAAGCATCTGTAATTTTGGCATGCTTAGACTTTTGATTTTTCTTGTTAATATTGTAATTTGTTATAGCGACAGGTGGCAGTTATGAATGTCACATCCAAACCTTCCATAACATTTGAAGAAACTCAGATATTTGTTATTACCTCACAGTTCTGACTGTTAGAACAGTATGCGTCATGATATCCAGGAATGGAAGTTTTCTCCGACACTTCACAAATTATATTCACGGGAGCAAAAAACTTTCTTCCAAGATTGCAATACTTTTGGGGTTTTTTGCAGCCCTGTGCATATTGTCTATGAGGTGCACTTGTACGGAATGCTTTGGGGAAAGCAATACTTTTGTGCTGATTTTTAAAAACTGAGATTGAAGTGTGTGGCAGCAATTAAATAAAAGTTCAAATCAAAGCAGACAATGCAAAACAGAATAAAAGGAAATCCAGAATGAATTTGTCCTTGGGCAGAAAAACTGCTGCAGAACTAATAGGAATCTGTCTGGCTGGCCACATCTTCTTTCAGTTTTCACAACTTGCAAAGCCACTAGACAGTTTGGTGGATCACAGCTGGGGGTTGGCTGGTGCAATGAAAACCAGGAGAGAAATGCCTTGGCAGATGATTGTTTAGAAACCTGGCTTGGAGTCTATCCACCACATCTGGTTCAAGCTTGGATTTAAACACTAATCCTAGATAGTGTCAGCAAGAAGAGGAACCAGTTAAGGAAGCAGACTTGCACATTAGTCATCTTGAATTGAATTGGGGAGGAGGGGGCAGAATGCTACATGGCAAGAGTTCTCTTCCCAAATCACTTCTGCTGGCAGTAAAATGTCAATCCTAATCAGGTCTACTCAGAATCATACCCAGGTCCATTCACTGAGATGTACTCCTAGGATAGTGTTGTCAGGATTGCACTGTAAGACTTCTACCGTACAGACTCAATGGGCCATGATAGTTGGGCAATCCCACACATCTACAATGGGCATATTGCATGCATATGCAGATGTATGCTTAGAACTTGTTTATTCAAGACAGTCAGAATCAACAGCATTTCTTGGTCCAGACTGGCCTAGATACATCTCAAACGTTCAAACACCTTCAGATTCTGACTGATATGGAAATCTGAGTTCCAGTCATCTCTGCACCATGTGGATAGTGTTTATATAATTACAATTACTTATAAGCAGACCTCAGATTCAGCGGGAGCTCACAGGAGTGCAGCTCCTGAACCTTTCTGAGAGTTCCACCTCCTCCTTCCCACTTTGTCCATTGAATAGTAGGTGCAGCTGCATAACAATCCCTGGATTAGCTCCACCAGCTATTTTTCTACAAAGACCCTAATGCTGGGAAAGACTAAAGGTAAAAGAAGAAGGGGATGGCAGAGTATGAGATGATTAGTGTTATCAATGCAACGAACATGAATTTGAGCAAACTTAGGAGGACAGTGGAAGATAGAAGGGCCTGGCGTGATGTGGTCCATGGGGTCACAAAAAAGTCAGACTTGACTGTGTGACTGAACTACAACAATCTGAAGACTGAAGAGTGGTGAGTGAAAATCCCCCAAAAGGATAGCTGCTCAAAATTCTCAAATATTTTATGGATTTGGAAGAGCTAGAGAGAACATGTTTTAACATCCAGTTGTACAGACCCTCTTTGGTGTCCCTGCTCTCATAGAGACACATACTATATTGCATTACAAACTATGTATAGTTAATGCAGCAGCACCAGCAATACAGAAAGCTGACAGAGCAGATTATCTTGGGGGGGAAAGTACCTTTCCTTCCAGTGTCCGGACTCCTAAAAACTGCTGGATGTAACAGCCTGATTCAACCCACATTTCACCACTGAACTCTGGCTGAGGGATCCTCGAAACCTCTCATATGTTAAATAGATTGTGTGATGATGCCTGTAAATCTTCCAAGGGAAGGCAGCATGATATAGCTCGATCTTGTCAGATCTCAGAAGTAAAGAAGGGTCGGCCCTTGGATGGGAGAGCTCCAAGGGAGACTCTGCAGAGGAAGGCACTGGCAAACCACCTCCGCTTCTCATTTGCCTTGAAAGCCCCTTGCTGGGATTATCTAAATTGGCTGCGATCTGACAGTTCTTTACACACACATAAATCTTCCTGATTAGGCCAGGGATTTAAAATAAAAATTGGGCAACATACAAACACAGCACCAGAGCATCATTGAATACTTCTAGCAGTACCTCATCCCCTTTCGCTGCCTCCTGTAGCCCCTATTGATCTGACACCTATGCAAAAAGTATAAATTTTCCTTACAAACTGCATGGATCTCGCCCCCCACCCCGGGCCTTTTTTTCTGCCGGAGCCCACTGGAGTGGAGCTCCGCCTGGGCTGGCCAGGGCTCTGGTTGGCGCAACCTGCCATGCAGCAGCCACGTGCTCCCAGGCCAGGTGGTATGGCCTAATATGCAAATAAGATCCTGCTGGACTTTTTCTACAAAAAAGTACTGTCCCCCCCCCCCCCATTATGTGTGGTTCTGATTGGGGAAACTGAATAGTCGAGGGACTAGCACTGATTGAAATTTGTTCTATGCATGGAGTGTGGGAGTTATCATGTATTGTCAGAGGCAGCCAATGGGCAACAGGGGTAGTTACCCAGTGCCCCATGTTGAGGGGAGTAACCACAGAAGGGGAAAGAAGAAGAGCAGGCTCTTAACGCTGTTTGTGCCCATCCCGTCTGGAGCCTGGGGATCTGGTTTCTGGAGGCAGTGGTGGTTTCTGCCCACTTGGTGCAGAGAGAGGTCCATCCCCTGCTTGGCTCCAGCAAGAGATTCTGGGTCCCCAACCTGGACTTTTGCCCTGGACTTTTCCAGAATCACTAAGATTGCCCTTGTGTGCAGCTTTCTGTTTTCAGGTTTGGGCTAATTTTGTCCCATTTTCTTTGAGACCTAAAATTGTTATCTCTACTCACCTCACCACATGAGATGCTCAGTAGTTTGCAAACACAATTTTTTAAACAAGCCAGGAATTACTGCTGTAAATTCAGCATATGAGATGTGCTAGCCCATGATGAGGGAGTGCATCTTTTCACTGATCATATCCCATTACTGACTATTTTAAAGCAGTATCAAGCTAGGAAAGTAGCTGCTGAGAGCAGGATCCCTCTCTGATTTGCGCTCTGAACAAACGGATCTCATTTATGCAGGAAGCACATGAAAGTTTCAAAGCCCACCGAGAGGAAATTTTAAAAATACATTTTAGCATATAAATATTTCTTTCTGATTTCTGGCAGCCAAGATGAACATCGTAAGATTTGGCAGATGTTTGAGTATATCAATCAGGTAGTGGAATTTTTTTAATGAGGCTATCATTAGAAACCAAATGTATCTTTCTCATTAATGCTACTAACGCAGACTAAAACTTCTGGGAGCTCTTGCAGAAGCTGTGCTGCATTCTAATGAACTGATTTGTTTCGCTGAGTAATGAGGCACTGAGATGCAAGTAAATGAATGGGAAGAAGGTGCAGCTTTGTGGAGAAGTAGCCTATGTTGATTTGTGTATTTGTCCACAATTAATTGCTATAATGTGCATGATGATAATATGCGACAGAATAGTTCAGTCTTTTCAATGTTATAAAATTTGTCGCTATCCAAATATGCTGCTAGTCCTAGTGTGACTGTATTACATTATTTTGTTACTATTTTGTTTCTTCTACTTTGTTTTCAGGTTTTCATTTTTCGTACCACTCAGATGGCAAAAACTAAGATACCTGTGCTAAGGTAATTCTGTGTTTCTACTGTCTGTTGATACGGCCTGGTGTAGAAAGGTCCCTCTGTCTTTGAAAGCTGAATCAGCAGCAGAGTTGTTCCTATCATTGAATGCCCATGAGAAGGACAAGTCTTCGGGCTCTGGAAGATACAGGGGTGGGGGTGGGGTAAATAAACATGAGGAGCAGCTACCAACAATCTTTGTATGTCTTAACTTTTGATCCAAGATATTTTTTAAAACTAATCTTTAGAGTGGAGTCATATGTTGTTTTGAAAACTTGATGGATTATTTTTAATATCAGAAGCAGGGCTCTTTTTTTTTTAGCAGGAACACAGTTTTGGCTGGCTTGGCATCAGTGGGTGTGACCTAATATTCAAATGAGTTCCTGCTGGGCTTTTTCTACCAAAAAAAGCCCTGAAGTAAAACAAATTATGTTAGGCAATGAATCTGCTGATTGTTTCTATTGGTTTCAATGGGAAGCATATTTCCAGGTGTGACTTCCAAGTAAGGTAAAATTGACAGTGTGTACACCTCTCACCCAAGCAATTCCCACCTCCTCCAAGTTAATGCAGTTGAGACTATTATTCTATAGCCAATAAAAACTTTGTTTAGCGGACATGAATTGCAATGGGAGCACACACACGCTTTACCTTTCTGCACTCAGTTTCCTTTCAGCAGTTTTCTTCCAATCTAGCTGACTTCCACATCAGGCTAGAAAAAAAATGCTTCAAGCCAGCAAAGTAAGACCCGGGACAGAGCAGGAGTTAGCTCTCTTGACTCCTGGTTTTGTTTAAAACTAAGAACCCACCCCCACTTTCTTGATATTTAAATAGGAGGCTCTTGTTTTTCCCTTTGGAGTAGAAGGGAGGGGAATTTGTATCAGAGGAAAACAGGAGGCTGCTTAATGCTTTTACATGAAATTAAATATGCTGGGAGACCTCAGTTCCTAAATGAGTAACAACCACAGAACCACCCTCATTGGTTTTTCATCTGATCTGTCACTGTCTTTTGTGGTTTTTCTTCCTGTGAGGGTAAAGCATTAGCCTACTCGGGATCTGCTTCAGGAACTTAGTTAAGAATGCATTATATAAGTATATTCAGGATTTTTTTTCCCCCTGGGGGAACATGGAGGAATGGAGTTCTGGAACCTCTTCATGGAAACAAAATTTTCAAAAAATGTTTAAAAGTTAAAGGGGGCACCAGTGTGTTTTCGCTTCATTTCCCTCTTGAGAATTTCAGCACCTCTTTTTCCAGAAAAAGAGCTCTGAGCATATTAAATCCACAAATAACTATCCCTTTAGTATGTCTGTGTATCCTGGGGCAGGGGACAAAAATATGTCTAATTAGTTACATCCAGAGTACGCTGGGATAAATTACCAGACACAGCACAACCATCGTTACTATATGGGCCATCCATATTGCCTGACCTGTGCAGAGTTAGGTACCCCTGGTTATAGCCCCACTAATATCAGTGTAACCCACTAACATCAATGTGCCCTAGGCATTCTCTCACCTAGGCGCTCCTGAACTTTATTTAAGTATTTCTGTACTGTTTATCTTGACATTGGGAACTTAAGGTGGCTTACAAAGAAACAGAAATATAATTTAGACAAAGAGGAAAAATGCACACTATAACACCAATATCTTGGGTTAGTTTAATCCATAACTGTTGTAAATAGTTGATTTGCAGCGGACAGGGTTGAGTTCTTGTTATAGAACAACAGAGTACACTTACATATTTACATTTTCTGTTAAGTAAATGTCTATGGATATTATTTTTATTACAATAATACAAGGTTAATATTTACTTACCTGCCTCTTGGTTCAAGCAAGAGAAGGAAAAGCAGTTATTTTAAAGTGAATTTTCATTGCAGGTAGAAGAGACCACCTTGTGGACTATTCTTGTTATTGCACAGGGCAGATTTAAAATACTGAACATTTAGTATTGACAAGGAAAGGAAAGGTCCCCCAGTGCAAGCACCAGTTATTTCCGACTCTGGGGTGATGCTGCTTTCACAACGTTTTCATGGCAGACTTTTTACGGGGTGGTTTGCCATTGCCTTCCCCAGTCATCTACGCTTTCCCTCCAGCAAGCTGGGTACTCATTTTACCGACCTCGGAAGGATGGAAGGCTGAGTCAGCCTCGAGCCAGCTACCTGAAAACCCAGCTTCCACCGGGGATCGAACTCAGGTTGTGAGCAGAGCTTAGGACTGCAGTACTGCAGCTTTAACACTCTGCACCACGGGGCTCTTATTGACAACATGGTTACTATTTTGTACTTTCAGGCATACAGTATACTTGAAGTAATAACGGGGAAAGCCCCATGGTGCAATCCTGACAGCCGCAGTGGTGGAGGCAGTCAGCTGCCTGCACAATAGTGGTGTCACTGGTTGGCTCCCTATGAATATTCTATGGTGAGAAAAACAATATGAACCCTGGAACAACACAGATCACAAAGTGAGTGCACTGGAGTCCGTTGCAACCCCAGCAACACCAATCAGAAGCACATGGCCTAAGTGTGCCCCCCATAGCCCACAGGTGAAGGGGTCATTTTGTAGAAAAATAGGTGGTGGAGCTCATTCAGGGATTGTTATGCAGCTGCACCTACTATTCAATGGACAAAGTAGGTAGGTAGGGAGGAGGGGGAACCCTCAGAAAGGTTCAGGAGCTGTGCTCCTGTGAGCTCCTGCTGAATTCAAGGCCTGCCTGTCCCCCTGGCAAGAGTCCAACTGGCAGCAAAAGTGCTTCCCACAAACAACCACCCTTGCTCTGAGCCACACATCCTCTTCTCCTGAAAAAGAAATAAAGAAGGGGAAAAGGCAGAGGCTAGGCATACAGACAGAATGCCTACCTTTTCCCAGGGGTCATCCTAACCACTGAACTAAGAAAGTAGATGCCAAAGAGAGCCAGTTTGGTGTAGTGGTTAAGTGTGTGTATTCCTATCTGGGAGAATCAGGCTGGATTCCCCATTCCTCCACTTGCAGCTGCTGGAGTGATCTTGGGTCAGTCATAGCTTTCTCAGAGCTGTTCTGCTCAAGAGCAGTTCTCAGGGAGCTCTCTCAGCCCAACCTACCTCACAGGGTCAGTATTCCTTCTAAGCTGAGTTACCATGAGCTAGCTCACAGATTTTAGCCTCCAGATAACACATTTCTGTCTTAGCTCAGGAAGGATGACCCCAGAGCACAATAATTTATGCAGTAGCTCGCAACTTTAATACCAGTAGCTCACAAAGTAGAATTTTTGCTCACATGACTCTGTAGCTTAGAGGGAACATTGCACAGGGTATCTGTTGTGGGGAAGGAAAGGAGATTGTAAACCACTGAGTGAAAGGTGTGGTATAAATCTAATCTCCTCTTCCTCCTCCTCTTCTGCATGGCACCAGGCATGCTACTGCACCTCCGATATGGCCACCAGCCATATGGGGACTGCAGAAGAGTGGCTGGGTGAATCTGTTTCAGCTGTCTGCAACTAACCTGAAAAGATTAGTTTAAATGCATGACAGCTCATAGTGAACTACAAATCAATCTTTAAGTTGTGTTATATTTTAGTGCTGAACGGTGGTACATGAAGACTGACTACATTGATCCCAGCATGAGATTCCATGAATCATACCCTTTGGATGTGTGGAGGGGAGACCATTCTGGGAGCCCTATGGGGAAATCATGGGGTGGGTGGGGTGGGTTAGGGAAGACAGTGGCATGGCATAAAAAGGAGTAAGAAGGGCCCTAACCTGTATAGCCCAGGCTAGCCTGATCTAATGTATCAATCTTAGGGCACAATCACACTACAGGCTTGACTGCGCCTATAATTTCTCCAGAACTATATGCTCCAGAGAAATGCGATCACACACACAGCATCCTAATCCCACCTCACCCCGCAGTCGAGTGATCAGACTGACACTGCACAGTCACTGCAGAGAGGGTGGGCAGGTATTTTTCTTTTTTATAAAGTCTGCTTTTGTTGGAACCTTTTATCATCTGCTACCAAAATGTTAGGAAATACATGTTAAATTCAGAGGTTTGGAGTGGCAGTAATTGGAGTCGAGGCTTAAGCTTAGCAAAAGAAATAAAGTTTACTAGAAAACATCAGGATAGGGTACTTGGGATAAAACAGAAAACAATCTAGCTTACCAGCTAGTCTATCTATGTCTTGCTACATGGCTACGTTCTTTGTCTTCACTGTTCTTCTCCCCAAAAAGCATCTCGTCAGGAAGAAGAGCAATAAAACTTGCATACAAGATCAAAGCATTTCACACCTAACATCCTCTCTGACCAATGTTGTGTTCACATCTTTCACGGGCAAAGTAAGAACCAACCCACAATTGAGTTTAGGTCACAATACATCACTTCCTCTATCAGGTAAACAAACAGTTAACTATATAATGGCTGGAATGTACATAGCTTGTATTCCAACAGCTTTCTGCATACACTTAACCACTTACTCGTCATTGGGTGAATATGTGGTTATGCACACATCACTAACAGTGGAAAAAAATGGTGGCTGGGGACCAGAAGTCACAAACCTCCCAAATGGCTCAAACGCGCTATGGAGCAATTAGATGTCAGAAGTGTGCAATTAGACTGGCTTAGCAAAAAAACACCAGACTTTATCCAGTGTCAGGAAAGTCAGGGGTGAGAATGGGAGGCTGATGAGAGGGGAACAGAGGACATATGCAGATGTCTGGACAAGCACTTTAAATTCATTGGAGAGAAGCAATGACAGCAGATCATCTGACCACACCCTTAATTGTGGCCTGCTAATTAACTGAGACCCTGCTGCTACACTCCATCTTTCAGAAGATGGATGGAGCATAACAACAGGGTCTCAGTTAATTACTCGAGGGGGGGCTTCAAGAGGCACACAATATGTGTGAAAGAGCTACATGTGGCTCCCAAGCCACAGTTTGGTCACCCCTGCGTTAGACTATCCCGACAATTAGAAGCCAAAGGGCAAGCTTCCAACTTTCCTGGGACTAAACAAGAAAGTCAGCCCTGCAAGATAGGCCTGCAAAATGAGTTTCTCACACAAACACAATTAACCTGGTAGGTGGTCAGCCAATCTAAGATGCTGGATTTAGGATGAAGTCATCTGAAAACAAATAACCACAAAAGTAAATTAAAGGATACCTTATTTAATAGCATGCAAGAATATTTCAAAAGGAACAAGAATTGTGAGGCATAAAACAAGAAAGCTAAGAATTAAGGACTAACTAAACAGTAAGACATTAGTTTCCAAATTACCAGATGTTACCCATTCTCAGTTGCAGGATTTTAGTAATCCAAAGTGTCTTTTTCCAGATTCCGCATAGGCCAGCAAGCTGTTTAGCCTGCACGAGCTAGCTTTCAATATGGCTGTAGTGAGCAAGACAGTAACTGTATGGTGAAGTCTCAGACAGTTACCATCAGGCTGGCAATATGCTAGAAACTAGGTCCTTTTTGGCCAAGGGTTCAGTATCATCTTAGTCTAGAAAGACCAGTAGGATCCCTTGGTGGTGATGTAATGCTAATTACTGGGCAAGTGACCTAAGAGGTGGTCTGACCAGACTGAAAAGAACTGAAACTGATCTGCTACTGGTTTCAGCCCTTTGCCACAGGTACAAATCATAAACCTTAATAGGATGGAATGTGGCTAACTGGGAACTGGTGGTAAGCTCGCGACTTCTTTCTGCAGCTCGGGTATTATCTAAAAACCACAAGGGCAGCTCACTCCAGTTCAGCAATGTTTTTCTGAACTCTGTTAACCCAAAAGTAGGCCCCACTCAAGCCTGAACCAGACTTTGAATCAGAACAAGAAATTCAGGGAACCAGTTTCTTTACAGGCACTAGGAAGGGAGGGAATGTGTGAGGAACTTAGTTGTGAAGTCCAACAGGAGTCCTGATGAATGTTATTGAGTAGGCTGCCTTAGAACTGAGTTGCTATTCTACAAAACTGTTTATTGTTCAAAGCAAGGATGGACTGATCATAAGGTTTCCTATATAGGCTGCAATCGCACACACTAAATAATGCACCTTTAATTCAATTTATACCTTTATTGACACAAACACTTTCAATCCACTTGCCATACATTTTCCAGCTGGATTTTACTGAACTGGCAAAATCCAGTTGGAAATATACGAACATAAGAGAAGCCATGTTGGATCAGGCAAATGGCACATCCAGTCCAACATTCTATCACACAGTGGCCAAAAAAACAAGTGCCATTGTGCACTGAAAGTGGATTGAAGGTGCATTATTTAGTGTGTGCAGAGCTCTAGGAGCTCCTGCTAGAAAAAGAGCCCTGAGTGTGTGTGATCACAGTATTTGTGGCAAATGAATTTGGTTGCCTTGAGTACCTTACAACCTGGCATTTGAGCTTGTTATTGCTGTAAAAATGAGTAACATTGGGAAAGATTTAACAAAATGTTACTAACCCCAGGTCGTTTCCTAAAATATTGGCTCCAAGTTTCTCAAAGAATGAAGTTTAGTGTACTGAAGTTTTCTACCCATTAATGTATCTAATGGTTACTTTAGCCTGTTCTATTCTGGTTTAGCTTTTGGTACCTTGACTGAGCCAAGTAAAGCAGCAAAAACTGCTTACATGCATCATAATGAATGATACTGGTGACAACCAAACAAAAGTAAACAAACCTTCCCCCCAAATTCATTAAGTAGCAGGGGTGTGCTTTCACAGGCTTTAAAATAAAAACAGCATAAAGATCTGTCACTAGATCCAATAGACAATGGAGGTGGCCTATCGAGCCCTGCTTGCTTTCCTTTCCCCCTTGAACCAAAATGTTGTCGCATCATTCTTATCCCTCCGTTGTTAGCGGGTCGATGCACTCCTCAGCTTCTGTCAGAGGTTACAAGACCTTCCACAGGACACTGACAGCTCCACCGTCATCCGGCTCATTCTTTCCAACTTTTCACCTTGTCATCCTTTAGCCACGCCCCCTTTCCTTTGGGGCTCGTGTTCTTTCCTGTTTGGCGCCCAATGATGCAAGACCGAGCCTCATAGACGGGCGCTGATTGGTCCGCGCGGCGTCCCAAAGGGGCGGTCTCACAGAGCTATTTTTTTTTTTTTTTAAGCTTGCAAAACTGGTTACTTTCGCTCGTTGCCTTCTTTCGGCTTAGGACGAGCTTGGGCTGCATTCTTCGGGGTGAGTCGTCGGGGGTCTCCGGGGCTGTTGGCAATGCAGGGGATTGGGGTGGTGGAGGAAATGCCGAGTTGGCAAAGTTCGCCGGGCTCCGCTCTCCTCCACGTCCTGCTGCTGGCCCGGCAGATGGTAAGGAGGAGCCCGGCGGGATTTGCGCTCCTCCACTCATCCTGCCTTATCCCGCTCCCCCTCCCCGGGCCGTCGTTGCAATGCCGCCGCCTGCGCGCCAGAGCGGGGGTCAGTCATGGCTGCGGCTCTGATCCTCTCCAGGGGTTGCGGGTCTCTCCTCCGACGCAGCTTCCACGCCGGGAGATGGAGGCCTGCCCCGGTCCGCAGGGTGGGTTGCGTGGCGTGCGTGTCCTGGCGAGGCGGTGTGGGCTGGGGAGGGGGCGGCGGCGGCCGTGGCTTCTCTCCAGAGCTGAATGGCCTCGGCGCGTCTCCGCCCTTCTACGACCGAGAGCTTCAGAAGAGCAAAACCGGGGCTCTTGTTTTCCAAGCGGAGTACCGTTAGGCGAAGGCATTGCATCTCCAAGAGGCTCTGTCAAGTTCCGCCACCCCTTTCTCCCCCGGTGTTGTCTTAGTGAAAGCGGGGCCCAGCAGGCCGATGCGGAAAGGCGAGGGGGCGACTGAAGGCATTTCGCCTTTCCAGGCTGGCCTTGGAACTCAGCGGGACAGCACCGGGGCGGAGGACTTCTTTCTCTCCCTCCCAGCACAGAGTAAATGGGAATGCAAAATGTTGCCAGCTCCGCCCCGGTCTCTCTAGGAGCCCCGTCGAGACGCGAGAGTGGGGGGCATGGCTGGCCCGATTCGCCAGTGTTTGGTGCACATTAAGCTGCCTCTGAGAGAGGGTAAGGGTATATATCCGCTGAAGGGCCCAGCCAGTGCAGAATATGCTCTATACGTGGAGGGTGGCCAAACTGTGGCTTGGGAGCCACATGTGACTCTTTCTCACATATTGTGTGGCATTTGAAGCCCCCACTACCAGCTTGGTGAAGACATTTTTCTCTTTAAATCATTTCTCCAAGCCAGCTGGTGGCCTGGAGAATACATTTAAAGTTGAAGTTTCTTCTTTCCACCTCGCCTTTCTTCCACCCTCCCCCCATCTATTTGCCTGCCTGCCTGCCTTCCTTCCTGACGTGAGGCTCTCAAACATCTGACATTCATGTCTTGCGGCTCTCAGACATCTGACATTTATTTTATGTGGCTCTTTCATTAAGCAAGTTAGATCCCATCTGCTCTATAGGAAGGAATCAAAATACTGCCGAGGTTGGATGGGCTCGTACAGAGGAGCATTGGAACTGCTTTGCAAGATAAATGGAAGGCATGTCAGAAACGTACAACTTCAGCGGGTCTCATCTATTGCCCTTTACTTGTTTACAGGAGATTCGGTTTGGGTATTGCTTACTTTCTGGTAATACACCCCACAAAATGAATCAGTGCCCTGCATCAGTGTCACCAGCCTGTGGGCAGCTTTGGAGTTCTGGCAAAGGCATATTCATAAATTGGCTGCTGCAGGAGCCGGAGCCAACCAGCCAGTGTCAGGGATTGAGGTTATGTACACCACTAATAGTAACTCTTTGACATTTTGGGCAGAAGTTCTGTTTAACAGGATGCCTTTTAATCTGCACAGCCAATCAGAAGCCCTGGGGGGGAAGCTCCTTGTAGCCCCACCTAAAAGAGGGCATCTGGAAAGGTGTTGGCAGATGCCATAGTGCCCACAGGTACTGCGCTGGGGACCCCTGGTCTACATGTAGCAGCCATTCCCAGCTGTAATATTTGGAACTACTTTCTGTGAGATTCCCCTCTGTCATGATAACAGTTATGCAAGTATGCCATCCGGTTGAATCTACCCATAGCTCTGTAAACCTGGCCATTGAAGGTGTACACAAAATAGTGCTCAGGAAGTCTTCGTAGGTGAGAACATTACACAATGAAGTCAGCAATAGCTGCCATTGTTCAGCTGACCCTCCAGAACAGATCAGATATGTGATAACAGACACTATCAGACAGACTATGAAGAAACCTATTCATTAAGTGTCATTCACTATGGAGAATCCATCCAGGGTTATTGCATACTGAATTTGGAGGTTTAGCAGACTAGCTGCTGCCCTATAGCCTGCTGTTTGTATGGTCTTCCGGGTTAAATTCTGAAGCTGTATCTACACGCCACTGGATAATATGTTGTCCTTACTCTGTAACAAGCATTTGCAAATACATCGCTTCATCCACACATTCTGCTGTGAATGCTACAGTGTAGTAAGTCAATAGAATAGCTTGTGCCCTGCTCTTCTTTGAGAGGCCAAGTTCTTTTTAAGTGAATCTAAAATCTAATTGGCTAGATTGTTCCTGCCATAACTGCAAATCTAGAGGAGGCACTTTATTTTCCTGGATAGTCATCCGAGATATAGGAGCACAAGCAGCTGCTGGAGCACGTTGGTCTCCTCAGCCTGTCTACTTATTTGTCACAAATAATTTTCATCAGAACTAGCTACCTGGTCAACTAAGTGTCGTCAAAAATCTTTGCTGCTATGTCAAGCAAAGGCAAGGTTGGCTTTTGGTGTGGAAACAGGGAAAGAGCAAGACTTATGTACTTACCCTGTAAAAGCCCTGGGCTGATGGTTTTCAAAGGAGGTGATGCTGTAGTGGCTATTAAAAGAAATTCCTAGAGTAACACATGTGTAATGTAATCTCATTTACTTCAGTAGATTTTAATAAAATGTTTTTAGAATCAAGCCGGCAGTTAGCAGCGTATATCGTAAAGAGACAGGAAACCTGAGACCAGATAACTTAGCCATTGTGTTCATGACCAGCAACTTTCTTCTGCCTACGTTTCAAAATGGTTGTTATGAGAGTACTCTGAATCTTTCTACTTAAGGAAACATATATATTTTGATTACGAGCTTGTTGTGACATGCAGATGTGCTGGTATCCCTCTTTAGATACCTCATGCACAGTAAGGGCAGTGGAGTCTGTGCAAGAAATAGTGATTGCCTGGTGGGTGGCTGTATAAATTGGCCCCTATTAAATGTAATGTAGTGATTTGGCTTTCCACAGAACTTGAAACACTTGAAGTGGATTGCTGACCAAGCTTTCTTGCTTTGCTGACTCCCCTCATGTGATTTGCAGAATTATTTCACAATGAGCTATCTGGATCTCTGAAGTCCTCATGACTTGTATGAAACTGCAGTGATGCAATTTTAGAAAGGGACAGACTCTAAAGTATAAAGGAAGTCTCTCTGACATGTTCAATGGTAGAAAAAGTTAGAGAAATCTAAATCTCCAATTTTTTTTAACTGCATCTCCTAGATTTTTCAACCACACCATCCTGATCGGAAAATGTCACTGGATCTTGAAACCCTCTTTGAGTACGTTGATAAACACCAGGATCTCTACGTGGAGGTAAGTAGCCTTGTCTGCACTGGCTCAAAACCAGACCTCTTGAAGCCAGGCAACTGCATATGCAGTGATGGAGCTGTAAGAATGTCTTCCCCTAAGTAACAGGATAGAGTGTGAAACAACTGCTGCGATGCAGTTATTGACCTGCCTCTTTACTTGTCTTGAATGACTGCGGAGAGAGAGCTCTTCCATCTGTCCTGAGTGGGTGGAATTGCATCCTTATGGGCTTTGAAGTGTTGATTTCCAGAGCCACCCATTTCTCTTAGTGTCTTTTCGTTTTGTAATTTGCTTAGTCATGGCATGAAATGCAGCTATAACTTTCACTGTCAATGCTGCCAGATCACATACTGCTTGCTTCCTTGCACCAGGGTAAGATTTACACTGATTTCAACTTTTGCTAATGTTGGTTAACCTGGATTTGAAACCCAGTTAAGAAACTGAGAACATAAAGGCTGTACCAGGCCCAAGAGACACTTGAATGGTGATGGGAAGTGTTTGGTGGTTCTGTTCCTTGCAGAATGGGGGGAAGCCTTTGCTTGGATCAGAAGATTCCAATGGTTTTACACTAGATAGAACAATGCTGCAATAGACACGCACTGAAAGGGTTCCAAGAACCAGCACTGGATGGAAGTGATGTTGGGAATCATTGGAGCCAACAGAGCATTGTCTATCCATAGAAACTTACGGTAGTTGGGAAAAAAAGCTGCGGGGGGAGTTGCCTTATTTTCTCTTCCTCTCTATAGGACCCCATGTCTCATGTCTTCTCATCCATACAATTCCCAGCACCAGCTTCCAGAAGTTTTTTTGGAGCTACTGGGGTTGAGAGGCGGGAGGCAGGAAAGATGGTATTTTTAGTAGGATTAAATCCAGTGAACCCCCTCAAGCACGCATAGTAAGCCAAAGAAGTTTTAGTTTTCCTTGTAGAGGGAAGCTGAAATTGTTATCTAGTGGTATCTTAAAAAAAAAGCACCGGGTATAGCATAGGGGCTAAGAAAATAAGCTGTGATCTGAGAGATTCCCAATTCAAATCTCACCTCTGCACTAACCTCCCTAGATGGCCTTTGGCAAGCCATAGCCTTGGCCCCTGTTCTACAGTGTGTGGTCACACTAAAATGCTATGTAGATGTTCACTAATAAATTCTCCTAGCTATGCAAGATGAAGTGTATTTTCTTTTCTCTCCACCCCCCTCCCCTTTGCCTAAATTTCTTGTGTTTAGAGACTGGCCAAGTGGGTGGCAATCCAGAGTGTATCAGCATGGCCAGAGAAGAGAGGAGAAATCCGACAGATGATGGAAGTTGCAGCCAAAGATATTGAAAGTTTGGGTGGCACAACAGAGCTGATAGACATTGGGAAACAGAAGGTAGGAACTTGCGCTTGATGAAAGCAGTATCTGGAGAACTAGAGAACAATTTGTGCAATGCAAGGATACCTGTGTTAAATCGAAGTCATTCGTTCATCTTCTTGTACCTGGTTTGGAGAATTAGCAAAGTCCTGCTAATGACTTTTTATCTTCCTGCCTCCCCACCTCCCCTTCCTGCCTCCCCACCTCCCCTTCCTGCCTCCCCACCTCCCCATTTCTAACTTTGAGAAAGTTTTTTTCCCCCTGAGGACCCACGTGGAGGCATGGGAGTTGGTAGGCCCTTGTTTTGAGGGGAATCAAAATCATTCTTCTGCTCACATACAAGAATGAGCAGTTTGCCTCCTTGCTCTCATTGCATGGCCACTAACATCAGCACACTTTCCCTAAAGGAACCAAAGAAAGCTGCTCTGTAAAGGCTCCACAACCCACCCAAGATTACTGATTTAGAGTGGAGGCTTCTGTGGAATAGCACCCTGAGAATTAAAGCCAGTCAAACGAGCTGTGGCAGGAAACCTTTCTGCTGTGTACTAAATGCCAGAAGAAGAAAGCAGGACTTTCTGATATTGTGCAACCTGTGCAGCTATCACATAATGATCTACCTGATCTTAAACATGCATATTAAGTTGTTTTTGTTTACATTTAATGGATTCGTTTGTCTGATGTGCACAATGCATCAACCTTTGGCATACTTGAAAGCAGTGTTCCCTCTAAGCTGAGTTAGTGTGAGCTAGCGCACAGTTTTTTAGCCTCCACCTCACACATTTCTGTCTTAGCTCAGGAAGAATGGCCCCAGAGCAAACTAATTTATGCTCACAACCTTAATGCCAGTAGCTCACAAAGTAGAATTTTTGTTTACAAGACACCATAGCTTAGAAGGAGCATTGCTTGTAAGGCTAATCTAAAACGAAATATGGATTGTGAACCAGTACATTAATTAGTACTGAGTTCTGAGTGGACATAATTTTTGCTGCAGTTGTTAAGTTGTCCCATTTGACAACAGAAGATGTTTTTTCAAAGGTGGGGAGGCTTTTTCACAATCTTCTTGTGATCCCATTAAGGCAATATTTCAGGGTAGAGGAGAATGCCTCCCTGGAATACTCCCTGTCCATTCTTGTTCTCTTGGCAGCCCAGGATTCCAGTCTTGAGCACCATATTTCTTTACATTATTCAATATGTGGAAATTGCTCCATTTCTATACCCAGTAGCTGGATATCTTTGTACATGCACCTGCAGTAGTAGAAGAAAATATGTTAGGTTTTGAGTGCTGGGAAGAGCCAAGCAGGTAAGAGTGGAGAGGTAGCAAACCATATGGTCCATAAGGCTCTACTATTTATTGTAGCAGCTTTTAGGAATGCACCTCTTAGTTCTTACAGGTTTTTAGACATTTGTAATGCAACTGTTACTCTGCTGGTAAGGCAAAACTTCCCGGACCACATCTTAACACTAAACATGGCATCTCTAATTCTAGCTTCCAGATGGCTCAGAGATTCCTTTACCTCCGATAATTCTAGGCAAACTTGGTTCTGATCCTGACAAGAAAACAGTTTGTGTTTATGGACACCTGGATGTTCAACCTGCAGCACAAGACGATGGCTGGGACAGCGAGCCTTTTACCCTGGTAGAAAAAGATGGTAAGACGTGCAAGGCACCTTTCAATATCCAGATTGTCTCTGAATATCTTTCAGAGAGGAAATTCATACCTTGCCTCTTATGAGAACAGGATGCTTGGTTTCTTCTTTAATTTCCTGTTTGTTCTTTCGGGCTAACCGGGCTGCATTCCAGACTGTCACTTTTCTTTGCCATTGAAAAATCTTTCTGTCATCTGTTTGCACAATAATCTGTAGCCACTGACCATCAGAACACTCACAAATAAGCATGCTAAGTGCATTTTTTAAACCAGCTCTTTTAATCAGGTATTTTGATCAGGCCTGCAGCCCCAGTATGTACTCCTCCCCATATCAAATGGAGACTGTTTTAATAACAGTTGCTGGTTTCAGCATTAGAAAAGTGCTGAAGATACCATGGGTTTTCCCCCTGCTGCCTCAGCATCTCTTTGGGCCTGATTTCCCCCTTTTGTTCATCACAGTCCCAGATAAGCTGATACTCTAAAGTCAGATGCTGATGACTAAGCTAACGCCTGTATCTCCAAACTGGCATTAAAGCAACTGTAACATGCTACAGCTTGATACCCAAGGTCTCTAGTTATTAAGCAATAACAGATTTCCTTGTAATTGAAAGTGTACTTTGAGAGTGAGCCAGGCACACCTTTTGAATTCTGCTTTCCCTGGGCTGCAGTAACTATCATTGACCTCTTCATGTAACTTCAGAGGCACACCTAGCTAAATGTCATGCTGAAGCAAGGAGAATTTACCTGTGTAGAGCAGCATGTGTGTCTCATCTCACTCAAGCTGTGTTGTCTCCCTTGAGCATGCAGTCTTCGCATGCCATGCAAGGGATAGTGGTAGTGCAGGTGGTATGCTGACATTGCAGGGGTTCCAGCTGAGGGCCCCAGTTGGCATGCCATTATACAACCCTGCAATGCTTTCCCTTTCTCTCCCATGGCAACAAGTTGTTGGGTGTATGCAGTTCTACACAGGTTAGTCCTGCTTGCCTGCTATCCCATTTTAATTGGGCCTGAAACCTCTGCTACAGTGGGTGTATATGGGCAGCAATTGCTCAGGTTCCTGTACTGTGGAATCAAGGCACAGGGAGTGTTTTGAGGCAAGGCACCAGTTTCTTCACAAACATGCTGGCCAGTGAGTCTTGCAAACTATATCAACTTGTGTCAGTCCTACAGGTTTTTTGGCCACATAGACTGTAGTACCATGTGTGCCTGTTGCAGTGATTTGGAAGGCTGATGTGATGCCTCACATTCCCCAAGAGGTCCGCAGTTGTCCTCTTTATGGTGGAGAAGAGCAGCTTATTCGATGCTTTCTCAAAGGCCTGCTTCATCTCTGTATTGTCAGCTGATGACCCGCAACTGGATGTGTGCAGTAACTTCACTGACTAACATTGTGTACGAATGGGTGCAAAACAGGCATTCATGTGTTACTTATGTTATTTATAGGCTGCCTTTCTTGCTTGCACTCCAGACGGATTACACAGAGTGAGTCAATACAATTGACAGGATGGGGTTAACCAGTAAACAATACAATAGAATTAGGGTTGTAGAGCCAATCAAAAATCTAAAAACAGAACTGAAGCAAACATATAACTCTGAACATGACACATTAAAGGATGAAAAAACCCTCGTTTCACCAAGTGAAACACAGTGGTGTAGACCACAGTCCCTAATTTATATAAGTGACTTTGTGAATAGTTTAGTACAGTGCAACTCTATTGCTCATGTAGAAAAGCCCTCTTTAATAATTCAGTTTTGCAAAGTTTGCAGAAAGCCATGTGAGGGGGAGCCTTCCTGGCCTCCTCAGGTAAGGTAGGGGCCACAGTCGAGAAGGCTTGTGTACTGGTAGCTGTTGATTGTGCCCATTTGCAGGTTGGCATGTGCAGAAGGCCATGCTCAGATGAGCAAAACTGTTGTGGTGGAGCATAGGGGGAGAAGTGATTTCCTAGATCTGAGGTTCCTAGGCCATAAAGGGCTTTGTATGTGATAGCTAGTACCTTAAATTGAGCCCAGTAACTGATGGGCAGCCAATAGAGAACAGGAGTAATATATGTGCTCCATCTAGCACCTGAGAATAGCTGAACCATGGTATTCTGAATCTCCTAGAGTTTCTGAATTAATTTTGAGGGGAGACCAATATACAGTGCATTACAGTAGACTAGTCTTGAATTTACCCTGGCATGGATCCAGGTGGCCACATCAGCCATCTCAAGGTAAGGGGCCATCTTTCAGGCTCAGCTGAGTCAGGGGAAAGCCTTTTTTGCAGCAGTTCTGTCTGTGGTTTTTGATCACTGGCTGCTCATTCATGCATCAGGTGATCACTTCATCTTGCAGGACCAAGTGGTCAGACTGCATGTTTCCAAAGTAGGATAATTTCCACGATTAGGATTTTAGGGGAAAAGATGGTTTAGTTTATACAACAAAAGCTGACAAGATGTGAAAAGAAACTTCCCATGCGCTGAAGTTTTCTTGTGCAGGAGGAACAAGGATTGAGCTCCCAGGGGGGAGAAGCCCCTGCCCCCTTTCTCACTGCTTCTGTTTCTGCTGCTGTAGGGAAGCTGTATGGCCGAGGGTCAACAGATGACAAAGGTCCAGTGCTTGCCTGGCTGAATGCCTTAGAGGCTTATCAACAAACTAAACAGGTATATCGCTCTTCTGTTAAACTTGCGGTCTTTGTAAAACATTAAACTCTAGACTTCGGCACTAAGCCATTGTGCGTCTTGTTGAAGATAAAAATTAAACCTGCTCACTTTGATAATTGGACCCAGAAGAATCCATTATGAAGCAACCTCCTGAAAGTCAGATGAACACACGAAGCTGCCTTACATTGAATCAAAGGTCAATATTTGTCTACTCACTGGGAGTGGCACTTCAGAATCAAAGTTGGTGGTCTCTCCCATCACCTACTACCTGATCCTTTTAATTGGAGGGATCAGAGATTGAACCTGGGACTTTCTGCATGCCAAGCAGATGCTGTACCGCTGAGTCGTGGCTCCTCCCTTCTTGTGACTTGTGTGAGTGCTTGTTCACTATGCAGAAAACTAGTCTCCAAGACTGCAGTGAAGCTGCGCTAAGCTGGCTATGTGCATCTTGCTCATGCATCTACCATAGTAATGGTTCGGCTTGGCTTGGCCTTTGGATTTTCCTGTAAAGATGGGAAAGGGACAGAACAATGAGTACCTGCAGTCTATGCAAAGTCAGACAATCTGGAAGAGAGCTGCACTTTGTTGAGGGGGCCTTAAATGGTGCAACTCAGCCTTAGAATGCAAAGGGGAAGTCCTGTTTCAATATTGCACACTTAAGTTGATCTAGGAAAAAAATGGCGTGGACGGTCTTTGTGTGTTCCCATCATTGTGCCCGATGCTTGAGAACATGCTTATGATCCTTTCTCTGCAGCTGCGAGGCTTCACAGGTGGCTTGTAATATGCCAGACTGGATTGACAAACCATAATTAAAAAATGACTAACCTTGACAGACCCCATCATTGACAAAATTATAAAAGTACTCTGTGAAAAGTCCGTAGGATGTAGTGGCCTAAGAACTGGATTAGGATCTCGAAGACCCCAGGCTTAGATTCTCACTCTGCTGTAAAACTTGCTCAGTGACTTTGGGCGACACACTGTCAGCCTAATCACCGTAAAGTTCTTTGTGAGGATAAAATGGGGGAGCATGTGCAAAATATTTGCTGAAGTCACCTGAATGTCATTTTGGGTAGTAGTAAAAAAAAGGCAAATCTATTTACTAGTTTCTGATAGTATGTGATCCTGGCGGAAGCTGGGTTCAGATAGCCGGTTCAAGGTTGACTCAGCCTTCCATCCTTTTGAGGTCGATAAAATGAGTACCCAGCTTGCTGGGGGGGAAAGTGTAGATGACTGGGGAAGGCAACGGCAAACCACCCTGTAAAAAGTCTGCTGTGAAAACGTTGTGATGCGATGTCACCCCAGAGTCAGAAACGACTGGTGCTTGCACAGGGGACTACCTTTACCTTTTTTTATTCTTTGATTAAGGTAGCAAATGTTAAAACTAACGTATATTGTTTGTGACCTGTTTATATTCTGAATTCTCCTGAACCTTTAAACTTTGACTACTAGTAACTGTTGATTTGTTCCATTGTTTGTATTTGTCTGCATGGAACAATGCTTGAGGGTTGGGCTTGACTTTTGGAACTCTAGGCGCCAATTTCTATTTAGCCTTGAATGTGTTTTTCTCTGTCCAACTCACCTTAAGAGTTTGTGGGGATAGGTAAAGAATTACAAAGCACTTTTTTGGGGGGGGCGGAGTAATTTTTGTATATTTGTGTGTGTGTGTCTGCACCTGGAAGTCATGGCGACCTCTGGTGACTGACCCCTACTGGGGGCCTGGAGGATATTCAGAGAGATGGCTGAATAAAGCCTGCCTCTGTCCTCCCAACTTGTATTTCAAGAAGGTTTCCCATCAAAGTACTTGCCAGAGTCTGCCGTGTTTAGCTTCCAAGATCTGATGAGTTTGGGCTTGCCTGGGCTATTCAGGTCAGGGCAGAATTACAAAGCACTTTAATCTGTGGTTTAGGCTGCATTTTTGCTTCCATGAGTTGTTTGGTTTTTGTTCATTTTTAGTTACCTGCTTCCCTTTTCGATCCTTCAGGAAATCCCAGTGAATGTCAAGTTTTGTTTAGAAGGTATGGAAGAATCTGGCTCTGAAGGTCTTGATGAGCTGATATTTGCACAAAAGGACACTTTCTTCAAAGACGTGGATTATGTTTGTATCTCTGATAACTACTGGCTGGGAAAGAAGAAGCCCTGCATTACATACGGCCTCCGAGGCATCTGCTATTATTTCATAGAGGTAAAGAGCTACAAATTATATGTACTCCAGCTGTGTATAACAAGAGTCTGTTTCAGCTAAGAATGCTGGTATTCCAGTTGGTTTGTGTGAACAGAAGACTGCTGAAGGTAGCTAAATGCTAAATCTTGCCTAGGTTTAGACAGTTTTGTAGACACTTCGTAGCACATCCACATATATTAACAAGATGTTATTCTGGTGTCTTTTGAGCTTAACATATTTCGCAAGTCTGTGGTGGATTTCGAAGAGCTAGTTAATTGTGACCACAGGAAAAGTTATTCACAGAGCATTATATGGGCTTTTTAAGGCTTTTTTAGGCATCTTATCCTGCTTGATAGTGGATAGATTTTAATGGAGATAGATTTTTAACCATTTTATATTTTAAAAATAATTTGTTAATATTTGTATTGTTTTTATTGGTGTATTTTATATGCTGTTAGCTACCCTGAGTCCTGCTCAGGTGAAAAGGGAGCAAGATAAATATTTGATAAATAAACTTGCAGGCTTAAGCAATAGAAAGAATCCCCAAGACCAAGTTTTTGTTTGTAAAAAATGAACTTTAGTTGTCTGGAGGAGTTCTTGGTGCTTTGAATAAATTTAGGAGGCTTACATGAGCCTCCTCTTTGGTTTCAGAAAATCCTTATTTGCAGGGGACAGTGCTATTTTCCCTTGTGCCTCCTGGCTCTTAAGGTGGCATACACAATAGCATAGAAACTTAAAGGTTGTCTCCTGTGCAAGCACTAGTCATTTCCATACAGGCAGCTAAATTTTTGGATATTAACATGTAGGTACAGGTACTGGTTGAATTGCCTTTGTTTCTTACATTTCAGGTGGAATGCAGTGACAAAGACCTTCACTCAGGAGTATATGGTGGCTCTGTTCATGAAGCTATGACCGACCTGATTGCTTTGATGGGTAAGGTCTGGTCCAGTAGTTTAAGTGAAATTTCCTTGGAACTGAGGGGATTGGATTTATTTATAGTTCAAAGGCAAGAAAATTGTTTAACATGACACTCCCAAGTTACTGTCAGTGATGTGGGTAGCCGGAGAAAGGACAGAAGTCCTTCTGCAAGATCAAAGTAAACACAAATATTCTTTCTCTTAATGGATAGGCTTTTAAAAGTAGCACACTTTTTCTCAGTGCCTACAGGACATTTGCAGTAAACGTCAATTTGCTTTAAAACTGACCTTCTGTTTTTTAAACCCTAGCTGTATTTAAACCCTCACTACAATTTGTTTTGTTTTTCCTTTTCCTGTTACAAAAACCTGCCTTATCTGTGAACTCACTATCCCTAGCCCCTGGTATTAGTACTTGAAGCTACAGGTGTAATAAAATTTAAAAGTTACATTAGAGCTTAAGTTAGCCCTATCACCTTAGTTTTAATCCTTGTCCTTTGTTTGACCATCTAGTTAACCCTTCTTGTACTGCAGTAAGACTATTCAAGAACCTCTGAGCCTGTTCAGAATTGTTTAGCTGTACCTGAGTAGTTTGAACAGCTACAACAGAACTAAAATTGGAACTAGACCAGAAAATTAGAGCAGAATTAAAATTAGCTACATCTGAGTTTGAGCAGCTACAACACTGAGAAGTTACAAAATGTTGGTACCTAGAGGCATTTAGGTATGCACCCTCTTTACTGTTTTAACCCTTCTCATGTAGTCTGTCTTAATAGAATTTTATATTAAAACTTAAGTATGTGTGTATTAAAATGGCACCTACGCTCTCCTTGCTCTTCTGCTAAATTTGCTTGTGTATTCCCTTGTTCCAGACACTTTGTCACTGGAGCTGGGATGTTTCAGCACTGGAGCTTGACCTGCTACCTCACAGAGCTCAAATTAAATCTGCTTTTGCTCAGCTGCTGCACTCTTAAGAGCTAGCATTAAAGTAGTTTAGGATTGTGCAGTTGCCAGGACTGCCTTTGTGCATAGCCTAGCATATTGCTTAGCCTTAATTATGGCTGTGTGGTTCACCCTGATTCTTGCCTTAAGGGAAATCTGTCAGATTGACTTAAGTGACAGTTGTGGCAAATGTTTCTTGGCTCCAGGAAGAAAATGAAAAAGAAAAAAAACCCTGAAGGTCATTTTGCAAACTTTGAAGTTTGTCCTCACTTAGAAGGTTCTCTACAGGGGAAACTCTTTGTGCTTAACCAGCAGTGATAATTTCTAATCTCTTAGAAATTAATAACTAGAAACATGTTAACTATGGTGACTGTTGACATAGCCTTGGAAGAATTGATGCTGCCTGGATCCATCTTGTGAACAAATGGCTATAACAGAGGGATTCCATAGTTTGCTTGTAAGCTCATGTCAAATTGTGAGACTGTTCTTGGCATGTGGAACAATAGGCAGAGTGGGTTTAGCTCTGGTTTCTATATTGGAGAAGGGAATCAGATCTGTTATGACCAAAATTGTGCCCTAGATGGAGCTTAACAACATATTCAGAACTTCTCAAAAATACACTGCCTCTTGAACCCTCTTTCAGTCTCTTTGATACGGGGCTCAGATAGAAGCAGTGGTCAGGATACTTCTGCTGGCTTGCCAATCACACCCCTTCCTGAATCAAAAGGATTTGATCTCCACTGCTATGCCGGATCCAGTCACCTGCTACTGGACTTGAATCTTGTTGGAGTAGTGATGCGCTTTCTGTATTGCCTAAAATGGCAGCTCAGTGATAAATAGAGTTGATGTAGAATGCTACACTTGAGTTGATTTCTGTTATCAGCTGAAGGAGCATTTCTTAAATGTTTAGAATGAGCCTGACTGGTTACCAACATGTTTAAAAGCAAAATTAAAGGTGCTGTATTCTAACCTGTAATGCTTTCCATTACCTTGCCTATGGATGTTTGAAGGAATGTATTCTTCCATATCTTCATCAGTTCACTGAAATCAGTTTTGGAAATTTGTGGATTGATGATAGTCCCCAGATTATGGAACTAGTTTCTAGCTGAGTTTCCTAGAATTCAAGAGAATTATGGAGGGCCTTGAAGTCCTATCTGTTGGTTTGGATCTTTAGATTTAAGGCAAAACTTACTGTTTCATGATGTGGTTTGGAGTCACTCTATTTTCAGTCTTTGAATGCCTGCCTGCCCAAGAGACCATAGGATGGCACTAAAATGGGGAGCAAGTGCACAGCGGAGTGACTGCCATCACTGCATTCAATCTGAATTGATTGATATAGTTCCCTAGAAGGCCTGGGAGAATTGGCTGTAAGGTAGATGGCTCAATAGCCAGTGCTCTTAGCCATAGAAAAGATCATTGCTAAAGTTTTCAGTTTATTTTAAAGTTGCTGAGCAAGTTTTATGGACAGTCTGGGACTTTTCAGTTTAGAAAAGAGACAAATAAAAGGGGATGTAATAGAGAATTATGAAATTATGCATGGGGTGGAGAGAGTTGAGAAACAAATTTTTCTCCCTCTCCCAAAATACTAAAACTTGAGGGCATCCAGTGACTTTGATGATGGGCGGTAGGTTCAGGACAGACAAAAGGAACTACTGCTTTACACAGAGGTTGATTAAAATGTGGCATTTGCTGCCAGAGGAGATAATGATGGCCACAGGAATAATTAGCTTTAAAAGGGAATTAGATAGATTCATGGAGGATAAGTCTATTGATGGCTACTAGCCATGGTGACTCAGGGGAACCTCCACATTCAGAGGCAGGGAGCCTCTGAATCAGTGTCAGGAGCAGGGGTGGAATTCTAGCAGGAGCTCATTTGCATATTGGGCCACACCCTCTGATGTGGCCAATCCTCCAAGAGTTTTTTTGTAAGCTCTTGGGGGACTGGCTACATCATGGTGTGTGGCCTAATATGCAAAGGAGCTCCTGCTAGAATTCCACCCATGGCCAGGAGGCAACATCAGAGGAAAGTCTTGGCCTGTATGCCCTATTGTTGGTCCTGAAGAGGAACTGGTTGGCCACAGTATGAGACAGGATGCTGGTCTAGATGAGCCACTAGTCTGATTGAGCAGGATTCTTATGTTCTGGAGATTTTTCCCCCCCCCCACTTCTGCTCCCTGCTGTATTAAGAAAGTCATGCCAGTGACAAAGTGGCTCATGATGCACTGGTCTTTTCTGCTCCATTTTCTGAACTGCCACAATGGAAATGTCTTTTAAGGAAATTTCATTGTCCATCAAAACAAAAAAAATTGTAGGTACTAGTGAGCTACTGTATCACAGAGTGGTAAGCTGCAGTACTACAGTCCAAGTTCTGCTCAGATCCTGAGTTTGATCCTGGCAGAAGCTGGGTTCAGGTAGCCGGCTCAAGGTTGACTCAGCCTTCCATCCTTCCAAGGTTGGTAAAATGAGTACCCAACTTGTTGTGGGTAAAGTGTAGATGACTGGGGAAGGGCAATGACAAACTACCCTGTAAAAAGTCTGCAAAGAAAACGTCATGATGAGACTTCATGGTAATGACTCAGTGTTTGCACAGGTTACTACCTTTACCTTTACTAGTGAGCTGTATTCTAAGATACCTGGCTTGACTCTGATATTGCTTTCTCTTGCGCCCTGTAGGAACACTAGTGGATAAGAGAGGGAAAATCCTGATTCCTGGCCTTTATGATATGGTGGCTTCCCTCACTGAGGAGGAGCAGCAGCTTTATGATAAAATTGACTTTGATCTGAAGGAGTATGCGAAAGACATTGGAGCCACACGACTGCTTCATGAAACCAAGGTGTGATACTTTCCCATCTTCTGGCTCCTCCACCTGTAAAATATCAGTTTGAAAAGGATATACAGCAATATGACTGGAAAGGGTATGGTCATAATTGCCATCTGTAAAGTATTACTGAGGCTTGTATGCTGCTGGGAGATAGTGGTGGTTGTGTTAATCCCAAAGAACAGAAGGTGCAAAGGTGGAGAAGGCTGTTTCTTATTGCACCCTTTTAGGCTGGCATGTTTGCAGCTACCTAGTTCATTCTGTCTGTAAATGAACATTGGAGACTGACTTCTCATATCTTCATTTTCACTTACCCCCCAGAAAGACGTCTTGATGCATAGGTGGCGGTACCCATCCTTATCCCTCCATGGAATAGAAGGAGCTTTCTCAGGATCAGGTGCCAAAACTGTGATTCCACGGAAAGTTATTGGAAAATTTTCCATAAGGCTGGTGCCTGACATGACTCCCGAAGCTGTAACCAAGCAGGTATGTGCGGACTGGGAGGCGGTGGGTGGGTGTTTGGGGAGGGGAGGTTGATTTAAATCTTTTTGCTTGAGCTGCCTAGATCAAACAGCCACCATTTTTCCTCCTTAGGGTAAGAGACGGCAGAGTTCTGTGCTGATCTGAGTTGTTCAAATGGCAGAAGCTTAGAAGTAAATTATCGTCATGTCTTAACCAAATATTGATAAAGCTTAGCAGTTGTTGAACTTGTGTTCCATTAAGTGAGAATTGAAAAGAAGGTGATTGGAAGTTAGCTTGGAGCTCTGTGGCTCAGAGGATAATGCATACATCTCCTAAATAGAATTATCTTCCACTCTCAAATGTCATTAAATATTCTTCATGTACTGAGAAGCTCTTTTATTTTCACAAGAATTCTTATATTTGTGAGCTACTGTCCTCAGGCATCTTTGTAACTGTGTTCTGAAATTAGTAGACCTGTTAGGTTTTTGACATATAAAAATTTAAATATCCATTAATTTTAGAGAACTATTGTAATAGCATAACCTCCTGCTTAATATGGAGGGCAGGTGGAGGGGTGAAAATGGAACACATGAAGTTCTTGTTTTGTGACCTGTCCGGACTTGTGCTGGTTTTTGCTTTTTACGGTGCCCCCCCCAGCTATCAGCCCAGCCCACAGACATATTAAAATGGAGTACTTGGTTTTTGCAGGGTTAGGTTATTCTGCTTGGGAAAAGTTTGATCTGTAAAACATGGGGAGCGTAATCTGACAATGGAGAGGAAGGGTAGTGTTCTAGGTGGAAAAGTGATACTTCCTTTGCTATCTAAAGAAGGATGTGTGCTCCAGCACAGGACATCAGTTTAGTTCTAGTTCAGTTGTATTAACTGGTCATGCTTTTTTATTGTCCAAGGTTCAGGATTACTTGTCCAAAAAGTTTGCTGAACTGCACAGCCCCAATAAATTCAAAGTCTTTCTGGGCCATGGTGGAAAACCTTGGGTATCAGATTTCAACCATCCCCACTACATGGCTGGCAGAAGAGCCATGAAAACAGGTTAGTAAATCCTGTATTGGAATCCGTCTCAATCTGACAGGCCTAGGGGATAGATGCTTACTGGAATGCATCCACCAGCACTATTAAAGAGGCCCATTTGCCAGGCCATGCAAGAGGCCTAGATTCCATTGCTGCTATTGACTGGCACAGGTTTATAGTGGATTAAGGTTTTCTGTCAGTTAGGAAACTCTCTTCCATATTTTTCTTCCATATGGTTGAGAACTGTCATATCAACAGTGGCTTCTTACTGTTTCCACTTTAATTAGGTTGGTTTTCCTTCTTTATATTAGGCTGATTTATGATATGTTCAGGCACTTATCCTTGTACAATCTTTTCAGCAACCTCTTTCATTATTGCTTCCCCAAACAGCCACATGTGTGGACAACCAGCCCTTCAAAAGCAGTCATTTAGTGAAGGATATAGCTGCTTAAGGAGCAAAAGTTTTCAGATGAAGCATTGGCATGAGAGGAAAGTTGTGTTTAACAGTGCCAGCTTAAGCAGCATCAGACCCTTCTAAAACCACAGCTGTCAATGGTGTAACTTGGCTTAGATTAGCACTGTACAGTGCATTAGCAGTAATGCTCTGGTGTTTTCAGCTCTCTAGAAATGGAAGAGCACAAAGAGGCAGAAATTTTCCTTGCACGTATTAATTTATTCAGCTTCTATCCCACCCTCCCCATGGACAAGTGCAGGGCAAGTCACAACACAGAGCGTAACAATCAAATTAAAACTTTCAAAACATCCTACAAAAACATAGCTTTATGTAGCTTTGTGTTTATTAGAAAAGAGAAATTGACTGATGGAGGATAGTTGGGCATTGGTGTCTAGCTGTGGCAATGGGAGACTTGTGAATGGATTGTTTGCTTTTTTTTTTAAACTGTAAGGATTGTTTCTCCCACAGGATAAGGAAATTGGCCTTACCCACCAGTCACTTTCTCTCTTCAGTTGAATATCCTTAAGTGGCAATGGATGCATGATATGGAAAGGGGGAAAATTCATTTCTTTTTTTCTCTCTGCCTCCAAGTATTTGGTGTGGAGCCAGACTTGACCAGAGAAGGTGGGAGCATTCCTGTCACGCTAACCTTCCAAGAAGCGACAGGCAAGAACGTAATGCTGCTGCCTGTTGGATCTGCAGATGATGGAGCCCATTCTCAGAATGAGAAACTCAACAGGTAAAGCATGGGAAAGAGACACTTAAAGAATCTGTGGAAACTTTTAAGCTGTAGACCTAAGATGGGCTTTTCAGAATAACGGCTCTGCTCCTACCTTCCAGTCTGGCAGATGAATTAACATGTACCCTGTTTATGCTGGAATTGGTGGAATCTGCTCACTTTGTTCAACATTAATATCTTGTCGTCTTTTCAGGTACAACTATATTCAAGGTGTCAAACTGTTGGGTGCATACCTACACGAAGTTGCCCAGCTGAAGGACTGAATCTGAATGTTGGTCTGACAAACGAAAGTTGCTGGCAGGGGGACCTGCGAGTTCTCGCAAGATACTTCCTTGCAACTTTAAAAACTGCACTAATTCCCCCCCCCCACACACACACACACATACTTTGTACACACACTAACTTATTTAGAGATGCCTGGCAAAAATATTTTTGAATTCCATACTGAGCATCTTACATAGATGGATCTTTGACCCAATTACTGCTGTACTACCAGGCCCTAACTATCGTTCCAAGGTGGGAGGTGGGTGATATACAGATGGGGGAAGCTGTCCATGGAAAGGCCCTGTTTTCCCAACCACTGTATGTGTAAGCTGGCCACAAGTGATTTTGTTGATGCCTCATCAGCTTCTCCACTGGTCTTCTGTAATCGTCTCCTAGATCTTATACAGTTCCTGTCACCAGAATCTGTGGCAAATCTACACCTCTTGCTGGGCAAGAACTGTGCTTGTTTTCACAAGTTCAGACAAGGCAACAAAAGTCCTCCTCAGAAAGTTTTGAAATTGGAAGGTGGGAAAAGGGGGTGACGAAGAGGCCTGATGAGCTCTCTAATCCCCACTCCCCACCCACTCATCCACCAAGCTCTTGCTGTGACTCTCTAGACAGCTGTGCCTCTTGGCAGTCTCTGTGGACCTTGTTGACATTGCACACTCCAGGATATTCGTAACAAACGTATTTTTCTAAAGCATTCTTTGTACTCTGAGTGAAAAGCTGCTAAATTATAATTAAAAGATACCTGGTTCTACCAATTTGTGGTAACAGTTTTGTTAGAAAATGGAAGTGGTTGGTGGATCTAGAATTTAGAATAACAGAATTGGAAGGGACCTCAGGGTCATCTAGTCCAACCCCCTCACAATGCAGGAGAGTCACAAATACCTCCCCCCACACCCCTACTCCATGTCCAAAAGATGGCAAAAACCTCCAATAACCCTTGCCAAACTGGCCTGGAGAAAAATTGCTGACTGACCCCAAAGTGGCAGTCAGCATTTCCCTGGCCATGTAAGAAAGGGCCACAAAAACTAAGCACTGATGCACTGCCCTTCTTCTCATGATCTGCCTAATTCACAGAATTAGCATTGCTGTCAGATGGCCATCTAGCCTCTGTTTGAAAACATCCAAAGGAGAGGCCATTACCTCTTGAGGAAGCCTGTTCCACTGAGGAACAGCTCTGTCAGGAAGTTCTTCCTGACATTTAGCCAGAAACTTGTTTGATTTAATTTCAATCTGTTGATTCTGATCCGATCTGGAGCAACAGAAAACAACCCTGTGCCATCCTCTTATATGAGAGCCCTTCAAATAGTTGAAGATGTTGATCATATCACCTCTTTGTTGTCTCCTCTGCAGGCTAAACATACCCAGCTCTTTCAACCTTTCCTAATAGGACTTGGTCTCTAGACCCCTCAGGCTTACTAGATGAGGATTTTTTGAAATGTATCTCAGAAGGTCAAGGCTATACTATTTCACTTGTGGGGAGGAAGAGGAAGTGAGCAGGTCACTGACAGCATACTATGGTTTGCGTTTTACAACAGCTCCCTCTGTGTGTCCAGTGGCAGAGTTAAGTTTCTCATATTTTCTTTGCATAGGGGTGATCTGGAGCCCCTGGCAGAAAACCAGACTGATTGGGCAGTCTAAAGAGAATTAGCTTGAAGCTATTTAAAACAAGTAGGAAGGATGGAACAATATGTGGCCTGATCCTTCCTGTCATATTTTGGTACGCAAGTACCAGAGCAGCCAATATTAACTGTGGAGGGTCAGGTGGGTGTTGGATGCATATCTGTGGAGAAATGGTTTCTCAGAGCTATTTGGTTAAGAGGAAAATCCCTGCCTTTGGGAGATTGATTTGCATGCTGTGCGATACTAGAGCCCCAAATAAAAAAACCCTGTGTGTAATTCACATTGATCTTTCTAAATGCTACACTAAAATATCAGAAGGACTGGATGATTGACTCAGATAACAAATGACAGTTTGCTCTGCCTGTGGCATGAGATTAATTTAGTTTAATGAACCCATTAAACTAAATTAATTGGGCACAAATTGACTTAAATCAGAAGCCAGTGTATATCCAGGTTCTGAGTAGAGGCACTTCTACTATTATAGAGATAAAAGCAGATAACCCAGAATATATATCAACATGTTTAAAAAAGATATAGTGGCATATTCTGACTGAAAATCTGTAACTAAAAATATTAATATTGACTGCATTTCAGCAAACCTGTCTATACAAAGTTTTGCCTGTCTCATACAGTCTACAATAGAACATCCATTTTGTTGACTGTTTCCAAAACTTACTAAGCCATTGGTTGGATTTTATGCTTGTTTCTAACACACAAACTTGCTAACAATACTGAGAATCCGTTCTAAACCTTTCACTTCCATATACCATAACAATATAGTCTTTGGATTAATTGGCAGCTGATACCCAGTTAGAAAATGGAGGTGGGCACAAAAAAAATTGAGCAATTCTGGAAAATGTACTAAATCTAACTCCGGAAATGTACTAAATCTACATCTTCCATATGAGATCCACATACTTTTTCCAAATTATTAAGGGTTAAATATTGTGGATGAGGGGCAGCTTGCCTCAAAGAAAACATTGTGTGAAAAAAGCCATAAACTGCTCATGTTGTGTGTTCAAACATGACTATGGAAACAAACATCAGGGAGAGCAGAAACCTTGGATTCAGCTACAAGCTCTACAAATCAGTGGTGCATAACATTGTAGCATTAAGCAATAAAGCATGGCAAGCTTTAGACACAATCTTCAAAAGTTAGGACTAATCAAAAAGAAGAAAGGATGCTAAGGTTGCAAGGTAACAGCCTCTTCAGACCAGCTAGTTAATCTCTGGGATTTATTTTTCAAGTCTGTACTCCCTTCTTCATCTGTGTTGGTTCCTTTTGTGTAAAATATATGTTAACAAAAAGGGTTTAATGGGTGTGTTGATATTTGTAGCTTTTTGCTGCCTATCACTACGCTGGCACCATAGATAATAAGTAAGGTGAGGATGCCAAGGCTCATTCCTCTATCGCTGCCCATTTCTGGCCCCTATGTTAGTATAGCTGCCCTGGTGCCAGGTTGACCCCAGTGAAGTATCAGTGGAGTGCTATGCTATGTAACCTGGGAACCCCAAAATGTAGGCATCCAAAGCTCTGCTTCAGAACCCCATCAGAACATGCCTAAGGAATTAAAGGCTTAGAGATACAGTTGAGATTAGAGTTCCTGATTAAAAAGGAGATGAGAACTTGCCAAACTACAATTACACTGGAGATTGCCTATTCCTGGAAGATGCTTTGTATAAGCCATCAGGGAGCAAGACATAAGGTAAGTGAGTTGTAGTTAAAGTGGCCAGAGCCAGTAGTTCATTCTTGGGTGAGGGGTGTGTATCTCTGCACGAATGTCTGAGGAACTGGAGTGCAGCTGGTGCTGACAACCAGAATGCAGAAGAGGAGCTGTTGCTTGAAGCAATGTGCAAAGATATGAAGAAGATGAAGTCATTAGGAAGAAATAAGTTTTGGCTTAAGCATTTGGTAACGATTTGTGGCTAGCTATTTTAAGCAGAAGTAGCCACTTCACAAGAGGGACACAATTTCAGGAGGGTGGTACAAATGACCAGTAGACTTGGTCGCTGAAAGCAACAGAAATGTTTCCAGAAATGTGGGCTGTTTGGCTGTTAGAATTCATAACGCCCTAGAATGTGAAAAACTCTGACCAAGAACCCAAGTTTATTTCTTTCCTCTCCAACATAGCAGGAGCAAAGTTAGACATGACTACAGGTGTGTCTTCTTGCCTTCCCTATGAAGACCCAACTGACTTGAAGTGTACCATTAGTCATCTTGTTCGTGAGTGAGATTATATAACGTGAGGCAAACTCTAGCTCTCATCACTAAAACCAGCCTACTTTGCCATAGTTTTTCTCTAGCTTTTTTGGTATTAGAGCCATGCTGGAGAAAAATCCTTCGAATATGGTTGTGCCAAGAAGTAAGGTGGGTGGAGGGGTTAGCTTCCCTTGCCTGTACACTCCATTTTTGTAAAAAAATTAAAAGAATAAGACCTATTTCCAAGTTTCCAATACAGAATAGAGAAGACAGTGCGCCATCAGTGTTGCAATCTCTGTGCACAGAAACTCCAAACTACAACAGGAAGTTCTGCTGTAACTCTTCTGCTTGTGTAATGTCCCTGGCACTTGCATATCTGCTGGGTTGCTTCTCTCACTGCTGCCCACCCATTGCCTGTGGAAAGGAACCAGTTAGGTATTAATACAGGGGTCAGATTTGAATGTTTCCATTCAAATGACAATATTTTTGTTGCATCCAGATTAGTTATTTTAACTATATTTTTTTAAAATCGGCATCATTTGAGCTGGGTTTTGCTTAATCAGAACCTCAAGTGCACAACCCTTTGAGACATCCTATTGTCTTAGAAAACAAACTTTTTGGATCTGTGTTTTTGCCTGGTTTCTAACCTTATATAACAGTATTTACAAAGAACAAACAACAGATGAATTTCAAAGTGGAGAGATCTCAAAGAATGGGCCATTTGCTTTTAAGAGAATCATCTGTTTTGGAGGCTTTAAACTTAGTATGTGGAATGTTGGACACTTTCCATATAAAATAAGGATGTTGACATAGCCTTTGTCCTATTCTAGCCTTGAATACTGCCTTCATGGCATTACAA
The DNA here is from genome assembly GCF_032191835.1 of Heteronotia binoei. Classification (NCBI taxonomy): domain Eukaryota; kingdom Metazoa; phylum Chordata; class Lepidosauria; order Squamata; family Gekkonidae; genus Heteronotia; species Heteronotia binoei. The sequence continues at coordinate 97,950,036 of NC_083229.1, forward strand.
ATAAATACAACAAATAAAAAATATACAGAGCTTTGTTTTTATAGCTATAAATTGAAAGATCTGCAGTGAAAACTGGAACCTGAGATTTACACTTGTATTCTGTGCTGAATAAGGAGGTGGAAAAGTTGATCTTGCTGTCTGGACTTTTATCATGGTAAGCCATTTTTTAGCAATATTGCTTGGGTTTGGACAGAAAGATTTGAATAAGGACACTTTTTAAAATAAAAGATCCCATACATACAACCAAAGCATCCTAGGGCAAGCTGTTATCACACCCAAATGGTAAGGAGGATTTTGCTGCTTATCATGGTAAAAAGGTCAACTGTTGAAGACTTAACTCCTAGTTATTCCTTAACTTTCCAGGCTTTTAATGTGTTGCTTATGCATAAAAACTGGGAATTTGCTTTCTTCTACATCAACCTCCTAGAGGTGACCTCTGCCATATGAAACACACCTGGAAAAATAGATCAATGTTTATAAGAAGGATCTTCTTGGTGGTGCTATGAGTCAAGGTGGGTGGCAACCAGAGACATGGCTTTTTCAGCAGCAGCACCTCACCTATTGAGTGCCCTCCCTTCTTGACTCACCTGGAACCTACTGTGCTCTCTTTTAGGTGACAGGTGAAAACATTTATTTTACCCAGGCTTTTAACTAAATAGTGATGAAGGGAGTTAATCTTTTGAAATTGGGTTTACAGTCTGCTTCTAGCAAGAGAATTGTTTTATTAGAAACATTTTAGGTTGCTAAATGTTTAATGGTGTTTATGCTCTGGCTGGTTTTTATAAATGATGGGTTAATGGTTTGTTAATTTTAATTATTTTATTGTGCTTTGTTTTCTGAGTCATCACTAGCAGATCTCTGAGGAGTTGAGAGCATATTAATTTTACAATGAAATAAAACTCCTACTTAGTAGTAGGCAGCTTTTAAACCATTAGCTACATAATCCCTCACTAGTGGTTTAGTACAAAACATAATATTGCAAGAAGGTGCTGCAGCAAATAGCAGAAACGGCAACAAACAGTTCTGGCCGGGTCTGTTGAGCCCAGGTTATCAAGCAGATGTGACCGTGCGGACAGCTTCTAAGTCTTACTGGTATTTAAGTTCACCATATGACAGATCACCTGAGCAGGTTCCTGTACATGGAGTCGAACCAAGACAATATCAAATACATATGGTGATGGCTAGTACCAGTACATGCACAAATAGAGTATTACGAGATACAAAACCCATTATAAAGGGAGTCATCTTGAGAAAGTGCAGGAGAATCCGATTAATATTGAGTTGAAAGGAACCAGCAAGCTGCTCTCTCCAAATTGGAGCCCGGAGCCAAGTCGAAAAGTGCTGCCTAAGTATGTATGAATTACCGCTTTGTCGAAGAGCCCGCGTCAGTGATGGCGATGCAAATGAATGCCGGTGTCGACAGACGGCGCAGGACTATTAATCACTTTAAAAGAGAGCGCCCGGCGATTTTTTTTTTTTCTTCAGCAAAATACTCAGGGTCCACTCTTCTCGCGATTACTTGAGTGTTAACAATAATAAGGGTGTATTCGTGACCCACTGGCTCTGATCCAGCTCCCATGACACTCAGCAGCTTATCCCTACCCGCATCAAAAGGCGCATCCAGACAGCTCAGCCAGGCCTATGGGCATCAAGATGCAGATGCTCACCCGTGCCTAGACGCAAATCTGCTCCCCAGCTGTTGAGTGATTTATCTTAATTTGGCGCTGGGGGAAGAAACAGGCTTCTGGATAGCAAAATGCATGATATAAAACAGAGCCGGAGGGAGCCAGCTGAGGAAAGCGCCCCCTTTCGCTTTGAAAGCTCCCAAGTTTGATTGGTGAGTGTCACTTTCTGCGCCAAGGAGTCGGCTAGTCTTTTGCGGTGCCCCAGGCCTGCGCTTTGGCTTGGCCATCTGCTCTCCTGGGGACGAGGCCTGGGCCGAAGACGGAGGCCGGCGGAACTTTCCACGCAGATTCCTTCCTCCCCAGTGACTTCCTCGACGGTTTCGCAATGGAATCCTCCGCGAGTCGAACTCCATTCCCCTTGCCCCGCCCCGCCGCCGCCTCTGGCCGCCTCGGGTTCGGCAGTGGCTATAAAGCACCCGGGAATAAGAGCCCCGGAGGATGAGAGCGCACCGGCCCGCCGGCCAAATTCAGCCTCGACCAAGGCAATAAGTAGACGAGCGCGAATTAGGCGCCGCCAGACTAGCATGTGCTTGCAAGCTTGGGGAGAGGATCGCGTAGCGTTCATGCTTGGTGAGCGGCACGTCCCTTTATGCCAGCCCCCTCTGTAAGTATTGCCTCGTCTTGTCCCATCTGGAGTTTCTCCCCCGCACTGTCGTGATACACACCGCTGGTTGTAGGACTTTGTAATGGGAATTTGGACCCAGTTCAGAATCGGTTCCTCTTTAAAACAGGAGAGGGGTTCTGACATTCGGGTTGTTTTGCAGCAATATCATTTCAGTACAGCGACTGAACTAAACAGCGGGGAGAATATCGTGAAGAGTCCCTTCCCCCCTCCCCATTAGAATCCAGCCTGACAAAGAGTTCTGGAGGATCTGAAAGCTTTCACAATCTGGCTATTCGGGTTGATCCCAATACAAGGGATTCGGGTTGATCCCAATACAAAAGCTTTTGCTTTTGAATATTCAGGGGACTCTTTTGTGACTTTAAAGACTACCAAGGTTTTAGTTCACAAAAGCTTTTGTGGACTGGGTCTGATTAAATATCAGGCATTCGAAGAAAGCTTATGCTGGAATAAAATCTTGATAGCCTTTAAAGTCCCACAAGACTCCAGTTTATTTTTGCTGTAGCAGACTGATGTGACTACTCCTCTGAAATGAAGATACATACAGATAACAACATTCCCATTTTCCAAAGTGTGCAAGTGACCTGCCTTTCCTTGCTGGACAATTGTTCACCAGAACTGACACCGAGTGGCTGGGTTGGTAACTCTGCCGTGCTGCTGTTTTAAGACAGCTGGTCTTTTCACACCGATTGAACAGGTTGGTTGTGTGCTGAAAAGGGAAGCAGGAGTGTCTGGCACCTCCACGTGGCTGGGCCTGTTTCTGCCTCTGCTAAAATTTCAGCCCCTCTAATCTAATTTGAAGGAAGTCAGCGGGGAAACCCTCCTCGATAAGGTAGGGGAAATGATGAGCTTTCTCTATGAGTTTTACTTCTTTCTTTGCTGAAATCCATTATTTGGCCTCAATATGCTCCCTGTTATTTCATGACTAAATGGTCAGAAAAGACAGGTGTCTGTAATTTTACACACAGAGTTTATCTAAATTTTGCAAAACCTATTTGCCAGTTATATTTCAGCTTCCTACCATGTGTATTAAAGTGGCTCTCCATGTTGCCATGATCTGCAGCAGTTGCTTGTGGCTTCTAGGGTACAACAAATTACAGCCAGACCATACTGCATAGGTCTGATGATGATCTCTAAAATGGTGAATCTAACCTTTATGATTTACAGATATTCCATGTATTTCTTATCATGCTGGTCCTTGATGTGAGCAAGGCCTCATCGCATCCTTCAGATGATGAGCGAAAGCTTTTCCAATACATCGATCACCATCAAGATACTTTTGTTCAGGTGGGAAAAAGTCACACAACGCATAGATTCTGCTGCGGTGGACAGATGGGGCAGGGCAGGCCAGCCCTGATCATGTTTACTTGGAAGTCTTACTCTGTTCAGTAGGACAGACAGATTTGAGTTCAGTAGCACCTTAGAGACCAACAAGAGTTTCTGGGTATAAGTTTTCAGGAAGTTCTGTTCATCAGGTTCAATGGGGAATTTGTATAGGATTCTCTGAACATATGATGCTAGAACCAGTGCTAGTGTTGGCTGTGGGGCTCCTTGCCCAGCTTTTTGCCCAGGATCAATGTAGGTGACAGAGGAGCATTGCCAGAGTGGTCTCCAGCTCACCTTTTGGGCTGTTCCATATGGCACTGCTTTCTTTCAAGAAACCCTGTTTTACTACTGCCACTAATGCAGTGTAGCAACAACAAGGCTTCCAGATGGCAGATTTCCCTGCATTTTCCCTTTTTCAGTCCCCATGGTGGCTGTTTGTCTTTCCTCCATGCATTTGCACACACGCAATGGGGTGGGCCTTTCTGAGTTTTTTAAAACAGGTAACTAACATGTCAGTGTGCCATTATTTTGATATGCTAGTTGTGGATTAGGAGACCCATGGCGCAGAGTGGTAAAGCTGCAGTACTGCAGTCCGAGCTCTCTGCTCATGACCTGAGTTTGATCCCGGCAGAAGCTGGGTTCAAGTAGCTGGCTCAAGGTTGACTCAGCCTTCCATCCTTCTGAGGTCGGTAAAATAAGTACCCAGCTTGCTGGGGGGAAAGTGTAGATGACTGAGGAAGGCAATGGCAAATCACCCCGTTAAAAAGTCTGCCTTGAAAACGTCCTGATGCAACGTCACCCTAGAGTCAGAATCGACTAGTGCTTGCACAGGGAACATCCTTTACCTTTTTCCTTTAGTTACAGATTACAAAATAAACTGAAAAAAAATGCACCCTGGAGACATGGGCAGGAGGGTGCCTACCACAGGATCAAGAGCAGGGGAGATGGCTGCTGCATGAGCAGCATCAGAAAAATCCAGACTTCCCACTCATATGGCAGCCAGTCTTTGCTGAAATCTTTCCTAAAACATCACAGTAAAGCAGGCTTGGAAGAGATGGCAGAACAGCTGAGGAAAACCTGGGTGATACACAGAAGCACATCATGCTGTGGAGGAAAAAACTGCTTTCCAAAAGCGTATTGATGATAGATAACTGTTACTAGATATTTAACATGGACACATACATGATCACTGTCTTTTCTTTCAGAGTCTGTCAGAATGGGTGGCTGTGGAGAGTGATTCCATACAGCCACACTTAAGAGGAAATATAACTGAAATGGTAAAGATAGCAGCAGACTATCTCCGGGCTTTAGGAGCTACTGTAGAGTTGAGGAACGTGAGTGCTCAAGATGAGGTATCCAGTTAAGATTTAATTTTTCTAATAAACCAAACTGTACAAACTTGTGCCAAAGGAATGTCTCTGGTTTCTTCTGATTTCACCTCAGCTGCGTGCCTCTTCAGTCACAGATAAAAGGTGCTTGCTGAGAAGGAAGGCTGGGGTTGGGTGGGTGCTCCGGGCCTTCCCAGACAGACCCTTACCAGAGTGGTGGCAGCCAGTAGAAGGCCCTCTCTGGTCCTCTGTTTGTGACAGTTATGCAGAATCATAAACCGGCCACAGTTTCAGATTTTGGAAAGTAAACGTTTTATGTTCTGTTTCTCAGAATTGTTGACATAGTTAGGGTTGTTAATCCAACCCAGAATTATCATTAGATAGATGAGAGCTCCCATAAGGCAGAAGATGAGAGGATATGATTGAAGGACAACAAATTGTCAGTAATTAATTATTAGTTGTATTTTACCACCATGGGTAATCATTTGGATTTTCTTCCTCGGGTATTTAAATGTTTTGGGATATTGGAAGGAATTTCTTCACAAAAAAATATCGGCAATTGAAAAATCTGGCTTTTTAAAGTCCTTAGAAGTTGATATCTTCCAGTAGGCATGGCCTTTCAAGAAAAAAGCTTGAATAGTGAAACTTTCAAGTACAAGTGAAGTCCAAGTTCATATAAGATTTTCAATTTCCTTTCACATTATCTCAATATCTCCCTACAGCCTTATGGCCAGAACCTTTCATTACCTCCTGTCATTCTAGCGGAGCTTGGAAATGATACTGAAAAACCCACTGTGTGTTTTTATGGACATTTGGATGTGATGCCTGCCAAAAAGGAAGATGGGTGGAAAACAGATCCCTACACATTGACTGAAATGGATGGTCTGTATGCTGTCACCGGTTTTGACACCATGCTTTTGAAGTACTCAGTGCTTTGTCTCATTTCATATTGTGGGGAAAAAAGGATTCTTCAAAATGTTACATCTGCTTATTTCTCATTAAATACCTGTGAAAAAAAGCAGTGAGATGAGACTTCAGGAGTTAGGTTGCTGTTATCTATAGTTACGATGGTTTAGGGAGCCAGGGCAACCAAAATTAGCCACTCTTAAGTATCATCAGTGATCTTAAAGGTAAAGGTTGTCCCCTGTGCAAGTACCAGTCGTTTCTGACTCTGGGGTGATGTTGCTTTCACAACTTTTTCACAGCAGACTTTTTACGGGGTGGTTTGCCATTGCCTTCCCCAGTCATCTACACTTTACCTCCAGCAAGCTGGGAACTCATTTTATCGACCTCGGAAGGATAGAAGGCTGAGTCACCCTCGAGCCGGCCACCTGAACCCAGCTTACGCTGGGATCGAACTCAGGTCGTGAGCAGAGCTTAGGACTGCAGTACTGCAGCTTTACCACTCTGCGCCATGGGGCTCTTCAGTGATCTTAGCTGTTACTTATTTTAGTTGGATCAGAACCATGCATGGTGCTTTTTCACACTGTGGGTGCCTTTCATTACAATCCTTATGGAAGCAGACAATGGAATTAATGAAATATCTGTAGCAGACAATATTATCTTGTGTATTTAGTTTAGGAATGCACAATGATGCAAGTAGGCTTTTTAGATTGTAAAGCAAGTATTTAAGCTGAAGCCTCTAATAAGCGGAATTATTATCTCATACCCACCGGGTCTTGTTAGGTTCCATGAAGACTTTGGTAATCTCATACAAGATTTAAAAATAAAACTTGGTTTTCTGAGGGAAAAAGGAGACAGTTTGGTGCAGTGTTTAAGAGCATGGACTCTAATCTGGAAGAACTGGGATTGATTCCCAATTCTTCCACATGCAGCTGCAATCACAAGTTCCCTCAGAGGTGTTCTTGAAACAGAAGTTCGGGAAAGAACTCTCTTCAGCCCCACCTACCTCACAGGGTGTCTGTCATGGGGAGGGGGAAGAGAAAGGAGATTGTTAGCTGCTTTGAGACTCCAAGCAGGATATAAATCCAGTCTCCTCCTCCTCCTGTTTTAGTCCACTGGAAACATCCCCGAACATTATGTAAAGCTATTCTGAATTCTAGCACTGTGAAAAGTTCCGAAGCTTAATGTCAGCATTCTTTATCTTAAGGAAAACTTTATGGACGTGGAACAACTGATAACAAGGGACCTGTCTTAGCCTGGATAAATGCAGTGGGGTCATTCATAGCACTAAATAAGGTAGGTTAAATCTGTATTTGTAGAAACTCAAAATTTTAAAATGTCTTGTGACATTGTATATAACTGACTAGTGCTCTGCTATGGTGTAAATCAGTAAATTAAAACAAACTTACGTATTTGTAAATTCTAGTATTTCTGAACAGCTTTGTTCTTTGTCAATGAATATAAATAGATTTTCCAGGAGAATCTGAATTGGAAATGTTTTATGATTCTTCCCCCGCCCCCGCCCCACCCTGCTGGAGGCTTTTTTCACTGTGAAGCACAGAAGCCAGTGGGGAATGCTGTAGGAAGGAAAGTATTTGCATACATTCTTCCATGCATTTGGAGATGTTGAAAAAGGGTTTCATGCTTAGGATGTAACTGCACAATACACCCAACACATGTTAGGTCAGGAGCACATGACCAGCCACACAGTCAAATGTACATCAGGGGAATTCACTTTAAAAAGTGCTCTTATTGCTGAGCAGTGCAAGGTGACACTGTAAAGGGAGAGAAGGAGCTTCCAGTTTCCCCTCTTGTCCAATATTTGTGAGCAGAAATGGTGGTGGTGGGCTTTTTGCCTCTTTTTTTCTGGGGAGGGAAACTCCTGCCCCGCATAGTGCTCCCTTGCAGCACTGAGCAAACTTTAAAGGTTAGTCTGACTGAGAGTCCAGTTTGTGCACCCATAACCCAGCATATGTCAGGCATATTGCGTAGTTTGGCCCTTAGGCATGCTTAGAAACCTGTCAGTTCATCTCATGTTGTGCTTGTGGGTCTCCAGTGGTTCAGTGAGCTGTTCAGAGGCATCCACATCAATCTGGATATGTCCTTAGTATGATTATACCAGGGTGGCTGAACTTGCTTAACGTAAGAGCTGCATAGAATCAACACCAGATGAGGGAGGGGAGGAAGAAATCAATCAATCATATAGAGGGGAGGGGGAAAGAAAGCAACTTTAACTTTAAATGCATTCTCTATGCCAGCCAACAGGGAGGTGGGGGCTTCAAGAGCTGCACAATATGTATGAAAGAGCCACATTTGGCCACCCCTGGATTATGTTATTTTCTTCCACAAATAGACATTTTTGTCACCATCCTTTTCTCCTGTTTCCTGTTGCTTCCACTTCCAATTTTTAGAAGAGCATCTAATAAAATAAAGAAAAATGTTAGAGATTTTTGAGGTGTCTCAGTTACTTAGTGTCTTACTACTTAGTGTCTCAGTTTCTGTTCATGAACCTAGCTAATCTGGTGATTGCTTGGCAAGTTACTACTACTTACTACTTAGTGTCTCAGTTTCTGTTCATGAACCTAGCTAATCTGGTGATTGCTTGGCAAGTTATATGCAACCACTGGCTGTATAGGCACAACTGGGCAGTGCTAGTCATTTTAAGGATGCATCTGGCTACAGACACATAAGATGGGACAAATAACAAGTGATATCACGCTTTATCTTGTTGGCCTGAATGGTCACGAACCCAGAAGATACTGCCTCTTCTCCACTAAATGAGATTTAGTTCTTGAACTGGGCAAAAGCAGCATTGAGCAGCTACTGTGTAGACTCAAGAGTAGAGATGGGCACAAACTGTGAAAATGCAATTCCATTCATGGTGCACTTACTGACGGAACATAAACAGTCACAGACAAAAAACCTCCAGTGCATACAAAATGAACCAGTTCCCGAAGTTCATTATGCAGTTGGATGCCCACCCCAGCATACTAGAGACACCAAATTTACAGCAGATTGGCAGCTGACTCACCTCTGACTGCCCTCCCAAGTTTGGTTAGGATTGAATTTATGGTGTCTGAGTTACACCCCCCCCCTCCCAAATAAGGTGCCCTCATACTCTATTGTTTCCAATGGAGTTTTTTTGGGGGGGCAGTAAAAAAAGCAAGGACAGAAGCCCAGCAGAACAGAAACATAATTAAAGTCCTTGAGAATCTCTCCAGTAGAAACTGAAGGTTTGTGCATTTGTGCCAACCCAACAGAAGTAGGCCAATGTGCCCTAAGACCACCCAAACCAACATACAACAACATATGTAGACATGGTAGCTCCAAGCCCTGAGATGGAAGCAGACGTGGTGACTAGAAGCCCTGAAAAGAAAGTAGATATTGTGGGTCAAAGCCCTGACAAGGAAGTAGATGTGGGGGCTTGAAAGCCCAGACACCACCTCTGACACTCAGACCCCAAAGTATGCTATGCCATTTGTAGACATGGCAGCTCCAAGCCATGGTAGTTCCTGACCCCCAAACCCTAAAGTTTGCTATCACATACATTGGTGGGTGTAAGCTCTGAGAAGGAAGCAGATGTAGATGGTGGCTGGTCACTTTTTTTTAGATGCGGTTAGAAGCCATTGGTTACGTATTTCAGATTGGCTCCAGGCAGCATCTATTTTTTTTTTTACCAGGAGGGAAAGGCATGCAATTAAACCATTATTCAAGGGAAGTGTACCAGTCAGAAACACCCCTCACATATATTGAAGGGAATTCAAACAAGGTATGTTCACCCAACAAAAACATATTCACTACAAAATTCTTAGCATACGTAATACTGCTTACAGAGCCTAGGCATGAACAGCTCTACTCAGACCTACACAAAATGGGCAATGCCTGCTACCATAATTTCATCCTCCAATATTTAGTGTCTGAATATTGTTGTGCTAGATAAATGCTTTGTAGGTCAACTCAAGTACTGGGGACAAATGCAGTAAACACCATCAGCAGGTCCAGGAGACTGAATACTCCAGGGTATATATTATTCTTTTCTGCTTCATGCTTTTTCCAGAAAGCCAAATCTCCCAACTAATATAGATTGCAACATTTGATTTAAAATTGATGTAATCTCATTTAATCAGTAGTTTGATTACATTGTCAACAGAACTCAGGGAAGACTATATGTAATAATAATAATAATAATAATAATAAATTTATTTCTACCCCGCCCTCCCCGCAAAGCGGCTCAGGGCGGCTAACAGTAAGTAATATATTAACATAAATAGTAAAACATTAGATTAGCAATTAAAATTACACATATAAAAACCCGTTAATTCAGTTAAAATACTTAATTTTACATTACATTATATATATATCTGGCAGTAATAGCTGTTCTGGCGCTGAATCTGCCAGTTTAAATGGTGTTAGAGATGGCGGTTCTTCGTTCATTGCAACTCAGCAGTCCGTATCATTATAGGCGTGTCTAAAAAGGGCAGTCTTGCAGGCCCTGCGGAACTGGTCGAGGTTCCGCAGGGCCCGCACCTCCTCCGGGAGCTGGTTCCACAGTGCAGGTGCCGCAACTGAAAAGGCTCGTACTCTGGTGTTTTGGAGTTTGGCCTCTCTCGGCCCAGGGATGGTCATTTTGTTTTTACTTGCTGACCTCAGTGCCCTCTGGGGTTCATACGGGGAGAGACGGTCCCTTAGGTAGGCAGGTCCTCGGCCATATAGGGCTTTAAAGGTAATAACCAACACTTTGTACTGGACTCGGTAGATAACTGGCAGCCAGTGCAGTCCGCGCAGCCCCGGCTGTATGTGCTCCCATTTCGGGAGCCCCAGTAACAGCCTGGCCGTCACATTCTGCACTAGCTGCAGCTTCCGAGTCCGGCACAGAGGTAGCCCCAAGTAGAGGGCATTACAGTAGTCCAATCTTGAGGTGACCGTTGCATGGATCACTGTTGCGAGGTCGCGGCGTTCCAGGAAGGGGGCCAACTGCCTTGCCCGCTTCAGATGAAAGAATGCTGACTTGGCAGTGGCTGCTATCTGGGCCTCCATTGATAATGAAGGCTCCAGTAAAACACCCAAACTCTTTACCTGGCGCACTGGTTCCAATGGTGCGCCGTCGAAGGTTGGGAGAGCTATTTCCCCTCCCTGGGCGCCGCGACCCACGCAAAGGACCTCTGTATGGTAAAGTTCACTCCCTGGTATTTCAAATTTACACTTCACCTTTGGTAGCACAACTGAATGCTTTTGGCTGGAGAGCTGCTTTTGGTCTGAACAGATGGTATTGTGCCAGATAGATAGAGTTGCCATCCTCTATATGGGGTCTGGAGATTTTCTGGAATTACAACATCTCCAGACTACAGAGATCTTTGCCCCTGGAGAATAGGGCTATTTTGGAAGGTAGCCATTTGGCATTTTGCCCTGCTGGGATCCCTTCTTTCTCCAGAAACCACCCTCCCTAGGTTCTACCCCCAGATCTCCAGGAATTTTCCTACTTGGAGTTGGCAACCCTACAGATAGACTATTGGTCTGACTTGGTTTAAAATAACTCCTCTTTTTTGTGTGTCTAAGCATGGTTTCCATTGAAGCTACATCAGTGTGCAACCTTCTGAGCTCCTCTGGGTTCAAATCATGGAAGGTGCAAATATTGGATTAGGCTGGTTAGAGAAATTATAATAGAACTTGTATTACTGGCTGTGGATTCAACCTGACCTTAAAGTTTCTTTCTTAGACTTTGCCAGTAAACGTCAAGTTTCTTCTTGAAGGCATGGAAGAAGCTGGATCCCTCGGGCTAGAAGACTTACTTAAAGAAAACGAGGGATTTTTTTCTAATGTTACATACATTGTGATTTCGGATAACATTTGGCTCAGCAATGAAAAACCAGCTCTAACATATGGAACTCGGGGGAATGCTGCCTTCTTTGTGGAGGTAAAAGAATGAAGTTATTGGACAGAAATGTTCTAATAATTATTTGTGTGGCTTTTCTGTTAGGGTGATGGGATAACATATCTAGAGTCTTGGTCATTCCATCTCTCTCATTTCTCCTCCTCCTGTTGAGTTTGGCTGTCCCAATACACGCAATCATTTTAGTATTGGTAGCTCTTTAATCCGGAGTGCTTGCACACCAGGGTGATTTTTTAGTTGTCATCTGGTTGCTGATGTGGTTCTGTATGAATTTGCCCTTGCAATGGAGATTTCACACATCCCAGAGTAATCCACTTTAGCCATGGTTTCCCTTCCACACATGATGGACGTTGAAGCCCCCTCAGCTCTGTTCTCCACATGACCCTCAGGATTGTCCACCTACCATGTTTCAGTTTGTTTGTTTGTTTGAAGAATGTTGGTAATGCTGCATAGAAATAATGCAGTTTCTTTTTTTAAAAAAATTGCAGGGATATCTTCGATGAGTGCTTCTCTTCTGTTTTCTTTTTTTTAAACATGAGTGTGAATAACACTGGATAGGAATAACACAATGCCTCTACAATCTGAAACCTGAAAAAAATCTTTCTTGAACAATCCTTTCCCTTCTGTCTAAAAGGCAGGCAATTCCCTTCTAATTTCTCCAGTGGACCAATCTCTTGCAGTGCTGATAATATGAAAGCGTAACTGAATAGCACCCTCTTCTGACCATAGTGTCTTGCCCAGAAAAGACCCTCTCCCCCCCAACCCCCCCCCCAACAAACAGATTTTTTCTGTGAAAAGAATGGTCTGTTAATGGTCTGTGCACAAATGGAGAATGACATCATGTAAAAACATGAAAAAAGCACCAGCTAGCTTTTTCACTCAGTTCTCCTCCTTACCTCTGAATACTTCTGCCTGGAGGCAACATCAGACCTTGGAATCTGTGCTGTTATTGGCCATCTGGAATAATTGACTGGCCACTGTGTGAGACAGGATGCTGGACTAGATGGACCACAGGTCTGATCCAGCAGAGCTGTTCTTGTGTTCTTATTATGCTGCCTTTCTTTCACCCAGGTAGAATGCTGTAAAAAAGATCTGCATTCAGGATCCTTTGGGGGCATCATCCATGAAGCAATGTCTGATTTGGTAGCCCTTCTTGGTAATATTTGTATAAATTTATCTAAATGATATTTTGTTAGTAATGGAGTTTACCTCCAAGTCGACCTACTTCAGATTGGTCTCCAAGATTCTAAGGTTAATTTTGATAAGCAAGATTAGAACATGTAAGGAAGGGTATAGCTCTTGAGAAGAGTCTGTGTCTGGGAAGTATTTCTGGATGTTGTGTATTGAAGAAAACAACCAACTGGTGGATACAAATTTATAGACTACGCATAAGTAATATAATAAAATTAAGAGCTAGCATACTTTGACAAAAGGTAGCTACGGAGGCTCAGGAAAGCAAAGAGAATCAAGGGCATTGCAAAATGTTCACAGATATTTTGTGCTGTTAAGGGACTTGACATTTCAGTAATCAGGTACTAAATATCATGCTAAAACCACTATAAAAAGGTAAAGGTAGTCTCCTGTGCAAGACCAGTCGTTTCCGACTCTGGGGTGACGTCGCATCACGTTCTCACGGCAGACTTTTTACAAGGTTGTTTGCCATTGCCTTCCCCTGTCATCTACACTTTCCCCTCAACAAGCTGGATACTCATTTTACTGACCTCGGAAGGACAGATGGCTGAGTCAACCTTCAGCTGGCTACCTGAACCCAGCTTCCACTGGGATTGAACTCAGGTCGTGAGCAGAGGTTAAGACTGCAGTACTGCAGCTTTACCACTCTGCGCCACTATAGCAAAATGCTAATCAGAACATGACATGATTTGGGGTTTCCAGCTCTGGGTTTGAAAATACCTGGAGATTTTGGAGCCTGAGGAGAATGGGTTTGCGGAGGGAAGTGACTTCAATTATGTATAATGTCATAAAGTCCACCTTCCAAAGCGGCCATTTTCTCTAGATGAACTGATCTGTGTTGCCTGGAAATCAGTTGTAATCCCAGGAGATTTCCGGCCACTGCTTGGAGGAGGCAGGTAACCCTAACATAATTAGATGCAAACTGTACAAGATACTTGCTGCTTTTGCTGGTACAAATCACATGATATTAACTATGGATTAGTTATTAACTTTTTTGTGTAAATCTGGCAAAAGGTGCTTTAAACAATGGCGTTTCCTTACATGTGTTTGTCATGCCATGTGAAACTTGAACTAATGTGAATGTATGTTTTAAGATAGCACTTTTTAATACCAATCATGAAAACCTCCTTAAGTCTCAGTCATTTTCTTGTTTTTTCTAAATGGGTCAGCAGAAACCTGGAGTAACCCTCACATGATTGGAGATGAGCTTGATAACAGCAACAACTTGTGTATGTATGTGTTTGTGCCTGTTCCATAGACAGTCTTGTGGATTCGTCAGGTCATATCCTGATCCCCGGAATCTATGAAGATGTTGCTGATGTTACAGATGAGGAGATGAAGCTGTATGCACCGATAGATTTTAATTTTAATGAACATAAAGCTAACATTGGTGTGAAGGAATTTCTTTATAAAACCAAGGTACAATATTTTCCATGAGTAGCATAAAACAAAAGAATCAGTGGAAAACAGACAGTTACTTTATTTGTTATTTATTAAGGATTTTGTACCTCCTCTTCCATTTATAGGGACTTATGCTAAAGCAGTCCAGTTTAGAAGCAGCTAAAATTCTTCCTTGCACAATGGGAAGGAAAGTATGGAAAGGCATATGACTCAGTTTTTTCTTCCTGTCTCAGGATACTCAAGCAGAGGATGGGGAAGAGGGTCCATTTCTAAAGAAAGATGTGAGTGTGCAGGAACATGGAGCTAAACACTGCAGCCTCTCATTCCTGACTTGCTATTCTTTGGTACTGGGAGCATTTTTGTCCATCCAGTTCCTTTACTAGAAGTTTACTTGGCTGGGAGAAAATGTTTCAAGCTCCAGAGAATAATAAGTATGGTAGTGGACAGAGTCTAGCTCCCCAGATCTATGCATGCTGGCACCTCCTCCCCCCCCCATTTTCCTCCCCCGTTTCCTCCTCCCTCCTTCCCCCCTTGTGCAGCCTCACCACCTCTTAAAGGTACAACTTGACTCCTACTTTGTTCTACTGCTTCATACCAACACGGCTTCCCACTTGGATCCATACTCCCCCCCCATCCCCCCCCCGTTTCCTTCTCCTTCCTTCGCCCCCCCTGCACAGCCTCTCTGCCTCCTCCCCCCTGTGTTTTCATCATTTTAAGACCTCAGAAGGGGCTGTGAAGCTCCTCCCAGGCCGACCCACGCCCCGGGAAGGAGGCAAAAGCCGCATCCCTCGCCACCACTGCTGCAGTTTTCTCGGCTGATCAGTGGGGGGGAGGTTGGCCTAGGAGGCACTTCCCAATCCCTTCCCCAGCCTTAAAATGGTAAAAATGGGGAGGAGGAGAAGGTGCCGCGGGGTGTGTGTGTGACGAGGCTGCATGGCCCATTGCAAACAGGCCGCGGCCCAATACTGGTTCCCAGCCGGGGGGTTGGGGACCCCTGAGTTAGATGACAGCCCTGCTAGGCATATATTTAATGAATTTTTCTATCCCTCCCCCCACACTGCCTGGGAAACTGCAACAAGACATTGAGGTGCCAGAGTAACACTCTGTAATGATCCTAGGCCTAGTGAGGCCTCAAGGCTCCAGGGATGCCTGTGTTAAAGTAGCTACAGGGCCTTAGGGTTGCCAAGTCCAATTCAAGAAATATCTGGGGACTTTGGGGGTGGAGCCAGGAGACATTGGGGGTGGAGTCATGAGTAAGGTTGGAACAAGTACAATTGAATTCCAAAGGGAGTTCTGGCCATCACATTGAAAGGGACTGCACACCTTTTCAGTGCCTTCCCTCCATTAGAAATAATGAAGGATAGGGGCACTTTCTTTGGGGACTCATAGAATTGGCCCCTCTTGTCCAATCTTTTTGAAACTTGGAGGGTGTTTTGAGGAAAGGTGTCAGATGCTATGCTGCAAATTTGGTGCATCTACCTCAAAGAACACCCCCCCACAGAGCCCCAGATAACCGTGGCTCAATTCCCCATTATTCCCTATGGGAATCATTCTCCATAGGGAATAATAGAGTGCCCAGTAGACATTCCCCCCCCCCTGCTTTCTAAAGCGAGGGGAGGGCCTCCAAACTGGGGAATCACCTGCCCCCACCTGCGGATTGGTAACCCTCCCTCTCTCTCACACACACTTACTGGGTGTGGTTCCTCCACAACTTTACTTGCTCTGAAAATGAAAGCAAAACAAACAGAGGGTCTGTGCTCTGATGAAGCTGCTGCTGACCCTTCCCCATGAAGTGCTTCCTGTTTCCTGCTCAACTTTAAAGGCACACACATTTAAAAAACAGACCTGTTTGCGGGTTTCTAAACCTGCCAGAGTTCTAGAGGTACATGGTGACTGTAGGGGCGGGGCTTCCCCCCACCGGCCAGCTGGCTTGTGGGGGGGGGTAAGCCTGTAAAACCGGGGGATCCCCCACTGGAACCTTGGGATTGGGAAGCCTACAGGGCCTGCATTTCCCAGGAGGGAAAACCTGCCCAGAGGGGTGGGACCTGGAAAGAAGGAAATAAAAGACTCAGCTAGAGAAGGAGGTTTGTTCTCTCCAGAGAGGCTGCTGTCAGGTGAGTTTTCTCTGTAAGGCTGAGCTGGAAAAAGGCTGCCGTCATGAGGGTTCCCTCATCCAAAGAGCGGTGAGTGAGTTGGAATTAGAGGAAGGGAATATATAGTTAGTTATGTCAGGGCTTTTTTTTTTTTGCACTACCTTTACTGTCCCCCCCCCCCCCCCCCGCTTTCTCTGTTGCACTAATAATAAAAACCACTTGTTATTTTCAGCATTTACAATAAACATATTGTTATCCTGCTTGTGTCCTCATGTCTCTTCGGTCATGGATAGATGTTTGTTAAGAAGAAAGTCACGGGTTGGGTGGGTGTTCTGGGGTGACCCAGACCTATACCAGAGTAGTAGCAGCCAGTAGAGGGCCCTCCCTGGTCCCCTGTGTGTGACACAGTCATATTCAAATGTTTCAATTATTACAGAATGTTAGAAATGATTGTAACTGTTATACAGTGTAAAAGAGTGGATGTAATTTTGATATTCATCTTCTGTGGATTTCCACATTGGGTCTGACCTTGTTCAGGTGAGCCTCTGGAGGCTTTCTACAGCTATTTACTGTATAGGAAAAAAAGTTCCTGATGTGAGGACTGGCCCACTTCCATCACTCCACTTCTGTTTAAAGGTCCCCTGAAGACTACCATATTGTGCAGTTCTTCAACAAGGCTACAATCCTAAGTGCAGTTCCTAAAGAAGTCCCATTGAATTCAGTAGGGCTTAATACTTGTGTATACATGCTTAAGATTGCCCTGCAAGTGAACTTTGAGTGACTAATGCCTTTATTTTATTGTATCTCTAAGGATGATATACTCTTAAACATGTGGCGTAACCCATCTCTTTCTATTCATGGGATAGAAGGAGCTTTTTCTGAACCTGGAATCAAAACAGTCATACCTTCAAAAGTAATAGGAAAATTTTCAATCCGACAAGTTCCTAATATGAAACTTTCTACTGTGGAAAGCCAGGTAATACTAGTTAATAAATATTTAATTGTTATTCAGTCTGTTTGCAAATGGATCAATGAGGACATGATTTTCAATGCCAAAGCTGTGTATTTGTACAAAAGGTACTCTTATCCGCCAAGAGAATAATACTCTACTTTCCTACTCTACAGCCTTCTTGCCTAATAATGCTTTCAGTTTCCCTGCATACCAGGACCTCTTCATAGCCTTCAGCCTGCAAGATCTTACTCCCAGACAAACTGACAACTCTTATTTCCCCAAAGCTGGACAGCAAGCCCCTCAAAACTGAATATCCCATGTTTCCATTCAGGTTTAGCCAGTCAGTACAAGTTTAATTTTTACAAAGGGAATATAATATAGATAATACGAAGATAAATCCTCTCACCATGTTTTCTCTTTTTTTAAGGTGAAAGAGCATTTAAAAAATGTATTCTCTAAAAGGAACAGCCCAAACAAACTGACTGTGTCTATGCAAGTGGGCGCAATGCCCTGGATTGCTAATATTAAGGACCTTCAGTATGAAGCAGCAAGAAGAGCAATCAAAACAGGTGTGGAGAACTTTTTTCTTGCAAAAATATTTCTTATCAATAAGCTTTTAAAGACATATACATTTTTCTGTTTTTTTAGCTAGGTGTTGGCACATTTCTGCAGGAAAAGGTTCTAACATTATAGTTGTAGATAATGGTAATTTCTGTCATGTTCCCAGATTATTGTTAAATGATTTCCTAGATTTTTATGTAGGCTTACTTCTCCTGAATGTGGAAGATTCATATGATTAACTCTTATTTTACTGTTGTGGTGTTGATTGACATATCATACACCTTGTGGTAAATCTATTGTGCTTAGGCTGTATCAACCATGTAATGATTTTTGCATTTAATTTCAAGACAGTTTCACAGCATTAAAAATACAGCAGTATAAGTGAAGAGGACAGTGAATAATGCGTTGGAAGTGAAAGACTTTACACTGTCTCTCAGCCTCAGACTTCAGAGGAGGACTAGAGAGAGTCAATTCAGGATCCTGAACAGCTTCCTTTTTACTGCTCTGATGCTATTCCTTTGATTTATAGATTGCTACTCAGTGAATCTTCCTTCTTTCAGCAGACACCTTCTCTCCACATTCTTCTCCATCTTGGCATCATGAGGGCAGGACATGTGTCTGCTTCTCTATCCATCCTAGCTAATTAGACAATCCTTTCTCTATTCTATCCTGCCTGGAATGGAGTTCCTTGCAATAAGGGACTCCTATTGGTTTTGTAAAGATGAAAGCGGCTCTGCATGTGACTGTTTCTTAGACACACATGCAAACCAGATAGATTCTGCTGTGTTATGTGCCTTGAGCATTCTGCTAACCTAGTATTCCTTTAGTGTGAACATGATATAAACATTAGAACAAAGTAGGAGTCAAGTTGCATCTTTAAGACCAACAAAGTTTTATTCAGAATGTAAGCTTTCGTGTGCTCTAAACACACTTCATCAGACAAGGAATCAGGAACAGTAAGCAGAGTTACATATAGCTGGTAGGCAGTGGTTTAGAATGCAAAATTGTACAAATTTAAGATCCAATGACAGAATAGTAAAAAAAAAAAAATAGTAAATAGTAAGAATAATAAGGCAGAATAGTAAAAAAAAAAAAAAAACACAGACCAGGGGAAGAAAAAAGCAGTGGAGTGCAGTGGCCAATTTGGTGCTCCCCCCTGATGGCGCCTGGTTCCTGTGCCCCTCTGCCCCCCCTAGATTCAGCCCTGCGTAGTTCATAAATCACTATCACAGTGGTTTCAGAAGGAATTTCTGCTGTAGCACAGGAAGGAAAAGCTGCCATTTTCAGCTTGATGCCCTTTTCTTAGTATTAAGAGGCTTGTGAGATCTCATTCATAGCTTGCTATACATTTGATTGGATAAAAGCCAGTCATATAAATCAGCTGTAACTTGACGAATAGAAAGATGTTCTTGATTTCTGAGGCATAAGTCCTGCTTCAGAATTGATTGCACTGAGACTTATAACAAGAAGCCGGAGTGTTTGTGTTCATGAGCTTGCCATTTTGAGTATTATGTCTGTGTGCATGTTGAGTGTGTGTGTTGTGCTGTATCACCAGCCAGTTACACAGTACAGTTTCATTATGTTTAAATAGGAGCATACATTTTTCCATGTATGTTTCAGTGTTTCAGCAAGATCCTGATATGATCCGGGATGGATCAACAATTCCAGTTGCCAAGATGTTTGAGGATATAACAAAGAAGAGTGTAATGATGTTTCCAATAGGAGCTGCAGATGATGGAGAGCACTCCCAGAATGAGAAAATAAACAGGTTTATCTATTGGACTTTTCCCATACATGTTATAGGAAGCAAGGGGTTCTGATGATCTCATTGTTTACATGGCCTGAAAACTATGAGAATGGGAGGGCAAACTTTTCTGCTGCAATGGAGGCATTAGTGTAGTGTGTTTACACCCTCCATTGAAGTCAATTGACTTAGAATGATGCAATTCCATTGAGAATTGCTTAGTAAATTTCATAAATATGACAAATGAACCAAGATATAAATAGTGGGTTACATCCAACCAGTTTTTCCAGTGCTAAAAAAGGAGAAAGGAATCATGGACAAAAGCCATGTGGCATATGGGGGGCTACAATAAGAAGTGGAATCAACATAGAACAAAAAAGCTGGCTGCATCCAAGCCAGTTCATCTTATGTTGTTATAACTGTGAAAAAAGTTTGATAAATAAGTACTGGATATATTTCAATTTCCTTCCACTTTCCATTTTTTTGTATGGGGAGAGGACCCTGTAAAATGTTTTCCCCCCTCCCCATGTCTCCAAAATTTCTGAAAATCTTATAACTCTTTCCCCCTCTATTATGTGTATTATGACATGATACATATGCTAGCATTGTAACGCTTTAAAGTACTGGACTAGTCGTCTTGTTTCCATGATAAGAACATAAGAGAAGCCATGTTGGATCAGGCCAGTGGCCAATCCAGTCCAACGCTCTGTGTCACACAGTGGCCAATATATGTGTGTGTGTGTATATATACACAGACACACACACACACACACACACACACACACACACACACATATATATATATATATATATATATATATATATATATATATATATATATATATATATATATATATATATATATATATACATTCATTCACACTGGCTAATAGCCACTGATGGACCTCTGCTCCATATTTTTATCCAATCCCCTCTTAAAGCTGGCTATGCTTGCAGCCACCACTTCCTGTGGCAGTGAATTCCACATGTTAATCACCCTTTGGATGAAGAAGTACTTCCTTTTATCCATTTTAAACTGACTGCTCAGCAATTTAATTGAATGCCCACGAGTTCTTGTATTGTGAGAAGGGAGAAAAGTACTTCTTTCTCTACTTTCTCCATCCCATGCATAATCTTGTAAACCTCTGTCATGTCACCCCACAGTCGACGTTTCTCCAAGCTAAAGAGCCCCAAGCGTTTTAACCTTTCTTCATAGGGAAAGTGTTCCAAACCTTTAATCATTCTAGTTGCCCTTTTCTGGACTTTTTCCAGTGCTATAATATCCTTTTTGAGGTGCGGTGACCAGAATTGTACACAGTATTCCAAATGAGACCGCACTATCAATTTATACAGGGGCATTATGATACTGGCTGATTTGTTTTCAATTCCCTTCCTAATAATTCCCAGCATGGCGTTGGCCTTTTTTATTGCAATCGCACACTATCTTGACATTTTCAGTGAGTTATCTACCACGACCCCAAGATCTCTCTCTTGGTCAGTCTCTGCCAGTTCACACCCCATCAACTTGTATTTGTAGCTGGGATTCTTGACTTCAATGTGCATTACTTTGCACTTGGCCACATTGAACTTAATCTGCCACATTGACGCCCACTCACCCAGCCTCAACAGATCCTCTCTGGTTCTCACCACCCTGAACAATTTAGTGTCATCTGCAAACTTAGCCACTTCACTGCTTACTCCCAACTCCAGATCATTAATAAACAAGTTAAAGAGCATGGGACCCAGTACTGAGCCCTGCGGCACCCCACTGCTTACCGTCCTCCACTGTGAAGACTGCCCATTTATACTCACTCTCTGCTTCCTATTAATTAGCCAGTTTTTGATCCACAAGAGGACCTGTCCTTTTACTCCATGACTCTCAAGCTTACTAAGGAGCCTTTGATGAGGAACTTTATCAAAAGCTTTCTGGTAGTCAAGATAAGCAACATCTATTGGGTCCCCTTTGTCCACATGTTTGTTCACCCCCTCAAAGAACTGTAACAAGATCTTCAAAGATCTTCCCTTACAGAACCCATGCTGAGTATTCCTCAATAACTTGTATTCATCAGTGTGCCTACTCATTCTGTCCTTGATAATGGTTTCTACCAACTTTCCCGGTATTGAAGTCAGATTGACTGTCCTGTAATTTCCTGGATCTACTCTGGAACCCTTTTTAAAGATGGGGGTGACATTTGTTACCTTCCAGTCCTCAGGAACAAAGGCAGATTTCAATGAAAGATTACACATTTTTGTCAGAAGATCCACAAGTTCAACTTTGAGTTCTTTCAGAACTCTTGGATGTATGCCATCCGGACCTGGTGACTTATTAGTTTTTAATTCGTCAATCAGTTGTAGGACCTCCTCTCTTGTCACCTCAGTTTGACTCAGGTCTTTCAACACCCCTTCCAAAATTAGTGGTTCTGGAGCGGGCAAACACTTCTCATCTTCCACAGTGAAGACTGAGGCAAAAAATACATTCAGCTTCTCAGCCATTTCCCTATCCTCCTTCAGTAATCCTTTTACCCCTTGGTCATCCAAGGGCCCCACTGCCTCCCTGGCTGGTTTCCTGCTTCTAATATATTTGAAGAATTTTTTATTGTTGGTCTTTGTTTTTTGCAATATGCTCCTCATAGTCCCTTTTTGCCTGCCTGATCACAATCTTGCATTTGATTTGCCACAGTCTGTGTTCCCTTTTATTAATCTCATTTGGACTAGCTTTCCACTGCTTAAAGGAGTCCTTCTTATCCTTTACAGCTTCCATTACTTTGTTTGTTAACCATGCAGGCCTTTTCTTATACCTGTTTGTGCCTTTCCTAACTTGTGGTATATATTTTATCTGAGGTTCTAGGATTGTAGTTTTAAATAGCCTCCAAGCTTCCCCAAGGGTTTTGACTGTATTTACCTTTCCTTTCAGTTTCCTCTTCACATGCCTTCTCATCTCAGAGAATTTTAAAGTTAAACGTGGTTGTGCTGGTCTTTTGGGGCAACTCCCTTTTATACAAATGGTGAAATCAATAACGTTATGGTCACTGCTCCCAAGCGGTGCGATCACTTTTACATCTCTTACCAAGTCTTGGGCATTACTTAGGACCAAATCCAGGATCGCCCCACCCCTGATAGGTTCTGTGACCATCTGCTCCATAGCACAGTCATTGAGAGCATCAAGAAACTCAATCTCTTTCTCTCGACCTAAACACATATTGACCCAATCAATCTGTGGGTAGTTAAAATCACCTATTACGACACAGTTATTACGTTTAGCTGCTATTTTTAATCCTTCCGTCCTATTATAATCATCCTCTATCTATTGATTTGGTGGGTGATAACAAACTCCCATAGTTAAATTTCCTTTTGGGCCCTCTATTTTGACCCAAAGCATTCCTAGAAGGGAATCTAATTCTCTGACCTCAGTCTTACTGGACTGTATACCCTCTCTGACATACAGAGCCACCCCACCTCCAACCCTTCCCTCCCTATCCTTCCGATATAACTTATATCCAGGAATCACCGTGTCCCACTGATTCTCCTCATTCCACCAAGTTTCTGAAATTCCCACAATGTCTATCTTTTCCCCTAACACTAAACATTCCAACTCACCAATTTTACTTGGAACACTTCTAGCATTTGTATACAAACATCTATAACTTCCCAGGCAAGTTAGTACCTCAACCTTCCTCCTGCTGCCTCGAGACTTTGGCAGACACTCCATACTGTTTGTCACCATCTCAGTGGACAACTCTGATCCATTACCCAGTAGAAAAGTAACAGCTAACCCTTCATCTCTTTGAGATGAGTCCTCCCGAACCAGAGACATTCCATCTCCTGTTGGCTTTCCCCCAAGATTTAATTTAAAAACTGCTCTGCCACCTTTTTGATTTTAAATGCCAGCAGCTTGGTTCCATCTGGGGACAAGTGGAAACAAAAGATTGTACAGCTCCCGCTTGTTCCAGAAAGCATCCCAGTGCCTAACAAACGTAAACCCTTCCTCCCTACACCATCGTCTCATCTACACATTGAGACTTCTAATTTGTGCCTGTCTCTCTAGCCCTGCACATGGAACAGGTAGCACTTCTGAGAAGGCTACCTTGGAGGTCCTGGCCTTAAGTCTCCTGCCTAGCAGCCTAAATTTTTCCTCCAAGATCTTATGACTGCATTTCCCCACATCGTTGGTGCCAACATGCACCATGACCACTGGCTCCTCCCCAGCACTGTCTATCAGCCTATCTACAGCACACGCAATGTCCGCTACCTTCGCACCAGGCAGGCAAGTCACCATACGGTCAATACGCAGTTTTGCCACCCAGCTGTCTACTTGTCTAAGGATCGAATCATCAACTACCAAGACCCCCCCCTCTCTCCCTGCCCGGGGATGGTTCCTTGGCGTGAAAGGATACCTGCTCACCAACTGAAGAAGAGGTCCCTTCTGAGGGCGCATTCCCCTTATCCTCAGCATGGTGCCCTGTTCCCTCTCGACCCTCATGCTCCCTGGCAGCAACAGGGCTGCCACGTTCAGAGTGGGGCTCATCTAATACGTCCCTGAGAGTCTTCTCCAAGTGCCTAACTGACTGTCTCTGCTTCTCCAGGTCAGTTATCTCGGCCTCAAGGGTACAAACTCGTTCCCTGAGTACCAGGAGCTCCTTGCATCGGGCACACACCCAAGACTTCTGTCCTGTGGGCAGATAGTCATACATGTGACACTCAGTGCAAAACACTGGAAAGCCCCCACCCCCCTGCTGGCATTTTACCTTCATGATAGCTTTTTTAAAATATACAGTCCCCTTTTAAATCCTCTTTGTTTATGTGGCTTTCCTTCTGGAGGGTCTACTTACCTTATTGGGAACACAAGGAAAATAGGGATCTGGGTTTCTGCTCCCTACACAACCCCCAGGCTAAGAGCCACAAGCTAAGAGCCCTTTAGTTCTCGCCCTTCGGCTCAGGCCTCTGGCAACGCGCAGCTTAATAATGCAAAGAGGGTGGGACCTCAGTCTGCCCCAGGAACACAGCCACTCCTGATCAATCAGCAACAATCACCTTCAGCCCACTCAAACCAAACAAACAGCAGTTACAACTACAAACTCAGAATTTTCAACTACAAACTCAGAATTTTCAGCAATCACACAGTCACACAAACTCAGAAATTCTCAGCAACTCCCCAAACCGTATAGAAACCCAAACCTCACCCTTATAGCACTTCTTATCTGCTCTCTCTCAGAGCTCTCTGAAATGATATATTACTAAAATGATATATTACTGTTTCTGAAAATCCATATATCCAGAATTCTATGTACATTCAGTTTCTGTTTAAACTCCCAAGAGTTGAGCATCTTTGGCACTGCATAAAGCAGTACAGAATCTTTAGCTTTCAGACTTCTTGATACCTTCTTGTCTTTGTCCCCAACCAGGCTCAATTACATCAATGGAACAAAAGTATTTGCCTCCTTTTTACTGGAGATCTCAAAGCTTCACAATGCTTCAAACCTGATGACTTCATCTTGATACAGCAGCGGTAAAACAAACTGGGCATCTTTTGTGCTATGTTGCTTTGTCATTGCAGTCCTTGGGTCTAGGTATGCCCCAGTATGGTATGTTTTGCTTTCCACTTTAAGTCTTGTAAATTTAGTGTGCCAGGCTGGGCAAAATTGTCATGCATCAACACTGATGACTACTGTTTTCCCTGTCTATTCTGCTATTGTACCCCTTTATGCATTTAATATCCCATAAATTTGCATCTGTAATATTATTGGTCTCTAACCATTGTAAGTCCTTTAAAATGCGTGTGAGAATAATGAATTTCTTCTTGGTATCGCTACATAATAAAGCAATGATCTGCAGCTTCCTCAAGATTCTCTTGAGTGCTATGGATGGAAAGTGTAGGCTTTCTCTCTTTCTGCAGCTGTTTAAATTGTAGTGTTGCCTCTGGCAGACCTTAAAGCATGTTAGGGCTCTCAATACCTGTTCTTGGCAATTGTAGCCTTGAAAGTCTTAGATGAGTCCTGCTTAAAATGAACATTGCCATTTTGTTGGTTAAACTAATGATTTATACTCAAAGGAAACTGTAACATTACCTCACTTAGCTTTTGACCATGTATTTTGATCATGCAGATAGCAGTGATGTTTGGCCTATGCCCATCAACATTCCAGGCCAACTCTGGCCCCTCTCCTTCAGATTCCAGCTATTTATCCTGTGGAAAAGTAGAGTGAACAAGACTGTCTGTTCGGCAGTGGCTGTAGCAGGAGTTCTGTACTGCCTTCTGCTGCTGTTAACCTTGTTAGATCTTAGTGTGCTTTTAGTAAGCTGTCTTGTGAGTTTCTTAGTCTGACATTGCAAGATGCAAATGCCCTACATAATAGGAGACTATGGATACATTTACTGGACTGGCCAAGACAAGGATGAGAATCTAAGGGCCCATAACAAACTGTGGGAGAGTAGTAGACAATTTGGAAATTATGCCCACCAATACGCTCCCCTCTAGGATTCCTGAAGAAAAGTAAGATGAGCAATACCCATTTCATTCAATCATAACTGTAGCAATTCTTTAATGTCTGCTACTGCCTTGTTATCCCTGTAGGGTTCTCCTTCAGGCTATTTGTCCCTGAATAGTAATTTTGTGGAACTAGGATTATCTGATTCAGGCATTGATTATTATCACCTACGCAAGCAGGCTAGGGCTGAGGATTTCATGTTAGGTCTGGGTTACTCCACGAATTATTAAACTAAGTGCAACTAAGTGTGTACAGTAGCATCCAAAATGCTTGCATTATCCTGCTGGAACAAATAGCTTGAAGTATTCTTTGCCAGAAACATTATGTAGCCCACAAGAAATAGGCCACGGGATGTACCAGATGCCATGGTGTACCCTGTGCCCCCTACTGCCCTGTCTGATTCAAAGGTGTAGCTTAGATAAGGAGCTGTGATTTACATGTCTGCACCCCAAAAAATGGCCACCAAATGAGAAGGGAACACTCACCAGAGAAGACCCTGATGGTGGGAAAGATTGAAGGTAAAAAAGAAGGGGGCAGTGAAAGATGAGATGGTTAGACAGTGTTATAGATGCAACAAACATGAATTTGAATGAACTTAGGAGGACGGTGGAAGATAGAAGGGCCTGGCATGCTGTGGTCCATAGGGTCACGAAGAGTCAGACTCGACTGTGCAACTGAACAACAACAACAACCCCCCAAATAACTTTTGAACTATTGACTGAGTGTAATGTGCCTGGAATACAAAATATTCTGACCAAATCATGAACTCTTCTGTGTTTTTCCTAGGACAGAGACACATATACTGCCATCTGTTGCATATTCCTTTAGTGTATCCATAAGTGATGTGGGAGATGGTAAATCTTCATATTGACAAAAAGATAAGAGAGGCTCTTGTTAAAATTAAGTCAGAGTCAACGCTATGTGGTTTTCAAGAGCATGCTAAAATTGTACTGGTGCAAGTCAACCAGCTTAAGGTTTCTGAGATCAGCAATATCCTGTCAACATCTTCATCTTCTGTTATACCTGGATCCTCTCACCTATGGAAGACTTCCACTCTACCCAGAATGCACCCAGCTGTGTGAGGGGAGAGAAGAGGTTGCATTTCCCTTTCACTACTGCCAATCTTCCCTCCCTGCAGCTTTGCAGTACCAAGGTTCCATGCCCTTCCATTTCCATGTAGTTCCATCCTAACTCACTGGATTCATGGCAAGATGAAGAAAAGAATGAAAATGATGCACTGTAAACAATGCTATTTGTCTGCATTCCCAGTGCATGATATTTGCATAATAGTTTCTCGATGACTGATTCATCATAGAAACTGTTTCTGTTTGAAGAGCAATCTTTGCCATTTTTCTCTTTAGGTGACAGACCCCTTCCTGTTTTGTGAATATGTTTTTGTCAATATGTAATTTAAAGCTGCTAAAAGACCTCTCGATACTTCTGTCTTTTCTGGTGCAGTCCTCAGTGAAGCATTAATTGCTTGCAGCATTTTCATCAGAATCAACAGTGCTGATGCTAAGTGCATTGGAAAAGCACAAGCACTAAAGCAAAAATAATTATAGCACATTAATATGTGAGAACTTGCTCATGGCTATTTCTGATGAACTCAGAGGGGAAAGGAATCTTTCCCCACTGTACTTATATTTGTCAGATGATGATTATGTCAGGGCTAAAAGCAGTAATCAACAGTGCTATTAGATTTTTAAAAACCCATTAAAAAGAGAACAGAGGGCTTTTCCACAATCACACTTTGTGTATTTTGGTCACACTCCTCCAAGTTTTGGAGTACACACTGCAGAATCTTTATGCACTTTATGCTCTGGTTCAGCATTCACTGCTATTGTGATTGCTGTGGGCACAGATGTGAAGGGCACCTGCTGGTTCTTGTTCTATTGTTGAATTGTTGGGTTTTTTGGCATCACAATTTCCTTTTACATGCATAGTATTTCATTTTTAATTTTTTTTTATTATGTCTACTGCTGTGGACCTCTAAGAAGGCCTGTCTGTCATTAGTAATGTGCATATTAATTCCAGTCATCCCTTCCCAATATGCTTATACCATGTTGTGTATCTTATTTTTCTTTTCTCTCCCCACCATCACTGAAATTCTTCATTCTCCATGCTGTACAACCTCTATGTGGACCTGCATCTCTAGTGCTGGCCAGACCAGAAGGCAGGGAAAAAAGAAACGAGCAGGTGCAAGGTGAAAACATTTATTAAGAAGCTTTATAGATCTCAATACGTTTTGCTGTTAAGCTTCTTCAGGGATCTTCTACAGGGTTTTTCAAATTATAAAGTGAAGACAATTCTGTCTCACCTACCTCATTGCTCAGGATGGAATTTGAAAAATACTGGATGTGGTGGACCACATACTTAAAAGTACTGTGTCCATTTCATCAGGCATCACCAACTGAACACCATCCATACAACTGGAACTAGACTGTCTTACAATAACACCCTGAGACTGAGCTAGTCCAACTGGTGAATGCAAACAATTTTATCTGCAAAATCCATTGCAAAGGAATTGCAGCAGGCTTGCACGTTTTCTGGCCAACATACTATGGGGATTGAGATAAAAGCCCCTTCGCAACCTGGAAAAACTCCACTGGATGGCATTATGTAGATGCAGTGTTGAGTGCCAGTGTGGTATAGTGATTAAGAGTGCTGGACTAGTCTCTGGAAGCCCCAGGTTCAAATTCCCACTGTAACCTGCCTCACAGGGTTGTGAGGATAAAATGAAGGAGCAGAGAATGATATAAGCTGCTTTGGGTCTCCATTGAGGACATTGGTGGAATACAAATGAAGTAAATAAATAAATGGTGACAGAATACTGAGCTTGCTTTGATACAGTCACTATCACCAGGGCTTTTTTTCCTGGAAAAAGAGCTGCCGGAACTCTCAAGATGAAAATGAAGGAGAAATACACGAGATTCTTTGAAACAATATTGTTTTCATGCCCTATGGAAAAGCAGCTTTCAAACTTTAGACATGCTACCAACTTGCTCAGTTTTCTTTGGGTCTTGCTTTTGATGCCTAACATGGAATTATGACCCTGAAACAGTCGTGTTTTAACATACTTTGTTGGATCAACCAATGCCCTTCATGAACTTTTAGTACATTTTAAAGAATTTAGTTTTCACAAAGAGGTTCCTGAACTCCATTCCAGCATATTCCTGTAGAAAAAAAGCACTGACTACTACAGAGTAGGCACAATAAGATGCACTCACCTGAGTTTGGTTACATTTGTTTGAGTTTCTCTCCATTTGCACTCTTTCTGCCTAAGCATTTCATCATCCAGACCTCAGTAACCCAAGGCACATTCTGGACTCAATGGAAGGGTGCTCACAGACAATTGTGTGCACAACCAGGGTCATCTCCATATTTCACAGGTCAACGAAGGCTGTGAAAGGAGTGCCAGTCTTGCTGACCAGAAACTCCCCAAACGACATCAGGAACCCTTTTGGATCTGAACCATCCTTATTTCCTGCACCCCTTGCAAAAGTTCTGAGTTTCTGTGAGTCTAAATCTCACCAGGTAATGGCCAGCCCATGTCTAGGACAGAGTGGGAAATTCTCCTATTACCAAACTATGCATATTATCCCCAGAGAAAACTAAATTGTGTATGACCTGCTGTATGCATTAAGTGTCAGAATGTTCCAGAGCAGCTCCATCATTATGAAGTCCTAAACTGGTCCTTCTAGAGCAGCCATTGCATGAACCCTGAAGTCCCCCATAACTACAAACCTGAGGATCCTCAGTGCTAAGTCCAAGATTGTCAGCTTAGGCAGGTTTGGCCCTAGTCAGTATTTGGTTGGGAGACCAGCAAGCAAGTTTAGGATCACTACACAGAGGCAGGCAAGGGCAAACCACTTCTGAACATCTCTTGCTTTAAAAATCCTATGGGGTCACCATAAGTCTGTTGTGACTTGATGTGATGGGGAAATAAAATTTTAGCTGGGTTCAAGGAAGTGGTCCAAATTACTATTAATAACTGGAGCAGAAACTCTATTGATTGACCATGATCAAGGAAAGCAGATCTGTAAGAAAGTTCAAGACGCTGACACTATTCCATTGTTCATTGTTGGTAGCTATAGCCAGTTTTACATCACAAGAAGATAGTAACTGTGACAGGCCATTTCTATCAACTGAGGGGAACAACACAGCATCCTATGGGAGGGGGGGGCGGGTTGGAGGTGAAACCAGGTTTATTTTAAACTATAAACCATAAGAACATAAGAGAAGCTATGTTGGATCAGGCCAATGGCCCATCCAGACCAACACTCTGTATCACACAGTGGCAAAAAAAATTATATATACACACACACTGTGGCTAATAGCCACTGATGGACCTCTGCTCCATATTTTTATCTAAACCCCTCAGATACCATGTGTCCTAAAGGTAGGAAGTGTCTAGGCTTTAGTTTTGCTGCTGTGACGTGAGTTTTGTAGTGCACAGATAGGATATGGAAGTCACTGAGGCAGGAATATTAACAACAAAGATTTATTTATCTACAGGTAGTTTTTAAGGAATAGCAATACAGGACTCCTGATAGATGAAAGAGAAACCTGACAGGCATATTCACGAGAGTAGTTTCAATTTTCTTTAATACTTTCCAGCATGAACAGACTTTTACCAATTAGCCAGTAGGTTGGATCCTAACACACACACACACCAGCCTGCCCTTTCCCAGGAACAGTGCCAGCCCGATGGCGCATAGAGCCCTAGGCAGGCTTCCTATCCGCACCCCCAGCTGCCCCCATGGCCCTCACAGCGCCACAATGTGGCGCCATGCTTTGCTGCCCCCCCTGCCGTGGCCCCCCCCCACTGTCCACCTTTCCTCCCTCCCCAGCACTGCAATGCAGCCATGCTGCATCCCCTCCCTCCTCCACAGAGGCACACCAAGCCATGCTGCACCGAGGCTGGACTCTACCGGCTTCGATGCGGCTGGCGCCAGGGAGGGGAGGGAAGGCGGGCAGCAGTGGCATGTGGGGGGGACTAGGCGGTTGTCATGGGCACTGGGAGGGGGGAGCCCAATTTGGCGCCTCTCTTCCCTGCACCCTAGGCAACCACCTAGTTTGCCTAGTGGGCAAGGCCACCCTGCTCAGGAGTCAGACTAAATGGCACAAGGTCTGCTCATTGCCAGAAGCAGGCCTAACAGTTGGTACTCTATTCTCTGTCAGAAATAGAGCCAAACCACTCTTCCTCACTACGAAGCAGAGTTACCCTTCACTCCCTGAGGCAGACCTGAGCTCTCCCTGCTGTCTCCCTGAGACAAAAGTGAACTCAACTGCTGTCTTTCACTCCAACATTTCACAGCCCTTCTCAAAGGTTATTGGATGCTGGAGCAGCACTCCCATAGGCTCAAGTGAATTTATTAGTGTTGCCAGCCTCCAGATGGGGCCTGGAGATCTCCCACTTTTACAACTGATCCCCAGCTGGCAGAGATCAGCTTCCCTGGAGAAAATGCAATATATCCTTCAAAACCTCACTGCTGGTTGAATTATCACAAAAAATGTGTAAACAAACATTTAGTGCACAGTTTATAATTAGTCCATACAGCAAAAAAATAAAACGAACATCCACATGATGCTTTCCCAGACTGTTTTCTGAAGTCACGTCTCAGAGGCACTGCCTTCAGATTCTTGCAGTTCAGAATCTGGGTGGAGACAGGGGTGTCATTCTGCACAACTTCTCACAAAGAGATCGAAAGACCGTATATAACTAGTCAGTGCATGCCTATTCAACACTTCACTAACTCCAAACCAATAGAAAAAGCAATATATACTCCTTAACATACTTCAAAGAATATTACTACCTTATCTATAATACGCTACAAGTGCAATATGAACTGCTAAAGACTATAGTTTAAGAAAACATCTGAGTGAGTGAGCTAGGTTAGACTGCCTTGTTAGGTGAAGAATGCAGACTTTTGGAGACTTTAGCTAAAATAATAGATAACAGTGCTGGCTCATCACTGGATCAACCATTCCCCTCAATTATTTACTTGACCTTCACCAACATGGCTACACTATGGCATATTCACATTTCACCTTTCCCCCCTTCATTTCCACCCTTTTGTTCATTTACTGAACACTTTCCCAAGTACATTTATAGTCCCACTCTTGTTCACACTCTGTTTTACACATTCTGTTCCATCCTTCACCAGTCTTTTCCTTTCTTTCCAACGTGCAAAACCATCATACTAGCTTCTGCTTTAGTCTTTTTCATGGCACTTTTACAGCAACACAGAAAAAAAAAAACACCAACCAACATAAATACAACAACAATACATAGGAATATGAAATCATGTTTAATTAGAGTCTTAATTAAATATCCAACTAATCCTTCTATCTCGGGGAACCACCTTTACCAGTCAGTAGGCTCTTCTGCAACTTTATAGAAAAATGCTCAGTGTATTTTTAACAGCAGTATTTACTAGCATGCAAACCTTTTCTAGGGCAGCCATCAAATAATTTAAGGCCATATGATTCTGTAGTGTACTGTGACTTGGGATAAACTTCTTATTTTTGCAACACTTAGACAGCATCTATAGTGACATTGGCAAGAGCTTCTGTGGTTGCTGATATATTAGCAATAGTAGTTGTTAATTCTGAAATGTCTAGTCCTGGCAGTATATTAGCAATAGTAGTTGTTAATTCTGAAATGTCTAGTCCTGGCAGTAACACAGAGAGAGTTTTATAGAACCCAGTATTTCTGCGTTGAGGTAAATTCCTTTTTAGACATGGGAAGACTAGGTGGGAAAGAAAGTTCTGGTCTGGTGGTAGTAGACAGTATCATGTATAGTAACACTAGGGGCCAAATGCTCTATAGTCCAAATTCCAATCCAATTGTAGCATAATATTTTGTAAAGCCCATCTTCCACATAACAAATATGCAGTGAGGTGTGTGTGTGGTCAAAGCAATCAAGAAATAGAAAAGAATGGCTAAGAAGCTGAGGTAAAATAGTGTGGGAGGAGGTGGAAATGAAGAGGAGGCATGGGATTTTTCCCTCCCATCTTCTCTGACCAAGGCTCAATGAGGATTGGCAAAGCCACTAAACAGGGAGTTACAACTGAGTGACTGTTGCTTCCACGAACTAGCTTTGCATTTTTTTCAGATGGCGACTGTGAGAGGGTTTGTGAGAGCAGGTGCATGGGGTGGTGGTTTGCCGATGAAGGGATGAGGCCTGCAAGGAAGAGAGGAGGAAAAGAGCCAGCATATAGTTTGGGAGGCAACTGAGCAGTGTTGCACATGGCACTCTGAGTGGAAAGACCACTTGCCTTTGGAAGTGAGTGGAGGAACAAAGGAAAAAACAGATGCTAATGTTGCCATGGAACATCTGAATAGCCACAGAAAAGGGAGGCACAATGAGTGTTGAGGTGGGTGGGGGATGCCTACCTTCCTTCTCCTCTCAACTTATTCTCAGCCTGTGAGGGAAAAGGGGTCAAGGGAGGATAAGCACCCCCTTGGGTTTCAGAAACAGCCTCTCCATCAGGCCTTCCCCCCAGACCTGCCATTTCTGTGGCAAACACAGAAGGGTTGAAAACTGGGGATAGGTGGATTTTGGAGAACCAGGTTCACACACACCCCAAGACAAGACCCTGTTGTCTGGGTCACCTCACAGGGTTGTTGTTGTTGAGCCAGTGGAGGAGGCAGTCCAGTATTCCTCCTCCAGATCCTCAGAGGTAGGATGCGGGGGGGAGAAGAAACAAAAGAGCTAGAGACAGACTGTAGCCATTCTCAGGATGGTGTAAGCAGGAAGGCCCAGTTATGGACCTATGAATGGGAACAGACTTGCTAATAATCATGTTATTAGCATGTTATTAGTTGAAGGGATGGTGGCTCAGTGGTAGAGCATCTGCTTGGGAAGCAGAAGGTCCCAGGTTCAATCCCTGGCATCTCCAAAAAAGGGTCCAGGCAAATAGGTGTGAAAAACCTCAGCTTGAGACCCTAGAGAGCCGCTGCCAGTCTGAGAAGACAATACTGACTTTGATGGACCAAAGGTCTGATTCAGTAAAAGGCAGCTTCATATGTTCATATATGTTCATGTTAACTCTTGCAGGAAAATCAGGTTGCTTTGCCTCACAAAGGGTCATCATCCAACAATGTGACCTATATTCAGGGCTTTTATTGTAGAAAAAGCTCAGCAGGAACTTATTTGCATATTAGGCCACATTCCCTGATGTCGCCATTGTTTCAACAGGGCTTTTGTTGTAGAAAAGTCCAATGGGAACTCATTTGCCACACCCGACACCAAGGCATCCGGAACTGCATTCTTGTGCTTTCCTGCTCAAAAAAAGTCCTGCCTATATTAATTTTTATAGTTTATCTTTGATTCTTTGTAAGCAGATGATTAATAGGATTTTGTTACATTGAAATATTTCATTTACTTCAGTTGCATAAGTAATATTTAATATTATCCACTTGAGATGACTGATAGTTTGAAGAAGAAATTTGCTGAACGGAGCAGTCCCAGTAGCACTGAAATAACTGCTGTAATAGCTGCTAAGCCATGGATTTCTGACACAGACGATAGCCTGTATTTGGTCAGAAGACTGGCAATTAAAAAGGCTTTGGTTGTTTAAAAGGGATCTACATAAAAGTATTGGAGTACATAGTAGCATTATTCCTGTGATCTGGTTATGTAAGTTGGATGGTAGTATAAATTTATCCATTTCCATCTGTTGCCATTTTTTGTGTTAAATTAAAATGTAGTCCAGTACACAATCTCAATGACCTACCGCCATAATTTTTGTGGACTCTAAACAAGTTTCTGAAATAGACATGCATATGAAAGAGTGCTCTGTATTTCTTTTAATTTAAAAATGTATATCCTGCACTCTCTAGCCAATGTAGGCTTTCAAGGCAGCTTTCAAAACACAGGGTATTGTATATAATCAAACATTTTTTTTTAAATTAACCAATATAATTACAAACTCAAAATGCCTGGTAGATAATCTTCATTTAGTACATTTGGTGAACAGATGAGGAAAATACAGTCTGTAATCAGCAAGCATTAACTGAAAAAGTCTTTACAGAAAACATGGTTATAAATTTTATGGTGGGCATGCAGATTTGTGTTTTCTACTTTTTTTTCCTTCTGACTTAGTTTTTTAAAAATGTGGAATTGCATTTTACACAACTTTTTGAACTTAAGTGGGTGCTGGTGAATTTTATATACTGTATGAATTATCAGCATAATACAATTATTTGGACTTACATGTTTTGTATTGTTTGTATGCAGAAGATCCAGGTTTCAGTCATTCCTGAACTATTATTTATTTGTTTATTTGAACATATATGAACATATGAAGCTGCCTTATACTGAATCAGACCCTTGGTCCATCAAAGTCAGTATTGTCTTCTCAGACTGGCAGCGGCTCTCCAGGGTCTCAAGCTGAGGTTTTTCACACCTATTTGCCTGGACCCTTTTTTGGAGATGCCAGGGATTGAACCTGGGACCTTCTGCTTCCCAAGCAGATGCTCTACCACTGAGCCACCATCCCTCCCAATTTTATTAGACTTATATCTCACTCTACCTCACAAGTGCTACATACAGATCAGTAGATCACAGTTTCTTAGACTAATTTCCAGGGGTATTTTGGCATTTCAGGCAGCTACCATCTGACAATGATTCACTCAGGTCTGGCTGCTTGTTACTGTTTAACAGCAGCCAGCCAATGTGGTATAGTGGTTAGAGTTTCACACTAGGAACTGGGAGACCTAGGTATAAATTAGTGCTGTGAAGTGGAAGCTCAGTCAGTGGTCTATTTACATATTCTCAATATAGCCTACCCCACAGAGTTACTGTAAAGATAACATGGAGGAGGAGTAGATGATGATAGGGTTGCCAAGTCCAATTCACGAAATATCTGGGGACTTTGGGGGGTGGAGCCATGATCAAGGCTGTGACAAACATAATTGAACTCCAAAGGGAGTTCTGGACATCACATTTAAAGGGACGGCGCACCTTTTCAATTCCTTCCTTCCATAGGAAATAATGAAGGATAGGGGCACCTTCTTTTGGGGCTCATAGAATTGGACCCCCTGGTCCAAACTTTTTGAAACTTGGGGGGTATTTTGGGGAGAGGCACTAGATGCTATACGGAAAATTTGGTGCCTCTACCCCAAAAAGCAGCCCCCCCCCAGAGCCCCACATACCCGCAGATCAATTCTCCATGATTTTCTATGGGAATAAATCTCCATAGGGAATAATAGAGTTCCCAGCAGACATTTCCCTCCTCTCCCCCTGCTTTCTGACGACCCTGAAGCGGGGGGAGGGTCTCCAAACTGGGGGATCCCCTGCCCCCACCTGGGGATTGGCAGTCCTAGATGATGATGATAATATTGGATTTATATTCCGCCCTCCACCCTGAATCTCAGAGTCTCAGAGCTGCTCACAATCTCCTTTACCTTCCTCCCCCACAACACACACCCTGTGAGGTGGGTGGGACTAAGAGAGCTCTCCCAGAAGCTGTCCATTCAAGGACAGCTCTGCGAGAGCTAAGACTGACTGAACGCCATTTCAGCAAGTGCAAGTGGAGTAATAGGGAATCAAACCTGGTTCTCCCAGATAAGAGTCCGTGTACTTAACCACTACACCAAACTGGAGGAGGGGAGAATGTTGTAAGCAGCTTTGGGTACCCATTGTGGAAAAAGGTGGGATACAAATGAAATAAACAGACAACAAATATATCTGAAGTTGGTGGCAGATAAAAGATAGACTGGTTGGTGGGCAGCAAACAGGAAAAGGAAGAGGAAGAGTGTGGGGAGAGGGAGACAGGGGACAACTGGGTTTTCCATGGTAGAGGCTGCCAGAGGAAGAGAAGCAAGGTAAGTTGAAGACAAAGCACAAGGATAAAGAAAGCTTGGCTGATGAGTGGGATGGAGAGAAGGAAGCAGGGAAAGGCTGTTGAGGCTTTTTGGGAAGGGGAAAAGGAAATAGTGGGGATGGGGGAAATAAGATTTTCACCAACTTGTTGTGGGCTCCTTGTTTTTCACGTAATTCTCATGCCATCCCTTACCCTGCTTTCTAAACATAATTCAATGGTGGTCCAGGGTGGGGCAGTCTGAACTGATGGGAAGAAACTCCTCCCTAGAGGCAGGCAGGGTTGCCAATTTTTTGTGATTCCTGGGAGAAGGAGTTTCTCTTCCAACCCCCAGAGCCAAAAAGAGCTCTTCAGCATAACAGCTGCAGCTGGTCAGTACCACAAAATATTGGAGGATGCCTTCATTTTTTTGCCTATCTTTGTAAGTCCTCCATAGATGAATGGTGGGTACTGGACACAGTCTCAAATGGTTACTCTCTGGAACTACATGTAATTCCTCCTGTCTGATTTATACAAGTCCTGAGGTTGTAAGGTCAGGCTAAGGATCCAAAGTTTTACCTTTCCAGGGACATACTGCTTTTATTATTTCCCATGAATTCAGACTGCCCAACCCTGGATCACCAGAAAGTTGAAGGTTTGTTTTCACTTACCATGAATCTCCCTTCTCGGTGGTCTTGGGGTGGGGCAGTCTCTTCCCACCCAGGGGGGAGAGCCTGGTCTATTTAGGGGATGACTCTTAGGCTGGTTCAGATATACTGCTTTGGTACTAGGAGGTTTCTTCATTTATCTGAAGGGCTCTCTTCTGATCCTTGTGGGTTATTTATCAGTTGTTGGTCACTGTTCTCTGATTTGCTTTGCCTGTTTATTGGAGTTTTAACCATTGACATACTTTGGGGTGGGAGCTGAACTGCTTTGGAACCATCTTAAGACTCAGAAGAGTTGCTGGTCTCCTGGTGACCTTGCCAGCCGCTAGGGAGGAGCTTTTTCCTATGAGTTCAGATTGCCTTACCCCTGGACCACCAGGAAGGGAGATTCATGGTATGTGAAAACAAACCCTTCCATTTTCATCCCACTCCTCATCTGAAGAGAGCCTTAATACATTATACCAATATTTGCAAAAGATTCTGCCCATGGAAATAGCTTAGTTTTATTACATTTATTTTACACTATTCTTAGTATTTCAGGTTGAGGCTGATGATCTGTACAGGTGGAACAGTTTCAGTTGGTTCACATTTCCAGGAGGTAACTGGAAAGAGAATAATGTTTTTAGGAATAGGAGGACCAGATGATGCTTCCTGTGATCGGAATGAAAAGATCAACAGATATTTTGCTATTCTTAAAGTAACATTAATATCTTTTATTATTGGAGAATATTATTTTAAATGTAATTCCTGGAGGAGAAATAACATTTGGTAGAGAGAGAAAAAGGTTGCCTACAGTCTGCTCTGAGAGATAATAGTTGAAAATTTTTCTTTTTAAAAAGAAATACAACAGGTTAATACAACAGGGCTGGTGTGAATGATGCAGCCTGACATAGAAATGCCCAGATTTTCCCCCTTAATTCTTTCCAATTTTTCCTGTGAAAAACTGAATGCCAAATTAGTATTTTGCTTCCCATCTGTGTTCACTATTATGTATTCCCATTATCTGTATTTGTTTTTAGGTCCAATTTCATTGAGGGAACCACACCCTAAGCTACTTTATGTCAAGAATGTGCTTCTTTCTAGAAAAAAGTGGCACAGCCATAGAACTATATAGCACAGTCCAGAACAAGTGGCCCGTGTCCTGTTCTGAAGGGTTCTTAGAAGCACACCTAGATGGATTCCATTAAAGTAACCAAAATTCCATTCGACAAAGGAGTAATTTAACTTTGGGAGAATAAACCATTTTCTATTTCTTTTAGCATAAAGCCACAATTCTGCAAATATACACAACACAAAAAATAAGCAATGAGAAAGCCAGTAATCACTTATTAAAACAATGGGGTTTTTTATCCTTTATGCATTCATTTAAAAACTCGCTCTAGCATGAAAGTCAATGTCATCTGCAATTTGTAAATTTAATAAGCTTCATGCTCGTCTACTTTGTTTTGCATTAGAACAAACACCCATAAATAACCTATTCCATTTTTAAACACATTTAGTAGAAAATAAAAGCCATATTATTTTCAAGGAATCCTAAATGGGACTGAAAATCTAATGAGAAAGGAATACTACAGAGATTTATAAGTACTATGCACCCTCTGCTGGCTAAATCGCACATATCTTTACAGTGTCTGTTTCCTAAAATATTAATCCTGCATTTAGCAGTCAAAGCCCTCCACTCACAGAAGGGCAATTTATAGTTTAGAGAGGTAGAAACACCCTTCTTAAAATGTCTTTTGAAAGATCATAAGTGCAGGACATTGCCTGGACCAAAATGACACAAAAAGGATTCCAATCAGAAACAAGACTGGCAAGTATTTTGGGGAGCTGAGTAAGAGCGGCTGACTATCTGCTGTCCCCTCCACATTGTGGAGAGATGCATAACTGAAGGACAATGGGTCTGCCAAAACCTATTGACCCACCCTTGGACTAATCTCATCAAGTCCAACCTTACTTTACTTTCTCTGCACCCACTTAATTAATCAATTCTTAATTCTATTCACGAAAGCCATTAGTTTTCCTGTCTGGTACTTGCAGAGTCATCAAGCCCCTTTCACACCTACAGTCTACCTCAGAAAAACCCATCAAGCCTCTTCTGTATTTTGTCCGCTGTCAAAGAGCCCATTAAGTTATTGTTTTTCTGGCAAACACATCATACCTGACAGAGAGCACATTTTGCCTATATCAGAAGGCAGTCTGCTCCCCAGCAGTGTGTCCATCCATCAGCCGTTATGAAAGCAAAACCTGTGATCCTGAAGCACTATTGAATAACCACTACTATTAGTACAACTGAATGAAGACAGTCCTCCAGAATGATATGAATTCCAGCAATATAATAAAGTGTACAATATCTACATGTATTCCAGATATCAGACGTGTTTCAGAACAATATTCTCCTTTATCAGGGATAATTCCACAAAACTTCACACAACTCAATTTCACTCAGAGCAAACCATATATGCTAATAAAACTTCAGTTCATAATACATCTGGCATCAGCTCTTCCATGGTCACAGACTGAATTTTATCTCTTCACTCAGAGTATGCAATGTTCCTTGGTGAGGCGTCATGTACCATTACCAATACAGTTAATGTATTAATGTGTAGAATACATTAATGTATTAATGTGTACAGATGCTATTCTGAATATATATTATCAAGATTTTTTAAAATTAAGTTCCCATTAATAATTAAATCAAATTGAAACTTACTGACACAAATAATTTAGGTTGTAGTATTCCAGTAAATGGTTTTTCTTGATACTTACTTTAGCATTTCAACTCATTTGATTTTTAGCATCTAAATGCAGCTAATTTACATTTTTTGCTGTCGTCACAGATGATTTATGGCAGTTCTGTCAGAGTTTCAAGGCAATGGATGTTTAGAGGTGGTTTGCTGTTGCCTGCCTGTGTAGCAACCTTGGACTTTCCTTGGTGGTTTACCATCCAAATAGTAACCAGGTCTCACTCTGTTTAGCTTCTGAGATCTGATGAGATTAGGCTAGTCTGGATATCCAGGTAAGAGGACTGTCTAAACTGAAGGCATTATATACGACAGAACATAAAAGAGCCCTGCTGAGTCAGACCATTGGTCCATCTAGTCCATCATCTTGTCTCACACATTGGCCAACCATTTCCTCCTAGGGCATAAGGGCTGAGGCCATCTCCTGATGTTGCATCACAGCACTGGAACTCAGAGGCTGCCTCTGAACATGGAGGTTCCCTTTAGTCACCACAGCTAGTAGTCACGATAGACCTATCCTCCATGAATCTATCTAATCCACCTTTAAAACTTTCTGGGTCTGTGGTCCTATAGCAGCAAATTCCATATTTTAATCACTTATGGTCAATGTTCCGTCTAAGCTACAGAGTCTTGTGAGCAAAAATTCTTCTTTGTGAGCTACTGCATAAATTATTGTGCTCTGGGGTCATCCTTCCTGAGCTAAGACAAAAATGTGTGAGCTGGAGGCTAAAAATCTGTGAGCTAGCTCACCCTAACTCATCTTAGAGGGAACATTGCTCATGGTGTAAAGAAGTATTTTGTTTTGTCTGTCCTGAATCTACACCTCATCAGCTTAATGGGATGCCCTCAAGTTCTAGTAATATTTTTGGGAGAGGGAGAAAAAGTTCTGTCAATTCTTTCTACCCAATGCAGAATTTTATAAACCTCTATCATGTTCCTCCCTTAGCTGCCTCTTTTCTAAAATGAAGTCCCACTCTTGAGCATTTCCTCATATAAGTCCTCCAACTCTCTAATCATCATGGTCACCCACTTCTGTAATTTTTTCCAGCTCTGTGGTGTCCTTTTTAGATACAGTGACCAGAACCGCATGCAGTGTTCCAAATGAAAACATACCATTGATCTATACAGGGATATTATATTGTCTGTGTCGTTTTCCATCACTTTCATAATCATATACAAAGATTGCCTTTTTCTGCAGTTGCCACACTGGGTTGAAACTTTTACTGAGTTATCTACTGTGACTCCAAGAACTTTTCCCCTCTCCACTTCAGCAAGTTCAGACCCCATTACCCTATACCTGAATTTGGGATTTTTTTGCCCTTATGAACTTTGAACTTCAATTGCCACATTATTGCCTACTCACCCAGTTTGTGGAGACCCTGTTGGAACTCTTCACAATCATCCTTGGTTTTCACATCCTGAATATTTTATCATCTGCAAACTTGGCCACTACACTACACACTCCTAGCTCCAGACCATTTATGAACAAATTAAATAGTACAAGTCTCAATAGTGATTGTTATGGGACCCCACTTACTTCCCTCCATTGTGATAACCGCTGATTTATTCCTATTCTTTGCTTTTGGTCAGTTAACCAATTTCTAATTCCTAAGAGATAATCCTTTTATCCCATGATCCCTAAATTTACACAGAAGTCTTTGGTGAAGGACCTTGTAAAAAGCCTTTTGAAAGTCCAAGTATGTAACTACTGGATTACTGTTGTCTACATGCTTATTTACTTTTTCAAAGAAGTCCAAATGGTTGGTGAGGCAGGACTTCCCTTTGTGGGAGCCATGCTGATTTTCCCCTAGCAGACTTTGTTCCTCTAAGTGCATAATAATTCAATCTTTGATTAGTTTCTACTAATTACCTGGGAGA
Source organism: Heteronotia binoei (assembly GCF_032191835.1). Lineage (NCBI taxonomy): Eukaryota > Metazoa > Chordata > Lepidosauria > Squamata > Gekkonidae > Heteronotia > Heteronotia binoei. The sequence continues at coordinate 97,992,308 of NC_083229.1, forward strand.
GATGCTAAGCTGACTGGCCTGTAATTTCCTGTTTTTCCTCTGGACCCCCTTTAAAAAAATCAGTGTAACATTTGCTATCCTCCAATATTCTGGTACAGCGGCTGAGTGTAGTGATAGGTTATGTATGATAACAGACAAGCAAAACAAAATTACCACTGTTTAATCAACTTGTCGTTTGATAAAATGGGATGGTTTTGGAAGAATACTGATGTTTGCAAAGTGTTTGTGCATGCCTGCACTGTGTTTTCATTGAGTTTAAATGGGCATTAAACCTGTAACACCTGAACAATTTTCAACCACCAGTTCAGACTCTTTTGGGAGATAGTAAGGTTGTAATGTATGCATTCTTATGTTGAAGTAAGTCCTTGTGTTCTCAGGACCTACTTCTGAGTAAACATGCATAGGCTTGGACTTTATTTATTTAATTTATTTTATGATTTATATCCCGCCCTTTCCACCAAGTGACTTCATATTTCCCTGGTAAATCAGAGCAAGCAGGTATCTTAGAAACCACCACCAGAGTATAGAAGCCACCTGAAAAAAGGACTCTATTGATTAGAGACAACATTGCTCATTTAATAACAATTAGTCAAAAGAAAAGGTTTTTTTTTTTTAGTGAGCAGATTTAAGGCCTGCAAATCTACTTTGGTTTACAATAAACGTCTCATATTACCAGGGCTTTTTTTTTTTTAGCAGGAATGCACAGGAGTGCAGTTCCGGCTGGCTTGGCATCAGGTGGTGTAGCCTGATATGCAAATGAGTTCCTGCTGGACTTTTTCTACATAAAGCCCTGTGTGAAGCAGCGGTGACATCAGGGTGTGTGGCCTGATATGCAAACAAGTTCCTACTGGAGTTTTTCTACCAAAAAAACCCCTGCGTGTTAGACCATACTTTGAAGAAAATGGTTCAGACAACTGGATTTCTGATATGTAGTGACAGTTAATTTTTAGATATGGAAGTTTGTAAACATAGCATCAATTACAAGGTTGTGATCGTGTTAAAATAAAAAACCTCCTCTTCTTCCTGTAGATTTTAAGAGGCACTGAGAATGAATTGATGTTTTTCTGTCTTAGCGGTTTCTGTTGTCTTTCCATTAGGGTTGCCAGCCTCCACGTGGGGTCTGAAGATCTCCCACTTTTACAACTGGAGAAAATGGTTGCTTTGAAGAGAGGAATCTATGGCATTATACCATGCTGAGGCCCCAACCCTCCTAAAACCCCACCCTCTCCCAGATCCACACCCAAAGTCTCCAGGTATTTTCCAACATAGATCTGGCAACCCTACTTCCTATGCTTACAAGACAAAGCCTGGCTTAACATCATATGCTAAGAAACCCCGCCACCGCCCCCCCCTCTAAAAAAACCCCAGGCAGATGAATTCTGTACACTTTTGTGCTGCTTTACTTGATCTAAATAAAACTTATAACACGGCCTTTATGACATTGCAAAAAGGGTTGCCAACGGATCTGGTGAAAAGTGTCCTCTCCCTTTAATAGGCTTCATGCATGAAAATGGCAGGTGAAGCTCTTCATGGCAGGAAGGCAAATGACATTCTATTATGCCCCTATTAAAGGGAGAGGACACTTTCCCTCCTGGCAACCTTATTTATAACATGAACAGAATTTTCATTTATAAGACACACAGAATTTTTATGGCATCTTAAAAATGATGCGCCCAAAGAATGATTAAATAAAAAATTGTCCATCTTCCACGTGCCACAAGATTCCTGTTTTATTTTTGCTGCAGCAGCCTCCATCGTTGGAATTTTAACTAGTTTCCCTCAGCAACGGACTAGCAGCAGACTGTTCCAGATCAGGGCATCGGCACATCCTGCTTGAGAAAATTCCGCGCGGGACGAGTGATGTCACGTCGGTTCATCGGAAAGGGAACGCTGCGCCAGCTTCTCTTTCAGGTGTCACAGATTGATCGTTAAGCCCGTTTTATCCAGTCGGATCGCGAGCCGCGAGAGTTAATCGTTGGGCTCCTGAGCGAAACCTCAGCCCTCCACGACAAGCCCTCCGTTTCCTGTTTCCCTTTTACTGCTCCCGCCTCCCGCACGACGTTACACGTCGGCATTCAGTTAGTGACGCAGCACGGCGAATCTACGGCAGGCCACTTGTGACCAAGATCATCACAAGCGGAGGAAGACGGCTCCCCCCCTCAGGTGAGTCTAAAATAACGGCCGGCGGGTGCTTGGCCTCTTAGGCAGACTTCTACTGAAGACCTTTCTTTGCAGTTGTTCGTCGGGGCGCTGCTTATTTCCTGACTTCCCCCGGGCCTGTTCGCTTTCCCTGGGGCTTTTTGGGCCTCTGCGCTGCCGTCGGGGTTTTTTTTTTTTTTACTTGATAGTAGGGGGGGAAGGCCCGGAACAAGTTTTTAGCCAATGACTGTTCGTTGTCCGTAGTAGCCCTCATGAAGTGATTTCTGAGTGGTTAGCAGCAGAAGGCGGGAAGACTGTCTCGGATGGCAATTGGCTAAAGCTGCAAAGCTCCTCGCCCAAATTTTGAGGGAAGAAGGCGAGTTCACGGATGGATAAAATGCGCAGGCAGTGGCCATTGGGGGCCTCTGGATTCTAGGATTCACAGTGCGCATGTGCGTAGAAGCCCTACTAAATGGTTGCAGCGAGGCGCGTGGGGCCGTGACTTTGATAGTACAGATTCCGCACAGATGCGTTTGCGTGGCAGCAGAGCGACTGATACAAAAACGTTAAACTAGAGCCCCTTATCAACTCAGAATCGACAGAGAGTACGCATGCGCGCCCTGTCGCTGAAGGCGTAGGGTGAAGTGTGTTCTGTAAGAGGGCAGGCCTCGGCTGCTTGTTTGAGGCTTTTCACGCCGGTGACTCGAAGATAGGTCTTCAGGGCATTTTCCTCGTATGGAATGTCCGTGGAGTGTTCAGAGGCTTTAAAGGACTAATGGCTTCAGTTGTTCGAACTGTTCATTGTTCTTCATGGATATATATATATATACACGCACACACACACACACGATGTAGGATCAGTTAAAGTACATAGTTCTTCAGACGAGGAATGAGGTACAGTAAGCAGAGCCACATATAGCTTGGTGGGGTTTGGAGTGCCAAGTGTACAAAGTTAAAATCCAATAGCAGAATAGTAAAATTAACAAATTCAGAAAACCTTTGATCTGGGTTGCATTAGCATGGGAAACCATAAAACAGTAACATGTCAGAATGTGAGAATGCCTGTTAATTATTCTATTGATAATAAACCTGGGTCAAAAAGAAGGCATTTCTTTCCCAGAAGTTTTTCCTGTCCATCTAATTTACCTTTTAACATGTAACATTAATATATACATCATTCTAGTTTGCTATTAGGAAAAATACTTTAAAATATAGTGGAAGCTGGGTTTAATAAATGTAATGAGATAAACAGCCAATATCCCTTGTTTGAGTATGTCAATACAAAAGCATTATTCTGATACACTATCCTAAAAGAGAAATACATTGGAACACTGTGGATATATCACCCTACTTGGTGAAAGAAAGTGGGTTTAGCATATGTAATGAGATGAAAAAACAAAACAACATCTCTGTTCAGTCCTGAGGAGGTATTTGTTCCAGGTTTCATAATCGTTTGTAATTCTGTTATGAAACTTGGAACAAACCCATCCCCAGGACTGAACAGAGATGTTTTGTTTTTTTCATCTCATTACATATGCTAAATCCACTTTCACCAAGTTTGGCGATATATCCACTGTGTTCCAATGTATTTCTCTTAGGATAGTGGATCAGAATAATGCTTTTGTATTGACATACTCAAGGGATTTACTAAACCCATCTTCCACTACATTTTAATGTATTTTTCCTAATGGCAAACTAGAATGATGTATATATTAATGTTACATGTTAAAAGGTAAATTAGTTGGACAGGAAAAACTTCTGGGAAAGAAGTGCCTTCTTTTTGACTCAGGTTTATTAGCAATAGAATAATTAACAGGCATTCTCACGTTCTGACATGTTGCTGTTTTTTGGTTTCCCACGCTAATGCAACCCAGATCAAAGGTTTTCTGAATTTGTTAATTTTACTATTCTGCTATTGGATTTTAATTTTGTACCACTTGGCACTCCAAACCCCACCAGCTATATGTGGCTCTGCTTACTGTACCTCATTCCTTGTCTGAAGAAGTGTGCTTGCACACAAAAGCTTACATTCGGAATAAAACTAAGTTGGTCTTAAATCTGCAATCGACTCCTATTTTGTTCTACTACTTCAGACCAACATGGCTGCTTATTTGGATCTATAATTTTATTTAGTTAGCGAAAATGAAAACCTGTCCAGGGAACCTGCTCAAGACAGCTTAGGGAAATAAAACAAGAACAAACATGAATATTAAAAGTTAATTAAAACATTTGCTAGAACATAAAACCATCGAACAGCTTGGAATAAATGTAACAGTTTTGAGGCTAAAAGCACCATCAAAATTTGTTTTTAATAAAAAGCATCAACATCACTCAAAAAAAAGTCTGGGGAAACAGAAATGTTTGGGCTTGGTGCCTGAAAGTAAGATGTGCTAGGCAAGTTTCAAAAAGCCCCATCTGTGGTTACCACTAATACTCTCTCTAAGCTGTGGAGTCTTGTGAGCAAAAATTATTCGTGAGCTACTGGCATTAAAGTTGTGAGCAAGTGATTTGGCATTGCATACATTAGTTTGCTCTGGGGCCATCCCTTCCTGAGCTATGGCAAATGAGTGAGCAGGAGGCTAAAAAACCCTATGAGCTAGCTCACTAACTCAGAGGGAACACTAGTTACCATCCTCCTAATATCTGAAGGTAGAGATGTGAAGAACTGGATTTGTGAGGCAGGTCTTAGTGGTCTGGACCCTATGGGATAGGCATACTATGGAGAATGGGCACCCCTTTGCTCTTTACCCCCTCAGGAACAAAAAGGGGGGGGGAGTGGAAAGCAACTTCCAGTTCTACCCAGAAATGACATGATACTTCAGAGCTCTGTAGTTTTTCTCTATGGTTTTCTGGGAATTCTTAATCCATTTTATCCGAAGTCTAATTGTGGAATTGACGCTGCACGATTTCACTGCTGCTTGCTTTTGCACCCACTGCTGCCTCCCTTCTGACCACCTTCTGTATTAGCTAGATTGTATGTAAAGTGCTGTCAAGTTGCAGCCAATTTATAGTAACCCTGGGCTTTAAAGCTAAGAGACTTAGCAGAGGTAGCTTGCCATTGTCTTCCTCTGCATTGTGACCTTAGAATTGTTTGGTGGTTTCCCATCCAAGTATTAACCAGGGCCAATCCTGCTTAGCTTCTGAGGTCTGACAAGATTGGTCTAGCTTGAGTCATTCAGGTTATTGCATTATGTTAGCTGCTGGTTAAGGATAGGAATGTATTATTGTCTTTTAAGATATTTGTAATCTTAAATTAATAAATAAACCAGTGATCTGTATTAAGTACTGACTGTAATTGTTTTGCAGTGTATGTGCTTTGTGTACCATTTAATTGAGGCTCAAGTAGTCTTCACTGAATGGCAAGGCTAGCTGCTAGGGTACTGGTAATATTGCCTTGCTATGTCAAAATGAGTCCTACAACAGAAATGTATCTAAACTTGGTTAACTGGCCCCTTTAGATGTTGTTTAAAGTGGTAAGACTCTTGGGTTCATGTGTTTCCACTGTGAAGGAAGGTAAAGGCTGATGACCTTTTTTGGGGGGGGTACATTAATGGGGAAAATCAGCAGGGTCTATGCTGTCTTCATATCTATGCTATTGTATTGGGAATTCAGTATGAAAGGGTATGAAACCTTACTTTTTATACTAGTGTAGTTCCCATTCAAAGAATGTGCCAGAGGAAACCAGCAGTGCTCCATCAGTCTCAAGGCAAGTATTTAGGTTATTAAATGATGGACTGGATTCAGACTAAATTTTCCAATGGCAGAATGGAAATTTCCTACTGCAGCTAATCTCCACAAAATTCTACTGCTGAGGGATAGAGGACTCTGAGAAATGACAAGAGGGGGTCTGCAGTGGGAAAGAGAAATCTGTAGAAATTGCCAGTTTAGAATGGATCCAACTTGATAGTTGCTGTTATATTGGTCTAAAAGGTGCAACTTGACTCCTGCTTTTTTCAATTGTACTTCAAAAATTTACGTTCTAGAAAGCCTGTTGTTAAGTGTACCATCTCATTGGTTTCTGTGATCCGCATACTGTCTCAATCATTTTGCATACTTAGAAGACTTGTAGATCTTTCTAGGAAACCTAGTAGATGAACTGTAAAGATATATACCCTTTCAGCTTTTAGAGCCTGACGATGTGGAAAGATCCATGGAGAGGTGTTCTCAAGCCCTTGCCCTTCGTGGCCAATAGAAGTGCCTAGAGGGGGGCTGGCCACATGGGTTAAGGAGTAGGGATGGGCACAAACTGACTCATGAACTAAAGTTCCTGACAAATTTTGGCTGGTTTGTGGCTCACAAACTTTCATGACTTTTTAATGCTGTTCATAGCAGTTTGTGAATGGATACATATTACAGACAAATGGGTGCTGCTCAGTTAAACTGTCTACAAAACTCCCAATGCAACAGTGGGCTGGCTTGCTGGCTTTTTGGTGTAGTGGTTAAGTGTGCAGACTCTTATCTGGGAGAACCAGGTTTGATTCCCCACTCCTCCACTTGCACCTGCTGGAATGGCTTTGGGTTAGCCATAGCTACCGCAGGACTTGTCCTTGAAAGGGCAGCTGTTGTGAACCCTCTCAGCCCCACCCACCTCACAGGGTGTCTGTTGTGGGGGGGAGAAGACATAGGAGATTGTAAGCCTCTCTGATTCAGGGAAAAGGGCGGGGTATAAATCTGCGATTCTTCTTTTTTGTTGCTTCAGAGCTGGCTATACAGGACTCCACTTCTCCTGAGGAGTCCTCTCCTGACTGACTTGCAACACACCCCCTCTGGTGCTTCCCAGCCCAGTGCCAGAAAGCAGCTGCACCTCCCACTTGCTCCAATCATGGGGCCTAATTTCCAGGCCACTGTGTGGAAACAATTCCTCACTCTCCCCAGTGACCCGCTGGGTGGTGACGTGCCCCCTGTTGTCTTGGAGTTTTGTAGACACTTACGGAACAACATCCACCTCAGTGAACATCTACATCAACAAACATCATTCTATACAAGCAAGCCCCTGTTTGACTCTCTCGTTTCATTGCATTTGTATAATTCACAGTCACAACAGGTAGTCTCTTCTCTGTTCAGTGTGTTTTGCTAATGGTGAAGAACCATTAATTTCACTTAAGGGTGGGCTGTGACCAGAGGATCTATGTGTTTGGGCCTGAGAGGGCCTGTGAACATTGGGGGCATGGTTTTCTTCCTTGTGGTGTCTGGCTGGGTTGTCTACCAAGCTGTTGTGGGGTAATTTTGGGGAGTCTCTGTTGAAACTCCGGAGATGCCTGGTCCACCTTTCTGTCCTTCGTGACCTGTCTTCCCTGCCAGCTGAACATGAGTTTCCATTTATTCTTGGAGTAGAATAATTTACTCCAATGGATGGGTGGGTCTGAACTCAGATGTAGAGAAGATTAATATGCCCCCATTGGTGGGTGTTCTTTGCAGCACATGTGTGTTTAAGTCTAAACTAGTGGATTCCTTGGCTGAGTACCCACATTTATCATACCTTCCTAACTCCCATGGGGGTGCTTAGTCAGAACTCTGGGGATGTCTGTCTTTTGTTGTCTATTCTTCAAATACTGGCTTTGTGTTTGGCCCTTGAGGGAAGGGGTTGTGAGTGTTCTGACACATGCTGAGTCAGTCAGTGTAGCACATGCAATCCCGGATATCTCTGGGCATCACAGACATGTTATTGCTCTGTCTTGGGTGGCTGAATGGCTATACACCACCACTCACAAAATTGAGAAGGAGCTATCAATCTCTCGGCTTTTTTTGTAGAAAAAGCCCAGCTGGATACTATTTGCATACTAGACCACACCCCCTGACATCATGCCAGCCAGAACTGTGTTCCTGCTAAAAAAAAAAGCCCTGCAATCTCTCAATCCTTTCAGTGTCTGGGTTGGATGAGATTTCATGTATTTAGGTATCAGGGCTTTGAACTTCCATGTCTGCATTGTCTGTTGCAGAGTAGAATAATACATGCCAGGTGCGTTTGTGCTCTGCATCTTTCTGTTGATAATACACGGTGTTCTCTGTCTGTCTATTGGTTAGTGGCGCACCATCTGTTGATGATACATCCTGGATAGTGGGTGTACTCTGCATCTGTCTATATGCACAGTAGAATAATCTACCCCATGTAGTGAGTGTTCTCTCACATGTGTGTTAATGCAGGTTAGAATAATACACCCTGGGTGTTGAGTGTGCTCTGTCTGCACCTGTGTGTTTCAGTCTTGGTGGGGGGTTGTGGGCACGCTTTGGGGGTTGGGATTCTGGTGGACTCAGGGCCACTGTTTCCAAGAAGTCATTTCTCTGGGTATGCTGACATGACAATGCTATCCAAAAAGACTGAGGTGGGGCCTGGAAGCAGTCACTCATTTGCTTCATTGAAGAGATGATTGCTGTGCATGGCCAACTGGACTTAGGGGGTCTGAGTTACAGATTTTAAATTTTGATTTTCATGTTTTGTATGTATCTCTTCTATGTTGTAAGCTGCCTTGAGCTCCATAAGGAAGAAAGACAACAAAGACATGTCTTAAATAAGGAAAAACCCACTTGCATTATTGGTATCTGTTGGACAGAAGTGGTACACAGTTGCAGAGTTGCATATCTTGCCAGACAATAGTTAATCATCCAAGTATATAAGTGCTCGATGAAGTTTGAGTGGACATACTCTTGGAGCGGTGGGAGTTAGATGAAAACCCTTATGGTCCTATTGGGCTGCATAACTATAATGTTTCAGGCTCCTGTTGAGTGAGAAAATCTTTAGTGCTGCGAACAGAAATCTTTTGTTTAGGGGGTACATGGGAAGAAGCATTCTTCTTTTCTCAGCCCAGTTGCAAATGAGAGAAATTTGGTTTGCATTTTAAGATTGCTGAACTTGGTGAGTCAACTTTAAATGTTAGTTGTAAAAGGTGAGAGTGTGCATCTTGCCAGATGTTAAGAAAGCTTTTCAGCCACATAAGGGAATGGGAATGTAATGTGAAGTGTTTTGCTTGTGCAAGCTAGGACATTAAGTACAAGAACACTCTTATGATGCCTGCATTGAGCTTTGACTTCAGAAAATATACCATGTAAAAAAAGACAAATAAGTAATGATAGACGAACAGTCTTTAAATCCACCTGACAATTACGCTCCAATTATTGGAAAACATTTTTATATTACATAATGGTGTCAAAATTTGATTGCCTTAAAGCAGTTGCATCAGTTTAAATTTTATATTTAGTGATTTTATTTTAATTTTACCATATCTGTAGCATGTGATTAAAATGACATGCTGGTTAGTCTTGTGTTGTACAGCAGTATGTAATCATTCTTGATTGCTGCCTTATTAAAACTCTGGTTGTCTGGCTGTGCATCATGTGACTAGGAAATACCTGAGAAATCTGAAAACAGCTGCTGTTACTATGTGTAAAGCAGGTAAGATGAGGAGGATATACGGTAGGTGTTGTCAGAAGGAGGGAAAGAGGAAACTGTGGGGAAGGCAGGGTTGCAAAGCTCCAGTTGGAACAAAGAAGCTACAAGAGAACATAATGTCAAGATAACTACACACAACAAACCCCAAAGTGTATAAACATATGAAGCATTTAGGGTTGCCAGGTCCAGCTCTGAAAATGTCTGGGGACTTTAGAGGTGGAGACAGGAGCAAAGTTTTGACAAGTATGATTGCACTCCAAAGGAAGTTCTACCCATAACGTTTAAAGTGATCTTTTTCCTTTTAAAATGTAGTGGAAGATGGGTTTAGTAAATGTAATGAGATAAACAGCCAATGGAGGATGGGGCATTTTCTTTTGCAGCTCACAGAACTGGACCCCCTGGTCCAATTTTTTTGAAACTTGGAGGGGCAGGTTGAGGACAGGCACCAGATGCCTTTACTTCAAAAAACAGCCCTCTGAGCCCCAAATACCTACAAATCAATTTTCCATTATACCCTATGAGGACTGGTCTCCATAGGGTAAAATGAACTGCTCAGTGGACATACCCTGTCCCACTTTCTGCAAACCCTGAAGTGGAAGGAGGGCCTCCAAACCAGGGGATCCCCTGCCTCCCAACTGGGGATTGGCAACCCTTAGAAGCATTTGATACAAAACCATACAAAATTTAATATATATGTATAATGTGAACAATCTCAAAATAAACAATTATATATATATTTTAACCAATAAATAAAGGTTTCCCTATTGTGATTCATTCAAGTTGAAGTCAATTTATTGAAGTAAAGGTGAATTCCAAAGCAAAATCCCCCACTTTCAGAGCAAAAATTGAAGTTCAACTTGAAAAAAGGTAAGTTCTTAATAAGTTGAATCCTAGGGCGACCGTGGGCCGCCGTGCAGAGGAGGCCCAAGTGAGACTACGAGGAGCGCGGAGCACTGAGGAGAGACCGCAGGGAGTGTAGAGTCGGGAGTCGGACGGCCAGACGAGAATGCCGTGGATGAGCTTGCGAGCGTTGGCCGGGAAGCTAACGAATGAATTTATTAATTTTTTTAACTAATTAATTGGAAAGTAGATTGGGATGGGTGATTAAATTAATTAACTTAAGATACAAGTAGTGAATCTAGCAGTTGGGAATCGGAGGGGTTGGTGGGGGTTAAACCGGAACGGCAGGTGAAGACAAACTGGGAGGTGATACCGGTGAGTTCTATTCCGGGCAGGTGCAGATGCTCAGCCAAGGGATCCCAGTGCTCCTGGGGAGGGGAAGATACGAAGGTGGGAATAGACAGAAATATAAGGGAAGGAGACAGAGACAAAATGGTGCTCGGCCACCTTCCAGTCTACTTCCCATCCCAACGGTGGCAGGTAGTGGGGCCAAGAGGAGATGCTCCCCTCGTCATTGGTGTTATGCAATGCCAGGTCCATAAACAATAAGACCTCGACCCTTAGGGAGTTCCTGCTTCGGCAGGACGTGGACCTGGCTTGCGTGACCGAGACCTGGGTGCGGGACGGGGAGACAGTAGCTCTCTCTCAGATGTCCCCCCCGGAGTACTCGGTCTTTCACCAATCACGGATTAGCGGGTGGGGTGGTGTTGTTCATACGGGAGGGTTACTCCTTTCGGGCTCTCCCGGCCCCAAAGATTGATGGTATCGAATGTGCCGGTCTGGCGTGGGATGTTGGAGAGGGGTTGGCAGTCTGGCTGGTGTACCGCCCGCCTAACACCAGCTAGCGCCTTACCATCACTATTGGAGGCAGTGGTGGGCTGGGCGTTGGAGTACCCAGGGCTTATGGTTCTGGGTGACTTCAGCGTCCATGCTGACAACACGGCCTCCACTCAGGCGATGGACCTAGTGTCTTCCATGGCGACACTGGGACTCTCTCAATTTGTTACAACTCCCACGCATCAGGCCGGGCACACATTAGACCTCATCTTTGCGTCTGGGATTTTGGTGAACAATATCGCTGTAGAAGCGGTTCCATGGTCGGATCACCTAGCCCTTAAGGCCCGTGGAGACACCGCCCCAACCCTGTATGGGCGGAGAGCCTATTTTGGCTCGCCCTCAGGGTCTGATGGACCCGGAACGGTTCCAAACGGCCCTGAGGGATCCCTGGTCCACTGGCAATTCCCTCGATGACCTGGTGGAAGCCTGGCAAGGCCGGCTATCCAGGGCTATCGATGAAATTGCACCTCGGTGCCCTCTGTGCCCTCGTGTGAGGCTGGCCCCATGGTATACCTTGGAGCTGCGCCAGCTGAAACAAGGGCTCAGATGACTAGAGAGGCAATGGAGGCATACTCGGGACGAAGCGACGAGAACATCCTATAGAACGTTTATGAAGTCTTATGAGATGGCAGTCAAGGCTGCAAAGAAAGACTACTTTGCAACCAAGATTGCATCTGCAAATTCGCGCCCAGCACAATTGTTTAGAATAATTGGAGACCTTAAAACACTGCCACAAGGCAAACCAAATGTTAGAGAATTAGAGATTGGCTGTGAGGCATTTGCGAAACATTTTGCAGATAAAATCTCGTCGCTCCGCCAAGACCTGCCTACCACATTGGATACAGTAAGTGAAATTGAGGCTCCGTGCCTGTCTTCGGGCTTAGTGCTGGATCACTTCGACCCACTCAGCCTGGAGGAAGTCGACGGAATCCTCTCTGCTGCTCGCCCAACAACATGCGATTTGGACCCTTGCCCCTCTTGGCTGATCAAATCCTGCTAGAGGGAGCTTAGATGTCCTTTACGGGACATCATAAATAGAGCCCTCGTAGAGGGGTGTTTTGCAACACCTCTGAAAGAGGCCTTGGTCCGCCCCCTCTTGAAAAAATGTACAGCAGACCCGGCCGAATTGGTAAATTACCGTCCGGTGTCTAATTTACCGTTTTTAGGTAAAATTATTGAGAGGGCAGTGGCATTGCAGCTACAGAGGTTTCTGGATGACGCTTCCGTCCTGGACCCGTGCCAATCTGGTTTCCGGCCAGGCCATGGGACGGAGACGGTGCTGGTCGCCTTGGTGGATGACCTCCAGCGGCAACTGGATCAAGGCAGCGCCGCGGTACTGATGCTATTAGACCTGTCGGCGGCATTTGATACAGTTGACCATCAGCTGCTGACCCGCCGCCTCGCCGACATAGGGGTTAGGGGGTTGGCCTTATAATGGTTTTCCTCCTTCCTCTTGGGTCGGGGACAAAGGGTGGCGATTGGGGGCGAGCGGTCCCAGAGGTGCACACTGGATTGTGGGGTGCCTCAGGGAGCAGTTCTCTCCCCGATGTTGTTTAACATCTATATGCGCCCCCTTGCCCAGATTGCCCGGAGGTTTGGGCTGGGTTGCCATCAATATGCAGATGACACCCAGCTCTATCTACTAATGGATGGACGGCCCGACTCCGCCCCAGGGAATCTGGATCAGGCTTTGCAGGCTGTTGCAACGTGGCTTAGGCTGAGTGGGCTGAAGCTGAACCCGATGAAGACAGAGGTCCTTTGTGTAGGTCGCAGCGCTCTGGGGAAGGAAATATCTCTCCTGGCCTTTGATGGCACGCCATTGAAAGCGGCGCACCAGGTAAAGAGCTTGGGTGTTTTACTGGAGCCTTCATTATCAATGGAGGCCCAGAAAGCAGCCACTGCCAAGTCAGCATTCTTCCACTTGAGGCGGGCGAGGCAGTTGGCCCCTTTCCTAGAGCGTCAGGACCTTGCAACAGTGATCCATGCAATGGTCACCTCAAGATTGGACTACTGTAATGCCCTCTACTTGGGGCTGCCTTTGTGCCGGACCCGGAGGCTGCAGCTAGTGTAGAACGCGGTGGCCAGGCTGTTGCTAGGACTCCCGAGGTGGGAGCATATACAGCCGGGGCTACGCGAACTGCACTGGCTGCCGATTACATATCGGGTCCAGTACAAAGTGCTGGTCATTACCTTTAAAGCCCTATATGGCCGAGGACCGGCCTACCTGAGGGACCGTCTTTCCCCATATGAGCCCCAGAGAGCACTGAGGTCAGCTGGGAAAAATAAACTGACTACCCCTGGGCCGAAAGAAGCTAAACTTCAGAACACTCGTGCACGGGCCTTTTCAATCGCGGCCCCTTCCCTATGGAATCAGCTCCCGGAGGAGGTGCGGGCCCTGCGGAGCCTCAATCAGTTCCGCAGGGCCTGCAAGACCACCCTCTTCAAGCTAGCGTACACGGACTGCTGAATTGTGGTTGTTTATAAAGGGAGCCGCCATTATGGTTCTGTTTAAGGACCTATGTTATTATGTAAACTATGTAAACTGACAGAAATTAGCACCGGAAATACCATCACCACTGTCAGATTAAGTTAAATTTTAATTGTATATTGACTGGTTTTTAATAATGTTATTAATAATAATGTTTAATTATTATTATTAATAATGTTAAACATTATTATTAATAATGTTTAATAATGTTAATTTTAAAGCCCTATATTTATTGTTCTGTATGTTTATAAATGTTGTTAGCCTGCCTAGGCGGGGAGGGCGGGATATAAATAAAATGTTATTATTATTATTATAATTCTCAAGGAAATCTTCCTTTTTGATCTGCAATTCTATGGATACCTGGTGTACATCCATTTCAGAAAATCTTTATCAAGAGTTGCTCATAACAATCTCAGAGCACACCCACTTCAGTCTTCAAGATTTCCTTGAAAATTAGAAGCCCCAGGATACAACTTAGTAAGAACATACCTTTTTAGAGTTGGACTTCAATTTTTGCTGTGAAAGTGGGGAATTTTGCTTTGTAATTGGTTTTAACATGAATTAACTTCCAGATGGGTCCTGGAGATGTCCCAGAATTACAGCTGAACTCTGGAGTTTAGTTCCCCTGGAGAAAATAGTTGCCTTGGATGGTGGACTCCATGGCATGATGCTCAGCTGTGGTGCCTCTCCAAACCCTGCCCTCTCCAGCCTCTACCCCCAAATGTCCAGGAATTTTACAACCTGGAGTTGGCAACCCTTCATTCATAAAAAGTTCTCCACATGGGCCTAAACTTAGAGTAGGAAAAAAATGTATGCAGCTGCTTCAGTATGCTCAATTTGGCCACTGGTGGTTTATGTCTAAGGTAATTGTTACTCTGACAGTCAATACAGTATTTTTGAGTTGTATTTTATAGATACAGTTTTCTAGATCTTCCCAGTTTCTTGTGTGTTTATCTTTATTATAACAGAACCAATCCTTTCATCAACATTTTTGTCTGATGTCCACATTGCTCACTTTAAATTGTGTTCAAGTTGGAGGCTTGAAGTTGATAAGGTAATGACAACTCTTTCTTAAGCATGTAGTTCTGCATTGCTTTGCGCTTGTCGCAATGAACTCATCAGTCACCCAGCAATGACAGTGGCAACAACACTAGATGTTATGTGTAAAGTAGGGAGAATTAGATGCAGAGATGCCATTTTTAGCAGCAGTGCTGTGTCTAATAGAACTTCTAATTCTGCCTCTACAGAAAGCCATTGCCTGTTTTGCATATACAAAAAAATGCCTCAGACAAAAGATATTCTAAAGGATTGTGTTGTTTCCTTTTTTTATATAAATCTTAGAATTGTGCATTACAAAGACAAGATAATGCTCATCCTATAGTATTCTTTTGAAAACTAGTTTTCAAATATTCAGACATTTCAGGCATACAATAATAAAATTCATGAGCCCAGGAAGGTTTGTTACTAAGCTGTCACCTTCTATTTGTATTCTTTCAGTACGGTTGCCAACTGAAGGGGCCAAGCATGTGCATTTAAGGCAAGTTCAAAGAAACAAGCTCCAAATGAAAAGCTAAAATGGTGGTATCACTCCCTCTTGAGATTATTTTACAAACTAGTTATCTGATTCAGTTGTGGTGGGGGGGAACTAATGCAAAACAGCCTTGAGGGACCTAGTTGGGTAGAAAGGCAGGATAAAAATGTTTAAAATAAAGAACCTGTCATTAACATACAAATGGAATCTTTCCTTCCAAAACAGTTGTATGAGTTTTCTACTTTTAATATTTGGTATTCATTTAGAGCAACTCAAAGGATTTACACATCTACTTATAAATACTCCAAATACGATGATTAGGTACTAGTACTCCTCCTCTGATCTTTTTTCCACCATCCTTCCTACTACAACAGCATGCTGCTGCAACCCCAAAGAAATTTGATGAGAACCATCTCCCCTATTCATTGTTTATCAATAGGAGTGAGGGTCACCTGCTTAAAAACAACTGATGTTAATTTTGAGAGAAGTTTCAAGGAGAACGGAAAGAACAGTTGAGCCAAAAATAGATGATGCTTCTGTGCTCTGTGGATCATGGTTGCCAGGTCCTCTGCTATGGCTGAAGTACTCTTGCTGGCAACTCAACAGCAGTGGTAGAAAAATAAAAATTGCTGACATCACACATGGTATCATATCATTTCCAAGGAAAACTAGATGTGAAGTCACATCACTCTAGAAATCACTGGAAACTCTGATTTTACCATAGAGTTTATGGTGATTCTTAGAGCAATGTGACATCACTTCTTCCACCAGCACTCTCCATCCCAGTCCCCCATCTCCTGCTGTTAACCAGACATTACCTAGTAATACAGTTTTGGACACCTGACTTCTTTGGCTCCCAATCTGTAAGATGAATGTTAAGGACATCCCTTGCAGAATGAAGTGCAGGTAAGGATTAGATGAGAATTGCAAAGTATTTGTATGTTACATTAATCACTAGTGCAAGAATTTTAGTGCTCAGTTACTCTATACTTTTTGTTTGGTGTATATAGATTACCTATCAGCTCTTTGCAAAAGCAGATTAGAATTTCATAAATATACTGTATTAGAATTCAGATTCCATAAGAGTTAATTTTTTTTTTGTGGGATTCTTTGTGTGTGAGAGAGAGAAACTTGTTTTTCTAACCAGGTTGTATTTCTATAGCATGTGTGTGTTGGGAGCTGGGGGAGGGCTGTGTTAAATTAGCATCATGAAGCTGTTGAGGAAAGGCAGAGATATCTCTGACAGAAGCTTTTCCGGAATGAAGCTGCTCTTGGAATTTTGTTTTATAAAACAAGATCTTCCAAGTGATGTAATTTGTCTAAACCATCAGAATTGCCAAACGTCGGTAATTACATAATTTCACACTTCCAGCCAAGTCAGGCTCTGATTAAGCAGTTGACAGCCTGTGAGACTTCATTCCTTGACAGTGATGTTCTGTGTTCCTTAAATGTGTGGTGATTGCAATCTGAGCAAAGACATTGAGATTCAAGCCATTTACTTTGAATGAGGCTCATCTTTGACAAATGGGGAAAGTTCTGTTTTTTGAGATGTGAACATTTTAAGTGTATAAATACGTCTCTGTTCTTCTTTTATCTCACTTGGTTTATGCTGATACCAGGTCTTCTTACTGCTTTGGCTCTTGCAGTCATTCAGTATGTTCAGTAGATCAATATGGGTAGCCATGTTAGTCTATCTTAGCAATAGAAAAGAGCAAGAGTCCAGTAGCACCTTAAAAATTAGCACAATTTGTGACAGGGCATGCACTTTTGTGCAGTACTACTGACTTCTTCAGATACAGAAGAAGATGATGATATTGGATTTATATCCCACCCTCCACTCCGAATCTCAGCGTCTCAGAGCGGCTCACAATCTCCTTTATCTTCCTCCCCCACAACAGACACCCTGTGAGGTGGGTGGGGCTGAGAGGACTCTCACAGCAGCTGCCCTTTCAAGGACAACCTCTGCCAGAGCTATGGCTGACCCAAGGCCATTCCAGCAGGTACAAGTGGAGGAGTGGGGAATCAAACCCGGTTCTCCCAGACAAGAGTTTGGGATGTGAATCCATCTGTCCTATATATTGGAAAGTGGAGTGATTTTAGATGTCAAATGACATTAGTAGGTGAATGACAATAGCAGGTGTGATTGGATTAGGTATGATATGCAGAGGGGTAGTAGGTGGGAAGCAATCAGCACTGGTAATGTGACAGGAAACCTAGGTCTAAATTTGGTCCAGGTGGATGCATTTGTCTGAAGCTTCATTATCAGTTGCAATTCAGCAATATCACTTTCTAATCTCCCCTTGAAATTCCTGTGCTTAATGTTCTTCATATTTATTTTATTCTTTGCTAGGCATCCTTCATCTTCTAAAGAAAAGGACACTGTAATAGAAAACCTAGTAGGAAGAAGGTTTTGTTTGTCTGCTGGAGTGCTACTAATTCAATTGCCAAAGGTAATTATGGCACAGCATGCCTTTTAATTTTTAAACTTAAAGGAAAACTTTATATTTCAGATTCATGTCAGTAACCACTTGCGCGAGAACATGGTATTTTCTTATGATTTCAACTGATAGTGCATTACAGAGCAGTATGAATTTTATTTATAATAAAAAAGAGTATTATTTTTGATAATCTGCCAGCCATATTACAACTATTGCTGCAGACCTGAGACCAGTGGTACCTAGAAGCCTATGATTTATTGTGGAATTTTTACTGGCTACATCAGCAGCATATGTTGTAGCTTATTATAGCTCATGCCACAATAAAACTGATAGGTTTTAAAGATGTCGCAGGACTCTCTGATGATGATCTTCGAAATGTATAAGGCTGTGAGTAAGGTCAAAGTGAAATTTAACCCCATGATTTCCAAGAAAGGTGGCACCAGGAAGACAGAACAAAGGTGTTGTTGAATGTAGACCATTTGTTAGATTTAATAATAAATATTGTTAAATTTAACAAGTGGATTTAATTCTGTATTCATATAGAAGTTACATTCTTCAATAAGGTATAATAAGATTTTGTGGGTAGCTTTAAAACCCTGTAACAAGGTTAGAAACAGGACTCTTAGTTTTAGATTGATAGAACACAACCAAAAGCTCTGAGTGCCTTTGAATTGTGTTTCAGTTGTGCTAAATCCATAAGCAAAGAAAATGGCTCTGTTTTCACATAGTAATGTCACACAGCAGGGGACCAGGGAGGGCCTTCTACTAGGGTTGCCAAACCCCCCAAACAGGGTTTTAACTTGAAGTAATCGTTTACAGTAATTCCAGGATCTCATCAGATGTTGGATGCTAAGTATGGTTGACCCAGGCTAGTATTTGAATGGAAGACCTCCAGGGAATATCAGAAGACACCTCTAACTCTAACTGTCTCTTGTGTTGAAAATGCCATAAATCAGCTGTGACTTGACAGCACTTTCCAGCGCCACTTGTTATTTTGTTTGTTTGTTTATTTAATTTTATTACATTTGTTTCCCAATAACAATAGTTAAAACAACATAGTGCTAAAATAAAATTGCAATAAAATAATTAAAAATATTTCATACAGTTTCAAACGATTTGGAAACATTCAATTCAATTTCAGTTTCATTCCCTAGAATCCAAGATGGCGTGGTTAGTTCTTATTGAGCACTATATATATTAAGATGTTGTTAGGTGGTGTTTAGCACTCTGAATTTATATTGGGATGAGTTCAAATACCAATGCTGTGGGATGGCGGAATAGTGGTCGCCTCCACATTAGACATTAAATGCCAACCTAAACAATTCTGTCTTGCAGGCCCTGCAGAATTGTGGCAAGTCCCGCAGGGCCCTGATGTTTTCGGGGAGGGTATTCCACACGGCAGGGGCTGCCACTGAAAAGGCTCTAGCGGTGGTTGGCCAAGGTTCTTTTGATCAACTTGCTCTCTGAGGCTTATATGGGGAAAGGCGGTCCCGGAGATAGACAGGTCCAAGGCCATATAGGGCTTTCAAGGTCATAACCAGCACCATGAAATGAACCCACAATGCCACAGGCAACCATTGCAATGATTCCAGCGCAGGTTGAATGTGCTCTCGTAGGGGTAGCTCCAGTAACAACCTTGCTGCTGCATTTTGCACAAGTTTAAGCTTCCAAATATGCGTCAAGAGCAGCCCCATGTAGAGGGTATTATAGTAGTCTATTCTCGAGGTGACTGTCGCATGGATCACTGTTGCCAAGTCACCGCATTCTAGGTATGGAATGAACAGATGATGTTTTTTGTGAGGTCTTCAGGCAGCCATATGTAGACAGAATGAATTACAGAATTCATTTTATACCCCACCTTTCCCCCAGGATGGATCCAAAGCATTACACTATTTTGTCCCCATTTTATCCTCCCAGGTTGGGCTGGGAGTAGTGACTGACCCAAGGTCATCCAGCAAGTTTTCAGGGCAGATTGGGGATTCAAATATGGGTCTTCCAAATCCTAGTCCAACACTCTTTTGAATTATTTCTGTTCCTTACAGAGACAGGACTTGATCTAGAAGTACCTCTGAATTATGGACCTGCCCTTTAAAGTGGAATACTGCCTTACCTAGAACAGGCAACAAACCACCAGTCTTAAATGCCCAGCTGTCAGCTCTATTGTTTTCTGCATTCAGCTTAAATTTCATCACCAGCCATTTAGGAACTGATCAATGCATTCCAACACTTTATCTGACTGGGAGGAAGTGGAACTAGGTATCATCAGAATACTTACACATCTGATTCCAAATCCTATGAAACCTGATTTAAAAATCATGAGGGATGAAATAGGCTGCAATCCCATGCTAAATAATGCAGTTTCAATCCACTTTGAATGCACTTTCCAACTGTATTTTTCTGTGTGAACTGGCAAAATCCAGTTTGAAAGTGAATTGAGACTGCATATTTAGCATGTGTGCTTGCAGCCAAAGAATACTGTGGAAAACCAAAGGAAATGTTAGTATGAGGTAGGATTGCCAACCTCCGGGAGAGGCTTGAAGTTCTCCTGAAGTTACAGCAATTGTATGTCAGAGTACAGTTGGAGAATGGAAGGGTGTGATCTATAGAAGAGGACTGAAAGCTGTAAAGGGGAGGTTTGAAGGCTGAACTGGAAGGCAGAAGGGAGTGAGTACAGAGCAAAAGGTTGCAGGTAAAGCTGTATGAGAAAGGGATACTAATTGCTGATAATTTTTCTGTTCTAATAAGGGCAAGTAAGTTCTGACACCATAATTTTTCCAGACTTGTGGGAATATGAAATGGATGAGTCAACAATGAAGTATACCAAGAACGGTGTCCATTTTCTAAGGAAGAAAGATATTATGTGGAGGGAAATAGTATGTAGCTTCCAGTATGCCTTCTCTTGCTCTGATCTGGATGGCCTAGGCTAGCCCAATTTCATCAGGTCTTGGAAGCTAAGTAGGGCTGGCAGCACTTTCTACTATCGTGTCTCACACCAAGCTAAAGATGTAGCTCTTAGAGGGAAACACTATTTGGACCTAAACTAAATACGATGGGCAATCCATGTTAATTTATACATGTCTTTTGATTCAAGTCCAAAGTGTGGGAGGGAAGCTAATTTTTAGGTGGGGGGAAGGGTGCATGTGGATGAGTGGAGAAAACAAGGTGCATGTGGATGGGTGGAGTTTAACCATGTTGCTTATCTGTCATATTGCTCTTAGCAGTTTACTTTTAGCATAGCTCCATAACAGAGACAAAGAGTGTTGAGAGGGACTTAACCCTTCCTGTTTGGCCCATTTTCTTGCTGTTCTGCAACCTAAAGTTCACTGAAGCCATTTCTACCCAGTATTTCCAGAATGAGTGTGTGTATGTCTGTGTGTTGGTGTGGGGGAATTTTAGCGTTCTCTGTGCAGTTTTTAAAAAACTTATGAATGGTTGTACTGTTACTTTTATTTTATTAATGCACTCAACCTTTTTGCTTCTAGGACTCCCATTCAAACGTGCGCTAACCTTTGCTTTCCATTCTAGCTGCACAATTCCAAAGTGGGCATCTTCTGCAAGCCTCCAGAAAGACACCCCATGACCAGTATTTAAGGATCATCCTAGATATTATGTAGGTGGAGAGCAGCCGTATATGTCTTTGTTCATATATGAAACAAGGTGGGATGGGGTTTCTTTGCTGATGAAGGAGTCCGTTAAGGTTTTCCTTCCTTTGCTTTGTCATGTTCCAGGATTGGGACTGGGTTTAAACAAAGTTCTTTAGTCTATGGAATTTAGTTAGGCTGGGAATAAAAATGTAATGGAGCTTGGTGCTGTAAGGTGGGAGAAAACAAGCTTTATCTTCCCTCATCCATTTTCTCTTTTTTATTTAAAAAGCACTCTTCCCTTGCTTTATATGTGAACTGGGCAGACATGTGACTGTCTCTTTAATTTGGCCCTAGACAAGCATAAATCTCTTTATCTCTAGTAGAGGATGCCATCTTTCCCCCATGCTGTTAGAGAGGGAGATACTGTTGTCTTCTGGTATTTCCTCAGTACTTGTAGAAGTGATGGAGTTATCCCGCTGTACTTCTAGGGGATATTCTAGAAAGGGAACAAACAACTTCTGAATCTAAGCCAATTTACATCTGATAAGAAACAGCTACATGATGTTGGATCATATGCTGTTATGAAATGTTTGAATTCACAGCTCTCCTTGAAGGCACTTGTGTTAGCTTGTAGTTCTCTGGCAGAAACCTCATACAAAGTTCACCCGTACTTCAAACTGTTTGGATTTTAGTATATCCTAGACTAGATGACTCATTATTAAAGAACTACTTGTTGGATGGGTTACGTAGAGCTTATTTTGTCAACTAGTCAGAATAAAAGTTCTGCATACTAGAGACATATTCTTCAGAATCCATTGGATTTACAAGGCTGTACCTCATTGTTTAGAGGACTGAATTATAGGGAAAGCATAGTAAGATGGTTGTTTTTGAAAAGCTGGTTTGTGTACTGGCTTGGTTTTATAAACTACTTCCTACATATTTACAAGAAAGACACTTCTTTAGGGCTGGAAGTGTCCTTTATATTTTTCTCCAGACAAGATGGCTCATAACTAAAGCTTATCAATGGATAGAAGGAACCTGTAAGTACAGTTGGCAGAAGCTAACTACCAATAGCAAGAAGATGCGTTGTATTTTGGGCTGCTCCTAAAGCAGATAAAATTATGGCTAGTCAGTCCCAGCTGTATCTTACAAGATAGTTTTGGACTTGGCACTGTATCAAACGATGTAACTAAACCTGCAGTCATTAGTTAAGGCATATCAATTAGGGTTACCAATCCCCAGTTGGGAGCAGGGAATCCCCTGGTTTGGAGGCCGTGCCTCCATTTCAGGGTTAGCAGAAAGTGGGAGGGGGAACTTGAATGTCCACTGAGTATTTAATTATTCTCTATGGAGACTGGTCCCAATAGGGTATAATGGAGAATTGATCCGTAGGTACCTGGGGCTCTAGGGTCTGTTTTTTGAGGTGGAGGCACCAAATTTTCAGCATAGCATCTAGTGCCTTTCCTCAAAGAATCCCCAAAGTTTAAAAAAAAATGGGACCGGGGGTTCAATTCTATGAATCCCGTAAGAAGGTACCCCACCCCCCATTATTTCAGATGAAGAGAAGGCATTTAAAAGGAACACAGTTTCTTCAAATTTGATGGCCAAAACTCCCTTTAGAGTGCAGTTGTGCTTGTCACACCCTTGTTCTTCTCTCCACTCCCAAAGTCTCCTGTCTCCATCTCCAAAGTCCCCATATATTTTCTAAGTCAGACCTGACAACCCTAACATCGATATACTTGCAGTAGAAGTTTATAGTTTTTTAGTTTGAGAGGTAGTGGCTGAGAAATGCAGTGATTTTCTTCCCAAAATGATTAGAATTTCAGAATTCAGCATGTGTGCTAGTCAAAAGGGCCTTAAATATTATTAGGCATGAGTTCAGCATATACTACTTTTCTGCATACCATGGGGGAAAGATGGGCATTGTAGCTATTTAATAGGTACATTTTGGAGACTCAGATTCTAATTGCCTTTTGACAGTGTCGTTGCCAGGGTAACTCTGTCTTTCTTTCTGTAATGCTCTCTGAGATGTGATTTGCTGTCATTGGAGGAGTGTGGCTACTCCACTTGAGTGTGCTAGAGGGCTGCAGTTTGTCCTTTAACCTTACCTTCATGATGATGAATAAAAGGGCATGTAGTAGCAGTATACAAAATTGACATTTTTTTATTTCTAACTTCACTTGTCGTCTTTCTTGTAATTTGATACGTTTGCACTGCTGTGTTTAATGATCCCTTTCCTGGCTGTGATGAATTGAAATAGCTCATACCAAACTGACCTATTATTCTCCATTAGTTCTTCCTTACTGGTAAGTTAGATACACCATGGTTTCTTTCATTGGCAGTGTGGCCTTGTGATAATGGAACCGTCTTGTAGGGATAATCTACATGCATATATATATTTAAAGTTTTGTTTGATAGGACAGCCTTGCCATCCCCTCAATTTGACAATAGGGTACTGTAAAAGTATCATTGTACTTTATATGTCACCTTGGAGCATGCTGGAAAACTCCTAGTGTCTGGTTGCTTTGGTGCCTAAAATGCTTGACTGCAGTACCTGTCCTGATGTGTATTCATCAGCAGTGAATCCTTTTCTCCTCTCTAGAAGGATTATTTACATTCTAATTCATATATTAAAACCTCTTAAATCTTTAAGATGACTTTGAATGTGTACAAAAATTCAATATTTAAGTGTCTTTGGCACTTAAGGAAAACTTGGGGAGGCCCCAAACTGATCATTATTTCTTAGGGAAGAAGTCTTCTCTATGGAGGACTCAGAGGTAGAATTTTAAAATCAGGATGTACAAAATGAAGGAAGAATTTTTGGATTAGTTGGGTTAGAGACTCTTAGACTAATAAATGCATACTTTTTATGCTCTTAACACTCCAGTGCATTTGATTAAGAATATGCTAAAATTTGGACATTTGGAGCTTGGGTGGGTCATTTGTACTTTGGTCTGTACCTCACTGATGTTCTGGGTTTCCTGTGAAACTCAGAGTTTTGGGAAGACAAAGGTGCTAGTGTGCTGTTACAAGAACCACCAATTTGAAGTTTAGGAAAGACAATACCAGTAGATACATTTAGATTTTATGGGAAAGTTAATCCCACAGGAAGTTGTATGTAATTTTAATATTTGAGGAAAATAGTCAATATTTCCTGTGGATCTGATGTGGAACAGTGGGAAATACTGCAGTGTGGGAGTTATCTTATTGGCTGTGCAGATTAAAGCATCATTATTTCAGCTGGAGCTGCCACCCCAGTGTGGGTTTTATTCATATTCCTTCCTTTTCCCCAGTGTATTTTTTAGATAACCTCTCTTCTCTACACTTGATCTTTTTCTCAGTGTGTGACTTCACCTTCTGCAGCAGCCATTTTCTGGCTGGCTCTATATCCTGTGGCCAGGGCTTTGTTTGTAGAAAAAGCCCAGCAGGAACTCATTTGCATACTAGGCCACACCCCTGACATCATTGTTTTCCACAGGATTTTTTTGTAGAAAAAGCCCAGCAGAAATCATTTGCATATTAGGCCACACCCCCTGACATCAAGCCAACCGGAACTGCATTCCTGATCAAAAAAACCCCTGCCTTTGGCAGTCAGTCTGTTGTTGTGCTCATCACCTTTTGTCAGAATTCCAAAGGTGCCTATAGACTCACAATGTCCACAGAAACCAGGGCATTGTTATTGATGTATACAGTGTGGCACAATTAGAGTATCAAACTACAAGCTAAGAAACCCAAATTCAAATCTCGACTCTGCTGTGAAGCTTTCTGGGTAACCCTGGACCACTTACTTTCTGTTAGCCTAACCTACCTCAAAAGGTGATTGTGATGATAAAAAGAAGGGGCATAGAACAACATATGCCCAATGGCATGGTAACTTCTTCAAAATAACTCCTTGCAGGAGCAAACTAAATAATAGATACTCCTGTCCCTCTTCAGTTTCAAGCTCGATTCACATATTTTCAAGCCCAATTCACACATGAAATCAATGGCACGGTAATGTCTTCAAAATACAGAAGTCAGTATGCCAGAGGAGAGTAGCAGGGTGCAGATTTACCCATTTGATTTACCAATATGATACTTGGATTACAACCCTAATGCTAAACCTTCTTTTCAGTTCCGGAAGAGCCATTGTTTCCTTTACTGGAGCCACTTTGTGCTTTTCTGAACTTCATTAATGTTCCCAGTGCTACCCAGACAAATGCTGGGGGATTTGGGGCCAGTGCCTCGGGAGAATGTAGTTGATATTATTTCTAGTCTAGAAATTTCCACTAATTTCTGTGGCAGATACCTAAGAGCACAGGGAATTCCCAGCCTAGCCTAGGCAAGTGGGAATACTAAACTTTTCAAATTGATGTTAATTATTGCTCTGACTACCTGATCCTTCATATGTCTACAAACAAGCAAGTTTTGTCAAATTCTGTAGGACCTGCTCTGTCGTACTCATGTCTAGCATGCAGTCAAAGGGTGATAGTCTGATTGCTATTCTTTGCCATTTTCTCCAGGGGTTCTTTGTCCTGGAACAAGATTGATGCATTAAAAAAATTGTTTCAGGATAAGTATACCAACACTCTCTATAGAGTGGAAATTTTACAGCTGAGTTATAAATTCCAGAAACAGGATAGTTTATAATGGGAAAGCTAGAGGGGAGAATGGAGGGAGTGCAATAATACGTATGTAACCTTTCCCCATTCTTTTTTTAGTGAATAGACCGTTTAAACTAAATTAAGTAAAGGGTGTAAATTCTGTTGTTTCAGTTTTTAATATTTCATGGCTGATTTTTATAGATAAAAGTTACATTTAACAATAAATATGAAGAAGAATTTATACAACCTGTTCTGGTTTGATATGGAGCAGCAAATCCCATTTCTCTTCAGCTGTAAAGAAAATTCATTATTATGTCTTTGGTAGTAAGAGATGGCTTCATTGTGATTAGTTACATTGATAATAAAACAACCTTTTTAAAAATGGCACAAGATACATGGGGTCTCATGTGTTTGCTTTTAATGGCAATGGCTACTTTTTCATTAAACCTCCCCCCTCTCGATCAGAGCCCATTTTAAAGCATGTAAGTTACTTTAAAAATTGATGATCCAAAATTATGTACTTAAATATTTTTTTTAAAAAAGAGGGGGAATTTTTTTACTTCTTGGAAAAGACAGAACTAGTATTATGAACTAGTAACCTTGGCTACCTACAGATTGTGGTTTGCAAATTAAGAGCCTCCCATAGGAATGGTGCTTGGGGAGAGGGAAACAGTGGAAGAGCTTCTAGTTTTCTGGCCCCACTGATGGACTTCTTGATGGCACCTGGTTTTTTTTGGCCACTGTGTGACACAGAATGTTAGGCTGAATGGACCATTGGCCTGATCCAACATGACTTCTCTTATGTTCTAAATGTTCCCTTTCTCCGTTGTAAAGTTCTGCTTCACTTTCCTTGTAGAACTTTCCTCAGAAAGACCTGAAGGCTTGTCAGCCCTAGCACTGTTTTGGTTTTCCAGTGGTTGGCCACAGTGATGAGGAGAAGAGAGGTTGAACAGATGTTTGACAATTTTATGTGAGTTTGGTAGATTTGGAGTGATGTCTCTATACTAAGTGTTTTTGTGGCTGACAAAGATTTAAGGTCCTGTAGCCAGAGAAAACTGTCCCTGGCTTTTAACCGTTGAGATACAGCCCAGGAATTGATTTCCACCACTCTTAACAAGCAAGGACTCTATCTTCTATGCTTTCTAAGAAATTTGAAGTGAGACTGACAGTACTGCCTCTGTAAAACTTGCATATGAAAGGCCAAAGTACAAAATTAGAATGCAACACAGTGTCTCATGTGTTTTGGGGAGGTAAAACCTCAGATAATTATGACATGCAATTTTGGACTTTAAATTCTCAATTACTTAAGCATTAAAGAGCAGGCTGTACTAAAACTGGTTGTAAATGTGAAGTATGTTTTTAAACACACAGAAGAAGAAAAACTTATGTTTCAAGAAAGCTATTTACATTCCGCTTGCTGT
Organism: Heteronotia binoei; assembly: GCF_032191835.1. Taxonomy (NCBI): domain Eukaryota; kingdom Metazoa; phylum Chordata; class Lepidosauria; order Squamata; family Gekkonidae; genus Heteronotia; species Heteronotia binoei. The sequence goes on from NC_083229.1 coordinate 98,019,616, forward strand.
GGAATAGTTTCAGTTTTACTTCGTGTTAAGTGGCCACCAGGTGTCATCAGAATGCTTTTCTTGTTCTGGCTTGCTCTTAACTTTCAGTGGATTTTTGAAATGCAAACTTCTACAGCTATACTAATAGAAAATCAGATGTAAAACATTACTTATTCTTCATGCTGGTATCATGTCGTCATGCTTCTCCTGACAGGAAATATTAAGGCCTAATAACCCAGTGCTAAAGGTTCCTCTGTGCTGAAGTAATGGTTCATAGGGCACAGGGCAAAGGTGCTAGTGCTTGTAGCAGGGGACAACTTGTTGACCTTCAGCCATGCTTACATCCAATCCCAGCTGCACCAGCAGTTCTGTTCCAACAGTACCCTCTCTTCTTTGCTCCATCTATGCCAGTCAAGGGGAGTTGTGTGCCTGAGAGGTAGGGATGGGTAGGGACTATTCTTATGTTCTAGTCTCCGCAAATGGCTAACAAAAAAAGCAAGATGTAAGCACTGTAGACACAGCACAGATATGCCTCTTGGAACAAAGGTCCATATTGGCTCTCAGCATGCCCCAGGTTCAAGAATTAGCACAGCCTTTGATTTTGATTTTTACATAGAATGAATATTTATTTAAGAATATTTGTATATTCATGTACTTTCCAGAAGTTACTGCTCAAAGCAGCGCCTGTAATTTTAAAGTAGTACATTAAATACAATCAGCATAAATTACATAAATAAAAAGGAAGGTGTTAACGATAGACTAAATTATAGCAGAGAAGTTTGATTATAGTAAGATAGGCATCAAAAATAGCCAACAGCAAACCAATGTTTTTTTTTTTTTTAAAGGTCTAGAAGAGGGATTAAAGAAGAGCTTTTGCACCTAAGATGTCTCTTCGGAGGGACTTGCCAGGCAAAAGGCACCTTGTGCTTTCATTCCCAGTATTTGGTATCACTGCCTCAAGGGCAGCATCCCTGATTATCAATTGACTTGCTTTAGAAGATGGGACATGCAGAGAATGACATCTGATGAGGATCTGAGTGAATGGGCAAGTTCATCTGGCAGCAGACTGTCCTTCAGATAGATGATATCCAGGGTTTTTTAAACTGAAGTTAGGTCTTGAAAACACTCTTCAGTAGTAGAGCATGTTTAAACAGACTATCAGTGCAATTCTAAGCACTGAAGTTAGTAGATTTAGGGTATATCTCTGTTTAAGATTGCAGCATAAAACTAATAAACCAGAGATTAAGAACATAAGAAGAGCCTTGCTGGATCAGACCAGTGGTTCTTCTAGTCCAGCATCCTGTCTCACACAGTGACCAACCAGTTCCTCCAGAGGGCCAACTGTGAGGTATAGAAGCCAAGATCTTCCTCCTGGCTCTTGGATTCAGAGGTTTAGTGGCTCTGAATATAGAATTCCCCCTCAGTTATGATGGCTAGTAGCCACTGATCTTTCATTAATCTATGAAAGAGTATCTATGAAAGAGTATCTTTCATTAATCTATCTAATCCTCTTTTAAAGCTGTTTATTCCTGTGGTCATCACTACATCCTCTGGCAGCAAATTCCTCATTAATTAATTTATCTGAAGGTAGAGCAGGAATGGGTAGGGCTGCCAGATTGATTTACCTTGCTAAAGGGGGTCTCCCATTATCTTTCTGGGAGACTGGAAGTGATGTTCAGCAGTTCTGGGATTACTTCTGGTTTTGGGACTACTTTGGGTTGTGGTGACACTGATTTTTGGCCAAAATTCTATGGTAAATTTGGCTTCAAACCATTAAGTTTTGCCCCCAAACCAGAGCGTCACCCCAAGCAGAAGTAGGCCCCAAAAGGTCAGTTGGGGGTGGGATTTCCCCTGCAGCCAGCTGGCTGGCAGTGGGCAAGAGCCTGCAAAAGCAGAGGTTCCCCTGCTTCTACCAGGGGGCTGGCAATCCTAGGAACTGGGGAAGATGTTGCTAGTTAGTAGCAGCGCACTAACATCTCACTGAGTGCTGTACTCTCTGCATGAAGGTATTTAAGGTCTGAGCATGCTCACAACTGTGAACTGAAGGGCTCTTATCCTTTGGCTTTTGGCTTGAGGATTGGAGCCTAGGGCTGAGCAGAAGATGAGCTGGCAGGGTGAGCCCTGCTTGGCAGTCAGAAGCCTCTTCTCTTTTTCTGTTGTGTTCTATAACATTTTAGCTGCTTTGGGCCCCATTGGGGAGAAAAGCAGAACATAAATATACTAAAAAACTAAATAAAGTAGACCTCATAAAAGCTGGCAGTAGGATTGGCCCATCAGAAGTAAATGCAAACAGCAATAATAGACTAATACATTTAAAACCACTATTGTGGTACCCTTTGGCCTGCTTAAGATAATACTAAATTGAGCTATTCAGGAGAGGAATCTTGTATTCAGGAGATGAGCTTCTTGCACTTAATGATAGAGTTTGGCTAAATGGGCAAATGGTGTGCCTAGGGATGCCAGCCTCCAAAAAAAATTCCACAGAATTATGGTTCATCTCCACACTACAGAATGGATGCTTTGGAGGTGGACTCTATGGCGCTGTACCCCACTGAGATCCCTTTCCTTCCCAGACTGCAATCTCTTGGAGTTTTCCAGCCTGGATCTGGCAACCTTCCTCTCCCCATTCTTTCCCAGTGGTCAAGGGGGACCTGGCAACTCTATCTGCACTTTACGAGCTGTATGAAATTCTATCCAACATCAATTTTATACTTAGCATACCATCTAAAAATATTCCCAGTAGTTGCTAATATAAGGACCATAATGTTTTTCTTTACTTCTGCTTTTGGCTTTCCTAGGAACTTGTGTGTTCCGATTAGTGCTAGAGAGAGATCTGAATAATTGCTGGTTTTGAACATATAAAAGGGAGAGCAGTCACTGTTCCTTCATCCCTCTGCTCCTTGCTGCAACCCAATATCTTTTTCTACCAGGCATGATCTAACCTAATTAAGTCTACAAAACACCTCCTTCATTCCATTTTAAGACCATTACAAGCAGCAGCCTAGGGTTTTTCATTATGCTGAACACTATTTCTGCCCCCCACCCTTGTTTCTTGTTAACATCACACCTGAAGAACGGTTCTGGTGAACTCAAAAGCTTGCTTGTTACTTTTAAAGTTGGTTCCAATAATGATATTATGCTCCGTATACAATCAATTACTTATTGCAGTCATAAACCAGCAGAAATAAAGTATACATACTAATGTATACAGAATTTGAAAATTATTTGGTTCCCAATGCAAATCACAGTTTGGATCTACATGAAGTTTCAAGCTTGTGTTTTCTTCTCCCTTGTATGCTGCAGTTACTTCCTTATGTTGCTAATTTAACACAAGCAATAGTTTACCGTCTATTCAAACTGGAGGTAATTTTTTTAAAACTCTAAACCAGGATTTGATCCAGCATATTTCAGTCTCTTGGGCCCTGCCATATAGAAGAAGATGATATTGGGTTTATATCCCGCCCTCCATTCCGAAGAGTCTCAGAGCGGCTCACAATCTCCTTTACCTTCCTCCCCCACAACAGACACCCTGTGAGGTGGGTGGGGCTGGAGAGGGCTCTCACAGCACTTGCTCTTTCAAGGACAACCTCTGCCAGAGCTATGGCTGACCCAAGGCCATTCTAGCAGGTGCAAGTGGAGAAGTGGGGAATCAAACCCGGTTCTCCCAGATAAGAGTCCGCACACTTAACCACTACACCAAACTGGCTCTCCAGAAGAATATATACATTCTTATTATTTTAGTTATTTTTATTTAGGCAATCCCGCCGTTTCCCAAAACAGGTTTGGGGTGGATCACAACATTCTAAAAACAGTGTAAAACAACAGTTAAAAACCAAATCAATGTGATCAATATAGTTTGATAGATCATAATAAGTCATAAGTAGCACCTCAGTTGGGCACATGTTATATAAACTGAGAGTCTAAAACAGTAGATAGAGTAAAATTCATATTACAACAGAGATGGTACAGTAGCATAGGGCCAGCTGATGGAATTGGACGTCTGGTGTCTCAACCAAAGGCCTGGTGGAATAGCTCCATTTTGCAGGCCCTATGGAAAGGTAACAATTCAGTAAGAGCCCGGATCTCTAGAGGGAGCTGATTCCACCAGGCTGGGGCCAAGGCCGAAAAGACCCTGGCCCTGGTTGAGGCAAGTCAGATGTCCTTTGGCCAGGGATGGTCAGCAGATGTTGTGTGTCGGATTGTAGTTATCTCCGGGACACATATGGGGAGAGGTGGTTCTGTAAATACGTTGGCTTTAAAAGTCAGAACTAAAGCCTTGAAACGGACCCGGTACTCAATTGGTAGCCAGTGCAGTTGACACTACTGGATGGGTGATGGAAGTGGCTGACTGTTGTGACAGAAAGGTTGGAATGGCTAATTGTTGGGGGAGTGGCATGTTAAAAAAACGGATCCATCGCAAGGGAGTCTGGGAATGAAGGTTTCATAAACAGGTGCTTTTATTCCATGCTCTGCTTTAGTACAATTACATTGTCTCTTGCCACCTGCTTTCTGAGGAAAATATGACCAAGGTGTTCTTTGGTGGTACTTGGTAGTCTCCCGCTGCAGATTCACATCACCCTCCCCTCACTATCTTTTTCTCCCACTATTCTGCTTGATGCCTCTGCTTCTTAGGGTATTCTCTCAACCCATCGGCTATGCCCCTTCCCCATCCTTCCTCATTTCCTCTGAGCTGCTGTCAAACACCTCTGTCGATCATGCCCTTCCACACCCCACTTTTTTTCATCTGGCCCTCACTAACTTTGTATGTGCTTCATTAAGGGGCTTAGGTCATTCCCTCCCATGCACTCGGGGGCATCTCCTGGCAGGCAGTTTCTGCCTGTTGCTAGCTTTACCCTGGGCCATGGGATAAACAAGGGACACTACCCTCCCATCCTTGGGAAAGGTGAGTTACCCAACACAGGAGCAGCAGTGCAGCTTGAATTCCCATACCCAGTGTCCACCATCGGGGATGACTACTAGGGTAACCCTCTTGTCTAGAGTTTTCCTTGACTTAAGGATGGTTGGCTGTCAAGGTAATCACACCTCTGCCTGCGAAAGCTCTGTGGCTGTACCTGCTAGTGCTAGTTACTGCATTCCTAACTACTGTTAGGATATGACCAGGGGTTTTTTTGTAGCAGGAACTCCTTTGCATATTAGGCCACACACCTCTGATGTAGCCAATCCTCTAAGAGCTTACAGGGCTTTTAGTACAGGGTCTGCTGTATGCTCCAGGAGAACTGGCTACATCAGGGGTGTGTGTTCTAATATGCAAAAGAGTTCCTGCTACAAAAAAAGCCCTGGTTATGACATTAACACTGCCAGCTGAAGCCCTGTGGGCTCTTCTGTTACTGGCATTCTACTTTTGATATTGGTGATGGGACAGGATAGGATACTAACTAGTTCCTCCAGTATAAAGAGTTACCAGTTTAGATCATAGGATTCCCTGCTTAAGTCTGTTTAATAATTTTGAGCCATTTTGTCCATTGCTACTTCTTCTAAAGGTGTTTCAAATTGAAGACAGTTACTGAATTTTGAAACTTCTAATTCAAGAAATGGTCATTTTCACCCCGTTTTGCCTGTTGCCCTTTTACCTGAACGCCATGCTATCTTAGAGTACTGAGTCAGGGCTGTCAAAAACAAAGGTCAAACTTTTAGTCTTGAATTTCCAGAATGGACACATTATTTATGCCATGACTGTGAAACGACTTGCATTGGATTAGTTCCATTTAAAATCTATAGTCCTATTATATCCAGCAAGTGTTAGAACCAAGCAACAGCTACACACTCCAGAGTAATGGATCTCAGAATTTCAGACTCCTTTTCAGAGAGTGAAAAATCTGTTTCTCACATTGGCAAGCATCTTTTGCTACTGTGAAAGACTGCTTGCATATTCCAAAGAGTTTTAGTTCCCATAATAGCTGTGCCAGTGTTCTCCAGATAATTATATAATAATCTTTCTTTGGATATTCAAATATAGTAATCATTTAGATAATACTGCTTTGGCTACTGTGTTTGTAAATTTTTACCAAAATGCCACGATAGCCTTTCTACAGTAAATTAATCTAAAATGGCTCATAACTTGTTGACTATAAAATGCTCTTTTTTGTGTACATATACAAGAATGTAATAACCTCTCTCTCTCTCTCTCTCTCCCCCTCTCTCCCTCCCCCCCCCTACAGCTGATGAGCTAAATTGTCATATTGGACTGTGTTCTATATTATCTTTGTTAAGCATGGATGCTGAAAAAAATCAGAAGAATGATGAAGGTTACAAGAATGTACCAAGTGAATCAGTGCACGAAGCAACTGAAAATGTTTTTCCTGAAATGGTTCACAGTGATCCTTTCTCTAACTGCCAAATAAACAGATTTTCAACTGAAGGTCAGAAAAATCCTGAGAAAAAAGCTGAAGAGAATGGCACATCCAAAAGACTGTTTGCATCTGCAGATCAAGACTTTATTGAAGTGCATATACTGGAAAATGAACCTGTTTCAAAACGATTAAAGCTGACTGTTGTAGAACACGTCAAAGAGAATGAAAGCAAAGAACTTAGTATCCCAGCAAGTGAAGATTCTGTAGATGGGAGTAGCTGTACTATAGATGAAGCCATAGAAGGAACAGAAAGATGTCCCTGTAATGTTGGGTTTGTTCCAAAAGTTTCATGTGTGCCTGATGGTGACACTCTACAGGAATTACATCTAGAAAGGGGTCATTCCCAAGATGATGAAACAGTTCTTCCTGTGTCTAAATCTTTTCCCCAAGCTGATGAAACAAGTGTTAGCTGTACAACTGGTAGCACTGTAAATATTTCTAAGTGCAAAACCTGTGAAAGAGTTTTTCCCACTTATACTGATTTAGAAAAGCACATTCAAGAGACCCATATGAAGCAACCCAAAGAACATGTCAGCCCACAGAAGGTTTGTAAATCAGAACACATTCCATCTTTAAAAATGCACATCAAGCAGGCTCACGGGCAACTTAAATTATATTTTTGTGATCTCTGTGGTTTTCAGACTGCTGAAGAAGATCTCTTGCGAGGTCATTTTCTTGGCAAGACCCACCTCCGAAGACAAAACCTTGCTGCCAGGGGAGGATTTGTAAAGATACTTACGAAAAAATCTTTTCATAAAAAACAGCAGAACCCATGTCAAGGAAAGAATGCAAGAGTAAAATCTACAGTGAATAAGCCTAAAATAAGTAATTCTTACTCAAATCAGTTAAGAACTTCAAATAACAAGGCAAAAAACTTGAAAACAAGCAGCCAATTATTTGTTGAAATGATACCATCTAAAGATTTTTCCAGAGAGAGTGTTAACAGTGAGGAAGTGTTTTTCTGCAATGCAGATGGAAATGATGATGTCCAGGCTCAACAGAATATTTCAGGGTCCTCAGGTCCAGGTGCTTTGGAGTCTGTTAAAGGTAATCAAAAGACTCTTAGCAATTTAAGCACCACAGAGGTATTTGATAGATTCCAACAAAAAAGAAATACCTTAGCACGAAGAATAACTTTCAAACAAAGTGGTTCGTTCAGACTAAACCAGCAGATTAAAAGACGGTATCATTTGCTGGGCATTGGTAAAAGAAGCAAGCCTGATTCTATTTTGAAGCACAGCACTGTGGAAGAGTACCATCAGGATGATTTGTCACAGGTCTCCTTAAAAGGGTTAGAAATGGAAGGTGATGTTAACCCTCCAAGCAGAACAGCCTCAGACAAACAGGAGCTTAATCCAGATGGAACAGATGCTTGCTGTCTTGCCATGAAATTTGACAATTCTTCAAAAAAGTCTCCAGACATCCAGAAACCTCTGCATCCTTGTAATCCCTGTGGATGTAGCGTGCGGAGCATCAAAGGCTGGGCATTAGTTGTTGATCAAGAACATGGGAAAGAACTGAAATTTCACTGTCTAACATGTGGCTCTTACACTTGTAGAGAGGACTTTGAAGAGTACTGTCAAAAGAACAGCCAGCATATGGGTGGTTTCAAGATGAATTGTTGTCATTGTTCATTCCTTGCCTCAAATTATATAAACCTTGGGAAACACATGCATGATGAGCATGGCATGTCCCATTATTGTGGCACCTGTCACCTGTATTTTCTAACCGAAGATGAAATGGCAGCTCATAATGCAGATGAGCAGCATATTAGTTTATTATCTCAAGAAAATATTTTTCAGCCACCTAGCAGTGAAGTGGCTGTGCAGACAGCATCCTGCACTATGATGGAATCAGGTGGTATTCCAAAGGTAGATTGTGATGAAGTGAAAATACAGCAAGAAACTCCCAGGTTTTCCCTTGTACATACTGAGTTCAAGGAATCTATCCTGAGCAGAACCCAGTTTCAGTGTAAAAAATGCTTTTATAAAACCAGATCATCTTCTGTTCTTACAAGACACATAAAACTTCGACATGCTCAGGAATATCATTTCCTCTGTAAAGCATGCAATCTGTATTCATTAAGTAAAGAAGGAATGGAAAAACACATCAAGAGAAGTAAACACCTTGAAAATGCGAGAAAGAATAATATTGGTTTACGCTTTGAAGAATGTATTGACAGGGTGTGCTTAGGTGCGAGTGATGGTAAAAAACTAACAGAGCCGCCAGTTTATGGTAATTTAAAGGATGGATCTGAAAATGAAAGTATGCATGGTCCATTCTGCACCTCAGAGAATGTATCAATAAATAAGGAGTTGTTTCCATCAGGTGAACCCATTAAAGGCCGTCAGTTGATTCTGGATAGTGCACCAAAAAGAGGGAGACCTAAAGGCAATATTTCTAGGACATGCCCGCATTGTGGTTTATTGGCTTCCAGTGTCACAAATTTGACTGTTCACATTCGGCGAAAGCATAGCCATCAATACAGCTATTTGTGTAAAGTCTGCAATTATTATACCGTAACTAAAGGTGACATGGAACGCCATTGTGCTACTAAGAAGCATAAGGGTCGTTTAGAAGCCAATGGAAAACAAAATGTAGAGATCATTGTATGCCCAGAAGGAGGCAGTGTTGAAGTGAGTAGCAAGAAGGTAGCAAGTCCTGCGAGTGTTTTGAATGAACCTGTTGACCATCACAATCAGTCTTCAAATGTGGATGTTTCTGTTTTGGGAAGCCAGGAAGATGATCAGATCAGTTCCATTCAAATGCAGGCTGAAAATGTACTTCAGCTTAATGAACAGCATAGAAATCAGGGCTCTGCAGAAATAAAGCAACAAACAGAACTAGGTAGTTCTGGTCAAGATGGAGACTCGTTGACTCAAACAAGGACTGCAAATACAAATGATAATCATTGTGATTATTGTAATTTTGTTGCACATTCTTTTTCTTCTCTCGAAGTTCATGTAAAACGCAAGCACACTAAAGAATTTGAATACTACTGTATGGCTTGCGACTATTATGCAGTTACTCACCGAGAGATGATCAGGCATGCAGCAACAGAGAAGCACAAAATCAAAAGACAATCTTATTCTTGCACTACTGGAGAGGAGACAGATACAACTGACATTGCCAATGAAAAAGCTGTAACATCTCAAGAAGAACATCAGCCCATGGAAGATTTTCAAACTGCATTGAGTGAAACAAAATACAAAAACAATATTGCAGAGAAAAACTTTGGAGAGCAGGAGACTCTGAAAGTGGAGAAGTTGCCTAATTCTGCTACAGAAGATAGTGCTGCTTCAAAGGGTTTTAAAGAAGACCATGTATTTGATGCTGTAAATGTTGATCTTGAAAGTGGAGCTGACCAAGGCAAAGAAAATGTAGATGCTGTGTGTTTCCAAAAAACTGTTGAAAAAGGTGTAGTAGTAAAGCATGATGAAATGATTGTATTTAAACAAGCCATTGGTAATGTTTTGCAGGAAAATATAGATGGTCAAGCAACAGTGAATACAAATTTTGATTTTACAATGGGATCTAGAAATAAAAGCTTGACTTTTGGCAAAGAATCTTTGAACTTGAACTTCACAAACAGTAGGAACAAGCTGGACGAACACACTCAAAAAGAATTTAGAAGCTCTGTAGTAGCTGCTGAGGAAGTCAAGGCAGAAGCACATTTGACTGTACTTTCAGAAAAATGCAGTACAGTAGAAGAGCAAAGTATGGATGAAACTGCTGAAAAAGCCATGCAAAATATGTGTATCATACAAGGAGAAAAAAGCTTTCAGGAGGGTTCAGCTATAGAGGAAGAGCACTCAGTGATAGATGCACAACATGAAGCAGAAGTGTCTGTTCACACAGCTTGGGGTACTGATGGCTCCACTGTCAAAGGTGTTCAAGAGAGTAGCAATGAGGCTGTGAGCAACTTTGCTAATACTTATCACAGAGTGAAGGAGGACATAGCAGTACAAAGCGGTGATCAGTTTGATTCTTCTATAGTAAAACTAAAAAATCATGAAGAAGGTAGTGAACCAGTGGATCATTTTGTGGAGGGACAGAATCTAAGTGGACTGAAAGTCTGTGATTTAGCCATGAAAGTAGAGGCCTCACAAAGTGGTGGAAAAAAGAAAAAAGCTGAAGGAAATCCCCTCAAGGAACCTACTCGTATTCGCTGTGATGACTGTGGTTTTTTAGCAGACGGTTTGAGTGGACTAAATGTTCACATAACCATGAAGCATCCTTCAAAAGAGAAACATTTCCACTGTTTACTGTGTGGAAAATCATTTTATACAGAAAGCAACCTTCACCAACACCTGGCTAGCGCTGGCCACATGAGAAATGAAGAAGCCAGTGTTGAGGAGCTGCCAGAGGGTGGCACAACCTTTAAATGTGTTAAATGTACAGAGCCATTTGACTCGGAACAAAATCTTTTTCTTCATATTAAAGAGCAACATGAAGAACTGCTCCGGGAAGTCAATAAATACATTGTTGAAGACACTGAACAAATCAACCGGGAGCGAGAAGAAAATAAAGGCAATATTTGCAAATATTGTGGGAAGATATGCCGAAGCAGTCATTCCATGGCATTCCTAGCTCATATCCGCACGCATACAGGTATGTGTCAAGGCTTTGCTTTTTTTTTTTTGCTTGTGTTTTTCTACTATCACTCATTTAGTTATTATCATTAAGCCCTCTGATGTGTTAGGGGTCACCCTGAATATATTAGTTTTATGTTGGCTACTTTCAGAAGTACTCTTTAGTTGAATGGGGCAACTAGAACCAAAAGCACAGAACTGAAGTGGATTCCTGGAGTGTTCTTAACTGTGATTTCCTTATCATGATCAGTGGACATCTTATGGATTCCCACATAACAATTCATTAATTGGTTTATAGCTCACAATAATAGTCTATAGCTCATAATAATGTGAATCATCTTTTTAAAATATTGGGGAACATTTACCTGTCTTTGTTTTGCTTACCTAATGTAAGGTGGTAGAAAGTGCCATCAAGTCACAGACACACAATAATTTAAAAAAAAACTTAAAATAAAACATGCTTAAAATATTAGCATGCTTGCAATATTTTGTTTTAGTTTCTGATAAATGTCACCTCCTGCTATGAATTATTGCATCAAAAACTGCAGACAATGTCTGTGCTGTACCAGTCTTGAATATGTGCTGTTCAGGTGTGCACATCTGTAAGTCACAAACCTACTTTTGATTCATTGACATTCATTACAGACATCTCATGGTCAATGCTTTGAGCCTTATACCCAGAGGAACATGAAGCAGCTGGGCATTGTACAGAAGTTGCTTCACATACTAGTCAAGAACTTGTGAAGGCACCATGGCACTGACTGAGGGCTATGTGCTTGTCTACAAAACTATAATTTCCTCCAGAAAAATGACTAAAACAAAAAAAAATACAACTTCCCTCCAAAAAACAATACAAGAACAGAGAGACAGCCATGTACAGTGGTCAGTGTCAGCCTACTATCTGGGAAGTCTAAATTCAAGACCCCCAATCAAAGGAAAATGTGAAAGAAAAATTAAGGAACATTTGCTGGGTAAACCTGGGGTGGAACACACTCTCAGCCTAATGCTGATATTTCTCTTCTAAATTGTTCACATGCTTTCCTATTGAGAAAGACTGGAGGGCATGAGTACAGTGAAAAAGAGGAGGGGAACCCAGTTGCACTCATAACAAGCCCAACAAAACTCTCTCTCTCTCTCTCTCTGTAGCAAGGCAAAAAGCTCATATCTTCACTAAAACATTGTTAATCTTAAAAGCACTCTTTGTAGCTCTCCTAATGGTGGGGACTGTGCAAAGGAAGCTCTGGCTCTTTCTTTCCTTCCATGGGGCACGAGGAGGGGGAGGAACCTCAGCTATTAATCAGAAGGAAGAGAGGCTTGTCTCAGTAGCTCTGCAGGGTGATTAATTGAACCTGGCAAACTTAATCACCCAGCAGAGCTATAGAGCCAAGCTCCCTCATTGGCTGAGGCCGCTCCTCCCTTTGGGAAAAAGGGAGCGGGGAGAGGGAAAGGCTGATTTGCTGTTCTGGCTTATCTGGGGAGAAACACAAAATGGTCACCGAAAAAAGCAGGCAAGGAAAAATGAAGTAGATGACAGCCCGTCCTGGAGGGCCTGATTGGAGCCCTCTGCAGGCCTGACCTGGCCCGCGGGCCAAATGTTTGACACCTCTGATCTAGGTCCTATTAGGGCCAGTGTTTCCTCTAAGCTGTGCATGTGAGTGGCTCCTCATTAACACAGGAAGCCCCACTAAGCAGCACTTTGGCCACGCAGGGTCTCACGCTGCCATTTCCCATTTTAAGAATACAGCAGTTATATGCCGCTCAGGATGTGAAGTTCTCTGCTTACTAGGGAAAAAAAATAGAGGGAACATTGGGGTGCTTGTTACCTTTTTTTCCTTTTAAAGCAGAGGTATTGAACTCATTTGTTACAAGAGCTGGATCTAAATGTCACTTTGTTGGGCTGGGCCATGTGGGCCATAAAATGTAACTCGAGGTACCAGAGATATAAACTTTATAAAGGTGATTTCAGATGTCAAATGGCAATAGCTGGTGAATGACACTAGCAGGTTTGATTAGATTGGTTGTGATATGCAGAGGGGTAGTACGCATGGAGATGCCAGCATTGGTAATGAGACAGGAAACCTAGGCCTCAGTTCCATCCAGGAGGAAGGAAACAGGAATCAAAGAGCCACTAGGGAGCTGGGTGGGGGGAAGCAAGCTACGCAGCTATGGAAGAAGCCCTGAAAAAGCAAGCAGGTGAAGGAAGTTGCTTGGGGGACACATTTGAGCCCTACGTGGGCTGGATGTGGCCCCCAAGCCACATGTTTGACACCCCTGATTTTAAAGCATCTGGGCTACCTCCAGTTCATTTCTCTTTTCTTTTTTATTAGTGTTAGAAGAGTACTACCCTTGTAACAATATTGTTTCTGATGTGCTGTGGGGAGTATTCACTCGATGAAACCACTCACCACTGAATTACTAAATATCAAACATTCATTAGTTTAAATTCAAAAGGACAATTCTTTACTCATAGAGCAATGTACCACTGAAAGAATGTAACTGTGACCTTTTAACTGTTTATTTAATGTATAATTCATACTTTTTTTAAAAAATAAAGTTTTATTTAACTTTAAAATGAGAAAGCCATCATGTCTCACCCTCTGTGCAGAACCCCTCCCCACAATGACCTAGCAATTGTAGGTTCCTTTTCCAAAGATCACACATATGTGTGGTGGGAGTATTTGTACAGGAGAATCAGCAAGTGGCTATTTTTTATTCTTCTTGCCCCATTGGTTAAACTTTTTTTTTTAAGTCTTCTCTATAAGTCAAGAATTGTCCTTTTGAATTTTGGACTTGTTTATGTCATTCTGAATTTTGTATGAATTATGTATTGAAAGACAACAGACTATTTGATTGATAAATTAGGCTTATTTATTGTTTTTTGATATTGATTTAAACTAATGAAATTTTGATACTTAGTAATTCAGTCATGAGTGGTTTAATCTAGTGACTGTCTGTTTTTTGCAATTCTCTCTTGTGTTTGTGGGGGTTGTTCCAGCAGACCCAGCCATATAAACGAGCAAAGCAACTAGCAGGGCTCACATTTCGGAGCACCCATAATTTCAAACATGCTCACTATGCTGCAGCTTTATGTGTGGGAGCCAGGTCTTGTTGTAGGAAATATTTTTGTAAGTAGGAGCCTGTTGGAACAGTTGACTGCTGGCAACAGTTGGCCATTGGGCAATTTCCTTTATAGATTTCCTTCTTCTCCAAAGTTCTTTTGTCATAGGCCTTGTGGAACCCAGTCAGTCACAGCAGTATGTGCAGTGGAAAAAGAAGAAAGGATTGCATATGGTTCGGTCAGAAAAGAGATGGGTGGATGGTATTCCACTGGGAAGCAGTGTAGCTGGTGCAGCACAGGTTGAATATGTGCTGTCCATGATATTTTGACAACCCTAGACAAATACCTTATATGCTTTCCCCCTTGTGGGAATGAAAGTCCAACTTTCATGTTTCGCAGTTGACTGGTGGGTATTTGTTATGATGAGTACCAATTATGGGAAAGGAGTGTATGATTATCACAGAAATGGGAACTGGTCCTCATCGAGGTGGCAGTAATGCAGTACCTGAGGTAGTGTGGTCTGGTGATTTAAGCTCCACGTTGTGCCACACTTTCTGTTCTCTTTTTTTTATGTTTTATATTAAGTGGAAAAATTTAAAACAACACTTTTGTCAAAAATGCATAAGCTGCAGTTCTAAATTTATGTAAAAATTCACTGCTATGTTTCTATAAACCTGCCATACATTCTTTATTTTAAATAGACAGCTTTTCTAAATCACTGAGCTCTGCTTAGACAAGTGGTGTCTCTCTGGCTGAATTTATGAGTGGATTTGAATAATAAATTCACATTTCAATGAACATATTTTCATTAAAACTGTAAGGTTTATTTTACTGTACTTTTAAATAATGGCTTATTATAGAAGCTGTAGTTTAAATTCATGCAGTAGTTGAAACTTAGTGCACAGTTTTTACTAGAAAGAGAGTGAATAGGTAAGAAATGCAAAAACATTATAAAAGAATATTCATATTCTTTTATAAATTAAATATTAATTTAATATTTGATATTATAAATATTAATATTAATAAGAATATTAATAAGATTTTTTGTTTGTTTCCTTAGAAGAAACCAAAGTAGCATCTAGGCAATCTAGGCAGTAGGGAGACCTGGTGTTACCCTTAAGCATCATCAGGTGTCTTGTAACTACTGTATTTTTGCTTAACCCCATGTGGAGACATTTCAGCATTCTTTTTAAAGCCTGCCAATAGTATATTTGTGTGTAATGTTTCAGGAAATGTTTTAATTTTGAATCTGCTGATGAGTCTTTAGCAGGTACAGTCATGTTCACATGGTCAGAACGGCTTTTATAAGCCCTTAATATGCCCTCTTAAGGCAATAAAATGGAATAAAACTACAGGGAAGATGCTAATGGAGCTCTCTTTAGAATTCTTTATGCAACTGTCTGGTCAAGACATGTTGCTTATAATTGATGTGTCCATTACTTGAATTCTCTTGTAATTATAGTCAATAAGTCTTGTAAATGTGTTAAAGCTCACTAAAAGCATACAAATTCAAGAACAGAGTAAGGCTAATAATTTAAAATAATCAATGTAGGCATTTCAGCACTTAATTTCCCTTGTGTGTTGATAGCTGATCATTCTTAATCCATTAAGATTTATTTAGTCGTTTACAATGCAAAATAGGTTTGCACTGGTCACTTGTGCCATTTGAAAATGTCCACCAGGTTAAGTGCAGAATGTAGTCCATTAGTCTTCCTTGACTATATGTATTAATTGCATTTAAAATCAAGTTAATGTGGATGTGAAAGTGAGGTAACTATCAATATATGACAAAGCAACCCTACTTACATAAGTTACATCATTGATTGTAACATTTAGTAAAAGTTAGCACACTTTTTAACATCTTGTGTACGTCTCATCACCCTGTATATTTTTTTATTGTGCTTTGCATTAGGTGTGAATATACAGAAAAACAGGTTGGGGAGTTGACAACACATATCTACCATTTCATTTTGCAAGTCATTTTTTGGGAAGAGTTGCAGAAGTGTTTAATCTATTCTTTTTCTCGATGCACCTTAAAATGGATTGCTTTTCTGATAACTTTGCTTATGCACATAAAATAGTAAGGCTGGTATTTTTATTAATAGTTAACTGGAAGAGATCTTTACTCTTCCAATTCCTGTTTTTTCCCCCTCTTCATACTTTTTGATTTACTGAATGTTTTATGTAATGTTTCTTCCCATCTTCTGTACAATAAAAGTAGTTCTGTATGAAATAAATGGGTTTTGGTCATCAAGATTGGGAGGCTGAATAACACCAAAATGTATTCTCTTGTGTGGAGAAAAATGGCAGGAGCAAATGATGGTCACATCTGCATTAGTATAATATCAGATTTCCATATGATATTTATATGCTCTTTTGCATGTGGTTATATCTTAAAATTTGCCCATTTTCCCCCTTCTACCAGTCACTAGTGATTTCCATGAGCCCCCTTCTACCAGTCACTAGTGATTCCAAACGATAGAAAATAAAGGTTTCCTAAAAAAACTTGCATTCATTTCAAATGTTCTCACATAGCAAAGGGGGGTGGGTGGGTTATGGGATAACAAGCAAGTCCATCACACCCTGAGAAATGAAATGAGAAACTGTAAAGAAAAGTAAAAAAGAAATATTAGAGATGGAGGACTTTCCAACTTCTTATTCAAGCAGGACTTGTGTATTTAATTAAGAACCAGAAACTAGTTCTGGTTGAGGACAGCGGGATATCTTTCGGACCAGGGATCACCAGAAGATTTTTTTCCTTAGAGCGTAGTGCTCTTCTTGGGGTATACCAGGAGAGGCAGTTCTGTAGATACAACATCCATATGCCTGGTCAACCCCCTCAATGTCACCAGGTTTCTCTCCCCCCCCCCACATTTTTTTTAAAAAAAATGGCAAATGAATATTTGTTCAAAACATTTATGTGCCTTTCCAAATAGCATTCCCAAGATGGCAGATTTGAAATATTTCAACATTTAAAATAGTATATATATGAAATAATGAAATGTTTCAGTAAAAACATAAAACAACACAATCAGGGTGGAGGACCTATAATAGTTATTGGGGTTATGCCAAACAAAACAAAAAGATCTTCACCTGCTGGTGGAAATACGTGGTGAAGGGAGGCAGATGAATCTTCCTGGGAAGAGAGTTCCAAAGTTTTGCTGCCAAGACTGAGAAGACCCTTTCCCGGATTGCTGCCTGTCTAGCCTCAGCTGGTGGGGCCACCTGAAGCAGGGCATCCTTACTGTAGAGAACTGGTAGGTTCATATGGAAGAAGGTATGCTGTCCCCAAGCAATAGAGGGATTTAAAGTTAATAACAGTACTTTGAATTAATCTGAAGAGCAAATTGGGAGTCAGCATAGAAGGTACAAGACTAGAGCTATATCGGAGGTGTCAAATGTCCGTCCCATGGGTAAGAACTGAACCACCCAGGGCTTTAATTAGTCCTGCAGGGCTCTTTTCTCCCCCTCCTGTCCTCACCCTTTGAAGCTCCAAGGATGACAAAGTTCCCTGGTCTTTCTGTCTTGTTTTTGCTGGCTGCGACAGCAAGCAAAGTTGCAAGGAAAATGTGGAATGGATTTTCCATTATGGTCTCTGTGCCCACAAAGATAGGACCCAGAGACCTGAATGGAAAATGTATTCCACATTTTCCTTGCAACTTTGTGCTGCAATGTGTTTTAGTGGAGTGGAGATCAGTTTCACTTTCAGCATTTCTATAGCCAGCTGAAGCTCATGCTTCCTGGAGGTGTGTCTATGCAAAAAAAGGGATGATACTTTGAGCCAGCTTGTCTCTGCTGAATGGACTTGATCTAGTGAGTACTCTAACTTGGGGACCCACAGCCAAAGGGGGATATTACACTGGAGAGTCATTGCCAATCTGAGTAGACCCCGGGGGAGGGGAGAAGGTTGAAATCCCTTTTCATTGTTTTCCCAGTCTCAGAGCATTTTATATTTTTTGTTTTTGCTGTGACCCTTGTGCGTTTTTTTAACGTTTTATTTTAAAAATTGCATTGCCAAATCCCACTATTCTTCTATCTTTTCATTTTAAACAAAATATTGCAAGAGTTTTAAGCATGTTTGTATTTTAAGTTAAAATAACGTATTTAATTGTGTTTGTGTCCTTTATAAAGTTTATATTTCTGCTACCTCACATTGAAATTTATGAGACACATGGTCTGTCCCACAAAGTCCCATTTGTGTCAGATCGAGCCCTCCTAACAAATGAGTTCAACACCCCAGTTAAATGGTCTCAAAGATCCATTCCAGTCAGCATGCTGGTTGCAGCATTCTGTACCAGCTGTAACTTCAGGTTGTCTTTAAAGGCAGCCCCACATACAGCACACAGTAATAATCCAATTTAGATGTCACCAGGGCATGCAGCACAATAGTAAGATTCTCCCCTAGAAGAGCCTCAGTTGGATCACCATCTGAAGCTGGTGAAAGGCACCCCTGGCTACAGTGCTGCTAGCTGTTTATTCAGCTAGAGGCCTGGCTGAGGCAGCACTTCCAAACTGTGAACCTGCTTATTTAGGGGGAGTGCTCCCCATCCAGAACAGGAGATACCCCAGCACCTGAGTCAAACCTGTCTCTCCACCAGTAATACCTCCATTTCATCAGAATTAAGCTTCAGTTTGTTGACACTTACCCAACCCCAAACTGCCTCTATGGTTACCACAGTCTCCCTGGAATGTGGCCTCTCCCAGTGGCTTTGTGGGGGAAAAGAACCTTTTAATGGTTCTTAAGATTCTATCTAATATGTTTTAATGGTTCTTAAGATTCTATCTAATATGTTAGAATAGGTCAGGTTAATAATAGAAAATGTTGACATCAGTGCTGCGATATTCACATATTGATATCAAAATTATAGTTAATGTCACTTTGGTCCTCTGAACGCTGTGCATTAAGTGTCCTGGCAGATGGACCCAGTAATACTGGTTGCAAAGCAATCCATTTGCAGGAGAACAGGAAATAAACAGAGCCCAGGGGACACCAGTGATGACAGAAAAGGAACACATTTGCTATGTAATAGTTGAAGAAAGAAACCAAAAGAATATAGGGTTGAATCTGGAAGATATTTTAGCTTTTATGAAATAAAATAGAAATATAAATATGTCTAGAGTGCTTTACCATAACTGGACATAGCCTTGGCACTATATGTGATGTAATGAGTATTTAAGCTCATGAGTTAGAACATCAGTTTCAGTACTTTGAATTTAATGTGGAGGTAGATTGACTTTACTCAAATTTATTTTATTTTCATGGTCTCTTTATAGAATACAGTGTTGATCTGGAATGCCACCAAATTAATAGTTAATTCAATTTTATCAGGATAATTTAAATAAACTAGAATTTTCCAGTATGATGGATAGAATGTGATCTCTGTTAGCTGCAGTCTCAACCTGCTTTTGACATTTAAACATATAAAGCTGACTAGATATAACCATTCAGGTGCTAAATATATTTTACATCTACTTCTAGCAGTAGAAATGGAAGTATTAAGAGATCTGGCTTCATTGTCATTGAACTGTGAAATATTCAACCTTGTCTGCCTGTGCTTAGTACTGTTGACTTTTTTATTTCCGTTGGAAGATTAAAATTAAATGCTTCATTTTTCGTCAGCTTTTGGGAATTAAATTAAAATTTAAGACTCTAAATTTTTTTTTTTTTTACTGAGATCCTCAATTTAAACAAAGTCTTCTTTGAGGATGTTCGGTGTTCAAGGGCACAGCCGAAAGGTTCATTGATCAAGTATGATGTACTGTAACATTTTTCTTATCTGAGCTCTTTTATGTATATTTATTAAAGATCCCATATTTTATATTATGCTTAACTATATTGGAAGAAGTTCTTCACAAAACATATCCTAAACATAATATGAAGTATCTGTGAGCATATTGCACTTACTCTTAACTGCAATTCTGGAATTTATGGATATAGAGATCTGCTAGTCCTATAAAAGTTGGAAAGGGTCATGGTGTACTTTAAAAGGATGTGTCATGATTTAGATTCCCAGTATTGACACCTGTCAGATTTAATGATTTCATTTTTGTGATAATATAATTGCCTTAATCTTTGGTTACAATGTGCAATTTCACTTTTCCTTGGCCGGATGTGTTGCAAAAGAACAGGTCATTTTTGCTTTCTTGTGAGGAATTGGGGAGGGGGGGAGGAATCTATAACTCTTTAGACTCTTCTAGGCAGTTAAAGTTTGTTCTTGAAATAAATAATAGCCAAAATGTCAATACTTCTAGTTTTCAGAATAATCATAAATTCCTGACCATAAAACAGTCATAAAGGTGTAATATTTTATTCACTGTATATTCATACACTGCATTTCATAGCAATAGAAAGGCCATGAATCATTCCTTCTGTATGACCAAAAAGCAAGAGGGAGAGAAATCTGAAATATTGGTGCTGTGATTTAAAACTATCCATTATCAAATTAGAGGAACGCAGTGAAAACAGGTAATCTCTCTAACCACATTTTACTTTAAAATAGAAAGAAACATTTTTAGATGTACTCCTGGTATTTATGAACAAGCAGGGGGGACATTTTGGTTAGATCTGCCCAGGAGCTTTCTTTTAGCTGCAGACTCCATTTCAGTGCTTGGTTCCTGGGACTTTGAACTTGGTTCCTGGGACTTTGAAGGATTGCTAGTTCTTAGAGGGAGGAGCTAAAGCATCCCTCCTTCCAGCAACTACCATTCTGATCCATGTGGGACTATTTATTGGAGATGGGATGAGAACAAGTTAATACTTTTTTTAAAAAGTAAGCTGCTTAGAAGACCTTATGATCAAAAAGCATGATATAAATGGAATAAGTAATAGAACTAAGTAATATGGCCCCACCTAAAGACACTGTATTTATGAGGAAAAGTCTGCCTGCAAATTTGGTAATCTGTTATGTTCCATGAAGATCAATTGGATGCAATCCAGTTGCTGCTAAATTGTATCCCAAGTCTAACTATTGAGGGCAAAAGTAATGGAACAAGTTATCTGACCTTGTTTTAAAGTTCCCCAACTATCTTATCTTTTAATTATCAAAACTGTTTCCATAATGAGTGAGTGCTCATTAATGAAACCCCATTCTTGCTTAACTTTTGTGTTTGAACTTCAGGAAAGTATCTTTAATGAGAAATATGTGGCAAATACCCTAGCAGTATCCCTGGAGTTATAAATGTATGCAACAGAAATTTTTCTTTTTAGGGCTACATGAGATTTTGAAACAGGTTAAATATTGGGTAGTGGTTTGCACACACACACACACTTTTTTAAATAAAAGGCTATTTTCCTCACAAGAATGTGATTTCTTTAACCAAGGGTAATATAATATTCTCATTCAGCTCATATCTTATGCTAAATTTTACTTAGGATCAAAGCCATTCAAGTGCAAGATTTGCCACTTTGCAACAGCTCAGCTAGGAGATGCCAGAAACCATGTCAAGAGGCACCTTGGGATGAGGGAATACAAGTGTCATGTCTGTGGGTGAGTAAATTGAAACAGTTCCTCCCATGGCTAACCAGAGAGAAGTGCAGGCTGTGCATTGTTTCAGCATTCAAAATGGAGATGTGAGCAAGAGGGGCTAAAATTATGCATGCATATCCTCCTTCCCATTGTTATGGTAAATTCCTTAAATACAGTTATGACATTCTTTTCCTACTTCTAATCCAGCACTGCAGATGAGCAATTTTATGGGCTACAAGGTCAATTTGAACCTGTAATCTGTAAATTGACTAAATTATAGGATGTTCATTCACATTGCCAGGGAGAACTGTAAATTCCTTTTTTAAAGGCTTAAAAATAATATAGACTTTAATTTGGTGTGCATTGTGTGTATATGTGCACATACATGTATTTGTATTATATCTAGTTATAATTCTAGCTCATTGAACAAGCTCTGGTACGATTTATGTACTTCAGAAAACAACAGAAGGGAACTTTCAAAAGATTTTACATATTGCTACTTGCAATCTGTCTTAAAAATTCAGAGCCATTTTGCACATGTGGTGACGGTTGATTCGGGGGAAACAAACTCTGTTTTCCTTTCATTTATAATAGTTATTTCATCTGAAGGACCATTCATAATGTTTAATTGTCCTTCAAATGTGTTGCATTTAATAGAGAAGCACTGAGACTCTTTTGATGCAAAACTAATTAGTTTAGCAGAAATGTTAAAAGGTTTTAAAATGTCACCGCATATAGGATATTCAGAGGTGGGTTTTAGAGTATGTCTATTAAACTGTGTTTTTATGTTGTTATGTGAAAAGCATGAGCAAATATATGCATCATATAAAACAGTTTCCTCAAAAACCCCCAGGTTAAATAGTAGTGGAGACCATGAAATGGGATGGGTTCAGTTTGGTAATATAGTCCACATGTGAATACTGGGGTAGATAGTTAGGATTACCAGATGTCTACTTTTTAGAGGACATGTCCTCTTTTTTTGGTGCCTGTCCTCTTAGGCTCTTTAAAAAAATCTGACAAAATTTGGGGTTGGGAGGCTGAGCCTGTTTTGCCCTATAGTCCTCCAGTGGAGTCAATCTTCAACTGAAGTAGTATGAGTATTTAAAATGAGATTTGTCATAGGGATCAGTCGTTTAAATTTCAGTTGGGAAATATGCTGTCTTTTTTGCTTTTATGGTAACCCCATAGTTAGTGATATTTTTCACTACGAAATTCTTCTAATCAATACTTGCTATTAAAACCTGGTGGAAGAAAGTGAATGCAGAGTTCCAAAGCAAATGGGTTTCACTGATTTTGTATGTCTTTCACACATGCTTTTGAATTGGTAAGGGTGTTTTTATTCCTTTGTGGTGGGTAGGAAAGTGAAAAGTCGAAGGCCAAGTCATTTTATAACACAAGGGAAATTATTATGAACTTTGTCCAGTGTACATTAATTGAGGAGTATTGTCTTATGCTTTGCTACTTTGGCTGTGTGTAACATAACTGAATGCTGTGCTTAAGTAGCAAACAGTTAAAATATTTAAATCGTTCTATGAACAAAACTTTCTTGCTTTACACAAATACACTGTCCCCCCCCCCCCTCGGTACTGAGCTGTAGAAATGGAATTTAATTTCAATTGGCATGCTCATATGGCTTAAAATGGTGTAATTCTGTTTAGGATTGCATTGAAAATCATGTTAGATGCCATACTGGAGACGTCTCAATTCAGTCCTAACTGGAGTTCTCTTCTAAGCCTATTGAAATTAATGGGCTTAGAAGGGTGTAACTCTGTTTAGGATTGCACTGTACATCTTGCTGTGTATTGTTGTTCTTGTATAGCATAATTGTCTATCATATTTATCACATATAGGATAATTACATTTTGGAATTATAAAATGACTTGAGTGTGAGAGATAATGTTACTGTTAAAAAAGTGCACTAAAATTTTGCAGTTAAAATAATAATTACATTTCAACTGATATGTAACTTAAGTGTTTGTCACCATCATTCATTAGCAGTAGCTGGCTTGGCAAAATAATTATAGTACCCTAACAAACTAGAAGGGAGTTAAAAAAGAAGAAGAAGGCCAGATCCCTTTGAACAGCCAACTGAAATAACAAGTATGCCAGCCTCTCTGTGTGTGTGTGTTGGGGAATATAGAATAACACTCTCTGCTGTATTTCTACCATGCTAACCAAAATGATAGGAAAGTGTGTAGATTGAAAAACAAAGTGGCAACATAATATTACTGGGATTGGCTATCGGATTAGTTGCAGCATAGAGCGTTGGTACATTAATACCACTGTCATTGTCAATTCATTATCATTGATGGCTAAATAATCTTAGAAATGCTCAATGGACCTATTAGTTCCTGAACATAAGCAGCTCATGCTGCATTTCTTCATTAGCTTTAATTGCTATAAATTTACCTTTTTAAAAAATCATGTTTTAAAAGGTGAAGTGATCTTTCAGGAACATTAACTTAGTAATTTTGTCACAAACAGAAGGTCCTGTACTATGTTTTCTTTTCAGCAGTAGTTAAGATTCTGTCCTGTGGCTTTTAGATTTCAAACAACAAGTTTTCTATTAGTTGGAAGGTTAAATTGTTTTTCAAATTGCCATGCAACCTGTTTGGGCATTTTTAAAAGGTGAAATGGCAGCTCAAGGCTGTGGATAATTATGGATGTAAAGTATCACTTGATTACTGAGAACTACATATTTGTTATGAATCAGGAAATCGGAGGTGGGGGTTTGTAAAGCAATGCCAATCAGAGTGTTAAAAATGAACAGAAGATTATGTACAGTAACTTATGTACCACAGGCAACACAGGAGAAAATGAAAGCAGTGTTTTTGCATGTTGCTTTTATTGTTTCAAATCTAAGTTTAATTTTTTCCAGCTGCACAGTAGAAATACTCTGCAATAGAAACTGGAAGCTGCTGATCTTCCAGCATTTGAAATAAACCGTCTGCTACTCATTTCCTTATTGGCATCTGTGTGGTGATTGTTTTCCTTTGCGTTATGTTCATGAATAGGAAATGCATCTCTTCTTTGAGAAGGGATCTGTTTTCAGTGAGTATCCAACTGCTACCTATTTAAATTTAATTTTCAGAAGTCTGGCTATGAAGTTGTTCATGACATGAAGTTAACTTAGCAAATCTAACTGGTTTCCCAGCATTTAAGGTTTTTCTTTTAAACTTGCACAGTGGAATTTACCGAAAAGGCTTATTGTGCACTTTTGAGATTTTATGCCTCAGGTATGTGAAAAATGAATTCTTCAGCACTTGAGATTTTGAAAAGAATGTATAAGGAATGTATAAATTATTTTTATTTCCCATGTTTTTGGATACACAGCTTTAAGAAAACACAAACAACTGACAATTTATGTCATTTCCTTTGGTTTTTATTCCTTAAAATGTGAGGGTAGTGTCCTATGTTACTGCTGATAATCTCACTCAGAGATTCTCTTACACATTCTTGCAATAACTTTAAAAACACACCTTTGTTAAAATATTAACATATAATCTTTACTGCTGTTCAGATTTCAAAGCAAATTTTTCAGTAGATAGTATATTCCCTCATTTTTTTAGCCACTAGAGTGTTTTCAAATAATTAGCATGCATGTGTGTCTTCTTTTTGTATCTTTTTTTTTTGTTTAGCATTTTTATGTGTTTCCCAGACACCATCATTTGCTGAAGTCCTTTGAAACTTCTTTTAATGTTTGTCCCTGATTGTTTTACCAACATATTGAGGTGGCCTTCTTTAATATTTTATCTGTTGTTTCAAAGGAGAGACATTCTGAATTTTGAGAAAAGCTTGGCTGATATGTAAACTTAAATTGAAGCTTATCTTTATAGTATGCTAGTGTTATTGAGAGCAGAGTGTCACTATGAATGGATTGAAAAATCTTCTGAAGCAAAGATGGGAGTCCCCAAATATTTGCAACACCAGTATCTGTATTGCTCCCCTTTATGTGTGTTACTACCTGGGTTCCATTTTTTTCACATAAGGAACAGACTAGGTATATTATACCTTTCCCTCTTGTTTAAAATTAGTTGCAGAATATTTGAACATGGGTTCTTCTTCAGCAGATCACCAACTTGCACTTGTGAAGTCTCCCTTGTAGACAACAAAGAAGCTGCGTTCTTAAATTTGTCATTAGGAAGAGAGAGAACTGCACATCTAATTTTCACGTGTTCCTTAATGTGAACTGTTTGTTCTGTAGCTAGAAAACAGTTGAAACTTTCAGTAAAACTATTTTTATGTGGTGTTACCTATTTTTTGTGCATTAGAAGGGATCTCTATGTAGATGATTATAATGTCACTTTCTGACCTTTGCAGCTTGAATAATTGTAAATCATTGCTTCATAACGTGTCAGAGAATGTGTGTACTAGGCAATTAAATGGCAGAATATAATAGACCAAATTATTGCCTGTCATGTTTTCAACAACACAGTTAGTATTTGAGTTACACTTAATCATTACGTGCATTAGCAACTTCATTGGAATCCTGCTTCAGGCTGAGCATGAAATACATTACATTATTTAAACCTCTAATGGTAGAAGTCATTTATTTGTGTTGAAGTGTACAACATGCAGAGTTTCATAAAGCAAGGAACACTTGAGAGCTTAATTTATCCAAATCAAAGTCTAAAGGCAGATAAACACAAGTGGCAAAAATTAGTAATTTTTATAGGCTGGAAATATTTAAAAATACATGGTTGTGGGTAATTGTAGGCAGCAGGAATAAATTAAAATCACTATTTTTAGTTGTCTTAGAAAACTAAAGCTGTTGTATACTTAAATCATCAAATGCACCACAAAATTGCATTTTTTGAGTGAACAATTAATTACAGACATCATATCCACAGCTGTATCCAACTAAAACAATGCTTGTGTCTGCTGCTCAAATAATTAGGATTATCTATATGGGAAAGAAGCTGGCCCCAGAAATAATGATGCTTCAACCCATGGGTGTTAGTTAACAAAGGAAAATATTGTACTCGTAACAATAAGAGTTCATTGTCAAGCCACACTTTTAAAATCAAAGTGTTTGGAAAATGTTAAAACTACTTGGTGTGAGCCAAAGATTATCTTTGTTCCATTATCTTTTTGCCTGTCACACAGGTGATAGGGTTTATATCTGTTACGCTTTAGACAAATTGCTTTGCTGCAGTTACATAACACACTTTTGCCATCTGATTATTGTTATCATGGACTGGACTGTTGCCTTAGTTTAAAATCTTGGCTTCAGACTCTTTCCCCTCAAGGGCTGAGGGGACAGGTATCAAACGTAATTAAAAATGAGATTTTTAGTACGTAATTTGGCTCGTATAGAGATGGATGAAAATATTGTAATATTGTATTTAATAACTGGTGAGGCTTATATGAGCAAGACTCTTTATGAATCTTGTGTTTACAATCTGTTGACAAAGGTGCTTCTGATGATAGATGAGTAAGAATGTCTTGGAGCTTTCAGGGCGGTAGAGCTGAGCTCAAAGAATCAAGGTATTTGCTAGAAGTAGTGAACGGATACCACTGTTGAATAGCTCACAGTATGCTTCAGTAGTGTCCAGCATGGCAAATGAAGCAGAAAAGTCAAGGCCAACTTCTAGCTGTAATGCTGTATGAAAAACGTATTTTTATCCACCTGTGCTTCAGATGAGTTATGGCAGTGCTTTTGTTGGACTTGCTGAAGTGAAAAGATATGAAAAGTATATACTTAGCTGAATATATGTTTGTGTTTGAGTTAGGGACACTATCAGTGATTTATGCCTGCACTTCTACTATATATAACTGAATGCAATGCACTTTCAAACTGTAATTATAAAGATACACATAGCTATATGATTATGATATACCCGCCACACAGAACAAGTACTTCTTTCTTTCTTTCTTTCTTTCTTTCTTTCTTTCTTTCTTTCTTTCTTTCTTTCTTTCTTTCTTTCTTTCTTTCTTTCTTTCTTTCTTTCTTTCTTTCTTTCTCTCTCTCTCTCTCTCTCTCTCTCTCTCTCTCTCTCTCTCTCTCTCTTTTCAGAGAGAGAAGCGCATTGTCCATTTAAGAAAATAAAATGCATTGTGAGGCACATGAGTTGTGAAACAGGTAACAATTCAGAAACCTTTGTTTTTGCAGACTTGACTAAATCCATGGGACATTTTATATTGCAGTCCTTGTCTATGCATATTAAAAGACATAAGAGGCCCAGGCTAAAAATGTAGGACATTCTGGTGAGATATGTAGGTCATTTAGTGAGATATAGATGAATATGTGAATAGGCCTTGATATGTTTAGTAGAGGCTTAGCATCACCAAGAACTGTCCTAATCTGTTTTAATGCATTTAGTTCTGAAAGTTTATCCTAATATGCCCTGTCCCTACTGATAGTGATGGCTGTCAGTTAGCTGCCTTCTTGTAAATAGTCGTTGAGGCTAAAGATAAAAAGCCAACACAATGTAGTAGTAAGAATGGTACAAAAATATATATAGATGGTTGCTAGCCTTCCACTCTTTCAAAGCATATATATATAATTAAAGGACAATTGCTTTGCTTGTTTTACTACAACTGCTATGGGGAAAGTGTTCTAATAATTGCCCAAGGCAATGAAATACATTTATGTTGGTGAATTGTTAATATAACACTGGACAGTGTTAAGGTACTGTATCCTTGGTAAGATGCACAACTTATTTCCAGAGTTCACTAATGTTTGCTGCATTACAGTAGGAAGCATCAGCTCACAGTTTCTCAGGTGAAGATTTGTAAAATACAAGTGAGACTAAGACTACCTAAGACTTCCTAAAACAGAAACCAGAATATTGTAATCTTCCTTCTTGCTGTAATCTTCTTTCTGTAATCTTCCTTCTCCCTTCACACTTATCAAATATGTGCTCTACAAAGTTCTGGTCCCAGTAGATATAAATCAAGAGAATCAGATAGAAAACGAGTAGTATGTGGAAGAGGGAGCCTCTCAATTCCTGATCTTCATTCAGTCCTCCTTCTGAGACCAAGCCAGCAGAGCAACATTTTGGACAGCCCAGTGAAAAGGACACAGATGTTCTTCATGGACTTGGCTACCAGCAGCATAGATTGGAATGGTTGTCACCTGGATGGAGGTGGTGTGTGTGTGTGTGGGGGGGAGACAATAGGTGTCATTTACTTGTGGCAACAAAACACAATGAACTGGCCTTGACTTCAGTTCAGTCCATAGTCAATGGAGGAGGGGCTGCACCTCAGTAGTAGAATATCTGAGTTCAGAAGGCCCCAAGTTCAGTCTCTAGCTAAAAGGATCAGGTAGTGGTGATGTGGAAGACCTCAGTCTGAGACCCTTGAGGGCTGCTGCTAGTCAGAGGAGAGAACTGTTACCTTGATAACCCAGTGGTCTGATGTAGGACAACTTTGTGTGTTCAGTTCTTCACTATCCTTTCTCAGCTTTCCATAGACAGCCCATCTGACCAGACCAGACACTTTTCTTCCAGGAAAGTATACATAATGTGGATCTTCCCTTACAGTGGTTGGAACCAGACCTGTAGCCATGAGGAGGTCTCATGGGACCCTGCCCCCCACTCATGTGCAAGGCCCTCTAATTTCCAAGCCATGCTTGGCCCTCTGATTTGCCCCTGACTTTTTTTGACACCACCACTGCCTCTGTGCCTTGTGCCGCCTTGCCTTGTGCTGCTGGCAACTGCTACCCTCTTAGTTTGCCACCCTGAGCCGAGCCTTCAGGCAGCATCTCCCACCTCCACCCTGGCTTGAGCACATCCCAAACAAGGTTTGCACGCACCTGCGGCTGCTACCACCAAGTCTGCCTCAAGCTGCCAGCTGCCATCTCCCACCGAGCTGCCTTTCCCACTTTGAGTAAATCGCTCTCCTCTCACCCCCCACGAGCCCTCTCCCATTCTGTGTGGGGATGTCTGTACTCTGGCTGCAAGTGGTGAGTAATAGAAAATCCAAGCCTCTCATACCAGTGCAGGTCACCCTAGTGTTTTTTGTTTGTTGTAAAACCAGCCTCATGCAACCCTGCCCCATCAAGGAGTAAAGTCCCACCTCCAGAGCTGCTCATAATTCAATTTGTTGCTCTCTTGTGTCTTCCATCACTTGCCAGCAAGCCCTTAGCAGCACCTCCTATTCAGTCATATGCCAGTGCTTCTGTTCTGCTCAGTGAATTTTGTTTGCAGCAAAAAACTTCTGATGTCTGCTGATTCTCACCTCTCTTGCCTGGGAATCCCTATTTAAACAGCCATTCAATTCCTGCATGGGAGGGGGGAGTTGGAATGGGATGCTGCCAACTTGGTGCAAGTGAGACTGAGTCCAGGTGGAACCTCCTTGGGACCTAGAGGTTAAAATAATTCCAGCAATGGTGGGAGGGAGCTGTTTAAAACATGAGGGAGGAGCAGCAGAAGCAGCTGCTGGGCTCCTGTAGGAGGTAGGGGGCTGCTAACTGCCTCCTGGCTATTTTTCATGCCTCCCAACATCAGAAATCCTGGCTGTGAGGCTGGTTGGAACATCAATCAGCTCTGCATACCACAGGTGAGTGGATGAAAGACTGGAAAATAAACTGAACAAGAACATTGGTGAAGTTAAGGGGTTAAGGTCATGCTATAAAATATTCAGTATCCTCCCGTTCTACTAAGAATAATAGAATGGTATAACATTGTAAAGAAAAAAGGGGAAACATGATTTGGGTCCTTTCAGGATTAGATATTTGAAACCATATTGGCCTTGATCTCATGACCCACCACTCATTATAATATAATCTATTTTTTTATTGCATCATGATCTTTAAACTATCGTTTCAAGAAGGCAATCCAGCAGGCCCTTTGCTAAAATTGTATTTCAACAAAGAACTTTGGAACAATTGTCTGAAGTGAATGGAAACTCAGAAATCCCCATGGGAGGGAAGCCAAATTCTGCAGCTTCATTGCAAACAGAATACATTAGACTGATGGTAAAATGATGTTCTTACTATTGGGCTGTTGATCAACAGGATGCTTTCACCTATCAGCATGGTTTAAGAAAGGAACATAGCTTCATGTGAGTAGGGTCACTCCGCTACATATTAGTGGAGGTGTGTTGCACAAATGCTTTTGTTAAATTTGCCTTAAGATTCTCTTCCTTCTCATCTGTGAGATGCCACATTAGCTTGCCTAGAATGCTGTACTAGATTCCTTACATTCTGAAGCCACTAAAACTAATTCTGTAGCACTGAGATAATTATCTAGGAATTCATACCCTGCTTTTCTGCCTGGTGGGGGACCCAAAGCAGGTTACAACATTGTTTTCACCTCCTCCACTTTATTCTTGTAAGAACGGCCCTGTGAGCAGGGCCATAGCCAGCGGTGGGATGTAGGGTGGCAATGCCCCCCAATCTGCAACACCTCCCTCAGCAACTCTGCAAGGTAGGCTACCAATTGTTTGCAGAGGGAAGCTGCCTCCTCTTGAGCCATCAGGCTCTCACTCTGTCCTGGCAGCTATCCTCCAGAGACTCAGTCCTCTTGCCAATGGGGGTGTGCTAGGGACCTTCTGCCCAAGAGCCAAGCTGAGCCAGAAGGGCCAGGATGGGCATTTGATGGGGCAGGTGGTGGGCTGGTTCCTGTCCCTTGGCTGGTTGTTTATGCCTCCACCTCCCAGACTGGCACATCCAGCATGTGGGCCTTGGGCCTGCTGAACAGAGGCAGCTGCAGCCCACCAGCCTGGCCAGGTGCTGGAAGAACTGCCATGGAGCTCTAGGGGAGGCACCATGTATATTCACCCAGGTAAAGGGACAGCAGCGGGAAAGAGGACTCTCACCAGGGTTCCTGCAGGTGGCAGCAAGTTGCTTTGGCTGTCCATTAGGGAGGCAACAGGGCCCAGGCTGCCTATCCCCACCAGAGCTCCAAGGGAAGGAAAAAGGAGACTCCTCCGTATTTGTGTGTGAGGTCAGACAGGAGCTACTCTGTCCTCTTCCTCCCCAGCACTTTTAATTTAATAAGCAAACCTCCCCCCCCACATTCCTGGCTATGGCCCTGCCTGTGAATTAGGATATGCTGAGATTGTGTGAGTGTCTCAAGGCCACTGAAAGAGCTTCCATGCCAGATGGCAATCTTCCAGATCTTAGTCCAACCCTCTGTCTTCCAGACTATGCTGGGACTCCATAGCTTGGAGGAGAATACTCTCTACCATAATGTGTAGATCAGTAGTATTGCAGTTTGGGTGCAAATACACAATATGCTTGACGTAGGTCATGGGTGAATGACTGGACTCACAGTAAGATGTATGTCAAAGGAACTTTCCTTAGACAGTGCTCATTTGTTTGGTGCTGTGAGAGAGTGCTGTGGGGGAGTGCAGAAGGAATTTCCACTTTCCCTCCTGCCCAGTTTCCACTGGTGAAAATGGTGGCAGTGTGGGGGCTTTTTGCCTATTTTCTGTGACTCCATGCCCCTTGGTGCTGCCAAAAAAGGAGCAGTAGGGAAACTGAAAGTGTGCCTTCTCCCCCCTCACAGCATTCTCCTACAGGACCAAGTAAACAATCACTGGTTGAGTTCTTCTGATGTACCTCTAACTGTGAGCCTGGTTGCACACCTGTGACCCGACGTGTTGAGTGCATCATGTATTTTAGCCCTGATTTCCAGTTTTTGAGATTTCTCTCTCTCCCCTGACATTATTCCTTCATTAAAGAATTTCAGCACCTTTCTATGAACTGTATGTGTGAACTGGAGTGAAAAAGAATTGAGATGTGCACAAGCGGGGCACTCTGCTTAAAGGACCCCTTTGTGCTGTGGTTGGAAGAAAGATGGTACACAAGAGGTATGGAAATGGTTACTATGGTTCTCAGTTTTGTAGTGCATTATAAAAAGAGTATGGTTTTCTTTTCAACTTTGTACTGATACAGGAGTTCAGCAAAAGGGTTCTGAGATTCTTACTTTTAAGTCTTTTTAAGTCAAGTTACTTTTAAGTTGCAGAGGAACAGGAGCCGAATGCATCTTCTTTTCCCATATTGCTGTATAATTGAAATAGCTGTTT